>NC_141689.1:1944376616-1945716651 GCF_964263255.1 Lissotriton vulgaris
ATTTACCCTTTCGAAGCTTATGACTGAGCGGTTCTATCATAAGCCACGGTGGGCGTGTGCTTATGACGGAACCGCTCGGTCATGAAACCCACCAATGGGGAAGTGCTGCTGCTCCCCCCATGGGCAGCCTAATATTGTGCCACAGAGGGGGATGGCAGATGAAGAGCTTCCACTGCCACCCCCCCCCTCAGCAAGCCTGTGATGTCAGCGCCCACATCGCGTGCCAACATCATCAGGAAGAGCTGGGACGCCTGGAAGCCATTTGCCTCCAGGCGTCCCAAGGAGGAGGGTGAATGTTTGTTTCTCCAGGGAGGCAGGGGGTCAGAGGCACACACAGGCATCGGGGAGAGGAAAGAGTGTTTCCTCTTCCCTGATCTCCTACTCCACGATTGCCCACAGCGTCGCAATCGTGAAGCAGGAATGCCCCCACAAGACACCAGGGATGTCTTTTTATGAAATAAAGTGACAAGGGTTGCTTCCTAAGGGGGAGATTAAATTTAAAGACTTTTCTGCCCTCTTCCCCCCATGGGGACAGATCACCTGATTTTCTGGGCGTTTATTGCACCAGGGGAGTAGAAAAATCCACTAGAGCCAGGGATTGTTTTTTTAATTAAATTGGAAGCCACCCCTTGGAGAAGGGTCACTTCCAGGAGCCCTATTTTGGAAAAAATTATATTTTGCCCACCACTAGAGGAAGATTGGTTTGTTCATTTGGCCTTTCTGCCCACTAGACACCAGGGAATTTTTTTAATTAAATTGGCGGTCGCTCCCTTAGGGGATCATTTTTGTGAAGACTTTTCTGCCCACCCCCAGGGACAGATCACCTGCATTTTTTGTTGTTTCCGGACCAGGGGGGGGGGGGGGGGCGAGTCAGAAAAGTACACTAGAGCCAGGGATGTTTTAAAAATTAAAATGGATGCAACCAATTGGGCAAGGATTGTTTCCAGGGGCCATATTTTTTTTAAGTATTTGGCCTTTATGCCCCCAAGGGGGCCAGAAAACCCCACTAGACACCAGGGAATGTGTTTTGAATTTTAAATAGGAGCGACCCCTTGGGCAAGGGTCGCTTCCTTATGGGCCTTATTCATTTTTAGGACTTTTCTGATCCCCCTGGCGACAGATCGCCTACATTTTTTGGCATTCCTGGCCCAAGCAGGGGGCAGATAAGCTCACTAGGCATCAGGGATTTTGTTTTGTGTGTAATGGAAGCAACATGGTTGTTTCCAAGGGGGTGACGTTTGGTTAATGTTTTTTCTGCTCCTCCTGGGGACAGATCTGCCCCTTTTTTTGGCCTTTCTGCCTTAGTTTGGAGGGGGAGGCAGAAAGCCCTACAAGGCACCAGGGATTTATTTCTTTAGCAAGGGGGACACATTTCTGTCTGCTGTTTTTTGCCCCGCCTGGGGACAGATCGGCCTGGCTGACAATCTCACCCGATCCCTTGGGAAAGATCACTCCCCTTTTTTCTCAGCCCTATTTGTAGGCCCATCTGCTAGATTTGCCATTTGGGTAGTGACATAGCGTGTTTTCATGTTAGTTGTTTTATTTCTTGTGAATTGCAAGTGTAATGCTTTATTTCTCCCTTTTTGTTTTATTTGATGGCTTTTGCTCTTGTTACTGGTGGTTCTGCTGTTTGTGTAGTTGAATGTGTTTGATAAGAGACTTTTTTTTGTACAATGTAAATATTTTTCATTTCTCTGCATGAATGCGTGTTTTGCAAATGGTGCAATAATAGCAGTATGTTTGGCTTCTGTTTTTCGAGTGTCAAAAACTCTTTGCATTTGTGCTAGATATGAATTTTTTTGTCCTGTGAGTAATTGGTTTTCTTTTTTTCTTTCTAGTGGGATATCATTAGTTTTGGCTGTCTCTTGCAGAATAGGTGCTGGTGAGTGTAGATTTCTCTTGCAAGTGAATCTTATTGTTTTTGAGTATACAGATCTTTGTGATAAAGGCACATTTTTTTTACTTACTTATTTTGCACAGTGTTGTTTGTTGTTGACTTGTTTGTACAGTCTCCTTTCTTAGTAAGGATAGTGACTAACCGCAGGATTACTGCTCAGCAGGTTGATGGTATGCTTTTTGAGTCTTCCTCCAACCACAGATCAGATTTTGACTCTGCATCTGAGGCAGAGGAGGAAGCGGAAGATTCAGGCAGTGAGTTTTCTCTCCACATTGAATCGTCGGATGATGAAGCTACTCTCATTGAGGATGAAGCTACTCTTAGTGCGGCTGAAGTACCTGTTTTAGAGGAGGACATTGATTTGCCGATAAAGCAGCAAGAGGCATCTGGGTTGCAGCTTGGGACTGCAAGGCTTCCAGTTGGAAGTGATGACCTCTGGGTTGCCCCAGGCATGGTGCAGACGGCATTGCCAGACTTTTTGCGGTTCCAGGGTGTAGAGTGAATACAGAAAACTTTTTGCCAATATATTTTTTTTGTTGTTTATGGATGATGTTATTTTGGCAGTGATTGTTGAGCAGACTAATTTGTATGCCGAAAAGTTTTTAAGGGACAACAGTGCCAGCCTTAAGAAGCCCCATTCTAGAGCTACCCAGTAGACACCCCCAAATCTGGAACAGATGAATAAGTTCTTGGGTTTAACTTTTTTGATGGGCTTGCTAAGAAAGCCATCGATGTTCTCTTCCTGCTGGAGGATCCGAGTGAGGAGGCGGAGCACCCTGAGTTGGCTGGAAGAAAGACTAGCGGAGAAAAGCCTGCGGAGCTCGTGGAGTTCGCGAAAACATAGAGGTGGTATGCCACCGAAAAAGGTCTCAAAAGCTGCAGTGGCTGCCCGGAAGAAAGCTAAAATGGAGGAGGCGATCCTCGACGAGGGAGAGATGCCTCGGGGGACACAGATTTCCTCTGAGGAACTGACAAAAAAGAGCAAACAGAACTCGACCAGGACCCGGCAGAATACTGCCTCTATCGTAGAGCTATTTGCAAAAAGGGGTACGGAGAAGGGCACAAAGACTGTGGCGGTTATGGATGTGGGGGACCAGGCATCGGTCAGGGGACTGCAGGTGAAAAGCAGGGGGAGATCGCCCTCATAGGTGCAGGCGCTATGCAAACCCCCCCTACAAGGAAGGTTGTCAGAGGTGGTCCTGAGTTGAAGGACTGGGTTCTTTGGACCCAGCGGTGCCAGGGCACAACACCTGAAACCTTCGTGGGTAACCTGCTCCGGCGTACAAATCACAGAGACACGGGACACTTCCTTCGGCGTCAAAGAGTCAAGGTTTATTTACTGCAGGGAACACAGAAGTCACAAGAAGTACATCGAGTGTAGTTCGGGGAGACTGCTTCAAATTGTATTTGTGGATCGCTCCTTTTATACAGTTTCTACCCATAGGATAACATGATACACAATAGTTTACAACCTGGTTCCCACAAGTCGCTCTCAGAGGGGTCGCTTAGATCACTTTGAAACACACAAGATCCGGAACATAAGTGCGGAAACATTTGGCGGTTCCCAACTGTAAAAACCCATCTTCCCACCATTAGCAAATTCCAATCAGCAGTAAAGTAGATCGAAACAGGAACGAAGACAGGTGCAGAGGAAGACGGAGACAGTGGGGAGATCGGAAAGGGTGTAAAAGGGGAGTGTCGAGAAGCACGAGATACAGGCATCAAAGGGACGTGCCTAATGAGATGCACGGCTGAGACAATAAGCCCGTGCGGCAAGATGAGCCTCGAGCGGCGCCATCTGCCTTACAGTAGCATCCCCCTCGTCATAAAGACACTTTCAAAGAACATGTGTCTTCCGCAAATATCTTGGGAGTCCCAGGGTCGCGAAGCGGACAGCGTCCGTTCGCTGGCTACTTGAGGGCAAGAGACAAAATGGATGCCGTATCTAAGATGGAACCCGTGGGTACAGATGACAAACCCACATAACAAACGAACGGTTTAAGTTAGCACAGCGAAACTGCGCACACTTGCTAAACTCGTCATTTGCGGTTCATAGATACTAGACTCGACCATATTCGTGTGAGTCGAAAACACCACTTACAATTGTCACGGAACCTCAGACGCTCCTTTTGCCCTCATGTAGGCAAGCACTAGTCGGAATCATACTCGATATTCATCAGACCATCAAGATGCCGTTGTAGCATAGCTCTGTCCAACCGAGTCCCCTTGGTAACAGATGGTTGCCTCATACACGTTGTAGCACAGAGGCCACATAAGGCAGGACCACACTGCACACAAAGGCAACACGTGAACAGGAACACTACCACAACCCCGATGATCGTCAGAATCTTCCAACCCCAAGTCGACACCAGGCCCCAAAACCAACCAAGTAGCGTCCAATCCCCTACATCCACGTGTATGGATTCGGAGATCTTGTGCAACTTCGAGATGGCTTGATAGACAGTAGGAGCATTATCTGGAATGAAAATGCAACAGCTCGAATGGATCACTTTACATACCCCACCGCGATCTGCTAAGACAACATCTAAAACCATACGGTTTTGTAATGTCATAAGTCTCTCCGCCTGAAGTTCTGTGGTGATATTACCAAGGGCACTGGCAGTAATGTTAGCTGTCGATTCTACCACTCGAGTCAAATGTCTCAGGTTCCTACTATTAACCATAGGTCCCCAAAACGGGAGGAAACCCTTGAAAAAGTCTCCTGCCTCTTGACCGGCAGTATCCTCTTCACTAATTACGCCTCGTACAACTCTAGTCTTATGATAATCGGCATCTACAGTAAACGTCGGAGGCAACAGATTTGCAACAAAACATGAGCCCATGAAGTCTGCGGGCAACCATGTGTATGCACGATCATGACAGATGAAGTACGTACCCTTGGCAGCCAGAAGCACAGGGATCGGGGACATTGACAGAACGTAACTTTCAGTGCAAGCACTTACTCCAAGTGAGGCTTGCGAGCCACGACCCACAAGACAAAGATTACCAGTGTGGGGTACGACCCATATTGGAGACGAGCTTTTAAGCTGCTTTTCATTAGTGAACGTACTATATTCCCCTCTATTCGGTGCCCTATAGGCTTGTACCTCTGCCTTAGGGATGAGATAAGCATCATGGATCTCATCTTCCAAATCCTGTATTATCATCGATACCACCCACTGCCATGAGGTAGGACCCGGTTTGGGGGAACGTTCTGGAGAGGGGTGGAAACCTAGTGCGCTTCGAAGCATTGTTTGGTATGCTCGAGCTGACCCTTGGGAACTATACGGTAACACCAGATATGGAATTCCCTTACCCGTAGTATGTGGCATCAACCCACACACCCAACAATTAGTAGTGTTAACCACTAACTGATGCTGATGGAGGAGCTGGATAAAGGAATTGTTGCGGAATTCTACACGTCTAGCCTGTTCGTGTTCTGGTAACATATGAAAGGAATGAGGAGAAGCAGTAGAAGTAATGTTAGGGTAAGGAGTAGGAGTAGGGGTAGGAAGTAAGAAGTAAGACATAGTGTAATACACCCCACCCGCCAAAAATGCAGAAGCAGTTAAAAACAATACAAACAATTGGGATACAAAACATTTCGTACGACTAAGTTTCTGCAGCGTGACTCTATATGCCTGAGCTCCTTCCAAATCATTCAGCTTCAAAAATGCCATTTCCCTACGACCGTCCGCAACGTTTCTTGACGCACTTCGTTCTGTGCAGCAATAGTCAATTCCCAGGAGTTCCTAGGAACCGACGGCCTTTAACCTAGCGTCAAGACCTACTGTCCAGAAGGAAGTACGCGCGCGGCCCTACGGCCCTCAATACACAATATGTATTTTATTTAGCACAAATAATTCAGCTGTGGAAGGAAAAAGATACAAGAAAAAAAATCTTGATATATGTACAAAACAATTTTCAGTGATACGAATTGTTCACAGTTGATCAGGGGAAACGAAGATATTGCAGTTATCAGTTTCAGCAAAGCAAGAAAAAAAATTTATTTGTCCTCCGTATGAGAACGCAAAGAATATCGATGTTTCCCAGGACGTGTCTGCTCGTCGAACAAAGGATCTGTCGAAGAGACAGCGTCCTGCTGATCAGTTCGTTGGTCTGGTCTTGAGTCTCTTGCTGACAATGTTCCAACAATGGCTTTCTGCTGCGCTGAGTGTTCACCAACAAGTTGTGCGTCACTGAAAGGTACAAACGCCGGCAATGTCGCTGCTTCTGTTGACGCAATGCCTTTCCTCACCCACGGGTCTGCCGGCAAAGGAATAGGGACTCGCTTACAATGGGTAGCATGTACCCAGTTCTTCCGTCCCTCAAGACGAACGGCAGTCCTCGTGGCCAAAAGCACCTGGTGAGGTCCAACAAAGCGGGGGTCCAGATTCTTCTTGCGCGAAAAATTTCGGGTGACAACCCAATCACCAGGCTGGAGCTGGTGGCCTGGACCCTCCGTCTGCGTCGGCAAGGCGTCGTAAACCTGTTGATGAATTAACCTCAGTTTAGCAGTCAAGTCATGTAAGTAGTCAATCAACATCGGGTACTCAAGATCAACGAATATACCTGGCCTAGGAACCCCCCACACATTCGCAGGACGGCCGAACACTATTTCATAGGGACTAAGCCCTATTCGGGAGTGTACAGTCGCCCTAGTTGACAGTAATGCTAGAGGCAAAGCGTCAGGCCACGAAAGTCCAGTCGTAGCCTGGATCTTCGCTAATTTCAGTTTAAGGGTGCCATTGTACCCTTCAACCAATCCAGCTGACTGGGGATGATTGGCGCTGTGGAATTTCTGATTAATTCCAAGGCCCTTACACACACTCCTCATCACACTTCCAACAAACTCACTTCCGTTATCTGACCACACGACTCTAGGCATTCCATACCGAGGAAAGTATTCCTTCAGTAGGATTTTCGCAGTAGACAAAGCAGTATTATCTTTGAGGGGATAGGCCTCGATCCATCGGGAGAATGCGCAAACCACAACCAAAACGTATTTCAGGTTATTGCATCGCTCCATATGGATGAAGTCCAATTGGATCACCTCAAAGGGATACGAAGGAGGAGCAAAACTGCCAGGGGGAGTTGGGGTTCCTTTGCCAGGATTGTACATTATACACACCATACAATTCTTCACCAAACGTTCAGCACACTTAGTAATTCCATCATTCTTCCACACATCAGCCAACAACTTGCAAATACCTTTCGCGCTAATATGTGCTAACCCATGTGCCATTTGCACAACGGCCAGTACATACGCATCAGGCAACATCCATCTTTTCTGATCTGACAAATCAATCCAGCAACCATTCACATCCAACCTCCCCGTACTTTCTTTCCACTTCATCTTTTCAGTGTCGGTGGCCTCATTCTGAATTGCTTTCACACTCTCTATAGTATTCTCACACATACTTGATTCTGTAGGCCACCTAACCGAATTCGTCACATACATTCGAGTGCTAAGGTTCCGGGCAGTCTCCTTAGCAATCTCATCTGCAAACGCATTACCACGACCAACATCATCCGTCACCTTACGATGCGCACTACATTTAACAATTGCAACTTGAGCAGGCAAAGTCAATGCATCCAAAAGATCGTTCACAAGCTGGCCATGCTGTATTTTCGTGCCATGTGACGTCAAGAAACCACGTTCTCGCCACAATCGTCCGAAACTATGCGCTACACCGAAAGCATACTGACTATCGGTGTACACATTCACA
The DNA here is from genome assembly GCF_964263255.1 of Lissotriton vulgaris. Taxonomy (NCBI): domain Eukaryota; kingdom Metazoa; phylum Chordata; class Amphibia; order Caudata; family Salamandridae; genus Lissotriton; species Lissotriton vulgaris. The sequence goes on from NC_141689.1 coordinate 1,944,384,243, forward strand.
CGTTTACCTTTTGCTAATACACATGCTCTAGTAAGAGCGATCAGCTCTGCAGCTTGGGCAGAATTCTGATTCAATCTCGCAGTCTCAACAACAGTATTCAATGTCACCACAGCATAAGCAGTAGTCACATCACCATTCGGCAATTTAAAACATGACCCATCCACATACAGGGTGCCATCCGGGTCTTCCAATGGGGTGTTTTTAAGGTCCACACGACCTTTTGTTTCCTCCTCTGTACGCAAGTAGCAGTCATGTTCTGCTACTACATCTGACTCTGCACTAATTGGTAACAAAGTTGCCGGATTTAGGACATTACAACGTTTTATCTGAATGTGGCTTGCCAAGAGCGTCAATTCGTACCCAGATAACCTCGCACTCGTCAAGTGCTGAGTTTTCGTACGGTTCAAAAGAGTATCGACTGCATGCGGAACCATCACCGTAAGCATATTATCCATGACCAATCCTGATGATTGTCGGATGGAGACCGCAGCTGCCGCAGTTGCTCTCAAACAACTCGGCAATGCTCTAGCTACTGGGTCTAAGGTCGAGGAAAAATATGCACATGGACGTTGCTTACCACCAAAAGGTTGCGTTAAGACGCTTAAAGCACAACCTTCCCTCTCGTGAACATATAACGTGAACGGCTTGCTGTAATCAGGGGTACCTAACACAGGGGCCGAACACAATGAATCACGTAATTCAGAAAAACTTTTCTGACATTCTTCCGTCCATGGTAAAGGAGTCGAAACATCCTTGCACGTAAGAGCCACCAATGGTTTCGCTAGCAATGAAAAATTAGGAATCCACTGCCTGCAGTACGATGTGATACCTAGAAAGGCACGCACATCTCTTTGGGTTTGTGGCACAGCCATGCGCGCAATCGCTGCAATTCTCTCTGGGGTCAATCTCCTTCCCTCCTTTGACAATAAGTGACCTAGGTAGGTTACTTCTTGACAACAATATTGGAGTTTAGAAGGTGACACCTTGTGATTTAACTCACAGAGATGTTGCAGCAACGACACTGTAGCAAGTTTGCAAATGTCCTGAGTATCAGCAGCCACCAATAAGTCGTCGACGTATTGGATTAAAGCCGCACCAACCGGCAACCTAAACGCATCTAGTTGACCCTTCAAAGCTTGACTGTAAATCGATGGACTTTCACAGTAGCCCTGAGGAGCGCGTTTGAACCGGAAACTACGTCCACCAAGAGAGAAACCGAAAAGGTCCCTGCTCTCTTCGGCAATCGGGATGCTGAAAAACGCATTTTTCAAATCAATCACCGAAAACCATGAAGCCGTAGCTGGAATCAGAGTCAGTAGCGCCGTAATGTCAGGCACAACAGGGAATTGAGGAACCACAATTTTATTCACCTCCCGTAAATCAATAACAAAACGATAAACAGGCGGTTTGGTAGGATCAGTACGTTTAAGAATGGGCAGTACAGGACTATTGCACACGTTTCCCCGAGTTTCTTCAATGACATCTTTCTCGATCAAATCATAGATGATCGCTAACAAAGCCCGTTCACCATCCAGGGAGATACGATATTGGGGAATACGTGGCAATCGCACATTCGATTTCAACTGAACAACATAAGGGGAGACATCAAGTAGGCCCACGTCGTTTGGACCCGTCGCCCACAAAGATGCAGGAAGAGAACTCAATTCCGGTGGAAGCTTATCGAGGGACAAATACATGGGAGAGACTACTTTCTCTCCGAACGTAAGCTTTATACCCGCAGGAGAACAATACAAAGTCGCATACAAGCGTTTAAGCAAATCCAGACCCAAAAGATTTTCACCACAACCAGTGGTTAAAATCAACGGAGCTTCGAGCTCACGAGGCCCAATTTTAAGGGGCAAAGGGCGCGAAACTGGATTGCTAACGGGGGCGCCAGAGAATCCAACAGATACATTTGTTAAGCCAGACAAAGGTGCGCCAGGGAGTTTCGAATGCATGATAGAACTTTTCGCTGCACCAGTGTCCAACAGAAAAGGCTCAACGACGCCCGATGTAGCAACTGCGACGTAAGGCCCTCTCTGATCAACCGGAACTGATACCACTCCCTCTCCTTGTCTTTGGCTGTCCTAGTAATTACTATCGTCAGTTCCCTGATCGACGTAATAATCGTCTACATTGTACTGCGCAGATCGTCCTTGCGATGATCCACGTTGGTCGAAACAATTATTAGAATTTGACGAGTTATCAGAACAGTCGTTCCGAGCACCACGACCTCTACCACGTGATGCGTTCTGTGAACCACCACGACCTCCTCTAGACGAATTACCACCACTACGGTCATTTAAAGCAGGACAATTGAATTTAATGTGTCCCTCCTGTCTACAATAAGCACATTGATTGTACCCCAACGAAGATCTCTGAAAAGATGAATCATTACGCGGCTGCGATCGATTTGATTGCGACTGCGATCTATTCTGCTGAGGCGCATTCTGATTAGAACGCGGCGGATATGCTTGTTGTAACAACACTTTAGTTTTCAGCTCTTTCGTCTTTTTATCGGCACGGTCATTTTCCTCTTTTTCTCTATTTTCGTAATATTGTGCCGTAGCCAATATCTGAGCTGAGGTAGAAACGGCCCACGCACTTTCTGAATTTTTCAATTTATTGCACAAGTCGGGCAATAAGTTCGATACAAATTTATCCACAAACAACCTCTGTCCACCCTCAGTACCCATATCCTGCCCACTATGATCGACGAATGTTTCCTCGAACCTCGTAAAGAAGTCTGAAACACTCTCATCTTTCTTCTGCTTACAGGCTGACAACTTGTCCCAATTTACCCTCATAGCTGGCATAAGCGTTTTCATTAATGTAATGATTCGCTGGGGAAGAAGTTCAATCAACTGATCGGGTTTAGTAGCAGCCACTTGTCCAGCGTCTGCCGCTGTAATGGCAGCCCAATCACCACCTAATTCATTCGCGTGATCTCGGTGACGAATCTTGGCCCATACCGGTTGCGGTACGACATTGCCAAACAACATGTCGATATCGGCCAGATTCATTATCGTAGCGTCTACGAGCTGCGATAATTCTTTGTAATACCCCGCAGGATTTTTGCGAGGATCAGGCAAAGTTTGTTTCACCTGAAGCACTTCCGATCGTTTCCAAGGGAGGTGTATCCACACTCTCTGGAAATGTGCTGGTATTGGAGCATTAGCATTAGTATTATCAGCGGGTACCCAAACTGGCGGAACTTCTCGCATAGGATATTGGCCAGACCCATCTCGTTGTTCAATGTCCTCAACGAACAATGCATGAGGAATAGGAGCAGGACGAAGAGATAGCAACCGTTCAATAGCACGTCGGACATTAGTATCGACTATCAGTCCAGTTGCGAACTGAAGCCGAAGATTAGACAGGGCGGTCAGCACCTCGTCAGGCGCAACAGCCGCTATCTGATCATGTAAGAACTTGCACATTTCATCAAACACATATCTCTGAGTAGGTATGTTGAATTGATCAAACGTTTCGAGGACAACACGAGGTGGATTTCTAACAGGGTTTATCATCCAACCCATCGCCATATTGTATAGCGCAACACGTTCTCTATTACCAGGAAGCTGGCTACGTCTCTGTGGACCATCAGAACCAGCAGACCCAAAAACAGGTCCGAGCGACTGAAAGAAGTTTGTCGCAAGGGGAGAATCACGATTACGAGTAGAGGGAGAAGAGTAAGACACAGGACTAACAAGAGAAGGAGTAGAGACGTTAGCAGCAACAGGGGTTAACAACACAGGAGCAGTAGCGTGAGCAGTAGCGGGAACAGGAGTATGTGGAAGCGGAGGAGCAGTAGGAATAGAAACAGGCACAGGAGCAGGAACAGTCGGAAGAGCGGGTGCAGGTTGAGGAATAGGCGGAGGAATAACAAGTGGGAGAGCAGGTACGGCAGGGACCACAGGAGCTGCGGTACCCTGTACGTACGGAGGTGGCGACTTCATAAGATAGGACATTAAAGAATCCTCAACTGCCTCTTCCTTCTTATCCGACTCCGTAGACAAAACAGGATAGCATTTGTCTATGGACATACGCTGTAATCTCTCAAACACTTCCTTATCCTTATCCTCCTTATCACGCTGAAACTGCTCAGCTTTCTTCACTATAGTAGCAACAGTATCTCGCTGACTACGTTTATTTTGTCTGATCTCTTTCTGTCGGGCTTCTTTGCGCCAGAACCGAAAGGCATCAAACATGGCCGGCCTAGATTTACGTTCGAACAACTTTATTTCCAAATTATCTAAGATCGACGCTTCGAAGCTACCGTGAGGTGGCCAACGAAGATCGCCGTCTTTCTTTGTATATTTGATCCAATAATCGTTAAAAGCAATCGGGCCTAGCCCATGTTTGCTATATAGGTCATAAGTAGGAGTTCCAACCGGAGGTATCGGACACGAGTCCTCCAGCAGGGAATCCGCACCACAAGGTCTAAAGCAACTGAACAAAGTACTGCGACCAGGCATCTTGCACACTAGCCGAGTTTCACAAACTTCAAGGGTTACGGGATTTCGGGATTTACCAAGTCCCAGCAAAGAACTAAACCCTCGGTCTTTGGCGGCTGCAGTCGTCAAACAAATACAACAACAACAAAGTACGCTAGCAAAGTGTCACCGACAAAAACACTCACACAGCGTGTACAACAAAGACACTCGCTAAAGTGTCTACAACAAAAACACTCGCTAAAGTGTTTACAACAAAGACACTCGCTAAAGTGTCTACAACAAAGACACTCGCTAAAGTGTCTACAACCAAGAACTCTGGGAGCGACCCACAAATACTTAACTCAAAGATCAATGGCGTCCTCAGGAAGGCCCGTCAATCGTCTCGCTATACCAAGGTCTACGCCAGGCGCCAAAACAGGTCTACAGTCAGGGTAGCAGTCCGTCGCAGCCGTTAGGAGGCGGGAATCTTCGCGGGAAAAGTCTTCGGGCCACTTATTTCGACAACAGGATCGATGAAGCGGGGTGCACCTTCCCTCGGAGATTTCACACGAAGTTCCTCACGATCGTCAGGCTTGGACCGGTACCACTGATGCAGCCCCACGTTGGGCGCCAACTGAAGGACTGGGTTCTTTGGACCCAGCGGTGCCAGGGCACAACACCTGAAACCTTCGTGGGTAACCTGCTCCGGCGTACAAATCACAGAGACACGGGACACTTCCTTCGGCGTCAAAGAGTCAAGGTTTATTTACTGCAGGGAACACAGAAGTCACAAGAAGTACATCGAGTGTAGTTCGGGGAGACTGCTTCAAATTGTATTTGTGGATCGCTCCTTTTATACAGTTTCTACCCATAGGATAACATGATACACAATAGTTTACAACCTGGTTCCCACAAGTCGCTCTCAGAGGGGTCGCTTAGATCACTTTGAAACACACAAGATCCGGAACATAAGTGCGGAAACATTTGGCGGTTCCCAACTGTAAAAACCCATCTTCCCACCATTAGCAAATTCCAATCAGCAGTAAAGTAGATCGAAACAGGAACGAAGACAGGTGCAGAGGAAGACGGAGACAGTGGGGAGATCGGAAAGGGTGTAAAAGGGGAGTGTCGAGAAGCACGAGATACAGGCATCAAAGGGACGTGCCTAATGAGATGCACGGCTGAGACAATAAGCCCGTGCGGCAAGATGAGCCTCGAGCGGCGCCATCTGCCTTACAGTAGCATCCCCCTCGTCATAAAGACACTTTCAAAGAACATGTGTCTTCCGCAAATATCTTGGGAGTCCCAGGGTCGCGAAGCGGACAGCGTCCGTTCGCTGGCTACTTGAGGGCAAGAGACAAAATGGATGCCGTATCTAAGATGGAACCCGTGGGTACAGATGACAAACCCACATAACAAACGAACGGTTTAAGTTAGCACAGCGAAACTGCGCACACTTGCTAAACTCGTCATTTGCGGTTCATAGATACTAGACTCGACCATATTCGTGTGAGTCGAAAACACCACTTACAATTGTCACGGAACCTCAGAGTCTCACCCAGCATTGGAGATTCCCAATACAAATCGTAAGCCAGTAGATCAGCCGATGGTTACTCTATTGGGACAGGTTATTCAAGGGAGTCTTACTGGCCATGGGGAGGCAGAGCAAGCCGGTATATCCAACGCAGGAGTCGGAGATAGATCTCTCCAGATCCCCCAGGAAGTTACAAAGGACCAACAGGCTGAACGGTCCCCAGGGGCGTCTATGATAGACATTGACATTGACGGCTGTGAAATGATAACAAGGGAAGAACTCGGAAACTTAGACCTTCCAGATGCTGGTAGTGTCAAGAGTACTCAGGACTCAGAGAAAGAGAAGGATTCCAGTGAGTGCTTCTTCTCTGTCTCGGAAGGCGCGGAATGGTCAGAAGAGGATGAGGAGCACAGTTCTTATTTGGAGGACAGCAATCTAGAGTCAGAAAGCGACCCAGAACAAGAGCTTGCAGCAACTACAGTAAAATCTAATGTAGCGCCAAAACCATATGAGCTGCCACAACGTGACCTGAGTTGGGACCATTCCTCCTCAATGCCGTTACAGGGCAGCCCTATATTTATTTTATTTATTTTATGAGATTTTTATTGTGCAAACAATTACCCTGAGGTGTCTCGGCGCATGTGTGGGCTAGCAGGACCGCGACAATAGAGTTCACTGATTAAACAGCCATGTCTTTAGGAGCCTCCGGAAGCTCAAGAGGTTGGGGGCATTTTTAATGCTTAGTGGTAAAAGGTTCCAAAGCTTTGGTGTGGCAACCAGAAAGCGTCTGTCTCCCCAGGTTGCCGTTCTTGTGCGAGGCACTGGTAGGAGGCAGGTGTTAGCAGATCTCAGCAGCCTTTTGGGGGTGTACAGCTGAAATGCCTCAGTCAGAAACTTGGGTCCGACGCCATGCACCGCCTTATAGGCAATGCAGAGGGCCTTGAATTTAATTCGGCTCTCTACTCTGAGCCAATGAAGCTGGCGAATTGCAGGAGTAGTAGGCTTGTGGCGAGGAATGTCTAAGAGAATTCTAGCAGCCGCATTCTGTATAGACTTTAGCTTAGACAGCACAAGTTTCTTGGTGTTGAGAAAAAGGGCATTTCCGTAATCGATTTTGGAAAATACCAAAGTGGTGACTAGGGTCTTCCCAGCTGAGGTGGGGAGGTAAGGCAGCAGTTTCTTAATTTTCTTTAAAATAAAGAAAGCAGAGGAGACAACCTTGTTGACATGAAGGTTAAATGTCAGCTTGCTGTCGAAGATGGAAGCACCTTAACCCCCAATCCTGGAGGTGATCCACAGGCAATTCTAGCACACTGGGAGGAAACACGCCAGGATAACCGCAAAACTCAGGTGGCAATGAGGTAAATGCAGAGCGTGGTCAGAAAATTTCTACGGCCTGTGCCAATGTGGGGGATAGAGTCTCTAACCTTGAGGAGAGGGTAGTTTCAACGGAAGCAGAAGTGGCGGCGGCCACCAGTAAAGTTGAGTCTCAAGGCGCCCAAGTCATTGATATTCAGTGGAAACTAGAGGACATGGAGAATAGGTTCAGTCGGAATAATCTCAGGGTGCTGGGAGTACCTGAGGGAGTGGAAGGGACTGACATTAGAGCCTATGTCATCAAGTTATTCGAGTCCGCATTTCCTGAACAGTCTAGCTGGAACAGGTCCTGGAGAAATTCAGAGGACGCATTGAACACCCTTCAAAGTAAGACGCACGCAAAGGAGGGGGATAAACCAAGGGCAATTTTAATCTTTCTGAGCAATTTTATTCTGAGGCAAGCCATAGCTGAGAAAGCGAGACCAGATGCTAAGAGGTCTAGTGAAGGGATCTCTTTTTTCGTACGCCCATACTTTTGTCATTCGACGGTTGAGAGGCGATGGAGATTAAGACAATTGATCAAGCACTTTCAAGAGAAAAAGCTGCAAGCATATTTGATAAATCCAGTGCAGTTTAAGATAATCAACGAATGGCGAATACAATATTTCTCGTCAGAAATAAAGGCGCAAGAGTATCCCACTAGGCAAGCAATGATTGATTTATCTGTCTTATTTTGTGTCTTATAACACAGGATGGCAAAATAGGTTTTGTACGGTTTATAGATAGAAGGCATTGTTTAATAGGCATCACGGTTGATATATTTATTTTTGTCTTATAAGTTAGTCCTCTATGTTTTCACTGCAAATTCATCACATGCTCTGACTTGGCTCTGAGTGCTTCACGAGGGGGGCTGCAGGGTTCGGTGGGGGGGAGGTTGGAGGGGAGGGAATGGGGGAAGGGGGAGGGTTCAGAGAAGTAAGGGAGAAAAATAAAAAAAAGCGAGATTCTCGTGCTATGTAGTTTCATTTTGTTTTTTGTTCGGTCTTGTTAAAGGATTAGTGGAGACCCAGATACAAATGTTACAAGGGATCGCAGGTGGTAAACCTGAGCAACAGGATGTTGAACATTAGAATCTGCACAATTAACATTGGGGGGTTGAATGACTGGAGGAAATGCCAAAGGCTTGCTCACTTTGTTAAGCTTAATGGAATTGATGTGCTATGTCTCCAGGAGACTCATCTACCCTGGGCAAAAAGAAATCTGATGAAAGTAAGAGGCTTTGATATGTTGGCTTGTTCATCGCAAATCTCCTCAGTAAGGGGGGTCGCAATCCTTGCAAGATCATCCTTGGGGGGGGCCAAGCAGTGCGAAGCTGATTGCCTAGGGAGATGGCAATAGCTGAGTTAAGCATGGGTTATACATTATGTGTGATATACGGGTCCAATCAGGATGACCCCGAAATTGTTTATGCTTTGGAAGTTGGACTTAGCCAATTGGCCTACCCCAATCGTGGTTTGTGGTGATTTTAACATTTCTCCTGACTGGTATAATCAGTCTTCATATGTAGGGCGTAAACCTACAGTATTCCGGGCACTTAGCGTCCTTATGTGCTCACATGGGCTGAAGGATATTTGGGGGGACAAGGAACAAGCCAATCCTGGTTTTACGTATTTCTCGAACCCTTTTCAGAAATACACCAAATTGGATTATTTTTTTATATCCTCTTCCGAAATAGGAAAGTTTAACATTGGGAAACTACCGAAAGTAATATCGTATCATAATCCGTTAATATTGTCTTATTTGGTGGAAACTATAGAAAGGTTAAAATCTAGATGGACATTTGATAGAAGGCTATTAGCGGATGTTATATTTGCAGAACATCTTAGGAATTGGACAGTGAAGTTTTTTTATGCTAATCGCTATAGTACATCAAAGAATGGAGTATGGGATGCATTTAATTCTGCTCTAAGAGGGGAAACTATAAGCTGCTCTGCAAGATTTAGGAGAGAGGACAGGAGTGAGGGAGACAGACTCACAGGCCTACTAGCTGAAGCAGAAGAACAGTACGTTAGAGATATTGAATGCGGAGGGGAGTGTGCTGAGAGTCAACAGAAACTGATGATTATAAAAGCAGAACTTCAGAAATTAATAACCCAGAAAGAAATCGGTGACTATCAAACCTCTAGGGCAAAATTTATGAAACCGGGGAGCAAGTGGGTAGAGCACTGGCGCTACAAATTAGACAGGATCAGACCAAGAATGTGATCTCTAGTATAAAGGAGGGGGGGCGGGATATACTGAACCAAAGGATATCTTACGAGTATTTAAAAACTTTTATCAATCACTCTATAATGAAGAAAATGATGCTAGTAGTATTTGTGAGGAGCCCTGGGATGGAGGGCCCGTGCTGGCTGAACAGGAGAGAATAGAGTTGGATAAGGATCTGTCGATACAGGATCTAGCGGTAGGCAAAGCCGTTGGCCCCGACGATATTCCTTCGTAGGTATATAAGAGTATCAAAACTGAGATCGCCCCTTTGTTGATGGATCTTTTAAATGGTATTCTATATTCAGGTATAACGCCAGACTCATGGAAAGAAACAAATATAATCATATTCCACAAGAAGGGGAATCCAGAGGAAGACCTGGGATCATACCGCCCAATCTCCCTCATAAATGCAGATACAAAGTTATATTCAAAGGTGTGAGCTAGAAGATTGGGGAGGATTATTGGCGGTCTTGTCTCTCCGTGGCAGCATGGGTTTGTTCTGGGGAGAGGCACTACCGATCACACTAGGTGAGCTATAGCGCTGTTTGATGCCCTTGCTGTCACGGGGGGGATGGCCATGATCCTCCTCGATGCTGAAAAAGCCTTTGACCTTGTGGTATGGAAACATCTATGGGGTATACTGGTTGGCAGAGGTTTTGGCTCTAAGGTATTGAAAGCCCTCATTGCAATGTATCAAGATCCGACAGCTCGAGTACAAGTAATGGGGGAACGCTAGGATAAAATCATAATTAGGAGGGGGGCGCGCCAAGGGTGTCCCTGCTCCCCGATTCTTTTCTCATTATACATAGATCCCTTGATTCAGAGGATTCTTGGTTGTGTGCAGATTAGCCCATTAGTGTTTAATGGCTATGAAAATAAACTCTTGGCCTATGCTAATGATCTGGCAGTTATAACCCCTGATCCCGAACAGGCGCTGCCAATTTTGGTTCAATTAGCAAAGGAGTTTGGCACTCGGTCTGGGTACCTATTGAATGAAGGAAAGACGCAAATAATTTGTACCAAAGACATTATTAAGATAGATGCTAGATTTGTTGATTCGGCGGTATACCTCGGGGTGAGAGTAAATGCCTCTTTTGATAAGATCATTGCTGATAATTATGTGCTTCTTATGAGGAATATAGAGGCTGAACTGAAAAGAATCGATGTGTTACATTTATCCCTGATAGGTAGGATAAATGTGTTAAAAATGACAATGTGCCCTAAAGTATTATACCTGTTCCGGGCTATTCCTCTTCTTGTAGAAGAGAGACTGATTAAAAGTCAGGAATCAATATTCATAAGTTTTTTATGGCAGTATGGGAAGATCAGGCGCTCTATAAAATATACGTCCCTGCCACGGGAAAAAGGTGGGTTGGCTATGCCGAATCTTAGGCTCTACCACTGGACATGCCTGCTGACCCTAATGACCCTACTTTTTCAATCAGGTGTGAACTCGGACAGTGTAAATGAAGGCAATTTGTCTCCGCCTTCTATTTTTGAGCTGTTATTGGGGAGAAAGGCTCTAGGTTTATTTGTGTCTGAAGTAGATTGCCGCTATTATAAAAGATCACTGTATAAGGTGGTGGAAGGGGTTTGGGGGGCTTGGAACGCGGGCCAAAAGTTGCTGAATATTCCAAAGATAAATTCCTACCTCCATCTGTGGAACTCTAGCCTTCTTCCTCAACTTGGTATAGATAGGAATTGCCTGATCTGGAAGGAGAAGGGAGTAATGACTTTTTGTGACATCATGGTAGGGGAATCTATTCTGGGGTTTGAAACTATTCAGCAGAAGTATGGTATTCCCTCCAACCAATGGTTTCTGTATGCCCAGATAGCTTGTATCATGGTGGCCGTTAGACCTCGGATCTCTTTGGGAATGGGTAATACAATCATTGATTACTTATCAAAGGGGGTCAAAAGGAGCAAAATAGTATAAAGGAATACTAGGAATACAGGATGATATGGAGAAAATCGAGGCCTCTTTAGCGGTATAATTAGATGACCCAGATGCCGCCTTGATAAAGCTCTACTTTTAAACAAGAAGCTATTCCATTCTTCCAACCTGAGGGCACAGCATTACAAGACATTGTTTAATCTATATTATACCCTAGCAAAGCTCTTTGCTTCGGGGGTAAGGGGAGATGATAAATGCCCCAAGTGCAATCAGGGCCCTGCGGATATATCGCACATGTTTTATCTCTGCGATAAGTTAGTTCCAATACGCAGGGAAATCATGAAATTCTGGGAGGGGGTGTTAGCTCTTAAAATGAATCTATCCCCGATTTTGATGTTATTAGGCACGGATGGCAAGCTGGAACTGGTAAAAGATGTAAAAGGTCTGGTTGTTATTTCGGTTGCGGTACTCAGAATTCTTATTTCTGCTGGATGGAAGGATACTTCAGCTCCATCTTTTCAAATGTGGCTTGCCAGATTGCTGGGAATACATATTATAGAAGCTTGTTTGTGAGTATAAGGGCAAAAAAAACAAGAAATGGGTAGGAATATCTGGGCACCAATTAAAAGGCGGAGAGATTCAAGAACCTAAAATACAAATGGTGTCGGTGTGTATTTAATATTGTTTTATACTCTCATAATAATGTTTGTGTCTAAACTAATAATAATGTTTTAATCAGGTATGAAGCGAAGAACTGATGCAATACTAGTTTTATCTTTTTACTATAAGATTCAGACTTTTATAAATCATGTACATTTGTGAATTAGAAGGATAATGTTGGTGTGATTAGGAATAATGAATTTTTTTTGTACCAGAAACTCTCAATAAAATAATTTAAAAAAATGAAAGCCATCAATGTTATCATATTGGTCTACTAGTCAAATCAAATAAAAATACAGATAATACTTTTGAAACACCGAGGAATTTCAGTAATACAAACATCTATGAAACAGTAAAAAATAAAATTAATTTAGGACTATAACAAGTCATAAAATACATGTGAACAGTCCTTTAAAATCAATATAAAAAGCATATACGATAAAAGGAAAGAAGTCCTAGGATAATATGTTCCTAATCTACTCTAAGTTTGGCCTATGTCGTACGATAAACTTCAAACATTTAGCTATAACTTTCGTTTTGCATCCTCATCCAATGCTTGCAGGGAGAGGAATGCAGGTCTACATCTTCGAAGGCCCATGGTTTTTAGCATTGGGATCGGCCAAAGCCTTCTGGGTTCACCGTAGAACTTACAGAATAAGATAGTGTGGATTGTGGCTTGGGTGGAAAGATCATCACATGGGCAAAGTGGTAGTGCTGTTGTCCAATTGTTTGTTTTTGGGAAGCTTACTAAACTAAAAGAATTCAGCCTGAACCGAGTTAATAGAAATCTTTCATAACTGGACAACTTAAAAGTTAAATAGGGTTGGATTGTGACAGTTGTTTGTACTAATAACGAGTGTTGTACAGATGTTTTGCTGGCTTCCTTGGCTAACCGCAGGTTTTCTAGATGTGTTAAACACTGCACTTTAAAAACCTTTCTAGTCAGTTCTAAGATTGAGGGGGGAGAATGGAAATATTTCTCTATGCCCAGGTCATACAAGAAACCTTTAATATAGTCAATCCACCCAATCTTGTGTGCATTCTCTAGAGAGATACAGTCCTATATGAACCCTTGGTAGAAAGTAGTTTTATTGGATGTCCAAATTCGGTGCCATAAAAGAAGTGGCTGGATTTTGATGATATCTGTCAAATAAGGCAAGCCCAATTCCAGATGAAACGAAAAGGATGTGGTACCTTGGGGAACAGCAAGAAGATACCTTAGAAAACTATTTGTGACCTTTTCCAATACATCTATCTTTCCGAAGCACCACACTCCTGCACAGGAAGTTGCAACAGCTATACATTTGACCTTGTAAATCTCAATAAATTCTGCAGGGCGCCTTCTTACCAACCTTCTTGAGAAATTTACTAACGCTACAGTAGCCCTCATAAAGAGCAATTTCCTGGACTCTATAGCCTGTCCCCAGGAAATGTTATGATCTATTACTATTCTCAGGTATGGATATGTGTTTGTGCTCTCAAGTTTAGCGTTGTTCAAGAAAATGGCCTTAGTTTTCTAAATTCCGGATCCGGATGACATAACAAAAGTTTTCTTAATGTTGATGTTAAGGTCCAGATTGGCCATGAAAGAAATATATCTTTCGAGAGCACGTTGTAATTCTACGGGGGTACGTCCTAGTATAACAGCGTCATCGGCGTAGAGTAGGGCCGGTATTGGGTGTTTGTTGATAATGGGGAGGGCCAGGCACCCTTTTACCATGGCCCGCTCTAAGCCATTGGTATGTTTATTGTTTATGTTTATTGATTTGTATAGCGCTGAATCACCCATGAGGGTATCTCGGCGCTTGGGACTAGACGGAACAACAAGACCAGAAGGTTAGAAGAGGTATGTTTTTAACATCTTTCTGAATTGGGCCAGATTGGAACAGGCCCGTAGATGGAACGGCAGACTATTCCAAAACGCTGGGGCCAGGTAAGAGAATGCTTTGCCTCCACTGCGCGCCTTTTTGATCCTCGGGGTGGTGATCAGAAGCTCCGTGCTGGATCTGAGTGAGTGCGTGGGGGAGTAGGGGTCCAGTTTACTAGTCAGATATATTGGCCCTTGCCTGCTGAGAGCTTTATGAATCATACAGCCTATTTTGAACTTTACTCTCTTTAGTATGGGGAGCCAGTGAAGTTGATTCAGGAGAGGTGCTGAGGGTGTTCTGGCTGGAGCGTCTACAGTGAGGCGGGCAGCAGTATTCTGGACTACCTGTAGGCTCTTTATGAAGGCTCTGTTAGCTGAAAACAGGAGGGCATTACAGCAGTATAGTCTACTAAGTACTAAAGCCTGCATCAGCGTTTTCTTGGTGAATGTGGGAAGAAGGAGGAAGATCCTGCGCAGAAGACCAAGGATGTAGAAACAAGAGCCCGCAGTGGTGTTAGCATGCATCTCAAGGGTCAATTTGAGGTCCCTTGATGGCAACTGCTATATTTCCGGTAGTCATGATTCATGATAGGTATTTGCTTCTGCTTCAGGTGCTGCAATTTGTCGATAATGGTTTAGCGTTGCCACAAGATCACCCTGAATGTGAACGTCTTTTTAAGATTGGGCCGTCATTGAACAATTTTCTGAGATCTATGCTCCAGGGAAAGAAATAGAAGTGGATGAGTGTTTGGTCTTGTTCACGGGCTGCTTGTTTTAGGCAGTCAATTCCTAGTAATTAAGCTGCATATGCTGTGTGACAGTAGGACTATGTCACACAGCCTACTAGGATATGTCTCTAATTTCAGGGTTTACACTGGTAAGGAATCCAGGATTAACCCCCTGGTTGTCCGTCCAGTTTTGGAGTGACTGAGAAAATTGTGTGGGATCTTGGTAGAGGACTTTTAACAAAGGTCAAAAATGTATATGTAGATAACTTCTATACTGGTGTACGGATGTTCAGGGAATTCGCCAAAGTGGACACTGTTGCTTGTGGCACAATCTGCTCTAACCGAAAAGGCAGTTTTTTTCAACTAATTTTCAATTTTTCCTATATTTAACTGTTAGTTTCTATTAAGAAACTTTGAACAATCTACATAAATGACCCCTTGCTGTATTCAGAATTGTATCTACTTATCTAAAATGTATAACTTTCCAAGATCCATTATTGCTTTCATACCATATCTACCATTAACCAGAAGGAGGTTGAAAGCACAAAATATAGCGAAAATAGGCTATGTCCCAGAAAAAATGGCAAAACAGTGTAAAAAATTGTGGTTTTCTGACAAAAGTCTGAAATTTCCTAAAAGCTGGGAAAATGGTGATTTCAGCCCCACAACCCCTTTTTTGATACCATTTGCAGGGAAAATCCCAGACGCTTTCATTTGCAGTACTTTTTCCCAGAAAAACATAATTTAGCTGTATTTTGGCTAATTTCTGGGTCCCCTCCAGGGAAATCCACAAACCCTGGGTACCTTTAGAATTCCTGGATATTCTCATCTTCCCAAAAGATGGTAAACTTGAATGCAAACTCTATAAAAAAACAATGTCAAGGAATTCTCTGTTGGCTTTTTCTAGCCATCATCCCCGGGCCTTATGGGAGAATCTCCCAGTAGGACAGTTTATGAGAATTCGCAGAAACTGTTCATCCAAACCTCTTTTTGATAAACATGCCCGCATTCTGTCTAAACAACTAGAAGATCGGCAGTACCCACGCCATCTGGTACGAAAAGCTTGGAAACGGGCCTCCAATAATAACAGGGAGGCTCTCCTGGAAAAAAGACCTGAAAAGGAGCCCTTGGATAGGCTCACCTTTGTCAGCACATTCAGTGTCCTCTCAAATAAAATTCAAAAGACAGTGCGAAAACATTGGGATATTTTGAATACAGCCCAAACCAACATTTCTCCACCCTGGTTCTCTTTCAAGAAGGCACATAGTCTAAAAGATAGTTTGGTCCACACAAGACCTAGACTAAAAATGATAGAAACATCAAATACATTGTGGAACACGCAACCAGTACGTGGCCATTTTCCATGTGGCTCCTGTAGCGCATGCCCTCAGACATACAAAATAGATCAAGTGGACATAGGTACAGGGAACCCATGGCTACTCTGTAAACACACCAACTGCAACACCGATGGGGTTATATACATGATCACCTGCTCGTGTTTGCTCAGGTACATTGGCCACACTACACGGAAAAAGAAGGTTCGCATTAGCGAACATAAAAGTACAAATCGCTATCATAAACAGTCCACTCGTCTTACTAATCACTTTTTGTCATTGAAACATCAAGCAGAGGATTTGAAGTGGGTGATCTTGGAACATCCGTACATTCCACCTCACATCAGTGACAAATCCAAGTTTCTATTCATCAAGGAGCAAAAATGGATCTTTAAGCTCCGTAGTGACAGTAGAGGATTGAATGATTCGATTCCGTGGATTTCCATATGAGCATTTTGCTATATATCCACCCCTTTCTCTGTCTTTATTTCTGAAGGGATAGCAATATTCCAGTTTTGTCATCTGTCCGGACATATTCATTCAATATCCCACTTACCACATGTGGTGTTCCACTTTGACTTTTTGTATTGTGCATATCATCAGGGACTCTGGATTTCCATTATCGTGTATCATCTACTTGTGTTTTGGTACAATCTGTCTGTATAGATATAAGCTGTCCAGTTCTTAACAGCAGACACATGACCGAGTTCCCTCATATTGGTTACCAACATTAGGTTTACAGTCTCCTAAAATTAGCGTTTGACATTATACATTATGACTGCGCGAGAGACACGCGTTCTGTTAGTCCTACGTTGCACTACGGTCGCGCATGTGCCGTATTCTATTTAATTGTGTGAATGTTTCCTCATTCTTTTGCTGATTTTGTGGTGATTTCAACAGTTGTTACCACCTGCCAGCCATCCTTTTTGCCAACAACTGCGAGATATAGGAGTACCATGTCCCGTAAGGCTCATTTAGTTAGTGCGGCTGCGCGAGAGACTAGTAGCCTCACCGTTCACGGGACCCAGTGATGCTCTATTTCTCTTATGCGCATGCGCTAATGGCTAGCGCACGCTCTTTGTTAAAATCTTATCAACTACACAAGTCCTTTGTATGATCCACAACTACGAGGTGACTACACACATGCGCAATGCAACAGGCGCTTCGTAATCACCTATTAGCCCTTATTTTGGCGGGCGATACGGAGCCTAACGAACCAATTATCCAATTGACTCCGGTATAAAAGGGAGGAGTCCGGTCCAAGTCGGTACCTCCACTTCCTCTCGGATGACAGAGGGAGGTACCGACGGACAGGTAAGGACTCCTCCATTTGGGTACAGGGTATCTTCTGACAAGCCCTTAAACAAACATTTACTAAATAACTACCTAGTTTGTGACATTGAGCAATTTATGTGCTCTTCCTTTGCCATACTCCTGTGTTTTCTTGACTGTGGATTATATGGACTCAGTCCACACTTAGAAAGTTAGAGATAGGATACAATAGCTACTAGCTGGGGTAGATAAACTTGAGATTTATACCCTCTTCTTCCTTCTGCACCTTAGAGCGGGGCCTCATATTCCCGAGCGGTTGCCGGGTGAGGTGAGGTCATCTCCCACACAAAGCGCGGTGAGTATCCACAGATAGGTTATTCGTTATTTTTTCTGTGTAAGAGTGAGTATACTCATGAATAAGCTAAGTACAAATTACTTATGCTTTTGTGTTGTCTGTACAGTCTCTTGTGAATACATGGATATACATGTGAATATATGTTTGTTCTTGTGCTTCTTTTCAACAGGATTAAGACACAGTGTACATCTTCCTTGTGAATATTGGGGCTCCAAGTTCCTGGTAGATATATGTATTCTTATAATTTAATAATAGTTTTTATTAATTTTCACACTCACGTTTATCATGTTGCAGTAGCTTACTATCTAGGTCCTGATGAAAGCCGGATAGATTCCAATTTGGCTGAAACATGTTGACCGTCCTGCACAGCGCCAGAGTGTAGGTATATATTCAGGCTACCAGGCGTGGTTTTAACCAAGACACTAAGACAATTTTCATTAAATATATTCCTTGTCTGAGTCATTAATTTTAAGTTTTTCACCACAGCACTGCACTACACACCCTGACTACCACCCTTTGACTAACAGTCTGGCTAGAGTTTTCTATTCCACATCCATATCCGCACCATCATTTGATGGTTTGGGCGGTTGGTTGGATGGATTAACAAATATCCCATATGATGAGACTCTGCCAGAAGGGTGGTATGATGGGAATATCTCAGCCAGTTGTAACTCTTTCACTATCTGCATGAGTCCCGTTTTCTCAGTCACTAGTACAGCAACACATAGAAGACCGGTCATTTCTATTTTTGTATGATGTCTATGATGTAGGAAAATGAAATGATAGGTTGTTAAATATATTCCCTTGACCCTCTCTAAATTCGTTTATTGGTACCTTCAGAATCCCCATGATGTTGGAAGAAAAGGACGCAAATTTAGCGCGGATACCTTATGTGATCAAAAAGTTACAGGGGCCTAACCGCAAACTACCCCAAATAGCCGAAAAAGGCTTAGCACAGGGGGGTAAAAGGCTAGCAGCGAAGGGGTTAATAAAATAACTAAAAACAAAAATGTAAAAATTACTTAATTATCATACTAAGCGCACAAATTAAAAAACATATAAACACATAAAAATCCAAAACACTGCAAAACAATCAATATACACAGTTTGAAATAAAACTTGCAGACAATATTATTTAAGATGGTGTAGAGAGTTACTGCTGACTGCCAAACAAATAGGAGGGGCTCTGTGCATGTAAGGCGCCCGGAAGACTGGAGATGCTAATGGTGTGATCCTGGGCCCCACATTGGCCTGCGTTCTATTAAGCGGTGTATCTTACCCCACACCCCTCATCAAGACCCTGTGCCTCCAGGTTACTGCAAGAGTGGGTAGGTGGAAGATTAGAAATGCTGCTGTTGTGTGGAGGGTCCAATGATGATATCTTCCCCCCAAGCATGGCAATTGAGTATGGTGGTGGCACTTTGGGTCCACTGTTGAGCTGCTCTTCTTGTGGGGTCCCAGAGCCGACTTAGACTGCAGCAGAGGTGCGCCTTTGGGTGGTGAAATCTGCCAGGGGACTGACAGGTGCTTTGGCCCTTGAGCACTCTTGCTGAGCCTTGCTGAGATATGGAGAATTGGTGTGAGGCGTGGTGGCCCTGCAGGACAAGTGTGGAGCCCCATGTTCCCTCCACCGGATTTTCAGAGACTGGTGAGTGTGACCTGGGCTGGGCGATGTGGCTCTTGTGGTCCCCTGTGGAGGTGCCTTGTTCTACAACCAGGTGCACTATTGGTGGAGGGATAAACTGTTGGCTGGCATGAACATTTCTCTTGCCTCGGAGGGCCTGGGTGTACCCCTGCATTGCAGTGTGACTCTGCTGGATGATCTGTGCCCTTTCCTGCAATGATGGTGAAGTCCAGGCAGTCCAAGACGTCCTTGCTGCCAGATGAGAACCCCCGCCCAAGGATTGCTGGCTGACGCAGAGGGACAGTTCTTTACTCATTTCGGAGGCCGCCCTTGGCATTCTGGAAAGTTTGAGAAGATTTTGAAGGTATTCCAGGACACCAAAAGCACCCTTGAGTTGAAGATTGATGCAGTATCACAGTACATAGGCCTGCTTCAAGTAGACCACTGGAAGCTAGAGGAAAGGGTGGTGACACAGAGTCTTTTTTAATATCAATGTGCCAATAGTGTAGGAGTTACATTCTAAAAATACAAGGGATGTGGATGGACATAAACGCCCTGCAATGGAAGGCAGAGGATGCTGAGGAATCTTGGATGGAACAACATTAAATTCCTGGGCTTCCTGGTGTGCATAGAGGGCCCAAATGTGAAGCTTCCTCAAGCAGTGGCTAATGTTCACAGTGCTGGCTGACAAGGTACCTAATTTTTTTCGAATGAGTGGGTGCAAAGCTGTCAGCTGCCCTCCCCCACTGAGGACCCCACCAATGCCCAGTAATAGCATGTCTTCTGAACTTCAGAGATTGGGATTTGATCCTCCAGCTTTTTAGGTCAAAAGGCTGTTTGAGGGCACTATCATCATGGCTTACTCAGATTTTACTCTAGAGGTGCAGTGGCACCATGGTACATAAGCATTGGCCAATCAACAGCTAAGAAGCCTTACACTGCTGTATGTACTTCTCTTCCAGCACAGCTCAAGGTTATTAACAGGGAGGATACCCACTTCTTTCTGACTCCTGAGAAAGCCTAGAGAGGTATGGTTGTGGTGTTGCCTCCCAGACCGATGATTGACTGACTCCAAGATTAAACTACAGTTGATTGAGAAGATTGCAGAACCAGCCTTCAACCATAACTGGTTTGGACATGAGCGACGCAATGCATTCTCCAGGGGATGGTCCAGAGCAGACGCCATGCCTGGTAGATGACTTGCTGCAAAGGACTCTGACTGATTGGTAAGGCCTGTGCCCAAGTTGGAGGGCTGGGGGGACAATACTTTGGATCGGGTGGTGGTTGGCGACCCAGAGGTTTGTAGTGGACCTAGTGAGCCAGATGTTACGGACCATGGCTTCCCATACACTCCAGTCTACAATATTGGAGTAAATTTCTATAGTTGTTATGTATATGTTTGTTGTGTTTAAGTTGGATTTTGCAATAGCTGGGCACTGGGTGGTACTCGGACAAGGTGGGTGGGACAGGGGGATTCTTTGATTTGATTCATTGTGGGGGAGTGACACTTATGCACTAGATTGGCCAACACCGACCTTGTTGTATTCACATACACCTGAAGGGGTGGTGTAGGGGAAGGATGAATACCCGTAGGATCTTGTGCCTGTGGTTTGCAAATGGGAACCCAGTCCGGCTGGGCACGCAAACACTCAAGGGCTGCTTTCACATGTGTGTTCACACCACAATCTAACAGGCTGACTTGGAACATAAGGGGTAAGGCCGCTCCTAATGAGAGTCACCATATTCATGCCTACCTTACACAGTGGCAGTGAGTTGTGTGGCTCACCATAACAAGGATTGTGTTTATTTGTTGAGTGTGACTCTCACCCCGTCAACTAATAATCCAATTTCTTACATACTAAATCAGAAAACCGTAGTAAAATAAAAACTCATGTCATCTGAATATTCTCATATTAAGCGTGCGTGTTCATTGAGTATACACTATACAGATAAAAACAAACAGTATTAACTTTTCAATGACCTAGAATAGTTACCTAAAATAAATGTCCTACTATGTGGTGAAAAAGTATTAATAAATATAAGCATTAGATCCCAGTTCATAACTCTGCAATTCCTACAAACAAATACAATATCATAAATGTGACAATGAACACTTTCAGACTGTACTATGTTGCATGTGCAACAATCCACCACCTGAAACAGCAAAATCTCACACTTGTTTTTTCCTGATTACAGTATAATCATTGATTCATTACATGATAAAGTAGTTGCTACCACTATAGGCTGGGACATGAAATATTTGCAAATTGGATTACAGCAATATGATTTCATGAGTCATTAAGTGATAGACAGACATATAAAGTCCAACTGAAGCACTATGGTATCATTTGGATAAGACTAATAGGAGGAATATTGCAAGACCAGTTATCAAAACAGATGGTCTTTAGGAGCCCCACAGAAAGATTTGTGTTAAGTTACATTCTGAAGAGCAATCATCAGACAGTTCTAGGGATGCAGAGTCAGAAACGAGGACCTTCCTCAGTGAGCACCTATACCACAGAGAGACTGTTTCCCCATTCACAAGCAAAGGTGACATGAGGCCAGGTTTACAACACATTTTACAAGTTGCAGCGGCCCATCAGGCCATTTTCAACCAGTAACATGCATTTTCCACTGTACCAACCATATTTTCCAATTCAGCAACCTATGACCGCCTCACGAAATAGGTTTTGTGAGTCCCTATTAGGAAGGGGTGTGCCAAGGACGCCCCTTCCTAATAGCGAGTTGCACTGGTATGTAGGAATGTTTTGTGACCATGAATTTCAAATTGGTGGTAAGCCATTCACAAACGTGAGGGAGTCCTTAAGGGACCCCTTCCCCTTTGTGAATATGGGCTCCATCATTTTCTCAGAGCAGGCTGCAGTCCCAAGGACCACTTCCCCCTCTGAAAAAATTGAAAAGAAAACTTTTCATTTTTGTTTTCGACAAGCATCCCGCTTTCCTTTGAGGAAAACCGGCTACATTTACCAAAAAGTAGCTTTTTTTAAAAAGCAGTAACAGACATGGTGGTAGTCTGATGACCCCAGCAGGTCACCATCCCTGTGAGTGCTGGCCATTCCCCAGAGGTCACAAATTGCGAACTGTCTCGTAAATATTAATGAGGCAGATCCCTTGCAACCCATATGGGAATCACAAACAGTGTTGCAGGCTCAGTTGTACATCAGGTATTACACCTCTAAAATTGGGAGTTGCTAAAAATCACAATTTGCAAGTGGCAAACCCTGATGGCCGTACATCTGGCCCATGATTTCATATCACTAAAGCTTTTCAATGTCCAAAAAATAGATCAGTACAAAAGGGGGTGGTGATGGATGGTCCATCCCGAACTGCCAAGCCATGCCTTCCCTGGACCGGAAACAAGCTTCCTAGGACCGGTTTCTGGCATTACAGCTGTCTTCAGACAGGCTTGCTTGAATCCAGTGGCAAAGTGAGCAAGGGACTCATGTCTGAGCCTACCCTGCCAACCTATGGCGAACAAAGCGGTACAAAAGGGGTGGTGATGGACGGAGCATCTGAACCAATCAAACACTCACACCCATTCAATAGATCTGGGTTTAATCCATCACCGTTCTTTAGCCCACTCTGCCCCACCAGTTCAGACATGGCATTTTTGCAAATCAGTCTCACCCTGTGCCTCATGGGAACAGTCCAGCCCGAACTGCCAAGCCATGCCTTCGCTGGACCGGAAACAAGCTTCCTAGGACCGGTTTCTGGCATTACAGCTGTCTTCAGCCAGGCTTGCTTGAATCCAGTGGCAAAGTGAGCAAGGGACTCACGTCTGAACGTACCCTGCCAACTTATGGCGAGCAAAGTGGTACAAAAGGGGGTGGTGATGGACGGAGCATCTGAACCAATCAAACACTCACACCCAGTCAGCAGATCTGGGTTTAATCCATCACCGTTCTTTAGCCCACTCTGCCACCCCAGTTCAGACATGGCAATATGCAAATCAGTCTGACCCTGTGCGTCATGGAAACAGTCCATCCCGAACTGCCAAGCCATGCCTTCCCTGGACCGGAAACAAGCTTCCTAGGACCGGTTTCTGGCATTACAGCCATCTTCAGCCAGGCTTGCTTGAATCCAGTGGCAAAGTGAGCAAGGGACTTACGTCTGAGCATACCCTGCCAACTTATGGTGAACAAGGCAGTACAAAAGGGGATGGTGATGGATGGAGCATCTGAACCAATCAAACACTCACACCCAGTCAACAGATCTGGGTTTAATCCATCACCGTTCTTTAGCCCACTCTGCCACCCCAGTTCAGACATGGCCATATGCAAATCAGTCTGACTCTGTGCCTCATGGGAACAGTCCAGCCCACACTGCCAAGCCATGCCTTCCCTGGACCGGAAACACACTTCCTAGGCCCGGTTTCTGGCATTACAGCTGTCTACAGACAGGCTTGCTTGAATCCAGTGGCAAAGTGAGCAAGGAACTCATATCTGAGCCTACCCTGCCAACCTATGGCGAACAAAGCGGTACAAAAGGGGTGGTGATGGACGGAGCATCTGAACTAATCAAACACTCACACCCAGTCAACAGATCTGGGTTTCATCCATCACTGTTCTGTAGCCCACTTTGCCACCCCAGTTCAGACATGGCCATATGCAAATCAGTCTGATCCTGTGCCTTATGGGAACAGTCCAGCCCGAACTTCCAAGCCATGCCTTCCCTGGAACGGAAACAAGCTTCCTAGGACCGGTTTCTGGCATCCGTCCATCACCACCCCCTTTTGGACCACTTTGTTTGCCATAAGTTGGCAGGGTATGCTCAAACGTGAGTCTCTTGCTCACTCCCAGCAAAAAAAAGGGGGTTTCCGTCTCACCTTAATCCTTTTATCCATACAGGCACTTGTGCAATTTACCATCCATACTCTCACCTCTACTTCCATCTCCAGTATATTCACCCACAATTTTACATGTACAAAATCACTCACTCCACAATCCACAAGAAAAACATACAAAATCGCCAAAATATTTGGCTTCGCGGAGCTGAGGTTTAACATGTAAGCCTGGTGTTTTCCTTGGTGATGCTGACAAGGTTTTATAGTAAGACTCTAATCAGTGAAAGGGATGATTTTCAGTGACAACAGTATGTCCACATTCCTTCTCTTGAGGAAAATATCAACAGAAGTTTCCAGAGGAAACTTACTAAATAATCAGCATTATTGTTAACTCTCTGTTTTGTCAATAGTACTGTGGCAAAGCAGCCTTAATGTAAATGAAAATGGGCACAGGAACGAGGAATTCCACTTGCAAAGAAGTAATTTCTCGATTTTCACAAATAAAGGAAAGCTTTAAATTGTAACTAATATTATTTTGTAGTATGCTGATATTAGCTCTAGTTTGAGCAGACACAACAAAAAAGGCGGAAAATGATACGGCTAGCTGTTCTTCATAAAAGGGATAATGTTAGAAACGGGATCTCTGGCTGGCCAAGGCTTGCGCCAAAGTCAGTCAGAGACCACCACTTCCACGTCAGGGCAAGGGAGTCACACACCAAGATAACCCCTGCTCACCCTCTAGGTAACGTGACGCGAGCAGCCAGGCTAAACTTGGAGGCTATGTAGGTTAAGTGTTTGGGCGCGCACCCAGCAACAACACCCAAGGCCCACCACAAAGGAAACTCCACACAAGGTTATATAAAAATAGCCTTTATATTATACCAAAACACATTAGATAAGAACACACATTTTACAATGTGCCAACAGGCACGGGCAGAATTTACAGGGGATATGTACAAGACAGGGCCACCTGGACCACTGTCAGGAATCATCACTTTTTAGGAATAGTAATTAGCACATAGAACACTTTTAGAACAAGTTAGCACACAACCAGTAATTACTGGTAAAGGGTAAGTACCTCCTACACAACCCTAACCATCTTAGGAAAATATTGCGCAGGGAACCAAGACCTCACTAGCAACGCCTGTACTAGGAGAAAACAACCACCTAAGTATCACCAACATTTAGGGGTATAAGCATGAACATTACACATGATGCATTAACATTCAGCGGTGTAGGGAAAGAAAACACATGATGCCTCAAAACACATTCAGAGGTGTAAGCACAAGCAGTTGCGCAAAACTCACATGAGCCACAACCTGTGGCAGTCCCTAGGCCCTCTGGTCTTGTTGGGGCTAGGATGCCCTGTGTCCCAGTGTCAGGGGCCTAAATGTGGCAGCTGCCCACAAACTGCTGGGCAGCTGAAAAGACTGATGGGCCAACGCTGGAGCCTCGCAGGCTCTGGTCAAAAGCACTGTCCCCCAAGAGCCTCGCCGGGCTTTACAACAACGCAATGCTCCTGAGACTCTCTGGGGCTCTAAAACAGCAATGGGGCCCTGGAGCCTCGGAGCTCCTAATTACCGATGCTCCCGTGGAGCATTTGCGGCTCTAATAATGTAGAAATGCCCCCTGAGCCCTCTCAGGGCTCTACACAAGAATGGCCATCGTTGGAGCCTCGCTGGACTCAAAAATACGTAATGCCCCAGAGTCCTCGTGGGCTCTCAAACGGCAATGGCCACTATGGGAGTCCCTACCTGGGGGACTCGATCTCACTGGATGCCCTCTGGGTCATGGGAGTGGCCCGCTGCCAACCGGGGCCGCTCTGAGCACACCAACCTGCCCACGGCACTTCTCTGAGCAGAGGAGCGACCCAGAGCCCGTCCGCACTCACCGACTGTCTGAGGCGACGGCTTCTCGTGGCGTCAGCTCCTCTCCGCTGGGCTCGTCCGGGTGGGGATGGCAGGGCTCTCTCCTAGGGAGAGCCTCGCCGGAGGACGGTTCTTTCTTGTTACCGGCAGGTGGCCTCCCGTCCGCTTCCTGGTTTCTCCTCACTCCTCTGGCAGCCAATCACCGCGCAGGTCGCCCGGCGAGCCTCCCGCAGCCTGAATCAATGGAGGGGGCTGCGGTGGTGATTTTCATGGGCAGAACAGTATTTTAATTATAAAGCGAGGTAGGCACTCGCTTGGGGCAATAAAGACGGCCACAGGTGCGGCGTGGGCAGCCGCGGACAAGTAGCAACACGCAGGGTGGGCACCTGCTTCCCCACACACAAAATGTGGGGTAATTATCCACTCCCAAACACTAAAAGACAGCGCTTCCAGGTGCTATAAGCAGGAATCAAGCGCTCCCAGTGCTTAAGGGAACAAAGAGTCCAGCAAAGTTCTTTTAGGCAGGGAGGGGGGCAAGACTGGGCCCAGAGCCATCTCACTGGGCCTCCAGGCAGGGAAGCAGTCCAAGTGGTGGTCCTCTGGCCCAGCAAAAGCAGCAGCCCCCTCAGGCAGGATCCTGGAAGACAACACCTTGTAAGGGGACACAAGCCCTTCTTATACTACTGAATCCTTTGTCTGTAGGTGCAGGGTGGGGGAGAAACCAGTCGCAGCTGGTTTTAGAGCACCCTTGATGGCTCAACCACCCATTTCATTCACTAGGGAGGCTAGGGTCGTTAGACGCACCACAGGGGGCGGAGCCAGCATTGTGTGGGGGAAGCCCAGCCTCATTCAGAAACCAGGTGCAGCCCTCCCACACATCACTCATGCTAATCTCTCCACTCACTCCTGGGCAGACCCATCCAGCCTCCTGGAGCCAGGCTTGCCAGCCAGCTCCAGCCAATCACGCTCCAGCACCCTCACTGCACACACACATCAATGTCTAGAAGTGGCACTTCCCCAATAGACACATACACGCCGCACATACCATTGCGCAGCATTCACTCTCACAAGTTTGCACATACCAAACTCGAGCATGCACACCTCACGCATCAGGAACTACCAGGGAGACAGACATTCCCCATGCATTCCTATGGGAGGGCAGGCCAACCTTACTCCACGCACGCACTTTATTCTGGGACCCAGGAAAAAAGCGCGCCAAGCCAGAAATCATGAACGCCAGGTCGCCATCAAAAGCAAAAAGTTCAGGGGTGAACCAGCCAAAAAGGCCCGGGTCCAACAGATAAAATAACAAATTCAACAACAATTTATGAAACTGATTTTAAAAAATCATTTTGTACCATCACATGCTTTTTTTAGATTGACTCAAATTTCATAAAAAGACAATATCCATTTTAATGTTCATAGTTCAGATTCTGAAACAATATGGGAAGTGAAATGACTGATTGAATGCGATGCTATTTAGCAGAATGAATTGCCTGGCTGTGTTCATTTCAATTACATCCTAAAGAATATGAGTGCTGTTTTGATGTTGAAATTAGTTTTGGAACACAATTACATATACTTTGTGAAATGTCTATTATCATTGCTGTAATTGCACATTTCCAATCCCAGTATGAAATGTGAATGGAAATTTCATTGCATACATTTGCTATTTCATGCATATGCCATTATAAATCTCAGTTCATTAGTTTATTTGTTCATTTCATGGTCAAGCCATTGAGTGAAGAAAAATCGCGGTTAACCTTTTTCTTATGCAGTATCATTATAGGATACCCCTTTGAACACATGGGTTTGAATTTCTCCCAGAGGCTGCATTCAAATCTCTTTGTTTCATAACTGCTTCACAAACGAGACAGGAAATAAAACCTTTCATTATCGCAGTAAATTTGTTCCCAGAACTTTCACAGATGAGGTGACATACTTTATGTAGGTCTGTTAAAAAAGCGAAAGTTAACTTTTAATTTGATCCTCTTTTGCACTGGACCATAAACTTGCCTGAGGGTATACATATGTCAGGTTTTCTTTCTTAGCATATGCTGTTCAGACAGGTAAATTTTACTGTTGAAAAAATGTTAGTGATATTTTTTTCTTCACCCTGGGGAGTTTAAATAAGGGTGTTTATGCGGATCTGCTCCCTCGCACTACATGGACATCTCGGGGCTTATACATGGGCTCTTACATCACTTATACGCTGCTGGTGCGTCAGTTTTTGTGACGCACCAGCTTTGTAAAAAATGCATCATGTGGCACCATATTTACAAAGTGTTGCATCTAGGTAAATGCTTCACTTTGTAAACCCCTGCGCCGCAGTATACCTGCGCCAGGTATAATGTATTCGAGGGGAGGGCGGTCCAAAGCAAGAAAGGGTCATAGAAGTGACGCAGTCACTGCACCACTTCTAGGAGGCAAATATGTCAATATCTTATGCCTGCCTCATGGCAGGTGTAAGACTGATGCAGGTACATTTAACACGGGACTTGCCCATGTGTAATGACCCATTGCTAGAGTTGCGTCACTTTTGTGACACGCTCCAGAAATATGTCATTTTTGCACCTACATCGACATCAGAAATACTGGCATATCTGTACATCCTTGAGACGTGATGCGTCATATTGTTAATATGATGCATCATTGGTGTGCAAGGAGGGCACAATAAAAAGTGTCGCATCGCTGTATTGTTGCATCACATTTCATAAATAAGGGCACTCAAGTATTGCCAAATGTGGACGTTGCAGTTTTGGAGGTCGATTGTTGGACCTCTACTGAAAAAATAATTGCAAGTGACGCAGGCATTGCATAACCAGAGTATGAGGCTGAACGTAAAACACTGTGTCTTGGGATAACAAGTTTCAAAAGTCTAATGTTTATAAATTAATAGGTATACTTCTAAATTAAGAAATATGTTTTCCAGAAGTGGAGGTATCATTTGGGACACTCTTGGGCTGGTAGAATCCACTGACTAGTTATTGTCAGTACTCCTGGGCCAACTCTTGCTCCTAGTTATGTTTTTAACACGAGGTTACCCCTCCTGGAAGGGTCTGGCATCCTTGTTTATCTAATATGCAAGTGGAATGTTGTCATGGATGACCACCCCTCCAGTTGGAAGAAAAATGCCACATTAAGACTGTGACAATGATGAAAAACAATGAGAATGTAGGATTAGCAGTGAGTAAATTAACAATTACTCTCAAATCATTCTTCTCCCTGATTAGCATTGTTTCCAAAGATTGTATAGGAAACCAGGCCTGCATTACCCAAAGCCACCGTCATGACTGTAGGAATGTGGGATATTATTAGCTGGGGTAATCACCCTCCACTAGCAATAATACCACAATCACATATAGGTACTGTCAAGTCCCAGTAGATTAATCCTTTTTCAACTGAAGAAAGCTTGGCAAACAAGCAGTCAGGATTAAATTAGAGGATTGGCATGTGTAAAACATCTAGGGCCAGATGTAGGTAGCCCAATACTGGTTGCTAGCGGCCGAAATTACCGAATTTCGCCCGTTACCGACCTGTATTAGGCATCTGAGATGTAGGGCCCATATTTAAGGATTCAGTAATTTACCAAATCGGTAATTCAAGGAATCAGTAAATTACCAAATTCTTAAAATACCGATTCGGTAAATTACCGAATCCTTAATGTAGGGAGCCCTCAAGTGAGTGCATTTGAGATTTAAGGATTCGTTATTTACCACCAACTACAAGTTGGTGGTAAATATCGAATACCTTTAAAAAAGCAATTATTTGCTTTTTTAACCACATTGCTGCAGCGGTAATTTTTCCGCTGTGCGGCAATTTACAAAAACCCACGTTACATGACGAGCTAAGCTCGTCATCCGCACACGACCACCGTGGCTGATGACGAGCTGAGCTCGTCATCAGCAGCGAAGGGGTTAAAGTGCCATGTGGCAGACATACATGCCCTTAGGACATGTATGTGTGCCACATGTGCACCCATGCACTATTCAGGGGTGCAACAGGGTGTAAATGTGACACCCTGCCACCCTTGTAAATGGTCCCCCTATTACCGATTCAGCCGATTCACTATTTACTGAATCGGTAATTCCCATTCAATCCTAGGGAATGTATGGGAATTACCGATTTGGTAAATAACAAATCGGTAAATCCAGATTCGGTATTTACCGAATCGGTAATACCGAATATTACCGATTCGGTAAAATGTACTGAATCTTTATATACATCCCATTTACCGATTCTGAAATACCGAATCAGTAAAATTCGGTATTTTAGAATCGGTAAATGGGAATTACCTACATCTGGCCCTTAGTGCCACCAAAACGGTAAATACGCTGAAGACATACAAATCCAAGACCAATTTGTATAAATAGAAATTACTTTTATCTTTAAAATGTCACCAAAACAACCAACATCGTTTTTGGGAACCAGAGTTATGAATTTTTAAAGATTTAGATAACAATAGCACCAAAAGGCTCAACTAAAGATATCTGGTTGAGCTGGACCAAGGCAAAGTTACAAGTTTAGGCCGAACTTGATAGAGCACAGTACATGCACAGGACCAAGCCTACTGTGTATTGTACCTTATGCCTCTGGTGTGAGGTCTGAGCCACGCTGCATTGCAAGGCTTTGTGGTGTCGAGCATCGGTTCCAAGGAGCTGTGAGGGCTACAATATGAGGTCCTGCGGTGAGTTGTGTCTCACTGCATCGGTTAGGGTGAGTCTCTGTGCGTTTTTTCTCTGACTTGCATCTGTTAATTTGAAGGTATGTGGCGAGGTATTGCAAGACTTTACATCAACTCACTTTGGTTCTGTTGAAGCTGGCAACTGAGCTGCAAGGTTTTGTGAGTCTTTGCGTCATCTTGCATCAGTCTGGTTCCAATGCTGTTGCCAGCTGGTTCTTGGTTCCTTTTGGGGAAATAACGGACTTCTAGCACTGACTATGGGTTCATATGCTCTAAGGTGCCACTAGGGGGCTAGAAATCAGGCTCCAATAATGCACTTGGCAGTCCAGGACAAGTCCAGTTACAACTCACCAGCTGGGGTGTTCTCTCTTTAACTTTGCAAATGACTTCCCAAACTCTTCGGTACCTGTTGTTGGTCAGGGAATCCACTCCTTTTCTTTTGGAGTTAGGCACAGTCCTTTCTTTGTGGAGTTTTGTGATTGCAGCAGTTGCAGTCTTTGAGAGTGCATTCTTCTCTTTGTTGCAGTCCAGGGGTTCAGCAGGCTAGTCCTTCTTTATTTTTCCCAGGCAGTGATCTGATGAGCTCTGCAGAGCTGCCTTTTTTATCCTTCATTTTGAGGCTTATGGAGTGGTTCACCCTAACCAATCAGAAATAAGCTACCTCCATTTGATATGACCACTTCCTATGAAGTGTGGCAAACTTCTAGCCCAGAATGCAACATTCTCCCAAAAATCAAAATGGGGACCCTCTCTCCTTGGAGTGTGTGTCTATGTAACCCAACCCAGAGGTATAGCTAACAACTGACCACGTTCCCTTTCCAGCCCATCTCTAAATCTAAATAGGAGGCTTCCCCCCTGGCTACTAG
This sequence comes from Lissotriton vulgaris, assembly GCF_964263255.1. NCBI lineage: Eukaryota > Metazoa > Chordata > Amphibia > Caudata > Salamandridae > Lissotriton > Lissotriton vulgaris. The sequence goes on from NC_141689.1 coordinate 1,944,415,754, forward strand.
AAATCAAGAAACTGGGGGATGATCTGGATTCAAGTCGTCTATTTTCTGCAAAGGCCCCTGCATTTGAAGTCCAGCTTATCTACCCAGGTTGCTTCTTCCTCCCTACTTCTCCAGGAAAAAGATCTCTACCCACCAAAGGGATATATTTATTAGGCCCATGCCTCTGTTCAACTACTTTGGGAGTTCAGGTTGTTGAAGGCTTATCAATCAGACGAGTCTGCTACAAGACTGCTTTAGATAACTTCAGGACATTAATTGATACTTTGAATTACATGGCTAGCCAGCTCCAACGCAAAGTTAGACTTTATTACATTTAATAAAGTTCCCTCATGCATTGTGATGCTAGCAGCACTACAATAGGTAATTACTTTTGCTGTTCTTCCCTACCCTGGCATATAAAATCTTTTATATCTTTATAACTATGCACCTTAGCCTTGGGGCATGTTTGGCAGGCCTTAGAGGTGACCTATAAGTAAAAAAAAGGTAGCTTTGGACTTTGCAAGAGCTTTTAATTTAATCAAAGTTGAACATGGGCATAGCTTTATTTTAAAACCAACCTACAAGGCAGACCTGGCTGTAAAATGACATCAGACACCACAGAAGTGCACACTTGATGGACAATTGCCCTCTCTGAAAGGTCACCCCAAACTTTCTGCCTTTCCCTTCTTTCTTTTCTGGCCTCATTTTTATTGGCTTTAAGACTCTGAGCACTTTACCACTGCGAACCAATGCTAAAGTGCATGTGCTCTCTCTCTCCTAAAGATTGTTTGATTGATGTATCCACTATTAGCACAGGGCCTGTAAATTAAATGCCGCTAGTGGGACTCACCAAATGTATAATGGCGAAATTTTCAAGATCGCTCATTAAAATGTAAGCACATCACAGGCAATAACTTTTTTGATAAATCCACTACCTACGCAGACTAATTGCTTTAAGGTCCTTTGTTGATCTAACCTTGAGGGCCTTCATTCCACAGATGAAGTTTTTGTCCTGAAGATGGTCTACTAGATGTAATACAAGACAAGACCAAAAGGTTGACTTTGACCCATTACCCAGAAAAAACTGTTATATAGGAATTTTTTATTGTGTGTTGAATGATAATTTCTATTTGTAAATAGGTGATTGAAATGGGTTATTTACAAAAGTGACTATCAGATAATTTAATCTGAAAGATAATCAATCTCTAATTTTTGTGTATGTGAATGTTGATTTGTACCCTTTGAATCTAAATTATTAAATTATATAAATATATATACATTATTATAATAAACCGTATACACATGGTGTTGTTCTTTTTGATATATTATTTTTGACTCATCTAATAAATTTTTATAATTTATATATCAGGGGCCACAAATATGGGCACTCATAATTGATTTTGATAAATTAAGCTTGATAATTTCCAAACGAAATCCTTTGTAGGCACTGTGACTTGATATAGAGCTTGTGAGACCACAGCATGGCTTGTGCCATCCACTTAAGGAGTGCTTTAATCAAGCCTGACATTGCAGATCCTGTGTGTGCAGTTTTAAACCATCATGTACGCCTGGCAAGTTGACCCTCTGAACAGGCACAAACCTTCCTTTTTAATACACACATGACACCCCTAAGGTAGGCCCTGGACAGCCCAAGGACAGGGTGCAGAGTATTTAGAAAGTAGGACATGAACTTTTTTTTACATATCCTGGTGGTAAAAAACTCTTCAATTCTTTTTTTACTACTGCAAGACCTATCTCTCTCAAATGATAACATTGGGATTACCTTATTACATTTTATAAGTGTAATTTCCAGTTGGGAAAAGACTAAACTCACAAGTTTGGTGTCCTGGAATCAGAATTGAAAAACACAAATTATGATGAAGTTTGATTTCAAATTGTATTTCTGACAATGGCACTTTTAGAAAGCCAGAACCCAGAGTGATCTTCAAGGGCATGCTGGCTTGTCTCATGTTTTAAGACTCAGGCACATTAACGTCCTACCACCAGGCTTCTGAGCCTGGTCCATTGGAAATGGAACTAGGTGCTTGTGCCAGTGGAACTGATGCTTTATCTGATGCATGGGCAGAATCAATTAATTGCAGCTGTTGTGGGAACAGAACTAGCAAATCACACTTGGAACCAGCCATTGCCATTGGAAACAATGCATAGAAACCACAACATCGCCACCACGGAGTGAGAGATGATTCTCACATCCTCTCGACTGCTTGGAAAACCTAGCGCATCGCACTCAGAACCAACGCATCTCAGAGCCGGTTTCTGGCTCCAAACTGGAGCATCACCATCATTGCATGGAGAAAATTGACACATCACAACAGCGGGAACACCACCACCATCGCTCGGCAGCACCCCACATCTCACTGTTGTGAGCAGGATCAAGGTACATATCTTTGGCGGATCTTGTTTCGCTCCTGTGTCATGCCAATGCTCCATCACAGTCGGCCTGAGCTCTTGACGCTGCCATGGTCTAGCATGACCAGATAACACAATAGGTGCATATGCCCCGGTTACTTACCGGTAATCTTCATTACTCCGAGTATAGTCTTCCTCGCCACATGAGTTCCCTCCCCCCCTCCCTGTCTGGCTATCGGCTTCATTGTTTGCTTGGTAGATCAGGCTGTTGGTTGGGCCGGTCCGCCTCTTATAGAGGTCAGTTGGGACTGGTCGGCCATGTTGGGAGGGGGTGGGAGGTTTTTTCTTTTGCTTTGGAGGGTTCTGTTGTGGAGCTAAAGCTCACTATGTAAATCATGTGGCGAGGAAGACTAACGAGGAGGTAATTGCTTTTACGCACTATTTTTCACTTGCAATCTTTAAAAATCTTTTGGTCCGATTCACTGAAGTAATCTGAGACGAAAGTCTAACTTTACGACTTATGGTACTCACAAAGGGCATTTATGAGTAGTAAAGTTAGACTTTTGTTCCAAGTTTAGACGAAAATGGTCTAAGTTTAGACCAAAAGTCTAGCTTAGACCATAAGTTTAACTTTACTACTAAAGGGTGAGAACAGGTAAATTTATGGTGTGTATCTGCCTTACCCTGACTAGAATTGTCGTGCAGGGAAGGGGCGGAAGCACTTCCGGAATCCCCTTCATTAGCTCCGGGGACAGTGGACGTGCAGTGGAGCAAGGTGAGGCGGTCAGTCCTATGTTGCCGGCCGCGCTGAACGCTGCCTACATTGTGCCCCCTACTCTTCTTTTCTTAAAAAAAAGCTTGGTTTTAACCAAATTTTTAATCTCCCCGACCCCTTTACCTGCTCAGTTGCACAGCCTGCTGTTGTCAGGACTTTGCCCCCAGCCCCGATCCACCGTAGCAGGAGCTGTTTGAGTGGAGGACGGGACCAAACTTTCCCTCAGTCAGCTGCTTCCATAGGGACGGAAGCACTGCTGGAATCCCCTTCATTAACACATGGGCCATCGGATGCGCAGCGGGTGCGGCTCTGGCGCGGCGAAGGCGCGCCTAAGGCAAGCCCATCTGCGCACGTCCGTGTCTGGCCCGCGTCCAGCGCCAGCCATGCTGCTCGTCGGCAGCCAGATTCCAGACTAGGACTAACGAGGGTACACATCCTAGCATACCGTTTAAAAGGCTGCAATAACCCCACTTGCATAGACCCAACTACGATGGTTCATAATTGCGGTGGCCAAATCCCTCAATGTAACGAGTGCTCTTTTACGTTTAATGATACCCTAAGCAATACATGTAAACCATCACAAACATCCGCTACTTCAGACTTAAAAACAAACAGAAACTCAACTGCTATACCTATTAAAGCCTGCCTAATAAACTGCAGGTCACTCCCAAGTCATGCAGACGATATCTGGCTACTCCTAGAGACCACAACTTGGGATATGGTCTTCCTAACTGAAACCTGGATAAGAGATAGTACTACTCCAACTATCTCTCTTTCCATCCCTGATGACTATAAAATTGTTACTGAAAACCGTGAAGGCAACAGGCTAGGAGGAGGACTAGCCATAATCACTAAAACAGATTGGGATATATCACACAAAAGGATAGCGACCAAAGAGTTACTGAAAGCCTTGTTTTTTAAGGTTACCATTTCACCCACATTAAGTATTTCAGGAACTCTGATCTATAGACCACCTGACTCTAAACCAACTGAGTTGTGGAATATATGTGAACTCATCGCTGACCAATCCCTGAAATACACAAATTATCCGGTCCTAGGGGATTTCAACATCCATACTGATAATGCTTAATGCCCCCTAGCCTCCCAACTAATAGACTACCTCAAAGGCCTTAATCTGAACCAATTGGTCATGGCCCCCACTCATACAGCCGGCCATACACTTTATCTTGCCTTCACTAACATCTCCACTCTTTCGGTAGAAAAACCCATCCCCCTGGCATGGTCCGATCACCATCTGGTTCCATTCAATTTCATCTTCACTGCAAGCCTGGACAATAGGGATAACAAGCAGGAAGTCAGACGAAACCGGCGGAATGTCTCTCCTGAATCTATTGGCCCAGCACTTCTGAATACACCAATGTTATTTACGTGTGAACCAAACAACGATGCCGCAACCTTTAATCACTGGGTTACCACGGCTCTGGACACTATTGCCCCTATGAAAATCACCAAATCAGCCAGACAACAACCCTCTGCACCTTGGTTCAGGCAGAATCTCCAAACAGAAAAAAGCAAATGTAAACGACTTGAACAAATATAGCGAAAAACTTACTGTGCTGAAACCAAAAATATTTACACGAAAGCTGTGAACCAAGTCCACAAAATGAAGCATATTGCTATAAAAGGATATATAGCTACTCAAATCAAAGCATCTAATAACACTTCGAAATAAGTTTTTAAAATTGTCCAAAGCTTCATAAAACCCAGAAACTATGAAGAGTAACATTACTCCATCAGAGACCCTCTGTGAAAACCTATTGAGCTTTTTTCAAGAAAAAATCGAGGATATCTGTACCTCATTTACTGAGAATGAAATCCCAACATCACCTCAATCCTCTCATTTAGAAACTTGGTCAGATTTCAACCCTCTCAGCCCTGAAACCTGCTTAACTTACTGCAGCAAATTAAATCCGGCACTCCCATGGATCCCCTGCCGGCCACATTTTTCAATACACTGGCCCACCTGATCAACCCCTCACTAAATGTGCTCTGGAATGCTTAACTGAAAACAGGCATTTATCCGGATGTGTGGAAAACAGCCCTTATTCAAACCATTCTAAAAAAAGGAAAACACAGATCCAGCCATTAAAAAAATGTTAGACCTATCTCCCTCTTACCTGCCCCGGCCAAGGCTCTTGAAAAGGAGGTACAAAAACGGCTATCAAAATTCCTGGAAACCAACAAGCTTCTGCATGATATGCAGTCCGGATTTAGAGTTGGTTACAGCACAGAGACTGCACTCTTGGAAGTTATGGAAACTATTGGAGAAACCTTGGACAAGGGGTGCTGTGTAATGTTGGTGCTGCTTGACTTGTCAGCAGCATTTGACACAGTGGCCCACAAGATTCTCCTCAACAGACTTAGACAACTAGGGATTTCAGGGACAGTTTTAGCATGGTTTCAGTCCTTCCTTGAGGGACGAGCCTAAAGAATCAGGCTGCAACCGTTTGTTCCATCATCCCCCGCTCTCTGATCTGCGGATTACCCCAGGGGTCGGCCCTCAGCCCCACCCTTTTTAATATTTATCTTGCTCCCTTAGCTCCACTTATTGAACAACATGATGTTAGTGTCATCTCATATGCTGACGACACTCAGCTGATGTTTGCCTTCAAAGAAATACAACAACTAGAGAGAGAGGGAAGAGACACTCTCAGTCACCCAAGTAAATATTATAAACAACAAAAGAGTGTCACCAAAGGAAAATTTGTGCAAAGCACAGGATTGAGAAGAAGGATATGAAATCAACATATGAGAAAAGTCACTTAGGGCTGCGAGCGAGTTGCGGGCTCAGCACTTCAAGTCTCTGGAGCGCCTGCCTGCCCGAATTGCCATCACCTGGGCCGCTCTCCCTGCATGCTCCTCCCCTCTCACATTGTCCATATAAATATATCCATCTAGTCCCGCTGCGCGGGAGCGACCTGGAGAAGCCCGGGACAAGGGTGGGACCGTCTGTGGCCGTCAGGGGCCAAAGGAGGCCGGGCTGGGCCAGGTCTCTAAGTTCTAAATTCTGCCTCTGTTGTACTCAGGTTAGTCGGTCTCCTTAGTATCCCTCACTATAAGATTTCATTACAGTTATGTCTAACTCCCTACCAACTTGTGTCGGAGTGGCGATCCTTGGGCCCCTTGACAAATACTTTGAGAAAGCTAATAAGGAAATAGATAAAGAACTTCTACTAGCTGAGAAGCGTGCTGAGCGACGCTGATCCATTGAACATTTGAAACAGAATCCCCTGCCCCCCCTGATTGATAGAAGTTCTACTCATGACATAGGAAGTTCTGGTAGGTCGGACAGAGATGCCGATCTATTCAGTACTGACCACCTACCTAGTATTTTTCGTGACCATAACACATTTGCTATTAATTCTGGTATAAATAGCATTGACAACTGTATTAGTCCACCAACTTCTTCTAATAGTCTCATAGTCCTAAACACCCCAGTAGCCCCAGTCATAGCCAATCAATCACACTCATCTCTGTCTAACCATTTAACTGACAGTGTAACCCCTATCAAGTCAACTCCTACACAAAAAACAATGCCTACTCAAAGTAAAAATGGCATTGGCATTAAACTCATGAACCTACGTAGGCTGTTTCATTCCCCGCCTAGGAAGAAGAGAAGAAAGGGTGGGGCTAAAAGAAAACGTTCTAATAATCAAGTTTCTCCTCCTCCGGTAGAAAGACCGAAAACTGTCCCGTCCGTGAGGGTGGTTTCTCCAGGGTCTCTTATTCATCCCACACCTCCCGCCATAGATGATCTATTACCTTTTTCGAAAAAAGAGATGATAGAACTTTTAGATCAAATCTTAAAATCCTATATGCTCCCCCTTTTGGAAAGAGTTAGGATTTTGGGGGAGAAAATGGACAATCTTTTAACAACTGCTGATCTGAATGAAACTCGCCATTCAATGAACTGTAATGATCAGCCTCAATCGAAAGACCAACCTTCCACTACAATATCGACCCATAGTAAACCATCTCAAACTAATGGAAATCCACCCAGCAAAAATATGAAAGCCATCTCAATACCCAAACCAACATTAGCAAAAGAGAAGCATGTGCCGGTCTCTAATAAACCAATCCCCATCGTAAATAGCCAAACTTTGCCCCCTGTGGTTGACAAAACTATAACCCTATCCCAAAGAAAGTCCTCAACTCGTAGGAACACAGTGGCCCTACCCCCTGAATTGTCTAACTTTGTTATTGTTTTGACTGGTGTTCCCCCGATCACTAATGGTTATCGTGAGCCTAATGCAAACTTGAAGAATAAAGTTATCTATTGGCTGAGAAATAATAGACCCCTTCCCGCCCACTTAAACGGAGATATTATCTCAGTAAGAAGGTGTAACTGGGTGGGTCTCCGTCCAAAGGACACAGAGGGCGACATTGTGATTATCAATTTTAGGGATCCCAGAGTTGTTCCTTACATAAGCGACTGGTTCCCAGGAAACAATGAAGGAGGTGTATCCACTCGAAATTTGAGTTATTTCTACCCAGAGCCCATGTTGAGACCTCCTGTCTATCCTAGTGCTAGTGGATACACTCCCTTCCTGAACATGTCAAAACACTCATCCCTCTTCCCTTATCCTACCAATAATCTCAACACCCCCTGCCCTCCTATCCGCCGCCATTATCCACCCAGCAATTTCCCTATAACAGTTAACTGTACTAACTCTAACTGGTATAATGATTATTGGAATATTCCATTGTCGAACTTGTATGAACCTTTGTCAGGGATGGATTCAAATGATTGACTTGACCTCCCTTTTCAAGTTTCCAAGGTCAATTTAGATTGTACGGGTACTTCTATTACCTCAGAAATGGATTCCCATTATGGAGTAATGTCAAAGGATATGATAACATATTGTGGTAAGGAAAAGTATGATTATCCCGGTGGGGTACGGGGTAGGAGCCAGGAAATAGAAGTGGTATCCCAGGATGCAGCGATTGCTGAGGTAGATGACATGGTGATTGGTGACCACCGGGGGTTACGAAATGGGGTCCGGACATCTGAGTCGGTAGTTCATGGGGTGGTCGAAACCGAAAAAAGGAGTGATGATGTACACCCAGTAGACAGTTTAAATATTGGGGGTAAAATGTATGATGATACAGAAAAGGACATTAGTATCTCTGGGACAGTTTCAAGTGGTACTAAGTTTGGCTCCTGGAGCATTGCTGGGCTCGAGTCCAGACTGTGTAACACGGAATGGGTTGATTTCATAAACCAAGGTGATGTTTGGACATTCCAGGAAACCTGGGCACTCCCAGCTGTGTTCCTTGCAGGTTATCTAAATTTTAGTAAACCAGCAATTAAAGGCAATAGAGGGCGCGCTAAGGGAGGCCTGACTACCTGGGTCCATCAGTTTGATGGGTGTAAGAGCTGAGGAGGTATACACTGATAGCCCCGACATATTGACGGTTAGAATAAGATCTTCTAAAGGCCTCAATATCCTGTTGATTAACATCTATGTCAGGGGTACCCGGGGTGGAAGGGTTGTACCAACCCTCCACATCCTGGACAACTTCCTTTCCGGCACACATGTAAATGGTTTTATGGTTGTAATGGGGGATCTCAACTCCTGCTTTGAACCCTTGAGTGTAGGTGATGATTTACTTACCGAGGCTGAGGATATGTCCTGGGGGATTCCCGAGCTTGAGTTAGCCCCGATTAGGAAATGGACGAAAACTGCTACATTTATTAAAGGGTTGTGCTTGGACAAGGGCCTGCGAGCACTAAATGGCAGAGTGCGATCCGATAGGATAGGTAGACAGACTTTTTGTAACGGCAGATACAATAGCCGTATAGACTACACCTTGGTTGACGTTAAGATGTGGCCCACAGTAGAGGATATGGTGGTCTCAACCAGACCCGAAAGTGATCATGATCCGCTTGTGATGGAACTAAGGAATCACAGTTTTCTGGGGCTAGAGAGCTGTTGCTGAATGTTGTTCAGAATGAAGTTGTCCTTAGTAATGACATGAGAAGGGTGCGGTGGCCAAAAGTCTCTGTTGATGTTGAGGCACGCAAGGAGATTAGAACTCTGGTTTTAAACTCCCTGGAAGAAATCTCTTGTTGTGAGTCTCAGGATGATATTAATGTAAAAATCACTAATATCCATACCAATTTATTTTTAGAGTTAAAAAAACTATTTGTCAAAACCATTTCCAAGCAGGGCAGGAGGGGAAAACAGAAAACTTTATCTTGGTTTGATGAGGACTGTCGTCGAACTCATGGGGATTTGTTTAAATCAATAAAGCTAAAAAACCTTAGCTTAATAAAGGACTGCAGGAAGGCTTATAATAATGCAAGGCATAAAGCTAAGTCCAACTGGGATGAGGAACGGTGGGCGATGTTAACTGAAGCATGTAGCTCTCGGAACATGTGTCAGTTTTGGCATCTACTAAAATGGGGCAAATCACAGGAAGACCGCCCAAGCCCCGCCTCGGTTGGTCAATCCCAGTGGGTATGTTTCTTTGAGGAACAATTTAAGAATTGTAGTAATACACTGGATCACATTCCAAATTGTATCCCCAGTACCCCGCTCAAATTTACAAACTGTGAAGTCAAACATATCCTGCAAGCCATTCCTAGGGGCAAGGCACCCGGTCCGGATTGCATTCCTTATGACTTATTCCAACAGGATCAGGACCTTTGGGTCCCCTACTTAGTTTATCTGGGAAATGCTTTAGCCACAGGTGCTAAGGTCCCTGAATCTTGGTTTGGGGCAGAAATCCTGCCTATTTACAAGAAAGGCGATCGATCGGTTCCTTCCAACTACCGGCCGATCAGCCTAATTGATGCGGTCCAAAAAATCATAGCCCGCCTTGTTCTTGGCATGATTCACGATTGGACTGATGAGTTTAACATTCTATCTCCACTCCAGGCTGGGTTTCAGCCACATGTGAGTACTCCGGATCAGGCCCTTCGGTTTATTCTTCTTTATTGGAAGACTGTTACCATAGGAGAAGGTAATCTTTATGCAGCTTTTGTGGACTTAAGGTCTGCATTTGACCTTGTCCCAAGGGCCAAGTTGGGGACTGTCTAGCGAAGTTGGGTATGCCAGCTCCTCTTTTATGCCTATTGGCTAACCTTCATGCCCACACATATGCCCAGGTGCGGTGGGGTAAACCAGGGGAGGTAACAGATAAATTTCCAATTGCTAAAGGCATAATGCAGGGGTGCGTTTTAGCACCCACCCTGTTCTCTTTGTATATAAATGGAGTCACTCAATATTTTGCCAATCAGCCTACTGATGCCCCGACACAGGCTGGATTGAAAATCCCACTCCTTATGTTCGCAGACGACACTCTTTTAATATCCAAGACCAGACAGGGCCTTCAGCAGGCTCTGTCAAGGTTTGAATTGTTTTGCTGCGAGCATGAATTAGAGGTAAACGTGTCTAAAACTAAATTTATGGTACTAAGAGGGTACTCTTCTATCACAGCTAGGGTTACTATGGGAGGTACACCTCTGGAACAGAATAAGCTGTTTACCTACCTCGGAGTTACGTTTAGTGAGACTCTTAGTTGGGCTCACCAGGTTAACCTAATGGCACTAAAGCATATGCAGATTGGAGGAGCCTTGCTTAAAGAACATAAAAGCTCCTGTTCTAGGCCCATATCCCCCTTAATAAAAAGTTATGGCATGAAAGTTTTACCATCTGTCCTGTATGAAGCGGAGCTTTGGGGTCATAGCAACCTTGATTCTTTGAAAGTTGCTCAAAATAAATTCTTAAGGCTGGCCATTGGCCTTCCACAATTCTCACCTCGGCTTCCACTCTTGTATGATCTTGGGTGTCAGCCGGTGGAGGATATGGCTAGATTGCGCCCAATAGCCTTCTTGCGTCGCCTTTGGACTATGCCCGAACTCCAGCTTTATGCGATAGCATGTTTAGAGGTTCGGGATCTTCCTGGCTCCTTCAACATTGGTTGGTTCAAGGCCCTAAGAACCACCCTATGTGCTATGGGATATGAGGAACTTTGGCTAAACCCTGAAACTGCAACTTTTCCCTCCAAGAAGGATTTAAAGCTGCAATATTGGGATTGGGTGGTGAATATAAGACATTCTGGGCAGACAGAAACTAACCTCACTGGCATATTCCTTGTTATGAAAGACGTCTCCAGCTTTGAAAATTATTGGGATGCAATAACTAAGCCCCTGGACCGCAAATTGTTTCATCAATTTAGGTGCGGCTGCTTGCCTTTAAGGGAGTATACTAAACAGTGGGGTAAGGGTGGCCCGGGGCAGTGTCCTAGGTGCTCAGGACAGGACGAAAGTGTTGACCATTTCCTTTTTGTCTGCCCCTTGTATACTGCCCCTCGAGCTAAGTGGCTAAGACCAGTTTGTAGGAATCTGGGTATTCGTTCAGCAGCAGTTGCCAGAAGATTATTAAAGTCTGACCTAACACCCTTAATTGTAATCGGAGTAGCAAAATATCTAGGTTGGGCTTGGACCCTTAGAGCCAGATTTATTAATTTGTCTTAGGCTGTAGCCCACACTTATAGAATTGCTATTGATCATGTATAATTGTGTCTTTGTAAAATTTGCCTGGACTACCAAGGTTATTAGACTAGGGACCATTTTTAACTTTTAATGAGTTTCAATGAAGTATTGTATTTGATTTAAATTGTTCTTTGACTATTTTATATTTCCCTTTTATTATACCAAATGTACATGTAATTTAGAGATTTGTAAACTGTGTTACATGTCTTTTATGATTTAATTATCGAATAAAGACTTCTTGAAATTGAAAAATTGACATGCTTCATCATCGGGCCCACCAGGAGAAGCCGAATGCCTCCCTGGTGTGCTGCAACGCCAGATTACTTCGGAGCTGTTTGTTTTTGTGACAATAGTGTGAAAAAAAGTGGGTTAAAAAATGCCAACAAGCTGTACCAGACAAAAAATTTTATTCTGTGGTTAGCCAGGCATTAGTTAAAATGTATGTGTCGGGAAATTTACCAACTAATATGTTGGGTATTTTCCACTTAAAGTGGTCTCAACATGTTTCTGCCCTTATGTGTATTAATTTTACTGGGCTTTCATCAGGACCATGTAGTTGTGTACCTCGATGGTGTGGGCGTGCTAAGGCCCACCCTTGCCAGAGGACGTGAAAGTTAAAAATAAGGTGTAAAATTAAGTGCAAAAACAAACCAGAAAAAGTGGTGGTTCCTTCGAAATGTTAGGAACCTGTGGTCTGAAAGGAAATGACAAACACACAAAGAAGACAACAGAAATGATATTAATGTTAGAACTGGAGCGTATTTTGCAAACACTGATCTCAAAGTTCTGTGTTTGGGCTAGTCAAAATGTGTGCCCGTGGTGAAAAATAATTTTATTTTAATGCCTGAAACAGTGTCTTGGGAGCCAGGCAGTCTCGGGGCATGCATTTAGAAAAGAGAAAAAGATCGCTAGCTGACAGGATGAATACTATCACATCACTCGTGCTTTTGCGATCAATGTGCCCAAATGGAGGGTCGGTGTTGATATGAAACAAAGTTAGCTCTAATCAAATGTTTAAAAACAAATTAAAATAAAGATGGCGAATTTCTCACTTGTTAGTTAAAAGATCCACACCCCATGGGTCTCGGGAGGGGGGTGGTGGCGACAATGGCACACCCTAAGAAGGCATGTAAAGAAACGGAGACACAATTAGCAAAGGGAACTGGGATACAGATTACTTAGCTGTGCGCTGACCGGAGAAGTGGTAGAGATGAGCGCTGATCGGAAAAAGGTCTTACGCCCACAACGCCAAACACCCACTCAGCACCTAGCGATCTCCTCAAACCGGACCCCGTGAATGGGGGCCCGGAAGCGAGTGCCGCTGATATGCTGTGTACGCAAGGCTGAGGGCATTGCCAATGCCGGTTCGGAATGAGGCGAGGCGAGCGTGAGATGACGCTCACACCTCGGTGTCCAATCGGCTGAAAGGATCAAAACGAGGCTTGGAATACAAGCACTCGCGTTGTTGTCCTAGTTACCGAAGAGTAACTAGTAGAGGCAGAATACAATCGGGCAGTCCAGTATGGCAAGTTAATCCCCATAACTGAAAATTAGTAGCGCGGGATAGGTGAGTGGAAGCGATTATGTTCTATGTGTTGTGGTAAACACATAGAATTGGTTTAAAGGAAAAGGAAACAAGACCTGAACTTTGGCAAGAAGTATTGAATCAGGCATTTTTTTCGGAGTGGGGTAAAGAGAGCAGTGTCACTGCTGGTTAGTTTAATCTCCCACTAAGTAAGCATAATAAATCAGTGGAAAAAGTGATGAATATCTCCACGTCGTGCATTAAACTCTGAGCAAATGGAGGTCTCATAGATAAAGAGATAAGAGAATCACTTCTTAAGAGACGGGCAGTGAGCAGCAACATGTAGTGGAACATAGGTCCACATATGGAATTCGTCAACGTCTTAGGACTGAAGACCAAGGTATTTGGTCATTCAGCCCATTGATGTGGGTTCCCAGTCTGTACACCCAACGTTGCTCTTTTTCGAAAAGAATGTTAGTGTTATTTCTTTCCGTGGTAATCTGCTCAATTTATATTGTCCAGCGGAGATCAATAGGTGTGTGTGTTTTTTTTTGAGGAAATGTTTCCCTTCAAAGACCACTCAGAGGAAGCGTTCACCAAATTTAAGCATTGCCTGATAGACATCTCTACCTGGGTGACTATCAACTGCCTACAGCTGAATGCCGATTAAACCGAAGTTCTTTTCTTTAACCAACCTTTGCCCCCCAGATCTGACCTTTGATGGCCTTCGGTGCTTAATCCACCCCTTGCCCTGTTACCTCAGCCGGAAATTTGGGTTTCAAAATCGACAATACACTGTCGTGCAAAACCCAAATAGGACATGTTTCCTCCACTTGTTTCTGGAAACTAAAGGCTCTGCATAAATTTCTCCACCTACTACCTATAGAGTACAGAAAAACTATTATTCACGCTTTAGTGACATCCCAACTAGACTATGCTAATAGTCTATACCTGGGCCTACCGGACTATCTGTACAGAAAGCTGCAAACAATACAGAACGCAGCTGCGAGGCTTATGAGAAACATCCCCCTCAGACATCATATCTCACCTCATTTGCGCAGCTTTCATTGGCTGCCGGTAAGGAAGTGAACAGAATTCAAGGCACTCACCATTACCTACAGAGCAATAAGTGGCATCGGCCGCCATTACCTTAGGAATCGAATTCATAAATCCCATCAGACAAGAAATCTCAGGTCAAACCACCAAGAATTTCTAGCCAGAATAGGTGGACGCTCTTTCTCTGTCAAAACAGCCATCCTCTGGAACTCCTTACTCCTACAAATCAGGAAGGCCCCTTCCGAGCTCCGCTTCCGTAAGCAGCTGAAAACTTGGTTATTCAGTCTTCCTTAGCCTCGGAGGGGCCCCACTTTGACTGTACCACTCCTCCTCTCTGCGCAGCGCCGGGACAATCCCGTTGGGGCTAGCCGTGCGCTTTATAAGATACTTATTATTATTATTAATATTACAAGGTGCATACTTATAAAAACGTCATGACGGAATACCACCAACACATCAGAACCACCAAAGGAACCTTCATCCACAACAAAATACTCACCAATGCCAGCAACTCCAAAGAGCTCTTCAGCATCATCCAGGAATTCACCAAACCCGCCAGCGAAACCATAGACACACCCCCTACCAGAACTTCTGCAACAAACTGAGAATGTACTTCCACCTGAAAATCAAGAACCTCTACAACAACCTCATGGGCCAAACAACTGATTCCGCAGCCGCTGCTCCCTCCAGTAACACCAGCTGGCCCACTATCGCTTCTTGGACACCGGTCACAGCCAAAGAGACTACCTCAACCATGTAAAGCATCCACTCGGGGTCCCCAGGGACCCTTGCCCTCCTCACATCTACCACATAGCCTCCACTGCCATCACACCTTAATTACAACACACCATCAACACCACTTTCTGACCGTCTCCTTCCCCGATGACTGGAAATGCGCAGTAGTCAGACCGCTGCTGAATAAACCATCAGCAGATCTCACAGACCTCAAGAACTACCGGCCCATCTCTCTCCTCCCCTTCATGACAAATGTTGCTGAGAAGACTGTCAACGTACAGCTAACAATGATCATCAAAGACAACTCCATCCTCGACCCCACCCAATCTGGATTATGCAGCAACCACAGCACAGAGACAGCCCTACTCACAGCCACAGACGACATCCACACCCTCCTCAACCAAGGCCACACCGCAGCCCTGATACAACTTTACCTGTCAGCAGCATTTGACACAGTCTCCCACTGCACACTCACCACTAGACTACATGATGCCGGCATACAAGGAACCACCCTTGACTGGATCGCTCATTCCTCACCGCCAGAAGCCAAAGAATCAGACTACGACCCTTCCTCTCCGAACCCACGGGAATCAACTGCGGAATACCCCAGGGATCATCACTCAGTCCAACCCTCTTGAATATCCCCATGGGCACCCTTGCCACCATCGTCAGACAGCACGACCTCAGCATAGTATCCTACGCCGACGACACCCAGTTCATCCTCTCCCTCACCAAGGACCCCAACACCACCAGACTAACATCCAGGAAGGAATGCCGGATGTCGCTGCCTGGATGAGCAACAGCTACCCGAAACTCAACTCAGAGAAAACAGATGTCCTCATACTCGGAATCACCCCGTCAGCATGGAACAAGATCTGTTGGCCCACCACAGTCCTCAGCCCTCCAACCCCCATGGATCATGCCAGAAACCTTGTCATCACACTCAACTCCTCCCTCTCTATGAGCAAGCAAGTTAACACCATCACATCCAGCTGCTTCAACACCCACCATCCGCATCCTCAGAAAAGACCTTTAAATGGATGCCCCCCGAGTCAAGGAAAAAAGTCACCCACGCACTCTTAACCAGAAATTGGACTACAGAAACACCCTCTACACTGGCATCAACAAGTCTCTACTCTGCAAGCTTCAGATAATACAGAATACCACAGCCAGACTTGTCCTTGGCATCCCCTGACAAGAGCACATCAGCGAACACCTACGGAACATCCACAGGCTCCCCATCAAGAAGAGAATCACCTTCAAGATACTCACAAACACCTACAAATGCCTCCACAACACAGGACCCCAATACCTCAATGAGAGTATCACCTTCCACGTACCCAAAAGAAACGTCTGCTCCACCAACCTTGCCCTTGACGAAACCCTGCGCATCTGCAAAGCCAGAACTGGGGGAAGAGCTTTCTCCTACATCATGGTTAAGTCCTGGAACAAGCTCCCTATCAACATCACACACGCCCCCTCCCTGGACACCTTCAGGAAGACCCTCAAGACCTGGCTCTTCGACTGTTCAGAGCTGCGGTCACCTTCAGGAAGACCATCAAGACCTGGGTCTTCGAAAGTTCGGAGCTGTGGTCCCCCCTCATTGCCTTAAAACCGTCACGGGTGAGTAGTGCGCTTAAAAATGCCTGATTGATTGATTGATTGATTGATTGATTGATTGATTGATTGATACCTTTGCCAAGCAGAAAGCCAATTTCTAACATTGTTGATTAGCATTGAGGATAGGACTTGGCTTTGTCCAGTGCCATACGTTAATTGGCGTACACTGCTATTTCACATCGAATATCAATACAAGTTTAAAAGTTTCATTTTTCTCACAATTTGTCATTTTTCTAAATGTGCCTCCTGCTGTACCTTCATCAACTTGGGCTCTTTTTGTTGTTGCACCAGTGATACCTTGTCAGAATGTCCATGGATCTCAACTGCGTAGCATTCTACACTGTGGGGGAGCTGAAGGAGGCCTACATGGAGAGAGGACTGAATGTTGTCAGGAAGACTTCTAAGGTTGACCTACAAATAGCCCTCTGAAAATGTGAGGAAGTCAAGAGGCTGCAAGCAATACATTATGCATGACTCTATGCCTGAAAGGGTATTGTTTTGACTTATACTGGGTGCTCCCTTGTGTCTGGACAAAGCTATACCTCTCCGAAGAGCTCTAATGGTAGTGAATCACATTTTAGGGGTTGCTTTTAATAATTTCAGGTTGACTTGGATGGTATTTTACCCATCTAGAGTTGTGGTGCTGTGCATGGAGTGGTAAAAGGCTTTGGCCATTTTTCAGCTCAGCATGGATCCCAATGTGTTAATCCTTTGTTCCTTCCTATCTAGGGGTGGATGGCATTGTGCTAATCCTACGCTTAAGGACTTTGATAGATAGGCAGACATTTGAGGTGAGCACATTTAGAGTGGCCCTGGTGTTGAGAGAGCTCTATACTGGAGCTGCTTTCCACATAAACTTGAGAACTACCCAGAGTTCTCTACTTCTTTTTTTGCATATATATACATATATCTTTCCAGAAAAATAATTACCGCGGCACACCTCTTGGCTGTTCAGATGTGATTTATTGTAGACCATACATTGTCTCCTATGCGTTTCGAACCGAAGTTCCTCCTCACGGTAGTCTGTAACAATTTGTTACACAACAGCACCTCACAACATTCATGGTGTAAGCAAGTATAATATGTGCATGCTCAATAAAGTTGGATGTATTATAACAAATGCTCTACATCACATTGCACCATGAATGTTGTGAGGTGCTGCACTATAAATACAGAAAGGGGAAAAGGGACAACTTGTTACAGACTACCGTGAGAAGGAACTTTGGTTCGAAGCGCGTAGCCGACAATGTATGGTCTGCAATAAATAACATCTGAACAGCCCAGAGGTGTGCTGTGGTAATTATTTTTGTGGAAAGATAAATCTTCAATGCATTGCCCTGGCCTTGATGCGAGCACCTCCTGGAAAGTGCTCCCTTCTGAGCAGGACAGTCCTGCCATAATGGGCACTATTATTCTCAAAAATGTTCAGCGACTGTGAACTGGGACTTTGTCATATTGCTCGAAGACCCATAACCTTCACTCATCACCACTTGTGAACAAGAAGTATCAAATTGGGATTTTGGCTGTTGGAAAGGGGGTTTGGTGGTAAATGGCTGCTAAGGGGACTGACTAACAGGCACATTGGTATTGCTTGCTAGCTTAAATGTACTTTTTGTGGAAGTTAATTTGCAAATTACAGACTTTAGCTCCCCCACCTCAGCATTCAGCTCCATAATTAAAGTACTACAGTGTGCACTTAAAAAAGTAGAAGGCAGTTGCACAACTTCAGGAACAGGTTTACTAGGAATAGTAGAAACAGGGGATTCTTCACTTTGTTCCAACAGTGGTAAGAACAGTTTACTGCAATGACAAATATCCCCTGAAGGATGCAGAGAAAATGAAATAGTTACAACTGAAATTGGTGACCTACCCTGATCTCCAGAAACAAATGCTGATACAGACTATTTCCTAGGTTTTCCAGACACACTCTGCATTTGAGGTTGCTGAGAGGCTATAGTGTTTGGAAGAGGAGGAACCAAGTTGCTTCGAACAACTTGAGATTGTGCTTTGGGGGATTTTGTTTCATTTTTACAACACCATTAGACCCTTCCACTGCCTTCTTTTTGCCCAGGAGTTAGAGAGAGAAAAAATATCACGGGTAATGCAAAAAATTAGTATGCAACGCAATTGGGCCAAAACGTAACAACCCCACTTCCACAGCAGAAAAAAACACTTTTGTCAGCAGTAAAGGTGTGTTCCAGTCCAAGTCCCAATCTCCTAGCCAGTCAATTGAAATAAAATACTAATTTGGTAAGCAAACACAAATACAGGTCAGTTCACCAGGGCAGCAGTCATTCAAGGCAGCAGTCTGGCAGAGTAGTGGTCATTTCAGCAGCAGGTCAGTCCTTCTTCCTGGCAGAGACTTGTAGGTCAAGAAGAGTGCTTAAGAGTTGGTGTCTGAGTTCTAATATTTATACATGGTGACTTCTTTAAAGTTTGAGAAGCTCAGGTATTCTGCCTCCCCTACCCTGGCTCCAGGTGATCTACGAGGGATTTGCAATCCTTTGTCTGAAGGCATCATACAACTTGTTCAGGCGTAAGTGGAGCTGTGAATGACTGTGCCTTTCCATCCTGCCAGTGATGTCCCATCCAGGCACATCTACGTTCTCTCCTGTGTGTGACTGTCTAGGAGGAATACACCAAGAACAACGGCGAACTACACCCAGTCATGTGACCTAGTGACAGGCTGGAAGCACTAAATGGATAAGGGAAACTTTCTAAAAGTAGGATTTTCTAAATTGTAATTTAAAATCTGACCCACCATGAAAGAGGATTTTTCGTTACAATCCTGAAGCACCAAACATGAATTGTTTACCTGCAGTACATTATGTAGTACATTAACTTCAATTTTATCCTATGGGTGAGGAAGGTCTTGCAATAGTGAAAAACAAATGTAAGAGTTTTCAACTATTAGGACAATGTAAAACTTAAAGGTACAACTACAGCAGCTTCTGCAGCACCAGCACTATCCAGAGATGCATAACACAATATCTAACATTTTTTAAACAAAGACCTATACACTAGTGTATACTACCGGGTCCACATCGTAACATCCAGCGGAAGTGTCATTGAGACTAATACAATCAGTACAGGAAGAATGTTTCATTCACAATAAATGCTCTCTAAGGAAAATAACCATTTCAGTCAAAGAGTCCTCTGTCTGCAAAGCTGGGGGAAAGAAGACATGCAAAGGATCATTGATTGGACTGGGTCATGAGCATGAATAAGATGAACTGAACACCAAAACAGCATCTATATTCAAATCAAATCTCTTTATTCAATTACTGAAAAATAACCATAAAATAACATAACCACATAAAATATACAATCATACAGCAACAAACAGACAAAAAACATAAGTTAATAACACATCATATATGCACAGAGTTGCGCCAAAGTATATTTTTTTCGAGAAAAACTCCCACCCAATGACAGGCTGCAACATCCGCTACCATGCACAGAAAATCAACAGCTGGCCTAATTGATAAAACCCCTGCCTTTTTAAAATAAGTAACACAAATCTTCACCTAAAAGGTTACTAAAATTTAGAGAACAAGGTAAAGTGCAATAGTGTCTGAAGGGAGATATCATCACAGGGGCACATAAGACTACATTTTGGATCGAACTGCTACAGTGGGGAACAAAGATTACACCTAATAGACCCAACTGGAACCTGGTTCAGAGCAACCTTTCCCATATGTTATTAGTCTGTGAAATGTATGGCTCTATGCTCTGACAGGTCTTAACAATGACAATGGCTCTCACATATGGTTTCTCCAGTTCTAGAATCCATATTAATAAAAAGGTGTCGCTGCGAAAATGTGGCACAACTAAACCTCATTAATAAACAAACTTCTAAATGTCTAATCATTATAAAATGCAACATTACAATTCATAATTTATGACTAAAATCATCATCAAATCATTAGCATACAAAAATATTTTGTCACCCAAAATTGCACATTTAGAAAACCTACACTGTTAAAACCTATATTTTGTCAAAAAAGCAATATGTGGCACCATCTAATTTTAGATAAGTTGTATGTTGCATTCTTGTCACAACAATGCTTTAGTTCTCTAACAGGGTGCACTTCAAGCTCCTCCATGCTATCAGATATTCTGTTTTCACATGTAATAAGGTGACAGCCCATACTTTTTTTATCTTAAAGATATGTATTTCCTCACACCTGGCCTTTACTCACATGCAAATCACCTGTTACTGAGAAGTTTAATTTCTCTGACAAATGCTTTTCATTTCTCTTTTTAAAATAAAATGAAAAGTTTGAGTGATTTTCTCTCTGACATCTGTGAGCTCTCAAATATATCTCTATTTTTGAGAAGCATTGACAAAAGCAAAATTTCTGTTAGTGGCAAGCTGGTGTATTGGTCATTTTATAAAACGTTATTTTTGTTTTGAATCTCATGTCACATAAATGAAAAGAAACAAAAAGACAGCATTGCATTACCCTGAACGTGGCAGTCATACAATTGCAATAAAATGTTTACATTACAAAAAATTCAGTTACTTTTAACAGGACATGTTGGTGATACCTAGCAATGAGGTGTGTTTAGAATAGTTGTAGAAATAGTGTTTAGTTTTAATGCAAATCACAGGAAAATATATGATTCCTATTGGTGCAAAGAATAAGTTCTTTGAATTACGACATGTCTTACCCTCCCACCCGCTTCCCCCTCGCGCTTCCTGCCACTGCGTCCCCTGCGGCCGTCCCCCTGGTTCTCCATCCGCTGCCCCGCTCCCGCTTCCCAGCTACTCCTCCCTCTCTTTCATAGCCCCTCATATTGAGGCCGCGCGGTTGTGAAGAGAGCGACCCTTGACCCTGCCACCAGGTTGGTCGACCCCCTCAGCTGCCACACGGTCCTCCTGTGCTGCTGCCCCGTTGCCACTTCCAGCTGTGACCTGACCGCTACCTCCATCTCCGCGGTCTGTTTTTACTTGGTTTTGCTTGGGTTTGATTTGCTTGTTTTGCCTGTATCTTTAAATGCCTGCCTGTATCTTTATCTGTATTTCTGTACTCCGTATTGTTAATGTGCCCACTTGGGACCCTTCTCTTCCCCTTACCCCCCTTCTTGCCTTCTGTATCACCCTCCCAACCGCTCCCCCCTCGAGCTTCCCTCCGCTGTGTCCCCTGTGTACCAGCCCCCCTAGTTCCCTATCCGCTGCCCCGCTCCCGCCTCCCAGCTGCTCCTCCCTCCCACAGCACCTTATATGGAGGCCACACATCGGCCGTGCAGAAGACGTGCCCAGCGGGTGTGCCACTGGCGTGCCGAAAGGCACACCAAAGGCAATCCTGTCTGCGCCCATCCGCGCTTGGACCGCACCCAGCATCAGAACCCCTGGCCCCCGCCGAAGACAAGATACCGGACTCAGATACGACACCGCTGCCCTCCACACACTCAATACCGGCCGACCGCTCACCTGCTTCCGAGCCACCCCGAAGTGCACCCACGGACCCTTCACCTGCCAAGCCTGCAAATTCATCTGGCTCCGAACTTGCACCCCACCCACTGGATCTGGCAACAACAACAACCACCTCAAGTGTATCCTACTAAACACCTGCTCCGTCCAAAAGCACGCCATCAAACTCTGGGACCTCCTCGATACATCAGCACCGGACATCGCCTTCCTCACCGAAACCTGGATGAACGCCTCCTCAGCCCCAGACATTGCCATAGCCATCCAGGACGGCTACAAGATCACCCGGAAGGACCGCATCAACCAAACCGGAGGAGGAATCACTATCATCTACAGGAACACTATCAGCATCACAACCAACTCTGAAGACACCCTCACTACCGCCGAAAACCTACATTTCCAGATCCACACCGACACCAAGACCACGCTCAGAGGAACCCTCATCTACAGACCCCCTGGCCCACGCACACAATTCAGTGAAGACATTGCCGATTTCATCAGCCCGCATGCCCTCGCCTCATCAGCCCACATCCTCCTAGGGGACCTGAACTTCCTCCTGGAGAACAACAACGACAACAACACTACCACCCTGCTCGACAATCTCAGACTCAAGCAACTGGTTAACACCCCCACCCACTACGCCGCCACACGCTCCACCCCATCTTCTGTGCCAGCGGCCACGTTACCTTCAGCCACTCCACCGGACTACACTGGACCGACCACAGCTGCATCCATTTCACCACTGCCCGAAACAGATCCCCCGCAGATGTTGGAGCAAAGTCACCACAGACCAGCTAACCACATCAGTGAGCCAGAACCCACCAATCGACACTGCTGACACCAACGACGCAACCAGCAAACTCAAAAAGTGGATCACCAACTGCGCCGACGCCCTTGCACCACTGAAGAACCCTCAAG
This sequence comes from Lissotriton vulgaris, assembly GCF_964263255.1. Classification (NCBI taxonomy): domain Eukaryota; kingdom Metazoa; phylum Chordata; class Amphibia; order Caudata; family Salamandridae; genus Lissotriton; species Lissotriton vulgaris. The sequence goes on from NC_141689.1 coordinate 1,944,438,687, forward strand.
GCAAGCCCGGCAACAGGAAAGCCACTTGGTTCACCGACGACCTCAAAGAATCGAAGAAATCCTGCCGAACCCTCAAAAAAACCTGGCGCCACAAACAGACTACAGAAAACCTGACAGCCCTCAAGAACCCCACTCCCAAACACGACCAGCTGATCCGTACCACCAAAAATACATTGTTTAAAGAGCGGCTGGACAACAATATACACAGCAAGGAACTCTTCAGCATCGTAAAAGAGCTCTCCAACCCAAGCCCAGCAGCAACAACATCACACCATCTCAAGACCTCTGCAACTACCCTGCCATGTTCTTTCACCGCAAGATCACTGATATACACGACAGCTTTGGCGCCCAGACTCTGCCTCGAGCCACCGAACTAACACCCCCTACCACCACCCTCAGCGCTTGGACTCCCATCAGCACGGAAGACACCACCCACGTCATGAACACCATCCACTCCGGCTCTCCCTCCGCCCCATTGCATACCACATCTTCAACAAAGCCGACACCATCATCGCACCCCAGCTCCGGAACATCATAAACAACTCCTTCACGTCCGCCACCTTCCCAGAGAGCTACAAGCACGCAGAGATCAACGCCCTTCTGAAGAAACCTCTGACAGAACCCAGAGAGTCCGCCTCCCTCCCTTCCACTCCGCGGCCACCGAGATCATCTGTGGTGTACTCCAAGGCTCGTCGGTCAGCCCAACACTCGTGTGGCTCACTGGTTAGAGGCGGCAGACCCGAGAGCAGAGGACGGCCCGGGACCAGGGTTCGATTCCTGGCGCTGCAGGTTTCTGGACCAGGGTCAGCGGACTCGATAATTCTCTCGCCTCGGTGCCCACTCTGATCAGCGATCACACTCGGCAACTCTGGGCATTAGCTTGCCTCATCTTCACTAACGGCCCCACCAGACCGCCGGGGATGTCTGGTCTCACCCTGGAGATACCCATTAAGGGACCATCTCTCAGGGAAACCAGGAAGGGTTTCGCAGCGGTCGAAGCGCCTTGGGACCCTACGGGTAAGTAGTGCGCTATATAAATGCCTATACATTACATTACATTACATTCAATATCTACATGAGCCCCCTCACCACCATCGCATGCAAACACAACCTCAACATCATCTCCTACGCCGATGTCACCCAGCTGATAATCTCCCTCACCAAAGAACCAGTCACCGCCAAAATCAACCTCCAAGCAGGAATGGAAGATGTTGCGGAATGGATGAAGCTCAGCCATCTGAAACTGAACTCAGACAAAACGGAGGTCCTCATCCTCACACCATCCCCATCCGCCTGGGATGACTCCTGGTGTCCAACAACGACACCGCACCAACAACCACGGACCACGCACGCAACCTGGGATTCATCCTGGACTCCTCTCTTACGATGACCAAGCAAGTCAACGCCATTGCATCCTCATGCTTCAACACACTGCGCATGCTCCAACGGATCTCCAGGTGGATCCCCACCGAGATCAGAAAGACAATCACGCAGGCCCTCGTCACCAGCCGACTGGACTACGGGAACGCCCTATATGCAGGAACCACAGCCAAACTTCAGAAAAGACTCCAGCGCATACAGAGCGCATCCGCACGACTCATCCTCGACATCCCTCGCCACAGCCACATATCTGCCCACCTGAGATACCTGCACTGGCTCCCTGTCAGCAAAAGATCATGTTCAGACTCCTCACCCACGCACACAAAGCACTCCACGACATGGGCCCCGAATACCTCAACAACCGCCTCACATTCTACACTCCAACCCACCAGCTCCGCTCCGCTAGCCTCGCCCTCGCCACCGTCCCACGGATTCACAGAACTAACACCGGAGGAAGATTGTTCTCCTACCTAGCTGCCAAGATGTGGAACTCTCTCCCCGCCCACCTACGACTGACAAAGGACCATCTCACCTTCAGGAAACACTTAAAGACCTGGCTATTTGAGCAGTAGCAGCACCCCCCTCCTTTCAGTGCCTTGAGACCCTCACAGGTGAGTACATGATCTATAAATGTTCTGATTGATTGATTGATGAAAGGGAGAGAGGTATTATACCTAGACCTTTCTCCTCCAATTATACCAAAACAATAGTGTTCAGTGTGTGGGAAGCAGGATGATGAAGCATGTCACATTTTCAATGTGGTGATGGCTTTGCAATCCCCAGAGATATAGCTGCTTGAGTGAAACAGATTGGTGATCATTAAAAAACCAGGCCTTTTTGAAGTTTATTTTGTTAAACTGGAGGATGATGGTTCAGGTCTATTAGCTCTCTCTCCTACATTGTGCAAGACGTTAAGTACAGCAGATCAGATGTAGGTGCTTTGATATAAGAAGGGCAATCATCCATTTAATAGATATGTAAAGGACAACCACCCCTTCTTTTCCTAGTTGGTTGCATAGAAAAACAGGCCATAATGATGGAAGAAGGTGGTTTAGCTACAGCGAAGACATGGGGGGACAATATTGGTTGGGCCATCCGTTCTGGGGGAAAACAGTATAGAACAGGTATGAACACAATGAGAGTTGGGGTGGTGTCACCGAGCTGAAGAAGAATTAAGTAAAGACATTACTCAATTGTGCCATTTTAACTGAATATCTGAGGGCACATGCGGCTGCATGTGGTCTAATTGTTACCAAGGAGCATCATATATTCTTGGAGGATGCCACATTCAGAAAAAAACTGGTCCCTCATTGCATGGAAATGCATGAGGGACTGGTTTGATCCTCAATGCAGCAAAGCAACCATCAAATACATTACTTATAGAGATTCAGGGAAGTAACAACATTCTAAAGATGATTGTGCACCTAAGTGCATTGAAAAAGAAATTGGAGGAGGTTAATAAAGATGTGGGGGAACTAAAAGAATCCCTCACCCAGGCAAAGATTCTGAAACTGCAAATGGACACTTAGGGGCACATCAGGATAACAAGGGGCCTGTATGGGGGTGGCGATCCGCCCGACAAAAACCTCCGCCCGCTACCAATATCTCTCCCGCAACATTACCATGGCGGGTGGACCCCAGCGGACGAGAAGACAGTTCGCCGGATTTATGCCGGTAGTGGATTGCATTGTGGCGGGTGGGGCTGAGTGCACCGCCCGGCACAATGTTAGGAATGCAGGATGCGCCCGCCACTGCGGCGGGCGCATTCTAATGGCACCCACTGGACCCCTGCCCTTATGGCGGGCGGTCCCTTTTTATGATGGGCTGCCCGTCATCCTAATGTGACCCTAATTATTTCTCTAGAGATACAGTTTACCCATATACAAGTTCTGAGTACCGAAACCAACAACATAAGGAATAAGATCAGGAATTAAATCACCCTAGACCCAACAAAGGTCAGTGGTCATCAAATTCAGGCAATGAGAGCAGGGGCGATGAGACCAGAGAGTGTAAGAGGAATGGACAGAGAGGCAGATTGTTTTGGATACACCCAGCCACAGACTATGTTTCAACCACACCTTTATCCAGATATCCAGATATCCCCATTTTAGGAAAGTGCTAGCTTTTCCACCACAGCCCTTCCAACCCCCACAATTTGAATCATACTTTGCACAACAGCCCTTTTTTAGGTTAAGGCTGAGGGTGGTGACAAGGAAAACAGAGAGAACAGAACACGAAGTTATATTGATCAGAGAGTGATTCGCAATATGATGAAAGATCACATGCTGAGCACCAGCAAAAAACTAACTAGTTGTGAATTTATCCTACTGCTAATTGACAACCACCCAGACTCTGGTCTTTGGAAATTGGATTTGTTGCTACAAATAAAGTTGACAAATTGGACGAATAAAGTGAAGACTTTTATTTTTTCAAAAAGTTCAGACTTACAGTATTTTTATCAATAGAGGGGAACCCAGAGAAGAGTGATGTGATACAGGTCACTGCAAAAAAAATCAACTTTCCTTTCCCATGCAAATTTGGTTACAGAAGTTATTGTCTACGAGCGAGCAGTCATGCATTAGGTGGTGGCCCTACAAATTAGTGATCACAATAAATTCCACAATCAATTCAACATAGAAAGAGGAGCTCTATAACAAGTGAAATAAAAAAAACTAACAATCAAACTGGCAGATAAGGGAGCTGCCATTGTTATTCAGAAAGTAACTGATTACAATAAGGAGTGTCTATGTCCTCTGAGGACACTAAATATTGTACAAAAAGTAGCAAATATCCTATTCATGAGATTTGAAAAAAGAACATGAAAGAAATTGCATAGTTCAGAAGAAAGGGTGGATTATAGAATATCCGGCAAATTTCTTGTTTGAGAATATTCCTAAGGTTCCATATTTCTCCACCATTCCTAAAATACACAAAAAGTTACATCTACCATGGCAAAGGCAGATCTTCCATATTTAGATTTGGTCAATGTATTTAAAGATGGCAAATTGAGTACACAAGTATTTCATAAACCAGCTGATAGAAACAGTCTTTTATTGTTCAGCATTTTCCATCTGAGGGCACTTAGGGAAAATCTTCTGGTTGGATAATTTCAAAGGGACCAACATAATTGTACATCATTTGAAGATTATGATTAGGAAGCATAGATATTATTCAGGAAGTAGATGAAACTTGATTAACCCTTCATAAAGTTAAGAAAAAGGGCATGTTATACTAATAATAATGGAGAGGCCCTTCTTGAAGACAAACAAAGACAGGAAATTGACAAATTAATTTGTGTCTCACCATACAAAACATGATCTAATCAAGTTAAGAAAATTGTCAATAAACCTTGGGGGATATTGAACAGCAATGGTCTGCATCTCACACCCCCTATGAGTTTATTTAAGAGGAACAGAAGTTTAAGGGACGAACGAGCTCACAAAAGACCTAGAAAGGGAAAAAAACAGAAACTATAAGGACCTTTAGGAGTGCTGATATAGTAATGGATAATTTTCCTTGCGTAGGAAGTAACGTCTATATATTCACCTCAGCAACTAAGGGAATAAATATAGGTTTGAAAAGCCCATGGCAAATGCATTCTAAAACTAACTGTAACTCAGAATCTGTAATTTTTTTTATTAGTTGCACTTGTGGGTTTGGTAAATAGGCATGACTATGAGGAAAGTAAATGGCAGCATAAGTGAACATAGTAGCATTATTAAATAAGTCCATACATTCACTAAACTTACCAATTACTTTCTAGAAGCCCATCAGTCAGAGGATAATATACATTGGTTAGTTATTAACAAATATTGGCTCAATTGAGGAGTGACAGAATGCCATTAGACGTATCACCTGCAAACAAATGTGGTGGTATTATATGAAGACATAGCAAACAGAAGGAGATGATGACGGAGCGCTGAAACTTTTCAGACACTCACCCCTAGTCACAGATCTCGATTGAATCCATCATTGTTCTTTAGCTCACTTCGCCACCCCAGTTCAGACACACCTATATGCAAATCAGTCTTAGCTCTGTGCCTCATGGGAACAGTCTAGCCCAAACTGCCAAGTTGTGTCTTCCCTGGACCAGAACCAAGCATTCTGTGACACCTTTCTGGGTAACAACCTTCTTCAGCAAAGGTCTTTTTCCTTTTGTTTTTGGGGAGCTTCGCGACGACAACGCAATCCTTGCGGACATGTTGCAAAACAGAAAACAAAAGCAGACATTCAATGGCCACCAACACATCCACATATAATATGTAAACGATTACGTTCTTAACTGCAATAATATTGCTTTTCCCATGAAGTGAAAACACATATATGCACACACATTACAGTATTCTACACACTAGGGGTTTATTACTGTACACTTGTGTTTTTCTGCTGTATTTTTAGAACAACAAACCCTAAAACCTATTTTCCATTTTCATGATGAGGCCAGAGATCAATCTCCGTGGGTATAACGCAAAAGCATTAAGCAAAAGCAGTAATTCAATAGCCACCAAGACACAAAAAAATGATAACTATATAATTAATTCAAACCATCAAAGTAGATAACTCACTATATAAATAACTCTATAAAACCTTTATCAACATCTCTTTAACAATGCATACTAACGATTCATTGATATATTAAAAAAATATTTTCACCAATATTTGTAATGATGTTAGTTGCCAGGTCCCCATGATGGTGCATGGAGGGGAAGCGCTAGCAGTCGAGTCATTGTTTCTAATATTGTGCGCAATTAAAAAAATCTATTTTGGACATATAACTTCTGTCAATGACATCTCCATTTCTCAACCAAGGGGTTAGAGTATCTACACGCTGACCCAATATGTGACTTTCAAAAGATTTTCAGCCCCGGGAACTATTCCTGAGCAATAAAATGGTGACCTCAACTTTTTGTTCAGGTTCCATCCAGCCAATCAGAGCATTTCCGTTGGCACGTGCATTCACAAATCATCAAACTCGTACTTGAGTGCTTGAAGAGTACCGGGAGGCTGGTAAGCCACTACCATCTCGGCACCTATGAACCTTATTTTGTTAGCAAAGTGTTTTTAAATTGTTTTAAATTGCTTTTAAATTTAGTTGTTTGGGTGAACTAAATGTGTTGCCTTTTTTAAAAGACACAGAAAACAGAAGCATTTAGCTTCCGCTATGGACGCTGATGTGCGCTGTTTGGCTGTTTTGGGTCAATCAGACGCTAGACGGGAAGAGCAAGTTGTTGCCCAATGTCTATTTTGTGTACACTGTAGCGCAGACGCTGGGTTTCCCTACCAGGTACTCATGCTTGGACAGTACCAGGAGGCTGGTAGGCCACTACCTTCTCGGCACCTATGAACCATATGATGTCAGCAAAGTGTTTTTAAATTGTTTTTAAATGTACTTGTTTGGGTGAACTACACGTGTTGCCTTCTTTAAAAGACAGAAAACAGAAGCATTTGGCCTCCACCTACGGATGGTGCTGAGTGCTGATTGGCTGTTTCGGGCCAATCAGACGCTGGGCGGGTGGAGCTAGTTGTTGCCCACCGTCTATTTTGTGTACACCATAGCGCGGACGTGGGGATTCCCTACCAGGTACTTGTGCTTGGACAGTATTGGGTGGCTGATAAGCCACTACCATCTCGGCACCTATGAACCATACGATGTTCGCAAAGTGTGTTAAATTGTTTTAAATGGCTTTTAAATTTAGTTGCTTGGGTGAACTAAACGTGTTGCCTTTTTTTAAAGACACAGAAAAGTAAAGCATTTTGCTTCTGCCTTCGGACGGTGCTGAGCGCTGATTGGCTGTTTCAGGTAAATCAGACGCTAGATGGGAGGAGCCAGTGGTTGTCCACCGTCTATATGATGCATACAGCAGCGAGATGCGCAGCTGGTGCATCAAAGGTGCACCACAGGCAAGCCCGTCTGCGTCCTTCCATACCTAGATTGCATCAGGCACCAAAGACTCTGCTCAATTATTGACACAGAGACTTCCCTACTCACGAGACGAGCTCTCGTCCCTCAAAACAAAATGCTCCCCCTGTGTTACTCACGACTGGTCCCCATTGGGGGTCCTTTTAAATGCAAATAATGTGCATTTAAAATAAGGCTGGGAGGCTTAAATTCAATTCTTCATCCCCACATCTCTGAGTTCAGATTTCTCAGCCAGAATTGTAGGTCTCTGGCCAAGCATCAAGCGGAGGTATTTGACCTACTACTAGAGGAATCCCCAGATGCCTTTTTTTTAGAGAAACCTGACTCATACAGGACTTCTTTGCTGAAGCATGGTTAGCACTACCACAGGGCTATACTATGAAGAAATTAAATAGGTTCGGAAACAGAGGGGGGCATTGAGATAATTTTTACAGAATATTATAAATGCAACTTTTTATGGAGGACATTCCAGATTGTGAAAATGCCCTCTTTAAAATTATCCTAAACCACAATTTAAAAATCTCGGGTCTCCTTATCTATCGATCTATCGACCACCAGTGCCATCAAAAGACTTTAGGGAAGAGCTGGTTAATAAAGTTAACATATTGGACAATAAATCTGCAAATTATAATGTGTTGGGAAACCTCAACTTACATCTGGAGGATGATCTTAAGAAGGAGAATAATAGTTTCTTAGCGGATTTAGAGGCCTGCCAGCTGGTGCAATGCGTGCCGAACATCACACATTCCGCAGGGCACCTTCTAGATCCTGTATTCTCCAATCTGGCTTCTGTAAGGGCTCCCCCCTCCCCCTATGTAGTGGACAGACCACTTCCTTGTCTCTTATTCCATACATTGGCAAAGAATTACAATTACAACACACAGCTGCCTGCAGCCTACTCTAAAGTGACCCTGGCAAAAATTAGATGCTAATCAGTTCTCAGATTTTCTGCTAAACCATAAACCTCAGTTACTCTTGAACATAGATGCAACAAACAACCCCTTTCAGAACTGGCTGACACATGCCCTGGAAAGCTGCATCCCTGTCAAACTAAGCTTTACGAAAAGAGTGCAGTCCAACCCCTTTTTCAATGAGTCACTGATTAAGGCAATATAAAAATCGCAAGAAACTTGATCATGCTTGGAGACGCTCCTATGACCTAGAAGTAAAGGACCAGTATCGCGCATCCATCAAGGTCTATCACAAACTGGCTCTGAAATCCAGAGCAGAGTACTTTGCTGCAAAAATAAAAAAGAGTATCAATCCCTCAAAAACAATCTACACCCTTCTCAAGGTGATGAAGAGTGCAAATTTAAAAATAGAATCACCCATCAACCACAACCAAACAGTGTGAAGAGCTGGCCAGATACTTTGTGAATAAGGTGGAGAAAATCTATAGTAATTTTCCAGCTGTACCTGCCAACATGGAAAGTATAGAAGGGCAAAGGGATATCGGAAACAAGGATGGAAGAATACTCTTCTCCTTCCCGTTACATTCCCTCACTGAGGTAGAGTTTCTCTGTACAAAAATTAAATCAGGCTCCCCAGCGGATCCTATGAAACCAAATCTACTTCGAAAATTCCAAAATCATATTCTACTTGTTTGCAGGGAGCTGATAAATCTATCCTTGACCTCGGCATCCGTACCTCTCCCATGGAAACATGCTAAAGTAACTCCACTATTAAAGAAACCATGTCTGGAGCCATTCAAGCCGGAGAACTATCACCCTATATCTTGCCTCCCTTTACTGGCAACAACTACTGAATCTCATGTGAAAACTGTTCTCAAAGAATTTGCAGAGCGTAATGAGATTCTGGACCCCTCACAAAATGGCTTCAGATCACGCTGCAGTACCAAATCTGCTCTGCTGGCGGTGACAGAGAAAATGCGAAGCAGTTTGGATGAAGGAAACTCCACTGCCCTAAGTGGAGAAGTGTGGCTCACTGGTTAGAGGAGGCAGACCTGGAAGCAGAGGTCAGCCCGGGACCAGGGTTCAATTCCCGGCTCGGCGGGGTCTTGATTCCTAAAATGTCCATGGACTCGACAATTCTCGCTCTGGTGCCGTCTCGATTCACGGGTTCACACTCTGTGACTGTGGGCAATAGCTTGCTTAATCTCCACAATGGCCCCTCGCAGCAGGATGCCTGGCTTTCACCTTGCGGATACCCTGCCGGGGTTATCTCACAGGGGAATACCAGGACGGGTTCCCTTAGCAAGCGCTTAGAAACCGCTTGGTGATTTGCGCTATATAAATTCCTGTACATTTACATTTACATTTAAATCTTCTTGACTTAAGCACCGCTTTTGATACAGTATCCCATGAGATCCTACTGTGATGCTTGCAGGAGATAGGGGTGTGGCCCTGGCCTGGTTCAGATCTGTTCTGGTTGGTAGAACTTTCCAGGTCACTGTACCACGCCACTGCTCGCAGGAGCATGAGATCCATTTTGGAGTTCCACAGGGATCGATACTAAGCCCGACATTTACCTGCAACCCCTTGCAACTATAGCAAAAGACAGAGGGTTGTCATCAGTGTCCTACGTTGATGACACCCAATTAGCTCTCTCTTTCTCCAAGAAAAGCAAAAACAATCTGGTCAAATTCAATGAAGACCTGCTGGCCATTACTTACTGGATGACAGCAAACCGTTGCAGTTAAATATTAGTAAATCGGAAATACTACAATTTGGGAAAGACAGCAATTTTTGGTCAGAGAAATGGTGGCCAGATGAACTGAAACTGGCACCCCTGCCTAAGGAGACAATGAATAACCTGGGAATCTGGATTGACAGAGGATTATCCTTTGAAAACCAAACTATGATGGTGGCAGGGTTTGTTTTGGGCTTCTGTGAGGATTAAAGCCCCTTCTTGATTTCTTTGACAAGCATACTCGTCAGACTATTGTCGAGGCTACGGTTTTAGCCAGGCAGCACTATGCTAACTCCCTATACCTAGGCACAAATAAATATGGTATTCAGTGCCTTCAAAGGGTACAAAACGTGGCAGCATCTTGTTCTTCCTAAGTATTGCTCAGTGTCAAAACTTCTACCAAAGCTGCACTAGCTGCCTGTGGATAAAATAATTCAATTCAAGACACTGTGTTTAGCTCACAAAATCTTGACCCAGCAGGCCCCTACTGTCCTAGTGAACATGCTAGAAACATATTCTCTAAGTCGTAACCTGCGTTAAGCCAATCAGTTTTTAGCCTGTACCCCCGAGTCTTACGAGCAAGAGCTGGGGAACCCACATCTACGGCTTAGGCGCCTGTACTCTGGAACTCGCTCCTTGTATCCAATAGGAGCATTCAGAATCATCTAACCTTCCGAAAGGCTATGAAAACTGGTTATTTCCAACCTAACCTCTCCTCCCTTTGCTCGTCTTTCCAGCTACTTATACCTGGGTAGCACTGGGACGCCCTGTCGCTGGGGAAGTCATGCACTGTATAAATCTTTTTAACATAATATCTACAGCCAGAGATATCATTATAATTTTAAACTTAAATTACTCAAAAACTACTGAACGGATTTACAACAAATAAGCAAAAGGCACTTCCTTGAGCCAACATCTGCCTCCCTGCCAAATTTGGTGTAAGTCCGTTCAGCAGTTCGGACTGTAGAGATGGCTAAATGTTCAAAAGGGAATTAACATTACAAATGCAATCTCATTTTGCACCCCAAATTGTCGGTCCCTACTGCACAGATCACCCCCAATCAATCCCAACTGATTGTGCCCACCATGACACTGTTTTGGCAAAATACCATGCAGATTGGTCAAATGACGCCTAGGTTATAGCCAAGTCAAAAAATACTTTTCCTATGGAAACTAGATACTAACTATAACTACCTACTGGGGACCGCCATGGTTTACAGGGACTTTATAGTTAGGCTGACATTTCTCTCGTATACAATCAGAGAAATTCAGCAGATAACTATAACTCATGCACTTGCAATGCACTGCTTATCACCTCACATATTACATTACTCATGATATGGTCAGTAACACTACTCATCACATCTCTGGTGACATCACTGTTGACATCATTCATAGATTATCTGACGTACCCACTCACACCCCGATGAAACAATTTTCAGTACCCCTTGGATCTCATCCCCGGGGCCTTCCCCTTATTTTATATTATTTTTTTTAAAGAGAGGAAAGCCGCAAAGCCCCCTCTCGGGTTGATTTTGAACCGGGGGACCCCATTCCCACGGACCAGTCTGTAGTGTGGGTGCCCTGGTCCCTCTCAAAACACAACAAGTGATGGACCGAATGTGGATCAATGTCACACACTCAACCCAGTCCAAAGATCTGGGCCCAAATCCATCGTTTTTTTGCACTCCACACCACCCTGGGTTAGACAATGGCGATATGCAAATCAGCTCTGACCCTGTGCCCCATGGGAACAGTCCAGTCCGAACTACAAAAGCCATGTCCTTCCCAGAACGGAATCAAGCATCCGAGGACCGGACCGGTTTCGAGGTAACACCTCTCATCAGCCCGGCTAGTTGACTCCAGTGGTGTGGAGTGCCTGGGACCCACGTCTGGGCATCCCCAGCGCACTTAGGGCGGAATATGCAAACACAACAAGTGATGGACCGAATGTGGATCAATGTCACACACTCAACCCAGTCCAAAGATCTGGGCACAAATCCATCGTTTTTTTGCACTCCACACCACCCTGGGTTAGACAATGGCGATATGCAAATCAGCTCTGACCCTGTGCCCCATGGGAACAGTCCAGTCCGAACTACAAAAGCCATGTCCTTCCCAGAACGGAATGAAGCATCCGAGGACCGGACCGGTTTCGAGGTAACACCTCTCATCAGCCCGGCTAGCTTGACTCCAGGGGTGTGGAGTGCCTGGGACCCACGTCTGGGCATCCCCAGCGCACTTAGGGCGGAATATGCAAACACAACAAGTGATGGACTGAATGTGGATCAATGTCATACACTCAACCCAGTCCAAAGATCTGGGCCCAAATCCATCCTTTTTTTGCACTCCACACCACCCTGGGTTAGACAATGGCGATATGCAAATCAGCTCTGACCCTGTGCCCCATGGGAACAGTCCAGTCCGAACTACAAAAGCCATGTCCTTCCCAGAACGGAATCAAGCATCCGAGGACCGGACCGGTTTCGAGGTAACACCTCTCATCAGCCCGGCTAGCTTGACTCCAGTGGTGTGGAGTGCCTGGGACCCACGTCTGGGCATCCCCAGCGCACTTAGGGCGGAATATGCAAACACAACAAGTGATGGACCGAATGTGGATCAATGTCACACACTCAACCCAGTCCAAAGATCTGGGCCCAAATCCATCGTTTTTTTGCACCCCACACCACCCTGGGTTAGACAATGGCGATATGCAAATCAACTCTGACCCTGTGCCCCATGGGAACAGTCCAGTCCGAACTACAAAAGCCATGTCCTTCCCAGAACGGAATCAAGCATCCGAGGACCGGACCGGTTTCAAGGTAACACCTCTCATCAGCCCGGCTAGCTTGACTCCAGTGGTGTGGAGTGCCTGGGACCCACGTCTGGGCATCCCCAGCGCACTTAGGGCGGAATATGCAAACACAACAAGTGATGGACCGAATGTGGATCAATGTCACACACTCAACCCAGTCCAAAGACCTGGGCCCAAATCTATCGTTTTTTTGCACTCCACACCACCCTGGGTTAGACAATGGCGATATGCAAATCAGCTCTGACCCTGTGCCCCATGGGAACAGTCCAGTCCGAACTACAAAAGCCATGTCCTTCCCAGAACGGAATCAAGCATCCGAGGACCGGACCGGTTTCGAGGTAACACCTCTCATCAGCCCGGCTAGCTTGACTCCAGTGATGTGGAGTGCCTGGGACCCACGTCTGGGCAACCCCAGCGCACTTAGGGCGGAATATGCAAACACAACAAGTGATGGACCGAATGTGGATCAATGTCACACACTTAACCCAGTCCAAAGAGCTGGGCCCAAATCCATATTTTTTTTGCACTCCACACCACCCTGGGTTAGACAATGGCGATATGCAAATCAGCTCTGACCCTGTGCCACATGGGAACAGTCCAGTCCGAACTACAAAAGCCATGTCCTTCCCAGAACGGAATCAAGCATCCGAGGACCGGACCGGTTTCGAGGTAACACCTCTCATCAGCCCGGCTAGCTTGACTCCAGTGGTGTGGAGTGCCTGGGACCCACGTCTGGGCATCCCCAGCGCACTTAGGGCGGAATATGCAAACACAACAAGTGATGGACCGAATGTGGATCAATGTCACACACTCAACCCAGTCCAAAGATCTGGGCCCAAATCCATCGTTTTTTTGCACTCCACACCACCCTGGGTTAGACAATGGCGATATGCAAATCAGCTCTGACCCTGTGCCCCATGGGAACAGTCCAGTCTGAACTACAAAAGCCATGTCCTTCCCAGAACGGAATCAAGCATCCGAGGACCGGACCGGTTTCGAGGTAACACCTCTCATCAGCCCGGCTAGCTTGACTCCAGTGGTGTGGAGTGCCTGGGACCCATGTCTGGGCATCCCCAGCGCACTTAGGGCGGAATATGCAAACACAACAAGTGATGGACCGAATGTGGATCAATGTCACACACTCAACCCAGTCCAAAGATCTGGGCCCAAATCCATCGTTTTTTTGCACTCCACACCACCCTGGGTTAGACAATGGCGATATGCAAATCAGCTCTGACCCTGTGCCCCATGGGAACAGTCCAGTCCGAACTACAAAAGCCATGTCCTTCCCAGAACGGAATCAAGCATCCGAGGACCGGACCGGTTTCGAGGTAACACCTCTCATCAGCCCGGTTAGCTTGACTCCATTGGTGTGGAGTGCCTGGGACCCACGTCTGGGCATCCCCAGCACACTTAGGGCGGAATATGCAAACACAACAAGTGATGGACCGAATGTGGATCAATGTCACACACTCAACCCAGTCCAAAGATCTGGGCCCAAATCCATCTTTTTTTGCACTCCACACCACCCTGGGTTAGACAATGGCGATATGCAAATCAGCTCTGACCCTGTGCCCCATGGGAACAGTCCAGTCCGAACTACAAAAGCCATGTCCTTCCCAGAACGGAATCAAGCATCCGAGGACCGGACCGGTTTCGAGGTAACACCTCTCATCAGCCCGGCTAGCTTGACTCCAGTGGTGTGGAGTGCCTAGGACCCACGTCTGGGCATCCCCAGCGCACTTAGGGTGGAATATGCAAACACAACAAGTGATGGACCGAATGTGGATCAATGTCACACACTCAACCCAGTCCAAAGATCTGGGCCCAAATCCATCGTTTTTTTGCACTCCACACCACCCGGGGTTAGACAATGGCGATATGCAAATCAGCTCTGACCCTGTGCCCCATGGGAACAGTCCAGTCCGAACTACAAAAGCCATATCCTTCCCAGAACGGAATCAAGCATCCGAGGACCGGACCGGTTTCGAGGTAACACCTCTCATCAGCCCGGCTAGCTTGACTCCAGTGGTGTGGAGTGCCTGGGACCCACGTCTGGGCATCCCCAGCGCACTTGGGGCGGTATATGCAAACACAACAAGTGATGGACCGAATGTGGATCAATGTCACACACTCAACCCAGTCCAAAGATCTGGGCCCAAATCCATCGTTTTTTTGCACTCCACACCACCCTGGGTTAGACAATGGCGATATGCAAATCAGCTCTGACCCTGTGCCCCATGGGAACAGTCCAGTCCGAACTACAAAAGCCATGTCCTTCCCAGAACGGAATCAAGCATCCGAGGACCGGACCGGTTTCGAGGTAACATCTCTCATCAGCCCGGCTAGCTTGACTCCAGTGGTGTGGAGTGCCTGGGACCCACGTCTGGGCATCCCCAGTGCACTTAGGGCGGAATATGCAAACACAACAAGTGATGGACCGAATGTGGATCAATGTCACACACTCAACCCAGTCCAAAGATCTGGGCCCAAATCCATCGTTTTTTTGCACTCCACACCACCCACACCGTCCCTCTCAAGGCACGTACTTTTTAAACATTGGGGACCACGGGGAGTCATAAGCACCCAGTGGTTCCTGTCAACTCTTCCCCTCCTGTGGGAGCCAACATTGCTTTGAGACCCAGGGGGATGGTTAACATACAGTTTCCTGGATCTCAAAGCAATTTGTAAACAGACATGCTCCACTTTCAGCTAGCAAGAGCACTTTTTGCTATTTTTTGCTGAAAGCGGAACACTGTTTGCTATGGCTTGCTTGTGCTCCCACCAAGCCGAAGCTAGCAAGAATATATATATTTTTTTAATATAAGTTTTATATAGCACTAGCTAGACCCATAGGTGTCAGGGCGCTTTACATGATCGTGATAGAATATAGTAACGCAGACATGCAATAAACATATGAGTTGAGAGTTCAATAGACAAATGGTACACATCAAAGGTACTAGTAGAGTGACTAACACTAAAGACACAATTCGAGGGGATCTAAAAGCCAGAGAAGCACAAAACAAAAAAAAAGAACCACCGCTTCACACAGAGGGTCTAGGTCTGATAAAGTGATATTTTAGTAACATCCGTAGACTAGGAATTAAAGTATTTGTTGAGGAGTAGGAGTTTCTCTTGAAGCAAGGGAAGGAAGGGTCTCATTAAAGGTGACCCACAGTAAGGAGTATGATATGCTTGGTGCATTTTCAGAAAAAGTACAGTTGTTGGGTGTATGAGAGTGAAGGGCTTTGTGGATTCACATGCAGTCTTGTAGGTACATATTCCTGCAATAGGAAGCCAGTTGAGGCTCTTGAGTGTGGGAATGATGTGCTCAAACTGTTTAACGGATGAGATGAGCCTGGCTGCCATGTTAAGAAATGATCCCGGGGGGGGGGGGTTAGTCATCCCAGTGAGTGTGGCAATTACCATAGTCTAGTAGAGTACCAAAGATTGCACCACATTTTTTAAATCATCGGCGGGAATAAATGGTTTAAGTTTCTTTAGGTTTTTGAGTATGTACAGTACTCCTTTTCCTGTATTCTTGATGTGCTCTTTCATTGACATGTTGTTGTCCAGGACGAAGCCGAGGGATTTTGCAGAGTTTGAAAAAGTAAGAGCGCACTTTAAAGCATTTAGGTCGATGAGCCATTTGTGTATTGAAAGGTTGTTACTTTTAGGGAAGAAACTTCTGTCTTGATCGGGATAAGCTTTGAGTGATTTGCATAAAACCAGGATTGTAACTTGCTCAGTGTGTCGTTGAGATGTCGAATGTCACTTGGTGATTTTATTTTGTAGTAAAGTTGGGTGTCATCAGCATATAGGTGGTATTTGATCTCTGCCTGTTTCAAGATGACCGTTAAGGGTTCCAGAAAGATATTGGAAATGGAGGGGGATAGAATTGAGCCCTGAGACACGCCAATATTGATCAGAGTGGTTACACAGAAATTTAAATGAAGACATTTCCCAAAAGACATTTGCATTTTCCTTGACAGATACAAATTTGAACATTAAGGTGTACATCGCGACACATTCGATGACTCTATTCCTTTTGTTGTGTGCAGCAGGCTTTGTTGTTGTTCTTGATCAGAGTAGGTTTAGACAGGCAAGAGTTGATTTTGATATGTTGCGAGCGGTGTTGAAGGTAGGAAGAGAACCATTTTAGTACTGTGCTGTTTAAACCAAAAAGCAACTTCAAAGACTCAAGTAGGGCTGGGTGATTAACTGTATCGTACGCCACCGATAGGTCAAGTAAAATAAGTAGACAGGTGTCCCCCTCGTCTAAGTCCCTGTAGATGTCATCAGATATGTTCAGCATGGCAGTTTCAGTACTACAGCTTTACCTAAACCCAGATTGGAAAGTGTCAAGGAGGGAGAATTTTCCTATATGATGATTAAGTTGCTGTAAGACACATTTTCCAAAGTTTTGGCAGGGAACGGTAAGTTGGAGATAGGTTTGACATTGTTTGAGATCTTTGGGTTCAGGCCTGGTATATTTGAGAATGGGTGTGATTTGTCGAGGTCGGCACACAACCCATGTTGAGAGATGTGTTGATGATGAGAGTCCAGAACGGGGCAATGATGTGGTTGAGATTTTTCACCTTGGTGTGGGTCAATGGCTTTAGATTCATGATTATATTTAAGACTTCCTTTTCACTCAAGGGTTTGAAGTCTGACCAGTTGGCATTGTTTTTCAGTTTGGTGAGATTCATGCTTGGTTATTATCGTGGTCATTTGGTCCTCAACAGGCTCTGGATGTGGATTGGTTGCAAGGGGAGGTGGGAGGTAAACAACCATTACGAAGCGGGCATAACACTGCAGTACCATTACAACGCGGATTTTAGAACGCAAGTCATTACCACGACTTGCGCTGGAGGGCGCTCTAGACTAAGGAATAGTGTAATTTACTATTCCAACACCTTTCCTACTGTACGTAGGCTGGAGTTGGAATTGTAAATCATACTTTTCCTAAGTCCAGCACCCTACAGCACAAGTCGTGGTAACGACTTGCGTTGTAAAAGCTGCATTGTGATGGTACTGCGGTGTTATGTACCGAGTTGTACCATCATAAATCCAGGTGGGATGGTGAAGGTGGAAAGGACGGAGGGAGGAGAGGAGACTTGCAAGATGTTTTGCTCAATGTTTGCGATTTCTTCACATCATTCCTTTATGGCATTCATAGCAGGAGGGGGTGCTGAAGTGGTTTGTTGTCTAACAATGTTTAAGAGCTCCCTAGGTCTGTTTTTTGCACAGTCCATTTGGTTGCGTAAGATGGAGGCTTTTTCTCTATAGATGTGTTTTTTCTAAGACAGCCTTGTTGTTCTAAGTAGTGCTAGGTGATAAGTTGAGGGGTTTTGTCTCCAAGTCCTTTCAGCTTGTGTGAGTTTTCTTCTTTCGCTGTTGAGAACAGAATTAAACCAAGCTTTTGATTTTCAAGATCTTAATTGTTTAAATTTAGGCGGGGCTCCTTTGTCGAGAACATCCAATATCGATGAGTTGTAGTGTGAAGTGAGCTCTTCTGTGGTGGACAAGAAGGGGATATGCTGTAGTTGATCATGGCTTTTGGATTCAAGTTCATGAATTGGGACTAGTTCGATATTTCTGGGCAACTGCTTTGGTTTCTTTATAACATCAGGGCAGGATCTGTTTGGGGAACTGATGTTGAAAAGAATTAGATGGTGGTCAGATCAGTTAATAGGTGAGATCGAGCTGACTGAGATAAAGTAATTTTTCATTATATATGCATCAGCGGTGGAGCTTTGATGTGAGATGGTTCTTTAAAGAGTTGATTTAAATTGCTAATTTCCAGGAGGTTTGTGAGTAGTCGGATTGAGGTGTCTTCTGTGTTCCAATAGATGTTTAAATCTCCCAGGAGCACATTGTTTGTGTCTGTTTGGTTGTACTGCATAATTAGGTCTAAGAAGACTTCTACAAAGAGGCAACGTTCATCAGGAGAATGGTAGATGGTGTGGGATTTGATGGGGTGGGAGCCTTTGTTTAAAAGTTCTACCCCAAGGTATTTGAAGGTTGAGTATTCTGCCTTACACAAAGTGGAAAGTTGAATTCCAATTTTGTGAATAATGACTAGACCCCCACCCAATCTTTTAGGTCTGTCCTGCCTGGTGATGGTGTAACCGGGTGGGGTTAGCAGGTTAAGTATAAGGGTGGAGTGGTCATTAAGCCAGGATTTTGTGAGGAAAGCAATGTCTATTTTTCTCTGATGATAGATTCAGCAATATCGGTTGTGTGCTTTGCTGCTGATATACAGCGTGAGCACCCCGGGACATTACTTGAGCCAGCCTTGGAGTTGGCCGGACCAAGTGTCATCTAGGGCTCCAGGAGGGGGTCTTTGTGTGTCCCGTGGGAGGTGGTGGTCCCATGGGCTATGGTGGTCAATGCAGCCCCTCACTTAAAATTTTTCCATTTGCCCCGAGGAGATGGCATACCAGGGCTGTGGGGTGAGAGCCCTCCTCGGATTACATTATATGAAGGAGGTGGCGGTCCCCAGGGCTGTGGGTCGGCTATGTGGCACCCAGCATTCCTGTTATGTTAAGCCCCAGGGAGGTGGCAGTTACTGGGGCTGTGGGGGATGTGCTGGCCCCCGCTTTATCAAACAACTTGCCTTGGGGAGGTGGCGCTCCCCAGGGCCAGGGGGTTGCCATGAGGGCAAACCTACATAAATAATGGAATATGTCCCAGGGAGGTGGCGGTTCCTGGGGCATTTGGGATTCTAGGAAGGGGCCATATGCACACCATCCCAAATATTTACACATGCCTCCATGAACTTGCACACCCAGGGGCCAACTCTAACTTGCGGATCTTGCTAAAAAAAAAATATGTTTTAGTTTGAGCCACACTGCTCCCTTCTCTTTTTTTTACACTTCCAAGATAGCTGCCAGCACTTCCTAGCTGAAGTGTTGGCATCCAATGACATTTCAGCAGGGTCTCTGCAGGCTTTTGGGTGACCAGATATCTATTTTTTCAAACTTAAGTATCTATGAAACTACTGAACGGATTGATCCCAAATCACAAAAAGCACACTTTTTGCACTAACATCTAGCTTTCTGCCAAATTGGGTGTAATTCCGCTCAGGGGTTCCGGCTGTAGTCATGTTCAAAAATGAAAATCCAAATAGATATTACATGGGGAAAATGCATTTTGCAATCACTATTGTTCTTGGCCTCCACTTGACAGATCACTCTGAAACTTTCAACACAGCAGTTGAACCAAAAAGGGGACTTTTAAAAAAATATATATTTTTATTCGTTTTAGAGATAAAACAGTACAGAAAAACCAAACCTTGGCCGATGACACCAATGCATCGTATAGGCCGAGAGTTATAGAAAGCTAAAGTATCATATGCAGTTTGTGTACTAGGACTCGGCGAGCCCATAATGCTCTCAACATGACCCTCCTAGGTCTCCAATGGTCACAGCATATGTCACAAGTCAACAGGTTCTCGTGGAAGGTCATTAAAGTTCTTGGTGTCCATCTCTCCCCTCCCCTCATAACTCCCAGAAAAAAACATAAATAAACAAACTATGGTGTCACAATCAATAAAAGTTCAAGTTTGGTTGTGAGTGGAAGCAGGTCTATGGAGAGAGGGGGCCCCCAAACCCCCGGGAACCCCATCACCAAATCACGGGAGCCAAAGGATGCTCTTTGATATGAAAGAGATGGAGAGCTCTCAGTCCTAGCCCACATGCAAACAAATGAAGACCCTTCAACAGATATTCAACCAGGGGAGGCCAAACATAGTCGAACCCCTTCCTAGAGTCATCCACAATATCCGCCATTTTTTACATCGCCAGTACATGCCATAACCTGGCCTGCCATTGGGAAAGGTGGGAGCCTCCACCTTCTTCCATGCAGCCACCATAACCATTTTGGCTGCCCCTAGGCACAGCCACATCACAGACCGATCCCCTGCGTTTGACGTTTCAGGCTGGGACTTCGAATCCCCAGGAGAGTGTGTTCTAGCATGTCCAGGATCAGATAGCCCAGAATCTGTTTGATTTGGGAAAGTACCTCCTTCCAAAATGGCTTGATGCGAGGACCGTCCCACCAAATATGCCTGAAATCCCCCAGTAGCCTGCAGCTCCTCCAGCACCTACCTGAGGAATTTGGGAAGATAGTGTGTAGCTTCTGAGGGTGTAGGTACCATTTGTACATAATTGTATAGTGGGCCTCCCTCAAAAACATGTAACAATTGTATTCCGGGATGTCCCTATAGAGGGAGGTCAATTGTTTTGTTTCCAATGGGGTGGATCTGACTGACTCCCAGACCCTTTGGTGTCTAGATAAGGGGTGGGATCCCAAAGCCCTTATGAGTGAGTAAATGAAAGAGATGGTCCCCTTCGTGGAGGCCCTTAATTGCGTATATTTTTAAATTGGGAGTAAATCCCTAGAGGCAGCCTGCCGTATCTTCGGTTGCAGGACCCAATGCATAAGTTGCATGTAATGATATTCTTCAGAGGGCTAGAGGTTAAAGGCTCTAACACATTCTGCAAATGTCATCAATTTCCCCTGCTCAATCAGATGAGAGAGCATGAGACACCACCCTCCCGCCAAGCCTCGAAGAATCCTTCCCGAAACACTGGAGGAAACTCCGGGTTGAAGTGGATGGGAATGTAGGGGGAAGGGAAGGTGGTAAGGAGCGTGGATCTAGCTAGCTTGTCCCATACCCTTTAGGTGGTAGCCGGAAGGGTACTACTGATATAGTCCTTACATGGTTGAATTAATTTCTGCTTCAACAGGAGGTCTCAAATTGTCCTGCCCACTATTTGTCGGTCCATGTGGAGCCAGAGTTTTTCCGATTCACGGAGAGACTACTCCTTGATCACTCTAAGTTGAGCTGCTCTGCAGTATCCCAATAAATCTGGCAGGGTCAATACCCCCTCCTCTCTCAACTTGGTTAACACGTGGTTAGAAAGTCGCATTCTCTGCCCCTGCCAAATAAACTTAGTAATCATTGTTTTCAGATCAGAAAATAAAGCCTGATCTACTGGGATAGGTAGACCTTGAAAAAGGTACAGTAGGCGCGGGATAACGTTAATTTTGATGGCGTTGACTTGCCCTTTCCAGAAGAGATAGGCTGTCTTCCATCTGGACAGGTCAGGGTGCCACAAGGGAGGGTAATTAGCTCTGTAAAGATGTTCGAGCTTGGGGGTGAGTTTGATGCCTAGGTATGTGATGTCTTTGTGTGTGCTTTGGAAAGGGGATGCTGCTTCAATAATCCGCATGGACTCCTTAGACAAGGTTAAGTTAAGGAGAAAGGATTTTGAGACGTTCACCTTAAATCCGGAGGATTGTTCATATGAGGTAAGCTCAGATTGAATGGCTGGGAAAGAAGATTGCGGCCTCGTGTTTAGAAGCAGCACATCATCTGCGAAGAGAGAAATCTTGCACGTCTTTGCCAAATGGGACCCCCCCATATGTCCGGATTGGACCAAATGCGTCCTGCAAGAGGTTCGATGCTGAGCGTAAACGGCAGGGGGATAGTGGGCACCCCTGCCTGGTTCCCCGGCAAAGTTTAAAAGGTTCTGAAGCTACCCCATTCACCAAGACTCGGGACCTCGGAGCGAAACAATTTGCCGGTACCATTCTAATGAAGGTCCAATTTAAATCAAATCGCTGTAGTGTGGGGGTCAGAAAGTCCCAGTTAACCCAATCAAAGGCCTTCTCCGCGTCTAGGGAGAGATGGGCCGCTGGTATGCCTTGCCTCTGTACCTTCTTGATAATGTGTACCACCCTCCGGAGGTTATCATGAGTTTGCCTCACCTTGATGAAGCCCACCTGATCTGGCTGCACGAGCATCGGCATAACATGCTCCAGGCGCGAGGCCAAACTTTTAGAGTATAACATGGCGCCCAGATTCAGGAGAGCTATAGGCCTATAAGAGGCACAGCTAGTGGAGTCTTTCCCTGGTTTGGGGATAACTGAGTTCAGTGCCTCCCCACTAGAAGGGATCACCCTTTGCGTGCTAGCTTTATCATTGAAGAGTAACACTAGACGGGGGCTAATTCCAGTGAAAGGTATGATAGAAGTGGGCATTGAGACCATCAGGGCCAGGCGCCTTTTGGAGTTTAAGAGAATCTATCGCCTTTTGGACCTCTTCAGTGGAAATGGGTCTACTTAAGTCTTTGTTCATGGAGGCCGGTACCTGGGCAGATCTAAAGCCTCTAGGTAGTGGTCCTGTACTTTTGCGTCCAACGGATCTGCGGTATACAGGGAGCAATAGAATTCCCCAAAATCTCTTGCTTTCCCTGTTTCATTTTGGTGGGAAAACCCCTTCCCATCTACTGTGTGCTTAATGTATTCCTTTTCCTGTCTCACTCGTAGTTGGTTCACCAATAGGTTACCCACCTTGTTTCTGCCTCGTAGATGTGGGCCTGAAAACACAGGAGGGTCATTCCTGCCCAATTAGTGTAACCTGCATAACCTTAAGCAAGGATTGAGTTGAGGGGTTGGATTTATACTCATTCTCTGCCTTTCGGAGCTCCCCATCAAGAAGAAGACGTTCCCCCTTGTGCTGTATTTTGAGCGTAGCATCTAGCTCGATGCACTTCCCCGGATAACTGCCTTGTAGGTGTCCAAATTGTAAGCCAGTGAGGTTTGCGCTGGATCATTAAGGCCAAAGTTCTCTATGATTACCTTTCTCAGCTCATTCTTAGAAGCCGATCCCCACAGAGGAAGCTGGGGAAATACCATAGGACCAGCCTAGAGCCTGTGCGGGCCACTCATGTACCGGTTCTAGAGGGGCGTGGTCAGAAAGGCAAATTGGGTGGAACTGGAACCCCAACAGTGTGTGGAGAAGGGACTGACTAATGAATGCGTGTTCAATCCTGTAGTATGTTCTATTAGAATGCGAGAAGAAGGAATAGTCCAGGGTCATGGGAAGAGCAACCCTTCAAGCATCCAATAGCCCCAATCCCTGCAATGCTGCCTTAATTGATTTGCTAAACACCCCCCCTGCCACTCTATGGGAGTGTGTAGTGTCAGGGACAGGGTTCCATATCAGGTTGAAGTCTTCCAGCAATAAGATGTCGCCCCTTGCAAATCCCTCCAGCGAGACTAGAAAAGAGCTCAGTAAATCATAATGCCCTGTATTGGGTGTATACATCATAGCAATAGTGCATAATCCTCCCCGTAGCTCACCCCTGACAATTAGGAACCTCCCCTTCTTGTCCATTTTAGTATTGTGGTGGAGAAATGGGACTGAAGAGTGAAAAAGAAGAGCCACCCCATTGTGTTTAGTGTGTGCTGAGCAGCGAAAGATCTGTGGATAGGCCCTATGCTCCAATTTCTAGATCCATTGCCTCTTGTTAGTTAAGACTGTTCACGATCCAGTTTAAACAATTAACTCCCATCAATCAACGCAGGACCTGTCAGCATGCCTCTTCATATGCGCCCCTGGAATTGTCATTCTCTGCTCCCCTCCCCTGCCCCCCAGGCCTCGAAAGCAATTAAAAATAATTGCAAAAGGTACAGTGACACCCCAAAAAAATTGAACATTAACAAATACAAACCATAACTTTGAGCTCTGGGGTTCCCATTCACTGAAGAGAATCTAATTTTGAGCGATATCCGGGGCCTACCAAATTCCGCCTTCACAGCCCATAAAACAGCTTCTTAGGCACACATTTAACATTGGCTAACAAGATCTTTAAGAAACAGTGATGGCGTAAAACTTCCATACTTCCCTCCTCAGCCTCATCAGTCGGAGTGGCTGGTTACTGACTTGTATGCGCACAAGGCCCCTGCAAAAGCCTGCCCCCCTCAAAACTATCTGGGTCACTCGGGCGAAACATGTGTATGATATAAATCGAGGTATACATCAGCCCGTTGTGTTCTTGATCACTCCCCACTGCTGCAACTGGGACCCCCCCTGCTTCTGTGATCTTGCCTCAGTTTCCGCGTATCTTGTTTCTGCTGCCTGCGTCGGGGAGGGCACCTCGATCCCTTGGAATAGCCGCAGCCTCTTCCACTTCTGTGCAGTGATAGTTCTTGTTGTCAAGTGAGAAAGCTAAGCCAAAGGGGTAGGTCCATTGGTATTTCACCTTGCAGTGTCTTAAGGCTGTCATGGCCGGTCTAAACTGATTGCAGCGAGCTAGTGTGGCTTGGGCTACATCTTGAAAAACAAACATGTTGCATTCTGGAATGGCACTTTGTTAAGGTCTTGCACCTTCTGGAGGACCAACTCCTTGGTCTTGAAAGACCTGAATTTTGCCAGAACGTCTCTGGGTTTCCTAGAGTCTCCAGGGACGTGAGGCCCCACCATGTGAACTCTTTCCAGACGAACCTCCAGCTCAGAGTCTCCCAGCACCGTTGAGAAAAGCCCCACCATAAAGGCCTCAATATCTGGGCATTCACATCCTTCCTCTAGGTCTCTCACACAAATGTTATCCCGGTGGCAGCGATTCTCAAAATCTTCTCATCTGAGCACAGTGGCTTTCAGCTGAGCATGTAGATCACCAGATTGGGCCTCCAAGGGCCATATGCGGTCCTTCAGGTCCTGGTATTTTGCCTCTAGATCTAGAGCATGGGCCCGATCGAGTCGACATCTGTTTGCAGGGCCTCCAGCCGGCTCCCCATTTTGAACTTAAATGCATCAAAGGAGGCCCCCATATCAGCCTTAATATCGTCTCTCAGCTCTTTATTTGAATTCTCGCAGCAAGACCATCAGGTCTTCTCGTGTGAGCGCCATATTTCCGTCTGACCGAGCTGCCTCTTCACTGACTGTCCACTTGTTAGCATGGGTAAAGAACCTGGAGACTTTTGTGGACTGTGCCTTTTTGGGTGGCATAGGGACCCATGCCCTCAGCTTGTTCTGGGCCTCCCCACAGCAGAAAAGATTGGGGGTTCCTGGAATCCACACCAGCACCTCGATTCTGCCCCACTGATTTGCTTGAGGGACCTCTCTGTCTGGTAACAAATGCTCAGTGACTTTATAGTAGGGTTTCCTTTGGTCTGGAGACCTCTTTACCAGAAAGACAGAAGCTCAGATTGGGTGTCGTGTAGCCACTAGCAGCTTTCATCCGGGGACCTCCCCATGAGATGGCAAACAGATGTCTGGTATGCACCTTACTGAGGGCAGACCCATCATGTACCAGGGACTGCTGACACTCTCCAATCAGCTCCTCAATGCTCTCATGTGTGGTGAATTGCCTCGTGGTCAGCCCCATTACTCAGCACGGCAGCCACTCACCATCTACAAGTCAATGCATCAAGGCTGTGAGTCATCCCAAGGCCTCATGGTGACCCTCAGATCTGCACCTCAGCTTCTATCTGTCCATTTGCATGGGCGCCCACCCCACACGGGGCCACACACAAGCAGTATCTATAAGTTGGGGTGTTGGTTGGCCCAGGGCCCCCCTAGGTGTGTTGCCAGGTCCTGTGAGCCGGGATCTCCACAATAGGCAAAAGTTTCCAGTCGGGCGCCCCTCACAAGGCTGCATGCAGGTGCCTCACCAACCCCATTTTGAGGTCTGCACCACTTGTCCGGGAATATTAAAGCTGTCTCTCACCGGTGTCGGTGAGCCCTCGCTCTTCTCCGTACATGGAGCGTGAAGGGAACCAGTCTAGTGTCAGCCTCCGCTCCGCATGGGGCTACCCACTGCATCCAGGGGACTTAGTAGCAGGAGCGCGTCTCCTCCTGTTGGCGCCAATGTAGCAGAGCCCTACCACCTGTAGGCAGTTCTGACTCCTGGGGCTGACTCAGAGGGGTCCGAAGAGCCCCCAGGTGTCCGCAGGTACCCGGGACCTGTGCAGTCTTTAGCTGCTCCCAGGACCACAATGCACATCTTGGCGGCTCAGCACACTGTTAGCCGCCATCTTGTCTCGCACCTGATGACTCCTCTGGCAGGAATTCTACTATGCTGGGTGCCCAAGTGGATCGGTCGACCCGGTTTAGATGAAGTAAGTGCCGGCAAAATAAAACAAAAAAATTCCAATGGAAACTTTGATCCTAACTATATCAAACTACTGGCATCTATCACTCATGTCATGGTCAGTGACATGACTGATATATATATATATATATATATATATATATATATATATATATATATATATATATATATATATATTCACTGAAAGAAAACAAAGGTTAAAGGGATGTACTAGTTCTCAAATGACTGATCAATTATTTTTTTTAATAGTCAAAGGGAGGAGGGCCGAGTGCCCACCCTCCCAGGCCCTGGGTACCCCATCCTTCTAAGAACCCTCATCAGGCAAAGGGACTTCATCCACCAACCAGGAAGACACCAGGATCCCCCTTCCCTGGACCATTTTGGGCCCAGGAGACCTCCTCCCCGGGGCTTGACTTATTTTTTTATTTTTTCAATAAACTAAACGGGGAGGGAAATCTGATTCCACCCCGGCACCCAATATCGGGCACCCAGCGAAATGCTTTTGCTTTCTCAAAGCTCCTGCCATAGTATACCAAACTGCAATGTCCCGGGGTGGGCTCCCAAGGACATTGCTGGAGCTGGCCCCCTTCTTTATTCAAATTTACCCCAAGGAGGTGGTCTCCAAGGCTATGTGAGGGGCTTTGGTAATTATTTTAGCCGCAGGCTGGTGGCAGTCCCTGAGGCAGGGGAGTCCACGAGGCCCCTCCGTAATATTGAAATTAGCTATAGGGAGGTGGCTGCCCCCAAGGCATGCGAACCCAGGACAGGAGTTTTCCACCAGGCCCCACCCAAATAATTGGAAATAGCCCCAGGGAGGTGGTGGTCCCAGGTGTTTTATAAGCCCATCCTTTATTTATTACATGCCACAGGGCTCTGGTCCATCAGGAGGTTATTTGAAATCATGTGTGGGAGTCAATGGTTGCTTTTTTACATTTTTTGCTACAAATTTACGAATATTGTGGACATTTTAAAAATAAATGTATTTATGCCATGGCTGGGTCTCAGGAGGACCCCAAGAACATGACTTGGGGGTAAAGAGATTCCTACCCTGTACCCTTTTCACTTTTTTTTGGTACTCAGTGAATCCAAAGATGGTTGCCAAAACTTCCTAGTAAAAGTGTTGGCAGCCAATCAGAACACAGCATTTTCCTGCACAACCTCGTCTTTATTCAGAAAGGCTTTGATGCAAGAGATATCACCTTTTCGCTATAATTTTCAACTTAAATTTCTCAACGGCTACTGAACTGATTTACAACAATTAAGCAAAAGACACTTCCTTGAACCAACATCTAGCTCCCTGCCAAACTTGGTGTAAGTCTGTTCAGCTGATCAGACTGTAGCTGTGGGAATTAACATTACATATGCAGCTTTGTGTTGCACCCCATATTCTCACTCCCCACTTCACGGATGACCCCAAACTTTCCATGACAACGAGAAACTACCTTAACACTATAAAAAAAAATCATGAAGATTGGTTAAACTAGGTCAAAGGTTTAGGCAAGTCAAAAATGCTTTTCGTATGGAAACTAGGTCCTAACACTAACTACCTACTGGCGATCAAAAGTAGGTAATATATATTTATATATGTATGCATGTTTTGACTTGCCTATAAATTTAGTGCCATTAGACCAATCTGCATGACATTTTGCCAAAACAGAGTCAACGTAGGTTCTGTGTGTCATGGAAAGGTTGGGTCTGATTTGTGGAAGGGAACCAAGAAATAGAGGGGCAAAATAAGGTTGCGTTTTAATGTTCATCCCCATAGGAACGCATTGTCAATCCTACAGTCCAAACAGCTGGACAGAATTACACCAAATGTGGGTAGAAAGGTAGGTGTTTCATGCAAATCGATTCAGTAGTTCTTGAGAAATGTAATCTGCATAGTATAGTGATATTCCTGGTAACAGATATTTTGCAGCAGTTTCGTGGTTCTTACAGTTAAATTGTGCAGGGTTTGATTTAAAGGGCATGCCAATGGCGATGCTGTGAAGAGCTGGACTCAACCTTAACATTGAGTTGTGGTGGTTTCACAATGCTCACGGTTGCATCGCAACGTATTCGAAGGAAATCACAAAGGCGTGCCAACGGAAATACTGTGCTTGACTGGACACAACCTGAACAGAAAGTTGCAGCTGCCATTTTATGAGATGACAGACAAACTGATGGGCTGACAAACAATCTTCATCATAGGTTGCTAAATCGTGGTAGATGGCAGTAGTACATGACCCCCTGTAATAGTGAGCAATGTGTGTATGAGTATTGAGCAACACATCTTTGAAAAATGTACCACAACAAAGTTAATCGGGTGAAAGCAGGCTTACAATTTAGGGCCTGATTCTGATGCGGTTAGGAAAGCATTCCCACCCAGGGCCCGATCCCCATGCGGTTAGAAAGGCCTCCTAATGGGATTTGCTCTTTCCAAATCAGAACGGGAACCTGTCTTCCCGACCGAGGGCCAGATTACGATGCGGTTAGGAACATAGGGTCCATTGAATTCAAAGGGAGTCCAACCAAATTGTATCTGAAAGCATCCGGATGCATCATACTCAGTCGGTTGGACGCTCCTGATCCGAGTTGGTAGAAAACCATTTACAAACTAATTTGATCTGCATGTTTCCTAACCACATCAGAATCAGGGCCGAAGTGTAGTAGTGATGGAGCAGATTCTTCAATTTAATTGAACAGGTAGCAGGACCAATCGTGCTATGGGGATAGTGTTACTCTGTGGGGTAATGCCAATCGGTTAGTGACAGCCAACTCCCATCCAGCATTCTAAGCGAGTGTCTCAGGGGCGGCGTGTTAGTCACAATAACACTGAGGTCTCTCCACTCTGTGGTTGATTGAGGTAGAGAATGGCAGAGAATTAATTAACTTTTTCACCTGTAGCCCCTTGACAAATGTAACAACCTTGATGATAGATGCCACTCGTCTCTAATGTGGTCTTAATGTGCATTGTACTGCTCGTGTGGACTGCAGGGCGCTGTAACCCATTAAGGTTTGCGCCAAGCATGGGTGCCGCCTTCCGTCTTCACTGTCGCATTTATTTATTTATTTATGTATTTAATGAGTTTTATATAGTGCTGGCTAGACTCGTAGGTATCAGAGCGTTTTACATTAGGTTACACAATGTTACAGAAAATGATAACAATTACACATTACATCTAAAATAAGCAACACATTGAGAGAGGAAAGAAAGGTGAGATAAATAGAGTGGAGGAGGGGAAGGGCGAAGTGTGAACAGGGAGGATGAGGAAAAAGACGGCAGGAGAGACGAAAGGAAGTCTGCCCAAAGACTGACTGGGTAGGTGACGTCCGAGAAGGGAATCCACAGTCCGTCTTCCCTATAGCTAAACAAGGTAGCTACTTTGGGCATTAGTTTAGTAGCTAGGTCTAAACTGATGAGGGAAAGTTCACAGAAGAAAGTTCAGTGGATAAACAGGTGGGAACTATGAGCAAGGATGGGTGAGTACAAAGGTCAATAGCTGCAAAGAGGAAAAGAGTAGAGTGGAGAGCTGCTGGGTGTAGAGTGAAGGGGAAAGAGGGAGATAAGGTCAGGAAAGACGCAGGTGAGTTTGCCCAAACACCGGCTGGGTAGGTGTTCGTCAAGGAGGAAATCTATCGCCCATCTCCCCTTTAGCTCATGAAGTTGCTCCACCGGGCATCAGTCAAAATGGCTAGGTCTTAGCTGTCGAGGGACAGTTCTCCGAGTAAATGTCCTGGTGAGTGAGCAGGAACAGGTTTAGGTGAGGGCTGATCAAGATCAGGACGCTGACCAATGATTTTAGACCAGGAGAGATAAAGCATCAAGGAGGGTCCCACTGTGGCGGACTTCTTGAGGTCAGGCAAGGAGCATGAGTCCTTGAAGTTCGAATTCAGTCAGTGCCCATTATTCTCTAACCCAGAAGGAAATTGGGTGTATGTTAAGCAGTGGATCGGCAAGGGGACGCACAAGCGGCGGTCACGTTTGGCTCGCAGTCTATAGCGCGTGGCCAGCCTCTGCCTCCCTCCAGCCATGGCAGCGTCTCACACCAGTAGGTGGTCAGCTCTCTGCCCCGGGTCCTCCACCAGACAGCGACTGAGGGACTCCCAATTATTATGGCCATGCTTGCTGTGCCTGCTCCTTCCACAGTGCTCTGTCTTGTTTGCGCCCTCCGTGCGCGTCTTTATTAAAGTTCCTGACCATTAGGTGCGCGTGGGAGCAGTCGCTGAATACTCATTGTGGCCGTAGTTTTCCTTCTCATCAGAGCTACGTAGACGCCAGTGCACAGCAGCTCAGCACCAAACCCTCAGCAACAATGAAGACTCACTCCACCATGGCTTCAGACAGTCCCAAGTAGTAATCAAGCAAAACAAAATCAGCACCCGAATAGATGAGATTCTCCTGATGATTCTGTTCCTGTTACTGCTTTCCTTCAGACTATTCTTGGATTATTTTGCTAAATCAACCTTCTGCTGTAATTGGGACCTTCATCTGCAACCTGCTCCCGCAGCCACAACTGTATCCTTGGCCGGTGTCTGCTTAAGGCTCCTTCTGAGTTTTGCCACCTTAGACTCTTCTGATGCATCAGGTCACTCAGGGTCTAGAGCTCTCAATGGCTCCAGTCGTCACCCCCTAGGCTGTAGGCAGACATTAATATGCTAATCAAGGGCGCACTGTTAGTTCGACCCACCGCATGCATAAGGCACTTAATCTATGCAATAAGACGTCTAAATGCTAATAATGACAGCAATGGTGGGCTTTAAACAATAGTGTTAGCACAAGGCCCTCATTATTATATCTAATGTTGCATTGCTGTACTAAATATAAGGTGGGCTCTTGGCGGGGCCTGCCATGCATGCAAGGCGTCTAAATGCTGTTAATATTTTAAAATGGGCATGCTAAAGTACCGGGCACTTTAACTAACAGTGGCACAGGTTATAGCTAGGAAATTAATATAAAAGAATGACGAAAGAGGTTTTCCACCACCCATCTTTAATAGGCACTAATATATTAAAACAGGGCATGCTGTAGGCTGGGGCTTCCATGTGAACAGGGCCCTCACCTTTGGAATTATTCTGTCAATTCAAACTGCTCTGGTCGTCTGCCTGGTTACAATGACAATCAGCCGGCAGACCGTGTGTGCTGGATCTGTGGTGTTAAACCCTGAAAAGTATGCAAATGTTTGTACAAATGTGTGTGCACTACTCTTTGGTGGTGTTGGGCAATTTTCCCACTGATTGTATTCAAATACATTCCTAGGTGCAGTGAATTTGTGCAGAAAATGATGATTAAAATATTGATAGCAGTACAACTTGTCACAGTCTGATAAATCCTCTAACATTTCAGTATTAGAAAATGCAGCAGTTTCTTCTAGATCAGATAACATGTTTTTAACTGTTTGAGTGTCCCAATCATCAGAAAATGTACTGGAAGTAAGGAAATCACTTAATGAGATTTTAAATACATAATTAATTTTTAAATGTTTGGTGAGTCTGAATATGTTAAAATCAACTTTGTCCTACACTATACCATGAGGTATAGGAACAGCTGTGAAGTTCACTGATGACAAGTTTATTTGGTTACAATGTGATGCTGTATGTGGCTTCAGGAGGATGTTGATCTTTAGGGCTGTGGAGTCTTGTTGAAGATAATGTCCATTAATAAGCATGCTAAAAGTCAATACTAAACCTAGTCGTAAAAGAAAAACATTATCCCAGTTAAATACAGGGTGATACCAAGTATGTCTTTTGAAGAAAGAAAATAGAGTTATTTAATTCTGGCTAGAATGGTGTTTTGGCTGGCTGGCTTCATTTCCGGCTCGCTTGGACCTGTGAAAACGTATCAACATTTATGAAATAGCCGAATGCTGTTCGATCAATTGTAGGAATTGCTTTGGATTTGGTTGAAATTTTATTTTCTTCTCAATGAGGCAAGTTGATGTAGACGTTTGTATTTGGTCGAATTGCAACTTGTGAATTATTCTGATTTTCATCTTGAATTTGAATGTTCGGTTCAAGTGGAACAAGTTCCATAGCATTGTTGCTTAGTCCTTCATTCCTTACAGGTGGCTCTTCAAACATGATGATTCTTTCTGTTTGAACTTCTTGGATTGTAGCTAGAGGAGGACGTCTGCTACAGCGGAGTCCACTGGGCTTACTGTTTAGTATCGGCCACATAGTGTGGTTTGATTAAGTCAATTGAGACAAACCCTTTCTCCTTTTTTCTGGCAAGAGGCGTTAACAACACAATGCTTGTTCTGTGTACTGCAAGGACTGAAACAAACAGGTTTTCTGTAAGGGGGTCCAAATTCCTTTTGTCTGCAATTTTCTCTCTGACCAGATCCCCAGCTTTTGGGATCCAGACAGGTCTTGCTGTGACTACCGTGACTTCTTCAGTGGCGGTCTGCTTCAGGTGGGCATTGCTTTGTTTTGTCCTGGAATCATTCAGATCCTGTAAAACAGTCAAACTAACATGGATATCAAATGGTTTTTCTTCCACCACTGTGCCTTCACAATTAAGATCAGGTACCCACATCGGTGTCCGAAAGAGGACCTCATATGGAGTGACTCCCCCTTGAGAACTTCTTGGCTGTTATTTAATGCCTGCTGAACCCCATAAAGGTGTGTGAGACAACTACCGCCCTTGGCTAACACCCTAGCTGTTAAAGACTGCTTTAAGTCCCACTTTTTTTCTCTCCACAACAGAATTTCCCTCAGGATGATATGGAGATGAGAACTGCAATGCTATGCCCATTCCTTCCATGGCCTCTTTGTATGCCCAAGAGCTCAGGGTCGCCTTCAGAGTGTAGCATGCTCACTGCTTATTTACCGATGAAGACTAGCAAATCTCTCATAACAGTTGAAGCGTCAGCAGAACGCTCGGGCCAAACCTATAGGAATCTTGAGCAGGAATCTACTGCTATCATGATATACCTGTAAGCCATGTTCGTTTGTAAGGGGCAGCAGTGGTCAAAGGAGACACATGTGTGACTTCAGTAATGGCATCAGTGAGGGCATGCAACGGTGGTGCTTTTCTTCTGCTGCCAGATGTCGCATTTCAAGACAGAGGGGGTCATTAGGATGTAGGGCGGAACGCTACCACCCGCATGGCGGTGGTGATCCGCCCTACATCTTTCCCCCTCCCACCACCCATTTACCCCCGCCATATTAGTATGGGGGGTTACCGTGGCTGGATGGGAAGATCGTCTGCCGCTTTTCCGCTGGGTCGACAAATCAACCGGGCAGAAAAGGGTTTAATATGGTGGCAGTGTCTGCTTGACACCGCCATCCATATTAGTATTGGGGCGGAAACATGCCTTTTTGTGGTGGGAAAGGCATGCAGATTCTGCTTTCGGGGCCTGTTGCTAGCCCCCAGGGTATTGGGGGTGGGGGTGCACATGGGGGGTACCTATGGTACCCAATGCATTGTCATGGACAAGGTGGCAGGCACTTCGGGGTGCCTGTCACCTTGTGCATGACAATGCATGCAGTGCATTCTCAGCATTATGGCGGGTGGTGCTGTGAGCACCGCCCGCCACAACGCTGGGAATGGAGGATGCCACCACCATGGTACTCATATACATGGTACTCATATTCTCTGTTCTGCTAACTTCTCTGTGCTTGGTGACCTTCATCACCATCTTGAGAACTTGGAAGATAAATTAGCCTCTACTTTTATTGAGGGTGGATATGGATATTCTCAATCTCATATTATTATATTCAATTCCCACTCATCTTGCTGGTCATCTTCTTGCCCTCATTTTGTCTAATCCCTCAATTATCTCTGTTGCACTTTGCTGGACTGACCATTTTGCAGTTCCTTTTTCTATTAAGTTTCTCTATACTTTTTCCGTTATATCTACTGCAGAGCCTAAATTCCAGAATTGGCCCTAACTTATTGT
The DNA here is from genome assembly GCF_964263255.1 of Lissotriton vulgaris. NCBI lineage: Eukaryota > Metazoa > Chordata > Amphibia > Caudata > Salamandridae > Lissotriton > Lissotriton vulgaris. Next base: position 1,944,473,238 of record NC_141689.1, read on the forward strand.
ACCCTCCTTGAATAATGTGCATTTGGGTAATATTCCTGTTCTTGCTTCTTCTCCTGACTTAGCTCAAGTTAGTATGCATTTTTGGCTCTCTTCATCCTCTGATGCTGTCTTGCTTCTTGTCTCTAAACTCCAGTTCAGGACACATCACCCTGTGCCTTGGTTTACTGATTCTCTTAAACAAGAGAAAAAATGCTGTAAAGCGTTAGAAAGGCAATGGAGGAAACTTTGTTTGTCTGATGTTAAATTAGAGTACTTGGGAGCTATAAATAAATATAATTCTCTATGTAGATCTGCATGTGCTACCTTCTTCATAGATAAGATATCTAGCTATCAGGACTGCCAGAAAAGTTTGTTTAAAGTAGTGAATAAACTCTCGGCCGCCAGTGCGTTTCAGCCTTCCCCTTCGCTCACTTAACCGCAATGTAATGATTTAGCATTGTTTTTTGACAACAAAGTTAAGTATTTCCACGCTCAACTTGCTGTGGATGTTGTTCAACAAGGTAGCATATTATTTCCTACTAGCTCTTTGCCAGGTTCCCAGGAATTCTCTCTGCAGACCTCAGTACTTGGGAACCCCAAACAATCAGCTTTTAGCCTCTCCTGGCATTGCCTTCCTTGAAGCTGTCATTGAGCTCTATTAAGTCTGACTATCCTGCTGACCCCCCTTCCCTCTTCTATACTCAGTCCCCTGGACCACACAGTCCTTTCTGTGATTCTTGACTTACTCAATAATTCCGGTTTGGTACCGAAGGTGTGGAAGTATGCTCTTGCCCTTCCTTTACTAAAAAAGGAAGGTCTTGGCCGCTTTGCTGGTCCAACTTTCATTGTATCTCTCTTCTTTCTGTGTTCCCCTAAAATTCTGGAACAGCATATTAATGCCTTGCTTTCCTCTTTTGTTATAACCTCTAATTTGCTTCAACCATCTCAGTCTGTTTTCAGACATGGTCACAGCACTGAGTCCACTCTCCTTAGAGTCACTGAGCACCTCAGACTACAACATGACTCAGGGGAACCTCTGCGCTCATCCTGTTCGATGGGATTATGGGCTTGGCTCTGAAATGCCTGAGATATTTTCTTAATGATCATACATTTCAGGTTTTTTCTAGCAATGTGAGATCGTAAATGTTAGAGTTAACCTCTGGCGTTTCTTAAGGCTCTACTTTGTGCCCTGTACTTTTTAATATATATGTTCGCCCCAAGGCTGACATTGCAGAAAACTCAGGGCTGACTATCTTCTCCTATGCTGATGCTACTCAGATCATCTTCTCCCTTTCTGCTGCTTGGCACCAAGATCCTTCCTTATTGCAGCGTGGTTTAAAGAATGTTTCTGCCTGTTGATCAGTAATGCTTTGAAGCTTAACGGTTTTAAAACGGAGGTGCTCCTCCTCGGTAATAACCCTGAATTGTGGGTTATTCAACACTGCCCTGATGATTTGGGCCCTGTACCTGTCCCTGTGTCAAAAGTCAAGAATTTGGGCTAAATTATTGATCAAAAGCTCTCATTTAAATCTCAGGTCTTCAGGGTGGTTTCATTTTGCTTTGCTGTTTTCATTTTTTTTTTGTTGAAATTTGTTATTTAGTTCATAGCAAAGATATAACAAATGCAAAACATACACAGAGCAATCAAAAAGAACAGTGTGCTACAAAGAGAGAGAAAACAAGACATTACAAAACATATAATGGTTGAACAATAATCAAAAAATAATCAATCAAAGCGAAGATATGGACACTAAACATGCACACTAATCGGGACACTAATCAGGACACTCACGTTCCATATGTTGTATCATGGGCTGCCAGATCGTAATCCCTAATTGCTTTTTCTTCACAAATTTAATACGATAGAGGTTAAATTCTAAATGAAATATATTATAAAACTTTACACGCTACATTTCATATGAGGGCGCCTCGGGTTTCAGCCACAAAGAAGCAATACATAGTCGGGCGACTGACATAGCCATAAAAAAAGGAACCTATATGGATAGTACAACTGTGCTGTATCTCTATCTTTACACAGCCCAAAAAGCATCATCTCCCTAGATATCACCACATCACCATTTGTAACATGTGCAATAGATAGGAAAAAAGGTTCCAACACGCTACAATTAAAAAATATGAGTACAATATCTGCCACTGCGTCTTGACACCTAAAACATTGCCCATTATGCATATCGCCCCACTTCATAATTTTAGCCGGTGTGTGGTATGAATTAGATAAAGTTTCTTAATGTTGAGCCCGTAAATTGGCTGTCAAGGTTACTTTACCAGCCATCTCGATAGATTCTTGAACAAACAGGTCAGAGATACCTACCAAGTCTAGTACTCCATTTTAGATCATCAACATCATCACACTGCGTTTTCAACAGACTGTCATATAGAATCCCAATCTTGGCCCTTTTATTCAAAGCTTCTAGAAGATCATTAGTAGCTATAGAAATAATGCAACGATGTTTAAAAATAAAATCCTGTAGTTGTAAATATTTTTAAAAAATCATTCTGAGGAATTGCGTATTAATCTATTAACTCAACAAATGAAGCCATATCCCCAACATTGAAAATATCCCCTGGACGGCGAATCCCTTTATCCGCCCAAGTCCTCATCTTAGTGTCCCAAAATATTGAAGGAAATAATTCTATAAGTCACAAGGAGTATAAAAATTAATAGATTAAGAACAATAATTTTACGTATCCATCTCTACCCTTTAAATGTGGCTAATACTGTCTTGAACCTTGTTCTCTTATAATAACTCGGTTCAAGAAATCTGAGCAGCGCTTGACAAGACTGACAACCTAATAACATCAAATAAATATTTGGGCTTTCAAAAAACGGTGTCTGGTCCCCAGTCACCAAAATGTTCCTGTTTTGAAGAAGGCAAACTAGATAATAAAAAACAAAATTCAGAACCCCCCATCCACCTCTTGAAAGTGGTAAGGTCATATATTTTGATGCCCGCCGGCCCTTCTTCCCACCCCAAATAAACCTATCCATGATAGATTGTAGCTGCATGAGTTGTACCCGTGTCAGCTCCAACGGCACCGTCCTAAAGTAATAGAGCACCCTAGGTAGTATAACCATCTTTAGTACATTGCGTCGCCCCACCATCGATAGATGAAGGCATTCCCCCTTTTCCAACTGCCTCTTAACAGATCCTAATATGTCTGCCCAATTTACAGCTACTATCTCCTGAAGAGACATCCTAATTTTAATCCCCTGGTATCTAGGCTTGTGCGTCACTCGCTGTTCATTAGGGCAAAGTCCAGCAGTGCACACAACCTGGGTTTTTAAGATATTTAATTTATAGGCCAAGAATTTCCCAAACTCTTGTGTCCCAAACTCAGTTTCACATAATGCTTGTTCTGCATCAGATGTTACTACCGCGATATCATCGGCATATGCTAGGACCCGTACATGATGATCACCCACTACCATTGCTTGTATAGCCTGTGTAGTTTCAAGAATTTGCAGCAGTGGTTCAATATAGATAGCGAATAGTAACGGTGAGCATGGGCATCCTTGCCTAGTACCCCGTGTAATATAAACAAAAGCTGACTCTTGCCCCATCGCGCAAATCTTGGCCCTTGCTCGCTTATACATAGTCTGTAGGGCAAGCAAGAACTGGGGCCCAAACCCGATTTTATTCATTACAAACTAAAGGAATGTCCATGCCACACGGTCAAAAGCTTTTTCAGCATCTAAAAACACCCAACCAATACTTTTATGATATACCGAAACGTAGTCCAGAACAGCGATAACCCTATGTAAATGATTGACCATGCTTCTACCAGGAAGAAACCCATGCCGATGGTCAGGGACCAATGATGGAATGATTTGAATTAAACGAGTTGCAAGTATTTTGGAATATATCTTGGCATCTGCGTTTATTAGTGATATGGGTCTATATGACCCAGGAAGATTAGAGGGCTTATCTTTCTTTTTGAACACCACAATATTCGCATCATCCCACGGTGGAGGGGGGTTACCAGACTGAACAGAGACAAAAGTAGCCAACATATCATGCTTAATAATTGGGAAAAGCATATGATAAACCTCTAAAGGCAGTTTATCCGGACCAGTTGCTTTCCCAAGTGCAAGGTCATTAAGTGCTGTCTCTAATTCTAGCATAGACATTGGGGCATCTAATTGCTCTCTTACAAGGGGCCCTACCACAGGTGGATCAAGTCTGGACAAAAATTGGTCGACCTGATCTTGAGATACGCAATCCTAGGTGTATAATACTGATGAAATACATCCATTATACCATCCAACGTCTCCACCAAGCATCCCTGATTATTTTCCAATGCCTCTATGCGTTGAGATGCTTGCCGGCCACAAAGTCTCTGAGCTAGGCATCTACCAACAGTTTCACCATACTCATATCGCTGTTTTGTTCATTTTATACTGCATTGCTATATCTTGACTCCAGACCCCATTTATCTTCTCCTTGCAACAAGCAACCTTGGTCTGAGCAGTTTGACTATTCCTATGTAATCTAATTGCCAGGATGAGTTCATGCTCGGCCTCTTTCAGATCTAAAAGCAACTTTCCCACTACAGCTTTTCATTTCCTCTGTTGAGCCCACCCATAGCTACAAGTTTCACCCCTTATCCCAGCCTTAAAAAATCCAAAACCATTGTTTGAGTAGCTGTGCCACTGTTATACTCTAAGAACCGCTTCGCTCATGCTTGGATATGACATATATTCTTCATCAACTGATAACTTTTTACTGAATGTAAATGAACATTGTGCCCGCTTGATGTTAATGAGAGGCAAGTCCATAACTATGGGGCCATGATCCCACGTGATCCGTGGGATTACCTGCATTTTTGCCCCAATTGTTAAAAATCTAGGCACAAAGATATAGTCTAGCCGAACAAACTTATTATGTGCAGAGGAGAAAAACGTATATCCAGGATCCCCCTGATTCACCAATGGCCATCCATCAACCACGCCATGTTGAGACAATAATTGACATAATGCTCTGAATACTTTTGGCTTACGGCTACTATAACTAGTAAATTGGAGATCCCAGGTATGAGATTTGCCATGTATGTTGAAATCCCCTAGCAATAACAAGGGGTTGCTCGACAATGCAAGCTCAACATTCAATAACACCAAAATCTCGGTTTCATCTAAATTAGAGCCATAAACAGTACATATTGTAGTCGTAACACCCCCAATAATGCATCCAATTATTGCCCACCGCCCAAAGTTATCCACCCTTTCTTTACCTGTAGCAGTTATCATTTGAAGCCCAAGAATTGGCACCCCACGATTCATGGTAGACTGCCTAGATGCTGCTAATAATGTAAATCCCAATTCAGTCAATATTTTACGATTTACCCAGGGTACATCTGTTTCCTGAAGACATATAATATCAGGGTTAATTAGCCGCAATTCCTCAATCACATGTTTCCGCTTAAGCACATTGTTCAACACACATACATTAAATGAACATATGCACAAACTATTATGAGCCATTATCCCCGAATAATCGCTGTTCGTTGATATACAAGGAAAAAGAAATGTTCCTAAATCATTGCAACACATGCTATCAACTAACATTTTACCCTTTTCACCCTTAACCCTGTAACCACCCAACCCATTACCCCAAAAGTGCCCCCCTACACCACCTTCCCATCCAACATCCCCCCTCCCCCCCACATGTATCCCTTACCATTAATCAAGGCAATAGGGCCTATCGCCCTTTATATGGACGTGATAGACTCTCTACATGCTCGGCCAATCCTGTATTCAAGCAATATATCCATTATGAGTCATAGCTAGAACAAATTATCTAAGTGCATTACACCAAAATTATACATATTTAATGGATAACCAAAACAACCATACAAATGCACAAAACCATCAGCCCAAAGAGTGAAGGTATTTTTTGGCAGAGGCCTCAGAGATGAAAAAACAATTCTGTCCCTTATTAACAGTCTTCAAAGTTGCTGGCTGTAGAAGGAAGACCTGCAAACCCTTAGATTGAAATGGTGCAATTATTGGCGAAGCAGCCACCGTTTCTCCACAATAGAGTGGCAGTGATCTGGACGCACAAAAAATTGGATTCCTTTGCCAGACACACTTTTCTCTGGTCTAGCGAGGTCGTATAAAGTCTGTCTTGCCAAAAAGTTATTCAATGAGATCAATATGGCACGTGGATCTTGGACAACTGTTCCATTCCTAGGAGGTCGTTGACGGAATGGAAATCGGTGCGTGCGTTGAATTTCCCGGGTCCAATTCCACTCTGTCACCTCAGGAAATGCCTCCTCGAAAGCTCGACTACAAATTTATGGATGTCTTGCCCCTCAAGGCCTTCTGGGACCCCTAAGAATGCGCAAATTATTGCGCAGTAGTCGATTCTCCATAACAGCGAGCTTGTCGTGCACATCTTCCCTGTGCGCCTTTTTATCCACAACTTCTTCCTTTTGTGTTGCCAAGTGGTCTTCTAATGAAAAGATGCGACCTTCAGCCTCTGCCATTCTATCAGTGAAGTCATTGCAGGGTTTTGCCAAACAACGAACCGTATTCTGCAATTTCCAGAAAGCAGTATGGGTTTTTAAATGCTCTGCCCGAGCCTCCAGCCTGTGCTCCGAGACAGACCTGTAGAATTCCTCGAGCGAAACCTGGGTGGATATCTCCACACCCGAGCCCCCGCTGGCATGATCGGATAGATCTAAGCTCTCCAAAATCGGTTTCCCACCTGAGAGATCCCAATCCGATAGTTCTGCAGCAGATCCCTTATCTCTTTCAGCATCTCTCTTCCGAACAGTAACCGTGTCGTCCGATACAACACCAGAGCTTTCCCCACTTAGATTAATGACCTTCATAATAGGTGTAGTATCTCCTGATGCTTCCTCATGAATTGAAGGGTCATCCTCCAATTCACCATCGCAGTCAATTCCATCTGTCTGTTCAGAGAGAGAATAGAACTCACTGTCTTTACTGCTCGCAGGGTCAATTACATCTTCAAAGCTAACAGCACTAAATGTAAGTGTGTGTGTCTTGTAAAGCGCACTGCTACCCGCAGGTGTCCTGGCACTATAGACTGCTGGGAAACCCGTCCTGGCTTTCCCTGTGAGATGTTCCCACCTGGGTATCTCCAAGGTGAAACCAGGCATCCCCGGCGTTGGTGGGGGGCTGTTGTGGAGATGAGGCAAGCTAATGCCCAGAGTTGCCGAGTGTGATCCCTGGTAAGAGTAGGCACCGAGGCGAGAATTATCAAGTCCGCTGACCATGGTTCACAACCCTGCCACGTCGGGAATTGAACCCTGGTCACGGGCCGTCCTCTGCTTCCGGGTCTGCCGCCTCTAACCAGTGTCGATTCAGAAAAGGGGGTGGTGATGAACAGAGTGTCTGAATTGAGCAGACCACTCTTACCCAGTCCAAAGATCAGGGCTTGATCCATCACCGTTATTTATCTCACTGCCCCATCCCAGCTCAGAACCTGGCTATATGCAAATCAGTCTGTCCCTGGCCCAGTGCATCATGGGAACAGGGCAGACTAAACTACCAAGCCAATTCTTCACCAGAAAGGAAACAAGCTACCGGGGACCGGTTTCTCGCATTTCAGCCGTCTTCGGCCCGGCTTGCTTGAATCCTGATGGAGCAGTGAGAAAGGGACTCATGTCTGAGTATACCCTGCCACACCTATAGTGGCCAAAATCGATTCAGAAAAGGGGGTGGTGATGAACAGAGTGTCTGAATTGAGCAGACCACTCTTACCAAGTCCAAAGATCAGGGCTTGATCCATCACCGTTATTTATCTCACTGCCCCATCCCAGCTCAGAACCTGGCTATATGCAAATCAGTCTGTCCCTGGCCCAGTGCATCATGGGAACAGGGCAGACTAAACTACCAAGCCAATTCTTCACCAGAAAGGAAACAAGCTACCGGGGACCGGTTTCTGGCATTTCAGCTGTCTTCGGCCCGGCTTGCTTGAATCCTGATGGAGCAGTGAGAAAGGGACTCATGTCTGAGTATACCCTGCCACACCTATAGTGGCCAAAATCGATTCAGAAAAGGGGGTGGTGATGAACGGAGTGTCTGAATTGAGCAGACCACTCTTACCCAGTCCAAAGATCAGGGCTTGATCCATCACCGTTATTTATCTCACTGCCCCATCCCAGCTCAGAACCTGGCTATATGCAAATCAGTCTGTCCCTGGCCCAGTGCATCATGGGAACAGGGCAGACTAAACTACAAAGCCAATTCTTCACCAGAAAGGAAACAAGCTACCGGGGACCGGTTTCTGGCATTTCAGTCGTCTTCGGCCTGGCTTGCTTGAATCCTGATGGAGCAGTGAGAAAGGGACTCATGTCTGAGTATACCCTGCCACACCTATAGTGGCCAAAATCGATTCAGAAAAGGGGGTGGTGATGAACAGAGTGTCTGAATTGAGCAGACCACTCTTACCCAGTCCAAAGATCAGGGCTTGATCCATCACCGTTATTTATCTCACTGCCCCATCCCAGCTCAGAACCTGGCTATATGCAAATCAGTCTGTCCCTGGCCCAGTGCATCATGGGAACAGGGCAGACTAAACTACCAAGCCAATTCTTCACCAGAAAGGAAACAAGCTACCGGGGACCGGTTTCTGGCATTTCAGCCGTCTTCGGCCCGGCTTGCTTGAATCCTGATGGAGCAGTGAGAAAGGGACTCATGTCTGAGTATACCCTGCCACACCTATAGTGGCCAAAATCGATTCAGAAAAGGGGTTGGTGATGAACAGAGTGTCTGAATTGAGCAGACCACTCTTACCCAGTCCAAAGATCAGGGCTTGATCCATCACCGTTATTTATCTCACTGCCCCATCCCAGCTCAGAACCTGGCTATATGCAAATCAGTCTGTCCCTGGCCCAGTGCATCATGGGAACAGGGCAGACTAAACTACCAAGCCAATTCTTCACCAGAAAGGAAACAAGCTACCGGGGACCGGTTTCTGGCATTTCAGCCGTCTTCGGCCCGGCTTGCTTGAATCCTGATGGAGCAGTGAGAAAGGGACTCATGTTTGAGTATACCCTGCAACACCTATAGTGGCCAAAATCGATTCAGAAAAGGGGGTGGTGATGAACAGAGTGTCTGAATTGAGCAGACCACTCTTACCCAGTCCAAAGATCAGGGCTTGATCCATCACCGTTATTTATCTCACTGCCCCATCCCAGCTCAGAACCTGGCTATATGCAAATCAGTCTGTCCCTGGCCCAGTGCATCATGGGAACAGGGCAGACTAAACTACCAAGCCAATTCTTCACCAGAAAGGAAACAAGCTACCGGGGACCGGTTTCTGGCATTTCAGCCGTCTTCGGCCCGGCTTGCTTAAATCCTGATGGAGCAGTGAGAAAGGGACTCATGTCTGAGTATACCCTGCCACACCTATAGTGGCCAAAATCGATTCAGAAAAGGGGGTGGTGATGAACAGAGTGTCTGAATTGAGCAGACCACTCTTACCCAGTCCAAAGATCAGGGCTTGATCCATCACCGTTATTTATCTCACTGCCCCATCCCAGCTCAGAACCTGGCTATATGCAAATCAGTCTGTCCCTGGCCCAGTGCATCATGGGAACAGGGCAGACTAAACTACCAAGCCAATTCTTCACCAGAAAGGAAACAAGCTACCGGGGACCGGTTTCTGGCATTTCAGCCGTCTTCGGCCTGGCTTGCTTGAATCCTGATGGAGCAGTGAGAAAGGGACTCATGTCTGAGTATACCCTGCCACACCTATAGTGGCCAAAATCGATTCAGAAAAGGGGGTGGTGATGAACAGAGTGTCTGAATTGAGCAGACCACTCTTACCCAGTCCAAAGATCAGGGCTTGATCCATCACCGTTATTTATCTCACTGCCCCATCCCAGCTCAGAACCTGGCTATATGCAAAACAGTCTGTCCCTGGCCCAGTGCATCATGGGAACAGGGCAGACTAAACTACCAAGCCAATTCTTCACCAGAAAGGAAACAAGCTACCGGGGACCGGTTTCTGGCATTTCAGCCATCTTCGGCCCGGCTTGCTTGAATCCTGATGGAGCAGTGAGAAAGGGACTCATGTCTGAGTATACCCTGCCACACCTATAGTGGCCAAAATCGATTCAGAAAAGGGGGTGGTGATGAACAGAGTGTCTGAATTGAGCAGACCACTCTTACCCAGTCGAAAGATCAGGGCTTGATCCATCACCGTTATTTATCTCACTGCCCCATCCCAGCTCAGAACCTGGCTATATGCAAATCAGTCTGTCCCTGGCCCAGTGCATCATGGGAACAGGGCAGACTAAACTACCAAGCCAATTCTTCACCAGAAAGGAAACAAGCTACCGGGGACCGGTTTCTGGCATTTCAGCCGTCTTCGGCCCGGCTTGCTTGAATCCTGATGGAGCAGTGAGAAAGGGACTCATGTCTGAGTATACCCTGCCACACCTATAGTTGCCAAAATCGATTCAGAAAAGGGGGTGGTGATGAACAGAGTGTCTGAATTGAGCAGACCACTCTTACCCAGTCCAAAGATCAGGGCTTGATCCATCACCGTTATTTATCTCACTGCCCCATCCCAGCTCAGAACCTGGCTATATGCAAATCAGTCTGTCCCTGGCCCAGTGCATCATGGGAACAGGGCAGACTAAACTACCAAGCCAATTCTTCACCAGAAAGGAAACAAGCTACCGGGGACCGGTTTCTGGCATTTCAGCCGTCTTCGGCCCGGCTTGCTGGAATCCTGATGGAGCAGTGAGAAAGGGACTCATGTCTGAGTATACCCTGCCACACCTATAGTGGCCAAAATCGATTCAGAAAAGGGGGTGGTGTTGAACAGAGTGTCTGAATTGAGCAGACCACTCTTACCCAGTCCAAAGATCAGGGCTTGATCCATCACCGTTATTTATCTCACTGCCCCATCCCAGCTCAGAACCTGGCTATATGCAAATCAGTCTGTCCCTGGTTTAGTGTGGCACTGTCTCAGTTGCTGGAAGATCAGCCTAGCTGCTTGATTTTGAATGAGCTGAAACCTATGAATTTGACTGACAGGGAGTCCTAAATATATGGAATTGGCGTAATCCAACCGGGACATTATTAGTGCGAGCAAGATAGTTATGCTAGCCTCCTTGGAGAAAAATGTCCTAATTTTCTTGAATGTCCTCAGTTGGTACATGCAAGCAGATGAGACCAGGCTGATCTGCTCCTGCATGGAAAGATAAGCATTTATCCTAATTCCCAGGCTTTTCACTGACTTTTTGGGAGTAGGGGGGATACCCGATGCAGCTGGCCAGTGTGCTGGTGTACACTGTGCTATTCTGCTGTTTGAGATAATTATCTATGTCTTATCGGAATTTAACTTGAGATAGTTATGGGTCATCCATTCCTTGATGAAGACCATAATATGTTGAAATGCTTCCTTGGAGTCATTTGTATCGTCAAGCGGGAAGATCAGCTGCATAATTGTATACCTTCACTCCTTTCTCTTGAAGAGTATAAATCAAGGGACAGACGTGTACATTAAAAAGGTGAGGTGAAAGGGAAGACCCTTGAGGTACCCCACAAGGGGTAGTCACCCGGGAGGAACTAAAAGGTGCCAGTCTGATGGACTAGGAACGCTCCTTTAGAAGTGAGAGCATCCAAGCCAGGACTGTGCCCCTCAGACCTGCCGCTGCTAATCTATCCACTATTATAGAGTGGTCCACAGTGTTGAAGGCCGCGGACAAGTCTAATAACACCAAGGCCTGGGTGCACCCCCTGTCTGCGCCTTCCTTCAGGTTAACCATGACACTTAGAATAACTGATTCTGTAGAGTGCTTTGGTCTGAACATTGCCTGATGAGAAACCAAAAAGTTGGAGTCTTCAATGGAAGCACATAGGAGTTTTGTCACATGTGCCTCCAACAGTTTGGCTGGGTTATTTAGGAGCGAAATAGGGCTATAGTTACTCAGAACGCTAGTATCTACCCCCCCTTTTTTTGCAATGGCTCTAACACTGCCTCTTTGAAGGCAGATGGGACTACCCCTTGCTACAGAGAAGTATTTAAAAGGGAAAGGAAGGTGGCTGGGAAGTGGGAGAGCAGTTATTTTTGTATCCTAACATGACGAAGGTCATAGCAAGAGTATTAAGCAAATTTTAGCTACTAATTATTGATTAAGTCAACATGGTATATAAGCTAATGCTAGCTTTTATACATTTAAGAATGCAGCAAATATTAAAAACGGAGTATGACCTCCTTTTTGGAGGAAAGCACTTAGGGCCTATTATGAGTTTGACTGTTCAAGGACTGCCAGACTTGTGGTTGTGAGCAGTGGCAGTCTTGATACAGCATATTTGGACCCTAGTGGTTGTGCCCTAAGGGCATGATTACGTGTTTTGGTGGGGCAGCGTAGGGATCACCCCTCTATCACACCGCCAAACCCATGTGAGAACCACCCACCAAACAATTACTTTTTTTGTAATTGGCAGGCGCTTCCTTACCTGGTCCCACAGTTGTGCCTATAAAAAAGGCACTGCAATGAGAACGCCAAAGAAAGTTTCAGTACGGCATGGTCTCAAAAGTCCATGCCATACTGGGACTTCTGTTCATGCACACAGGGGGGCACAACAAATTGTGCCCCCCTGTGTGTATCCACAAGATGTGAGACCTCCATGAAATCAGTGGTGGAGATTAAAGTTAAAGTCATAATATGCTTTGCCTTACCACAGCGAACCTGCCAAGCATATTTATGTATAGAGGTGTCTCTTGACCACTGCACAACTGCCCTTAATAGTTTTTAAAGGCCTGCTATAATTAACTCCAGTCAAAACACTGCCTGTATTCAAAACACTACTACACAATGAAACTAGGAATTCATTAAGAAGTACTGGAAGTGTAAAAATTGTGGAAAACCTTGAATACAAAGTGTTCATCAGAAATATCTATCAAGCATCAGATATGCAATATGGAGATATACTAAAGGACATACAAGTGGGAGTACTCACAAAAGAAGGAGACAGAGCATTACCAACCTATCTCATCAAAAATGTAATTGCAACTAATGTTTTGGTTGCAGAAGTGATGTATAATTTTCTTAAGGAACAGAAGTCTATTATTTGTTTGATGCCAACCCTTGAGGAGAGTAGCAAATGTAATGATCAATTACTGCAACTGGAAAAACAAGAGATCCTCTAAATTAGAGCAAATGATAAAATAGAACATCAAAAAGTTACAGTGCTCTTAACAGAAACACTGCAATCAAAATTGTGTAGTTTAGAGAAGTCTGTGTCAAAATCTGCAGGATTAGGAAAAGACTTACGTATCCGTAAAACTTGTCGTGTAGTGTTATGTTACAATTTAAATGTTGAAGAAGGATTCGTTAATAGTGAAATGGGTAAAATTATCCATTTCTTGTATTATCCAAACAGAAATGATGTGGAATACATCAAATGTAACGATATTGGTGAAGTTAAGCAGTTTGGTAGATGTGTTGTATGTTTCCTGCTCGTAAAAAAATTGTATGTCCAGAGAAAGCAGCTTCAAGTGTATTTAGCGTATGCAGTAACTATCCACAAACCACAAGGTTTAAGTGTAGACACAGCACTTGATAATAGTGGTAATAGTGTATTAAAAGAAAGAATGCCATATGTAGCTCTGTTGTGAATTAGAACATTATCTGTTTTATTTCTAATTACTTTAGATGAGAAGAAAGTAAATGCTGACTTGAACTGTGTAGGGGAGTATAATGGGTTAAAATGTCATTATGCTTCTCATTCAGGTCAGTAGCCTGTGTTTGAAAAACTAATAATGTGTCAAGAGCATAACATATCAAAGCAGTCTAGCAGAGGTCAACAGAAAGATTAAGAAAAAGATACAGGACAAGATATCATAAAAAGAAAACTACAACACAATGAGGAATTGAAAGGCTATCTCTCTGATAATAAATCTGCAGTGAAGTCTTCAGCAAATGTAGTGTTAAATGGACTGTACCATTTGCCTCATTTTATAAAGTCTATTAAAGAAAATGTAGCTAGAAACTACGTAGTTTACTTGAAGAACTAAGTAGTGATAGAAGTGTTATACATTCTGCTTCAGTAGTGTTTTGTCAAAATCTTCATCAGGATGGTCAAGAGTTTTCAATGGTAATGATAGGAGTATTAGAAGAAGAAGAAGTAAATATCAATTAATTATTTGGTTTAAGTTATAAATGGATCCATAACAGTGAAGATTGTGAATTCCCCTCTCGCACTGAAATTTGGAATGATTCCTCTACTTAACGTTACTGGATTGTAAAGCGTGGTCTTTGAAAATGTAACAAAAAATGCACATCAAGATATGATCTGTCCAAACTGTAAAAATGAAACTTGGGTCTACGTTGTTAGTACAGAGGTATGGAAAATATATCATAGTTATGCTACAATGTTGCAAAGTGGATGGTACTAAATTAGAATTAACAAACTTCAGCCATGGCTGAAATCTCCACCTCTGGGCCTGAAGCTCCGCCTCCAAGCCGCAAGCTCCGCCTCCGGCCCGGAAACTCCGCCTCCGGGCCGTAAGCTCCGCCCCCAAGCCGGAAACTCCGCCTCCGGGCCGGAATTTACGGCCCGAGTGCGGACGTAAAGTAAGTAGTCTTAAATCTATTCTGTGAATACCGAAAGTAGTAAGTTCATTCTGTGAATCCCAAAAGTAGTAAGTTTATTCTGTGAATCCCGAAAGTAGTAAGTGCATTCTGTGAATACCAAATAGTAGTAAGTTTAGGATTTAGTCTTAAGTTCATTCTGTGAATCGGGCCCTACATATGCATGCATGCAATCATCCAGACAGTATTCATGCACTCATAGAATCAACTAGGTACTACACATGCTCTTATCCAAATAGCCAGGGACTACCCATACAGTGATCTAATCATCCAGGCACTACCCAAACACTCATCCAGTCACCAAGGCATCACCCATGCACTCATTCAATCATCCTATAACTACACATTCACTCATGCAATCATCCAGGCACTACCCACACACTCATCCAAACACCCAGGCATTACTTATACACTTATCCAATCAACTAGGCAGTACTCATGCACTCATCCAATCAGCCAGGCACTACTCATGCACTCATCTAATAACCCTGGCACTACCCATGCAGGTATTCAATCACCCAGACACTATCCATGTAATCATCCAATTACCCTGGCACTACCCAAACACTCATCTTATCACAAAGATACTGTGCATGCACAAATCCAATCAACGTGGCCCTAGCCATGCTCTCATCCAATCACCCTCACACTACCCATGCACTCATCCAAACAGCCAGGCACTACTCATGCACTCATCTAATGATTCTGGAACTACCCATACAGACATCCACCAATCACTCAGACACTATCCATGTGACCATACAATCACCTTGGCACTACCCACACAGTCATCCAATTACACAGATACTATGCATACACTCATCAAATCAACCAGACACTACCCATGCACTCATCCAATCACGCTCACACTACCCATGCACTCATCCAAACATCCAGGCACTAAACAAGCACTCATGCAATCATCCAGACACTACTCATACACTTATCCAATCACCCAGGCATTACTCATACATGTATCCAGTCACACTGGCACTATTCATTTACTCATTCAATCACCCAGGCACTACCTATGCACTCATGCAATCATATAGGCACTACTCATGCACTGATAGAATCAGCCAGGTACTATACCACCTCTCATCCAAACACCCAGGGACAGCCCATACACTGATCCAACCATCTAGGCCCGACCCCTATACAGCCATCCAATCACCCAGGCATCACCAATGCCATCATTAAATCATGCTAGTACTACATATACACTCATGCAATCATCCAGGCACTACCCACACACTCATCCAAACACCTAGGAATTATGTATACACTTATCCAATCACTTAAGCACTACTCATGCACTCATCCAATTACACTGGCACTACTCATGCACTTATTTAATGACCATGGCACTTCTCATATAATCATACAATCAACCATGCACTACCCATGCACACATCCAATCACCTTCACACTACCCATGCATTCATCCAAACAGCCGGGCACTACTTAGGCACTCATCGAATGCCCCAGGCACCTCCCATACAGTCATCCAGTCACCCAGACACCATCCATGTAATCATACAATCACCCGGACACTATCCAATCACCCTGATACTATTCATGCACTCATCCATACAGCCAGGCACTACTCATGCACTCATTGAGTCACCCAGGCAGTACGCATGCAGTCATTCAATTGCTCTGGCAGTACCCATACACTCATCCATTCACCCAAGCACTACACATGCACTTGTGAAATCCTCCAGGCACTACTCATGCACTCATAGAATCACCGTAGTACTACACATACACTCAGACAATCATCCATGCACTAATCATTCCCTCATCCAATCATCCAGGCATTACTCATACACTTATACAATCACACAGGAACTGTTCATGCACTCATACAATCACCCTGACACTGCCCATGCACTTGGGCAATTATCCAGGCACTACTCATTCAATCACCCGGGTACTACTCATGCACTCATCCAATAAACCAGGCACTAGGCATGCACTCATCCAATCATGCATGCACTACCCGTACATTCATGCAATCACTCAGGCACTACCCTTGCACTTATTTATTTACCCTGTCACTGCACCTACACTCATTCAATCATCCAGACACTGCACCTGCATTCATACAATCACCCATGCACTCATCTATTCACTCAGACACTACCCATACAGTCATGCACTCTCACTCATTTATTAACCCAGGCATTACACTTGCAGTCATCTTATCACTCAGGCACTAAACGTGCACTCATTCATCCACCCAGGCCCTACACTGACACATATCCATTCACTCAGGTACTGTACTTGCAGTCATCCAATCATCCTGGTACTGACTTACACTTGTACAATCACTCTGGCACTACCAATCAAATCATTCATTCACTCAGGTACTACCCATGCAGTCATACAATCACCCAGGCACTGCAGTTCCACTCATTTATTCACTTAGGCATTTCACTTGCAGTTCTCCAAACACACAGGCACTTCATGTGCACTGATCCATTTCCATGGCACCACACTTGTACTTTTTCATTCACCCAGGCACTGCTCTTGCACTCATTCAATCATCCAGGCACTCTACTTGGATTCATGCAATCATCCAGACACTGCACTTGCACTCATACAATCATTTAGGCATTACCCATGCAGTCATGCAATCACCCAAGAACTACCCATGCACTCATCCAGTCACCCAGGCACTATGCATACACTCTTTCAATCATCCAGATACTGCCCATATACTCATACAGTCACCCAGACACTACTCATATACTCAGGGCAATCAGTCAGGGACTATTCATACCCTCATCTACATACCCTGACACTACAATTACACTCATCTAATCACCCAGGTCCTACCCATGTAGTCATGCAATCATTCAGAAACTAGGCAGAAACATGCACTCATACAATCACTCAGATACTACTAATGCTCTCATCCAAACACTCACAGCCCACCCCTACACTCATCCAATCATCCAGGCGAAACCCATAAACACATACAATTACCCAAGCAGTACCCCTGCACTCATCCAATCATGCAGGTACTATGCATGCACTCATTCAATCAACCAGGCACTGCCCATGCACTCATACAATCACTCTCGCACTACTCATGCACTCACCCAGTCAAGCATGCGCTACCCATGAACCCGTCCAATCACTCTGGCATTAATTGTATGCTCCTCAAATCATCCAGACAGTACCCATACACTCATCCAATCACCCAGGCACTAACCATGCAGTCATCTAATTACCCATGAAGTACCTATGCACTCAGCCAAGCATCTAAGTACAACCAATGCAGACATACAATTATCCAGGCACTACCCACACACGTTTAGAATCACACAGACACCACTCTTGCATTCATTCTAACATCTGCACATCACTCATGCACTCATTCAATCATCCATGCATTACTCATTCTAACATCCATGCAGCGCTGATGCATTCATTAAATCATTCAACACATTTTCTTCAACAGAAAAGGCAGTCTGAAAACAACTATTTCTTTTTTCTTTTTTTCTTTTTTTTGGAACTGACTTTTTTTTGGGGGGGGGTTAGTTTTTCATAATTTTTTGGGATTTTTGGGAAAAATTAAATGCCAACAAAAATAACAAAACTGTAAGCACAAAATGATGTAAATCCGTTCAGTACAAAATTGTGCTTTTCACATTCTGTAAAATTACATGCTACAATGGTATTACAGTCCATGCAGAACGCAGCAAAATGCTTCAGTTCTGGTGAAATTTCGCTGCACCGCTTTTGCACTTCAGGTGGAACTTTGTAGTATCCCCAGGTGTAGTGGACATAGCGGGGCTACGTGGTGGGCCACAGAGTTGAGAACAAACTCAGTGGAACTCTGTGGAGTTCCGCTACGCCACCCGCCTCCAACTCCCCTATTAACAATTGATTACATCTTTAATAAAAAGACTTTAAAGTAAATAAAACCCACTTACCTTGGCTGCGGCATCACCAGGCTGCCCTCTTCCTCTTCATCGCTGTCTCTGGGAAAATTGTGCAGGCGCTATGCGCCTGCACATTTCTCGCAAGAAATACGGACGTGTGGGAGCGTGCGCATGTGCAGTTTTTCCAGAGACGGCACGATGAAGAGGAGGAGGGCAGCCCGTGGTACACCTCTGCCAAGGTAAATGGTTTTTATTTACTTTAAAGTCTTTTTATTGAAGTTTTAATCAAATATTGATATGGGTGGGAGGCGGGGCTTGCCAACTCCGTTCTGCTGCGGAATGTGCAAAGATTTGCTTACTCCGCGTTCTCTGTGCAATGTGGAGTAGGCAAATCTCTGCACACTCCACGGGTGGAGCAGAGGTCTCTGCCCGGGGTTACTTTGTAGCCAACAACAGAGGCTGGGGATCGGGAGGCTGGTGATCCCTCTCCTTCTCTCTCTCTCTGTGCAATTGTATGTTGCCTCCTGTGATATGTGTTTAAGTGGTACAACATACTTGTTGTACCATAGGAATATCTTTTTGTTGTGCCTCGAGATAATGCCTTCTCACACAAGCTGCACATCACCAATTTAGCTGTGTACTTTGATTCACCTGATGAAATTGCGAACAAATCACAAGCAGTGCTTTGTTTTGTCATTGGTGTTTCTTCATCTGAAGAGTCTTCTTGTGCAGCTTGGACCGCTTGCTTTTGAACAACTTCAACCACTTGAAGGTCTTCCTCTGGTTGCTCAGATGCCATGTTATTTTTTCAGACAATAGGAAAAGAAGGAAAAATCCAGAACAATTTGAAATAGGAATTTGAGGTAGCTCCTAAAATGACCCAGCCAGTATCTGTAAAGTTTAAGAAGACAGAAATGGGTGTGTACTTCCCCTCAAAAAGGAAACTCTGTAAACCAATCAAATGTCTTTATTTCTAAGTCACTTGTTATTTGAAAGTACTGGCATTGTCGCAAGTTCCGGCTTCAACGCAAAAAACAAAAAAGTATTTTTAAAAAGTGCTCTTTTTGAAAAATGCCTAGACAAAATGAAGTTAAAACAATATATTTCTACACAGGTACATATGTCTATATATATATTTCACGCTTTGTCAAGGCTTGGAGGCGGTACAGTTTCTTCTGAAAAATCGGGCATGTAAGTTCTCTAAACACAGTGAAATGTTCATTGAACTTATAAGTTTCTGCTTGCATAACCACATCTTTTTGTATCAAGACCAGCACTTTAAAAAAGTGTCTGGTACAGCCATGGGAACCTGCATCGTCTCTAGCTATGCAACTTTGTTTGTGGGCTGGTGGAGGAGCAGGTGGCCTGGGCAGAGGAGAGGAGTACATGGATTGATAAAATCGTAACATGTCACAGATATATTGATGAACTTTTCCTAATATGGAGGGGGTCAGCAGAAACAGTGGAAGAATATGTGCAGGCTTTGAATAACAACAACTTAAATTTGGAATTTAGTGCTGAAATTAGAGGGGGCTCAGTGAACTTTCTGGACCTAGAGGTCACTATAATTGACAATAAGATCTGCACGAAACTCTATCGCAAACCTACAGCGGGGAATTCCATCTTACATGCCAATAGTGGGCATCCTCCCAGATTAATTAACAACATCCCCTAAGGGGAATTACTATGTATCAAATGAAACATAACTAGATGAGTAGATTTCCAGAAGTATGCAGGGGAGAGTATTGGTAGGTTTCGAGCCAGAGGTTATGGAGAAAAGACCTTAGAGGGAGCATTAAAAAGGGTCAACTCTGTACCTAGAAAGAATCTTCTAGAGAAGAAAGTTAAAATAAAAACTGACAAAGGGGGGGGTTTGGATGATGACCACCTTTTCTCAAGATGCAGACAAACTGAGAACCATCTTTAGAAGACATTGGAGTCTCCTTAAAATGGATCTGGTGTTTGGAATGGACACTCCAAATAGGCTAATGCTGACTTTTGGGAACGCGAGGTCTCTGCAAGATACACTCACCAGCAGGTACTCCAAGAAAGGTACATCAAAGATTTTTGACAGAGAGATGAAGGGGTTCTATCCCTGTGGGAAGTGTAAAGAGGGTGTGGGAAGTAAGAGAGTTTTGACCTATCAAGTTCCTGGGGTAAAGAAGTTGAAAAACATAGGTAAATTTGTTACTTGCAGTACCCATTCACTGTACACTGTCTGATGTGCCCTTGCGGGCACAAATATGTCAGAAGCATGATTCATCAAACGAAGATACTTGTTCTGGAGCACGCTTGGGCTATAAGTAATGGTGATATGACCTACCCAATGGCACGCCACTTTAAAACATCACACAAGGGAGACAGATTGCTTCTAACTTTCTTTGTCTTGGATCATGTACCAGCCAACCCCAGGGGGGTGATAGGATAACAAGCCTTAGAAGGTTAGAATCTGGGTTCATTATTGACCTTCAAACGAAGACCCCAGGGAGACTAAAATCACATGAGGAATTAGCTGTACATTTGGGAGAGTAACTGTGTAGTTTAAAGGAATGATTATATGAATCTGTTTTGAGCTCTGGAAAGATATTAATTGGGAATAAGGTTTTGCTATTTATCTGAGAATTTAAGGGAACATTTTGATGCAGCCTCTTTAAAAGTAATTAGAGGGCAGGGGGTAGGATGAAGAATTTCTAGGGAGATCAGGAGTTTGGCGGCTATATTAACATGAAATTGAACAGAGAATTATTGGATTAGTAAAGAGATTACCCATTATTGGCTATATGTAATTTGTAGGGGTGGGCGTAGTTCGCGAAGTAGCGCTACGCGTAGCTATGCAAAGTGCACTTCGCACTACGTGAGCTACGCGTAGCACTACGCGAACTGCGAAATAGCATGTTCGCAATGTGCAAGATTTCGTTTTCAATGATTGCACAGTGCGGACAAGCATCCGGCACTGTGCAATCATTGAAAACTGCATCTTGCACTGTGCAAGCTGTACTTTTTTGCTGCTTGAGTAGATTTTTAATCGAGCTGCAGCTTTCTCAACGCGGACTGGTAGATTCTCATCACGAGCGGTCGCGAGCATGCACGGCCATTCGCAATGAGAGACCCGACCTCCCGGCATTGAGAATGTCGCCGGGAGGTTTATTTTCCATGCTCGCGATCAGCAACTTGATGTTGCTGATCGCGAACAAGGAAAAAGTCTTGCGAGAATGTCATTTTGCTTGCGGTCGGCACCTTGACGTTGAGGACCGCGAGCAAGCAAAAAATGACTGCTGTACTATGCTATGCATGTATGTACTGTGCTACATGCTGTTCGCGTAGTGCGAAGCTGTGCAAACTTCACAAACTACGCGAGCGTAGCGTAGTGCTTTGCATAGGGTTAGTAACTTGTGATGTGGAAAGATGGCTAACATATGCCCATTTTTGTGGGCGATATGGAAAGTCGCGGGGTTGAAAATGGATTACGGGCAGCGCTGAAATGCATTTGATACCGTTTACTTCTTTTCCCTGGGTTTTGTATATAAAAACAACTCTGCATGTAACTTTATTGCTATAAAAAACATGAGCATATCACAGCAGAGATAATGAAACCTGTATGTTTGCACGTTTTAAGATGGCTGGCAAAAACAGCAGGATTGTCTCTTTTCCATGTTAATGATATGCAATGGACATAAAGAAGGGCCGTTTCGGTTGCGCCATGTTACCATCAAAAGAGGCGTCAGCCGAAACGCGTCTGGACACTGTGAGCCCTAAATTAAAAACATTGGGACTTGGTGCTATGAGTGCTTTTCTTTCTGTGTGGAATTTGCACGAAGTGTGGAGCAGTGATATATATATATATATATATATATATATATATATATATATATATATATATATATATATATATATATATATATATACACACACACACACACATATATATATATAAATATATATGTATGTATATATATATGCAAAAAGAAGAAGCAGAGAACGCTAGGTAGTTCTAAAGTTTAGGTGGAAAGCGGTTCCAGTATAGAGCACTCTAAATTTGCTTACCTCAAATGTCTGCTTTTCTATCAAAGTCTTCAAGCATAGGATTAGCACAGTGTCATCCAAACCGAGATAGAAAGGGACAATGTCTTTTGCCATTTCTACAGCAAAGTCTTTAAGCATAGGATTAGCTCAGTGCTATCCATGCTGAACTGTAAAATGTCCTAAGCCATTTACTACTCCAGGCACAGTATTACAGCATTGGATTGGAAAAATACCATCCAAGCCAACCTGAAATCAATAAAAGCAACCCCAGCCACGTGTTTTGCACTCATTAGAGCTCTTCTGAGAGGTATAACTATGTCCAGACACAAGGGAGCACCCAGTATAAGTCAAAACAAAACCCTTTCGGCTTAGATAGCACTGAGCTAATCCTATGCTTAAAGACTTTGCTGTAGAAATGGCAAAAGACTTTGGGGTGAAAAAAAAGAATGCTGAGCTGTTCCTAAAGTGTTAGGAAGGTACGAGTCACTGTAGTGTGTCGGATGTTGTAGGTCTTAAGAAGTCCTACAGTTGGGCATCCAGTTTGTTGGATTTAATGCCCTCACACACCCTTTCAGGTGTCATGCTTCATCATCTGGGCTGCTCCTCGTTGGGTCGGCGGTGCAATACCCAACGGGCGACACCTCAAAGAGGGGCTCTTTGGCAGAAATCTTTTATCCAACTGCCGTTTAGATGAAGTGCGGGTGTGGGGCCTGGTGAGCATAGACGTGTTGGTGGGGTTAATATAAAGCTGGGGGTACCATGAAAGAATTTATTCTGGGGTCCCCTGCTCTAGTTAAAAGTAAGACTGAAAGGTACTCGTTGGAATATAATGCTTCCAATTACGAATCTCAAATCAATATGTGCTATAATCGGTCGACATGTTTCTCGCTTGCGTGTATTAACTTGCGATTCTTCAGGACCAAGAAATAAAGAAGTTATATAAGGTATTGACTGTCTACGTTAAGGAATTCTCACTATTCAACTACTAGCTATCTGAAAACCCAGTCACTGTCTATGAACTTGAAGAATGATACAGGCATTCAGCCAAACAGTGGTACAGTCAAATGTGCACAATGTATGCGGTCCCCTAGCACCTTGCAGACTACTGAGATAGTCTTGCAAAAGTCCATGGAATAGTCCTGCTTGTCTGGAATAACATGAGTCTGTGTCCACCCAGTCACTGTCTATGCACTTGGAGAATGACTCAGGCATTCAGACAAGCAGTGGTACAGTCAAATGTGCACAATGTATGCTGTTCCCTAATACCTTTGAGACAGTCAAGCAAAAGTCCAGGGAATAGTCATGCTTGTCTGGAATCACAGTGTGAGTCGGTGTCTACTCGTACAATCCTCCTCACAGAAGCATGTCCTTATTTAATCACTCTGCTGAAACTTAAGCGCTTATCAAGTTATCCTGCTCTCAACTACTAGCAGTCTGAGAACCCAGTCACCTGTCTACGCACTTGGAGAATGAACCAGCATTCACCCTCAACCCTTCACAGTCCGGCTTCCGAGCCAAACACAGCAGCGAAACCGCCCTCATCGCAGCTACAGATGACATCCGAACGCTACTGGACAACGGAGAAACAGTTGCCCTCATCCTACTTGACCTCTCCGCCGCCTTCGACACAGTATGTCATAGCACACTCATACGCCTCAACAACATCGGAATACAAGGAAAAGCTTTGGATTGGATCATCTCGTTCCACGCCGTAAGAACCCAGAGAGTCCACCTCCCTCCATTCAAATCAGCGGCCACCGAAGTCATCTGTGGTGTACCACAAGGATCTTCACTCAGCCCCACCCTCTTCAACGTATACATGAGTCCCCTCGCATCCATCGTGCCCCAACTAAACCTCAACATCATCTCCTACGCAGACAACACCCAGCTGATCCTCTCCCTCACCAAAGACCCTGAAACCGCCAAAACGAATCTACACAAAGGAATGAAAGAAGTAGCCGAATGGATGAAGAACAGCCTTTTAAAACTTAACTCGGACAAAACAGAAGTCCTCATCTTAGGATCATCCCCCTCTGCCTGGGATGACTCATGGTGGCCACCGGCCCTGGGTACAGCACCCATACCTACAGATCACGCACGTAACCTGGGCTTCATCCTAGACTCCTCCCTCTCGATGACCAGACAAGTCAACGCCGTCTCATCTTCATGCTTTAACATCCTACGCATGCTCAAAACAATCTTCCGCTGGATCCCCACCGAAACAAGAAAAACAGTCACCCATGCACTGGTCACCAGCCGACTGGATTATGGAAATACCCTTTATGCCGGGACCACAGCCAAACTACAGAAAAAACTCCAACGCATCCAAAACGCCTCAGCCAGAATCATACTGGACATTCCCCGTCATGCTCTAATTTCCGGTCACCTGAAGGATCTCCACTGGCTCCCCGTCAACAAGAGAATAACGTTCCATCTCCTCACCCACGCACACAAGGCCCTCTACGACCTAGGACCCGAATGCCTCAACACACGACTGTCCTTCTACACACCCACCCGCCAACTACGATCATCCAATCAAGCCCTCGCCGTAATTCCGCGCATCCAAAGATCCACCATAGGAGGAAGATCCTTCTCCTACTTAGCGGCCAAAACCTGGAATGCTCTCCCCACTCACATCCGACTTACACAGAACCACCTCTCCTTCAGAAAGCAACTAAAAACCTGGCTATTCGATAAGTAATGCACCCACCCTCCCTCAAGCGCCTTGAGACCCTCTGGGTGAGTAGTGCGCTATACAAATTCCTGAACTTGAACTTGAACAAGCAGTGGTACAGTCAAATGTGCACAATATATGCGATCCCCCAATCCCTTGCAGTCTATTGAGACAGTCCTGCAAAAGTCCAGGACACAGTCATGCTTGTCTGGAATCAAACTGTGAGTCTGTGTCCACTCCTACAATCATCCTGACAGAAGCATGACCTTATTCAATCACTCTGCTGAAAGTTAAGCACATATACAGTTATCCTGCTGTCAACTACTGGCATTCTGAGAACCCAGTCACTGTCTAGCACTTGGAGAATGAGTCAGGCATTCAGACATGCAGCGGTATAGTCAAATGTGCCCACTGTATGCGGTCCCCTAACCCCTTGCAGACTACTGAGACAGTCGTGCAACAGTATAGGGAATGTCATAGTTGTCTGGAATAACACTGTGAATCTTTGCCTACTCCTACAATCATCCTTACAGAAGCATGTCCTTATTTGATCACTCTGCTGACACATAATCGCTTATAAACTTATCTTGTTGTCAACTACTAGCCGTCTGAGAACCCAGTCTTTGCCTATGCACTTGGAGAATGAGTCCCAATGGACCTCTACAAACTCTTACCTGATCTCTGGTCCCCTCTCCTTACTAAAGTATTAAACGTGGCAAAGGACACTAATCTCCCCGATTCCTGGTCCACCTCGATACTCGTCCCCATCTTTAAGAAGGGTAACAGAGAAAGTCCCTCCTGTTATCGTCCCATCTCCCTCCTGGACTCGATCGGAAAAATGGCAGGGCGCATACTTCTTGATCGACTCCAGGAGTGGTCAAAAGAACATGGTGTACTCTCAGACCTACAATATGGGTTTAGGACAGGACTGAGTACAGTGGATCAAGTCCTAAACTTAACATTACTGTCCAGAAAATACGTAACCGCAAAAAGATCTTGTCTACATATGGTTTACGTGAACCTCACAGCAGCGTTCTACTGTGTGGAACACTCAAAACTCTGGACAATAATGCTGCAAATGGGGATTGAATCACCAATAGTCGACTTTCTCCATGAACTATATACAGGAGCCACGGGAAAGGTCAGATTCGGGACAGGTGGACAATTGACAGACAGTTTTCCTATACAGAAGGGGGTCAGACAAGGGTGCGTGCTGGCCCCCTTCTTATTTACGCTCTATACTAACGGCCTTGAGACAGCAATGTTAAAGGATGTAAAAGATCTCCCAGAAGCCGGTCGTCGGCAGATTCCAGCACTACTATACGCCGACGACGCGGTAATTCTCACCCGAACTCCAGTCCAACGGGCTTTAAATAACTATTGCTCTTTTATGACCAGTTTGAATTTAAAAGTCAATATCAAGAAAACATATGTGATGCATGCGGGTACCAAGGGGAAAAAAGTAAAGAAAATATACATAGAAAACCTACCCCTTGAAAGACCAAACACGTACCCCTACCTAGGCATCACTATTGATGAGGCATTCAACTGGAAGGAAGCAGTCAACTCCAGAAAACTGTCGCTTATAAGAACAATTGGTGCACTAAAGGCCTTTTCTCTTCGCCTCGGCAAAAGACCTCCGACCGAGATGATCAAGATATATAATGCCAAATGCATAAGTACAGCCACCTTTGGAGCAGGGGTTTGGGGAACGACAAACGTAGAACAATTACAAAAAGTTGAAAACTCTTTTTTTAGATTTCTATTGGCTGTCCCAAGAAGTACAACTACATACGGATGTCACCTCGAACTCGGGGTGGACTATATCTCTGACATCATCAAAATCCAACCGATCATGTTGTGGAGCAGAATATGGGCAACGGACGAGTGTCAGCTCACAAGATCAATAATTCAGGACTGTCTGAAATTAGACAACATGGTAAAGATAAAATGGTTGGCCTACGTGAAATCATTTTTTACAGACATTGGTTTTCCGAGATTTTTTGACGATCCCTTGTCAGTAACAGATATATCGAAAAAAGAACTAAAAACAATCTGTATGTCGCATTCATCCCACCTACGGATGTTAAGTGAAATAGGGAAGCCATCAGTCCAGCACTGCCTACTAATTCAGCTGGTCCCTACCATCCAACCGTACTTGCAGCATGATTTAACACAATACGAAAAATTCCTTCTTACTCGTTTTAGGTTTAATTTATATCACTATTTGGTTTTGTTTCCGAAACAGAATGATTGGACACATAACATCTCAGTGTGTCCCTGTGATTTAATGTCTCCACAGTCCACAATTAATGTCTTCTTTTTTTGCAAATTTTATACACCATTACGCAGGCGGTGGATAATACCAGTATTAAAAGTTCTAAAAATTCGCAGATGTCGCCCTGCCTACCTGGCACTACAATTTCTGGAAAATAACTTGATGACAAAATCGGTTGTAGAGTATCTTAAATTATGTATTAGGCATCGAACGAACCTATGAACTCTGATGGAGTATCCTTTTTGATTTAAGACGGACTTCTAAAAATATGCTTTTAAAGTACTGGTTGATACTGAATGAATGTGATTGTTTAATATATATATTTATTGTGTTTTTTATGTACTTTTATGGCTTTCAAAAAATGGAAACCGAATAAAGATGATTTGATTTGATTTGATTCAACTATTCAGACAAGCAGTGTACAGTCAAATGTGCACAATGTATCTGGTTCCCTAACCACTTGCAGACTACTGAGTCAGTCATGCAAAAGTCCAGGGAACAGTCATGCTTGTCTGGAATAATAATGTGAGTCTGTCTCCACTCCTTAAATCATCTTGACAGAAGCATGTCCTTATTTAATTTCTCTGCTGACACATAAGCGCTTATAAACGTATTCTGTTGTCAACTACTAGCAGTTTGAGAACCCCGGTTATTGTCTTTGCACTTGGAGAATGAGTCAGCCATTCAGACAAGCAGTAGTACAGTCAAATGTGCACAATGTATGTGGTCCCCTAACTCCCTTGTAGACTACTGAGTCAGTCATGCAAAACTCTGTGAAATAGTCATGCTTGTCTGGAATCATAGTGTGAGTCTTTCTCTACTCCTTAAATCATCTTAACAGAAGCATGTGTTTATTGAATCTCTCTGCTGAAACATAAGCACTTATAAACTTATCCTGTTGTCAACTACTAGCAGTCTGAGAAGCTGGTCACTATCTATGCACTTGCATAATGAGTCAGGCATTCAGACAAGCAGTGGTACAGTCAAATGTGTACAATGTATGTGGTCCCCTAACCCCTTGCAGACTACTGAATCACTCCTTCAAAAGTCCAGGGAATATTCATGCTTTTCTGGAATCACAGTGTGAGTCTGTGTCCACTTCTCTAATCATCCTGACAGAAGCATGTCCTTATTTAATTTCTCGGCTAATTTCTCGGCTAACACATAAGCGCTTATAAACTTAGCCTGTTGTCAACTACTAGCAGTCTAAGACCCCAGTCACTGTCTATGCACTAGGAGAATGAGTCAGGCATTCAGACAAGCAGTGCTACAGTCAAATGTGCACACTATTTGAAGTCCCCTAATCCCTTGCAGACTACTGAGTCAGTCCTGCAAAAGTCCAGGGAATAGGCATGTTTTTCTGGAATCATACTGTGAGTCTGTGTCCACTCCTTAAATCATCCTGACAAAAGCAGGTCCTTATCTAATCACTGTGCTGAAACATAAGCGCTTATAAACGTATCCTGCTTTCAACTACTAGAGTCTGAGAACCTAATCACTGTCCATGCTCTTGGAAAATGAGTCAGGCATTCATGCAAGTAGTGTTACAGTAAAATGTGCATAATGTATGCGGTCCCCTAACTCCTTGCAGACTACTAGTTTGTCTTGTAAAAGTGCATAGACTAGCCATGCTTGTCTGGAATCACACTGTGAATCTGTGTACACTCCTACATTCATCTTGACAGAAATATGCCATTATGAAATCTTAAACATAAGTCCTTTTAAAGTTACCTTGCTGTGAACTACTAGTACTCTAGGTACTCATGCACTGTCTATGCATTTGTAGTGCACTTATTCATTCCAATAATTACTTAATTAGTAGGTGTGTATTTTAGTACATTAATTGTGATTTCAAAAGAGAGTCTTTAAATTGGTTTTATGTAGAATGTGTTTGTTTAGTAATAGAATAGTATATTTTATAGATTTTTTTAAATATCATCATATATATATTTTCAGATATTGTTCATCATCATTAAAATAAGCTTATTATGGCAAAAAAACAGAAAAGAGGAAATAGCAGAATAAGGACTATTATTTGAAGAAAATTCAACGGCAAGTTTTGGATGAACAATAATATGTGGGGAAAAAGAAAAAGTCTTGCGGTAAGAGAACAAAATATATATATATATATTTTTTGTGTCCTCATATTCGCCCTTGGTGACCATATAGTAACGAACAATTAGAGGAGATGACTGAGACACTGACCCAGATTAACTGGGGGGGATTTAAATGGTTTCTACCGGAGTATCCCACAGTGCCAAGCATCTACAACTTAATCATCATCAGATGGTACCAACAGGGCTAGCATACTGCTATATACAACCCATTTCGTAACCAAAATCGCACGTGTAGGGTATGTATAGCAAAAGGGGATCACGAGAGACGACCCTTCAAAGCAGCACAATCATAGGACATGGGGAAAAAAAAAACTAAAAAACCCATGATGTTCTGGTCTATGATTACCAATTCAAAAGTAGCCAAAATCTCCTCTTGTGTTGGTTACCCACTCTAGCCATGTCCAATTTGGACATCTGTAACATAGCTGCACGCCAATCGGTAAAAAGAGGAGGTGTCTTGGCTTTCCACCGTCTACAAATTTCTCTTCTAGCCAACAAACAGCTATAAAAGACCAGCTTTTTACTTATGCCATCAAGCTCTGGTATAATACCAAAGAAGACTAACATGGGGCTAGGGATGACTTGCGAACCTATTGCTGATGAGAGGGAAGCGCATATTTCATTCCAAAATGATGTTATAAATGAACACTCAAAAAACATATGAACATCTGATGCTGCTACCAAACCGCAGGGCAGGCCACCTGAGCATTATTGGGGAACTTTGATAAACGCAGTGGAGAGTAGTACACTCTATGGAGTGTAAAGAAGTGGTTACGACGGAGCCAGGAAGGTTTCACAATCTCCCCCAGAATCTTAAATGATTTTAGCCACAAACCCTCCACATCGGTGTTGGTGATATATGTTTCCCAGAGCGAGTGGGGGAGCAGGAATTCGAAATCAGTCTCGTCTAGTATAAGGTTGTACCAAAATGTAATCTCTTTTTTAAAAGGAGGTTTGTCAATCAGATGAGTAACTAGATTGCTGTCAGCGCCTATTTTAAACCTACCCCTACCTTAACTATAAGCCTGTGACCAACTCTGGATTTGAAGGTATTTAAAGCGTGAGAAGCGAATTCCTATTATTGAGCTCAAGGTCTCCCATGAGAGTAAAACTCCTTCAGCAAACAGGTCCCCCCAAGATGAAAGCCCGGCCTCTCTAATTGAGAGAGCTAGGCTATCCAAAAGCCAAGACGGTGCACCTAGAGAGTCCCATAATGGGGCCCTGCTAAGATAGTAGTCCAGTTTGAGTGTGCGTCTTAAATTAGCCCATGTTCTGGCAAGATCCCTCAAAACCTTTAACGTGACCTTCTTAAAGTACTTACTTAGGGTCACCAAATTTTAACAAAAAGTTCGTCTGCCCAATTTTTTCCCCCTTAAGAAGTGCTGCAAATAATTTCCTGCACCCTACGTTATTAGGGGTCTTTAAAAGCATCCTGATGTGAGAAAGTTGAAAGGCCCATCCAAAAAACTGCAGATCCGGTGCTGCAAGGCCCCCTTTTTCTCGACGACGTCTTATCTTCTTCTAAGATAACCTAGGCGTACGACTATTCCATATGAATCTATTTATTTCGGTTTGGAGTTTGGCAGTCAAAGATGGATCAAAAAAGAGAGGGATAGTATTAAACAAAAACATAATCTTGGGTAAAATGGTCATTTTAACCAGGTTAGACCTGCCTATCAGGGAAATAGGGAGAGCTGACCATGATCTCATCGATCTTCGAGCCTCCTTAGCCACACGAGGAAAATTTAAAGGGACGATCTTATTAATGTCCGTATAGATATTTAACCCGAGATGCCTGAGGGTAGAACTAGGCTGTACCCCTACGACCGGTGCAGGGTGATTCCAGACCATAATATCGGTTTTGGATGCATTCACTTCGTAACCGGATATTGCCCCAAACTCTTCTGCAATAAATATAACAGTAGGAAATGCCGAACTCAACTCGGATGAAAAAATAAGAACGTCATCCGCATATAGTGCGACTTTCCGCTCCCATCCTTCAAAAATAAAGGGTTTTATATTAATATTGTCACAGATTAATTGGGCGAAAGGTTCAATATATAAATCAAATAAAAGTGGGGAGAGGGGACACCCTTGACGGGTTCCTCGTGTAATGTTGAATGGCTCAGTAAGTTCCCCGTTGACCAATAATGAAGCAGAAGGGTTTTTGTATAGTAGTTTTACAGCTCGCCTAAAATTATCTCCCAGATTAATCTTTTTTAAAACTTCCTCTAAGTACACCCAGTTTACCCTATCAAAAGCTTTTGTGGCATCAAGAGTAAAAACTGCTAAGGGAAGTGATGCTGATGTGGCCTATATTCTATATCTATTGCGCCAATAAGGTCGTAAGTCAGTTCGTACAGTTGCCTTTCCTTTACAAAGCCCTTCTGGTCCAAATGCAGAATATTGTTTGCTATCCCACCCAATCTATTCGCAAGCACGGATGCAAAGATTTAATAATCTGTGCTAAGAATTGAGATTGACCTATATGACCCGCAGTTGGTTGCAGGTTTGCCCGGTTTTAAAATCAGTTATAGAGGCCCTAACGCAAGAGGCGGGAGGTAAGGCACCTTCTAGTAGGATACTGTTAAACAAGTTTGTTAAATAAGGAAGAATTGATGGACAAATTACTTTATATATTTCGGAAGGTAACCCATCGGGTCCTGCAGCTTTGCCGTTTTTACTTTTCAAGATGGCAGAACTTACTTCCTCCAGTGTGATAGGGCCATCTAAGGCATTCCTTTGTTCTAAGTCTAAAACCGGAAGAGCAATCCCAGATAACCAATCCCTTGCTTGGCTGGGTTGTACATTCTTATCCTCGTGATATATTTCACTAAAGAAACTTCTAAAAGCTCCACTAATTCCCTCATCTGTGGAGTGTAAAACTCCATCCTTGCTAATAGAGCTAATATTGTTTCGGACCCTATCTGTCTTCGACTTCCAGGCAAGGAGCTTACCGGCACCTTCCCCATATTCGAAATGGGCCAATTTGCTAGCCTCCCATCTCTCTAAAACCCGTGCACTCAGAACTGAGGAGAGATCTCCTTTTAAGACCGTTAATCTGTCTTGCAACTCCTCTAATGGGGACCCTGTTGATACTGGGTTTGTGTCAATCTCTTCTTGAAGTCCTGCTAT
This sequence comes from Lissotriton vulgaris, assembly GCF_964263255.1. Taxonomy (NCBI): domain Eukaryota; kingdom Metazoa; phylum Chordata; class Amphibia; order Caudata; family Salamandridae; genus Lissotriton; species Lissotriton vulgaris. The sequence continues at coordinate 1,944,505,938 of NC_141689.1, forward strand.
CTCCAATTCAAGAGAGGCTACTGCATCCCTATAGGTCTTGTTTTTGTATGCTGATATATTGGTTAGATAACCCCTTAAAGTAGCTTTGAATGTGTCCCAGGTAGTCCCAGGTGGGGCAGACCCCTGATTAATCTCCCAGAAGGACTTGACTTCATGATTTAATGCCTCTAGGATGTCGGGAGAGACGAGTATTGATCTATCAAAAGAACAGTTTCTTAGAGAGGGTCTGGGTGCTACTTCAAGCTCAAGCAGGATGGCTGTATGGTCAGGGAGATGAAAAGGTAAATAAGAGACTGATTTTACCTGTTTAACCAGAATATGGCTAATCAAAATGAAGTCAATCCGAGACTGGTGGTGAAATTTGTAATTCTTAAATGTGACCCCCCCTTTGGGACCCATGAAGTGTCCTCCAGATGTCATTATAGTTCAATGCTTTCATGTTATTTAACAGAGACATCCTAGTCTTAGATAGAGTTATAGCCCTGTTAGAAGGTGACATGTCCAATATTGGATCTAAGACTATATTATAATCGCCTGCTAGAATAACCAGCTCTGGGAATAGATATAATTGTGAAAAAAGTGTGACCAAGACTGATGGATCGTCTTGGTTTGGGCCGTAGTATCCTACTATCGTAAATGGTGAACCCAAAATAATAACTGAAGCTATTGCCCATCGGCCATACGGGTCTACCTGTTTAGAGACTAGCCTTGCCCTGATAGATTTTTTAAGAAGAATTGTCACCCCCCTGATATGTGAAGTTTGTGATGTAACAACCCCAAAATCTATCCATCTATTCTTACCCAACAAGTTTTGCATTTCAGTTTCTGCCAAATGTGTCTCCTGGAGCACTAATACTTGCGCAGCAGAATCTCGTAGATATTGCATGATGTTATTTCTTCTTGGAGAAGTCCGAAGACCATTAGTGTTCCAGGACAAAATACGTAGGTTATGCATTATACTGGGAATTTTTTTTTATAAGAACTGAAGGCCATTTCTGCCAAACTCCGGTGGATGAGCTATGTATTAGCTGACTCCTGTCTTTCCCCTCTAAAAAGTACTTTAAAGGACATTTAAGAGGACAATTTTTGCTTTTTTCCTCCCCCCTAAATAATTCATTAAAAAACTTTTAAAGCCTAGAAACAGTGTGCAGATTGTGGAAAGTATGAAGAATGCCTCAACTACAAAAAAGAATAATAAGAAAAAGAAGTAAAAAATGGGAATTTATGTTCAAAAGACACAATGTATGGTAAAAGGAGGCAGAGTCAATATGAAGAAATAAGAAAGAAGATGTTTTATAATAGAGTTGTCTTTAATTTTTTTTAAAGATATGAAGAAATACAAAAGAAGAGCACCATTTATCAAAAAGAAAAAAGAAATTCAAATTATTGTTGAGAAGGCTTTTGAATTAAAAAGGAAATGATTAATTTTAGTTTTAAACAAAATTCTATCACTAGATAAAACAATCCATTTTATGAAGGCCAAAAGTAAGAAGAAGAGAGTAATTAACAGAACTAATTTTTGTGATATTTTTTTGAGTGAATGGAAACACAGTTCAAGTTCAAAGCCTTTCTTTAACCCCTTCCATGCTGATAACGGCCGGGAGCCGTCATGGTACACAGTGGTAGTTTGCTGATGACGGCTCCCGGCCGTCATGACCGCACCCGTGATCGGAATGTGCCGCACAGGCGCAGAATCGCGGCCGCGCCCAAGGGGTTAATGAAGATAGTTATTTTCAGCCCAATACTTGCTTGCAGTTGATACCCCTGGTCGAGCTTATGAGGTTAAAAATTGCTGTCCTATTGAGAAAGAGAAGATGGTTTCTAGAAATGTATAAGAACAAATAGCTGACGAAGTTCTAGGGAGACGTCCTAAACCACAGTGTATACTCACGATTGCAGTAGTATTTGTAGTATACAACATGAATCTATTGATATTTTACGCAATTTCTTAAGAGAGTATAGTAAAAAAAAGTGTTAAACAAAAGATTAAGATGTTGCAAGGACTAGATCCTTGTAGAGTGAGAATAAATACTGGTTTGCAAAGTCATTCTCTGGCTTGTCTTTCTAGAAAAGTATGTCAAAGTGTTTTCCATAATTTCAGAATGTTAGCAGTACATCATTCTCAAATGCGGAAGTTAGTCAGAAGATTGAATTACACAAAAAATCCAGCAATAATTTTAAATGAGTTGAACAGTGCTCTTTTGCGTGGGTCAGAAGCAGATATAAAAAAGGTTTTTGATGAAATAGAGTCTTTTTACTTTGGTCCTGAACAAGAGAGTGCAGAAAGTGATACATTAATAGAAGTAGATTTTTAAGACAATGTGGAACATACTACTACAAACATTTTTTAAGAACAAATTACAAAGTTTAAGGTGATTTCATCTGAAAGGCCAAATTATTCTTGTATTTGTTGCCCACCAACTCGCTATAAAAATCAGACTAGGGCTGTTGATCTATATTTAAAAAGTGAAAGAGAAAATAATGATAAGTGGAAGAAATGTTCAACTTATTTGTTGGTAGAGGATTGCTTTGATTTGGTTTCTGATCAGCGTATTTGTAAATAATGTTTTAACAAATTAGATGAGAATAAAATGCCTGCTAGAGCTGTCCATAATAATCTAGAGTTGGTAACTATTTAGAACTGATAGATTTAAATATATATGAGTCTATGCTGTTTCAATGTGTGCACCCATTTCAGGCTATTGTTAGTATGGAACCTAAAACAGGTAAATTGCCTCCTACATATTTACAGAGAGGATTAAAAGGAAGAGTTGTATATTTACCTCTAGATTTGAGGAACAATATTGAAACTATTGGTGTAGAGAATGCAGAAAGTGAACCACTACTTATCCTAGTTGATGGTGTTCCTACTAAGAGTAACAAAATCTGGCAGGAATTAGTGGATGTCAGGAAAGTGCAAAGGGCAACATTATATCTTATAAAAAACAATGATTACTAAAAAAATGTGAAATGTCAAGTGGTCAAATTAAAAAAGTGGACATGTCCAAAAGTGAAGAAATCTATGAACATTATAGTGTACATCCACTTCTTTCAAAAGAAGTGTTGGGGAATACTAGTGAATTATTCCAAATGAAGAAAGCGAACGGGACTCCCTTGAGTGTATGGGAAAAAAGTTTGGAAGCTTGTTGTGTTCCGCAGCTGTTCCCAACAGGAAAAGGTTGACGATATGACAAACGATCAGTGCAGATTCCTGCATCAGAATGTCGGACAACAAGATTGTATGGAGAAGATCCAAGATTTTGACTATATATCCCATATATATTTCATCTTTTGTTTGAGAGTGACTTGTCTGGACTTTCATGTGCGCTCAACAATATAACAAAATATTAAAAACTGGAGTACATCATCAAAATGTTTCTGCAAAAGAGTTTATGGATAAAGTACTTCAGAGAGATGATCATTTTGAATCTCAGCTGATTAATTTGATGGGATGTCAGCGTGGTACTAATGAGTATTGGTACCGTTGTCATTGAGAACTTAACTGTATGATAAGGAACTTAGGAACTCCTACTTGGTTTGTTACCCTAAGCTGTGCTGAATACGCAGATGATTTACTTGAATTTCATCGAGAAGTAAATTCAAATATAAAAAATATTGCATACAAGACAGCTGGAGAATTGTTCTCTTTGGATCCTGTTAATGTATGCAGATATTTCAATCATAGGTTTGAAGCTATGATGTCTTTTATCTGCAATAAAAAGAATCCTCCTCTTGGAGAAGTTGTGGATTTCTTTTGGGGAAAGGAATATCGAGCTAGAGGTGCTCCTCATATACAAATGCTTTTATGAATCAAGGATGCACCCAATTTTAGAACTGATTCGGATGACACTGTCTTGTCTTTTATTGAGGATTATGTCCCATGTGCTATACCAAAAAGAACAGAAGGAAACATCTTAAGGGAACAAGTGTTACAATTGCAAAGTCATCGATGTGGCAAATACTGTAGACAAAAGTACAAGTCTAAGGAAAAGTTATATTCCCATGTGTCGTTTTGGATTTCCACATCCAGTAATATCCAAAGGAAGAGTAAACAGTTTCATGTCAACTGTGAGACATACCATTACTAGAAAATCTCCTAAAAATACATACAAAGTGAAGACTCAAAGTATATCAATGATTATAATCCAGTTATTCTCTTAATGTGGAATGCTCATATGGATATCCAGCATGTTGCGGATAATTCTATTGCTGTTGCCCGGTATGTGACATCTTACATAACAAAATCAGAAAAGATGGAGTTGAAAGAAATGTGGGAAGAAATTTCTCACGAGAAGAGTCTTAGTAAGAAATTGTACAATTTACATTTTACAGTTTCAGTTTGAATATGTTATCCCATCGAGAAATTTGGGAATATGACTGCTCAAATTGGTTATCATCGGCAAGTTTATACTCAAAGTCTAGAAGAATCATTTGGGTGAGTTTAGGCCTTGCTGCAACGTGAAATTGAGTACTTAAATCTATACAAGAAATTAAATATTTAGCAGAAAATGAACCGGAAAGGACAGATATTGTCAAAACAAACATGTTGCACACATATTATCCAAATAGAAGTCATCATCTTGAGAACATATGTCTCTATGAAGTGCTGCAATATTACACTTTTAAAAGGAATACTACAGAAAACGTAAATGAAGGAAAAATGCAGTGATTGGTTCTGAAGGATGTTTGGTGAAACAAAGGAAAGCAAATTTGATTAATCACAGAAAACTGAGTTGTGATACTCCTGATAAAAGAGCATGTTACTATTTAGTACTTTTGCAACTCTTCAAACCCTGGCGTACAGAATTGGAATTACTTGGAGATTGTCAGTGCTATGAAGATTCCTTCAATGCTTATAAAGATAGCATAGAATGTAGAGTTTTTGCAAATTATCTAACAATGTTGAACAATGAAATTGATCAAGAAGCTACTATTGCAGCTGAGATTGCTCGAGACAGTTCTCAAGACAGTCAAAGTTCTGCTCCACTGACTCAAGATGCACTAGGACAACCAATTCTTGAAAATTAAACGGCAATCACCATGAACGAAGTGGAAACAGCAATGCATCAAGCTCAAGAAGATATTATGGACTTAGGAAACTTGGAAGAATAATTAAATGTTGAACAGAAAGAAACATATCAGCAAGTGAGACAACAGATTGATCATGGATTTCTACATGAAAAGAAAGAATGCACATCATTTTAACCTATCCGAATGTATGTCAGTGGTCAAGCTGGAACTGGAAAATGTTTCTTAATTAAAGTATTGACCAGTTATCTACAGAAAACAACTGACTCACAGTTGCCTTGTGTTGTAACTGCTCCAAATGGGTAGGCAGCACACATCATTAAAGGAATTACATTACATTGATTGAAGTTTCAAGAGTGCTAAAGAAAATGACATTTCTGATTATTGATGAGTTGAGCATGGTCTCAAACTTAATGCTTGCCTTTGTGCATTTAAGAATGCTGCAAATTCTTAAAACAGAATACGATGTCTTATTTGGAGGAAAACATGTGAAAGTTTTGGGAGATCTACTGCAACTCACTCACGTAAAAGGACTACCAGTATTTAAAACACTTGTACATGAAGACACCAAAAAGTCTTTGGGAAGTGTTGGAAACGTTAATATTTGGTCATATTTTAAATTCAAAGAACTCATTAAAAATATGCGACAGGCAAATGATGCTGATTATGGAACTATTCTTCAAGATATAAGAATTGGAGTATTGACAGAACATGGCAAACAAGCTTTGCAAAGTCGACTACTTACAAATTTGTTTCCAAATGAAAATATACTTCCTGAAAAAACATTTTTATAAATTGCAGAAAATAAATCTATAATCTGCTTAATGCTAACACTGCATGAGTGTTCTATATCCAATGAAGAACTTTTAAAGTTAGAAAATGAACAAATAATAAAAATGGAAACCATTGATAAAATAGAGCAGGAAGGAATCACTATTATTTTGACTGAAAAATTAAAAACAAAATTGGATTCTTTAGAAAAATCTATATCTAAAAATGCTGGTTTAAAAAAAAATGTATATGTTTGTGCAAACTGTCGGGAAATTTTACGGCGTCATTTTGATGGGGAAAAAGGTTTAGTAAATGGAGCAATGGGTAAAGTTGTTCATTTTGTTAATTATCAAAATAGAGATGGGATTACATTTTTAAAAATCACATTTTATCAGATTGAAGAAGTAAAACAAATTGGTCATTGTTCAGTTCGTGTTTTGCTTGTTAAAGATTTGTATGTTCGTAGAAAACAGTTTCCTCTGTTTCTGGCATATGCAATGAGTATTTATAAATCTTAAGGTTTAAGTGTAGATAATGCTTTGGTAAGCATTGGAAATACCGTGTTTAAAGAGGGTATGGCATATGTTGCTTTGTCCCGATTCAGAACTTTATCTGGATTGTATTTGGTTGATTTTGATGAGGGAAAGATTAGTACAGATGAAAACTGTGTAAAAAAGAATAATCGGTTAAGAAGAGTGTATGCTCCTAATTTAGGAGAATATCCTGTTTATGAAAAGCGTGTAGTATGTCGAAAAAGAAGATATGAGAATATCTGTAGTGAAGTAATAGAGAAGGAAAAATATCAAGATAATGGAAGCATAAAGAAAAAGGACACTATTTAAGAGATTGTCGGGTATCAGTTAGAAAATAGTTCAGTATAAACTGCTATGCTAATGTAGTGGTCAATGTTGTTTTTTTCTAGAAAGTTTGCAACAGCAAATATGGAGAATCGTGAAAAAAGATTTTATTCCTTGTTGCATTGTATTTATGAAAAATTGAGAACTGATAAAAGGAAAATACAAAGTTTTTCTGATATTCGTAATCCTTTGGATATATGTTTTGGTTCTACAAGATGCTCATGAATTTCAAATGTATATGCTTGCGGTATTGGGAAATGAAAGAATAGAAATTGAAAATCATTTTGGCCTTTGTTATAAATGGAAACATGAATGTGAAAATTGTATGCTTACTTCTACCACTAACAGAGATACTGAAAGATTAATATATTTGACAATACCAGGCTGTAGAACAGTGCCTTTCAACAAACTAGAAAAAGCAGCAAATCAAAACATGGAGTGTAGCCAATGCAAATCAGAAATGTTATCAACATTATTTATACAAAGATTTGGACAATATATATTTTAATAATACAACATTGTACAGCTGATGGAAGAAAATTGGAAACTTTAATTAAACATTGTGTAGCAAGTCAACTATCAATATCAGGAAGAACTTTTGTAGCAGTAGCAATTATTATCCATGGTGGTCCTTTTGCAACATCTGGACATTACACTATCTATTTAAAATGCAATAAAGGATGGACATATTGTAATGATGCACATTTGGGGGTTGATTAGGATGGCAGACGGATCGCCACCACCATGCAGGAGGTGGCAGTCCGCCATCCGTGCCCGTCTGCAACCAATTTCCCCCCGCCATATTACAATGGCGGGGGGACCGTGGCGGACAGAAACACCTTCTGCCGCTTTTCTGCCGCTATCAGCTTGCGACCGTGGCGGAAAAGCTCTAATATGGTGGCGGTGTCTATCAGACACTGCCAGCCATATTAGGATGGGCTTTGGGGGCCTGTTGCGGACCCCAGGGTGAAGGGTGGATTGGGGGTGCACATAGGGGGTACCTATGGTACCCCCCTGTGTTTCCAAGTACAACATGGCAGGCACCGCGCAGTGCCTGTCATGTTGTGCTTGGAAATGCACAACATGCCTTTTTAGCATTGCGGCGGGCGGTGCTTCAAGCACCGTCCGCTGCAATGTTAAAAATGCGGGGTGCACCCGCCACTGTGGCGGATGCATCCTAATTTGGGGCACAGAACCTCCACCCTTGTGGCCGACGGTCCCTGCCCCAGACAGGATGGCGTCCGCCATCCTAATGGACCCCAAAGTTTTTAAACATCGTTTGCCTTATGAATTACAAATTCCTACCTAATATTTTTTAAACCAAAGTTCTAACAACATAATTCGGCCTATTGGGAATATGTTAAAATGTATTAATATGATTACTATTGGACAATTCTAGTATAAAGGATTTCAGGAATACCATCTGGCCAAGAGGAAAGGTATTAATATCAATTAAGCACTTTTTCATGGACAATCTCACATCACATATTTTTAAAGACCATCATTTAGAGTATATGGAAATTATAAAGAATTGTTGATTGAATTATTGTTTCGGTTCTTTCATATTATAGTAACAAAATTCTCTTAGAATGAAGCATTTTATTTATGTGTGATTTGAATTATATGGCATGTTGTTAAGGATATTGTTTTTATGGAATATGCAAACATAGTTGACTATATTGAAAATATTTTTGACACAGATTTGGGCTTTTTGAAACAATCTTATTGATTGTTTTGTTTTTTTGCCTGCGGTTATGAGATGAGTAACAATGAAATCACTGTTTGTAGTGAAATTCAATATATTCTGAGCACAGCAAAAAATTCTAACAAAATAATTCATATAATGTTAAAATTACGTTGTGTTGTAAAAAAATATAACATTATATATTATAACTGTATTTTTTTCTTCTCTTTCACAGATCCTAATTCTAAAGTACGACATTTTGAGAAATTTTAATTATAAAAAATAACTGAACAAATGTTTAGCATTTTTGATATGTACTACTGTCAAGGTAAGATTAAGTAATGCAAACACTATCAATGCACTACTACATTCAGCTGGGCACTATATATATAAACGTCTAACCAGCTACTAAGTAAAGTACTACCTATGCAATCTAGGAATGCTCCTGTCTGTCCCATGCACTTCTCCAATCACCCATCCAGCACTATCTACATATTCTATCACTTCACCAATACCTAAGCACTTATAATTTCAGCATACACTCTCTTTGCTAAAGTACACAGTGTTGTTTAAATACCCCTCACACAACAACAGGCCCCTTGGTGTCATGCTTCATCATCGGGGTCTTCGCACCCCTCTACGGGATGCGGCGTGCTGCGACTCACGGCTACGTAGGAGCACTGAAAGTGGACTATGTGTTGATGTGTGTGAAGGAATTCAATGTGAGTGGTGAGGTGAAAGACAGTGATTGTTAAAAGACACCTGGCTCCTAGGAGAAAAAATAATAAAAAGTTTTTATTAAGCCCTCGGCTGGTGTCGTTAAAAAAGTGCAGAGTGAGGTTGTTGGTACTATTTAGGGTACATCAACCTCTCAAGTGCGTCAACATGTTTCGGAGTAACAAGGACTCCTTCTTCAGGACGGGATGTGCACTAGTATCCCCACCTTACTCACATGTGTGTAGATGTCAAAGTGTGCTCTACAAAAAATTAGTTGGAATAGGTGAAATGTACCTAATCGTGTTATGAATGTAGTCTGTTGCGCCCAATTGGCGTAGTTAATACAGAACTTTTTGATAAAGGCTAAATGGCCTCATGAGCCAAGGCGTGGTATTGGAGGTTCTCTTTTCTTCTTGCCCAATGTAGCAACGGTAACTGCCAAATCTGGTGGTGTTCCTCCCCTCAACGCGGCTCCCGTCGGAGCCGATTTGAGGGGAGGAACACCACCAGATTTGGCAGTAACCGTTGCTACATTGGGCAAGAAGAAAAAAGAACCCCCAATACCATGCCTTGGCTCATGAGGCCATTTAGCCTCTATCAAAAAGTTCTGTATTAACTACGCCAATTGGGCGCAACAGACTACATCCATAACACGATTAGGTACATTTCACCTATTCCAACTAATTTTTTGTAGAGCACACTTTGACATCTACACACATGTGAGTAAGGTGGGGATACTAGTGCACATCCCGTCCTGAAGAAGGAGTCCTTGTTACTCCGAAACATGTCGACGCACTTGAGAGGTTGATGTACCCTAAATAGTACCAACAACCTCACTCTGCACTTTTTTAACGACACCAGCCGAGGGCTTAATAAAAACTTTTAATTATTTTTTCTCCTAGGAGCCAGGTGTCTTTTAACAATCACTGTCTTTCACCTCACCACTCACATTGAATTCCTTCACACACATCAACACATAGTCCACTTTCAGTGCTCCTACGTAGCCGTGAGTCGCAGCACGCCGCATCCCGTAGAGGGGTGCGAAGACCCCGATGATGAAGCATGACACCAAGGAGCCTGTTGGTGTGTGAGGGGTATTTAAACAACACTGTGTGCTCCCCGCCACTGTAGGGATCACTACCACTACAAAGAGTGGTTTCCTTTTGTTTAAAAAAGATTACCAGGGGAGATAGAATCCACTTCCTCCTCTCCCTCCCTCTCCTTGTTATTTTCTTACACTCTCTTTGCATCACTGAAATTACTCCCTTTATAAGTCATATACTTAAGAAATGGCCTAGTCACTAACACAAGTGCAGGCACAATATTCTGTACACTATGCATGTAAACCTCTAAACAGCTACATACCAACTGATACAGTCTTCTAAATACCCAGTTAATACTTATGCAATGTAGGAATCCTTCTATCAGTACCATGTATTTCTCCAATTATCCATTCAGCACTATCTACGTATGCTATCACTCCGCAATACCTAACCATTCATAGATTCAACATGTACTTTATTTGCAGCACTGAAATTCTTCTTCTTACTAGTTATGTGGCTAAGGAATGGCCTACCAGTAAAACAAGTACAGCTACAATAGTTTGTGCACTATGCATGCAGACCTTTAGGCAGCTACATATTATTGATACAATCTTCTAAATACTCAGTTAGTACCTATGCAGTGTAGGAATCCTCCTGTCTGTCCCATGCATTTCTTCAATTACCCATCCAGCAGTGTCTACGTATCCTATCATTCCGCCAAAACCTAAGCATGTACTCTCTTTACAAGAGTGAAATTATTCTAGTTACGACTTAGGTAGCTAAGGAATGGCCTAATCAGAAAAACTAGTACAGCTACAATATTCTGTGCACTATGCATGCAGACCTCTAACCAGCTACATAGTATTGATACCGTCTTTTAAATACTCAGTTAGTACCTATACAGTCTAGGAAACTGCCCCATGCACTTGTCCATTCACCCATCCAGCACTATGTATGTATTCTATCACTTTGCCAATACCTAAGCACTTATAAATTTAGCGTGCACTCTCTTTGCAGTACTGAAATTATTCTAGTTATTAGTCATATACTTAGGGAATGGCCTAGGCACTAACCCAAGTACAGGTGCAATGTTGGAATCCTTCTGTCTGTGCCATGTTTTTTCTCAATCACCCATCCATCATGAACCAACGTATCCTATCACTTTACCAATACCTAAGCACTTATAAATTGAACATATACTGTCTTTGCAGCACTGAAATTATTCTAGTTACTAGTCAAGTATCTAAGGAATAGTCTAATCAGAATAACTAGTACAGCTACAATATGTTTTACACTATGTATGCAGACCTCTAATCAGCTACATAGCATTGCTACAGTCTTTTAAATATTTAGTTAGTATCTATACATTCTAGGAATTCTTCTGTCTGTCCCATGCACTTCTCCATTCACGCATCCAGCTTTATCTTCTTATTCTATTACTTCACCAATACCTGAGCACTTTAATTCACTATACACTCTGTTTGTAATACTATAATTATTGCAGTTACTAGTCATGAACTTATGGAATGGCCGAGCTAGTAACACAAGTACAGCTCTAAAATTTTCTACACCATCCAAACAGACCTCTAACTAGCTAGATATTATTGATACACTCTTCTAAATACCCAGTTAGTACTTATACAGTGTAGGAATCATCCAGTCTGTCCCATGCACGTCTTTAATGATGTATCTACCATTATCTTCTTATCCTATCGCTCCACCAATAAGTAAGCATGTATAAATTAAATGTTCACTATGTTTGCAACACTGTCAACATTCCAGTTACTAGTAGTATTCTTATAAAATGACAAGGCACCAACACAAGTACACAAACAATATAATGTGCATAATCCCTTCAAATCTCTAAGTAGATACATACTATTGGTCCACTCCATTAAATTCTGAAGTAGCACCCATGCAACGTATGACACTTCCTGTCACCCTCATGCAATTTGTCAATCACCCAACCAGTACTATGTTCTTATTGTATCTGTCTGCCAATACGGAAGCACGTATGGGGCCTATTTACAAGCACCCTGCACCACCAGTACGTCACTTTTTGTAACGTAGTGATGGCGCCAGACACTCCTCATATTTACAATGAAGGAAAACCCACCTTGCGTAATTTTTCTTCTCCTTGTAAATACAACCCCTTCATACACAGCAGTTTGCGTTGAAGGGGCGTGCCATACGTGTTGTTGTGGATGTTCCCATGCAACACTCATAGAACAAGATACATCTCCAGATTTATGAGAAATTATAAATCTGGAGATGTGTGTGAATGCTGTGGCATCCTTGAGTTAGTGTAGCAAGGCACAACAAGGAGAATTGTTTTAATTTCTCATCATTTTTTTCTCTTTCAAACCATGCTGAATTCCACAGTATACATTGAAAGAGGAAAATGCCTTTACTGATTGTTTTTCTGCAGGAGAGTGTCCCTTCTTGCACACATAACAATCTCTCCACACCACAGACATTCTTGCACCATGGAGCAAGAATGCCTGTGTCACCACATGGCTGCACTTGCAGCAGCAGTGCAGAGGGAAGCATAGAGTTGCCACATATTTATGTACATACTTCACATCCCTGTGCGTTGGAAGTGCCACAGCACAATGCAGCTAAAGAGCTTGCAGTGTCACGCTGCAGTACTTCCTCAGACATTTTCACCTATAAATTCACCATACACTACTAATGCATTCTTTCAGTCAATCATGCTCTACACATATATTCAACCAAACTTTCACACATTGCCATGCAATTATAATTCTTTCTTTAACCAGATAAGGTAGTTCTGATAAGAACTTTTTTTTCTTTTTTATTTTATATATTTGTTTTAGCAATTTTGTATTTTTTTGGTGTTTTTTCAACAAATGAACAAAAACAACGAATAAACCAGGAAACTTCTGTAGTTATTTATCATTCAAAAAAAAAATAATAATAATAATAACGATGGTTGCGTTGCGCAGCAAAAACTGCATCCACCGACTGCTCACTGAAGCATATTAGTTTTTTGCACTTCACACAGTGCTGTTCAAGAAAGGCGAATTCAGGCCTAATGTCTGGTGCATGTGTGGCTGATGACGCTTCAGATGTACTTGGCACAGCGGGTGAGGAGTTCATAGCAGCTCATCTACATTCCTCCCAAGCCAAATTCAGAGGATGTATTGTTTTCATATGTTTATACATTGAGGCAGTGCCACAAGAATATTTCTTTTCACTGCCTATTGACAGCACTCGTTCACAAATTCTGTATGTCACCTTCCTTGCATTGACCTTTTTCTTCCCAGGTGGAAAAGTGAATTTCCACATGATAGACTCCAGCCTTTGTTGACGTGGTGCCTCCTGCAAAGATTCTTCTTTAGAAGATCCTTTCGTCTGCTGCTGCTGCTGTCTAGGGGCCATTTTTTTATATTTTTTGACAAAACACCCAAAAAATAAGCAAAAAAGGGTTCTTGAAGCAAAAGAGATGTCTCTGTAAAGTTGCTCCAACAAGAATGATTGAAATGGGTGGGGTCATTCATTAGTTACAGTGGGAAATGTTATGAACCTATCAAATCTTTTTTTTTTAGGTTACATGGATTCCACACACCGTGCGCTCATGAAGCACGCACCCAACACGATTTCGCGAAAATATTTTTTAAAGTAATATACGTTTATTTTACGTACAAATATATTATTTTTATAAGTATTTTAGATAATCTCTTGCCCTAATATTTATATTAAAGATACATATATTTCATTTTAGACATTAAAAAAATTTGCGGTTGTGGCACAACCAGCGCGTACGAGCACGTCTTTGACGTCACGCAGTACCCGCCACTGCGCAAGAATCGCGTTCCATAGTGTGCATGTGTCACAAATGCGCAGGAGTTGCAAACCCGTCGCATACCAATTGCGCACATCAAGTAATGTTAAATGTAAATGACGTAACTGAAAAAACTTGCAGCCGTCACACACCTTCATGACTTTTCTAAAATGGCATCTAGAATCCACACACCCATTGTGATGGGTACGCTTTGGGTGTGCGACTCCCCCAAAGAATTGAAAAAAAATAAAAATAAAGAAAATAATGAATAAAACAAATAAAACAAAAAAATGTAACAATATTTCAGTTAGAATTTTTGATTTTTTTTTGCAATTTTCATAAAAAATCTATAATGTTATTTATTGAATAAAATATTAAAAAATAAACAGTTAAAAAACAGCAGAAAATCCGTACAAAAAAATAGATATAACTACTATTACACCTAAAAATGAGCATTTAAAAAACCTTTGAAATTCACTGAAAAAACCATAGGTTAGTTAGTTCAGCTAACTATAACTCGCGCGCCCACAATGCACTACTGATGATGTCACATATTACATCACTCATGACATGGTCAGTGACATCACTCATGACATCACTGATGACATCTCAAATGACATCACTGATGACATCACTAATGACATCATCCAGTGAATGTGTGTCTTTCTGAAAAATAAATATTTTTTATGTATGTATATCTAAGGGTCGATGGAAGAATAAATGGGAAAATAAGTATCTAAATGATTGATTTTTTTTGTAAAATTCAGTGTATCTTACTAAATACATGTATTAGTGAGTAATGTTTAAATATATAAATATCTGTATCAGTGTCTCACTTTGTGTATAAGTGGCTGCATGTGTTGGTGAGTAGCTATATGAGTGTCTATACTGGCTATTAGTTGAATTTTTAGTATCAGTATGAGTGTCTGTAGTATGGTTCGGTGGGGGTATTACTTAGCGCATAGATGCATGAATGACTGACTCACTGTTTGTATGTGTTTTGAAGACAACATGTGTGCAGGACTGTATGGGTAAATGAGTGTGTATATGGGGGTGTTAGTGAGTGAATAACTGTCTCAATAGTATCTTTATGAGTAACTACATATGTTTTAAAATAGTATATGTGAATATTGATATATATACATGAGTATATGTGAGAGCGAAAGTTTGGAAGACTTCCTGTATAAATAAGTATGTGTTTCTATAAGTGATTGTTTAAGAGAGTTAGTATGTGTATATTTCTGTACATATACGTTTAGTAGTGTATGACAGGAGTTCTGTACTCTTTCACAATGATGATGTCATCAGTGATGTCATGAGTGATGCCATTTGAGATGTCATCAGTGATGTCATGAGTGATGTCTAACTATAAGGGAGGAATTTCAATGATTTTGTATGAGAGAAATGTCCAGCTAACTAAAACATAGGTGACACCTATGGTTTTTTTAAGTGAATTTCTAAGGTTTTTTAAATGCCAAGTCCTAACTATAACGTGCCTGAAACCTATGGTTTTTTCAGTGAATTTCTAAGGTTTTTTAAATGCTAATTCCTAACTATAATATGCGTGAAACCTATGGTTTTTTCAGTGAATTGCTTATGTTTTGTAAATGATAATATTAAAATGTACTAATTATTATATTTCTTTCTTTTTATAGTAATTTCCTACATTTGTAATATAAATACTTATATTTATTAAGTTACATTTCATATTTTCAATATAAAATAATAACAAAAGTAAATTCAAAAAGAATAAACTGCTAATGAAACCTCCTAGGTGAATTTGTAAGAGTTTGTTAGAGGCAGATTTACAACACCCTTGTTCCTCTTTTACACCGCGGTTGCATTACTTTTCTGATGAAGCAGTAGTGCAAAAAAAGCGCCATGGTCTGTGGTATTTAGAATTTGACGTATCTAGAAGGTGCGTCACATTATGAATCCCAGTACCAGAAAGAGACATTCCTACATAGGGGGGGGTAGCGTTCCGGCACAGGAACACCTCCTAAAAGTGGCTGACTGAAATCTACAAGATTTCACTTTGTCACTTTGGAGCTCATGCTGTGTCATAACCCTACACTACCTTGAAGCAGGTGTAAGGATTGACACAGCAGTCTGAGAATAGGGCCCCCAGAGCATTGCTGGAGATGCGTTGCACTTGCAACATAACTCAAACAATGCACCACCTTTACAGCACAGACACATCACATATATGTGCCATTTTTGTCCCATGGTACACCACATTGTATATACGGCGCATCCATGGTGGTGGTGTCACGTAGCACAATAACTGACATATTCCTGGGGATATGCCAGTTATTGTATATCTGCCCATTAGTGTTTTAATGTAGTGATAGGATTACTACATACAGATGAATGAGTCACTACAAACCTAAAACAACAGTAACAAAATGTTTGCTGGAAGAGTAACAATACAAACTAGTAACTTGAACGTATAAAACACAAATTTGCAAGTACATAGAAGACTGCATACATCGTCTATAAGGGCTTTGAAGCAGTCTATGCCCTAAGACCTATTTTAATGCATGAGTACTTAGATACTGAGTTGGTGATTACAAGACTGCAAGGAAAGAACCTGATTGCATTTATAACAGCCTCAGTTGTACCACAGTATATAGATAAACACATACTGCTGAATAGCTCACTACAATATTGAAACAGTAGTGTGAGAATGTTTGCTAGAAGCATTAGGATACATATTGAGGAACTGAACGTATAAAACATAAGTTTGCTGGTGCATAGAACAGTACATGCACAGTCTATAATGTTTTGAAACAACCTATGCACTAAGACCTCTTTCATCCATGAGTATCTAAATACTGACTAGATCATTACACTTCTGCAAAAAAAGTTCCTCACTAAATTTATTACAGCTTCAGTTTTATCATGGTACAATGAAAAAGAACATACTGCTAACTGGCTCACTACAATACTAAAACAGCAGTGTCACAGTGTTTGCAGGAAGTCTAAGGTTATAGACTGGGCAATTGAAAGCATAGAAGACATGTTTGCAGCTGCATACAAGACTGCATGTATACTCCATACGGATTTTAAGCAATCGATGCCCTCAAACCCACTTTGCATATTTTAAATCAATATAAACATTTAAAGAATATATAACTGAATCTATAACTGCTTCACTTTTAGTACAATAAATACATTAGTAGATAGTGCTCAAACTTTTATTATTTTTCAACAATAACTTTATTCCTGTAACATCTCATAATTTAATAGACATTCCAATGCAACTTCATGAGATATATCATTTAGATAATTTTCCTCTTCAGCAGGTTCTGATTTAATTTGTAGTAAAATGTCAAAATAATTTAAAACTTCCAGAAATTCTCCATCAAAGCTTTCGTCTTCAAAATCACAATTCTTGTCTGCAGCACTAATTTCTCCTTCTTCACTCTCATTGCCTGTGACAGATACAATTAGTTCTTCATTTATACTCAAAGTAATATCCAAAATCTCCTGAGTATGAGGCTGTTCACTTTCCATATTTTTTCCTTTATGTTATTGTTCCTTGTATAAAAATATAAACAGTTAATGTTAACACTTTTCGTAATATATAATACAAAACTACAGTTTTCACCTATTTTGGCCTACAGAAAATACTGTATAAATACTATTATCTAATAACATTCTATTAGTACAGTTTTAGCCCTTTGCAAAATTATACAACTATAATTACGTAACATTCATTAACCTAGGCCTCCTAGTTTATTGTCTAATTTTTATGTTATTGATTTGCTCGTGTTCTTTTACTAACTTTTCTTCATGCAGTTGCTCGTTGTCTATTCTCTCAATCCTTCAATATCTTATGTTTTTCATTAATGTTCCTTCTTAATTCAAAAGTCTTCCTACTATTCCTAACTCAATGTGTTTTTTCCCTTAAGACCTTCCTTACACGAATGTTATTGTTTCTTGTTTTAAGTTAGAGAAAATACATCGACTGAGTACATTCAATATTGTCTATAATGTCAGATAAGTTTACCTACTCACTAACTTGTCAAACAACGTTCTTTAACTCTCACAGAAATATTTCCAATTTCTCTTCAGGAATGTCTAAGGACCAATTGAAAACGGGTCTGAACTCTGGAACGTCCCAGGTGAAATGCGCACTGGTTAGTGAGCGCGCGCGCGCCTCACCAAGGATTCCCCACAACTCTGTGATAAATGACTAGATCGCAACTGCTTCTTTCAGCTGCGGCCCGTGCAGGGACTTGCAATAAAGCAGGCAGGACGGGCGTGGGAGGGGCAGGGTGAGGGGTGATAAACAACGGAATCTGCATAATTGCAGGTAACTAAACAATTACATTAATAAAACGAAATTCGGGCCATATTGTCAACAAAACGCAATATCAACGAAAGGCGACACATTATCCCCACTTTTATCAGCAGGAAAGTGCAGATAAAGTGACGATAATCCATCTAGTTTTGTTGATAACATGACCCGAAATGCATGCTAATGGCTTCGTGGTGACGATCACGCGCGATTAGGCGGTTGTACATGCATGTTTAGGCTCTATTTATTTTTTTTTTAAGAAAAATCGCAGCGTACGCGTACGGAAATATGTACAATTATGAGCAGGAGCTGCATGCTGATTGGCTGTCAATACTCCAAACCAGGAAGCGTTGCAAGCCATCTTATTTGTCATGGAAGCTGAGTCACAAGGAACCAGTAAAACAAAGTTGACAAATAAGGAAAGGGGGCACACAAGAAACATTCTGAACCTATAGTGTTGCTCACGGGGTGGTAGATTTATTGTACGCGTACCAACAATGTACAGCTGTAATGTTGAAAGTCGTCACGTAAGCATACGAAAGCAAGAAAACTAAAAATAATTTTAGATATTTATGAAGTGTATTTGTTTATGTGTTGTGTGGCTCTAAAAAGAGCCATTGTGTTTATTGCGAGATTTTAGTACCTACAAGTACCGATGCAGAGTCTTAAGTTTATGAGGAACACTCTGTTCACCTCTTCTGTAAAATGTACACCATCTCTCCTATAGATGCCATGCATATTGAAACGCAGATTATTGTTGTAAATGGACCCCATTCAGTAGTCTTGGAGAGAGGCAGAAACAGATTTATTCACATGTTTCCTAGCTTTTTCAAACTGTGGACAATAATGGTTGGACCGTTTCCATCTCTGCCTTTGGCATATATTAGAATATACAAAGACCATTTTCGGGAACAGTGTTATCAATTGGGCAAAGGTGTCCTTCATGAGCATTTCCAGAGCTATCACAGTGAATAATTATGAGGTCAGGGTGTTGGAGATGCATAAAGGATTTCACCAATGGCATCAATTGGTACAACTTTAATCCTCCCTGTCTAATCCATTTAATGTCTACATTTGGTAAACCTAGGTCCTTGTTGATTCTTTTCTATTGTGCATAACTTTGACTCCAGAAAATATAGCTGTGTTCCACAATCCACACTATTAGCATTTTGAAGGGAGGTCTGGATGCACTCTGATGGCTTCTGTAAATTAAATGCTAGTTTCAAAAGTAAGATTTTTTTTAAATGGTTGACAACATGCAATTTTCAAAAAAAGAAAATAAATCATTGGTCGTTTGACAACATTTTACCAAAAACTAGGTTCCATGTTTCTGTTTTCTAAATGCCTTATTTTTATTGGTTAAGAAAAAGTGATAAAAAAGAACGTTACATAAGATAAGCTGGTATATTCTCCAGTCAAGCACACTTGCTGTTTTAATTTGCAACAATGTATGATGAACTTTTCACCTGTGTGCTGAGCTAGGTGTTCCCTGAAGTGTTTCCATGGTAACTGGCAGATTGTGGAATAGGGAAGGGTTGAAAGTTCTATTAGTTCGAAAGCTTTGGAATGTTAAACCAATAGAAATGTGTGTTTTCTTTTGAATTAATGTGAACATGATTTTAATTGGCTATTTATATGTATGCATGTGTAAAATGAGAGGGAAAATGTTCAATTTGACGGTTGTGCTGCAAACACTGTACTGTAGAGATTTTGTAGAAGAATATCCACTGTGTGACTGGTATTCTTGTTAATCTAGAATTCAATTTAAAAGGTGAGATGAAAAGTTGTATGGGAGTGTGTCTGTGCGGTGTATCTTTGTACATTAACAAATTATGGGGTATAATATCAAGACTCGGCGATACAATTATCGCCACTTTATCGGCAGGAAACTGCCGATAAAGTGTTGTAAATGTTATGGCCTGTATTGATAATATGCTCCTATATTCATCCGTTGTTAAACTTTTTATAGTAGTAACTGTGTTTTGCTATTATGCATGCTGTTATGTTTTTTTTCCTTTAATATCATTTTGTGCCTCTGTACATTAAGGGATTATGGGCCATATTATCATAAAGGGCGATACATTATCACTGCTTTTTCCTTACAGGAAACTACCGGTAAACCAGTGATAATGCTCTGGATAATATATCCTTATGAATTTCCCTAGAAACTCAGGTTATGGTGTTAACCAGGGCTTCTATGAAAATTCACAAGGATATATTATCGAGACCATTATCGCCGCTTTAGTGGCAGTTTCCTACCAGTAAAAGCGGTGTTAATGTATCGCCCTTTACTGATAATATGGCACTGACAGGCATATTATTAAGGATATTATTAAGGACCAGTGTTAAAATTATCGACGTTTTATGGACAGGAAACTGCTGATAAAACAGCGAAAATGGACTTAACCTCTTGGCTGCTAATGACAAGGGTAACTCGTCATGAACTTTCCATTCATTTCAATGGAAAATGAATGTAAAATATTAATGGTGCCTTAGCAGTGAAGGTGTTAATAGTAGCTTCTTGTAAATTGCTATAGAAGCCCAAGTTCTAGTGTTAATCTTGGCTGGTATGGGAATTCTCAAGAGCATATTATCAAGCTCATTATCATCACTTTATTGGCATTTTCCTGCCGATAAAAACGACAATAATCTTTTGACTTTTATTCATAATATGTCCCGAAATTCATTTTATTAATTTAATTGTTTACTTACCTGCAATGATCCGAGGGGCATATTACCAAGGGAGGCGATAGCCAATTATCACCGATTTAGCATTCGATTTTGGCAGCTACGTGGTGATAATTCTATCGCCCTATTAGCAACCTGTCGCTAACTGATGTTAATGACAGCTTTTAGATGATAGCGAGCAGTTTGGGACCCGCTTTGCATGTCAGAGATGTTTATCGCTAATGACGTGCAAAGTGGGCGTACCCAACCAGTTAGCGACTGAAAGCAGTCATTTTATCCAATCGGAGGTGGATAACATGGCTAAGACCATATCGTCTCTAATGCGTGAATATTGCTGTATTCTCAACGATATTCACGCATTTCGCCACTATCGCTAGATATTTTAGCACAATGGAGAAAAATGTTGCTAATAGCATGTTTTCTCCGCTAACATATCCAGCGATAAGCAGCAATAAAAAAATCATCGCTAACCCTATTTAGCGATAAATATCGCTACTTGGTGGTAATATGCCACCAGATTCTGTTCTTTATCACTCCTCACCCTGCCCCTCCTCTGCCCCACCTGCCTGCCCCATCACAACTCCCTCCACGGGTCGCGGCTGTTTCTATAGTCCGTTATATTGTACTGTCTATTTATACTCTAATTTTTTATAAAATTTTCCTTGCTTCATACTCCTTGTTCTTTTGCTGTAAGTCCTCTTATTTTTATACTCCGAGGTTTGTCCTCATACTCCTCCCTTTGTTCTTGTAAGTAATATAATAGAATATTTGATATATTTTTTTTGTAATATTATATATATTTTTTTATTATAGGTTGTGTTTATCGATACTAAAAATACTGCATCATGCCAACAAAGGACCAAAAGAGAAAGCAACAAAAGAAAAGTATGTATTTGAACAGAACTCACCAAGAAGATTTACATGAAGAGCGATGTCTTAACAAACAGAAGGAAAGTCCTGGTAAGAGCAGGAGCACTTTTTTGAGGAAAATACTAAAGACTAAGAGTAGTGTTCAGAAACAGAAAAATGTCTTGAGTGTATCAGCAACGAAAAAAACCTAATAATAAAGAAAAGAATAATGCAAAATCAAGTGCAGACAAAACTGTGTATAGTACAAGGAGAAAAAAGCAATTCATGGAAATTAGGAAAATAATGAATCCATTTAATGAAGTCCAAAAGTAAGTGGAGAAGACTAATTAATAGAAGTAATTTTTGTGAGGTTTTTTTGTGTGAATGGAAACATAGTTGAAGTTCTGAGCCCTTTTCTTACCGAAGAAAGTTATCTTCAGAGTAATGATTTGTTGCATGCAGTTGACACCTGTGGTCGTGCTTATGAGGTTGGAAATGGTTGTCCAATTGAGAAAGAAAAACGTGTTCCTAGAAATGCAGAAGAGGTGTTAGCTGACGAAGTTTTAGGAAGACTTCCTAAAGCTCCAGTGTACACTTGGAATTGTAGTAGTATTTGCAGTGTGTGGCAAGAATCGATTGATTTTTTATGCAATTTCTTACGTAATTATACCAAGAAAAGTGTTAAACAAAAGATTAAGATGTTACAAGGACTAGACCCTTTCAGAGTGAGAGAAAATACTGGTTTGCAAGGTCATTCTCTGCCTTGTGTTTCTAAAAAAGTATGTCGAAGTGTTTTCCACCATTTCAGGATGTGACCAGTTCATCATATTCAGATTAGGAAATTAGTCAGAACATTGTATTACGCGAAAAGTCCAGCACTAATGTTAAAAAAGTTGAATAGTGCTCTTTTGCATGTATCTGTATCAGATGTAACAAATCTTTGTGATTAAATTGAGATTAGTTACTTTGGTCCTCAGGAAGTGAAAGATTAATAGAAGAAAATGTGGAAGAGAATGGAAAGGGGCGACCACTCGGTCCCCCCGAACGTATGGTTGGGTGCCCCGATCCCCCCGGGAAGCCATTTTGGGCGGGAGGCGTGTCTCGGCTGGTATGCCCGAAGTGGCGTAGTCGGGGCGCGCCTTTTCCCGCCCAAGAGGGGTTGTCCTAAACACTTACACCGTTGGCCACGCCCCGTAGGCGGTCGGAGGAGGGTCTACGCCCTCCCAAAGAAGAATAAAAGGAGCAACAATTCAAGGAAGCATCCTCTTGTTCCTGTGCTTGGAAGCTGCACCTCCTCGTTGCACGTGAGCCCGAGACGGAACAAGGAGCCAATTTTGAGAACTTGTAATTTTTGTGGTTCTCCTTTCAGTTGATTCCGAAGGAAAGTCATCGGACCAGAATTGCCGGGAGTAGTCCCTGCCGGGAGAGGTAAAAGGGCCAGGAATAGGGCGGCAGGAGGGGAGGCCCCGGTTCCCGAGTCACCTCCGGTGAGCCCGGTCAGTCCGGTCGAGGCCCCAGTTCCGATCCCGAACGCGGGACGGCCAATCCCTGTGGTAGTTACACCTGTTAACGAGGGGGATATGCCTCCTGAGCTGGCCGCCCAGTTGGCGGCGTGGTTAGGCAGGAACAACGAGGGTGCTGTGGCACCGGGAGACACGGCCGAGGAGGCCAGGTTAATAATGAAGCACTTGCGGCAATCGAGAGATGCTGCGAAGGCACCTTGTCCTCTTGTTTCCCCGCAGGTTCCCTCGGAACAACCGGCGTCGAGCCTTGGAACAGCAGCGACAACAGACCCAGCGACTGGTTCGGGTAAGCAGCCGTTGCCAATGGCGGGGGAGGGATCGTTACCCTCAAGGAGGGAAAAGGTGGTCCAACATATCCCGATGGATGTAAAAGAAAGGATTTGGGCAGATAAATATGTGAACATGTTTTCACTGTTGACCGATCACTATGAGATAGAGCACGTTAGAAATCAGAAGGAGCTGTTGCATCCGAGTGTATGGCGTGCAAAAATGGCGGGTTTCAGAGTAGAGGAAACGATCGCTAATTGGGCCAGGGCGTTTGGAATGTTCACTGCAATCATGGGGGAACGTAGGCCTGAAGTATTGTCAGGATTAGCTTGTTACCAGACACGTATTATGGAATTTTATGAAACGTATGAAGGCAATCAATGGATGGGTTATGATAACAAATTTCGTAAGGCCAAGGAGCACGACTCATCCCTGACGTGGGATTGTTTCGACTCCATTTCCTGGCAGAAACAGGTTATGCCGAACACGACTAAGTCGTCCTTTTTTGGCGGGAATGGGGCAGAGCCTTCCCGCCATTATTTGGCGGCGCCCTTTCGGGCGGGCGCCAACAGTGATCAGCACACAAAGAATAATGGGAACTCGGGTAGAAAAGGGGTCTGTTGGAGCTTTAACAGAGGCAAATGCACTAGGCCACAAGGGACATGCAAGTTCAGGCATGAGTGTGCAGGGTGCGGACATTCTTCACACCCCGAGAGTTCGTGCAGAGCCAAGAATGGTGATACAGGAGGTAGAGGAGGGGCCAAACAGGTCTAACATCGACCGAGGGGCACCGTTGCCTACTCCCGTTGACATCATGGCAATGATCCCTTGGCTGAACAAATACCCTGATCATGCCTCCGCCGGGGTGTTGCGAGATGGTTTCTCATATGGTTTTCGCATCCCGGCGGGGGATTTTCGGGGGTAAGCACAGTGTAAAAACCAATTATCGGTTCAACAAAATACGGCGGTGGTACAGGCAAAGATTGCAAAGGAGGTGGCCCGAGGTCGGGTTGCAGGACCATATGTGAACCCGCCAGTTGTTAACTTTGTTTGTTCACCGTTGGGAGTAGTCCCCAAGAAGGACCCAGGTGAGTTTAGGTTAATCCATAATTTGTCCGCTCCTAGGGGTCTTTCGGTGAACGATGCGATTGACCCGGGAGTTTGTTCGGTGCGGTATGCATCCTTTGATGAGGCCGTCGCCATTTTGAATCGCCTGGGGCCCGGAGCGCTGATGGCTAAATCAGATATCGAGTCAGCGTTCCGGTTGCTCCCGGTACACCCACAGGATCAGCGTCTCTTAGGTTTTGTGTTTCAAGGACGCTACTACATGGATAAATGTATGCCGATGGGTTGCTCCATCTCTGGTGCGTATTTTGAGAAGTTCAGTACTTTTTTGCAATGGGCTTTCACCAGAGCCACGGGTTTTACGCAGGTCATGCATTACCTGGATGATTTTCTGTTTCTGGGGGCAGCCGGGGACACGGAATGGGCACAGGCTTTGAGGGAATTCTGTAATCTCATGAAACAATTTGGCGTGCCACTGGCACCAGGCAAGACAGTGGGGCCATCTACTACACTCGAGTTTCTTGGAATTGAGCTCGATTCTGTAGAGGGGTGCTTCCGTTTGCCCAAGGAGAAGGTAATGAAATTTAAGGCCTCGCTTGAAATGTGCCTCGGCGAGAGAAAAGTAACTCTCCATCAGTTGCAACAAGCTGTGGGTCAGCTTAACTTTGCCCTTAGAGTGATACCGATGGCTCGCCCCTTTTCCCGCTCTATCGCACAAGCCATGGTTGGCCTCAAGGAAGGGCACCACCGCACAAGACTGTCAGCAGAGGTTCGCCAGGATATGCGCATATGGCTGGCATTTCTGGCGGATTTCAACGGTCGCGTCGTGTGGAACACACCGCCAGCTTCCTCCGAGGAGCTGGGGTTGTGGACCGACTCGGCAGGGAGTGTGGGTTTTGGCGCCATATTTGGTAATCAATGGTCGGCACGTACATGGCCGGCGTGGTGGCACGATGGTGGGCTCACAGGTAACATTGGCTTCCTAGAGCTTTTCCCCATTCTGGTGGCCTTAAAAACATGGCCGGAGGGGTTTCGTGATCGCTCTGTAGTGTTCTGGTCTGATAATATGACCGTTGTTGAATGTATCAATAATCAGGCAGCACGCTGCAAATGGATTTTGAGATTGCTGAAAGAAATTGTCCTGCTATGTATGAGACTAAACGTCCACTTTAGGGCAAGACACGTGCCGGGGGTACTGAACCAGGCAGCTGATGCACTCTCTCGTTCCCATATGCAGGCCTTCCGGGGTTTTCTGCCCTCAGCGGACTTGGTGGCGGCACCATTTCCCGAAGCTCTCTGGTCTCTCGCTGCCCCGGATTACAAAACCTCGTGGGAGAGAGTCTAGCACCCAGGACAAGGAAGGCATATGAAGGAGCGTTCCGTTCCTATTTGTCATTTTTGGGTTCAGCTAAGGGGGAGCATTGGGGGCAGGAGGAGTATGTCTTGAGATTTCTGGTATCATTACATCAGGCAGGCAGATCAGTGGCTACGGCCAATAGGCACCGGGCCGCCATTTCCTTCATGGCGCGGGCTCATGGCATCCAGGACCCCACATCGTCCTTTCTCGTAAGGAAGGCACTGCGTTGGTGGCAACGCCTTGAGGGACGTAGAGTGGATGAGAGGCACCCGATAGGTCTAGAAAGGTTGTCCCCGTTAATGTCCGTACTCCCTGCGACATGTTCATCTCAATCAGAGACGGTGCTGTTCCGGGCCACTTTTGCATTAGCATTCCATGGGGCTATGCGGGTAAGCGAACTGGTAGCGAGGAATAAGCAGGATACGGGGGGAGGTCTGTGCCGAGAGCACATCCAAATTAAGGGGGAGACGATGGTAGTCTCAATAGCCAGGTCCAAGACCGATCAGGGAGCGATCGGGGACAGTGTGGTAGTCCAGCGGATTCCGGGGTCCCCCATGTGCCCGGTAAAATGCGTGGAGGAGTATTTAGCGCAGAGGGCGGCAACATGGGGGGGAAGCTTGCTGAGGCACACCGACGCCACCCCACTGACTAGGTTTCAGTTTCAGCGGGTGTTAACAATGGCAATCGCGGCAGCGGGCTTGAACCCGAGCGATTTTGGGACCCATTCCTTCCGGATAGGGGCTGCTACGGAGGCTACAGCCAGGGGTCTGAGTGTTGAAAAGGTGAAACAGTTGGGGCGTTGTTCCTCGAATTGTTATAAAAGGTATGTGCGGTTGCACATGTTGTGAAGCTAATGTCATGCACTCACGCTTCTTGTTTTCTGTTTGGTTTTACAGTTTCGCGAGCAGGCTTTGCGGGGCGGACTGTGCAGTTGACCCGACACCTGGGGACCAGCGGTCAAAGATCACCGGCTGAGGGAAGAGTGGTGTGGGTCGTTGGCCACTCATACGTGAGGCGCGCCACGGACGTATTCAAAGCAGGTGGCATGATTCACATGGCTGGGGAATACGGGTACAGGGTGACCTTCCACGGAAGGTGTGGGCTCTGTATTGACCATTTTCAAAGTTTCATGGAGGGACTGTTAGGGTGGACAAGGTCACCGCCATCTGTAATCATAGTGCATCTTGGGGGCAATGATTTGGTGACCATTGGTCGACGAGTACTTCTCGAGTTAATTTTATCCGCAGTAAGTTGGTTGGCGAGAAGGGTTCCGGGGAGCACGATTGCATGGTCACACATGGTTCCTCGGAAGGTGTGGTGGGGGGCCCTCTCTGTGTCAGCTTTGAATCAGTCGGTAAAGAAGGTTAATAACAAACTGGGTAGGTTGTTTCGTACAGAAAAATTGCATTGTATTCCACATGGATGTATCCGGGGGGACCATATGTATCTGGAGGATGGGGTCCATTTGTCCCGGGAGGGGAATGTCTTACTCATAGGAGACTTCATAGCTTGGTTAAAGAGTTTGTGTAGCCATGACCTTTAGTAGGAGTTTTGTGGGGGGTCCGGATAGCCAGTCAACTATCCGGCCTGTGGCGGTAAGGTCATGATCGGTGAGCAGTAATTGGAAGATCCCTAGAGGTAGGGCGCCACCCATTATGGATGGGAGCGCCCGGGGGGAGGCGGCCATTGGCCCCTCACACGGAGAGGCGGTACCCACTAAGGATGGGGCCGCCGAAAGGGAAGGCGGTCATAGGCCCCTCCCTGGGGAGGAGGGGTTACGGGCCCCTCCTGGGAATTTCCCGGGGCCAGGACATCCGCGACGGCGGATGTGGTAAGCAGTGTGGGGTGGGAGGGGGGTCTACGCTACCTTCTAGACACCTCACACGAGTCCTCGGACGACCACCAAGATGGCGTCGAGTAAATATGGGGCCCCCGTTAAGACAAGGGAAATTGGAAGTTGGCACAGAGGTACAGTCCTCTGTGCGCCCGCCCCTCACAAGTGAGGGGGGAGTTCTGGTATTAGGGATCTGACACCGGTTACGACCTTGCAGTTGGCCCGTAATGTTAGGATGTACAATTTGAATTTTGAGAAATGCATTTACAGGATGTTTTAGAATCGGCTAGGAGAACCTTTGTATTAGAGATATGTTAAGGTTAGCCAATAAACATCGTAATGTGTAAATGAAATTGTACATGATATGAAACTGTTATTTTAATGTTTTAATTTTGTTTCATATTTTTAATAAATACGGCCGGGAGGGTAACTCCCTCCCGCCTTCTAAAAGTTCAAGAACCGTTTCCGTCTTCCCATTCTTGGGGATTGTGTTGGGAGGGGGTGACGGGTATCCCGGCCATATATAGGACAGTGCAGTATAGAACATTTTGAGCAAGCAATTATACAGTTTAAGGTGATTTCAGGTGAAAGTCCAAATTATTCTTGTATCTGTTGTCGACAAATACGTTATACAAATCAGACCAGGACTGTTGATCTGTACTTAAAAAGTGAAAAGGAAGATAATAATGAGCGGAAGGATTTTGCAACTTATTTGTTGGTAGAGAATTGTTTTGATTTGGGTTCTGATCAGCGTATTTGTGAATATTGTTGTAACATATTAGAAGAGAACAAAATGCCTGCTAGAGCTCTGCATAATAATCTTGAGTTGGTAAATATTCCTTCTGAACTGACAGATTTAAATATCGATGAGTCTATTCTTATTCAATGTGTGCATCCATTTCAGGCTATTGTTCGTATGGAGCCTAAGACAGGAAAATTGCCTCCTTTTGATTTACAAAGAGGATTAAAGGGAAGAGTTGTATATTTGCCTCTAGATTTAAAGAAAAATATTGAAACTATTGGTGTAGACAATGTAGAGGATGAACCTTTAGTTATTCTTGTTAATGGCGTTCCTACTAAGAGTAAGAAAATCTGGCAAGAATAAGTGGATGTTAGGAAAGTGAAAAAGGCAACATTGTATCTGGTAAAAAATAATCAATATTACAAAAATGTGTATGTGGGAGAAGAAGAAATAACTGTACAAGAAGATACTGAGTTGCCATCTGGACAAATTGAAAAAGCGGATGTCTCCTGAACTGAAGACGGGTGTACAGACAAAATATCGACTCCAAAATATCGACTGGACATAATATCGAGTTTTAAATATAGACTGGACAAAATATCGACTGGACATAATATCGACTACAAAAATATCGTTTTTCAGGTAAGTGAAGTAATATCGACTGTATAAAATATAGATAGCAAAAATATCGAATTTTTAATAATATATAATATTTTATAGTGTATTTTTATGTAATAATATGTGTGAATAGTGTGTATTAATGTTATAAAATATTTTATTAAATGAATTTTGTTTTTATAATAATTGCGTAATGTAATTCTGTAGCGGGTTGTGGGTTTATAGGGGAATAGGGTGGGAAGTAATTTAATAATAATTAATTAATTAATATATGTTTGTTAATATTTTTAATTAATAATTAATTGATAATTAATTAATATTAATTAGTTAATTAATTAATATAATTTTGAACATATTTTGTATTAGTAATTAATTGTTAATTAATTAATTGTAATTAGTTAATTACATTAATTAGAGTAAATTTTTAATATATATAATTTTGTGTTATTTTTAAGTAATTAATTTGGAAAAAATAATATTAATTATTAAAATAATTCCAGCTAATGTTCTAATATATTTACTTTATTGTTATTGTTAATTAATAATTAATTGGTAATTAAATAATATTGATACATTTTGGGTAAAGGAGCATTTTTAGGGTTCAGGGTCAGTTTTCAGTTTTAGGGTAAAGGGGTATTTTTGGGGTTCAGGGTCAGTTTTCAGTTTTTGGGTAAAGGGGCATTTTTAGGGTTCAGGGTCAGTTTTCAGTTTTAGGGTAAAGGGGTATTTTTAGGGTTCAGGGTCAGTTTTCAGTTCATGGGTAAAGGGGTATTTTTAGGGTTCAGGGTCAGTTTTCAGTTTTAGGGTAAAGGGGTATTTTTGGGGTTCAGGGTCAGTTTTTGGGTAAAGGGGCATTTTTAGGGTTCAGGGTCAGTTTTCAGTTTTAGGGTAAAGGGGTATTTTTAGGGTTCAGGGTCAGTTTTCAGTTCATGGGTAAAGGGGTATTTTTAGGGTTCAGGGTCAGTTTTCAGTTTTTGGGTAAAGGGGCATTTTTAGGGTTCAGGGTCAGTTTTCAGTTTTTGGGTAAAGGGGTATTTTTAGGGTTCAGGGTCAGTTTGGGGTTTTTGGGTAAAGGGGTATTTTTAGGGTTCAGGGTCAGTTTTAAGTTTTTTGGGTAAAGGAGTATTTTTAGGGTTTAGGGTCAACAAATAAGATTGTAAAAAATTATTTTTATTATTTTCATTTATTATTTAATTATTATAATTTAATTTAAGTAGTTTTAAGTATATTTTAGTAATTAAAATTTAATATTAATTTAATTTAACACTGTTTTTAATAAAGTCGATATTTTTTACATCTATATTATTGTTAACGATATTTTGTACTCGATATTTTTGTACTTACGTGTTTGTAGATACAAACTCGATATTTTGACTGTCGATATTTTGTCCACGATATTTTGGCAAGTCGATATTTTGTCCCTCGATATTATTTCAGTGATCCCTGAAGACATCTATGAACATTACAGTGTTCATCAATTGCATTCCAAAGAAATGATGGGGAATGCTATAGAGTTATTTCAAATGAAAGACGCAAAAGGAAGTCCCATTAGTGTATGGGAAAAAATCTTGGAAGCTCGTTGTTTCCCTCAGTTGTTTCCTACAGGAAAAGGAGGACGATATGATGAACAACCTGTGCAGATTCCTGCATCTGAATACCGGACATCAAGATTATATGCAGAAGATGCAAGATTTCGACAATGTATTCCATATTTGTTTCATCTTTTGTTAGAGAGTGATTTGTATGGACTTTCTTATGCAGTAAACCACATATTGATAACAGGTGTACATCTGCAAAATGTTTCGGCAAAGGAATATATTGATAAAGTACAGCAGAAAGATAATGTTTTGGAAACTCAGCTGATTAATCTGATGGCATGTCAGCGTGGTACTAATGAGTACTGGTACCGTCGTCATGGAGAACTTAAATGTATGCTAAGGACCTTAGGCACTCCTACATGGTTCCTTACTCTAAGCTGTGCTGAATATGCTTGGGATGATTTACTTCAATTTCTTCGAGAGGCAAATCAAAATATACCAAATATCGAATACAAGACACCTGGAGAATTTTGCTCTTTGGATCCTGTTAATGTATGCAGGTATTTCAATCATAGATTCGAAGCTATGATGTCTTTTATCACCAATAAGGAGAAAGAAGCATCAAGCGAGAAGTGCTCCTCACATACATATGCTATTATGGATCAAAGATGCTCCCAAATTTGGAACAGACTCAGATGATACTGTGTTGTCTTTTATTGAAGAATATGCTACATGTGAGGTGCCCAAAAGTACACAAGATAAGGACTTAAGACCGCAAGTCTTACGATTCCAAAGCCATCTTTGTGCAAATACTGTAGGCAAAAGTACTAATCTAAGGACAAATTCTATAGCAAATGCCATTTTGCATTTCCTCGACCTGTAATATCAATAGGAAGAGTGAACAGTTTTATGTCATCTTTGCGACATAATATCACAAGAAAGTCTCCAAAAAATACCTACAGCTTAAGAAGAAATAAAGAGTCAAAGTACATAAATGACTACAACCCAGTCATTTTGTCCATGTGGAATGCTAACATGGATATTCAATATGTGAAAGACAATTCCATTGCTGTTGCTCGATATGTGACATCGTACATAAGAAAGTCAGAAAAGACGGAATTGAAGGAAATGTGGGAAGAGATTTCCCATGAGAAGAGTCTAAGTAAGAAATTATACAGTTACAGTTTGGAGATGTTATCTCGTTGAGAAATTGGAGCGTATGAATGCTTGGATCGCTTATCATCTGCAAGTCTATACTCCAAATCTAGAAGACTCATTTGGGTGAGTCTAGGTCTTGCTGCAACACGAAACCGAGTTCTTAAATCTATACAAGAAATTGAATATTTCGCTGAAAAAAGAGCCAGAAAGTACTGATATTGTTAAAACAAATATGTTGGATACATATTATCCAAATAGAAGTCATCATCTTGAGAACATTTGTCTCTATGAAGTGCTGCAAACTATATTTTTAAATGGAATATTACCGGAAACATTAATAATGGTATATATGCTGTTATTGGTTCTGAAGGATGTCTTGTGAAACAAAGAAAAAGACATTTAATTGAACACTGTAAACTGAGTTGCGAAACACCTGCCAAAAGGGAATTTTACTATTTAGCTCTTTTGCAACTTTTTAAGCAATGGCGTTCAGAATTGGAATTACTTGGCGATTTTGACAGCTATGAAGATTCCTTCAATGCAACTAAAGGTACTATAGAATGTCCTATTTTTGCTAAATATGTCAAAATGTTGAATGACGAAATTGAGCAAGAAGCTACAATTGCAGCTGAGATTGCTAGAGACAGTTCTCAAGACAGTCAAACTTCTGCTCCGTTGAGTCAGGACCCACTGGAAGAACCAATTGTTCTAAATGAAGCAGTAACTGCTATGGAAGAGGTGGAAACAGTAATGCATCAAGGTCAAGAACATCTAACAAACTTAGGAAACTTGGAACAACAACTAAATCTTGAGCAGAAAGAAATATATGAGCAAGTGAGAGAACAGATTAACCTTGGATTTCTTCATGAGAAGAAAGAATGCTCTTGCTCATCATTTGAACCTGTCCGTATGTATGTGAGTGGACAAGCTGGAACACAAGTTTTCTACAGAAAAGAACTGACTCGCATTTGTCTTGTGTTGTCACTGCTCCAACTGGGTTGACGGCACACAATATTAAAGGAATTACTTTACATCGTTTATTAATGCTACCAGTAGAGCATGACAACAAATTACAATACCACAAGCTGTCTGGAGAAGCTTCTTATGAAGTTTCAAGAGTGTGGAAGAAAATGAAGTTTCTCATTATTGATGAGGTAAGCATGGTCTCAAACTTAATGCTTACCTTTGTGCATTTAAGAATGCAGCAAATTCTTAAAACAGAGTATGACGTATTATTCGGAGGAAAACACGTCATAGTTTTTGGAGATCTTCTACAACTTACTCCTGTAAAAAGACAGCCAGTTTTTAAAACACTGGTACATGAAGATACTAGAAAGTCTTTGGGGAGTATTGGCAATTTAAAAATTTGGTCATATTTTCAGTATAAGGAACTTACTGCAAATATGCGACAAGCAAATGATGTTGATTATGGAACTATTCTTCAAGATATAAGAATTGGAAAATTTACTGAACATGGCAAACAAGCTTTACAGACACGATTACTTTCCAATTTGTTTCCGAATGCAAATATTGTATCAGAGAAAATATAGATGAGAATTGCAGAAAACAGATCTGTAATCTTCTTAATGCCAACACTGCGTGAATGTTCTATATTCAATGAAGAAATGTTAAAGTTGGAAAATGAAGAAATTATAAAATTGGAAGCAATTGATTAAATAGAACATGAAGGAATCAGTATTATTTTGAGTGAAAACTTGAAGAGGAAATTGGATTCTTTAGAGAAATTGATAAGTAAAACTGCTAGTTTAGAAAATATTTTGTTTGCGACGTAAGTTGAATGTGCAAAAAGGTTTAGTAAATGGAGAAATGGGTAATATTGTTGATTTTGTTAATTATGTAAACAGAGCTGGCATTGAATTTTTGAAAATCAAATGTAAGGAATTTGCTGAAGTACAACAAGTTAGTCATTGTGCAGCTCGTTTTTTGCTTGTAAAAGATTTATATGTCTGCAGAAAACAGTTTCCTGTTTGTTTGGCATATGCAGTGACCATTCATAAATCTCAAGGTTTAAGTGTAGATTGTGCTTAAGTAAATATTGGAAGTACCGTGTTTAAAGAAGGTGTGTCATATGTTGCTTTGTCTCGAGTCAAAACTTTATCTGGATTGCACTTGATTGATTTTGATGAGACAAACGTTTCTGCAGATACAAACTGTGTGAAAGAGTATAATAGGTTAAGAAGAGAATATGCACCCAATTTAGGTCAATATCCAGTGATTGAAAAGCATGTGGTAGGTAGAAAAAGAAGACTTGAGAATATCTGTTCTGCAACTGTAAAGAAAGAAAAAAAACAAGATGAAGTTGCGCCTCCAAGCAAAAAGACAAAGGACAGTGTTGAAGAGAATGTTGGCTATCGGTTTGAAAATACTTCTGGTGTCAACTGCTATGCTAATGTAGTTGTTAATGTTGTTTTTTTTCTTCAAAGTTTCCACCAGCAAATTGTAGAAAATCGGGACAAAAGATTCTGTTCATTATTGAATTCTGTTTATGAGAAATGTACTAGTGATAAAAGTAAAATACAAAGTGCTTCCGATATTCGAAATGTTTGGGACATGTTCTGGTTCTAGTCAATTTACACAGAATATTCAACAAGATTGCCAGGAATTTTTAATGTTTATGTTTGGTGTACTGGAAGATGGAGGTATAGATGTTGAAAACCTTTTTGGCCTTTCTTATAAATGGCATCATGACTGTCGAAATTGTTTGTTTACATGTAGCACTGACATAGACACTGAGAGATTCATATATTTGACTTTACCTGACTGTGAATAAGTGTCTTTTAACAATCTAATTAGAGGAGCAATTCAAAACATGGAGTGTAGCCAATGTAAATCAGAAATGTCATCAACATTATTTATACATAGATATGGACAGTATGTCATTTTAATGCTGCAATGTTGTAGAACTGACGGAACAAAATTGAAAACTTTAATGTTTGTAGCTGGTCAATGTTCAATATCAGGAAGAACTTTAAAAGCTGTTGCTATTATTTTTCATGATGGACCTTCTACCACATCTGGACATTAAATTGTTTATTTAAAATGTCTGAAAGGTTGGATACAGTGTAATAATACTCAATTCATTTTTAAGCAACGTTTGCCCAAAGAGTTACCAAATTCTAACATAATATTTTGAAAGACAACATTTTGAGATCACAATTTGCCCTTTAGGATTACTGCTGTTAAGGTACATTATTCTGGTGTTGTAGAGTATTTTCTAAGTGAGGCTGAGGAGCTTGAAGGTGATCTTTTTGTTGCTATTGAGGCAGTGTAGGTGTATCAGGTGGTGGGTGATGTGGGTGCAGCCAGGGACATTGATGATCAGTCACATAGCGGTCTTTTGGATTTGTTGTAGTTGTTGTAGGTGTTTGGCTAGAATTCATGTGTATAGTGTTTTACCTCACTGTAGTCTGCTGCTGATGAGGGCCTGTGTCACTGTTCTTCTTCTTTTGGTTACGATCCACTTGTAAATGTGGCGGAGCATGTGGAGGGTGTTATAGCAGTTCAAGGACACAGTGTAGACTTGCTTACACATGGAGAAAGAGCAGTTGAGGTTGAATCCTATGTTGTGCACATGGTTGGTAGGTGTTGGTACTCTTCACACTGTAGTCAAGTAGCAGAAGTTGTCTGAGGATGATGGAGTGGGTCTGAGGATGAGTACCTTTATCTTCTGCCAGTTTGTGTTTACAGTGCTGCTCTTTATGTACTTAGTGACATCCTTCATTGTGTCGTGGAGGTTGCTTTTGGTGGTATGTGGCTTCTTGGTGAGGTAGAGAATGAGCTGGGTGTTTTTTGTGTAGGAGATGTTGTTGAAGTTGTGATGGTGGCTACTTGTGTTTGGGTGGCCATGTAGATGTTGAACAGCGTCGGACTGATGGATGAGTCCTGGGGGACCCATAGATGATGTAGGAGGTTTTGGATCAGAAGGCTGGGAGGCGGACGTTCAGGATTACTATGGAACAACTTCCAAAGAAAGGACTTGAGCATACTATTTGGCCGTAAGGAAAAGTGTGCAAAACCATTAAGGACTTTTTGCTGTGTATTTTGTTAGCATCTATTTGTAAGTAACATTATTTACAGTGTAAGAAAATTAATCAGAATGTATTGTTATTTTATGATTGTTTAAGATATGTTATATTTACGTAAGAAATTGCTCTTAGAAAAAAACAATTAAGATATGTTTTATTTCTATTTTTTATATTGTTATTGAGAATGTTGACTGGGTTTTTTTAAGATATCCTTATGGATTGTCTTTTTTTTGCCCGCTGTTATGTGATGAGTACTATTGAACTCACTGTTTGTAGTGAAATTCAATATATTCTGAGAACAGCAAAAAAGGCAAATGAAATGTTTTACAAATTATTTTGTGTTGTAAAATATATCTAGTAACTGTGTTTTTTGTATCGTCCACAGGTGACGATTTTATAATATATACTTTTTTAAAATGTATTATCCTTAAGGTAAGTACAAGTAACTGACTCAGCCGCGGCCCGTGGAGGGAGTTGTGGTGAGGTAGGCAAGTGGGTCAGGGGAGGGGCAGAACGGGGGGTTATAAACAGCGGAATGTGGATGATTGCAGGTAAGCAAACAATTACATTTATAAAATGAATTTCGTATCCTGCACCCTGCATCGCAAAATGCGATGCAGGACACGAAACAAAGTGGCATATTATCAACAAAAGGCGATACCTTACCGCCGCTTTTATTGGCAGGAAAAATTCCGATAAAATGGCAATAATGGGCTTGATAATAGGGCCTTGGAAATTCCCATTGCAGCCCAGGTTCTGGTGTTAACTTGGGCTCTTATGGGAATTCACAAAGGCCTATTATCAAGCCCTTTATCACCACTTTATCTGCAGTTTTTCTCCCGATAAAAGCGGCGATAATCTTAATAATGTCTTTGTGTTGACGTACACGCATTGTAATGGCTGTGTCTTACGTCCTTCAAATTAGTTTTTAGGTATATGTGTGACCAAGCCTGATAACATCAGAGTTTAAGGACAAACACCGTGGTGTCTCTGCCTCGAAATCTCGTCGATCACAAAGAATATAAGAGGACGATAAAATGAAAGTAACAGATATAATAACAACAACAGTGAAAACCTACTAAAATGGCGGTCGACTGAGTACCTCATCAACTTTTGGCACCTCAACACTACGTTCCAAATAAATGTAGATAAAATATGATTATTAATATATTACAAAAGTACAACAGAGGATGACACACACAACCCGGGAAAACAAAGCACCAAATACCTGAAATACAGAAAGCTTGTTTGTTGAACTTGAAGAAAAAGAAATAAAACTTCAGCTTTGAAACGATGCTGCGCAAGCATAGAGAGTACAACTGCTACACAAAAAAAGGAAAGTTTTACATACTATCATAGAAATGAAGGGGCATATTATCAACAAAAGGGGATCCATTACCGCCACTTTTATCGCCAGTAACTGCCGATAAAGCGGTGATAATGGGCTTCATAATATGCCCTTGTAAATTCCCATAGCAGCCCAGGTTCTCTTATTACCATGGGCTGCTATGGCAATTCACAAGGATATATTATCAAGCCCATTATCGCCGCTTTTATCGACAGTTTCCGCGCAATAAAAACAGCCATATTGTATCGCCTTTTCTTGATAATATGACCCATTGCTCTCTTTTTTTGACCAGTAAACTTAGGTGCATATTATCAAGGACAGGTGTTAAAATTATCTCTTTTTTATTGACCGGAAACTGCCGTTAAACGGCGATAATGAGCTTGATAATACGGCCTTGGTATTTCCCATAGAAGCCCATGTTAACACCAGAACATAGGCTTCTATAGCAATTTCCAAGGACGTATTATCAAGCCCACCCTCCCAACAGTAATATAAAACTCCAGACAATGCAGGTACTCAGCTGGAAGTTCATTTCACATATCACTGCCCAATAAATGTAGCGTTCCATGCGACGTGTATGGGGAAAGAGAGAGGGAGAGCTCCCCCCACATCTTCAACAAGGAAGACGCTGTCATCGCACCCCACCTGCGGGACATCATCAACAACTCCTTCGACACCGCTACCTTCCCGGAGAGCTGGAAGCACGCCGAACTCAGCGCCCTACTTAAGAAACCATTGGCCGACCCCACCGACCTCAAGAACTACCGCCCCATCTCGCTGCTCCCGTTTCCTGCAAAAGTCATTGAGAAGACCATCAACAAGCAGCTGGCCGCCTTCCTTGAGGCGAACAGATCCCTCGACCCCTCACAGTCTGGCTTCCGGGCCAACCACAGCACCGAGACCGCCCTGATCGCAGCCACCGATGACATCCGAGCGCTGCTCGACAACGGAGAAACAGCGGCCCTCATCCTCCTCGACCTCTCCGCGGCCTTCGACACTGTCCGCCACCGTACCCTAGTACAACGCCTCAGCAACGTCGGAGTCCAGGAAAAGGCACTGGAGTGGATCATCTCCTTCCTCGCCGGAAGGACACAGAGAGTCCGCCTCCCTCCATTCAGATCTGAAGCCACCGAAGTCATCTGCGGCGTTCCTCAAGGCTCCTCGCTCAGTCCAACCCTCTTCTACGTCTACATGAGCCCCCTCGCAGACATCGCACGCCAGCACAACCTCAACATCATCTCCTACGCCGACGACACCCAGCTGATCCTCTCCCTTACCAACGACCCCGCCACCGCCAGAGCCAACCTTCACGAAGGGATGAAAGAGGTAGCCGAATGGATGAAGAACAGCCGCCTGAAACTGAACTCGGACAAGATGGAAGTCCTCATCCTGGGATCCTCACCCGCCGCTTGGGACGACTCCTGGTGGCCCCCCGCCCTAGGCAGCGCACCCAAACCAACAGACCATGCACGCAACCTGGGCTTCATCCTGGACTCCTCCCTCTCCATGACCAGACAAGTCAACGCCGTCTCCTCATCGTGCTTCAACATCCTGCGCATGCTACGTAAGATCTTCCGGTGGATCCCCACCGAGACCAGGAAGATGGTCACCCGGGCCCTCGTCACCAGCCGTCTGGACTACGGCAACTCCCTCTACGCCGGAACCACCGCCAAACTCCAGAAGAGACTCCAGCGGATCCAGAACGCCTCAGCACGGCTCATCCTGGACATCCCCCGCCGCAGCCACATCTCCGGACACCTGAGAGACCTGCACTGGCTCCCGATCAACAAGAGAATCACCTTCCGTCTCCTCATCCACGCACACAAAGCCCTACACAACCAAGGCCCAGGATACCTCAACAGCCGCCTCAACTTCTACGCTCCCAAATGCCAGCTTCGATCGACCAGCCACGCCCTCGCCGCCATCCCCCGCATCCGAAGAGCCACCACAGGGGGACGGTCCTTCTCCTACCTCGCCGCCAAGACATGGAACTCCCTCCCCACCCACCTCCGCCTGACCCAGAACCAACTCGCCTTCAGGAAGCAACTCAAGACCTGGCTGTTTGAGTCGTAACGTACCTCCCTCCCCCAGCGACTTGAGACCCTCTGGGTGAGTAGTGCGCTATATAAATGCGATGATTGATTGATTGAAAACATATTTTTTTTAATAAAAGACCCGATGGGTTGTTGAGAATGCACCCTTATCTTCTTGCTCCCTGTGGGCCCTTGTTACATTCATTATAAATACATCTTTCATCTAATCTGGTGTCATTGATTACTTCCCAAAACAGGGGTGGCGCTCACCGAGACTGCGGAAGTAGGACCGTAACCCCCCGCATACTTCAAAATAAAACCAGAGGAGTACCATTCCCAGTGCTCGGGGCACCTTAGAACCCCCCATTATGCAGAAAAATTGCCCTGTAATTTGCCCCCCCGAATAAAAGAAACTTCTACTTTTTTTTCACCTTTTCCACCGCGTACAAGTACTGCACAAGT
Source organism: Lissotriton vulgaris (assembly GCF_964263255.1). Taxonomy (NCBI): domain Eukaryota; kingdom Metazoa; phylum Chordata; class Amphibia; order Caudata; family Salamandridae; genus Lissotriton; species Lissotriton vulgaris. The sequence continues at coordinate 1,944,545,674 of NC_141689.1, forward strand.
ACCCTGTACATTTTTTTTTTTTTAAAAAGAATTGAGCCTAAAGATCCATGTACCACCCCCTGACCAATACTATCGGGTCAGAATGTTTCTACCCTGCCCCCTTTCCTTATTTCTCAACTTTCTTTTACTGTTTTCTTGTGACTCTGCTCTCCCGACAAACAAGATGGCTGCCAATATTTCCTGGTTTGGAGTATTGACAGCCAATCAGCATCCAGCTCCTAATTCTACGTATTTCCGTACGTTTACAGCGCGATTTTTCTTAAAAAAATAAAAAATAAAAAATAGAGCCTAAACATCGATATAAGACCCCCTGAGCAAGCCTAGTGGGTCAGAATATCTCTAGCCTACCCCTTCCCTTATTTCTCAACTTTGTTTTACTGTTTTCTTGTGACTTGGTTCTAGCGAGCAACAAGATGGCTGCCAACACTTCCTGGCTTTAAGTGTTGACAGACAGTTCACAGCCAATCAGCATGCAGCTCGCGCTCGTAATTGAACAGATTTCCCTAGGCGTGCTGCACTCCGTCTCTAGATATCGCTATAATTTTACTTGCAATTTTCTCAGAAACTACAGAATGGATTTGCACCATTTAACAAAAAGCACAATCTGCGAACAGAACTCTACCTCTCTGCCAAATTTCGAGTAACTCCGTTCAGCCATTCGGGCTGTAGCCCTGGCTAAAGGTCCCTATGGAAAATTGCATGGGGAAAACACATTTTGGGACTCCCCTTTTTTCTCGGCCCCCGCTTGATGAATCAGCCCCAAACTTTCAGGAAAGGAGTGGAACCAAGCAGGCCATTGACTTGTAAAAATTCACGAAGATTCGTCCACCGGCGCTAAAGTTATTCCAGATAGAATGTTGTGGATTTCCTATGGAAACTAGGTCCTAACTATAACTACCTACTGGCGACCGCCGGTAGGTAATATATATATATATATGTGATCAAGCTCTCGGGGAAGCGCGAAACGCGTCATGGCGATTTGGAAGCACCAACAATAAAGACTTAATTTTGCACCTGCTTTGGGCCCGATCTGTTTCTGCAGCCTTGAAACTCTGCAATAGATTCGGATATCCTTGGAATATATATATATATATATATATATATATATATATATATATATATATATATATATATATATATATATATATATATATATATATATATATATATATATATATATATATATATATATATATATATATATATATATATATATATATATATATATATATATATATATATTCACTGAAAAAACCATAGGTTATAGACCATATATAGTTAGGGATTAGCATTTACAAAACCAAGAAAATTAATTGAAAAAACCATTGGTTATAGACCATATATAGTTAGGAATTAGCATTTTCAAAACCTTAATTTACTCGCACAAAACAATAGAAATTCGAATATATAGTTAGTTGCAATAACTATATATCGCGCACCCTCAATCCACTGCTGATGATGTCACATATTACATCATTCATGACATGGTCAGTGACATCACTGATGACATCACTGATGACATCTCAAATGACATCACTGATGACATCACTGATGACATCTTAAATGACATCACTGATGACATCTCATTTGACATCTCATTTGACATTACTGAGTACATCACTAATGACATAATTCATGTGATAATACGATGAACCTCTTCAGACTCTAATATAACCTTAGATACACTCAGTGTAAACAAAAACTCACAGACCGTCACTCATCCATGGAGTTACTCACACACCTAGTCAGTCATGCAAAGAATCAATCACACCTCCATTTCCTCTACTATACAGGTATACACACCTTACTTATTCGAACATGAACTAACACATATTTACTCCCTTATACAATCCCTGATACAAGTTCACAATGATCCATACAGCCACTCACACATTCACTGGCTCTTATGCACAGTTATTTATATATGTCAACTCTCACATGTACTGTGTTTTACATATGTACTTACTTTGACATGTAGCACTGAGATATCCATTCACTCACCAATACACTCATGCACACAGTCAACCGCCCATGCAGCTGTTTCCACATGCACTTTTGAACCTATACATCTAGTGAATCAACTGCTCACACATCTATGCACAGAGTCATACACCTCCCAGCCACCCCCACACACACTCAGTCTCCCATACAAATACTTGGGCAACCAATCAATAACCCATATAGTTACTCATATAGCTACTGATCAACACATGCAGCAGTTTACAGAACAACAGACATAATGATGCACAAATTAAGACAGTTTAGTCACTAACCCATGCACTCAGTGAGACACATTTAATCACTCACTTATACAGTCAGTCATGCACCTACTAAATCCTTCATCCAGACACTTATACATCCACTCATTTTTCAATATGTAATACATATTTTAACTTTACAGAAACATACAGTCACTGGATGATGTCATCAGTGATGTCATCAGTGATGTCACTGCCCATGTCATGAATGATGTAATATGTGACATCATCAGCAGTGGATTGCGGGTGCGCGATATATAGTTAGCGCAACTAACTATATATGCGAATTTCAATGGTTTTATGCGAGTAAAATAAGGTTTTGTAAATGCTAATCCCTAACTATATATGGTCTATAACCTACGTTTTTTTCAGTGAATTTTCAAGGTTTTGTAAATGCTAATTCCTAACTATATATGGTCTATAACCTATGGTTTTTTCAGTGAGATATATATATATATATATATATATATATATATATATATATATATATATATATATATATTCAATGAAAAAACCATTGGTTTTAGGCCATATATAGTTAGGGATTTGCATTTACAAAACCTTATTTTACTCACATAAAACCATTGAAATTCCATATATAGTTATAAGCGCTAACTATATATCGCGCACCCGCAATCCACTGCTGATGATGTCACATATTACATCATTCATGACATGGTTAGTGACATCACTGATGACATCACTGATGACATCTCAAATGACATCACTGATGACGTCACTGATGACAACATGCAGTGACTGTATGTTTCTGTAAAGTTAAAATATCTCTTACATATTGAAGAATGAGTGGATATATAAGTGTCTGGATGAAGGATTTAGTAGGTGCATGACTGACTGTATGAGTGAGTGATTAAATGTGTCTCACTGAGTGCATGGGTTAGTGACTAAACTGTCTTAATTTGTGCATCATTATGTCTGTTGTTCTGTGAACTGTTGCATGTGTTGATAAGTAGCTATATGAGTAACTATATGGGTTATTGATTGGTTGCCCAAGTATTTGTATGGGATACTGAGTGTGTGTGTAGGTGGCTGGGAGGTGTATGACTCTGTGCATAGATGTGTGAGCAGTTGATTCACTAGATGTATGGTTTCAAAAGTGCATGTGGAAACAGCTGTATGGGCGGTTGACTGTGTGCATGAGTGAATTGGAGAGTGAATGGATATCTTAGTGCTACATGTCAAAGTAAGTACATATGTAAAACACAGTACATGTGAGAGTTGACATATATAAATAACTGTGCATAAGAGCCAGTGAATGTGTGAGTGGCTGTATGGATCATTGTGAACTTGTATCAGGGATTGTATAATAGAGTAAATATGTGTTAGTATATGTTTGAATAAGTAAATTTTGTATAACTGTATAGTTGAGGAAATGGAGGTGTGATTGATTCTTTGCATGACTGACTAGGTGTGTGAGTAACTCCATGGATGAGTGACAGTCTGTGAGTGTCTGTTTACACTGATTGTATCTAAGGTTATATTAGAGTCTGAAGAGGTTCATCGTATTATCACATGAATGATATCATCAGTGATGTTATCAGTCATGTCAAATGAGATGTTTTCAGTGATGTCATCAGTGATGTCATTTGAGATGTCATCAGTGATGTCATCAGTGATGTCACTAACCATGTCATGAATGATGTAATATGTGACATCATCAGCAGTGGATTGCGGGTGCGCGATATATAGTTAGCGCTTATAACTATATATGGAATTTCAATGGTTTTATGCGAGTAAAATAAGGTTTTGTAAATGCAAATCCCTAACTATATATGGCCTAAAACCAATGGTTTTTTCATTGAATTTTCAAGGTTTTGTAAATGCAAATTCCTAACTATATATCCACTATAACCTATGGTTTTTTCTGTGAATTTCATTGGTTTTTTAATAGCAAATATGAAAAGCTTTAAAATGTCAAGTACGTGATAGATGAAAACATTTTCGTATTTATGCACGCTGATGTGCTTTAAACGCTGCACCCCCCCCTCCCCTCTTTTGTCTTAGTAGTACTCTCTCTTTGCAGATAGTGAACGGTAGTTAACGCAAGCCTTTCCCCCCTTTTTAATCCGTCGTGCCTGCTTGTCTCTCCATTTGATTGATTGTTGTCCAAGCATTTACTGTTTTAGAATTGGTTCTCTTTGGATCATTCTCTATTTACAAACAAGCACAAAGTCGCAATACTCTGTTTAGTCTTTGCAGATAGTAAAAATCGTGTAAAAAAAATAAAAGTAATCGAGCAAAATCAGTAGGCCACTAATTGGATCTCTTTTTGACCTCGCTAAAATAGAAATATTAGGAACAACCATACATGAGAAATACGAAAATAGTGAGATGAACTGAGCTCCACACCATGAGGGCTGCAAGACAGCTCGGCTCCATCACCCATCCCGCACAAAATAACGACAAACCCTATCCAAATATTAAAAATATAGACAACACACCAGCAAAGAAACAGGGTAAAACATTTTATTAAAAAACTATTTACATAACGTTGGTTTATAAGATGATATCAGTAGTGGACCGATGTGTGAATAGATCGAAAGCAGCACAAGGCTCCAAGATCCGGATGGCAAGCTCCTGGATGTTGGGTGCCATAGTTTAGAGTTCTGAATTTGAGCCTTTTTCAATGCCTGTGCTTTGTTGAATCAAAATGGCGGCTTGACACAAAGCTGACTCAAGCGTTGCTACTGATGCTATGCAGACCAAAACTGGTTTTCAGTTTGTACATTTTTCTAGATTTTTCAATCCAAGTTTGGTTGACTTTGTAGAACGATGGCTTCAAATTTTCAACATACGGTGTGGTGGCGCTGACTGGGAGGGGGCGCTTTGCTCCTGCCCCCTCCCCAAGTAAGATTTTCATACGTGAAAGTACGTTAATGGTTTTGGTCCCTGAGATGCTTCGATGTCACTGCCATTCTCAAATAGCATAAGTTCTGGATGTTGGGTGCCATAGTTCAGAGTTCTGAGCAGCGCTTGTAACACTGTCTGAAGCTTATTTCCACCTACTGCAGCTTCACTATTCTCAAAGTAAGTGAGTGTCGTTTGTGGACCTGACTGCATTAGAAAACTTGGGCGGTGTGATGGCCATGGACTCGGAGAAGACGCTTGGCTCCGACACCCTCCCCAAGTCTTATAGCACTGGTGTAGCCTGAGATCGCCCCCGACATAGGCGGCCGGCTCCCGGGGTCCGGCGGAACTTTTTGCCTTTTGATGACTCTTCAATTCTGGACCTTGTCCCACAATCCGTTTCACCTGAAGACAAGCTGTAGTGGGGCGCCCCTTTACCGTTTTAGTTGCCATTCCGCCCGCTTTTGCTACACTGTGCCTCTTCCGCCATTCAGCTGTTTACCGCCCGCTCTTGCGACTACAGCGTCTCGCTCACCATGTAGTTGAGTTGCTCCCGCTCTTGCGGTGCAGCGATAGGCGGCTGCCACATGGCTCTCAAAATGGCGGCCGGCTCTTCGGTTTTGGGCCTGGTCCACTAAAATGGCCCTGGGACACCTTGGAACTCGGACGCTTCCCTGATAGGGCTTGGGTCCCATTCTCGAAAAGCGTCCCCTCAGCCGTGAAGATTCTACAAAAGTCTTGGGGGCCTCCGACTCCCGCAGGCTTCTGGTGGGGAGCGGCTGCCATGATTGCTCGTGGAATGGCCACGACGGAGCTACGAGATGGTAGTGGTCTCATGCTGACGCCAGCTTTAGTCTGAAACATCCTGAAACACTGTAGACTACCAATTCGATCAGTTCCGGTAGCGCCCCAACATGACCCGGAAGAGAAGAACTTGCCCTCCCCTCTTTGACTGATGGTTCTTGTTGCCTGTCCCCTCTGTTGTCATTTAACAGAACTTTTTGGACTGCTGAAAGGGGTTGTGTTCTGAACGCTGGTTGGTGGAGACATTTTGACTATATTCTTGACCTACGTTGTCGCGTAATGCGTTATATGACACGCCGCGTTAGCGCACCCGGAAGTGATCCGAGGCGCGGCGCGCAGCGCGTAACGTAAGCATAACAGGTCATGTGACTTGTTAATAAAACTTTTCATTTGTTCATTTTACTTTTGTTAATTTAATGATGAAAAGCTTGGTCATATGACCTAAAAATTACGCTTTTTATTGTTTTCGAACAATATTTTTTTTTCAAACATATGTTATAATATTCCAGGCTAATGTACTTTCCCGGAAAATTTACAACTGTCTTGCAAGTAAAATATATTCCTTTTTCGAGAAAAAGGGCGTTTCTCCCTTCCATGACGGAACCGTTGAGTAAAAGAGATTCGGCCTGCTGTCTTAGTCGCCGATACGCCTGATTATCAGATTCTTATCGATCACTTTATGTTGCAGACATGAAAAACACAACTGCCCTTGACCATTTATCTTTACTGCGTTCCTACATATTATACCTTTTATCCGTCATGTAATTGGACTGCTTTATTTCACTTGCCTTTTACTGATTCGAAAACAGTGACTAAAAGTAAAAACTTTACCAATGTAAATACTACTACTGTGTTTTGTTTTAAAAACCTTTATTGTGAAAATGTCAGTATACAAATACGGGCCTATAACCACGTGGGCCGGCCACGGAGCAAACTGAAATCGTATATGATGAGGAGACATTTACACTGTAGAGGAACGTAACGAGCGGGCCATTAGGTTGCAAGAACTAAGGTGTCTAACAGTTGCGGAATCGGTGGACATACATTTTGTAATTAAAATAGGACAGGGCCACTTACAATAACATTTTCTAGATATACATTTGCGGGCAAGGAGTTACGAGTCCCATTTATACCGGCGCCATTTTGGGCGAGGCCGGGCAGGTCCAAGATATAGTCAAAATGTCTCCTCCAACCATCGGCCAGACCAGAACCCCTTTCGGCCCTTTATGCTACAAGATGGTGTCTTCCATTCAGAAAATATTGTTGGCAGCATTTTGAAAGGAAACAGAAACAGCCGTTCTCCTAGTGAGTTTCACATTGTTACATTTAGGAAGAATGTTGAAGAGTAGTATGTGGAAAATCTGAAGCCATTTTTCTACAAACTCTCAATCAGACTTGGATGGAAAAAAAAAAACATGAAGAATGTACAAACTGAAAACCAATTTTTGTCTGTATAGCATCAACAGTAACGCTTGAGTCAGCTTTGTGTCAAGCCGCCATTTTCATTCAATCAATAGCGTCCCCCTGCACACATTCAGGGACCTGGTCGTGTCTTCAGATGAAACGGATTGTAGGAAAAGAAGCAGAAAGGAAAAGGCAAAAAGTTCCGCCGGACCTCGGGAGCCGGCCGCCTATGTCATGTGCGACCTTTGGCCACACAAGGGCAATAGTGAAGCTGCAGCAGATGCAAATAAGCTTCAGACAATCTTACAAGCACTGCTCAGAAATCTCAACTGAGGCACTCAACATCCAGGACTTGCCATTCGAATCTTGGCGCCTTGTGCTGGTTCCGACCTATTCACACATCGGTCCTGGATCTCGGCGCGTTCGACTCACTGTACCGCAACAGTGACCGCAATTCAGCTGGACAAGCCGCCATTTTCATTCACTCAATAGCGTCCCCCTACACACATTCAGGGACCTGGTCGTGTCTTCAGATGAAACGGATTGTAGGAAAAGAAGCAGAAAGGAAAAGGAAAAAAGTTCCGCTGAACACCACCTTGGGCAATAGTGAAGCTGCAAAAGGTGCAAATAAGCTTCAGACAGTCTTCAACTTACTCTGATTCTTATAATAAACTTCAGATAGTCTTACAAGCACTGCTCAGAACTCTCAACTGAGGCACTCAACATCCAGGACTTGCCATTCGGATCTTGGCGCCTTGTGCTGGTTCCGACCTATTCACACATCGGTCCACTACTGACATCACCTCATAAGCCAACGGGGCACCCCACGCCGACTTTCGGCGCAGCATTGTAGGATGGCCACACCAGTGCGGCAACTTGCTGGACACAACATCGGGGCCATCCAGATCTCGGCGCGTTCGACTCACTGTACCGCAACAGTGACCGCAACTCAGCTGGACACGCTGTCTTTCGGCGCAGCATTGTAGGATGGCCACACCAGTGCGGCAATTTGCTGGACACCACCTCGGTGCCATCCGGATCTCGGCGCGTTCGAGTCACTGTACCGCAACAGTGACCGCAATTCAGCTGGACACGCCGTCTTTCGGCGCAGCATTGTAGGATGGCCACACCAGTGCGGCAATTTGCTGGACACCACCTCGGTGCCATCCGGATCTCGGCGCGTTCGAGTCACTGTACCGCAACAGTGACCGCAACTCAGCTGGACACGCCGTCTTTCGGCGCAGCATTGTAGGATGGCCACACCAGTGCGGCAATTTGCTGGACACTACCTCGGTGCCATCCGGATCTCGGCGCGTTGTGCTGCCTTCGGCCTATTCGCACATCGGTCCGCTACTGACGCCGCCTCACGTGCCAACGGATTTTCTACGCTTTTTGTAGCCCTATGCCGCATAACAGGTCATGTGACTTGTTTATAAAACTTTTCATTGGTTCATTTTACTTTTGGTTTCCTAAAGATGGAAGGCTTGGTCATATGACCTAAAAATAACACTTTTCATTGGTTTAGAACATTTTTTTTTCCCAAACGATGAAAGCCCCACCTTGTTTCTGGATCATTCAGACTGAAGCTGGCGTCAGCATGAGAGCACCACCATCTCGTGGCTCCGTCGTGGTCATTCCGCGAGCAATCATGGCAGCCGCTCCCCACCGGAAGCCTGCGGGAGTCGGGGGCCCCCAAGACTTTTGTAGAATCTTCACGGCTGAGGGGACGCTTTTCGAGAATGGAGCCCAAGCCCTAGCAGGCAAGCGTCCGAGTTCCAAGGTGTCCCAGGGCCATTTCAGTGGACCAGGCCCAAAACCGAGGAGCCGTCCGCCATTTTAAGAGCCATGTGGCAGCCGCCTATCGCTGCACTGCAAGAGTGGAAGCAACTCAACAACATGGTGAGCGAGACGCTGTAGCCGCAAAAGCGAGCGCAACTCAGCTAGATGGCCGCCACCTGGGGAGGCCCGTTCACGCCGCCTCCCCCACCCCCGGGCCGCCGCACGCCAATTTTCGGAGCAGCATTGTAGGATACCAAAACCAGTGCGGCAGTTTACTGGACATCACCTGGGTGCCTGTCGTACATGTTGTGTCAGCCATGTGACACTGGACACAGTCCCATCAACATCTCAACGCGTTCTGCTGCCTTGGGACTATTCGCACAACAGACCACTACTGACGAGGCCTCCCCCCGCACCACCCGGGACGCCCCACGCTGTTTTTCTGTGCTGCATTGTAGGATCCCAAAACCAGTGCGGCACCCAGGCGACATCACCTGGGTGCCGTCCAGAACTCTGCACGTTGTGCTGCCTTGGGACTATTCGCACAAAAGACAGCTTCTAACCATTGTTGCTTTTTGTGTTGAAAAATGTTTAAATGTTTTTAGTTTTTGTTCCGTTCGTTATAGTTAATAGTTAATAAAGTTTTATAATCTTACTTTGTTGGAGTGTTATCTATTTTTTTTAAAACGGGTGAATGGGGCCTTGAATCGGGTTATTGTCATGTGTGGGCTTTGGAAGTGTGCTGCTGCAGGATCGGACATTTCAAACTCAAATGCACGTTCTTTTTCTTACCTTTCCGAAGCATGGAGCGCAATAGCAGGCAGAGAAAGGGTGATGCACGTGTTGAACACTACCTGACCTGGCAAGTTGCTGGCAGTGCCCCCCCCCCGCCCGCTCCTGAAAGAGGACACACACACACCGCCGCCCCGAGTACTTCACAAATCTTTAAAAGACCATGCGCTTGTTCATGAGGCTTAAATGGTTTATCACCTCTTCTAGAACCCCTGCATCGACCCTCTGACGTTTCCTGGAAAAATTACCATGTAACACAATACCAAGCCCTGTCAGCTGAAACCCCCAAGGAATCGTGGGGCATATTATCAAGGGGGTTTATCTCCGCTTTTTTGGCTTTAAAAGCCAAGAAAGCGGAGATAAAAATATCTCCCTATTACCAAGCTGTCGCTAACACCAGTTAGTGACAGCTAAAAGGAGATAGCGACCATCTTGGGCCCCGCTTTGCATGTCAGTGATACTTATCACTAATGACATGCAAAGCGGGCGTGCCAAGATGTTAGCGACTGGAAACAGTCCCTAACATCGCTATCTCCTATTACCAACTTTTGGAGATATTCGCGCTAAGCGCGAATATCTCCAAAATCTAACACCTGCCCTGAGCAGTTCTTAGCCATGTTATCCAATGGGAGGTGGATAACATGGCTAAGAGCATTTGCTCGATAATACATGAATATCGCTGACTTTTCTGCGATAATAGCAAGGTTTATCTGCGATAAAAATCGCCGATGTGCGGCGATAATTTTTGTCTCTAAACAAGTTAGAGACAAAAATTATCGCTAGTTGTTCGTAATATGCCCCCGAGTTTTTGCTTGCAGAAATCGGGAGGCGGGAGACTAGCACTGAAATCAGTAGTCTCACGCCTGAATCGGGAGGGTTGGCATGTCTGAATTCTCTACAGCTGGGGCCATAAACTACATCCGCAGGGGTAGGTGATAGCCTAGGTCCGGCCTGGACAATCGGACACAGAGGAAGAGGAGTGTCAGAGGGTGCGGTAGTGAATAGGGTGAAAGAGAGGTGTCGGGAGGGCACAGGGTGTGATTCTCAGAGAAGAGCAGCGCAGATGGGGGGAAGTATATGGCCCATGCATGAGAGAGAGAGCGGGGATGACCAGTGCGTGGGGGAGATGCTTGCGAGGGTGGGAAGCCATGCTGAGGATCGGCGGCGTGCAGAGAGTGGGCCTGGTCAAGGCATCTAAAATGGCTGCCGTGCACGACAAAATTGTGGCATTGGACAAAAAGGCAAGATGGCGCAGACAATGTTTTTCAATAAGGATTCATTTATAACAAAATATTTACTCGCAGTGACAAAATGGTGGTCAACACTTCCTGATTTCCATCGAATCGAACGTTAACAAACGTCACGCAGCAAAAAAAAAAAAAAAAAAAAAAAGCTCACGCACAGAGCAGTTTTTAACCATGTTATCCAATGGAAGGTGGATAACACGGCTAAGAGCATTTGCTGGATAATGCATGAATATCGCTGACTTTTCAACGATACTCATGCATTGTGGCCGATGTGCGGCGATAATTTTTATCTCTAAACAATTAAAACGAAGCACAAAATGGCGAATTCCCGTTTCGCTACCAGTTTGCGGCCCAGTTCGCGGCCCGTGAAGCGCTTCTACCGTGAAAAATCATTTTTTTTTTCTTTTCCCCACGGACCCTTTAATAACCCCAACAACATTCCTAGGGGGTCAAGAGGGGGATACCTTGCCCCCTTTCATTAAATTCCCCTTTCGTTTTTCACCTCTTCTTCTCTCTCGATCCTACCGAGAGACAAGATGGCGGCCGCTCCGGACTGTCACGCAGCAAAAAAAAAAAAAGCTCACGCACAGCCGCTGGAAGAGATGTATCAACATATATCAGCCTCCTCAGCCACCCTCAGGAAACATAGGGGATTAGGATACGTCTCCCGCACCCCCTTATACCTAATAATTTAATTAACGAAGCACAAAATGGCGAATTCCCGTTTCGCTACCAGTTTGCGGCCCAGTTCGCGGCCCGTGAAGCGCTTCTACCGTGAAAAATCATTTTTTTTTCTTTTCCCCACGGGACCCTTTAATAACCCCAACAACATTCCTAGGGGGTCAAGAGGGGGATACCTTGCCCCCTTTCATTAAATTCCCCTTTCGTTTTTCACCTCTTCTTCTCTCTCGATCCTACCGAGAGACAAGATGGCGGCCGCTCCGGACTGTTTAGAATGTTGACAGACACCGGAGAGCCAATCAGCTTTCTGCGCGCAAAGTTCCGTTTCGCGAAAAGTAAGCGGACCGGATCGCTGCCCAGAGCGCTGTTACAGATATATATCTTGTTTTGAACGTTAATTTCTCAATATCCACTGAAGCACATATATTGAGACCTAGCAAAGGCACATCGGGCTAACAGTCCCTACAATTTTGCCAAGTTTCGTGCAAATCCATTCAGCCGTTCGAGCTAAAAGTGAGGCCAAAGGCCCTATGGAAATTAACATGGGAAAAACGCATTTTGGGACCCCCCCTTTTTTCTCGGCCCCCCCTTGACGAACCCCCCCCAAATTTTCAAGGGCTGCTCAGAAACAAAATGTGCCATTTTCCTGAAAATTTCAGCCGATTCCGTCCACAAACGCCAAAGTTATTAGACATAGAATTTTCAAAAATGCCATAGGGAAAAAATCCTAACTATATATACCTACTGGCGATAGCCAGTAGGTAATATATATATATATATATTCAATGAAAAAACCATAGGTTATAGGCCATATATAGTTAGGAATTAGCATTTACAAAACCTTATTTTACTCGCATAAAACCATTGAAATTCCATATATAGTTAGCTAACTATAAGCGCTAACTATATATCGCGCACCCGCAATCCACTGCTGATGATGTCACATATTACATCATTCATGACATGGTCAGTGACATCACTGATGACATCACTGATGACATCTCAAATGACATCACTGATGACATCACTGATCACAACATCCAGTGATTGTATGTGTCTGTAAAGTTTAAATATGTTTCACATATTGAAGAATGAGTGGATGTATAAGTGTCTGGATGAAGAATTTAGTAGGTGCATGACTGACTGTATGAGTGAGTGATTAAATGTGTCTCACTGAGTACATGGGTTAGTGACTAAACTGTCTTAATTCGTGCATCAGTATGTTTGTTGTTGTGTAAGCTGCTGCATGTGTTGATCAGTAGCTATAAGAGTAGCCATATGGGTTATTGATTGGTTGCCCAAATATTTGAATGGGAGGCTGAGTGTGTGTGTGGGTGGCTGGGAGGTGCGTGACTCTGTGCATAGATGTGTAAGCAGTTGATTCACTAGGAGTATGAGTTCAAGAGTGCATGTGGAAACAGCTATATGGGCGGTTGACTGTGCATGGGTGTGTTGGTGAGTGAATGGATTTCTCATTGCTACATGTGCAAGTAAGTACGTATGTAAAACACAATACATGTGAGAGTTGAGATATATAAATAACTGAACATAAGAGCCAGTGAATGTGTGACTGGCTGTATCGATCACTGTGAGCTTGTATCAGGGATTATATAAGAGAGTAAATATGTGTTATTATATGTTTGAATAAGTAAGATGTGTATAACTGTATAGTTGAGGAAATGGAGGTGTGATTGATTCTTTGCATGACTGACTAGGTGTGTGAGTAAGTCCATGGATGAGTGACAGTCTGTGAGTGTCTGTTTATACTGAGTGTATGTAAGATTATATTAGAGTCTGAAGAGGTTCATTGTATTATCACATGAGTGATGTGATCAGTGATGACAAATGAGATGTCATCAGTGATGTCATTTGAGTTGTCATCAGTGATGTCATCAGTGATGTCATTTGAGATGTCATCATTGATATCATTTGAGTTGTCATCAGTGATGTCATTTGAGATGTCATCAGTGATGTCATCAGTGATGTCACTGACCATGTCATGAATGATGTAATATGTGACATCATCAGCAGTGGATTGCGGGTGCGCGATATATAGTTAGCGCTTATAGTTAGCTAACTATATATGGAATTTCAATGGTTTTATGCGAGTAAAATAAGGTTTTGTAAATGCTAATTCCTAACTATATATGGCCTATAACCTATGGTTTTTTCATTGAATTTTCAAGGTTTTGTAAATGCAAATTCCTAACTATATATCCACTATAACCTATGGTTTTTTCTGTGAATTTCATTGGTTTTTTAATAGCAAATATGAAAAGCTTTAAAATGTCAAGTACGTGATAGATAAAAACATTTTCGTATTTATGCACGCTGATGTGCTTTGAACGCTGCCCCCCCCCCCTCACCTCTTTTGCCTTAGTAGTACTCTCTCTTTGCAGATACAGAAGGGTAGTTAACGCAGGCCTTTACCCCCGTTGTAATCCGTCGTACCTCCTTGTCTCTCCATTTGATTGATTGTTGTCCAAGCATTTACTGTTTTAGAATTGGTTCTCTTTGGATCATTCTCTATTTACAAACAAGCACAAAGTCGCAATACTCTGTTTAGTCTTTGCAGATAGTGAAAAATCGTGTAAAAAAATAAAAGTAATCGAGCAAAATCAGTAGGCCACTAATTGGATCTCTTTTTGACCTCGCTAAAATAGAAATATTAGGAACAACCCTTCTTGAGAAATACGAAAATAGTGAGATGAACTGAGCTCCACACCATGAGGGCTGCAAGACAGCTCAGCTCCATCACCCATCCCGCACAAAATAATGACAAACCCTATGCAAATATTAAAAATATAGACAACACACCAGCAAAGAAATAGGGTAAAACATTTTATTAAAAAACTATTTACATAACGTTGGTTTATAAGATGATGTCAGTAGTGGACCGATGTGTGAATAGATCGAAAACAGCACAAGGCTCCAAGATCCGGATAGCAAGCTCCTGGATGTTGGGTGCCATAGTTTAGAGTTCTGAATTTCAGCCTTTTTCAATGCCTGTGCTTTGTTGAATCAAAATGGCGGCTTGACACAAAGCTGACTCAAGCGTTGTTACTGATGCTATGCAGACCAAAACTGATTTTCAGTTTGTACATTTTTCTAGATTTTTCAATCCAAGTTTGGTTGACTTTGTAGAACGATGGCTTCAGATTTTCAACATACGGTGTGGTGGCGCTGACTGGGAGGGGGCGCTTCGCTCCTGCCCCCTCCCCAAGTAAGATTTTCATACGTGAAAGTACGTTAATGGTTTTGGTCCCTGAGATGCTTCGATGTCACTACCATTCTCAAATAGCATAAGTTCTGGATGTTGGGTGCCATAGTTAAGAGTTCTGAGCAGCGCTTGTAACACTGTCTGAAGCTTATTTCCACCTACTGCAGCTTCACTATTCTCAAAGTAAGTGAGTGTCGTTTGTGGACCTGACTGCATTAGAAAACAATATGATATGTTACCTTCCTAAACAGCTTGACGGAGGCCCCTGAGGGGCGCTGTGATGGCCATGGACTCGGAGAAGACGCTTGGCTCCGACACCCTCCCCAAGTCTTATAGCACTGGTGTAGCCTGAGATCGCCCCCGACATAGGCGGCCGGCTCCCGGGGTCCGGCGGTACTTTTTGCCTTTTGATGACTCTTCAATTCTGGACCTTGTCCCACAATCCGTTTGACCTGAAGACAAGCTGTAGTGAGGCGCCCCTTTATCGTTTTAGTTGCCATTCCGCCCGCTTTTGCTACACTGTGCCTCTTCCGCCATTCAGCTGTTTTCCGCCCGCTCTTGCGACTACAGCGTCTCGCTCACCATGTAGTTGAGATGCGCCCGCTCTTGCGGTGCAGCGATAGGCGGCTGCCACAGGACTCTCAAAATGGCGGCCGGCTCTTCGGTTTTGGGCCTGGTCCACTAAAATGGCCCTGGGACACCTTGGAACTCGGACGCTTGTCTGCTAGGGCTTGGATCCCATTCTCGAAAAGCGTCCCCTCAGCCGTGAAGATTCTACAAAAGTCTTGGGGGCCTCCGACTCCCGCAGGCTTCTGGTGGGGAGCGGCTGCCATGATTGCTCGTGGAATGGCCACGACGGAGCTACGAGATGGTAGTGGTCTCATGCTGACGCCAGCTTTAGTCTGAAACATCCAGAAACACTGTAGACTACCAATTCGATCAGTTCCGGTAGCGCCCCAACATGACCCGGAAGAGAAGAACTTGCCCTCCCCTCTTTGACTGATGGTTCTTGTTGCCTGTCCCCTCTGTTGTCATTTAACAGAACTTTTTGGACTGCTGAAAGGGGTTGTGTTCTGAACGCTGGTTGGTGGAGACATTTAGACTATATTCTTGACCTACGTTGTCGCGTAATGCGTTTTATGACACGCCGCGTTAGCGCACCCGGAAGTGATCCGAGGCGCGGCGCGCAGCGCGTAACGTAAGCATAACAGGTCATGTGACTTGTTAATAAAACTTTTCATTGGTTCATTTTACTTTTGTTAATTTAATGATGAAAAGCTTGGTCATATGACCTAAAAATTACGCTTTTTATTATTTTCGAACAATATTTTTTTTTCAAACATATGTTATAATATTCCAGGCTAATGTACTTTCCCGGAAAATTTACAACTGTCTTGCAAGTAAAATATATTCCTTTTTCGAGAAAAAGGGCGTTTCTTCCTTCCATGACGGAGCCGTTGAGTAAAAGAGATTCGGCCTGCTGTCTTAGTCGCCGATACGCCTGATTATCAGATTCTTATCGACCACTTTATGTTGCAGACATGAAAAACACAACTGCCCTTGACCATTTATCTTTACTGCGTTCCTACATATTATACCTTTTATCCGTCATGTAATTGGACTGCTTTATTTCACTTGCCTTTTACTGATTCGAAAACAGTCACTAAAAGTAAAAACTTTACAAATGAAAATACTACTACCGTGTTTTGTTTTAAAAACCTTTATTGTGAAAATGTCAGTATACAAATACGGGCCTATAACCACGTGGGCCGGCCACGGAGCAAACTCAAATCGTATATGATGAGGAGACATTTACACTGTAGAAGAACGTAACGAGCGGGCCATTAGGTGACAAGAACAAAGGTGTCTAACAGTTGCGGTATCGGTGGACGTACATTTTGTAATTAAAATACGACAGGGCCACTTACAATAACATTTTCTAGATATACATTTGCGGGCAAAGAGTTACGAGTCCCATTTATACCGGCGCCATTTTGGGCGAGGCCGGGCAGGTCCAAGATATAGTCAAAATGTCTCCACCAACCATCGGCCAGACCAGAACCCCTTTCGGCCCTTTATGTTACAAGATGATGTCTTCCATTCAGAAAATATTGGTGGCAGCATTTTGAAAGGAAACAGAAACAGCCGTTCTCCTAGTGAGTTTCACATTGTTACATTTAGGAAGAATGTTGAAGAGTAGTATGTGGAAAATCTGAAGCCATTTTTCTACAAACTCTCAATCAGACTTGGATGAAAAAAAAACCTGAAGAATGTACAAACTGAAAACCAATTTTTGTCTGTATAGCACCAACAGTAACGCTTGAGTCAGCTTTGTGTCAAGCCGCCATTTTCATTCAATCAATAGCGTCCCCCTGCACACATTCAGGGACCTGGTCGTGTCTTCAGATGAAACGCATTGTAGGAAAAGAAGCAGAAAGGAAAAGGAAAAAAGTTCCGCCGGACCTAGTGAAGCTGCAGCAGGTGCAAATAAGCTTCAGACAATCTTCAACTTACTCTGATTCTTATAATAAACTTCAGATAGTCTTACAAGCACTGCTCAGAACTCTCAACTGAGGCACTCAACATCCAGGACTTGCCATTCGGATCTTAGCGCCTTGTATTTTTGTTTTGTTCTTGATGGAGGGGAAACAACAAAAAACAGGCATTGAAAACGGCTCAACTGGAGCAAAAAAAAAATTACTTCTTGGGTGCATTAGGGCATTTATGATTTTCGAATGCCGTATTCATCAGGTTGATGCTCATGTTGCCATAGGACAGCATAGCATTCACCTTCTTTGATCCAGGAGGGATGGAGAAAAACTGCCAGATGAAACTTGAAACTTGGCCATCCAGATCTCGGCGCGTTCGACTCACTGTACCGCAACAGTGACCGCAACTCAGCTGGACACGCCGTCTTTCGGCGCAGCATTGTAGGATGGCCACACCAGTGCGGCAATTTGCTAGACACCACCTCGGTGCCATCCGGATCTCGGCGCGTTCGAGTCACTGTACCGCAACAGTGACCGCAATTCAGCTGGACACGCCGTCTTTCGGCGCAGCATTGTAGGATGGCCACACCAGTGCGGCAATTTGCTGGACACCACCTCGGTGCCATCCGGATCTCGGCGCGTTCGAGTCACTGTACCGCAACAGTGACCGCAACTCAGCTGGACACGCCGTCTTTCGGCGCAGCATTGTAGGATGGCCACACCAGTGCGGCAATTTGCTGGACACCACCTCGGTGCCATCCGGATCTCGGCGCGTTCGAGTCACTGTACCGCAACAGTGACCGCAATTCAGCTGGACACGCCGTCTTTCGGCGCAGCATTGTAGGATGGCCACACCAGTGCGGCAATTTGCTGGACACCACCTCGGTGCCATCCGGATCTCGGCGCGTTCGAGTCACTGTACCGCAACAGTGACCGCAATTCAGCTAGACACGCCGTCTTTCGGCGCAGCATTGTAGGATGGCCACACCAGTGCGGCAATTTGCTGGACACCACCTCGGTGCCATCCGGATCTCGGCGCGTTGTGCTGCCTTCGGCCTATTCGCACATCGGTCCGCTACTGACGCCGCCTCACGTGCCAACGGATTTTCTACGCTTTTTGTAGCCCTATGTCGCATAACAGGTCATGTGACTTGTTTATAAAACTTTTCATTGGTTCATTTTACTTTTGGTTTCCTAAAGATGGAAGGCTTGGTCATATGACCTAAAAATAACACTTTTCATTGGTTTAGAACATTTTTTTTTCCCAAACGATGAAAGCCCCACCTTGTTTCTGGATCATTCAGACTGAAGCTGGCGTCAGCATGAGAGCACCACCATCTCGTGGCTCCGTCGTGGTCATTCCGCGAGCAATCATGGCAGCCGCTCCCCACCGAAAGCCTGCGGGAGTCGGGGGCCCCCAAGACTTTTATACAATCTTCACGGCTGAGGGGACGCTTTTCGAGAATGGAGCCCAAGCCCTAGCAGGCAAGCGTCCGACTTCCAAGGTGTCCCAGGGCCATTTCAGTGGACCAGGCCCAAAACCGAAGAGCCGTCCGCCATTTTAAGAGTCATGTGGCAGCCGCCTATCGCTGCACTGCAAGAGTGGGAGCAACTCAACAACATGGTGAGCGAGACGCTGTAGTCGCAAGAGCGGGCGGTAAACAGCTGAATGGCCGCCACCTGGGGAGGCCCGTTCACGCCGCCTCCCCCCCCCCCCCGGGCCGCCGCACGCCAATTTTCGGAGCAGCATTGTAGGATACCAAAACCAGTGCGGCAGTTTACTGGACATCACCTGGGTGCCTGTCGTACATGTTGTGTCAGCCATGTGACACTGGACACAGACCGCTACTGACGAGGCCTCCCCCCGCACCACCCGGGACGCCCCACGCTGTTTTTCTGTGCTGCATTGTAGGATCCCTAAACCAGTGCGGCACCCAGGCGACATCACCTGGGTGCCGTCCAGAACTCTGCACGTTGTGCTGCCTTGGGACTATTCGCACAACAGACCGCTACTGACGAGGCCTCCCCCCGCCCCACCCGGGACGCCCCACGCCAATTTTCGGAGCAGCATTGTAGGATCCCTAAACCAGTGCGGCACCCAGGCGACATCACCTGGGTGCCGTCCAGAACTCTGCACGTTGTGCTGCCTTGGGACTATTCGCACAAAAGACAGCTTCTAACCATTGTTGCTTTTTGTGTTAATAAATGTTTAAATGTTTTTAGTTTTTGTTCTGTTCATTATCGTTAAAAGTTAATAAAGTTTTATAACCTTACTTTGTTGGAGTGTTATCTATTTTTTGAAAAACGGGTGAATGGGGCCTTGAATCGGGTTATTGTCATGTGTGGGCTTTGGAAGTGTGCTGCTGCAGGATCGGACATTTCAAACTCAAATGCACGTTCTTTTTCTTACCTTTCCGAAGCATGGAGCGCAATAGCAGGCAGAGAAAGGGTGATGCACGTGTTGAACACTACCTGACCTGGCAAGTTGCTGGCAGTGCCCCCCCGCCCGCTCCTGAAAGAGGGCACACACACACCGCCGCCCCGAGTACTTCACAAATCTTTAAAAGACCATGCGCTTGTTCATGAGGCTTAAATGGTTTATCACCTCTTCTAGAACCCCTACATCGACCCTCTGACGTTTCATGGAAAAATTACCATGTAACACAATACCAAGCCCTATCAGCTGAAACCCCCAAGGAATCGTGGGGCATATTATCAAGGGGGTTTATCTCCGCTTTTTTGGCTTTAAAAACCATGAAAGCGGAGATAAAATTATTTCCCTATTATCAAGCTGTCGCTAACACCAGTTAGTGACACCTAAAAGGAGATAGCGACCATCTTGGGCCCGGCTTTGCATGTCAGTGATACTTATCACTAATGACATGCAAAGTGGCGTGCCAAGATGTTAGCGACTGGAAACAGTCCCTAACATCGCTACCTTCTATTACCAACTTTTGGAGATATTCGCGCTAAGCGCGAATATCTCCAAAATCTAACACCTGCCCTGAGCAGTTCTTAGCCATGTTATCCAATGGGAGGTGGATAACATGGCTAAGAGCATTAGGTCGATAATACATGAATATCGCTGACTTTTCTGCGATAATAGCAAGGTTTATCTGCGATAAAAATCGCCGATCTGCGGCGATAATTTTTGTCTCTAAACAAGTTATAGACAAAAATTATCGCTAGTTGTTAGTAATATGCCCCCGGGTTTTTGCTTGCAGAAATCGGGAGGCGGGAGACTAGCACTGAAATCAGTACTCACACGCCTGAATCAGGAGAATTGGCATGTCTGAATTCTCTACAGCTGGGGCCATAAACTACATCCGCAGGGGTAGGTGATAGCCTGGGACCAGCCTGGCATCTAAAATGGCTGCCGTGCACGACAAAATTGTGGCATTCGAAAAAAGGCAAGATGGCGCAGCCGCTGGAAGAGATATATCAACATATATCAGCCTCCTCAGCCACCCTCAGGAAACATAGGGGATTAGGATATGTCTCCCGCACCCCCTTATACCTAGTACTTTAATTAACGAAGCACAAAATGGCGAATTCCCGTTTCGCTACCAGTTTGCGGCCCAGTTCGCGGCCCGTGAAGCGCTTCTACCGTGAAAAATCATTTTTTTTTTATTTTCCCCACGGGACCCTTTAATAACCCCAACAACATTCCTAGGGGGTCAAGAGGGGGATACCTTGCCCCCTTTCATTAAATTCCCCCTTAGTTTTTCACCTTTTCTTCTCTCTCGATCCTACCGAGAGACAAGATGGCGGCCGCTCCGGACTGTCACGCAGCAAAAAAAAAAAAAAGCTCACGCACAGCCGCTGGAAGAGATGTATCAACATATATCAGCCTCCTCACCCACCCTCAGGAAACATAGGGGATTAGGATACGTCTCCCGTACCCACTTATAACTAGTAATTTAATTTACGAAGCACAAAATGGCGAATTCCCGTTTCGCTACCAGTTCGCGGCCGCGCTTCTACCGTAAAAAATCATTTTTTTTTTATTTTCCCCACGGGACCCTTTAATAACCCCAACAACATTCCTAGGAGGTCAAGAGGGGGATACCTTGCCCCCTTTCATTAAATTCCCCCTTCGTTTTCAACCTCTTCTTCTCTCTCGATCCTACCGAGAGACAAGATGGCGTCCGCTCCGGACTGTTTAGAATGTTGACAGACACCGGAGAGCCAATCAGCTTTCTGCGCGCAAAGTTCCGATAAGCGAAAAGTAAGCGGACCGGATCGCTGCCCAGAGCGCTGTTACAGATATATATCTTGGTTTGAACGTTAATTTCTCAAAAACTACTGGAGCACATATATTGAGACCTAGCAAAGGCACATCGGGCTAACAGTCCCTACAATTTTGCCAAGTTTCGTGCAAATCCATTCAGCCGTTCGAGCTAAAAGTGAGTCCAACCGCCCTATGGAAAACTCAATGCAAAAAACGCGTTTTGGGACCCCCCTTTTATCTCAGCCCCCCCTTGACGAAACCCCACCAAATTTTCAGGGGCTGCTCAGAAACAAAATGTGCCATTTTCCTGAAAATTTCAGCCGATTCCATCCACAAACGCCAAAGTTATTAGACATAGAATTTTCAAAAGTCCCATAGGGAAAAAATTCTAACTATATATACCTACTGGCGAACGCCAGTAGGTAATATATATATATATATATATATATATATATATATATATATATATATATATATATATATATATATATATATATATATATATATATATATATATATATATATATATATATATATATATATATATATATATATATATATATATATATATATATATATATATATATTCACTGAAAAAAACATAGGTTTCAGCCCTTATATAGTTAGGAATTAGCATTTAAAAAACCTTAGAAATTCACTCAAAAAACTATAAGTTTTAGGGATGTTATAGTTAGCTGGACATTTCACTCATACAAAACCATTGAAATTGCTCCTATATAGTTAGTTGTACTAACTATATTTCTTGCACCCGCAATTCACTGCTGATGAGATCATTAGATCATTGCAAAAAACACAGTTGATGGACAGAATGCAGAACAATGTCTTACATTCACCCCAGTACAAAGATCTGGGCCTAAATCCATCGTTTTTTTGCACTCCACACCACCCTAGGTCAGACAATGGCTATATGCAAATCAGCCTTGACCCTGTGCCTCATGGGAACAGTCCAGCCCGAACTACCAAGCCATGTCTTTCCTAGACCGGAATCAAGCATCCAAGGACCGGTTTCTGGCTATCAGCCTTCTTCAGCATGGATAGCTTGACTCCAGTGATGTGGAGAGCCTGGGACTCACGTCTGAGCATTCCCAGCCCACTCGGGGTGAAAATTGCAAAAAACACAGTTGATGGACAGAATGCAGAACAATGTCTTACATTCACCACAGTACAAAGATCTGGGCCGAAATCCATCATTTTTTTGCAATCCACACCACCCTAGGTCAGACAATGGCGATATGCAAATCAGCCTTGACCCTGTGCCTCATGGGAACAGTCCAGCCAGAACTACCAAGCCATGTCTTTCCTAGACCGGAATCAAGCATCCAAGGACCGGTTTCTGGCTATCAGCCTTCTTCAGCCTGGATAGCTTGACTCCAGGGATGTGGAGAGCCTGGGACTCACGTCTGAGCATACCCAGCCCACTCGGGGTGAAAATTGCAAAAAACACAGTTGATGGACAGAACGCATAACAATGTCTTACATTCACCACAGTACAAAGATCTGGGCCTAAATCCATCATTTTTTTGCACTCCACACCACCCTAGGTCAGACAATGGCGATATGCAAATCAGCCTTGACCCTGTGCCTCATGGGAACAGTCCAGCCCGAACTACCAAGCCATGTCTTTCCTAGACCGGAATCAAGCATCCAAGGACCAGTTTCTGGCTATCAGCCTTCTTCAGCATGGATAGCTTGACTCCAGTGATGTGGAGAGCCTGTGACTCACGTCTGCGCATACCCAGCCCACTCGGGGTGAAAATTGCAAAAAACACAGTTGATGAACAGAATGCAGAACAATGTCTTACATTCACCCCAGTTCAATGATCTGGGCCTAAATACATCTTTTTTTGCACTCCACACTACCCTAGGTCAGACAATGGCTATATGCAAATCAGCCTTGACCCTGTGCCTCATGGGAACAGTCCAGCCCGAACTACCAAGCCATGTCTTTCCTAGACCGGAATCAAGCATCCAAGGACCAGTTTCTGGCTATCAGCCTTCTTCAGCCTGGATAGCTTGACTCCAGGGATGTGGAGAGCCTGGGACTCACGTCTGAGCATACCCAGCCCACTCGGGGTGAAAATTGCAAAAAACACAGTTGATGGACAGAATGCAGAACAATGTCTTACATTCACCACAGTACAAAGATCTGGGCCTAAATCCATCGTTTTTTTGCACTCCACATCACCCTAGGTCAGACAATGGCGATATGCAAATCAGCCTTGACCCTGTGCCTCATGGGAACAGTCCAGCCCAAACTACCAAGCCATGTCTTTCCTAGACCGGAATCAAGCATCCAAGGACCGGTTTATGGCTATCAGCCTTCTTCAGCCTGGATAGCTTGACTCCAGAAACTACTGAATGGATTTACACCATTTAACAAAAAGCACAATCTGCGAACAGAACTCTACCTCCCTGCCAAATTTCGAGTAACTCCGTTCAGCCATTCGGGCTTTAGCCCTGGCTAAAGGTCCCTACGGAAAATTGCATGGGGAAAACACGTTTTGGGACTCCCCTTTTTTCTCGGCCCCCGCTTGATGAATCAGCCCCAAACTTTCAGGAAAGGAGTGGAACCGAGCAGGCCATTTACTTGTAAAAATTCACGAAGATTCGTCCACCGGCGCCAAAGTTATTTAAGATAGAATGTTGTGGATTTCCTATGGAAACTAGGTCCTAACTATAAATACCTACTGGTGACCGCCGGTAGGTAATATATATATATATGTGATCAAGCGCTCGGGGAAGCGCGAAACGCGTCATGGCGATTTGGAAGCACCAACAATAAAGACTTAATTTTGCACCTACTTTGCGCCCGATCTGTTTCTGCAGCCTTAAAACTCTGCAATAGATTCGGATATCCTTGGAATGAATATATATATATATATATATATATATATATATATATATATATATATATATATATATATATATATATATTAATTACCTACTGGCGGTCGCCAGTAGGTATATGTAGTTAGGATTTTTTTCCTATGGGATTTTTGAAAATTCTATGTCTAATAACTTTGGCGTTTGTGGACGGAATTGGCTGAATTTTTCAGGAAAATGGCACATTTTGTTTCCGAGCAGCCCCTGAAAGTTTGGGGGGGTTTCGTCAAGGGGGGGCTGAGAAAAAAGGGGGGTCCCAAAATGCGTTTTTAACATTGAGTTTTCCATAGGGCGGTTGGCCTCACTTTTAGCTCGAACGGCTGAATGGATTTGCACGAAACTTGGCGAAATTGTAGGGACTGTTAGCCCGATGTGCCTTTGCTAGGTCTCAATATATGTGCTCCGGTGGATTTTGAGAAATTAACGTTTTAAAAAACAGATATATCTGTGACAGCGTCCCGGGTAGTGCTCCGGTTCGCGTACTTTTTCGCGTAACAGAACTTTGCGAAGCGATGCTGATTGGCTCTCCGGTGTCTGTCAACATTCTAAACAGTCCGGAACGGCTGCCATCTTGTCTCTCGGTAGGATCGAGAGACAAGAGGAGGAGAAAAACAAAGGGGGAATTTAATGAAAGGGGGCAAGGTAGACCCCTCTTGACCCCCTAGGAATGATGTTGGGGTTATTAAAGGGTCCCGTGGGGCAAATAAAAAAAATGGATTTTTCGCGGTAGAAGCGCTTCCCGGTACGCGAACCGGGTCGCAAACCTGTAGCGTAACGGGAATTCGCCATTTTGTGTTTTGTTTTAATTAAATCACAAGATGGAGGGAAAACAATGTGGGAAATGGGTATAAGGGGGCACGGGAGACGTATCTGACCCCATATGTTTTCTGAGGGTGGCTGAGGATGCTCATATATGTTGATACATGTCTTCCAGCGGCTGCGCGTGAGCGGAATTTTTTTTTTGCTGCGTGACGTCTGTTAACGTTTGATTCGAAGGAAATCAGGAAGTGTTGACCGCCATTTTGTCACTGCGAGTAAATATATTGTTCATTTCAAAGCGTTGGAACATGGAAAAGGGAGAAGGTAGAGATTGTCTTGCTGCGTAGTTTTTCTCAGGGTGTGCAGTAAGGCCTCGGTTGTGCTTATACTCACGGTGGGGTCTTTGAACACTTTAGCAAATGATGATCCAAGCTGAGGCAAAGGAGGGTGTCAGTCGGGGGGGGGGAGCAATGGTGCAGTTTTCACTTTCATGTCTAAGTGTTAAAATCTGGTTTGCGATGTCAACATAATCGGCGCCACCTTGTCCCCACTCAGGCACATACGCTCTAGCAAGCAGCAGCCATTTTGAAAGCGCTATGGCCCCTCTGCCCCTCGCCGGTCCCCAGCGCGTCTCCCTGGCGCTACGAACACCCCCCCTCTCTGACCTCCCCCATTCTCTCTGTGGAAAATTAATCCGTATTGATAAACATTGTCTGCGCCATCTTGCTTTTTTTCCAATGCCACACTTTTGTCGTGCACGGCAGCCATTTTAGATGCCTTGACCAGACCCACTCTCTGCACGCCGCCGATCCTCAGCACGGCTCCCTACCCTCGCAAGCATCTCCCCCACGCACCGGTCACCCCCGCTCTCTCTCTCAT
This sequence comes from Lissotriton vulgaris, assembly GCF_964263255.1. Taxonomy (NCBI): domain Eukaryota; kingdom Metazoa; phylum Chordata; class Amphibia; order Caudata; family Salamandridae; genus Lissotriton; species Lissotriton vulgaris. Next base: position 1,944,571,989 of record NC_141689.1, read on the forward strand.
GCATGGGCCATAAACCTCCCCCCATCTGCGCTGCTCTTCCCTGAGAATCACACCCCGTGCCCGCCCGACACCTCCCTTTCACCCTATTCACTACCGCACCCTCTGACATTCCTCTTCCTCTGTGTCCAATTGTCCAGGCCGGTCCCAGGCTATTACGTAGCCCTGCGGAAGTAGTTTATGGCCTCATCTGTAAAGATTCACCTCTCTTCAAAGGAGTTACAGTAGATCAAGGCCCCCACCCCATGAGATCCGTCACACCACACGCATTCCGGGAATCGGCGGAATGTCCTGCTGTTCCTACTATCTGATAATGATCCTGTATTGTGATTGGGGAGGGGATTCTCACTGTAAGGGTGTATGGGACCGAGCCTGAAGCGGAAGATTCCAGGGATGCCTTTCTGTACATCAAAGTCTTCACAAGAATGTGTCACATTACAAATATATAGCACTCCAACAAAGTAGTAGTATTATAACACTTTAATAACTTATAAATATATACAACGCTCCAACAAAGTAAACACGTTAAAAAAAACATTTTAAACAACTATTTACATGGCAGCCTGCTGCAACATCCATCTCAAAGCATTCACCGTCCGTTTGACACTGTCCTTGCTCCTCCCTCCCAGGAGTAGCAACAATTGGCTGCTTTGGCCTGTCTTTTAGTCGGCTTTGGGTTATAAAAAGCCTACAAAATCCGTCGGCCTGTGAGGGGGCGTCAGTAGCGGACCGGTGTGCGAATTGGCCGAAGGAAGCACAACGCGCCGAGATCCAGACGGCACCGAGGTGGTGTCCAGCAAGTTGCCGCACTGGTCTGGCCATCCTACAATGCTGCGCCGAAAAACGGCGTGGGGCGCCCCGGGGGGGTGGGGTGGGAGGCGGCGCGAACGGGCTGCAATGGGGCGCCCCTTGGCGTTTCAGTCACCATCCAGTTGAGTTGCGCCCGCTCTTGCGGCACAGTGCCTCACCCGCCATCCAGCTGAGTTGCGCCCACTCTTGCGGTGCAGCGATAGGCGGCTGCCACAGGACTCTCAAAATGGCGGCCGGCTCTTTGGATTCCGGCCTGGTCCACTAAAATGGCCCTGGGACACCTTGGAACTTGGACGTTTGCCTGCTAGGGCATGGGCCCCATTCCCGAAAGCGTCCCCTCAGCCTTGAAGATTCTACAAAAGTCACCGGGGCCCCCGACTCCCGCAGGCTTCCTGTGGGGAGCGGCTGCCATGATTGCTTGCGGAATGGTCACGACGGAGCCAAGAGATGGTGGTGCTCTCATGCTGACGCCAGCTTCAGTCTGAAACATCCAGAAACACTGTAGACTACCAATTCGATCAGTTCCGGTGGAGCCCGAACGTGACCCGGTAGGGAAGAACTTGCCCTCCCCTCTTTTGACTGATGGTTCTTGTTGCCTATCTCTTCTGTTGTCATTTAACGGAACCTATTTTGACTGCCGAAAGGGGTTCTGGTCCGACCGCTGGTTGGTGGAGACATTTTGACTATATCCTGGACCTCGCCCAAAATGGCGCCGGTATAAATGGGACTCGAAACTCCTTGTTGTGTACTGGTTGCCCAGCCTTGATATCACGAGATACGTATGCAGTTTTGAAGCACATGGCGGGCGGGGATGGGTACTGAATGAACATTTGGACATCCCTATTGATATTAAGTTCTGATGTGTTATTGATTACTGTACTATTGAAAGTTCGAAATAACGTCACCCATGGTACTTGCCCGCAAATGTATATCTAGATAATTTTATTGTAACTGGCCCTGTCGTACTTTAATTATAAAATTTACGTCCACCGATTCCGCAACTGTTAGACACCTTAGTTCTTCCAACCTAATGGCCCGCCCGTTACGTTCTTCTACAGTGTAAATGTCCCCTCATCATATACGATTCCAGTTTGCTCCGTGGCCGGCCCACGTGGTTATAGGCCCGTATTTGTATACTGACATTTTCACAATAAAGGTTTTTAAAACAAAACATGGTAGTAGTACCTAGATTGGTAAAGTTTTGAATAATAGTCACTGTTTTCGAATCAGTAAAAGGCAAGTGATATAAAGCAGCCCGATTACATGGCGGTTAAAAGGTATAATACGCAGGAATGCTGTAAAGATAAATGGTCAAGGGCTGTTGTGTTTTCCACTCCTGCAACATAAAGTGATCGATAAGAATCCGATATTCAGGCCTAGCAGCGACTAAGACAGCAGGCCAAGCCTCTTTTGCTTAACGGCTCCCTCATGGGACGAAGAAACGCCCTTTTTCTTGAAATAGGAATATTTTACTTGCAGCACAGTTGTAAATTTCCCGGGAAAATACATTAGCCTGGAACATTGTTAGTGATAAACTGTAAATGTATCTGAGTCCTTTGCTTTACAAGTCAGAGTGAGAAAAAAAAGGTGGGGCTTTCATCATTTGGGAAAAAAAAAATGTTCTAAACCAATAAAAAGTGTTATTTTTAGGTCATATGACCAAGCCTTCCATCATTAGGAAACCAAAAGTAAAATGAACCAATGAAAAGTTTTATAAACAAGTCACATGACCTGTTATGCGGCTTTGGGCTATAAAAAGCCTACAAAATCCGTTGGCCTGTGAGGCGGCGTCAGTAGTGGACCGATTTGCGAATAGGCCGAAGGCAGCACAACGCGCCGAGATCCGGATGGCACCGAGGTGGTGTCCAGCAAGTTGCCGCACTGGTGTGGCCATCCTACAATGCTGTGCCAAAAGACGGCGTGGGGCGCCCCGGGGGGGGAGGCGGCGGGAACGGGCCTCTCCTGCCTCCCCAGGTGGAGGCTCCTTAGCTGCAGTGGGGCGCCCCTTGGCGTTTCACTCGCTATCTAGCTGAGTTGCGTCCGCTCTTGCGGCACAGTGCTTCACCCGCCATCCAGCTGAGTTTCGCCCGGTCTTGCGGCACAGTGCCTCACCCGCCATCCAGCTGAGTTCCGCCCGCTCTTGCGGCACAGTGCCTCACCCGCCATCCAGCTGAGTTCCGCCCGCTCTTGCGGCACAGTGCCTCACCCACCATCCAGCTGAATTGCGCCCGCTCTTGCGGCACAGTGCCTCACCCGCCATCCAGCTGAATTGCGCCCGCTCTTGCGGGACAGTGCCTCACCCTCCATCCAGCTGAGTTGCGCCCGCTCTTGCGGCACAGCGTCTCACCCTCCATCCAGCTGAATTGCGCCCACTCTTGTGGTGCAGCGATAGTCGGCTGCAACAGGACTCTCAAAATGGCAGCCGGCTCTTTGGATTTGGGCCTGGTCCACTAAAATGGCCCTGGGACACCTTGGAACTCGGACGCTTGCCTGCTAGGGCATGGGCCCCATTCCGAAAGCGTCCCCTCAGCCCTGAAGATTCTACAAAAGTCACCGGGGCCCCCGACTCCCGCAGGCTTCCGATGGGGAGCGGCTGCCATGATTGCTTGCGGAATGGCCACGACGGAGCGATGAGATGGTGTTGTTCTCATGCTGACGCCAGCTTCAGTCTGAAACATCCAGAAACACTGTAGACTACCAATTCGATCAGTTCCGATGGAGCCCCAATGTGACCTGGTAGGGAAGAACTTGCCCTCCCCTCTTTTGACTGATGGTTCTTGTTAGCTATCTCTTCTGTTGTCATTTAACGGAACCTTTTTTGACTGCCGAAAGGTGTTCTGGTCCGACCGCTGGTTGGTGGAGACATTTTGACTATATCCTGGACCTGCCCGGCCTCGTCCAAAATGGCGCCGGTATAAATGGGACTCGTAACTCCTTGTTGTGTACTGGTTGCCCAGCCTTGATATCACGAGATACGTATGCAGTTTTGAAGCACATGGCGGGCGGGAATGAGTACTGATTGAACATTTGGACATCCCTATTGATATTAAGTTCTGATATTGTTATTGATGTTATTGATTACTGTACTATTGAAAGTTCGAATTAATGTCACCCATGGTACTTGCCCACAAATGTATATTTAGATAATTTTATTGTAACTGGCCCTGTCGTACTTTAATTATAAAATGTACGTCCACCGATTCCGCAACTGTTAGACACTTTAGTTCTTGCAACCTAATGGCCCGCCCGTTACGTTCTTCTACAGTGTAAATGTCTCCTCATCATATACGATTTCAGTTTGCTCCGTGGCCGGCCCACGTGGTTATAGGCCCGTATTTGTATACTGACATTTTCACAATAAAGGTTTTTAAAACAAAACACGGTAGTAGTATTTACATTGGTAAAGTTTTTACTTTTAGTCACTGTTTTCGAATCAGTAAAAGGCAAGTGAAATAAAGCAGTCCAATTACATGACGGATAAAAGGTATAATATGTAGGAACGCAGTAAAGATAAATGGTCAAGGGCAGTTTTTTTTTTTTATTTCTGCAACATAAAGTGATCGATAAGAATCTGATAATCAGGCGTATCGGCGACTAAGACAGCAGGCCGAGTCTCTTTTACTCAACGGCTCCGTCATGGAACGAAGAAACGCCCTTTTTCTCGAAAAAGGAATATATTTTACTTGCAGGACAGTTGTAAATTTTCCGGGAAAGTACATTAGCCTGGAATATTATAACATATGTTTAAAAAAAAATAATGTTCGAAAACAATAAAAAGCGTAATTTTTAGGTCATATGACCAAGCTTTTCATCATTAAAATAACAAAAGTAAAATGAACTAATGAAAAGTTTTATTAACAAGTCACATGACCTGTTATGCTTACGTTACGCGCTGCGCGCCGCGCCTCGGATCACTTCCGGGTGCGCTAACGCGGCGTGTCATATAACGCATTTCGCGACAACGTAGGTCAAGAATATAGTCAAAATGTCTCCACCAACCAGCGTTCGGAACACAACCCCTTTCAGCAGTCCAAAAAGTTCTGTTAAATGACAACAGAGGGGACAGGCAACAAGAACCATCAGTCAAAGAGGGGAGGGCAAGTTCTTCTCTTCCGGGTCATGTTGGGGCGCTACTGGAACTGATCGAATTGGTAGTCTACAGTGTTTCTGGATGTTTCAGACTAAAGCTGGCGTCAGCACGAGCACTACCATCTCGTAGCTCCGTCGTGGCCATTTCACGAGCAGACATGGCAGCCGCTCCCCACCAGAAGCCTGCGGGAGTCGGGGGCCCCCAAGACTTTTGTAAAATCTTCACGGCTGAGGGGACGTTTTCGAGAATGGGACCCAAGCCCTATCAGGGAAGCATCCGAGTTCCAAGGAGTCCCAGGGCCATTTTAGTGGACCAGGCCCAAATCCGAAGAGCCGGCCGCCATTTTGAGAGTCCTGTGGCAGCCGCCTATCGCTGCACCGCAAGAGCGGGAGCAACTCAACTACATGGTGAGCGAGACGCTGTAGTCGCAAGAGCGGGCGGTAAACAGCTGAATGGCGGAAGAGGAACAGTGTAGCAAAAGCGGGCGGAATGGCAACTGAAACGGTAAAGGGGCGCCCCACTACAGCGTGTCTTCAGGTCAAACGGATTGTGGGACAAGGTCCAGAATAGAAGAGTCATCAAAAGGCAAAAAGTTCCGCCGGACCCCGAGAGCCGGCCGCCTATGTCGGGGGCGATCTCAGGCTACACCGGTGCTATAAGACTTGGGGAGGGGGTCGGAGCCAAGTGTCTTCTCCGAGTCCATGGCCATCACACCGCCCCTCGGGGGCCTCCGTGAAGCTGTTTAGGAAGGTTTCATATGACATTGTTTTCTAATGCAGTCAGGTCCACAAACGACACTCACTTACTTTGAGAATAGTGAAGCTGCAGTAGGTGGAAATAAGCTTCAGACAGTGTTACAAGCGCTGCTCAGAACTCTGAACTATGGCACCCAACATCCAGAACTTATGTCATTTGAGAATGGCAGTGACATTGAAGCAACTCAGGGACCAAAACCATTAACGTACTTTCACGTATGAAAATCTTACTTGGGGAGGGGGCAGGAGCGAAGTGCCCCCTCCCAGTCCGCGCCACCACACCGTATGTTGTAAATCTGAAGCCATCGTTCTACAAAGTCAACCAACCTTGGATTGAAAAATCTAGAAAAATGTACAAACTGAAAACCAGTTTTGGTCTGCATAGCATCAGTAGCAACGCTTGCTATCAGAGTGCATGAGTTTCATGCTCGATCGATTGAGCTAGCCGGATCGGGCAATAAAAAGTATAAAATAGTTATGTAAATAGTTATTTAATAAAATGTTTTACCCTGTTTCTTTGCTGGTGTGTTGTCTATATTTTTAATATTTGCATAGGGTTTGTCGTTATTTTGGGCGGGGTGGGTGACGGAGTCGAGCTGTCTTGCAGCCCTCATGGTGTGGAGCTAAGTTCATCTCACTATTTTCGTATTTCTCATGAAGGGTTGTTCCTAATATTTCTATTTTAGCGAGGTCAAAAAGAGATCCAATTAGTTGCCTACTCATTTTGCTCGATTACTTTTATTTTTTTACACGATTTTTCACTATCTGCAAAGACTAAACAGAGTATTGCGACTTTGTGCTTGTTTGTAAATAGATAATGAACCAAAGAGAATCAATTGTAAAACAGTAAATGCTTGGATAACAATCAATCAAATGGAGAGACAAGCAGGTACGACGGATTACAACAGGGGTAAAGGTCTGCGTTAACTACCGTTCACTATCTGCAAAGAGAGAGTACTACTAAGAGAAAAGAGGGGAGGGCGGGGTGCAGCGTTCAAAGCACATCAGCGTGCATAAATACGAAAATGTTTTTATCTATCACGTACTTGACATTTTAAAGCTTTTCATATTTGCTATTAAAAAACCATTGAAATTCACTGAAAAAACCATAGGTTATAGTCGATATATAGTTAGGAATTTGCATTTACAAAACCTTGAAAATTCAATGAAAAAACCATTGGTTTTAGGCCATATATAGTTAGGGATTTGCATTTACAAAACCTTATTTTACTCGCATAAAACCATTGAAATTCCATATATAGTTAGATGCGCTAACTATATATCGCGCACCCGCAATCCACTGCTGATGATGTCACATATTACATCATTCATGACATGGTCAGTGACATCACTGATGACATCACTGATGACAACTCAAATGACATCACTGATGACATCTCAAATGACATCACTGATGACATCACTGATGACAACTCAAATGACATCACTGACAACATCACAGATGACATCATTCATGTGTTAATACGATGAACCTCTACAGACTCTGATATATCCTTAGATACACTCAGTGAAAACAGACACTCACAGACTGTCACTCATCCATGGAGTTACTCATACACCTAGACAGTCATGCAAAGAATCAAACACACCTCCAATTCCTCAACTATACAGTTATACACACCTTACTTATTGAAACATATCCTAATACATATTTACTCTCTTATACAATCCTTGATACATGTTCACAATGATCCATACAGCCACTCACACATTCACTGGCTGTTATGCACAGTTATTTATATATGTTAACTCTCACATGTACTGTGTTTTACATATGTACTTACTTTGACATGTAGCACTGAGATATCCATTCACTCACCAATACACTCATGCACACAGTCAACCGCCCATATAGCTGTTTCCACATGCACTCTTGAACTCATACACCTAGTGAATCAACTGCTTACACATCTATGCACAGACTCACACACCTCCCAGCCACCCACACACATACTCAGTCTCCCATACAAATACTTGAGCAACCAATCAATAACCCATATAGTTATTTATATAGCTACTGATCAACACATGCAGCAGTTTACAGAACAACAGATATAATGATACACAAATTAATACAGTTTAATCACTAACCCATGCACTCAGTGAGACACATTTAATCACTCCCTCATACAGTCAGTCATGCACCTACTAAATCCTTCATCCAGACATTTATACATCCACTCATTCTTCAATATGTAAGACATATTTTAACTTTACAGAAACTTCCAGTCACTGGATGTTGTCATCAGTGATGTCATTTGAGTTGTCATCAGTGATGTCATCAGTGATGTCACTGACCATGTCATGAATGATGTAATATGTGACATCATCAGCAGTGGATTGCGGGTGCGCGATATATAGTTAGCGCATCTAACTATATATGGAATTTCAATGGTTTTATGCGAGTAAAATAAGGTTTTGTAAATGCAAATCCCTAACTATATATGGCCTAAAACCAATGGTTTTTTCATTGAATTTTCAAGGTTTTGTAAATGCAAATTCCTAACTATATATCGACTATAACCTATGGTTTTTTCAGTGAATATATATATATATATATATATTCACTGAAAAAAAACATAGGTTTCAGCCCTTATATAGTTAGGAATTAGCATTTAAAAAACCTTAGAAATTCACTCAAAAAACTATAAGTTTTAGGGGTGTTATAGTTAGCTGGATATTTCACTCATACAAAACCATTGAAATTGCTCCTATATAGTTAGTTGTACTAACTATATTTCGTGCACCCGCAATCCACTGCTGATGATGTCACATATTAGATCATTGCAAAAAACACAGTTGATGGACAGAATGCAGAACAATGTCTTACATTCACCCCAGTACAAAGATCTGGGCCTAAATCCATCATTTTTTTGCACTCCACACCACCCTAGGTCAGACAATGGCTATATGCAAATCAGCCTTGACCCTGTGCCTCATGGGAACAGTCCAGCCCGAACTACCAAGCCATGTCTTTCCTAGACCGGATCAAGCATCCAAGGACCGGTTTCTGGCTATCAGCCTTCTTCAGCCTGGATAGCTTGACTCCAGGGATGTGGAGAGCCTGGGACTCAGGTCTGAGCATACCCAGCCCACTCGGAGTGAAAATTGCAAAAAACACAGTTGATGGACAGAATGCAGAACAATGTCTTACTGTCACCACAGTACAAAGATCTGGGCCTAAATCCATCGTTTTTTTGCACTCCACACCACCCTAGGTCAGACAATGGCGATATGCAAATCAGCCTTGACCCTGTGCCTCATGGGAACAGTCCAGCCCAAACTACCAAGCCATGTCTTTCCTAGACCGGAATCAAGCATCCAAGGACCGGTTTCTGGCTATCAGCCTTCTTCAGCCTGGATAGCTTGACTCCAGAAACTACTGAATGGATTTACACCATTTAACAAAAAGCACAATCTGCGAACAGAACTCTACCTCTCTGCCAAATTTCGAGTAACTCCGTTCAGCCATTCGGGCTTTAGCCCTGGCTAAAGGTCCCTACGGAAAATTGCATGGGGAAAACACGTTTTGGGACTCCCCTTTTTTCTCGGCCCCCGCTTGATTGATCACCCCCAAACTTTCAGGAAAGGAGCGGAACTGAGCAGGCCATTTACTTGTAAAAATTCACAAAGATTCGTCCACCGGCGCCAAAGTTATTCCAGATAGAATGTTGTGGATTTCCTATGGAAACTAGGTACTAACTATAACTACCTACTGGCGACCGCCGGTAGGTAATATATATATATATGTGATCAAGCGCGCGGGGAAGCGCAAAAAGCGTCATGGCGATTTGGAAGCACCAACAATAAAGACTTAATTTTGCACCCACTTTGGACCCGATCTGTTTCTGCAGCCTTGAAACTCTGCAATAGATTCGGATATCCTTGGAATATATATATATATATATATATATATATATATATATATATATATATATATATATATATATATATTCACTGAAAAAAACATAGGTTTCAGCCCTTATATAGTTAGGAATTAGCATTTAAAAAACCTTAGAAATTCACTCAAAAAACTATAAGTATTAGGGGTGTTATAGTTAGCTGGACATTTCACTCATACAAAACCATTGAAATTGCTCCTATATAGTTAGTTGTGCTAACTATATTTCGCGCACCCTCAATCCACTGCTGATGATGTCACGTATTAGATCATTGCAAAAAACACAGTTGATGGACAGAATGCAGAACAATGTCTTACATTCACCCCAGTACAAAGATCTGGGCCTAAATCCATCGTTTTTTTGCACTCCACACCACCCTAGGTCAGACAATGGCTATATGCAAATCAGCCTTGACCCTGTGCCTCATGGGAACAGTCCAGCCCGAACTACCAAGCCATGTCTTTCCTAGACCGGAATCAAGCATCCAAGGACCGGTTTCTGGCTATCAGCCTTCTTCAGCCTGGATAGCTTGACTCCAGGGATGTGGAGAGCCTGGGACTCACGTCTGAGCATACCCAGCCCACTCGGGGGGAAAATTGCAAAAAACACAGTTGATGGACAGAATGCAGAACAATGTCTTACATTCACCACAGTACTAAGATCTGGGCCTAAATCCATCGTTTTTTTGCACTCTACACCACCCTAGGTCAGACAATGGCGATATGCAAATCAGCCTTGACCCTGTGCCTCATGGAAACAGTCCAGCCCGAACTACCAAGCCATGTCTTTCCTAGACCGGAATCAAGCATCCAAGGACCGGTTTCTGGCTATCAGCCTTCTTCAGCCTGGATAGCTTGACTCCAGGGATGTGGAGAGCCTGGGACTCACGTCTGAGCATACCCAGCCCACTCGGGGTGAAAATTGCAAAAAACACAGTTGATGGACAGAATGCACAACAATGTCTTACATTCACCCCAGTACAAAGATCTGGGCCTAAATCCATCGTTTTTTTGCACTCCACACCACCCTAGGTCAGACAATGGCTATATGCAAATCAGCCTTGACCCTGTGCCTCATGGGAACAGTCAAGCCCGAACTACCAAGCCATGTCTTTCCTAGACCGGAATCAGGCATCCAAGGACCGGTTTCTGGCTATCAGCCGTCTTCAGCCTGGATAGCTTGACTCCAGTGATGTGGAGAGCCTGGGACTCACGTCCAGAAACCGGTCCTTGGATGCTTGACATGGCTTTGTAGTTCAGGCTTGACTGTTCCTTTGGGGCGCAGGGTCAAGGCTGATTTGCATATAGCCACTGTCTGACCTAGGGTGGTGTAGAGTGCAAAAAAACGATGGATTTAGGCCCAGATCTTTGTACTGGGGTGAATGTAAGACATTGTTCTGCATTCTGTCCATCAACTGTGTTTTTTGCAATTTTCACCCCGAGTGTGCTGGGTATGCTCAGACGTGAGTCCCAGGCTCTCCACATCACTGGAGTCAAGCAATCCAGGCTGAAGAAGGCTGATAGCCAGAAACCGGTCATTGGATGCTTGATTCCGGTCTAGGAAAGACATGGCTTGGTAGTTCGGGCTGGACTGTTCCCATGAGGCAAAGGGTCAAGGCTGATTTGCATATAGCCATTGTCTGACCTAGGGTGGTGTGGAGTACAAAAAAACGATGGATTTAGGCCCAGATCTTTGTACTGGGGTGAATGTAAGACATTGTTCTGCATTCTGTCCATCAACTGTGTTTTTTGCTATTTTCACCCCGATTGGGCTGGGTATGCTCAGACGTGAGTCCCAGGCTCTCCACATCACTGGAGTCAAGCTATCCAGGCTGAAGACGGCTGATAGCCAGAAACCGGTCCTTGGATGCTTGATTCCGGTCTAGGAAAGACATGGCTTGGTAGTTCGGGCTGGACTGTTCCCATGAGGCACAGGGTCAAGGCTGATTTAAATATAGCCATTGTCAGACCTAGGGTGGTGTGGAGTGCAAAAAAACGATGGATTTAGGCCCAGATCTTTGTACTGGGGAGAATGTAAGACATTGTTCTGCATTCTGTCCATCAACTGCAGTACGACCACAGACTTCAAAGATCAATCAATCAACCTTACGGAAAAACTAAAATATAGAGGCTACCCGACATCTACCCTCAACAAAGGATTCAAAAGAGCTAAAAATCAACCAAGGGAGGCACTCCTTGAAGAAAGAACTAACAATCCAGAACAGATTCCACTCACCTGTGTCACCACATACAGCAGTCTCTCAAACATCATGAAAAAGAGCATAAACAAACATTGGAATATTGTAAAAACCTTGAAAAAGGATTGGGAAAAACCCCTTTTTTCATTCAAAAAGGGACGCAGTTTAAGAGATGCCCTGGTCCACACCCGCCCAAAAGAGAAACCACAAAACACGACACCGTCAGTGACGACATCATGGGGTCTCCCAAAAATTACCGGGCACTACCCCTGCTTGGATTGTAGTGTGTGTCACTTAACACAAGCTACTAAAACACTGGCACTGGAAGAAGGTAAAGTGTGGACCCAACGTGAACACACCAATTGCAACTCGATCAATGTGATCTACCTCATCACCTGTCCTTGCCAGCTCCGTTACGTAGGTATGACCACTAGAAAGGTAAAACAACCTATCTGCGAGCACCGCAGCAACATAAGGTGCAAAAAAGCAACAACGAAACTGAGTCGCCATTTTCTGGATAAAAATCACACTACCAATGATATGAGGTGGACTGTCATTGAAGCGATCGATGGTACTAGGAATGTACAAAACAGACTGTTCGAAAAGGAACAGCGCTGGGTATATCGTCTGGGGACTAATACCAATGGCCTCAACGACGATATCCCCTGGAACACAGTCCTATCATGAACCCCCTGGCTTCCAGCCTCCTATGTCTGAAACTGTATCTGAAAACAAAATATAAAGGTCATCTGAATAGACGTGCTCTGAATACTGAATAACCGGTGCATTTCTACTACCTATGCATTTTCACCAACAATGCTTTATTATTGAACCATGTCTGACAGCAAAACACAGATGCTTGTGAATTTTTTCCCCTACAGTCTGCGCATTTTACCCCTAATGCCTTACAATTATCCCCTTAATCATAGCAGTGCTAATCTTTCTAAAATTTAAAGGTATTCGCCCATCTCAACATCTGAATTTTTACTACTATCACTGGTGCAAGGAAATGAGCGCTTTTTGTTGCCTTAGCAACCGTTAGCGTGCTAATCCCTAACATGTAAAGCCCAAGGATAGGCTCGCTACTCCAAGCCTCGCTTCGATACCGAAGCGCACCCCGCCCACATGGGCGTGTGCGCCTCAAGCCTCGCTTTGAGCGAGACACGCCCAACCCGGAATCGCGCGCTGAAACGAAAAACACAGCGCTTTTAAACGCATTTACCGGCCCCGCCCTCCATCGTCGGGGTCCGGTTTTGAGGATTCTAGCAGGTTGAGAAGCGGGTTGAGAGCGCTGAGGGCGTGAGTCTGCATCCTCAGCGGAACGACTTTTACGATCACCATAAGCTAAGTACCTGTATGCTTAGGTTGCAATGACATTTAACTCTTTCCTTTCCTAGGATGTGCCAGGCGCGCTCCAATCCTCCTCCCGAGACCCATGGTGCTAGTAGCGCCCTATTTTAAAGTGAGATACCCTCCATATTTAGCACCTTAGGGGGGTCACCGACCATTTGGTCAAATTGATCCCTCCTCATGGAGAATTCACATCGTGTTTTTACTCCCCCCTCTACAATTGTAGTTTTAAACCACCTTTAGCACTCCACCTCCCAGTGTATAATACTACAACATCCCCAAGGGCTACTTGGATGGTGCATAAGATATCATTTATTGTGTGCACACAAAAGTTTGCCACCATCTTAGGAGCACTATGATAAGTTTACTCTAGCATATACTAATCGTATGTATGTCTATATCTGTTTGTCTGTATATTCTCTCTTACAGGTGCTGATACACCCCTGAATTTGGGGTTTTTTCAGAATGAGCATTTGCTCTTCTAATTTTTAAGCACTTTTTTCACTTTTCCTTTTTTTCACTTTCACGTCCCCAGGTTAGGGTGGACTATTAGAGTGTCCATACCGCTGGGGTATAGTCCTGAAGAATGCCTTGGTGAATACATACCACTAGTACGGCAGAAACATGTTGACTGATTAATTTAACCACGTGGTATTTAGCTGAATTTAACCAAATCCTAACAACCTTGGCACTTAAATTCAGACACATATACCACCTACACGTGTCTTAGGGATCACTCATTAAAGTTTTTTTGATACCCTGTTAGGCACTCTTAATCTCTATTTTTCACAACACGTCCTCCCCACACGACCAGCTCCGTAGTCTTTCTGGCGTCGCAGCACACCGAAGAGACACTCGGTCTCTTCGGTGGGGCCCGATGATGAAGCATGACACTGACCAGGTCGGTGTGCGAGGGCCTTCCTACTCAATCAGAGTGACTGTGTTAAAACCCTCTTATCTTTTGCTCCATATTCCTGGCAGCCTTGTGACTGACCAGACCTCTCTTCTTTTGTTGTTTGACATTTAACCGGGGATTAAGAGAGTGTCCTTGATTCTCCCTACCTCTCCCTTTGTTGACATATATCATAGCAGCGCACAGCTGTGAGAGCCTTTTTTTACTTCAAGCAAGATAATAGCAACCCCCTATCATTGCTTGTTCTTTTAATACTAATATCTCACTATGGCGAACCTGGGTCTGACATACTCTGAGGCGGAAATCGAGGAGTTGATGTCAGATGCTGCAATCTTTGCAGATCCACACATATCACAAGCAATAGCCAACACTGCTGAATGGGAAAACCTGTCAGAGAAAAAGAAAGAGCACATACGTACTGTCCTTCATGGCACGATCCTTAAGGGCTATTTAACAACCAACACAGCCCCGAAAGGCCTTTTGGTGGCAAATGCCCCGCGCATCTTTCTGAATGATGCTGCCTTTAGGAAGGACTGGGCATCAATCGCATGGCACTGCACATGCGATTGGATGGTCTTAATAATAAAGACAGCATTGAGACTCTCGGAATCCCTTATGGTAGAAATCAGAGAAACTGAGTCTCACTTCAAAGCCACTATCACCGGCTACAAAAAACGACTAGATGAACTAAACAAGGAGATGAACGAATACAAAGACAACCTGATGCAATCGAAGGCAACCAAACTTCAAAAAGACCAAAAGAAGTTCGAGTTCGAAAAAGTGTACCCCTACTCTGCTGCTTCGTTCACTCCACCAGCACGCAATGCCAACAACTCCGATTACTCAGATGATGATTCATCTAATAGCAGTGGTTCTAGTAACAACTCTTCTAAACAAACGAAAAGAAGAGGGAACCGTGGCAATAGAACCAACAGAGGCGGACATGGAAATCAAGGCAACCACCAACAGTGGTATCCTCCACAAATGGGGATGGGCACACACCCTAATGCCTTCCAACAGCCACCCTACCCATTCATGGGCTGGAACCCAGGCTTCATGCCCCCGGCCAATTTTCAACAGCAGTATAGACAGCCTTTTTTAGAGAGCGGCCGGAGAGGCCGAGGCAAAAGGAGAGGGAACACCAGAGTAACCTGGCAAGAAGACGACTCGGTAGCGAACCACACCCGGAGCAACCAGCAGCCGGGCCCGAGCGGAGTATGAGTCTAGTGACGAATCTATCTGCTAAAATACTAACTCCTGTGGAGATCTAAGTATTGGAAAAAGGGTTAGGTTTTGTACCTACAGCTAAACCTGACAAATTCAAGTTGCACTGCGAACTGGCAGGATTTTTCCGTAAACTGAAATTGAAAGCGTTTTTCGATGGAAAAACGGACCCAATGGAATCAGTTAGGAAAGGTGACACAGGATTAAGACCTAGCTCTACTTTCATTCCTCCTCCACACACAATACCAGCGGCCATAACTGCTTTTGAGCAAGCCGTTTTCAAAGACCTAGAGAATTGCCAGAACCCGAGAACATTCGGAAATTTCAGTACAGCTGAATTCCAGGCATTACAACAATTAAAAAACGACACCTCCATAACTATAAAGCCTGCAGACAAGGGCGGAGGGATTGTTATCCAGAATACAACCGACTATGAGAACACCTGTAAAAATCTACTCGGTGATGTCAGAAATTACACTCCACTGACATCGGATCCAACTCCTGACCTCACAAAAAGGATCACCTCTCTGGTAAAACAAGCAGAGGATCAAGACCATATATCCAAGAATGAAGCAGCATTTCTGAACAACACGAGTAGTGTTATACCCTACTTTTATTCGTTGCCGAAAATGCACAAGAACAAATTACCACCACCTGGACGCCCAATCGTCTCAGGGATCGGTTCGCTTCTAGAGCCTTTATCACAATTCTGTGATCACTTTCTAAAACCATTGGTACAGTCTACACCAACCTACCTTAAGGACACAAAAAGTTTGTTGCGTCTGCTAGCAGAGATTACATTCCCTGAAAACTCGATCACCCTTGTGACATTAGATGTGGAAAGCCTCTACACAAGTATTCCACAGGACGACACAATCGAGGTCCTTACTAAGGTACTTGATTCAACTGCCTGGCAATACCAGACACCGAAAAAGTTCATTATTGAGTGTGCCACCATAGCACTGAAAGAGAACTTTTTCTCATTCAAAGACCAACTGTACCTACAATGCTCTGGTACATCCATGGGCAGTACTTTTGCGCCAAGCGTGGCGGGGTTGTATGTAGCAGACTTTGAAGCCAAGCATATTCTACCACACAATGCAACCTTCTTTTCGTCAATGCTTCTGTGGAAGCGTTACATTGACGACATTTTGCTCATCTGGAATGGTAGTAATATTGACCTGGAAAATGTCCTCACATGGATCAACACCCTAGACCACAACCTAAGGTTTACCAACACCACAAGCAAAACAGACATTGTGTTCTTAGATGTGGTCATCTCAATTAGTGGAACGACACTCACCACTAAAACCCATAACAAACCAACCGCAAAGAATAACCTCCTGGAATTTAGCAGCTTCCATCCGCGTCCGCTGAAGGAAAACCTCCCTTACGGACAATACCTCAGGCTAAGAAGGAACTGCAGTACGACCACAGACTTCAAAGATCAATCAATCAACCTTACGGAAAAACTAAAATATAGAGGCTACCCGACATCTACCCTCAACAAAGGAATCAAAAGAGCTAAAAATCAACCAAGGGAGGCACTCCTTGAAGAAAGAACTAACAATCCAGAACAGATTCCACTCACCTGTGTCACCATATACAGCAGTCTCTCAAACATCATGAAAAAGAGCATAAACAAACATTGGAATATTGTAAAAACCTTGAAAAAGGATTGGGAAAAAACCCTTTTTTCATTCAAAAAGGGACGCAGTTTAAGAGATGCCCTGGTCCACACCCGCCCAAAAGAGAAACCACAAAACACGACACCGTCAGTGACGACATCATGGGGTCTCCCAAAAATTACCGGGCACTACCCCTGCTCGGATTGTAGTGTGTGTCACTTAACACAAGCTACTAAAACACTGGCACTGGAAGAAGGTAAAGTGTGGACCCAACGTGAACACACCAATTGCAACTCGATCAATGTGATCTACCTCATCACCTGTCCTTGCCAGCTCCGTTACGTAGGTATGACCACTAGAAAGGTAAAACAACGTATCTGCGAGCACCGGAGCAACATAAGGTGCAAAAAAGCAACAACGAAACTGAGTCGCCATTTTCTGGATAAAAATCACACTACCAATGATATAAGGTGGACTGTCATTGAAGCGATCGATGGTACTAGGAATGTACAAAACAGACTGTTCGAAAAGGAACAGCGCTGGGTATATCGTCTGGGGACTAATACCAATGGCCTCAACGACGATATCCCCTGGAACACAGTCCTATCATGAACCTCCTGGCTTCCAGCCTCCTATGTCTGAAACTGTATCTGAAAACAAAATATAAAGGTGATCTGAATAGACGTGCTCTGAATACTGAATAACCGGTGCATTTCTACTACCTATGCATTTTCACCAACAATGCTTTATTATTGAACCATGTCTGACAGCAAAACACAGATGCTTGTGAATTTTTTCCCCTACAGTCTACGCATTTTACCCCTAATGCCTTACAATTATCCCCTTAATCATAGCAGTGCTAATCTTTCTAAAATTTAAAGGTATTCGCCCATCTCAACATCTGAATTTTTACTACTATCACTGGCGCAAGGAAACGAGCGCTTTTTGTTGCCTCAGCAACCGTTAGCGTGCTAATCCCTAACATGTAAAGCCCAAGGATAGGCTCGCTACTCCAAGCCTCGCTTCGATACCGAAGCGCACCCCGCCCACATGGGCGTGTGCGCCTCAAGCCTCGCTTTGAGCGAGACACGCCCAACCCGGAATCGCGCGCTGAAACGAAAAACACAGCACTTTTAAACGCATTTACCGGCCCCGCTCTCCATCGCCGGGGTCCGGTTTTGAGGATTCTAGCAGGTTGAGAAGCGGGTTGAGAGCGCTGAGGGCATGAGTCTGCATCCTCAGCGGAACGACTTTTACGATCACCATAAGCTAAGTACCTGTATGCTTAGGTTGCAATGACATTTAACTCTTTCCTTTCCTAGGATGTGCCAGGCGCGCTCCAATCCTCCTCCCGAGACCCATGGTGCTAGTAGCGCCCTATTTTAAAGTGAGATACCCTCCATATTTAGCACCTTAGGGGGGTCACCGACCATTTGGTCAAATTGATCCCTCCTCATGGAGAATTCACATCGTGTTTTTACTCCCCCCTCTACAATTGTAGTTTTAAACCACCTTTAGCACTCCACCTCCCAGTGTATAATACTACAACATCCCCAAGGGCTACTTGGATGGTGCATAAGATATCATTTATTGTGTGCACACAAAAGTTTGCCACCATCTTAGGAGCACTATGATAAGTTTACTCTAGCATATACTAATCGTATGTATGTCTATATCTGTTTGTCTGTATATTCTCTCTTACAGGTGCTGATACACCCCTGAATTTGGGGTTTTTTCAGAATGAGCATTTGCTCTTCTAATTTTTAAGCACTTTTTTCACTTTTCCTTTTTTTCACTTTCACGTCCCCAGGTTAGGGTGGACTATTAGAGTGTCCATACCGCCGGGGTATAGTCCTGAAGAATGCCTTGGTGAATACATACCACTAGTACGGCAGAAACATGTTGACTGATTAATTTAACCACGTGGTATTTAGCTGAATTTAACCAAATCCTAACAACCTTGGCACTTAAATTCAGACACATATACCACCTACACGTGTCTTAGGGATCACTCATTAAAGTTTTTTTGATACCCTGTTAGGCACTCTTAATCTCTATTTTTCACAACACGTCCTCCCCACACGACCAGCTCCGCAGTCTTTCTGGCGTCGCAGCACACCGAAGAGACACTCGGTCTCTTCGGTGGGGCCCGATGATGAAGCATGACACTGACCAGGTCGGTGTGTGAGGGCCTTCCTACTCAATCAGAGTGACTGTGTTAAAACCCTCTTATCTTTTGCTCCATATTCCTGGCAGCCTTGTGACTGACCAGACCTCTCTTCTTTTGTTGTTTGGCCCTTTTTGCATTCTACACGTTTGCTTTTCTGCTTCTTTTGTGCCTCGGTCTACCTAGCACAAGATGAATGGTTAGAAGTGTTAACAGCCAATGAGCATGCTGCTTTCCTGCGAAAGGCATGCTGATTGGCTGCCACTGTCTGTCAACACTCCAAACAAGGAAGTGTTGGCAGCCATCTTGTGCCTTGGTAGAACCAAGACACAAGAAAGCAGTGAAACAAAGGTGCAAAACACGCAAAGGGGGCAGGGTAGAAGCACCCCCCTAGGCCTGCTCAGGGGGTCCCACAAGGACACCCCAGGCCCAAAATATATTTTTTTTGTTCTCCCCGTAGTACGCTCAGGGTACGTGTACATGGCATCGCACCCAGTGCGTACTCGGTGAAAAAAAAAAAACTATTCGTTTTTTTTACCTTCGGGGTCCTCCTAGGCCCCCCTGATAAAACCTAGGGGGTCAGGGGGTCTCTACCCTACCCCCTTTTATAGTTTTCACTTTTTGTTTTTCCCCTCTGGTGTCTCGGTTCAACCGAGACACAAGATGGCGGACTCTCCGGACCGTTTGGAATGTTCACAGACACTCAAGAGCCAATCAGCTTTCCGCTCGCGCACTTCCGTGGCGCGCCGGGTGCGCTCCCCGGTAGGCGTACCTGTAAGCGCTCGAAGCGCGCATATAGATATATATGTGTTTTTGAAGTTAATTTTCGCAAAAACCACTGGAGCAATTTTCACCAAATATAGAAAAGGCACTTCTGCGTACCAGTCCCTACAATTTTGCCAAGTTTTGTGTAATTCCATTCAGCCGTTCGGGCTGTAGCCGTGTTTAATCGTCCTATGGAAATTAACATGGGGAAAGCACGTTTTAGGACCCCCCTTTTTTCTCGGCCCCCGCATGACAAATTCCCCCAAAACTTCCAGGGAAGGAGCGGAGCGGAACTGTCCTAAATTTTGGAAAAATACACGCAAATTTGTCAACCGGCGCCAAAGTTAATCCCAATTAAATGTTGCGGATTTCCTATGGTAGCTAGGTCCTAACTATATATACCTACTGGCTATCGTCAGTAGGTAATATTAATATATATATATATATATATATATATATATATATATATATATATATATATATATATATATATATATATATATATATATATATTCCAACGAAACCCAGTTTTAAGGACAATAAATAAATCCACTGGTGCCGTTGCCACGTTTCATGAACGATCTTTATTTCAGGCTTTCGGGCAAACCCAACGCGTTTCGCAGTTACCCTTGACAAAGCAGTGAGGTAACTGCGAAACGCGTCGGGTTTGCCCGAAAGCCTGAAATAAAGATCGTTCATGTAACGTGGCCACGGCACCAGTGGATTTATTTATTGTCCTTAAAACTGGGTTTCGTTGGAATTTGTGGGAGTGGCATTCCCTGCCGTGTTGCCCGCCGTGATTGTGGCTCGGTTTTCTGCCAAAACTATGTTGGGATATATATATATATATATATATACACATATATAGGCATTAAGGAACTAATAACCAATAATCAATTTACATCATTCCTATTCAATTAAAAAATGTGTTAAAATGAATAAATAATTGTTATTCGCTTATTCAGTTATTCATTGATTGACTTCCCAACCTAAACCTATACAAACCTAGCATTACACAACTAAAATAAAATGAAATCAAATGAGTGTTGCACAGTTTACATATTTAAATATCAACAAATAATAATCCATTGTTATTAATTATTGCTTTATTATTGTCCAACAGAACACCCCTACACACCTAGCAGCCCACAACTAAAATATAAGTACAATGAATAAGTATTCCATAAGTTAGAAAATTTAAAAATAATTAATTAGCTAATACTAATTATTACTTAACCCCTTCGATGCGGCCGCGATTTTTCCCGTGTGCGGCCCCGGCCGAACACGGGCGGGCCATGACGAACCCCAGCCGTCATCAGCACACGAGCACTGTAGTGCATGACGGCTGGGGTTCGTCATCAGCATGGAAGGGGTTAATTATCTTCCCATCCTATGCTCTTACAAACCTTACAGCCCATGAAAAACATACAACAAAAATACAATAAAATGTAATAAATAAGTGTTAATTAATGATTACCTATTAAGTTCTCACCATATACCCCTACAACACTATGTATTGTTACAAAAAATAAATACAAATTCGAAATATCTTAATATTACAAACCATATTTGAAAAATATAATAACATTTATATAAAGAACAGTACCAAATAAAATTATTATATCAAATAAAACACATTATTGAATTAAAAAAACAATATTTTAACAACTATATTAGTGGAAACGATGCTACAACATTGATATTATTGACAATGATATTACTTACCTCCAAAAACGATATTCTTGTCAGCAACATTTATGCATCACAATATTTCTGACACAAGATTTATTTTCCAATATTTGTCTCCCTATATTTTTAAATCAATATTTTGACCAAACACCCTGATTTTGGGAACACAGAGCACCAGCGCAAGGAAACAGCAGAAACACTTCATAACTTTTATTGCTGCTGTGAGTTGTGTAAAAGATCAGTAAATATGCCTCATAATTCCCTGTGTTTTAACATAACCTCTAGGGGTGGGTTCACAACTGTGAATACACAAATATCTGTGACATATGGGAGACTGGGGGGTTCTCATCAAATTATGCAGGGGGTGGCACCATTTTGCATCACACCTCTGCTATGTGTTTTTTGCTTAAAACACTCGCGTAGCAAGAAGGTAATGGGCCCCAGTGCAAGCAAGAAATAATGATAGCTGAAGTGGGCCACTTGCACTCCCTGTCTCAGTGCAACTGCACCCGTAGGACTAACCATCACTATGCCCCTCCTCTGCTCCTTCCCGTCTCCTATGCACTCCTCCTTTCATTTCCTACATTGACTTTCCTCTGTCTCATTTTTCATTATCTGGGTCCTCACTTTCTACCATTTCCTTCTTTTCTCCTTGTTCCGCTTTACCCACTACTCCTTTTCTTTCCCAATTCCTTTCACCCCCAGTTCTCCTTAATACACGTTATGCTATTTTCTATTTGTGATCTACACTCTCACCAACCTTCCTTAAATCTCAAAGTCCTTTCAATCTCTTTTCTTTCTTTCTCTCTCACAACTTATCTTTCCTGTTTCTGCCAGTCTCTCTTTCTCGTCATCCTCTGCTCGCCCAAATCCTTATGTTTACACCGTCTCTTTCTTCTCCCATCTACATTTTTCATGCTCTACTTTTTGTAGTTCACACTGATCTTCCTCCAACGTTTCTCTAGCGTTTTCATCGCTTTCAAAAAGTCCTCTCTTTTTCCCTTCATGGTCGCTCTTCTCCACTTCTACGCTATTGTATCCTCCCTTTATCTTCTTCCCCTTTTAGCTGTCCTCTATAGCTTGTTTCTTGATCTCTGCCCTTTGCATTTCTATTTATGTTTTGTTATACGTGAGAAAGAGCATATCCACTCCCTCTACATGAGAAAGTGCTATGCCAGGCACAACCCAATAAAAATTCTGGGCCATATTATCAAGAAAGGGCAGTACACTAACGCCGCTTTTATCGGCAGGAAACTGCCGCTGAAGTGGCGATGATGGGCTTGATAATATGCCCTTGTGAATTCCCATAGAAGCCTAGGTTAACACCGAAACCTGGGCTTCTATGGGAATTCAAGGGCAAAAATATCAAGCCCATTATACCCTCTTTAGCGGCAGTTTCCTGCCGATAAAAGTGGCGATAATGTATCGCCCTTACTTGATAATATGGCCCTCTAAGACTGAGAGAGCAGTGTGTTAATAAAACACTTCTGAAGCACAGTAGGGTGCCTTCCACCCCTTTACCCCCGGGTGCCCCTGCACTGCTGTCTGCAATGCTTCTGGCAATATGTCGAATCAGGGTTCAAATATACAACGCCATAATAGTTAGCATATTAAAAGATATGTAAGGTAATGCGTGTTTTTTTAAGAACACCAACTGAGCATGAATTTGTTGCGAGTTGAAAACTTCTCCGCTCCCGAGGAGCTGGCCAGAGCATGAAACTTTCCATGTAGAGGCCACTTTCCAATTATAAATCTGTCACTCACCATCTGTCACACTCGGTGGTTGACCATTCATCTCAATGATGACTCACTGCAGGGAGCTGCGTATTCGCACCTGAATTACCGTGCTTAATGAGGGCCCTGTCTATAGTATATGATCCCTCTTGACAGCCCGGGCTCCCATCATTCATTGTTGTCATCTACTATCCACAGAGCAGTGAATTCATCTTCCCCAGTCCTCGCACGGGAGCCCGTTTCCAGTGTGGACATTCATTCGGTGAATGATGATGCCGTCTCAGGCTGACCAGACCTAGACCCAGCGTCACTGGGACATGCTTGAAATAAAACAAAACATCTTTAAGCTACATACAGTACCCATTTTAATAGTTTTGATAGTAGCCATGTCTTATTGAATCGTTTTTAGCTCCTGTAATTGACCGGCTAACAAAAAATTGAGAGTACATTCAGTGTTCTCTACCATGTCGATTTCAGTTTTATACTGAACCAGACCAGGAGAATGAGGTCGATTTCCTAGAGTTTTCCCCGTGGTTACCAACTTGTATTTCAATATATATGTGCAAAACTTAGCATGTACGTGAATAATAAATGCTGCCTTTGTTGAAGGACATTTTATGCTGTCCTCTCGGCAGTCTGAAGTGCACACTGTTCTCTGAGCCGACTAGAAAAATGTATATACCCTTCGTTATAGAAAGCAGGGAAGCCATATATTAAAGTCACCGAATGGAAGGGGCTTTACCGCTTTGCAATAAGCCATAATAGGATCACAAATGGTCTTAGTGACTTTTTTTACGGAGGAGAACCAATAAGAACATTTTAATCTTCCTACAGCTCTGAAAATCCTTGCAATGAAAGCAGTAGAACGATTTGTCGCAAAGCTCATCTACCAGGATAGAAACAGCCAGGAGTTTCATGTTCGTGTTTCGCAACTTTCGTATATATTTTGATTTGAAATTATTATCACCCGGTCAAGGACTTTAGTGATCAAAGTAAGAATATATGCACAACCTCAATTTAGGAGGTAGAAACGGCTTCCTTTGTTACCAAATACACTGGACAAGTTGGTGTGATAGGCAGAAATCCAATAAGTTGCATTAAATGTCTGAGAGATTCGAAAGAGTTCTGCCAACAGGAAAATTTGCAGCTTGTGCTGGAATTTAACACTGGTGCCGTAAGACGAGCTGAAAGATCCACACGAAACGCACTATGCATTGCACAAGAGAGCGTGGCCATTCGAGTTGGCTTTGGTGCTGCTCGAGTAGAAAATCTACTTGAGCGTCAGCCTGTTTGGGACACTCTTCTTTATCACTGCCACTCTCTGTCACCACTACCACTCTCTGACTACTCATGCCACCCTCTGGCCCACCCATGCCACCCTCTGTTTCATCACAGCACCCTCTGGTGTACATTATTGTGGCAAAGCAAAGCACACCTTCCCTGCCTCAAGTGACCTGAATTAATTTGGGGCTGATTAATGTGTCACAGAATATTTTTTTAGCTGGCACCTGCTTCCTTAGTGCTTCCTGATTAGTGATCTTTTGAACTTGCTAAGTGCTTTCATTGTTGCAAAATTAGTTACAACACCTGCCCTGCCCCAACTGACAATAATGAATTAGGGGCTGATTAATGTGTCACTGGATTTGAATTTCCAGCCTGGCTCCTGCTTGTCTGCCTTAGCTGTAATTCAGGACCTTTGTGTAACTATTCTGAGGGTCAGAGCAGGGTCACATAATAGTTGCAAGTAGGCAACTGAACTCTGGAGGGGCCCCTCAGGAAGCACTACAGGAAATGGCTACTAATGATGAGCTTGAACTTTTGAACCTGGTAAGTAGTTTCAGTTTTGCTAAGATCGTATTTCTGCAATTTAGCGCTTATTCGCGGGGCGCGAAGTTGAACAGGGAAGCCGCGAACTCACGCGAACAGTGCGAGCAAGCCATAAAATCCGCTGCTCGCGGATTTTGCGGGAAATTTGCGAATCTCGCGGATTGCGAATTTACCGAAAATCCGCAAAATCCGCGAGCGTAACGGATTTTCCGCCCATGCTTACTTTTTATAGGAGGATACTAGTTATTGACTTCCGAATAAGGACACTACTCTCAGAAGCATCATCATTGCTGACCTTTGTGACTAGCTGCGAGAACTTGCTTGACTGGGACGACCCAGTCGTGGTGACAGAACCAAGTGAGGATTATCATTCTTCTGTCCCAACTTTACCATTATTTAAGTGCTCTCTATGTAAGCCCTGACGAAGTTCCTGTGGCACTGGGGGAACGAAACGCGTTGGCTGTGCCGTTTTTCACGAAAAGAATAAATAAAGAGAAGAACTTTCACACAAACCTCTTGCGCAACTGACTTCATTAGAGTGCACCTTCCTTTTCCTATGAACCTAATTTCCATTTCTGAAGATGTGCAGATGACTTGCATGTCCGAATATGTAGATCACAAATATGTACCAATATAAATAAATACTGCAGGATTACCACAGTTTTGTCAATGTATATTCTGTATATTGGTAAGTATAGATTTTTGGTTCTTAATTCCACATTTCCACATCTGTGTACGTTGACGATATGTTGTGAATATAAATAAATATATATATTTGTGTATCTATACTACTATTATAAAGTAAGAACTTTGAACGTTTGAGGCGGGTAAACTCGGGAACCACAGGGCCAATCCAAACACACACTACATCATTAGAATTGTCAGGGTCTGCAGAGTGACATAGGCTATATATACCCAAAAAATATACCTTCTATAAAAATATAAATTCATAAAAAAGCAGTCCCTTGGAAGTCGCGCCGGGCGTGTGCGCTAACGATGTGAACATGCGTGCTGACATCATCTAGCGAGGGGGGAGTTGCGGTGGACAGGAGCGCGAGGAGGTCGAGGAGCGGCGGACAGGAGGGCTGACAGGAGCGAGAAACTCAGGCTGAGGCAGGTGAAGTACGGGGAGGATCGAAACGTGTGCGGCTGAGTGAAGCGCGGGAAGGAGCGGAGGAAAGGACTCGAGCTGAGGTGAGTGAAGCAAGGGGAGGAGCGGCCCGTTAGCGCTCACACACGCCTGCGGGAAGTCTCCAATGTGCGGCTGACAGGAACGCGGGGAGGAGCGGAGGAAAGGACTTGGGCTGAGGTGGGTGAAGCAAGGGGAGAAGTGGCCCATTATCGCTCACACACGCCTGCGGGAAGTCTCCAATGTGGTACCACATTCACAACGGAAATAAAAGACAGAACGCAAAATAAAATAATAATAAAGAGAACATGTGTGCGTGTTTACACAGGGCATTGGTCAGCCGGAGATGAGGTTTATTGCGAAGAGGTGGAACACAAAATAAAATAATAATGAAGAGAGACATGTGTGCGTGTTTGCACAGGGCATTGGTCTGCCAGAGATGAGGTTTATTGCTAAGAGGTGGGTGAAGCAAGGGGAGGAGCAGCCTGTTAGCGCGGGGAGGAGCGGTGAACTGTGTGCAGCTAATTAGGGGCCCTGAAGGTGGCGGGTGCGTAAAGGGGGACCCCCCCGGACAACGTCGGGATGGGCTGCTAGTATATATATATATATATATATATATATATATATATATATATATATATATGTATCTCCAAAGGTGTCCCTCAGTTCAAGCAGCACTCAAGACATCACTGTGCTGAAAGCTTCTTTATTGGTATGGACAGGAACGCCAGTCGGTTAATAAACAGCTGAATTCTCGCTGGCCTGACGCATTTCAAAATTTCTTTCTTCCTCAGAGGCTGTTGATTTCAGATGAGTGCAGGGGCGGGCTCTGCTCCCGTGATTTATGCGAATAGCACGCCCATGATTTGGGACGCTCGTATGAGGCAGTGCATGGCATGCTGGGAGTTAGAGTCCGCATTTCAATCCCCAAATGGCTGTACTCACAATGTCTGTGCTAAGCCCTCGTGGGCCCCAGCTGGCGCTCCCCTCCTAGATTCTTCGTGATGCTCCACAAACGAAACTCGTGTGTGTCAAGTTCCGTGGCCCCCGCCGAAGGGGTGGTGCAAGCTTAGGCGGTAGGACAACCGCCTTGTATATGTAGCTCCAAAGGTGTCCCTCAGTTCAAGCAGCACTCAAGACATCACTGTGCTGAAAGCTTCTTTATTGGTATGGACAGGAACGCCAGTCGGTTAATAAACAGCTGAATTCTCGCTAGCCTGACGCGTTTCAAAATTTCTTTCTTCCTCAGAGGCTGTTGATTTCAGGTGAGTGCAGGGGCGGGCTCTGCTCCCGTGATTTATGCGAATAGCACGCCCATGATTTGGGACGCTCGTATGAGGCAGTGCATGGCATGCTGGGAGTTAGAGTCCGCATTTCAATCCCCAAATGGCTGTACTCACAATGTCTGTGCTAAGCCCTCGTGGGCCCCAGCTGGCGCTCCCCTCCTAGATCCTTCGTGATGCTCCACAAACGAAACTCGTGTGTGTCAAGTTCCGTGGCCCCCGCCGAAGGGGTGGTGCAAGCTTAGGCGGTAGGACAACCGCCTTTTATATGTAGCTCCAAAGGTGTCCCTCAGTTCAAGCAGCACTCAAGACATCACTGTGCTGAAAGACTCTTTATTGGTATGGACAGGAACGCCAGTCGGTTAATAAACAGCTGAATTCTCGCTAGCCTGACGCGTTTCAAAATTTCTTTCTTCCTCAGAGGCTGTTGATTTCAGGTGAGTGCAGGGGCGGGCTCTGCTCCCGTGATTTATGCGAATAGCACGCCCATGATTTGGGACGCTCGTATGAGGCAGTGCATGGCATGCTGGGAGTTAGAGTCCGCATTTCAATCCCCAAATGGCTGTACTCACAATGTCTGTGCTAAGCCCTCGTGGGCCCCAGCTGGCGCTCCCCTCCTAGATCCTTCGTGATGCTCCACAAACGAAACTCGTGTGTGTCAAGTTCTGTGGCCCCCGCCGAAGGGGTGGTGCAAGCTTAGGCGGTAGGACAACCGCCTTGTATATGTAGCTCCAAAGGTGTCCCTCAGTTCAAGCAGCACTCAAGACATCACTGTGCTGAAAGCTTCTTTATTGGTATGGACAGGAACGCCAGTCGGTTAATAAACAGCTGAATTCTCGCTAGCCTGACGCGTTTCAAAATTTCTTTCTTCCTCAGAGGCTGTTGATTTCAGGTGAGTGCAGGGGCGGGCTCTGCTCCCGTGATTTATGCGAATAGCACGCCCATGATTTGGGATGCTCGTATGAGGCAGTGCATGGCATGCTGGGAGTTAGAGTCCGCATTTCAATCCCCAAATGGCTGTACTCACAATGTCTGTGCTAAGCCCTCGTGGGCCCCAGCTGGCGCTCCCCTCCTAGATCCTTCGTGATGCTCCACAAACGAAACTCGTGTGTGTCAAGTTCTGTGGCCCCCGCCGAAGGGGTGGTGCAAGCTTAGGCGGTAGGACAACCGCCTTGTATATGTAGCTCCAAAGGTGTCCCTCAGTTCAAGCAGCACTCAAGACATCACTGTGCTGAAAGCTTCTTTATTGGTATGGACAGGAACGCCAGTCGGTTAATAAACAGCTGAATTCTCGCTAGCCTGACGCGTTTCAAAATTTCTTTCTTCCTCAGAGGCTGTTGATTTCAGGTGAGTGCAGGGGCGGGCTCTGCTCCTGTGATTTATGCGAATAGCACGCCCATGATTTGGGACGCTCGTATGAGGCAGTGCATGGCATGCTGGGAGTTAGAGTCCGCATTTCAATCCCCAAATGGCTGTACTCACAATGTCTGTGCTAAGCCCTCGTGGGCCCCAGCTGGCGCTCCCCTCCTAGATCCTTCGTGATGCTCCACAAACGAAACTCGTGTGTGTCAATTTCCGTGGCCCCCGCCGAAGGGGTGGTGCAAGCTAAGGCGGTAGGACAACCGCCTTGTATATGTAGCTCCAAAGGTGTCCCTCAGTTCAAGCAGCACTCAAGACATCACTGTGCTGAAAGCTTCTTTGTTGGTATGGACAGGAACGCCAGTCGGTTAATAAACAGCTGAATTCTCGCTAGCCTGACGCGTTTCAAAATTTCTTTCTTCCTCAGAGGCTGCTGATTTCAGGTGAGTGCAGGGGCGGGCTCTGCTCCCGTGATTTATGCGAATAGCACGCCCATGATTTGGGACGCTCGTATGAGGCAGTGCATGGCATGCTGGGAGTTAGAGTCCGCATTTCAATCCCCAAATGGCTGTACTCACAATGTCTGTGCTAAGCCCTCGTGGGCCCCAGCTGGCGCTCCCCTCCTAGATCCTTCGTGATGCTCCACAAACGAAACTCGTGTGTGTCAAGTTCCGTGGCCCCCGCCGAAGGGGTGGTGCAAGCTTAGGCGGTAGGACAACCGCCTTTTATATGTAGCTCCAAAGGTGTCCCTCAGTTCAAGCAGCACTCAAGACATCACTGTGCTGAAAGCTTCTTTATTGGTATGGACAGGAACACCAGTCGGTTAATAAACAGCTGAATTCTCGCTAGCCTGACGCGTTTCAAAATTTCTTTCTTCCTCAGAGGCTGTTGATTTCAGGTGAGTGCAGGGGCGGGCTCTGCTCCCGTGATTTATGCGAATAGCACGCCCATGATTTGGGACGCTCGTATGAGGCAGTGCATGGCATGCTGGGAGTTAGAGTCCGCATTTCAATCCCCAAATGGCTGTACTCACAATGTCTGTGCTAAGCCCTCGTGGGCCCCAGCTGGCGCTCCCCTCCTAGATCCTTCGTGATGCTCCACAAACGAAACTCGTGTGTGTCAAGTTCCGTGGCCCCCGCCGAAGGGGTGGTGCAAGCTTAGGCGGTAGGACAACCGCCTTGTATATGTAGCTCCAAAGGTGTCCCTCAGTTCAAGCAGCACTCAAGACATCACTGTGCTGAAAGCTTCTTTATTGGTATGGACAGGAACGCCAGTCGGTTAATAAACAGCTGAATTCTCGCTAGCCTGACGCGTTTCAAAATTTCTTTCTTCCTCAGAGGCTGTTGATTTCAGGTGAGTGCAGGGGCGGGCTCTGCTCCCGTGATTTATGCGAATAGCACGCCCATGATTTGGGACGCTCGTATGAGGCAGTGCATGGCATGCTGGACTCTAACTCCCAGCATGCCATGCACTGCCTCATACGAGCGTCCCAAATCATGGGCGTGCTATTCGCATAAATCACAGGAGCAGAGCCCGCCCCTGCACTCACCTGAAATCAACAGCCTCTGAGGAAGAAAGAAATTTTGAAACGCGTCAGGCTAGCGAGAATTCAGCTGTTTATTAACCGACTGGCGTTCCTGTCCATACCAATAAAGAAGCTTTCAGCACAGTGATGTCTTGAGTGCTGCTTGAACTGAGGGACACCTTTGGAGCTACATATACAAGGCGGTTGTCCTACCGCCTAAGCTTGCACCACCCCTTCGGCGGGGGCCACGGAACTCGACACACACGAGTTTCGTTTGTGGAGCATCACGAAGGATCTAGGAGGGGAGCGCCAGCTGGGGCCCACGAGGGCTTAGCACAGACATTGTGAGTACAGCCATTTGGGGATTGAAATGCGGACTCTAACTCCCAGCATGCCATGCACTGCCTCATACGAGCGTCCCAAATCATGGGCGTGCTATTCGCATAAATCACGGGAGCAGAGCCCGCCCCTGCACTCACCTGAAATCAACAGCCTCTGAGGAAGAAAGAAATTTTGAAACGCGTCAGGCTAGCGAGAATTCAGCTGTTTATTAACCGACTGGCGTTCCTGTCCATACCAATAAAGAAGCTTTCAGCACAGTGATGTCTTGAGTGCCGCTTGAACTGAGGGACACCTTTGGAGCTACATATACAAGGCGGTTGTCCTACCGCCTAAGCTTGCACCACCCCTTTGGCGGGGGCCACGGAACTTGACACACACACGAGTTTCGTTTGTGGAGCATCACGAAGGATCTAGGAGGGGAGCGCCAGCTGGGGCCCACGAGGGCTTAGCACAGACATTGTGAGTACAGCGATTTGGGGATTGAAATGCGGACTCTAACTCCCAGCATGCCATGCACTGCCTCATACGAGCGTCCCAAATCATGGGCGTGCTATTCGCATAAATCACGGGGGCAGAGCCCGCCCCTGCACTCACCTGAAATCAACAGCCTCTGAGGAAGAAAGAAATTTTGAAACGCGTCAGGCTAGCGAGAATTCAGCTGTTTATTAACCGACTGGCGTTCCTGTCCATACCAATAAAGAAGCTTTCAGCACAGTGATGTCTTGAGTGCTGCTTGAACTGAGGGACACCTTTGGAGCTACATATACAAGGCGGTTGTCCTACCGCCTAAGCTTGCACCACCCCTTCGGCGGGGGCCACGGAACTTGACACACATGAGTTTCGTTTGTGGAGCATCACGAAGGATCTAGGAGGGGAGCGCCAGCTGGGGCCCACGAGGGCTTAGCACAGACATTGTGAGTACAGCCATTTGGGGATTGAAATGCGGACTCTAATTCCCAGCATGCCATGCACTGCCTCATACGAGCGTCCCAAATCATGGGCGTGCTATTCGCATAAATCACGGGAGCAGAGCCCGCCCCTGCACTCACCTGAAATCAACAGCCTCTGAGGAAGAAAGAAATTTTGAAACGCGTCAGGCTAGCGAGAATTCAGCTGTTTATTAACCGACTGGCGTTCCTGTCCATACCAATAAAGAAGCTTTCAGCACAGTGATGTCTTGAGTGCTGCTTGAACTGAGGGACACCTTTGGAGCTACATATACAAGGCGGTTGTCCTACCGCCTAAGCTTGCACCACCCCTTCGGCGGGGGCCACGGAACTTGACACACACGAGTTTCGTTTGTGGAGCATCACGAAGGATCTAGGAGGGGAGCGCCAGCTGGGGCCCACGAGGGCTTAGCACAGACATTGTGAGTACAGCCATTTGGGGATTGAAATGCGGACTCTAACTCCCAGCATGCCATGCACTGCCTCATACGAGCGTCCCAAATCATGGGCGTGCTATTTGCATAAATCACGGGAGCAGAGCCCGCCCCTGCACTCACCTGAAATCAACAGAATCTGAGGAAGAAAGAAATTTTGAAACGCGTCAGGCTAGCGAGAATTCAGCTGTTTATTAACCGACTGGCGTTCCTGTCCATACCAATAAAGAAGCTTTCAGCACAGTGATGTCTTGAGTGCTGCTTGAACTGAGGGACACCTTTGGAGCTACATATATATATATATATATGTATATGTATGCAACAATGGGTAGTTATAGTTGCGCAAACACAATGAGATGATGGTCGGAAGGCTGAACCTTTTCAGACACTCACACTCACCCCCAGTCACATATCTGATTTGAATCCATCATAATTCTTTTGCTCACCCTGCCACCCCAGTTCAGACCCAGCCATATGCAAATCAGTCTTGACCCTGTGCTTAATGGGAACAGTCCAGCCTGAAATGCCAAGCCAGGTCTTCCCTGGACCAGAAACAAGCATCCTAGGACCGGTTTCGGGGTAACACACCTCTTCAGCCAGGCGACCTTGAATTCAGTGACAAAGTGAGCAAGGCACCAACTTCTGGGCATACTCTGGCAACTTAGAGCTAACTAAGCAAACACAAGGAGATGATGGATGAAATGGTGAAACTTTTCAGAAACTCCCCTGTCACAGATCGGGGTTGAATCCATCATTGTTCTTTGGCTCACTTTGCCACATCAGTTCAGACACAGCTATATGCAAATCAGTCTCAACCATGTGCATCGTGGGAACAGTCCCGCCTGAAAAGCCAAGTCAGGTTTTCGCTGAACCTGAACAAAGCATCCTGGGTTTGCTTTTGGGGTACCAATCCTCATCAGCCAGGCAAGCTTGAATCCTGTGGCATAGTGAGCAAGGGACACATGTCTGGGCATATGCTTCCATCTTAGGGCAAACAAAGCAAAAAAAAGGAGATGATGGGCGGAGCACTGAAACGTTGAGGACACTCACCCCTAGTCACAGATCTGGGTTGAATCGATCATCGTTCTTTAGCTGACTTTGCCACCTCAGTTATATGCAAATCAGTCTCGACCCTGTGCCTCGTGGGAACAGTCCAGCCCGAAAAGCCAGGTCTTCCCTGAACCAGTAACAAGCATCCTGGGCCCGGTTTTGGGGCAACACCCCTCATCAGTCAGGCTAGCTTTGAATCCAGTAGTAAAGTGAGCAAGGGACCTACGTCTGGGCATGCCCTGCCAACTTAGGGCGATGAAAGCAAAAACAAGGAGATGATGGACTAAGCGATGAAACTTTTCAGACACTCATCTCCAGTCATAGATATGGGTTGATTAGCAAGAGATCAGATTTTAAAAAGGGCAAGTGATTCACAATAAAAAGATTTAATGTAACTACAATCAAGACATAGAACTGTTTGATATTTTTGTCTGGGAAGTCATTCTGTTTGCGATATATTTCTTCATTTATTTGAATAAGTTGTACTACGATAGCTATATAAATAGAATACACGTTTCTCGGGTGCAGGGTTAATTTGTAGTCATAGATCTGGGTTGAATCCATCATTGTTCTTTAGCTCACTTCACCACCTCAGTTCAGAGTCAGCTAAATGCAAATCAATCTCGACCTTGTGCCTCATGGCATATAGCGTTTTCCTTGTTGTAAATATAAAAATAACAGTAAAACAGGCACTGAAGAAAGCTTTGAAAAGTAAGCACCTTAATCTGATGGGATAGAAAACTTCAAAGATCTAAGGAAAGGCTGCAAGCTACTAATCAATTTCAAAAGAGCCAGTTTTGACAAAAAGTATTGGACTTAGTTAATTCTTGAGAAGTAAGGAATCCAAAAATGGTGCTGGGAGACAGGTATTGGCTTCGATCAATGGCTGGAAGATTTTCCTTTCTTATATGAGATTTTCAGTATTTCTGAGCCAGAAGCTGAAAAAACTTTATAAATGTGGTATCCCTCAAGTGCAAGTATACATTTACTAAAAAAAAGAATCAACTGATGTAATTTACAGACAAAGAAATGGCAAGACCAGACAGACTCTACTCAGATTTTTTTGATCAAACATCTTAATATGGGCACCACTTCTAAAAACTGCTTTCAACGTGGCTTTGCTACTTGGAATGTCCCCTAGATCATCGAGATCAGTATTGATAATTCCCCATTTTTAAATGGGATCCTAGGAATTATCGTCTAGTTTAATTAATTGATGGGCCCAGTACAATCAATGGGAACATTCTCAACTGTTATCCAGCCTGGGTCGAAAGTGATCGGACTCTCTCAAATCTCCAAGCAGGCTTCAGAAAAAGAATTGAAACGAGAGAATAATCTATAAGGCTCTGTCTCATGTGCATTATATATACAAAGCTGAGTAATTGCTCCTCATACCTCCTATTTATTAGGCCTGGTGAAAATTTCATTACACTGGAGTAATCGGAGTAATTTCAGTAATTTTAAGTAACTCTTTGAAAGCAAAATTATAGAAAATGACACGATTATGCAAGTATTTTGGCAGAAAAATCCTACTGCAGGACTAAAGGAACAAGGGACTTACTAAGCGCTCCTGAGTGTTTTGTTGCCTTTGCTCCATTTTCTTAGGAGGAAATGTATCTTCTGGTCCATTTTGGACATGGGGGTGCATTTTGCACTAAGAAAATAGAACTAACCCCCACAAGTATCAACCTATTTAGGAAGTGCAAACGGTGCGAATCGATAAATTTGGCCGTTTGCACTTCCTAAATAAGTGTTTGGGATGCATCATGCATTTTTGTGAAATTCACTATTTTTAGCGATTTCCAAAAATGAGATTGCTTTTAAGGAGTCGCAAATTTGCGATTCCTTAAAAGCAATGCATGATTGTTTTTCTAATTGCGAATTAGCAATTAGGAGGTGCAAATTACCACGAGGTTGAACCTCATGGTAATTTGCGAAAAGTTTTGAAAATGCTCAAAAATGCATTTTTTTAACTTTCATGTTTCGGACACACATGTCCTTAGGACATGTGTGTGTGAAACATACACTTCAAATTACATTTCTGGGGTGCAGGGGGTCTTTTGGACCCCCCTCTGCACCCTTGGAATGCATTAACAAATTCCGTTTTTCAAAAAGAAAATCGCAATTTGTTAAAGCCTTCCCATTGATCCCTATGGGCCTTTTGGCCTATAGGAATCAATGGGAATTGCGAATTCGCACGTTGGAACTCGCATAATATTTGCGATTCTGTAAAATTTGTGATTTTTACCGAATCGCAAATATTTTGCGAAAATATACATGCATCCCATTTTGCGAATTCCAAATTGCGATTCCCTATTTTTCGCAATTTGGAATTCGCAAAAGGCCGGGATGATGCATGTGGCCGTAAATTTTAGGTTAGGCTCCTCACATAATTGTCCTTAATCACGCGTAAGATTGCTGTATTTTCATGCATTAACTATAAAGCAAATTAAGTGAGTTACTCCCACTTCACATGTAGACCTGAAAGCGGCATTCGACTCAGTCATAAAAATCTTCTTTGGCCTTTGAGAGGCCAGGGTATAACAGGAAATCTCCTGTTATCATTACAGTCGCTCCCTCATAAAAATATAGTTCAAAGGGGGAATGCACACCAGATCTCCCAATACAACTTGTATGCCTCAAACCTGTGTATTACCAGCAATATAATTAAATTTTTTTATAAATGATGTTGAAAGTTTCCTTGTTGGTCTGAAGTGGATGTCTCATTGATTGGAGGTAAATAAGTTGCTCTCCCCCTTTTAATGAGTAGCGCTTTAGAGCTGGCACGAACTGAACTGGCTATGCAGAGTTTACTGTGATTGTGAGTGCTTTTGTAACATCAAAACACTTGTCATAAATGTCAACAAAACACAATTTATAGTCCTGAACCCGTTAGTTACCATGATGAGAACATTTAACGTCAGAAATAACACCGTGGACCATGTTAATGATTTCGATTCTTTGATCATACTATTTTGATCACAAATTATCATATTATCCTAGTTGAAGCAGATGGGAAAAAGGGTGACCAAAATGAACCGGAACTAATGAGTCATCAAAGTTAGAATAACTTGGGTAAAAAGCCAATAGAGCCCGTACTGAAAGCAGTGGCTTCAACATTGTATGGAGTTAAATTCTGTGGCTATAGATGGGTAACCGAGTAACAGAAGTCCAAGAAGGGGGGACCCAGGGGGAGCTGGGCACGAACCGGTCTCTCTCTGGGTATGTTTCCACAATGGAATGGGCCACACAGGTGCGAATTAGGGCAATTAGGTAAAACAGAGGCACCATGGGAAATCTATTTATTGAGGTCTGGCGGGGCGGGAAAACCACTTGTGTCCAAGGGGAGGCGGGCAGGGAAAGGATTTATTTTATAATTAGCCTTGTCTTTGCTGCACCATTAATACCGAGGGTCTGTTAGCAGGATGGCAGCAAATGAGGAAGCTAAGGAGGCCATACCCGTCCTCTGTGCAGCTGGGAGAGACCATTTACTGAAGCCTGGGGTCCCTGGTGAGGCCTGGATGGGGCTCACCCTTCAAAGCAGAAGGCGGCGTCTGCTGTTTACAAGGCGGTAGCGGCATGTTTCTCCCTGCATTCTGCAGACAGCGAGGAAGGCACCAAGGAGAATTTACCGGTTCATGCCCCGGTCGATAAATCCATTCCGGAGGAGCCCTTCGATCTCTCCACTTCGCCGCCAGCTGCCAGACAGGTATGTGCTGACGCTCAGAGCTCTTTGCACGCCCAGCTCTCTGTGGTAGGCAGGAGGAGAGGGCGGTCTGTGGGAGGGGCTGGGAGACTGAGAGGAGGCCCTTTGGGCAGGCTTGCTGTTACTGAAAGGAAGAACCTTAGTGTGAGGTGGCCAAGAGTGCTTCTGTTGTACTTAAGAAGCATAGCCAGATAGAGGAGTCGGGTCCCTCTCCTTTTGCCAGGCAGGGCTAATTTGATTAATGTATCGGGTCAGACGTATTTACTGAGCCATGCACCCACCTTCCTATGTGTATACTCACCAGCATTACCCAGTGATAATATTTCTGCGGGAGCAGTGGGGGGCTTGATATCAGGCGGTGTATCCCATCTCAACACAGGTTCCTGTTAGGGCAGTCCTCCTGTGGTGGGGAAGTTTTACCTTATCCTGAGCTTCAGGACTGCACTGAATCATTTAACTTGCCTACCTGGTCCAGACAAGAAGGCTACGCAGACTCCTCAGTTTCTAAAGATGTGGGCACATGACAGGCCAAAGGGCAACTAACTAGCCCTAAAATCATTGTGGGTCAGCAGTGCCTGAGCATGGGAGGGAAGATGCAGCAGGCTGTTCCTAAGTTAGGGAAGGTCAGTGGGTGTGGGTAGATAGTGGTGCCATGGCCAGAGTAGAGAGTAACACTAGTCAGTTGGCAGGGAGGGTGCTACCAACACAGGTCTGAGCGGCTTGAAGAGTAAGGTGTCAGTTTCCTCAATGGGGAAATCGGCTGGCAAAGAAGTTTTGCTGTCAGAGCACGAAGGGGCTCCTTCACATTGGCCAGAGGACAAGGGGAGATTTGGAGCGGATGTTCCTTCTATTTCGAACAAAACAAAGCCTATGACAAAGTTACATTGTAGGTTTTATGATGGTGCGGTTGGTGATGGAGTGATTCCAGGTGGGAGTGGGGCAGGTTTGGGCAATTTTGAAGAACCTTTGGTCCTTGAAGCAGACAGTGATGAACTCAAAGATGGTGAATTGAGGGAAGGGGACTGTGGGTATAGCGGGAGCTCATATATGAAAAACATTGGGAAAAAGAGGGGTTTATTGGGGCAAACCAGTGTTCTTAGTCTATTGCTGAAGTCAAGTGAGGACTGAACAATTGTACGAGAAACATCAAACGTCAGACAGCAGCAAGATGACCCTCAAGAGTTTCACAAATGAGCATCTTAGTTACCAAAATGTAAGACGGAGTGGTGGGCAGCTTGGCAATATTCGGGAAAACCTCAGAGACCAACCAGATCTATTGGTGTTGGGTAGGAAGTGTTCTTGGGCAAGGATCTTCCTGATGTTGAGCATCAGGGCATATTAAAAGAGCAGTATTGGTGGGGATAAACTGCGGAAAATGGGTTAAGGAGGTAAAGGATGTTCCAAAAGATTACCAAGAAGCTGAAGAGGAGGATACAAATATTCATAAGAACCTTCCTTACATGGGGATTGGTATGCCTTTAGATTCTCATTTATCTGACAAGATCAAAAGTAGAATTTAGAGACATGAAATTGTTGATGTTTTTAAGCTTTTGCATTGTGACATTCAAGCAAAAGAAGGCTTGAAGGACGAAGAACGGGAATTAGCCAAGAGGCCCAGGGTCCCCAAAACAATTGAAAATTGAACATCCGCTTTGCTTATTTATGCTAGCATCTATTAAGAAAAACATAAGGATAGAGCGGTGGCTATGTTCAAATACATGGATATAATAAGAAAGGTACAAATGTATTTTTGTGGTTATGGTTGGTTGATGATGAGGAGTTTAGAGCCAGGATGAGTTTTTTTATTGATAGGCCTTGGGGTGAAGTGGACTCAGAATTTTGGTTACAATGGATGGCGTCTTCTCAACCGCCAGCTACAACCCATACTGCAAGTGGTTTACAGGTCCCTTACCAGTCCTTTCCGTATCGTCCCACCCAGTATGGGGCGGGGTTTCCTGGGAGGGGTCAACCTCCAGTTTCCGGAGCCTGCTGGAACTTCAACAGAGGTTTTTGCAACAGGCAATTCTGCAGGTACACGCATGAGTGCTCTCAATGTGGTGGTAAACATCTCCTTACCCAATGTTTCATAGGTCAGAGGTTTGGTGATCAAGGAAGGGGGCAGAGAGGAAGAGGTCAGGCATTTCAATTTGCGGCAAAGGGCCCATCCTACAATTAGGCTGGGGGTTTTGGCAAACTGACTGGGGGAATATCCAGACACTGAGGTAGCATTCCGTTTATTTTGGTAATTCGAAGACAGATTTAGGATTGGTTACCAGGGTCCTAGACAGAGCAGGTGGTCAGACAATTTGAAATCAGCTAAGGAGTTTCTCCAGGTTGTTCAGCAGAAACTATGCTCAGAAATAGAGACGGGTAGAGTAGCTGGTCCTTTTTTTCATTGCCCCATGAAAAATTTGATTGCTTCACCCCTGGGAAAAAAGCTGGTGAGTTTTGTTTAATGCACCTCTTATCGTGGTCAGAAGGCTCATCAGTTAAATACTTCATCTCACAAGTGGACTCCAGTGTGTCATATGCATCAATAGATGATGAGCTAAAGCTGGTCAGGTCAGCTGGGAAAGCTGTTGAATTGGCTAAAAGTGATATACAGTCAGCTTTTCGTCTTTTGCCCATTCACCCTTCTGATTTTAAACTTTTAGGTATGCACTACAAGGGTGCATTCTACGTAGATAAGGTTCTTCCAATGGGGTGTTCAGTATGATGTGCTCTATTTGAAACCTTCAGCACCTTCTTATAGAAGTGTTTTATGCACATTAGTGGTCATGAACTGGTTTGTCACTATCTGGAAGACTTTATGTTCATTGATGCACAGAATACTCCACAATGCCAAAATGCTTTGAACAATTTTCAGATTATGGCCCATGAGCTTGTTGTGCCACTGTCATGGACAAAACTGAAGGATCAAGCACAAAGTTGACTTTTTTAGGGATGGAACTTGACACTATGGAAATGGTATCCAGGTTACCATCGGAGAAAGTGCAGGAGATAACAGCCTTTTTGTTGTCAGTGATCAATGAATGAAAATTGGAGCCTCGGAAGGTGCAGAGATTGTTGGGGTTATCTGAACTTTGTGTGTAGAGTGGTCAGGGCAGGCAGACATTTCTGTAGATGGCTGGCCATGTCCATGTCAGGGTCCTATCTCCCTCATCACAGAGTGCATATTTCAACAGCTACTAGGGCTGATCTTTACATCTGGTTGAATTTTCTGGCAGATTTCAATGGTGTATCTTTGTTCTTTGCGGATGAAAATATGGTTTGGCAAGTACAGATTTGCTCTGATGCGTCTGGTGCAAAGGGTTTTGGTATATTCTGGAAGGGTCGTTGGGGTGCCGAAAGTTGGGTTGCGCATTGGCTAAAGCAGGGTCGTAGTATAGCCTTCTTAGAGTTATTTCCTCTGCTTGTGGCATTGTGTGTATGGGGTGAGGAATTCAAGAATAGACCAGTCCTTTGCAATGTAGACAAATTAGCTATGGTCGAGTTGATTAATAAGCAAAAGGCTAATGATTTGAGAGTCTTGAGGTTGTTACGTGCCTTTATGCTCAAATGTTTGCATCTTAACATTGTTTTAAAAAAATACTTTATTAGTCTGAAAAATGTGATTTTAACAGAGTACCTTGCTCTGAACTGTTTACCAACTTGATTCTGTTCGGCTGTCCCAGGTCCATCACTGCTTTGGGTGCTGATTGTACAGAGAGATGCGACTCCTCCCCCAATCACCTCACTTTCTGCCTCTGGGTACTTAGGACAGATAGGGGCCCGGCCACGCAGAAGACGTGCGCAGTTGGCACGACGCCAGTGCGGCGAAGGCGTACCATAGACAAGCCCGTCTGCGCCCGTCACCCGACCGGAACACGGCCAGTGCAAGCCATGCTGCCGGTTGGGAGGGCAAGGAGGAGGACATACGCTATTCTTGAGATGAGCTGCTGTCTCTCAAAAGTACGGCTTGTCCCGAGACACACCAGATTTACCTCGCAATGAATATACTGCCTGGCAGTTGCCGCTCATGTGTTCAGGCGCTGAACTACGCTGCAGATCTACAGGTAAATAGCAGCAATGGGAGAGTCACTCCAAAATGCACAGCGTCCAAGCACACTGACACAATTAGGGTGTGCGTAGTCAATTGCAGATCCCTACCAAAAAATGTTGTTGATGTTTAGTTAGTCTTAGGTGAGACTACTTGGGACATCATATTCTTAACAGAAACCTAGCTAAATGCGGTCTCTGTGGCAGTGGTTGCCCTTGCCATCCCGCCGGGTGCTATGATAATAGAGAGGGCAACAAGAGAGGGGGTGGTGTGGCCATTATTTTCAAAGACTCGTGGGAGCTAGTTTCCTCTGCCCACTCTATATGCAGGGCATATATGGCCTCAATTTCTGCCTCAAAATCCACCCCTCATCCTCCTTTGCGGGCATACTCATCTATAGACTGCCTGATTGTTCAGTAAATGTATGCAGTGGAGGTATGGCACCCTACGTTTAAGGTCGTTTACAAGTTCATGGTCTTCGCCCCCGACCATTGAGTGTTGCCCGTCATGTGCGCACCCCCACGTAAATGAATTACATGCAGTATTTTTCTGCGAGCCTTATCAAAAAATTAGGAAGTACTGGCTTATTCCCCTCCTTAAAAATATGAGTTTTAGAAACTTTTTGCCTGCATATAGAATCCTGAAAACTGATCTGTCCTCACAGATAGTGTTTGCAATGGCGAAGTATTTAACGGCAATGTGGTTGGCACGTTCATGCTTTCTCAAACTGAACGCGGATTCTTAAATACGTTCTTTTAACATTTAGATGGTAACTGATTTTAGATAATTTAATTTAGACCGCAAAGATCAATTTTAAAAATTACACTTTTGAGCTATTGTATAAATTTTTGTGATTGCAATGTATGTATATCTTTTATGATCTCATTGATCGAAATAAAGATTTCAAATGGAAATGGTATGTCAGGATCTATGCAACTTCAATGCTCAAAAATTGCTAGTTCATGCCAATTTTTATGGCCTTGGCGATTTTAATCTGC
Source organism: Lissotriton vulgaris (assembly GCF_964263255.1). Classification (NCBI taxonomy): domain Eukaryota; kingdom Metazoa; phylum Chordata; class Amphibia; order Caudata; family Salamandridae; genus Lissotriton; species Lissotriton vulgaris. The sequence continues at coordinate 1,944,613,870 of NC_141689.1, forward strand.
ACGTGAATGATTCCAACTGTGCACAAGCAGCTCAACAGGTCTCTTCCCTGGCAGGGGCCAATCTTATGCAACTGGTATCCTCCCCTACATATAAAGCAGGCCACACCCTGGATATTGTTTTCTATAGGTATGGAGACACCTTGTCCTTTGGTGTGGTTGGATCACTACCTTTTTCTGTTACTCTGACCAATCCCGGCCAGGCCAAGGGAAAGCACTCTATTATAAAAGGAAATTGGAAAAATTTGACTGCAGCATCCCTAAGCACAATCTTACAGGATAATTACCCTTCACTATCTCTAGTCCCCAATACAGATTCTCTTGCTATAAATCAATGGATATCCACTGCTGTGGGGTCCGTTGCTCTGGCCAGAATGGTGCAGTCCCTTACACTGTCCCCATCTGCACTATGTTTCTCTGATTCACTTAAAGAAGCAAAAAGCAGGTGTAAAAGACTAGAACATCAGTGGAGAGTAAGCTACTGCGACTTAGCTAAAGTAACATATAAAAATGCACTGAAAGATTCACATAAGTCACTAAAAGTAGCCAGGAGGAATTATATTATCTCAAGTATCCACAAGGCTAATCACTCCAGTAAAGAGGTTTTAAAGGTGGTTTAGACCTTTTTAAGCCTAAAGCAATAGAGACTGAAGTGCAACTGTCCCCAGTTATGTGTGAAGACATTGCAAGATTTTTGATAAAAAAATCTTAAAGGTCTATGACTTCTCGGCACCAGAGGCAAACGGAGAAATCTGACATGCCATTGGGAGTTGCGGAGGTTCCTCCGCCCACAAATCTCACACCAATTTCGCATCAAGATGCATTGGCAGTAATTCTAAAATGTAGATTAGGCGCCCCAGATGATCCATGTCCTCCTAAAATTTGGAAAATGCTGTCTCTTTCTCTTACTGGTGTGCTTACTCATATGTTATGTTATAAATGTTATGTTATAAACCGTTTTGTAACGCGCTCTGTTACTGGTGAGTATCCTGGCGCGGGGAAAGGGACAAATCGGCAGAGAACAAGACAACGGGGGATCCTCCTAGCCTACACTCATGAATAGGTGAGTTTTCAGGTGTTTTTTGAAAACAGTCACTGTCGGCGTGGAGCGTAGATGGAGAGGGAGGGCATTCCAGGCCCGAGCCACCACAACAGACAGTGACTGACCGCCCAGTCTGGCACGTTTAAAACGGGGAAGGGACAGTTTAAACAGAGAGGCAGATCTCAGGGTGCGTGCCGGAATGTACCTTGTGAATCTCTTTCTCAGGTACGAGGGGCCTTGGTCATGAATTGCCCGAAACGCCAACACCAAAGATTTAAACAGAATACGTTGCGCTACGGGAAGCCAGTGAAGCAAGCGCAGGTCCGTGCGAACGCTCTTCCACCTGGGGATGTTAAATAATAAGCGTACCGCCGCATTCTGAATAATTTGGAGGCGTTTGACCAGGTATGCCGGAATGCCACTGAACAGTGCATTCGCGTAGTCGAGGCGAGCCAGTATGAGCGCTCTGGCAACCGACTCTCTGGCCTCCCTGGGGAGCAAGGGGAAAAATTTGCGGAGCATTTTCAGAGTGGCAAAGCAGGTGCCTGTGAGTTTTTTGATGTGATGCTCAAATCTGAGATCCTCCGTAAACCAAATGCCCAGATTTTTTGCTGGTCTCCCCATCTCTGTTGGGCAGGGAATGTTAGAGGGCCAAAGTGTGCTCTTAAATGAGGGGGGGAAGGAGCCATAAAAGAGCACTTCGGACTTGTCCTCATTGCACTTCAGCTGGGCCTGTGTTAGCCAGCGAAATACTGAGGACAGACACAGGTGGACTGTAGACGTGTCCAGATTGTCGTCAGGCCAGGTAAACAACAATTGGGTGTCATCAGCATACCCTAAGATTATAGCCCCAAACTGTTCAGCTAGGTATACCAAAGGTGTAATGTACACATTGAACAGTAAGGGGCTAAGTGTGGACCCCTGCGGGACCCCTGTAGGCAAAGGCTTTTGCTCCGAGGCATGCGGAGGCATCCAGACCTGCTGGGTCCTATCAGATAAAAAAGAGGACAGCCATTCCAGCACCACTCCCCCAATACCAATGTCAGACAGCCGACCGAGAAGGAGATCATAAGGGACAGTATCGAAAGCGGCAGAGAGGTCCAATAAAATTAGGACCGCTCTGCCACCTCCGTCTAGACATTCCCGAATAGCCTCGGTCATCTCCACTAGGGCCGTCTCGGTGCTATAAGCAGCCCTAAAGCCCGATTGGGCAGGGTGGAGGGCATTAGATGTTTCGACAAAGCTCTCCACTTGTTGAAGAACTGCCTTCTCACAGATTTTCGTGAGAGCAGGTAGAAGGGAGATGGGTCGGTAGTTTCCCGGGACCGACACATCCAGTCCTGGTTTCTTCAAGAGTGGAAGGAGTTTGGCGTGTTTCCAAACCTGGGGAACCGCGCCTACGGCCAGGGAGAGGTTCACCATCTGCGTGATCTCACTGCAGACAGTATCCGCCACCTCCGAGAGCACTCGGGCAGGGCATGGGTCGGCAGGAGAGCCCAATTTTAGGGACTGGAGAAGATGGAGAACATCGCCCTCCGCAACTTGTGCGAAGGTGGTAAGTTGATGCCCAGGGGATGAGGGAGAGGGAGAGGGTGAACAGGGGCCAGCTGCAGAGCAGTCGGCAGGAAGTGCCTCTAAAAGGCCCTGCTGAATCTTCGCTATTTTGGTTATAAAAAAAGTGGACAACTCCTCGCACCATTGCGCAGAGGACGGGAGGGGCATAGCTTCCGCAACAGGGGACACAAAGCTTTTGACAATCGCAAAGATCTCTCTGCTGTTGTTATTGGCCTTATTAATGCGCCCAGCAAAATAGTTACCTTTTGCATCCCTAATGGCTGCATAGTAGTCTTTTTGAGCAAGCCGTAGGGCGGATTTGGCCTCGGGGCTGTACTCTCTCCTCCATAAACGTTCTAATTTTTTGCAGCCCTGTTTCATCTCTCTTAATTCAGGGGAAAACCAGGGTTGGGAGGGCGCGCGTCTGGCTCTAGTCAACATAGTTTGTTTAGTAGAGGCAGTCGCCGCCTGCCGTATCCATTCATTAAACTCCCCCACCGCTTCGTCCAAACATCCCTTAAGTTCTGGACAAGTGTTAGTCAGGGCGAGTCTAAACGCGGGTAGGTTAATTTTTTGACGATGGCATGTAGGGGGCGAGGGGCTGGGCTCTGCCAACTCCCAGCTGAACCTGACCAAGTCATGGTCAGACCAGGATGTTTTTTCCACAGACACTGACTGGATGGGGAAATTCGTGCACACCAGGTCAAGTAGATGGCCACCCGCGTGCGTAGGACCCGAGACCCATTGTACTAACTGGGCAAGCTCAAGAATCTCCCCAAGCCTGCGAGCTTCGGAGGAGTCAGGGGCATCCATGTGAACATTTAGGTCACCGACCAAAAGAAACTTAGGAAAACCTAAGGCCCGTGGCACTAAATATTCCTCTAAGGAATTTAGGAATTGGGTAGCCAGGCCCGGGGGCCTGTAAATCAAAGATCCACCTAAGGTGAAGTGGGGAGAGGTTTTAATGGAGAAGTGGAGAGCCTCACCCCCTAGACTCTCAGTCAGAGGCTCGGTTTCGAAACTCCATCCCTCCTTGAACACCACTGCTAGTCCGCCCCCTCTACCCAGGGGGCGATCCACTCTAGCTATCTTGAACCCCCTGGGGTCGCAAGTTCAACACTAGGAGCGGAGGTACAAGTCATCCAAGTCTCCGTGAGGAACAGCAGCTCCAGTTGGCCGTCCGAGAGTAGTTCAAAAATATCGGCCGCATGCTTAACCGCTGATCTTGCATTAATCAGTCCCGCCCTGATATTGGTAGTGGTGGCGTTGCTGACTGAACGTGGGGGGGGGAAGGGTTGGGGCTGGAATGCACACGTAGCACATCTGCCCAGAGCATTGGCTAGGTTTGCACGCGTGCAAGGTGGGCCCTTGCTGTGAGGGGCAAGTCTCAAAAGATCAGCGCGAGAGTATTGCCGCGTCGCTGAGCTAGTTGGCACCAAAGGAGGCCGGGCAGGGTGACTGGCCCTGGGCCCGTCCGCGGCACGGACGGGCACAGACGGGCCCTCCTTTGGCGCTCCTTCGGCGCGCAGACGGCGTGCCCGCTGCGCGCGACCGCTGCGCGCTCGAGGGCACATCGCTATTTAAAGCCCAAGCCCCTCCCCGAGCTGGACCGCTAACTCGAGTCCAGCCGGGAACCGGGACTACCAAAATGGCGCCCGACCTGGCCCTCCACTTCAAACGGCACAGGCAAGCCGCGGTGGACCGGGGCCCAGGGGGACCGGTGAAAAGCACACGCACACAGCGGTACACCAGGTAGGGGTTTAAAAACACATATAGTACAATTTAGCAGTCAATTGGGAGTGTTCTTAAAAATATTTAAAAAGGTCAGGAGAAAAGTCCAGCGTGAAGCGAGTGACAGAAGAGATTCCCTCGCAGTCTGCCACACCGATCCCAAGCGCTCTTACAAGGTGCTGCCACCACCCTGAGCTGGAACTCTGGGATCCTATCTGGAACTCTTCCATCAAAACTGGTGTTTTTCCAGATAAGTGGAAACATGCTACCCTTCTCCACCTGAGAAAAAACCAAATGGTGACCCAGGAGATCTCAACAATCTCAGACCAATCTCACTGCTGCCTGCTCCAGGAAAAATGTTAGAGAAATTAGTCCAGCGCAACTGACTAACTTTATCGAGAGTAATGCCTCTCTGATGAGACACAGTCTGGTTTCCGGGCGGGTTTCAGCATGGAGACTGCTCTCCTTGAGGTGGATGAGTCAGGTAGATGGTCACTGTATTCAGGGGCATCAGCGTTGCTGGTGCTCTTGGATTGGTCTGCATCATTCAACACTGTCGATCATATCTTGCTGGTTCAGAGACTAAATGAAAGAGGTTTTGGGGGGAAGGTGTTCGCCTGGCTGAAATCCTATCTGAGAGTCGCACTCAGAGAGTGGCCCTACAACCACTTGAATCCAAACCTAAACACATGTGGTGTGACGTCCCTCAAGGCTCAGTGCAGAGCCCTCTACTTTTCAATCTGTATCTAGCTCCGCTTTTCACCTTGATTGCCAACTGGGGAGTGAAGGCTATTTCCTATGCTGACGATACCCAGTTGGTTTTCCTTTTTCAGCAGCGGACGGTAAAGGCATTTCAAAACTTTAAAGGGTGCCAGAGAGACATAGCACTATGGATGAATAAAAACAAACTAAAACTTAATGCTGGAAAAACAGAGGTGCTGTTTTTCGTAAAGGACTCAGTGCCTGCTACAGATCTGGGTTGGCCATCGAAAATGGGCTCACTGCCCTCTCCCACGACTAATATCAGAAATCTAGGGGTGAGAAGGGAGGCAGATCTCTCCTTGTAGGTTCAAATTCAACAGGTCTTTGCTACTTGCTCTAGCAAATTGGTAAACCTCTGCATATTTTTACATTTCCTGCCAGAAGATTGCCGCAAATCCGTAGTCCATGCCACAGTCACATCGAAGCTGGACTACGCAAACAGCTTATACTGTAGCCTTCCGAAATATTCGATTAGACGTCTCCAGATGGTGCAAAATGCAGCTGCGAGACTGATTAGACGCATTCCCTTCCGGCATCATGTCTCTCAGCACCTAAATGAGCTCAATTGGCTCCCAGTAGCCAAAAGAATCAAATTTAAGGCCATGACTCTGGCTTATCGAGCCCTTAAGGGAAAATGTCCTAGTTATCTGAAACAAAGATTTTGCTGTTATAAGCAAAATTTATATTTGCTGTCAAATTCTCAGAATTTGCTTTATACTCCCCGCTTTGTGTAAGCCTGTGTGGGTGGGAGAGCGTTTGCAGTAAGAACGGCAAAAATGTGGAATGCCCTGCCTGTGATCCTCCGCCAAGCTAACACAGAGACCTGTTTCAGAAAAGCGCTGAAGACATTCCTCTTCTGTCGTGACTAGGCTTGGGTTCAGTGCTTAAACCTACCTGCGCGTAATGTCTGCTGCTAGAGTGCCAGGATACCTCTGTCTTTGAGGTAGCTGCTTGCGCTATACAAGCTCCAGTATTATTATAAATATTATTTTTATTAATGATAAAGCGAGACAGATTCGGCGAGTCAATAATTGAATAGCAGATGCTCTGTATCATTTTCAGAGGACGACATTTTGCAATCTGGCTCCTGAGGCAGAAACCAACAAGACTCAGATCCTGTAGTGGGTTTGGGCCTGGGGGACTGAGAATAGTCGAACTGGTAGAGAACTCAGTTTCTGAATCCACAACACAATGTTATCAACAAGCTTGGACAGAATTCATATGTTATGGAAGGATGGTCAATGAAGAGCAGTTGTTATTAGGTTTTGTGTTACAGTTGATAAATAGAGGTATTTTGCTCACAACTATTTCCTGGCAAATTAGTAGGAATTTCTTTTTATGGGTAGTTATGGTGGGGGAAAAATCCTGTGGGAGGAGCGCTTGTGAAATAACAGCCTGATTCATCATAGACCCGTTTTGCGAGTCTATAATAGCGATTCATAAGGAATCTCTATTACAGACTCGCAAAACGGGATTCATATAGGAATCGCAAAAAGATTTGCGATTCCTACACAATCCTTATTTACGATTAGCAAATTGCCAATCGCAAATAAGGAATAACTCCCCATTCATTCCTATGGGCCAAAAGGCCCCTAGGAATGAATGGGGAGCATTCCTTATTTGCGATTAGCAATTAGCTTATCGCAAATAAGATAGCGATTTAAAGGGTGCCAGGGGTGTCCAAAGAACACCCTGTAGCACCCCTTAAATGCAAATTGAAACAGGTGTTGCGCACACACATGTCCAAAGAACATGTGTGTGTGAAACATGCAACTTAGGAAAATGCTTTTAAAAGCATTTTTCTAAGTTTTCTCTATTTACCACGAGGTTTGACCTCGCGGTAAATAGCGGGCCGAAATTGCGAATTCGCAATTTTTTAATGGATGATGAATTGAATTTAAGGAATCTCAAATAGAGATTCCTTAAATGTAATTCCTCGCAAAATTGTGACATCGCCATTACCGATTTTTGCATTTGGGTTGATGAATCCCAAATGCAAAAATAAAGCTCGCAAAGGGCCAGATTCTCAGAATCTGGCCCTTCGCGAGCCGATATCGGCTTGATGAATCAGGCTGTAAGTTCTTAAAGGTTTAAGTAAGGAACAGGCTGGTAAAAAGCTGTTATGTCAGCCAGTGACCTTGAATGTTTTACAAAAAATGTTGTTACAGTTGCCTTTCTTAGGTTATGATGAGTTTGTGTTGCAAATTTAGATTAGGCATTTTATGGTTGTTTTTTGGAGCTTTTAGAGCATCTGAGTTGCTAGGTTTAAGAAACAAGACAGGCATAGGCAGTGATGAAGTTTTTATAGAACAACAAAGATTAAGGATTTGGTTGAGGGCTTCCAAGACAGAACAATTAGGCAGGAGAAACGTTGTTTTCCTGAACAAGAGCGGGGTGGAGGGTTGTTGTCTTGTGGAGGTTTTCCAAAATTCTAGGTTTTTCACACCAGGGGAGATTTTTTACCATGTTCAGGGAAAAACAATTTCTATTGCCCAGCTGCTAGCCGTAATGAGAAAGGTGCTCATTAGGTTGGGTGAGAATCCAATGCTATTTGGCACACACTCTTTCCGTATTGGGGCAGCGACAGAGGCTGCAAGACTGGGTTGGTCATGGTCAGATATACAAAGGATTGGGAGATAGAAGTCAAAGTGTTGTGAAAAGTATGTTAGGAAGTAATTTGTTGTATCATTGTTTTTTTGTTTTATTGTTAATATTTGTTTTTCTACCTAGGTCATGTTCAAGGGCTTTTATGTGGAAAAAAGAAAACTTGGATAGTGGGACATTCCTTCGTAAAGTGGGCGGCCGTATATGCTGAACAGCAGATTTATGGCAGATCTCTTGGACTTACAAGTCTTAGTCATGAGGTGGTATGGAAAGGAAAAGGGGAAATGTGTTGTGGAGGTTTGTTTCCTACATTGACTTATCATGAATCTAGGTAAAAACAATATGGTAAACTTATCCGGCCTGACTTTAATAAAGCGAATGCAGCTGGATTTGGCCTTTATGAAAAATAACTGAGGGAGTACAACTTTAATTTGGACTGAATTCATAACTCAGCTACATTGGAGAGGAGCACGATGCCATGCAGCAATTGAGAAGGCGAGACGTAAACTAAATAGAGCTATGAGAATTTTCTGTGGAGATATGGGGATTACAGTCTTACTTCACCTTAACATAGAAGGTACTGAGGTGCATCTTTTTCGGGATGATGTGGTGCATTTGTCTCACATGGGGCAAGCCTAATACTTACTGGAATTGAGAGATTTGCTTGCACAAATATGGAAGCAAAATATATGGTGCTCCAGCAGAATGTCATGACTTTTCTCTTCGGTGGGGGGGACAGGAAAACTCTTTGTTTTTCCTGGGTGGCGGATATTTTCTGAATGGTGGACAGTCTTGAGCTGGCTTGTTCATCCCTCAAGGGGGCAGGGGGGTATACAGATCATGAGGAAACAAAAAAGAAAATGATGGGGGTCTCTTAACATGAGTTCAGTTCTTTTGAGGATGTTTGGGTTACCATTTGGGGGTCATGTTTTTGAAGATATGTCAAGCTGGTTTTTTGGGGTTGCTTTTATCATCTATTTGTAAGATGTGTTATTGAAAAATATGCTATGCACCTGTCTTAATAAAGTAGCCTTTTTTGCTAATAAAGAAATTGTGGGTCGTGAGTTATTGTGCGAGGAGTGACCCAGGGGAAGCTGGGCACGAGCCAGTCTCCCCCTGGGTATGTTCGCACAATGGAACGGGCCACACAGGTGTGAATTAGGGCAATTAGGTAAGATAGACGCGTGCAGGGAAATCTATTTATAGAGGTAGGGCGGGGCAGGAAAACCACTTGCGTCTGAGGGAGGCGGGCAGAGAAAAGATTTATTTTGTCCCACCCACTCACCCCATTTCATTTTAGTTGTTTTTTCAGGCATTCACTTTTTTTCACAGCTCTTAAATACTGCCAGTTATAAAGCATTTTTCTGCCACTATAAGACCGGTTTAGTTTTTAGCCGTGTAGACTAAGTAGGCAGATATTTTCTGTGGGGGTGGGCAGTCTCGAGCGGGCTTGTACATCCCTCAAGGGGGGAGGGGGTATACAGATCACGAGGAAAGGAAACAAAAATGATGGGGGTCTCTTAACGTGAGTTCAGTTCTTTTGAGGATGCTTGTTTCACCATTTGGGTGTCACATTTTTGAAGATATGTCAAGCTGATTTTTGGGGATTCCCTTTTCATCTATTTGTAAGATTTGTTTTTGATAAATATGCTATGCACCTGTCTTAATAAAGTGGCCTTTTTTGCTAAGAAAGAAGTTGTGGGTCATGAGTTATTGTGCGATCACTTCCTACCTTGCAAGTTGCATGTCTGCCTGGGCACGTTGATGAGAGTATTATGATTTGATCTGGGAATACCCAAGCAATCCATCTAAAATCCATACTCTGTTGGCTCAGACTATGGGCAAACTCTGAATAAAAAATATGTTTTTATGCTTGATGTTCTAGTTGTTCTGTAGACAAATAATAAACATAAATAAAATGCATCTTTTATGTTAAACAAACTTTGAAGGAGGTTTGTTGCACAGACTGCAGAGATAGCCAGAGCCTAATCAATAAATCTAGCATTGAAACAATTAAAAGCTGATGTTGGGAAAATATAGTACATGATTGCTATAAAACAGCCCGCAAAGTGACGGTAATGTTATCATACTTGTAAATCAAGTGCTCGAGTACCAATGAATCTTAGTTAGATGAGCTAGAAAAGGAGTCAAAAAGAAATCTCTACATTATATTCATAATAGGAACTCTACTGGTTTTATCTTATGTAAAAACATATAGTACATCAGCCCTACGGCACATTGTATTTGTGGATTAGGTGACTGAGAACTAAGAATTTGCTGTCCTTAATCTCCTATTTTGGAAGATTAATGAAAGATCTTGAAGCAAGAATATGACTTTATGCCAATAAAGTAAGTCAGAAAGTCTTTTTGTCCGTGTTTCTTCTTGTACATTGTAGGCTTTAACTTTAACCAGATAAAAATGTGTGTCTTTTTTTATTTTTTGGATTGATGATATTACTTTTAACTAAATATTGTATTATTGGATTGTTTATATAGTGATGTTGTTTATATTTCTGAATAGCTTTTATCTAAAACACATAAAATATTGATTGCTTGCCTGATTGACACGCGCTTAAAATCTTTTCCTTGCTGGGGAACGGATCTGCAACTCCCTCGGGCCACCTCACCTGCATTCCCCAGTGCCTCCATTTTCCAGCGCCATTAGGGGAACGGAAACAAAGCATAGCCTCACCTACGCCATCGAGACTACACATCCCAGGAAAAGGCTCGGATGGGACACCCCGCTGACATTTTGACCAGTAGAGCAGCTTGTCAACCTCTTACACTAGTAAGATTCTGTGACTCTTACAGATCTATGACTAAAGGATCATTTAATTGCAATAATCACAAACAAATCATCCTTTATTTTAAAAGTGACATAATTTAAGGATTTCTTGTTCTTACATTTCTTTGGACTATTTTTGGAATACTTATGTATTTTTGCTGAACTACCGAACATAAGCTCTTCCTTTCCGTTACTACTGCTATGATTGATGGTAAATAGTGTTATACTCTTATCTAGTGCATAGAAATCCACGCAAGCACATGAAAAAAATGCCTGTTTATTAATACCTGAGAACTTACGCTGACTACTTAGTATCCATCGAATCTTTATACGCACCTGCTTCAAGTGTTCTCTGAGCAATAATGGGGGAAAAGGAAAGCAGCAGAAGCGATAACTGGCAGGAAAAAGATGCCAAGGACACAGAAACAGCCTAAATCAGCAGCTGAGAATTGTTTATTAGCTGCCATTGACAACCTTATTAAAGAGGTAGAGAATATGTTGTCTAATGGCAAAGAGTCTAACTCAAAGGGGAGAAATAAAATATCATCGTATTATAACAAAAAAGGACAAAATATTTAGCAAAGAGTCTAATAGCCATATAGTTACAGTTCATCAAAGCCAAAGCTTTGTTGCCTGCAGCAGCTGTTTCTAACCCAAAAACTGGGACAATCACAAGTGAAATAACCACTCTTAGGAACAAGGTTATAGACTATTCAGATAAAGATCGTGATAGTGATTTTCAGGATGAGATTATAACTATTGAGTGCTCTAATGAATACTCTGTACCAGCAAAAAATCCAGATGCAACACTAGTGTCACAATCTAGGAGGGAGTATGTAGCTAGCAGAGGTCTGCCTAACCTACATCCATTAGATGCTTATGCTCAGACACATACTACTGACACACATTGACTAGTGCTAGACTTGACTATAAAATTAAATATTGTCGAGAAAGAGGTCAGAGCAATTAAAAAAATTATAGAAACCCTTACCAGCAACCTACATACAAGCCAAAGGGCGGTAGTCATTATGCTTGGAGCTCTTAAAAACATAGTCAATTGTAGTGTAGTTCCTATATTCCCAATACGCTCTGCACATTGGAATAACATATACTATAGATTTTGACGTAGGACTGAGGTCGACAAGGTCTCTATCGAATATATTACACTTAATTGTGAGTGCCAACTAGCTCAGAGGTCACTAGAAACTTTCTCAAATAAACAAGAAGGGATTAGTTTCTGACAACCGCTTAAAACATGACAACGTTGTTTCCCGAGATAAAAACGTATCTTCAGAGTCGCTGAAACAATAGATAGTTATTTCACTCAGTCAATCGTTCATGCTTAGTTTCACCAGAGGTGCAGAGAAATAGAGAGACAGGCGTTTTTAATAAAAGTATTTATTGAACAGTCTTCTTTCTCATGCAGAGGAAATGAACGGCTACAATTATAATACTAGTTGCAAAGTGCAATGCGTACAGTACAAATAGCATTATAAAATAATACTGTAAAAGCATGATATTGTTTCTAAACCATAAGATGCATAGAATGCATATAGTAATAAATAAAGACTAAAAGTACTCAACTGGTGCTTCTAAAATACGCCTACCCCTGTGTACCTAACCTAGGTATAGTACAAGGGAAGAAGTAGGTGATGTGTAGCTTAGTTTCAGTATTCTTTTGCCAAGAACCTATCCAAGATTTCTCTAAGGGTCTAATCAGCTACGTACCTTGGTTTTAGAATGAAGGAGGTCGGGTATCTCTCTCTCAGGACTCGATTTTCTAACAACTCGCAAGGGTAGCTTGGAAACACTGGAGCTAGATTTCTTGGCAAAAGAAAAGACAGCGTCTCTCTCAGTGCGTCTGCTGGAGGGTCGACTTCCTTCAGCACTTGCTGCAGCGAGCTGTGTCGTCTAGGTAGATAGTCGAATTGCTCCAAACCACCGCGTGTTTGACTGGGCAAGTGTGGGCATATTTATACCTTGAAGGTGCCTAGTTTGGATAAATCAATATGCAAGCAAGGGGAAGTCCCTGTCTGCTGAAGGTGGGTTTTTCCAAGAAATCGTTGTGGATTTTTGGAACTAGTGGAAGTAGCCATGCCGTATTTGGACTGTATAGGCTAAGTCTAAATATGGTTATGATTTCTATGCCTATATAATGATAGGGTGATTTATACCTATATATGGGCATGAATCGGGAAAATTTCACTAGGGTCGCAAATTCATATACAACACCTACTCCACTTTATTATGTTTAACATTACTAAATTATAAGGACTAAAACATATCTAAAACAAGTGTTTACAATCCCACCCAAAATACACAAAATGCATTTGATAAGGTTGCACATGAAAAATGAGCATTTGTACAGTACGCATTTAAAAGCAATAAGCGTCACTCAAAACATGAATTATGATACTGGCAAAGCTAACTGAATGAATCATGTAATGACATTCATGAAATGGCTCTAAGTTACAGAAGAAAAGGTCAAGACCATGTCATAGCATAATATACAAACTTTTTTGGTTTTTGAGGATAAGGTCAAATATTGTCTCTAGGAAGTATTCAAATACTTCTTGTTCTCTATGAATAGTTCTACTTTAAGCAGATTACTTAGTGCCCAAAAAAAGTTCAATTTTGAAAAAAGTCATATCAAAAATAGTAGGGAAAATAGAGTTCCAGAATTAGAAGTTTTCTTTTGACGAGCGAAGGTCAAATTCAGAGTTCATAGAACGCTGTGTGCTAATTTCAAAAGTTATTCTCGGTGTCAGGAGAAAACATCAAATTGTCTAAGCTGGCAAAGAAATCGTCTACCACAGTAGGCGAAAGTGGAACTACTTCATTAAGTATCGCCGTCAGTGTCATTCACATTAGCAATGTTCGCAGTTGATGGTACCTGTGTGTCTGTTGTTCCACGTACCTCACCATTAGCTGTAGTTGCTGGTGAGATCTCTACAATTGCCATCATCAGGATTGGCAGCCGTTGGGGGCAACACAATGCATGAGCCGTTACCGGACCTAGCAAAGCGTCAACATCCGTTGGCAGTGCTGATGGAAGTGTAAGACAAACGTCCAACACGCATTCTTCTCCGCAAAGCAGGCTTCGTAGAACAGGTAAGATGCAATCTTGCCTGATTGGTCTGAACAAACGAAACCATGTGGAATTCAGATTTCTTAAACGAGCCAAGAATCTGTGTAATTCTGTCTCGATACCGCATGGCTAGGAGAGCGTTCTCAATGGTAGTCTGGATATCGTTGGTGACTGGACTTGCCATATTGGAGCAGAAGAAACAAAAATAGAATTCCTGCTACGAGACCCAAAAGGAGAGGCAGGCCGCCGAACACAGAGTGCACGAAATTTGAAAAAATGCCTAGGACTGCTTCAAAGGGTAGTAAAAGTCCTGAAAAAGAACATCTTAAATAAATGTACAATATCACTCATATCCAACATGTTTAAGATACGACCTAACATTTCTGCAAAATTTGTTGGACAGTTTTTTGACAATAAGGCATGTATCTCCGCAGAAGTCCTTGCGACTTGCAGATCATACATTTCTTTGGACAAGGTCAGTGGCACAGTTTTTTGCAAAAGAATGGCTTTCATTCTGCTTACAGTATCAATTCGTATAGAAGAGATATTCAGTGAAGGCCATAGCGGCGACTCCCCGTCTGTCTTGCTTTTAGGAAACAATACTTGCATACAACAAGCGACCCTGGCTGACACACTAACTAGATAGGCTATATCTGGCATCATTCCACAACAGCTGTGATCACTCAACATTATGTAGCTACCATTGGATAGCTGTCTAAAAACTGCTGCTGGAGAACCGTGCAGGTGGCAAGAAAGGTTATTTGAAGAACCCTCACAGGCTCCGTGTAAATTAATACCTTGACATAAAAGTGTACCGCTTAGCGAGTTCTTACAATTTTTTCCACTAAGAAGTACCTTCTTCCCCCACTCCAACATTTGTGTGTGTATGGTAAATTCCAGGTCGACTTAATGTACTCTTTACCCAAGCTTTCACACAGGCCCGCTGGAATGTCTCTTAAGCAATACTGAAACTGGAAACCCGTCACTGGTATCGTGATGGTGCCATGTATTATCCATTCCACAACTGGCTTCTCAGAAACAGTTAATGGTAATCTTTCCAGTTTTTCTATGCTCAGCACCATATAGTCTGCTCCTCTTTGTGCTAAAGAGATTTGTTTATCTGTAAGGTTAAATACAGAAAACAACGACGTGGTGTTGATTGGACGCCATGGCACGTCGCCTGAACAAAGATTTTGTACCGTCCAGCCTAGCAGCATTATAGAACCCAATTGAGACTGACCATTTTGTAACATTAGCAAGTCCTGCTCTATTATGTCAATGACAGAGGATACAATGCTGTCCAAAGAATAGATTCTGGAGGACAGAGTTGTTAACCCATTTTCCACTAAAGAGAGAGCTTTCTCTAAATTAATACGATCAATTTCTCGTATTCTTTCTGCAGTTTCCATATGGCCGGGATGCCCGCCACCCCCTCCCAACACCAATTCCCAATGGGAGTAGACAGACACAGGTTTGAGCTTTTGGAAGGCGGGGGGGAGTTACCCCCCCGGCCGTATTTATTAAAATATGAAACAAAATTTAAAACATTAAATAAAAGTTTCATGTATTATGTACAATTTTACATTTATTGCAAAAAACACAGTTGATGGACAGAATGTAGAACAATGTCATACATTCACCCCAGTACAGGGATCTGGGCCTAAATCCATCGTTTTTTTGCACTCCACACCACCCTGGGTTAGACACTGGCTATATGTAAATCAGCTCTGACCCTGTGCCTCATGAGAACAGTCCAGTCCGAACTACCAAGCCATGTCTTTCCCAGACCGGAATCAAGCATCCAAGGACCGGTTTCTGGCTATCAGCCTTCATCAGCCTGGATAGCTTGACTCCAGTGGTGTGGAGAGCCTGGGACTCACGTCTGAGTATACCCAGCACACTCGGGGTGAAAATTGCAAAAAACACAGTTGATGGACAGAATGTAGAACAATGTCATACATTCACCCCAGTACAGGGATCTGGACCTAAATCCATCGTTTTTTTGCACTCCACACCACCCTGGGTTAGACACTGGCTATATGCAAATCAGCACTGACCCTGTGCCTCATGGGAACAGTCCAGTCCGAACTACCAAGCCATGTCTTTCCCAGACCGGAATCAAGCATCCAAGGACCGGTTTCTGGCTATCAGCCTTCATCAGCCTGGATAGCTTGACTCCAGTGGTGTGGAGAGCCTGGGACTCACGTCTGAGTATACCCAGCACACTCGGGGTGAAAATTGCAAAAAACACAGTTGATGGACAGAATGTAGAACAATGTCATACATTCACCCCAGTACAGGTATCCGGGCCTAAATCCATCGTTTTTTGCACTCCACACCACCCTGGGTTAGACACTGGCTATATGCAAATCAGCTCTGACCCTGTGCCTCATGGGAACAGTCCAGTCCGAACTACCAAGCCATGTCTTTCCCAGACCGGAATCAAGCATCCAAGGACTGGTTTCTGGCTATCAGCCTTCATCAGCCTGGATAGCTTGACTCCAGTGGTGTGGAGAGCCTGGGACTCACGTCTGAGTATACCCAGCACACTCGGGGTGAAAATTGCAAAAAACACAGTTGATGGACAGAATGTAGAACAATGTCATACATTCACCCCAGTACAGGGATCTGGGCCTAAATCCATCGTTTTTTTGCACTCCACACCACCCTGGGTTAGACACTGGCTATATGCAAATCAGCTCTGACCCTGTGCCTCATGGGAACAGTCCAGTCCGAACTACCAAGCCATGTCTTTCCCAGACCGGAATCAAGCATCCAAGGACCGGTTTCTGGCTATCAGCCTTCATCAGCCTGGATAGCTTGACTCCAGTGGTGTGGAGAGCCTGGGACTCACGTCTGAGTATACCCAGCACACTCGGGGTGAAAATTGCAAAAAACACAGTTGATGGACAGAATGTAGAACAATGTCATACATTCACCCCAGTACAGGGATCTGGGCCTAAATCCATCGTTTTTTTGCACTCCACACCA
Organism: Lissotriton vulgaris; assembly: GCF_964263255.1. Lineage (NCBI taxonomy): Eukaryota > Metazoa > Chordata > Amphibia > Caudata > Salamandridae > Lissotriton > Lissotriton vulgaris. The sequence continues at coordinate 1,944,630,424 of NC_141689.1, forward strand.
CCCTGGGTTAGACACTGGCTATATGCAAATCAGCTCTGACCCTGTGCCTCATGGGAACAGTCCAGTCCGAACTACCAAGCCATGTCTTTCCCAGACCGGAATCAAGCATCCAAGGACCGGTTTCTGGCTATCAGCCTTCATCAGCCTGGATAGCTTGACTCCAGTGGTGTGGAGAGCCTGGGACTCACGTCTGAGTATACCCGGCACACTCGGGGTGAAAATTGCAAAAAACACAGTTGATGGACAGAATGTAGAACAATGTCATACATTCACCCCAGTACAGGGATCTGGGCCTAAAACCATCGTTTTTTTGCACTCCACACCACCCTGGGTTAGACACTGGCTATATGCAAATCAGCTCTGACCCTGTGCCTCATGGGAACAGTCCAGTCCGAACTACCAAGCCATGTCTTTCCAGACCGGAATCAAGCATCCAAGGACCGGTTTCTGGCTATCAGCCTTCATCAGCCTGGATAGCTTGACTCCAGTGGTGCCCAGGCACTCCACACCACTGGAGTCAAGCTAGCCGGGCTGATGAGAGGTGTTACCTCGAAACCGGTCCGGTCCTCGGATGCTTGATTCCGTTCTGGGAAGGACATGGCTTTTGTAGTTCGGACTGGACTGTTCCCATGGGGCACAGGGTCAGAGCTGATTTGCATATCGCCATTGTCTAACCCAGGGTGGTGTGGAGTGCAAAAAAACGATGGATTTGGGCCCAGATCTTTGGACTGGGGTGAGTGTGTGACATTGATCCACATTCGGTCCATCACCTGTTGTTTTTGCAATTTTACATTTATTACATTTTCGATGAAGACATGTTCTTTGGCTAACCTTAACAGATCTCTAATACGAAGGTTTCCTAGCCGAGTCTAGCATCCTGTAAATGCATACATTCTAAATTAAAATTGTACATCCTAGCATTAAGGGCCAACGGCAAGGTCTTAACCGGTGTCAGATCCCTACTACCAAAATCCCGCCCTCACGGTGTGAGTGGCGCATGCGCAGAGGACTTTACCCTCATTGCCAACTGTAACTTCCCTTGTTGTGGGGGCCCCCTTTTCACTCGATGCCATTTTAAAGGTAGTCCGAGTTCCCATGTGAGGTATCTGTAGGAAGGACAGCGTGGACTCCCCCCCATCCCCACACTCTCTATCCGCCGTCGCGGATATCCGGCCCCCGGGAAATTCGTAGGAGGGGCATCTAGCCGCCTCCCCCCTGGGAGGGGCCTATGGCCGTCTCCCCGTAGGCGACCCATCCTTAGTGGGTACCGCCTCCCTGTGGAAGGGGCCAATGGCCGCCTCCCCCCGGGCGCTCCCATCTATTCTGGGTGGCGCCCCCCTCTAGGGACCTTGAAATTACTGCTCACCGATCATGACCTTACCGCCACAGGCCGGATAGTTGACCGACTATCCGGCCCCCCCACTCCTCCTAAAGGTCATGCTTCCTCAAACCCCTTAACCATGCTATGAAGTCTCCTATGAGTAAGTCATTTCCCTCCCTGGACAGGTGAACCCCATCATTCAGATACATGTGATCCCCCCGAATACACCCGTGAGGAATGCTATGCAACTGCGCGGAGCTAAACAATTTCCTAACTTTATTGTTAACCCTTTTCACAGAGTGGTTCAATGCTGACACTGAAATGCCCCCCACCAACTCTTTCTGGGGATCATGTGGGACCAGGCAATCGTGCACCCCGGGACTTTTTTAGCCAACCAGCTAACTGCCGACAGGATGCGTTCTAATAACACTCGTCTTCCCAGTGTCACCAAGACATTGCCCCCCAGGTGTACTATGACTACAGATGGCGGTGACCTTTGTCGCCCTAGAAGACCCTCAAAAAATGATTGAAATTGGTCAAAACAGAGCCCGCCCTTCCCATTGAAGGTCACTCTGTACCCGTATTCCCCAGATGCGTGAGTCGCGTCACCTGCCTTGAATACGTCCCCGGCGCGCCTCACATAAGAGTGGCCCACGACCCATACCACTCTCTCACCAGTCGGTGATCCTCGACCGCTGGTCTCCTGATGCTGGGTCGACTTCCAATTCCGCCCCGCGTGACAGGCTCGCGAAACTGTAATGCAAACAAAAGACAAGAAGTGTGAGTGCATGTCAATTGATCTTTACAACATGTGCAATCGCACATACCTTTTGAAGCAATTCGAGGACTAACGGCCTAGCTGCTTTACTTCCTCCGCACTCTGACCCCGGGCTGTAGCCTCAGTAGCAGCCCCTATCCTAAATGAGTGGGTCCCAAAATCGCACGGGCAGCGATTGACAGCACCAGCACCCTCTGAAACTGAAATCTCGTCAATGGGGTGCCATCCTTGTGCCTAAGCAAGCTCCCCCCCCATGTAGCCGTCCTCAGTGCCAAGTATTCCTCTACACACTTTATCGGACAAGTGGGGGACCCCCGTGCGCTCTGCACGATAATACTATCCCCCATAGCTCCCTGGTCAGTCTTGGACCTGGCTATAGAGATTACCATAGAATCACCCCATATTTGGACGTGATCCCTGCCCAGGCCTCCCTCTATATCCTTCTTGTTCATTGCGACGAGTTCGCTCACCCGCATAGCCCCATGGAATGCCAAGGCGAAAGCTGCCCGGAACAGAACTGCTTCGAAAAGGGAGAAGCACGTCTCATCTAGCTTTGCTAAAAGTGGAGACAATCTGTCTAAACCAATCGGGCGCCCCGTATCCTGCTTGCGACCCTCGAGGCGTTGCCAGCCACGGAGTGCCTTCCTAACCAAAAAGGAATCCGTCGGATCTCTTATGCCATGCACCTGTGCCATGAATGAAATGGCCGCCCTATGTCTATTGGCCGTTGCCGCTGATCGGCCTTCTCTGTGCAGCGCGACCAGGAACCCCAGGAAGGATTCCTCCTGACCCCAGCTCTGTCTCCCTGATGGACCCAAAAATGTGCAGTAGGAACAAAACGCTCCTTCATATGCCTTTCTTGTCCTGGGAGCTAAGCTGGCTGCCACGAGGTCTTGTAATCCGGGGCACCGATTAGCCATAGAGCTTCGGGGAACGGTGCCGCCACTAGGTCCACTGTCGGTAGATAGCCCCTGAAAGCCTGCATGTATGAACGAGAGAGTGCATCAGCTGCATCATTCAGTACGCCTGGCACATGTTTTGCCCTGAACTGTACATTCAATTTCATGCAACGTAAAACAATTTCTTTCAACAATCTCAAGGTCCACTTGCAGCGGGCTGCCTGCTGATTAATGCACTCAACCACAGTCAGACCAAAACACCACCGAGCGGTCCCTGAAGTCGTCTGGCCATGCCATCGGAGCAACCCAAATGGGAAATAGCTCTAAGAACCCAATATTACCTGTCAGACCGCTGGAGTGCCACCACGTCGGCCATACTTGTGCCGACCATCGGTTACCAAAGATGGCGCCAAATCCCACGCTCCCAGCTGAGTCGGTCCACAAACCTAGTTCATCCGAGGAAACTGGTGGTTTGTTCCACACAACTCGACCGTTGAAGTCCGCCAGAAATGCCAACCAAATGCGCATATCCTGGCGAACCTCTGCCAACAGTCTCGTACGGTGGTGTCCCTCCTTGAGACCCACCATAGCTTGTGCAATAGAGCGTGAGAAGGGGCGGGCCATTGGTATCACCCTTAAGGCGAAGTTAAGCTGACCCACTGTTTGCTGTAACTGGTGCAGGATCACCTTCTCCTTGCCCAGGCATTGTGTCAAGGAAGCCCTAAACTTGGCCACCTTTTCCATCGGTAAATGGAAACATCCCTCCACAGAATCGAGCTCAATTCCCAGAAACTCCAGTGAAGTAGATGGTCCAACCGTCTTACCTGGTGCCAATGGGACTCCGAACTCCCGCATGAGAATGCAGAAGTCCAGCAGCACCTGTGCACATGTCGTATCGCCAGCTGCTCCCAGAAACAGGAAGTCATCCAGATAGTGCATAACATGCCTGTGCCCTGTGGCCTCGGTGAATGCCCACTCTAAAAAACCAGCTGAACATTTCAAAATAGGCACAAGAAATGGAGCAACCCATAGGCATGCATTTATCCATGTAATAACTCCCCTGAAATGCAAAACCTAGCAAGCGCTGATCTCGCAGGTGTATCGGGAGCAACCGGAATGCCGATTTGATGTCTGATTTCCCCATTAGCGCTCCGGGGCCCAGGTGATTTAACATGGCCACGGCATCATCGAACGATGCGTACCGCACCGAACAAATATCTGGGTCAATGGCTTCGTTCACCGAAGAACCCCTTGGGGCAGACAAGTTGTGAATGAGTCTAAACTCCCCTGGGTGTTTCTTCGGGACCACCCCTAGCGGGGAACACACGAAATCCGCCACCGGCGGGTGGTGAAAAGGCCCCGCCACCCACCCCAAGCTGACTTCTTTGTAAATTTTTCTTGCAGCTACGCTTGGGTTATGTTGTACGGATAACTGATTTTTACAAAAGGAGTCCCTCCGAAAATCCCCCGCCGGGATGTTGAAGCCATATAGGAATCTCTTCCTTAACACCCCGGCGGATACATGATAAGGGTATTTGTTCAACCAAGGAGTCAGAGCCATGATATCGACCAGTGTAGACAATCGGTTACAAAACATCACCTCACTCTTGCTTAGACCCCCCTTTTCCTCCTGTTCCGCTGTTTTTAGATCTACAGCTACTCTCCGGGTGTGAGAAGTTCCCACAGCCCGCACACGCATGCCTGAACCTACATGTCCCCTGGGGCCTGCTACAGTTGCCTCTATTGAAGCCCCAACAAACCCCCCGCTTGCCGCCATTCCCGCCTATCTTGGGCTGATATTCCCCACCGGCGCCCACTCGAAAGGGCACCGCGGGCTTTTGGCGAGCTGACCCCGACCCGCTCCCGCCCGGCGAGGACGTACCTGCCGCCCCAGGTAAGAGCTGCTTGTGCCATGACACCGAGTCGAGGCAATCCCAGGTCAAAGTTCCATCAAACTCTTTCGCTTTTCGGAATTTCATATCGTAACCTTTCCACTCGTCCCCCTCATAAATGGTATAAAAATCCATAATCCTATTCTGATAACAGGTCAATTCAGTCATGACTTCAGGCTTCCGTTCCCCCATGACTGCCGTAAATATCGAAAAGGCCTTTACCCAATTCGCTACCATCTCATCGACCCTAAATTCCGCCATCTTGGCCCGCCATACACTGGGGTGCCATAAATCCTTCTGGGATTTCGCATATTCCATCTCGCGATGGTCAGTCAACAATGAAAACATATTCACATATTTTTCCCCCCATATCAGTTCCTTTGTGGCCGCAGGGATGTGCTGGGCCACCCTTTCGCGCCTTGAAGGTAACGAACCCTCCCCAGCCATTGGCAATGTGTGCTTACCAGGTTCGACCGTCGTGTCTGCCGCCTTTTCCCGGCTAACCGCAGGTCCTCCCGGCGCCACCTGTGGGGGAACAAGAGGAAGATTCGCCGTTGCGGCCTCTCTCGACTGCCGTAACTGCTCGATTATTAGTCTAGCCTCCTCGGCCGGGTCCCCCGCGGCCCCTGCCCCCCGCTTTCTTCTTGAGCCATGGCAACACTGCCGCTAACTGGATGGCTAGTTCCGGGGGCATCTCCTCATCATTAACAGGAGTAATTACAACGGGGATTGGTAAACCTATATCTGGGTTTGGTACCGGGCTGTCCGCCGGTGTGATGGGGGCGATTGGGGGTACCTCAGGAACCGGATCTTCCCCAGAAACCGCCCTCCTCTTAACACACTTTCCCCTACCCTCCGGACGACTCCCGGCAAGGCCGGGCCTATTACCTTCTTAGGACGGCCTGAGCTGTTCTGGGCCGCTAACTGTTTCTTAACATCGGCCAAACCTCGACCGATCGAGTCAACTTTACTGAGTTTTCAGTCCATGATCGCCATTCGATTCGACAAGGTGCGCAGTACCTTCTCCAACTCGGAGCTCTTTCCTGCTTTCTTGCCGACCATAGCTGCGTGTACTCTGCGCTAGTTGATCAACGAGGTCCTGGATCTTTGTATTCCAAATAACTGAAAGAGAAACAACAAGATTACAAGTTCTCAAAATTGCCGCTTGTTCCGTCGAGGGCTCACGAGCAACGAGTTGGTGCAGCCTTCAGAGCACAGGAACAAGAGGACGCTTCTTCGGATTCCCGCTCTATTTATCCATCTGCGGGAGGGAGGGGACCCTCCTCCGGTACGCCTACTGGGGCGTGGTCTTCCGTGCGGGTGTCTAGGACAACCCCTCCGGGGCGGGAAAGGGCGCGCCCCGGCTACGCCACTTCGGGCATACCAGCCGAGCCACGCCTCCCGCCCAAAATGGTTTCCCGGGGGGATCGGGGCACCCAACTATACGTTCGGGGGGACCGAGTGGTCGCCCCTTTCCATTTGCGTGATTTTCCATGCTTCATTGTAAGCAGAGTATATACCGGCGTATATGAAACGTTTTTGACGTGGTTAACGAGGGCCAAGTAAGAAGTCTCGTAAATCAACGCTTTCTTTCAGTAAAGTTGAGTGTTGTTTACTTTGTAAAAGTGTGGCGTTATGTAGCCATTCAAGGCATAGTTTTCCTACACTGTATGTTGTAACTATCCCTGGATGTTGTCTCTGGGAATATCTTGGATCTGGCCTAGGTACTGTGAACCCTTGTGTTTTGTTCAGGAATCTATCTTGACAGTTATTCGTGTCTGTGGGCCAGATAAACCATTTTTTTCCAATCCGGATTAGTTCTCTTCTGTTGTAAAATCTGTGTTACGTCTACCTCCTCATCTGCAGTGCTATTACTGTCAGGTGTGGGCTTAGGTATGGACGGTTTGTTTAAATCTTTTATCTTAGCCAAGCCAAGAGAAGATGTTTGTTGAACAGTGTCATTAAAAACATTATTTGTTCTGGGATAATGCAGGCTCTGAATAAGGTTTCTAAACCTTGCACCTGCCAGTCTTTTGTGACCCAGACAGTTTTTGTCTCAATGTTGTCTATCCAAAAGTTAAAACCTAATGTAGACAGCTGAGCATAAAAGTTCGCAGAATAAATTTGTTTAGTATTAGTCAACATGTTTTTCATTCTTGTCTTATTCACATTTTCTAAATAAAACGTTTCTGGATTTGTGACATTAAACCCTGAGAAGTATGGAAACTTTTCATAAAATGTTTTTGAACTGCCTTTTGGCGGTGTTGGACAATGTTCCCATTGATTAAAAGTAGGGGTCCCGGGTTTATGGTATTTTTTTTGTTTGCCATTTCCGTCTGTATTTATCCATATTTATTTTTTTGACATTTTTTCTGTATTTATCCACATTTATATTTGTCACAAGCAAAAGAAAATGCTACAGCTAGTATTTTTCCACATTTATTGTAACTGAAAACACAGCGAAAATAAAATGCCTTTCTACACTTTAAGTTGAAGGTATTGAGTAAACTTAGTGCTGCACGACTTCTATAACATACAAGAAATGCATTGCATTTGTTAGCATCACAGTATTAATTGATCCAACTTTCGAGTGCCATGCTGCATACATTAGCTGCAATTCCCACAGTAAAAACGTCAGCATTTTCCATAGTAATTTTTTTTATGTTACCTTACTGGTGCTTTCATAGCCACAGTTCATTCAGGGCCCCTGTTCTCTTTTAAACTGCTCGACATTGGATTACAAATAAAATCAAACAGCCTTGAGCACACCAAGCAAGTACTAAAATCTACAGAGCTGAATGTGCCCACAATGTTGAACCCCCACTGATTTTTAATTGCTGGACATCGAAACTGGCTGACTGGGGAAATCTCCTCTGCTACAATCTACAGGTGCTAAGTCAGTCACTCGTCTCAGACACACCCCTGTGGTGCACATGTCATGTTCAAGGCAGACGGCCCATTGTCATTCTAAATGTGATAATCACCTGATGTCAGAATGACAATGGTCTGTCCACAGCCTGTGCGAGGGTGGGGACGGGCTGATGCATCCCATGGAGTTCCTAAGAGAGATGCGAAGTGTGAGCTGGCCCCAAGAACTTTTGAACTCCTGGGGCTTATCACAGGGGAACAGCAGTTTGCTGAAATGCCCAGAATCCCAGAATTAAAAACAAAAGACAACCGTAAAAGGAATGATGCTGCTGAAATCTGGGGAAACAAGCCATTGGAGGTGCATTAGTATGCATTAACAAGCCTCCCCCACCTACTCCCTTAAACAATTTAACTCAGACTGCGAGCATGGACAGCGGCTTCTGCTCTGCAGATCCTCAGTTCAGAAGCCCTCCAAAGTCTGTTATTTATTTCGGTTTTCGAAATGCTTTCAGGCCAACTCAGTGATGCGATTCCCCTGCAGAAGGAGCACTATTTTTAGATCAGTTTGCAAATCGAGACTAAAATGTAATAAAGAAGGAAATATCCTTAACGTGCGCCGAGGTGTGCTTTCTCACTGATTAACACATGCCAGAAGGTGACCTCATCCATGCACGGTTTTACTAGTATTTTACCGTTTTTACATGTAAATACAGACAAATGAAAAATTGTTTTCAGTCTGTATTTATATGTAAAAATCTGTTTAAACGGAAAACCGGGAGCCCTAATTATAAGTAAAAACATTTCTAGGCTTTGCAGATTTGTGCAAATAATGGTGACCATAATGATTAAAACAATACATAAGTTCATAATCTGCTGAACCTTATAAGTATTCATGTTTTGTGAATTTAGCTGACATTTCTAAATCTGTCATCATGTTATTAACAGTCTCAAAGTCCCAATCATCAGAAAATGTGCTGGGTGTAACAAAGTCACTCAAAGAAACCTTCAATTGGTGTGGAATCTTCAACAATTCCACCGGGCCATAAATGTCATAATCAGTTGTGTCCCATGCTATACCACCAGGTAAAGGAACGGCTGTGATGTTCACTGATGACAGGTCTCTTCGCTCACGATGAGATGATTTGTGAGGTTTTAGGAGCAAGTTGATATTCTTACCTGCTGTGTCCATTGTACTGTATTTCCCATCTATCATCTTTCCCAAACTTAAAACAAGAATGAGCCAAAGTAGGGGAAAAAGTACACCTAACACAATCCAAAATTCAACCCATGGTGAAACCAGGTATGATTTTTCAAGTTGATGAAAGAGCTCTTTTATTTTTTCTTTGAAAGTTTTATTAGCTGGGGTGGTTTCAGGTTCACTGGGATCCTCAGAAAATGTATCAAAGTTGATGAAATAGCCAGAGGCAGTTCTGTCAATTGCTGGAATTGCATCAGGATTGTTTGGAATCGCTGGAGCTGTTTCTTCCTTTGTCATATTAGTATAGTCAGAGGCTATATCATTGTAGACAGGTGTTTCTTGACGAACTGGTATTTGGGTCTCAAGAGGTACAAGTACCATTGCTTTGTTGCATAGTCCTTCTTTTCTCACTGCAGGTTTATCAAAGGTGATAAGTCTTTCAGTTTGAACCTCTTGGATTGTAGCAAGATTTGGTTGTCTGCTACACCTTGGGAGTCCACATGGGCCTACTACTTATTATCGGCCACATGATGTGGTTTGACGAGGTCGATGGACACGACTCTGTTCTCCCTTTTTCCAGCAAGTGGCGGTAGTAACACTGATCTTGTTCCGTGGCTTGCTAAGACAGGTACTGGTTTTCTCTAAGAAGGCCCAAATTCCTTCTTCGCCGCGATCTTTTCCTTGACTAGATCCCCAATCTTTGGAATCCGGACAGGTCTTGCTTGGACAGGTTGTTTTTTCTTCAGTGGTCGGTGGCTTTTGTGTTGTGTTGCTAAGACGTCTTCTTATTTCATTTAAGTCCTGTAAAACAGCCAAACGGTGTTTGATATCAAAAGGTTTTTGTTCCACCACTGAAGTGTGACGATCAAGATCCTGGATGATCATTCTAGTAACAACTAGTAATTCATATGGAGTGATTCCACCCAGAGAATTTCTTGGCAGATTATTAAGACTACGTTGGACACTTATTAGATGGTTGACCCACCCATCACCCGAGCCAAATACCCTAGCTGTTAAAGATTGCTTCATGTCACAGTTTTTTTTCTTTCCACTACCGCATTTCCTTCCGGATGGAATGGACTTGAGTACCGCAATGCAACACCCAAGCTGGCCATGGCCTCTTTGTAAACTCGAGAAACAAACGCAGCACCCTGGTTAGAATGTAGCGGGCCGATTGTGTATGTGCCGATAAAGACGCGCAAATCTTTTATAACAGTTCGGGCGTCAGCCGAGCGCTGAGGCCACATTCAAATGAATATTGAGCAGGAATCTACTGCGACCAAGATATATTTATAGTTGCCATCCCTTTGTAAGGGACCACAGTGGTCCAGGTAAACGGATGCTAATGGTTTATCTGAGATTAGAAGGGGCGTCTGCGCAGGATGTTTCACTGTAGAGACTTTCATCTTTTGGCAGATTTTACATTCTAGAACATAGTTTCTAGTTTGTTTCCTCATGCGAGGCCAACAATATCTCTGTTTTAATAATGATACTCTGGCGGAAACACCTTCGTGTGTAGATGCTTGTCCTTCATGTGCTGCTAAGATTAGTCCTGACCTACGTTCCATGTTTGGAATTGCCCTATCCCCCACTTCAGGGATTCGAGCAAACGGAACATTATTTGCATCCATTATATATGAGTACTTTACTGGAAAGACTTTTGGGAGTGCCTTATCACTGTCTTTTACTGAAGCGGTGACAGCTTGCATTATTTCGCTGTCTATTTTTGTTTTTGAATGAGTGATCGCAGCTACGGAAGCCGTTTGCACAGCTGCCTTTGCGGCATCATCTGCCAATGAATTCCCTGCAACGTGAACGCCGTCACGCTGGTGAGTCAGTGTATGGATCACGTGAGTCTTTTGTAGTTCTTTCTGTAATAGAACTACTTGTTCCCAAAGCATTTCATGCTTAATTGTGCCACTTTTTGCGTCTTTGAAACCGTTTTGAACCCAGTTTGGCAGATATTCATTGTAAAACTGGATGCAGTAATATGAATCGCACACTATGAGTGTGGGGAATTCGCGATCGGTATTTTCAAGCCCCAACTTGAAAGCCTGTAGTTAATCTCACTGAGCTGTACATTCTCAGAGTGATTGAGTTTTAGTGACCATAGTTCGAAATTTACCTTCGCACCAGCGACCTTTAACAATCGCACATGCAGCACTATGGGCTTGTTTACCCCCAGTTGCAGGCTGTGCTGATCCGTCTGTATAAATTATACATCCGTAATGTTCTAGAGGCAGAATCTCGGTTGGCAGAGGACATTTGTGTTCGTATTGTAGAAATTCTTGTGTTTTCAAGTAGGGGTCAAAAACGTATTCAACATCTGTTGCAGCAAGATAATTAACCCATTGTATCCATCTTGGATGTAAAGCCTTAGCATTATAATGCCTGCTTTTGTCGCAGCCTCTAAGGCAGGTACAGGTGTAACGATCATTATGCGTTTACCTTGCGCAAGGGCTCTCTCTTTTGCTACTGCAGTTTGAACCGCTGTCAGAATCTTTTCTGTTGAAGTGGATTTCATTTCAGCTTGTGTGTACAAGTGTGATTTGTAAGCTATTGGTTCCTTTTCACCTTATTTAAAGGATAGGTATGTGAATCTGGATTTCCCGGGGAGGATTCGGATCACAAGATTGCGCACATTGTCACGTGTCTGTAACTGTGTTTTTGCTAACATGTCTGTTTGCACTGAACACAAAATTTATGTGTGTTTTTGATTCCAATTAGTTGGTTTGAAATCAGGTTTCATTAGTTCGTAGAGTGGTTTAACCCTTTCTGCGTAATTTAGAACATAAGTTCTTCCAAAATTCAGGAAACCTAGAATTGACTGCAATGTTATCAGCGTTTTTAGAGGTTGGAGCAGCACACATTTCTCTAGAAGTTTGCTGCTAGGCTTTTGCCTTCAATTGAAAGTTCATATCCTAAAAATAGGACTAGAGGTGGGCAATTTGTGATTTCTTAAAATTGAATTTGTACCCTTCAGAGGTGAACCCAAGTATTATGGTATTCACTCTTTTCAAGTGCACGTCCAAATTATCATCTGTAAGATAGATGTCATCGACATAAGATAATGCCTCATCATCATACGTTTGTAGTAACTCTGTTACTCTGTCTGAAATAACCCTGGACTATTCTTGAATGTCTGGGGGAGACGGCAAAATTGTCACTGTGTCCCCATAATTGAGAAAGCGGTCAAGATCCTGCTTTCCGGTGCAATGTTTTGACAGAAGAAACCGTTAGAAATATCTAATGTGGTTTTATATTTTTTCCGCACAATGTTATTCATCAGTGCTGCACTGTGTGCATTTTGTACTGCAAAAGTTTTGCAACAAGAGAATGTCTGTAGTCCAAAACTAGACGATATGTATTGTCTGGCTTGGAGACAAGAAACAAAGGATTTTTCATAGATGAGGTGCATGTTTCAATCACCCCTTGGTATACAAGTTGATTTAAAATCTCCCTGACCTGTTTTTTCGCTTCTTGTTTAACAGGATATTGCTTTTGCATTGTTGGTTGAGTTTTTAACAGGATTTTATGGTGAGGAGAATCCTCATACCATCCTACGTGATTCTTGTATAATGCTGGAGCCTGGGCTAAAGCCCATTTTCTGGCATATGTGTATTTTTTATGAATTGGAATGTGATTAGAGAAGGCTGGCATAATTATCTCTTCGCCATGTGGGCTCTCCCTGACAAATCCAGGTGACCAGTCTTGTTCAGCTAGAAGAATGTCAGAACCCTTAGATAGCTTCTCCTAAAAGAGTGCTTTTATTTTTCTAGTTATGCCCCCCCTCCTTCCAGAGTATTACTTCATATAACTTATGGGGTACACTAACCCTGGTGTTGGCAGTTTCAAATTGAATACATTCATTCCAGTCCACTGCCTCCAGTTCATCCTTCAGGATCTTGCGAGCTATGGTGACTTCGGCAGCGCTGTCTAGCATTGTCTGGACCCACTCCCCGTTCTTGAGTTGTGTCCTCAAGATCTTCGGCATGTCTGATCTTTAGACTTGCTACCTTCTTCTTGGTGAATTGAGTTTTCTTAGTTTTTGGAACGTGCTGTTCATCTTTGGACTTCACACGTTCTTCCTTTTGTTCTGATCGTCCTCTTCTTTTGAATTTCTGCGAGGAAGTCTGAAAAGTACGAGAGGAATGTGTATCAATATCTTATTATCTATCAGGTTTTCTCAAATTATCCATATTTCTGAGGCTATACCTATTTTTCAGAGGGCTCCTTTTGAGGAGACCTACCTCTGGACTGAGAGCGTTTCTCTTTAGGAAGCGTCTGTTTACTATTTTCCCACTTATTTTTAGGAGTAGTGTGATTATTTTTAATAAAAACCTTTTCACGATTTTCTGTTAGTTTGGGTTTTACTGGTTTCCCCCCCAAACTATCTCTTCCTAGTTCTTCATAGGATTTTTCACTAATTCTTGCAAGTTTATATGGTTGCTAGGATTGCCACGGATGCTGCTTCACCTTTGATGTTAGCTAATAGTATAGCCGAGACCTGTTTGAAATCTTTTAGTAACTTCATACCAAGATTTAAGGCAGGTTCTGGTCCGTATTTATTTTGAATCTGTCTTAGGACGTCTGGTATTACCGCCATAGACGGAACACCATGTGTTTATTTGTAGATTGAAGCAAAGACTGTACCCCAAAGGTCACAGTCCCCCACGTGTGGTGTGATCCCCATTGGTAAACAGATTGTCAGAATCCTGTGTTTCTCATGAGGTGTACTATCGGGAAATACAGCCTCTATTTGAGTAATTTTTTAGCTAACCAGAACAGAATTTGTTCGTGTTTTGCGGGTAATTTACCAATGACTGATTGTATAGTCTGTGGTGTAATTTTGTTTGTGTTCCCCTGATGAGGGGTGTGCTGTGGAATCTTTATAGCAGGTTGGACTGTTAAAGTCTGCATGACATATTGAACCAACTGTCTATGTATTTTAATTAACTGTTTTAGAAGAGCTAACAGTTCTGAACCTGTCATTCTTTCAATGTCAGGATGTGGTGTATAGCTGGCTAGTACCGGCCATGTTGCTCCTGGTCTACCTAGTGGACAGAGCCTGGTAATGTGATTTTGATGTTGTAGGGCGCTGTTAAACCAGAGCTGATGCTCTTGGTAAGTTAGTGGAATTTCAACGTCCTCGAAAGGAACGCATTCCACTGGAGGTTCCTCTACTTTGTAGTAGTGGAACTTGTGTGTTACTGGATTTGCTGCAGGAAACAGAATCCATGAATAGAATACCTCTGTCTGCCGATATTCATGTGCCTCTATAACAAATATTACTGTACCACCTCTCGAGGATACTCCAATATTTATAAGCTCTATAGTGATTGTTTTCCTTATATTTACCGGGATGAGTATAGCATCCAGATCATTTTGTTGGAGACTTTTGTTGTCTAAAACTGCCTGAGTTGCTGCTGCAGCTCTCTCCCTTTCGTCATCACTCTTTGACATTTTGTTGACCGAAAATTTGCAGAGCAAGTTTCAAGGAAACAAAGATAAGGTGCACAATATTTTTGGAACACTGTATCCTTCAACGTTAAACAAGCCAAAAAACGAATACATAGGACGTTCGACCTACTCAGTTATGGCGGATATTATATCCTTTTACCCACTCCAGATGTCTATTGGAGTATTTTACGGGAAAAAGGGGTCTGTGTGAAAAGCACAACTGAGTTACTCTAGTATCTAGTGTTAAATTATCGCCTTACCAAACGTTGGACGCCATGTAGTGTAGTTCCTATATACTCAATAGGCTCTGTGCATTGGAATAACATATACTATAGATTTAGACGTAGGACTAAGGTCGACTAGGTCTCTATCGAATAAATTAGACTTAATTGTGAGTGCCAGCTACCTCAGAGGTCACTAGAAACTTTCTCGAACAAGAAGGGATTAGTTTCTGACAACCGCTTAAAACATGACAACTTTGTTTCCCGAGATAAAAACATATCTTCAGAGTCGCGGAAACAATAGATAGTTATTTTACTCACCCAATCGTGCATGCTTCGTTTCACCAGAGGTGCAGAGAAATAGAGAGACAGGCGCTTTGAATAAAAGTATTTGTTGAACAGTCTTCTTTCTCATGCAGAGGAAATGAACTGCTACAATTGTAATACTGGTTGCAAAGTACAATGCATACAGTACGAAGAGTATTATAAAATAATACTGTAAAAGCATGATATGGTTTCTAAACCATAAGATACATGGAATACATACATTCATAAATAAAGACTAAAAGTACTCAACTGGTGCTTCTAAAATACGCCAACCCCAGTGTACCTAACCTAGGTCTAGTACAAGGGAAGAAGTAAGTGAGGTGTAGCTTACTTTCAGTATTCTTTTGCCAAGAACCTATCCAAGATTTCTCTAAGGGTCTAATTAGCTCCGTACCTTGGTTTTAGAATGAAGGAGGCCTGGTATCTCTCTCTCAGGACTCAATTTTCCAACAACCCACAAGGGTTGATTGGAAACACTGGAGCTGGATTTCTCTGCAAGAGAGAAGGCAGTGTCTCTCTCAGTGCATCTGCTGAAGGGTCGGCTTCCTTCGGTACTTGCTGCGGCGAGCTGTGTCGTGTAGGTAGATGGTCGAACTGCTCCAAACCACTGTGTTTTTGACTGGGCAAGGATGGGCATTTTTATACCTTGAAGGTGCCTAGTTTGATGTAAGGTTGGACATAATAACATCTTCAAAGACTCAGTTCTTTAAAAACTCCATGAGTTCTTAGATAAATCAATATTCAAGCAAGGGGAAGTCCCTGTCTGCTGAAGGTGGGTTTTTCCAAGAAATCGTTGTGGATTTTTGGAACTAGCAGAAGTAGCCATGTCGTGCATGCTTCGTTTCACCAGAGGTGCAGAGAAATAGAGAGACAGGCGCTTTCAATAAAAGTATTTGTTGAACAGTCTTCTTTCTCATGCAGAGGAAATGAACTGCTACAATTATAATACTGGTTGCAAAGTACAATGCGTACAGTACGAAGAGTATTATAAAATAATTCTGTAAAAGCATGATATGGTTTCTAATCCATAAGATACATAGAATACATACATTCATAAATAAAGATTAAAAGTACTCAACTGGTGCTTCTAAAATAGGCCGACCCCAGTGTACCTAACCTAGGTCTAGTACAAGGGAAGAAATAAGTGAGGTGTAGCTTAGTTTCAGTATTCTTTTGCCAAGAACCTATCCAAGATTTCTCTAAGGGTCTAATTAGCTCCGTACCTTGGTTTTAGAATGAAGGAGGCCTGGTATCTCTCTCTCAGGACTCAATTTTCCAACAACCCACAAGGGTTGATTGGAAACACTGGAGCTGGATTTCTCTGCAAGAGAGAAGGCAGTGTCTCTCTCAGTGCGTCTGCTGGAGGGTCGGCTTCCTTCGGCACTTGCTGCGGCGAGCTGTGTCGTGTAGGTAGATGGTCGAACTGCTCCAAACCACTGTGTTTTTGACTGGGCAAGGAGGGGCATTTTTATACCTTGAAGGTGCCTAGTTTGATGTAAGGTTGGACATAATAACATCATCAAAGACTCAGTTCTTTGAAAACTCCATGAGTTCTTAGATAAATCAATATTCAAGCAAGGGGAAGTCCCTGTCTGCTGAAGGTGGGTTTTTCCAAGAAATCGTTGTGGATTTTCGGAACTACCGGAAGTAGCCATGCCGTATTTGGACTGCATAGGCTAAGTCTAAATATGGTTATGATTTCTATGCCTATATAAGGATAAGGTGATTTATACCTATATATGGGCATGAATCGGGAAAATTACACTAGGGTCCCAAATTCATATACAATGGTTAGAGCAGCAGACCCTGATGCAGAGGTCTAGCCTGGGACCAGGGTTCAATTCCCTGCCTCGGCGGGTCTTGGGCTCAAAAATTCCATGGACCTGATAATTCTTGCCTCGGTGCCTATTCCAATCATGGAGTCCCACTCTGCAACTCTGGGCAATAGCTTCCTTAATCTCCACAACAGCCCCCACAACGCTAAGGATGCCTGGCCTCCACCTTGGGGGTGCCGAGGAGTGGACGCCTTACAGGGAAAGCCAGGATGGGTTCCACAGCGGTATTCGTACAATCGCCTTGAGACCCTTGCGGGTGAGTAGTGCGCTATACAAGTATCAATTTACATTTTACATTTTACAATAGTGTCAATGATATTAACACCAGAAATGATATTCCCAGAAAACCAATTGAAGGATCACCCCCAAACTTACACAGCCTACCAGTGTATCAATATAGATGATGTAAATGGTCTTCAACCACATTTGGGGCCTCCGGTGACTTACCTGCAGGAACACGATAGAGTCCACAGGCCATAGCAAATGTCACCTCATACAAAAAGATACCCAGATAGACTAAACTCAATTAGAATGCAACAGAGGGACTGGAGCCGTGGGAACGGACAGAGAGATGAAGCATGGCAACGGGAACCATGCAGGGAACCCCTCCAGTGAGAACATAGAGGTATCACGTCCTTTAATGTTTTCCTTACTAATGTCCCAAGACTAAAACCAGGTACCAGGGAGGATGAGGGCTCCTTGGTTAACAAGGTTATACATTGGATAAGAACCAACCGACAATGTCTTTCAGTGATCAGAACTGATATAAAGAATGATGTACTGTTACAACAAGAGGAAGGGGATTTAGATGATGTCAGGCTAATGTTTTACTCAAAAACTATAGCTGATAACTAAATCACTTTAAATTTAAGAACCATTCCTTATTTGACACAAAAATCTGTATTAGACAAAATAAAACTGGAATATCTAGTAGTGGTGCTTCCCCGAATTCCTTGATGGCCCAAACCAATGCTGGTGCTCCCCTGAATTCTCTGATGGCCCAAAACAATCTTGAAGCAGTGGATTGATTGAACCTGTGCAAGGATCAGATTTTGATAAGATCTGGGACACAGTATCACGTACCTGGGGACCAGGATGCAGCTGCATTGGATAGGCAAAACAGTAATGCAGCACCTACCACAGGGCTTAGCCCTAATGCAAACCAAGGAATTAACAAGTCCCAGGCTGGAGGGGTCATTATTTCAGAGAGTACTGTCTCCAAAACAAATGCAGTCAAAATTGTGTCCTGGATTATAGCTGGGCTCACAAAAAAAACTCCAGGAACCTGACTGGCAGGACTATATAGACAACTATGATCTCTGTCTTTTTCAAGAGACCTGGGCTTTGGAACCACTATATAAGGTGGGTTACAGAACATTTAGTATAGAGGCTGAACAACCGAAAAGAGGAAGACCCTCAGGTAGACTCCTAATATGGGTTAAAAATCACGTAAATTCTGTGATTGAAATTTTACCTACAGGATCAGATGACATCAAGGGATAAAGCTTACATCTCCCCAATAAAACTAGGATTTCTCTATTCAACATATATATATATAAGACCAATAGATCGCTCTAAAGAATCACCACTAATTAAACAGCTGGAAAGAATGATTGATTTAACTGCACCAAATGGCCTCATTATAATTGGTGGTGATTTTAACTGTTGCTATGAACCACTAAGGGGCATGGAAACTATATTTGTTGAGGAAGATTTGGCATTGGGCATCCCACTATTCAGAACAGAAATATCTACGGGGTGCACTGTTTCTGCACTACATATCCTTGATATTACAATAGTAAAAGGATTATGGTCCTCCAACGGAAGATGCCCTACTGACTTTGTACGTGCAAAAAAATTCTCAAGGGACCAATCTCCTCTTGTATAGATTATATTGTGATAAGTGCTGCATGCTGGGCCTACGTGACTGATTTTAGAGTTGAGACCTAGAGGGAAAGTGATCACTTCCCTCTGTGCTTAGTTCTTGAAGGGAAATATTTCCAGAACCTACCTAGACTAGATTTGGAGGTCCTACAGCCCATAATGTGTAATAGAAGGGCAGTTAAATGGCCATCCATACTCGGAAAACTTGAATCCCTCATTTCTATCCATAATACTTTTAGTGATCTTTTATCTTTCTTTCTTTTAAACGAGAATTCGAATCCCATAATAATTACTCAAATCCATTCAATATTAGTAGAAAATATAAAACCTCACCTCATTAAATTTGGGAGAGGAAAAAGTTCCAACAGCAACAACATGTCATTGCTGTTGGATGAATGGTTAGTCGAAATGAAATACTTTCTCCCTGCCAGGCAGGGTTAAGAAAAAGAACCAGCACTATAGACCAGGTATTTAGGTTACAAACCATTGCCTGGAAATACAGCAAAATAAGATCAGGCAATCTGTATGTGGCCTTTATTGATTTAAAGGCCACATTCGACTCAATTCCAAGAGATCTTTTGTGGGTAAATGTGTTAAAACAAGGGGTTCCAAAAATGTATTGGTCCAATTCATTAGACTTCACGAAGATAACTTCACAAAGGTGCGCTGGGGAAAAGGTGGGGAGCTCACAGAAGAAATACCAGTCAAAAGAGGGGTGCGCCAGGGGTGTGTCCTGGCGCCCACCTTGTTCCTCCTCTATGTCAATGACATGGTTGAGTTCCGACAAAAGGCAAATCACGATTCCCCAAAGTTGGGAGATACCCACATATGCGCCCTGACATTTGCAGATGACACTATTTTGTTCTCACAAACACCCAGGGGATTGCAAATCCTATTGAATAAACTTGATGTGTACTGAAAATTAAAAGGCTTGGAAATACATCCTGTGAAAACAAAATACATGTCTATTAGGGCCCACAAAAGCTTTAAGAATAATATAATGTTGAATGGTGCAATTTTTGAGAGGGTCCATACTTTTGTCTATTTGGGGGTTACTATAGATTCTAAACTTTCATGGCACCCACATAGAAAAAAATCCACAACTATTTTAAGGTAAAATACAGTACCCATCTTGAAAAAACTCCATGCTACTTGAAAAAAGGCTATTACACCTGCACTGGAGGTGTACAAATCCAGGGCCCAAACCGCTGCTCTGTATGGCTCTGAGTTGTGGGCAGGGGAATAACTTTCTGCCCTAATTGTGGGAGAAAACAGGGCTTTAAGGGCGATGGTCCCCCTCCCCCAAAATACATCGGTGATTCCTTACATGTATGATCTGGGGTTAAAATGTGCTGTAATTTACTTATAAATGTTAAGAGTGTTGATATATAAAACCCTAACCATGTCATAGAATATGCAGGACCTAGCCTGGCATTATGACTTGAGCTTAGGACTGAACTTGACTGTAGGTGCTGAGGATCTATCCTACTTAAATAAACTACATTTTATTCAATACTTATTGGGAGAAACTTTATTACACTGGTGACGAGGACCATGCTTGATTGGGGACAAGCATTATCAGCACCAATTCCCCTACCTACATTCTTCAGTTTTTCTTCTGGTGAGTTACTATATTCAGCTGGATTTATATTGACTTAAATTAATTCATCTGAAAAGATTGAATTTTCTTACAAGATTTGGGACTCATATCGACTCAAGATTACCTCTGGACTCACTTACTGGCTTCAAACTACAAGCTTACTGTAAACATCTTCATTTTGAACTATCGGTTCAAAGTGGGGTCATGGTTTGTAAACTCTCTTAAACTGGGTCTTCGGGTTCTACAGATCAGCTGGTTGCTGTGAATTTATTTTATTTCTCTATGTGTGATTTGCAACATCTTAGAGATTTAGACTTGTTTTGGACTGGACAACCTTTTTGAACACTTCTGCTTAGTGTCTGTTTCAGAATCGGAGGATATTTGTGTATGAAAGAACGGAAGACCTCAGTAGGTAAATACTGTCACTTGTTTTCGAAGAACATTAAACAAGTAAATTGCTACCTGTTTAAACGGCTATACTGCAATCGTCACCGAGTGCATCTTTTGAGCAGAAGCGATATTCCATAACCTCTGGATGACGGTCGTTTGCTCAAGATTCTTCACAAGAACGCCATCACCTGCTTCAATCGCTTGTCACAATGGCAACAGCAACTAGCATGTCGCAACCTCCTGCCTTTCTCTCTGAAAAAAAGGGAGAACCCATCCTTCCATGGAAAGATGGAGAAACTTATTTGATTCCTATATTGTCGCTATCGGAGGAGAGAAATTTTCTGCATTTAGAAAACAAGCTATTCTTTTACATAATTTAGGTTTGGAGGGACGAAACATGTATGATAGCATGGATTTTATTCCTATTGGAAATGAAACCGGTGAACCTAGCAATGTATGTGAAATGTCTATGGCTATATTGGAGAAATGTTTTGGCCCCCGGATCAATGTGGTCTTAGAGAGGCATACGTTTTTCACTAGAGTACAAGGTCATAATGAGAGGGTGAAAAGCTATGTAGCTTATCTCAAAACCTTAGCTCGCACTTGGGTGTATGATGATCTCTCAGATTCTTTAGTCAGAGAACAATTAGTTAGATGCACTAATAGTACTCGAGTGCAAGAAAAACTTCTGTCAAAGAACCCCACATTGACTGAAGCCATTGCAATTGTAGAGGGAATGGAGACTACTTCCTCCTGGGTGAAAGACATGAGAAAAGGTCAAGATGATAAAAAGGATAAGTCAGATGAAGTTCACATGCTACATGGGAATAGAAATGTAGAAAATGTAGAGAATGTTGCAACAATTTCTCCAATGGAAAAGACGAAAATAAGTGATAAAGAGTCACCTGGACGTGATTTGGTTAAAGGTTATTTACCTAAAACTGATCGTTCTACTTCCACTTCTCTGTATAGGAATGCTAATGCTAATGCTAATGACAAGGGTCCTAAAGAATCACCAAAACCTAAATGTTTTAGATTTGGGAGCTTTTCACATTTTTCTAAATTTCTACAGTGTCATGCTGGAGAATCAATTTGTATGAAATATGGAGTCAAAGGACAATATGCCCGAGTGTGGAAGCCCACTAAAAATGTAGAGAAGCGAACTGAAACTGTCCGAACTATTGTTTTAAACCTTAACGAGAGTAGTGGTAAAGTGGATGAGGATAAATGATCTATGCCTGAATGTGATATATTAGTGAATACATTTGGTTTTGTTGTGTTGGCAGATTCAGGATCTCCATTCACTAAGATTGGCAATAAGCAGTGGGATGAGGTTGTGGATTTGGACAAGATAACACTTTCTCCTCCTGACATAAAGCCTGTCAGCTGTGGTGAAGCCAAAATCAATGTTCTTGGATACTTAGAAGCTCAAATGTAATTCAAAGATAGGTGTACCATAGGTAAAGTATATGTGGCTGAAAGGGGAGACAACCTGTTGGGATGGAGACACCAACCTGATCTTGGTATTATGCTCAACCCTAATGCCAAGGATCCTAAAGATCAAGTGATGTAAGTGTATTGTAAGAATGAAAATGAGGTGGTAGGGAACCAGAACTACGAATACTTTGAAAAAGTTTCTGACGTTTAAATCACAACCTAGGTTGTCTGAAAGGATTTGAACATCACATTGTTCTTAAGGAGAGAGCTTTCCCTTTTGTACATAAAGTGAGAACATTTCCAAACATTATGATGATACTGCTTAAGAAAGAACTTGAGAGACTTCTAAAATTAGGTGTCATTGAAAAGATTGAGGCATCTGAATGGTTGGCCACTATTGTTTTGGCCCCTAAGGATGGTGGTGCAGGTGTAAGGATGTGTGTTGACTTTAGGGTTTAAACAAATGGATTTGGGTAGATAGGCAACCTCTACCTATTTTTGAGTGTTTTGAAGGGCGAATGTGTATTTAGCTTCCTGGACTTATCATCCGCATACCATCAAGTTCCTTTACACAAGGAATCGAAGCATCTTACTTTGTTTGTGACGCCTCTGGGAGCATACCTTTTCTAAGGATCCCTTTTGGTTTGGCGTCAGCAGCGGCATGTTTCCAGAGGGTCATGAAGAAAGTTTTAGGTGACTTGGAAAACATAATGTTTTTTCAAGATGACATATTAATTTATGGTGGGACTGAGGCTGAACATGGTAGAACACTAGTCAGAGTTCTTGAGAGACTAAGAGAAAAAGGTTTGACTGTTAAAAACTGAGAAATGTCGTGTTGGTGTGAAGACTGTATCTTACCTAGGACATATAATCTCCGGTGATGGTATTCAACCTAAAATAGAACTTGCACAGAGTGTGGTAAATGCTCCTTTACCAAAAGATAAGGAACAAGTGAGATTGTTCTTAGGACTTGCAGAATTCTATTCCAAATTTGTGAGAGGGTTTGCTGGAGTAACTGAGCCTATTAGGAGTTTGCTTAAGAAAAGTTCACACTTTCTGTGGTCGGAGGATTGTCAGAAAGCTATGGGTTAGTCAAGGGTGGCCGGATTACAAAAGCTTTGATCTTAAATTTAAGGCATATTGGTCTGTGAGAGATGAACTCTCTTTCACTTGTGGAAATCTTATGAGAGGGAGTAGAGTAATTCCACCGGTTGAATTCAGAGAAAAAAATGTAACTACAGCTCATGAAGGCCATCTGGGACATAGTCTTACCAAAGCTCAGGTGAGGGAGAGCTACTGGTGGCCAGGAATGGATGACATGATTGAGAACGTGGTGAAAGAGTGTGTATCTTGTGCTTCCAGTGACAAATCACATTGTCTTAGTTGCACACCTTTGTCTCCTGTGGAAGTTCCTGAGTCTGTTTGTACAAAGTTAGGACTGGATATCATGGGACCTTTCGATTGTTACCATCTTATGAGCGCTTTGTAATTTTATTAGTTGATTATACCTCTAAGTGGGTCATCACTACGTGTGTGTCTTCAGTAAATACAAGAATTGTCATAGACTTTCTCAAAGATATTTTTGTCTCAGAAGGACAACCAACATTTCTAATTACTGAAAACGGTGTACAATTCACTTCATGTGAGATGTGTGATTTTCTCAGGGATTTTAATATTGTTCATCAAAAAACTGCATTGTATACACCACAGGCGAATGGTTTAACGGAACGGATGAATCATGTTGTTAAAGATTGTGCTCAACGTGCTTTGGAATCCAGAGTTTCTTTTAGCAGTGTTCTGAGAGATACATGGTGGGCACACCGAACTACACCTAATGCTGTTACACTGATTTCTCCTTTTGAAGCCTTGAGAGGTAGAAAAGCTGTCTCTATGTTAAATCCCTCTTGGTTGCCTTTGAGTGGTGGTGAAAGGATATCAGAAGAAACAAAGCGGTTGAGAATATCTGAATATCAACGTAACTCCAAAATGAGTTATTATTCAAGGATGCATGTGAAGAACAAAAAAATGGAAAGTTGGTGACAGAGTTCTGGTGAAAAATTCTAGGAAAAATCCTAAGCACACCATGGAGGGCAGAAGCACCTTTATTGGTCCTTTTACCATTGTTTCTGTTGGAAAGAATGTTGTGAAAGTGTATACTGGGTGTGTGTGGAGTATGTCCAGGTTGGTAAAGTGTAGGACGCATCCCATCTTTGTGCAAGATCCTAAAGTTTGTGATAATCAATGAGACACAGGAATAAGTTCTTATTTTGAGCAATGGTCTCTTCCTCAAAGGAAATGTTGTCCTCCTGAAAGGTTTAAGGATTATGTTTCACATTAATTGTGATTTGTTGCTAATGTTGTAGTAATTTCAATTTTCCCCTTTTACCATTTAAAATGTTCTTCTTATTGTAACTTACATTCCATTGTTTTCTTGTTTTATTTGTTGTTAATTTTTTTTCCTTATGTGAGCGAGATGTGTTGTAATTTACTTATAAATGTTAAGAGTGTTGATATGTAGAACCCTAACCATGTCATAGAATACACAGGACCTAGCCTGGCATTCTGACTCGAGCTTATGACTTGAACTTGACTGCTGGTGCTTAGGATCTATCCTACTTCAATAAACTGTATTTTATTCATCACTTATTGGGAGAGACTGTATTACACAACGCATCGAGCATAGGGCAGTTTGGATGACATTGTCATATTGGATAAGGATATGGGTTACTGATGAACTTTCCACCCATAGGCAGGCATTAGGTGACTTACTTGCACTAGACACTCATGCCACATGCCCCTGGTTGGCTAATGTTTATAAATGGCTTTTAGACCTGGGCCTAAGCAAATTTTGGAATCACCCTAACATGCTGACTGTTGAATCAAAAACCGAAATTAAAAATGTCTATTGGAATTTTATTATGCACAAAGTCACCTTAAATTGTGGATCTGGTTCACTTACAACTACATTTTTACTGTTTAAGCCAACTCCCAGTTTTGAATTATTCTTAGATCAAATAGAACCCCAACTCGTGAAGATACTCTACCTGAAATTCAGGTACGGTTTTCTCCAAGTAAAAACCTTTACATCTAAATGGGAAAAGCTACAGAACGGGGGCAAGACAGCATGTGTAAAATGTGTCACCTGGGTAAACAGGAGGATGTAGCACACATCCTATTTTTCTGCCCTACTTACTTTAATTCCAGAAGAAAGTGGATAAAACCATTGGGCGTTAGGAAGTACAATGATATGCTACGTATCCTAAAAACCGATAATACACAGCTTATTGTATTTGGCATTAGTAGATTTCTACTGGCCATTCATTTTATGAGAATGAAGAAAGGATTAAAGGTGTAATCATCTCCTTGCACCGGTGCACCTTAGTATAATAGTTGTGTACTGTAGGAATAATTTGTTGAACATTTTATTGTATTTTGCACTTTGCACTTCATATTGAAGTACTCAATAAAAGTAGATTTTTATATATCCAACTGATTTTACGATTAATGATTAATGGGATCAAAAACTATCTGTGAAATTGTAACATGGCACCTGAACACTTTATCAACTTAATTGTGTACTGTATGCTGATTTTGATGAATATGTCTCTTGCACTTTAGTAAAGAACTACACACTTGTGTAACTGTAACGATCCGCAAATCCATTCAGGGTTCTGTTTTAAGATTTTTAGAGGATCAATGTATTAGTTTGATTTGATGCTACTAAAGTATTGTTATATATAAATGGGCAGATTTATGTTAACTGGCGCATCCCAAGGGGGCAAAAACGGCACAGATGCATCACGCATCTGTGCCGTAAAAGTGACGCATTGCTGGAGTTGCGTCGCAAGCGCAACGCACCTCCAGCAATGCTCTGGGGGGGCCTATTCTTTCAATGCTGCCTCAAGCCTTACGCCTGCTTCAAGCAGGCGCAGGGTTTTGACGCAGCATTGCCCTGAAAGTGACTGAGTGAAATCTCATAGATTTCACTCAGCCACTTTCAGGAGGCGTTCCTGCGCAGGAACGCCCCCCCTGCGCAGGAACGCCTCATCATGGCGCAGTGCTGTACAACGTGACGCATCTCCTAGATGCTTCAAGTTGTAAATAGGGCACAGGGATGCGCCACGTTTCCGCGCCGTTGCGTCACGCAACGGCGGCGTAAACGTGGCGCAAGCCCTTCATAAATCTGCCCCAAAGTGTTTAATGAGAAAACAAATAAAACCGCTTTTAATCTTGGATGAAATACATTCCACAAACTGACTTGCCTCTTGAATAAGTGGCATCAACAAAGTTCACTCTCAAGGTACACAGCCTTAGCATCAGCTTTTGAGGGAACGTTTTGAAGGTGTATGCAGCTGCGCTCGAGTAGCGATGCCCAGACGAGTACTCTGTGCCACAAGCCCCCTGCTCAGAGTCTGGAGCTCTGCGCCAGACAGAGCAGTCATTGCAGCAGCCCCCTGTTGGGGCTGATATTCAGACTGACTTCTCAAAACCTGAACCAGAAAATGTATGCGAGCAATGCAGTACTGTTTACATTTCACGTTTTACTTTGCCTTGCATTTCTTAAGTGTAATAGCTTTTACTGGCGGTTTATTTCAGGCATCTTGCAAATCTTGTATAGGGCATAGACTCTGAACCTCTAGTCTCCTCTGTGTGTATGGGGAAGTAGAGGTTATAGGTCAGAAGTTTCAAATAACATTGTGGTTCTGGATACAGAGGAGCTTTAATCCATCAACTGACTCCTACCAGCCCTTAGTGCAGGTGGACAACATTAAAAACATCGCAAAAAGTTTTGGAAAAATGCATGAACTACTACAGTCCTGACCCCACATACAGGTGGATTTTATTCCCTTTGGACAATGTGGGTTCAAATAAGATATTAGACTCACCGTGAGTTATTGTGTCAAAAACGACAGCCTTCCCTCTTTTCTAGGCAGTTTCTTACATTTTGTACCTGAGCGATATTGATTTACTGAAACCTGTATTTTGAAAGCAAGCACGTACAAAGTGCTGAGGGTTGGTATTCTCTCGGTATGGCAGGACTGAGTGCAGTCTCTGAGCCGGTTCATTAATAAAACATATTGTGGCAATAACTTAGTGGTAAAGTGTTTATACAGATGCTGCCGGGCCCTGGTATTGATTTGTTAGGCTGCCAGTAAAATGAACCTCTTTGTTTTTATCTTTGAAACGTTGAAACTTCAAAAACCAGAAAAGGGTGGTTTCAATTAAATCACGCTATTTCTAATTTGGTAACTATTTTTCTCTGTGGCTTATTGTTTCTTTGTTTTATCCCACACATTCTCACGCGCTTCTCATCTGCTCGCATACATACACAAATACACGTGCACACACACACACGCTAACATACATTAAACCACCACCTACATACACACCTCAACTCTCACCCCCCAAACATGCATCACTAAATAGTTTGACCTTCCACAGGCTTTAAGGGGAAACACCAGAATCGAAGTTCTTATTAAAAGTCCCAAGATATTGTAACTTTTTAGTACATGTCACACATCGAGTTCTTTGAAGGGTGGCGAAATAAATATATTATGTTCATGGTTTAGCTGGATACCGGATTTTTACCTGCTGAATTAAATAATACTGCTCCGTTTCAAAAACTCCATCAGCTGCTGTATGCTTAACGCACCCTAAGCCTGTACGGTATTAAAAATGTTTGAGTGCTGTGCAGAGTGCATGCTTGCATGTGTGTGCTGTGAAGTATGTATGCCTTTCAGTGCTATAGTGCACCAAGGTCTGTGAGTTCCATATTGCAATTCCACTCCAGCTGTTGTATCCAGCGTGCTGTCTGCCGTACTCATTTCATTGCGTACTGCCAGGTTATGCATCTGGACTTACACCACCTTGTGAGGCTCACCCTCTGCTTAAAGCCTAAGAACGATACAAGACTCAAGTTACAAAAGGAATCCCACAGCTGCCATTAGGCGCTGGAGGTGAGGGGGGATAACACCACTTTCACCACTAGCATTTTGATCACAGCCACGCAAAACCTTTGGAGTTTGAGCTTGAAAATCCATCATTTACCCACTCTTTTTTTAAAATTTTATATGTTCGGGCTCGCTCACTCGCCACGGTGCACTCTGACAGAAAGTTTAAGCCTCACCACTTTCAAATGTCACCAGCCACCCCTGGCTCCTACTATGTAGAGTAACCCAAGGCAGCTACTTGCGCTGTCTTGCGTTACTCACAATTTACCAAGTCATGCAGGGTTACCTTGCTTGGCTTTGTAAATCTGACCTAGGATTTTCATTACTCTTGCGTTACCTTGCATGATGCCAGGGCAATGCAAAACTTTGGTAAATAGGTCTCTAGGTATGTATTTTAGTAAATAATAAAAACATCAATTTTTTTCCATTCACTTCAATACAATTAAAGTATTTTCTTCATTTCCTTATTTATCTTCTAGTCCCTTTATCTTCATTAATTTGCAGAAATGTCAGGGTAGCTATTCTGGGGATGCAACTCTTCTCTATGTAATAGCTGGCAGACAAAGTGCATTCTCCCCCCGCCACACTGCATGCTTTACAAGGACCCAACCCCACATCAAACTCGGGAGTCGTACTTGATTTTCTGCAGTGTGCTGCTTGTTTATTAAAATTTAAGTTCTCTGGTCAATTACCCCATTGACCCAGCAATGTCTTTATTTATTCATACATATTCCAATACAGTATTTAATAATAAACTTGCACTTATAATACAATATATACATTCACCGCCCATTCCACTGGGCCTTTTATTTGACTTCAGGGTTGCGCCAGCAGGCCACAATCCAGATCACCTGCCCCATAACGTTAACCCCCTTCTGGTCAACGGG
This sequence comes from Lissotriton vulgaris, assembly GCF_964263255.1. NCBI lineage: Eukaryota > Metazoa > Chordata > Amphibia > Caudata > Salamandridae > Lissotriton > Lissotriton vulgaris. Next base: position 1,944,659,372 of record NC_141689.1, read on the forward strand.
GCCGCAGGTGAGGAAAGCGCCCACTTGGGCAACCAGCGGCCTCTGGGGTAGGGCTGAAAAGCCAAGGCCACCAGCAGGTCGGCCCCAACTCTCCCGCCAGCCCAGAGTCCATACTGATTTAGCAAACCTGTTCAGAGTTAACTGTCTCTAGACAAGAAGTTCCCGTGGTATTCTTGTCCGGAACCCCGCTATTGCCCTAATTGAATCCTTATTAATAGGGATGGGTGGGTGGGTGTCTTCTCTTGGAGACGTCCGACTCCTGGATGATCAGCGGACAAAGAGGGGGCCTCTAGGCTGGTCGCGGGCTTTTAAGCCTCGCGCCCTACTAACGCTTCCGGGGCGTGCCTCGGCGTTTGTTCCCATTGGTCCTGACGCGACGCTCACTTCCGGGTCACGCAAACCGGAAGTGACCCGGCTCCGGGTCGGCCCTTTGGCTGCCACTAACGACGCCATTCCCCGATGGGGTTGGCGCCTTCCATAGCTGGCAGACAAAGTGCATTCTCCCCCCGCCACACTGCATGCTTTACAAGGACCCAACCCCACATCAAACTCGGGAGTCGTACTTGATTTTCTGCAGTGTGCTGCTTGTTTATTAAAATTTAAGTTCTCTGGTCAATTACCCCATTGACCCAGCAATGTCTTTATTTATTCATACATATTCCAATACAGTATTTAATAATAAACTTGCACTTATAATACAATATATACATTCACCGCCCATTCCACTGGGCCTTTTATTTGACTTCAGGGTTGCGCCAGCAGGCCACAATCCAGATCACCTGCCCCATAACGTTAACCCCCTTCTGGTCAACGGGGCCGCAGGTTATTATTATTATTATTATTATTATTATTATTATTATTAATGAATTTTATATAGCGCCCGGTTACCCTTGGGCATCCCCGCGCTGATCCAAAGGAAGACACTGCCACTGAAACACAAGAACTAGACAGTAAATAAATGGGTTTTTAAAAGCTTACGGAAGCGAAGAAGACTCGTTTCCGAGCGTAAGTACAAAGGCAAAGAATTCCATAGCATGGCCACATTCACAGAGAATCTTCTACCCCCAGTTCTTGCCTTCTTCACCCTCGCAACCTGCAGCAGACATTGATGGTCTGAGCGAAGGGAACGAGAGGCCTTATACGGCTGAACCATGTCCCCCAAAATGGGTGGACCTTTCCCCTGCAGGATTTTGTGGGCCACACAGAGTGACTTAAATTTCACCCTGTCTCTGACAGGGAGCCAGTGTAGGGCCTTCAATGCAGGGCGAGCCGATTGACGCTTAGGAAGGCCCATCAGGAGCCTGGCGGCCGCGTTCTGCACCTGTTGCAGTTTGTTCAAGGTAGATTCTGGAGCACCCAAGAACAACGCGTTGCTGAAGTCCAACCGCGAGATGATAAGCCCCTGAATGAGCAACCTCCTGGAAACCTCTGGAAGAAGGGGTAGGATCTTCCGGGCAGATCGAAGCAGGCCAAAGCACACGCCAGCAGTCTTCTTGGCATGTGTTTTAAAAGAAAGGTCCTGCTCGAGCCAGACCCCCAGGCTCTTGATCTCCTGCTTGGGGATAGGTGCTGGACCCAGACAAATGGGCCAGCTGCTGGGAGAAAGAGATGACAAAGAGTTCCCCAGCAGCATCAGTTCCGTTTTGGAGCCGTTCAGCTTGAGGGCTGAGCTGCACATCCACTTGAAGATCTTATCCAGGCACGTGTGCAGCCGGTCGGGATAGAAAGCCGACTGGGAAAGGCCTACCACCAACTGGGTATCATCAGCATAGCTGATTATCTTGATACCCAAAGGCAGTACAACACTCTCCAGGGGGGCCATATAAACGTTGAAAAGGGTAGGGCTCAACGATGAGCCCTGTGGCACACCACACTTGAGAGGTAACGAAGATGATTTCTCGTGGCCTTCCCACACCTCAAACGACCGGCCTTCCAAGAAGGAAGCAAACCACTTAAGGGCCAGCCCAGAGACCCCCACCCCTGACAGCCGTTGGAGAAGCACTTGATGGTCTACAGTATCAAATGCAGCACTAAGGTCCAGGAGGATCACTGCCACCGATCCCCCTGAATCCAAAATGCTTCTCGCGTTCTCCACGACTGCCAGTAGGGCGGTGTCGGTCCCCTGACCAGGACGAAAGCCTGTCTGGGAGTCGCCCAACAGGGAATTGGCCTCCAAGAAGCCCGATAGGCGGCTATTCACCAGTTTCTCCGCCACCTTGCTGATGCCGGGGAGCAGGGATATAGGCCTAAAGTTGGAGAGATCTGCTGGGTCCAGATTAGGCTTCTTTAAAAGAGCCTTGACTACCGCTCCTTTCCAACCAGGGGGTACCACACCCTGGGAAAGAGACAGGTTGATGAGATCTGTCACTGGGCCGCCGATGGTATGGGCTACCTGCTTCAGGTATTTCATAGGAGCAGGATCTTTTGGAGAACCACTTTTCATAGTTGACATAATTGTCAAAACTTCCTCCACCGTGACAGGGCCAAAAGAGACAAACTCTGCAGTTCGCACACTAGGCTGAGGGCTCGTAGTGCAACCAGAGGAAACATCCTCGGATGACTGAGGGAGAGATGCCAAGATGTTATCAATTTTAGTTTTAAAAAAGGTGGCCAGTTCTGAACACTTCTCCCGAGGGTCCTCATGATTGACCGGGGGTTCGGGGATTTTCAGGAGTTCTTTAATAACTCTGAACGATTCTTTCGAGGAGTTGGCCGCCATGCCTATTCTCTCCTCAAAGAATCCAGATTTTGCTACCCGAATAGCAGACTTGTAGGTACTTAGAGCCGCCCGATAATCTTTGCGGCTCGTTTCGCTCCAGTCTTTCCTCCAGGTCCGCTCAAACCTCTTGCAGCCTTTCCTCAATGCCCTTAGCTCAGAAGTATACCAAGGCGCCGATCCTACTCTCTTCCCTCTAGTAAGTTGTTTCTTTTTGGGGAGGAGAGCGTCCAGCGAGCTAGTGAGCCAGGAATTTAGCTTCTCATCTGCAACCAGCGGATTGGACCCTAACGGGGGCCGAGATGCCTCCAGGTGAGCCGCCCAACTATCCACTGGGAGTCTAGACCAAGCTCTTTCTACGGTGTGTACTCTGGGGGCCGGCGCAGCTGAGAGGTCAAACTGCCACCGTGCAGACACCATGAAATGGTCTGTCCAGGGCAGGGCCAGCGCAGGACCCGACTTCAAGTTGTCCGAGTTGGAGAATATAGGGTCTAGCAGGTGGCCCTTCACATGAGTAGCACCCGAGTTAGCCAGATTGATCCTATAGGCCGCAGGTGAGGAAAGCGCCCACTTGGGCAACCAGCGGCCTCTGGGGTAGGGCTGAAAAGCCAAGGCCACCAGCAGGTCGGCCCCAACTCTCCCGCCAGCCCAGAGTCCATACTGATTTAGCAAACCTGTTCAGAGTTAACTGTCTCTAGACAAGAAGTTCCCGTGGTATTCTTGTCCGGAACCCCGCCACAGGACGAGGAGCTTACTGGCGGACTCGACCTCCCCCCCCTGTGCTCAAGGGCTTCGGAGACGGCTCCTAGAACTGTTTCTATGAATATCTCCATACCCGCCTCCGACAGGTGGACTCCGTCCTTTGCATATAGCTCCGGCCTTTCTGCCTGAATTAATTTATGGCGAATCGCTTTAATACTCGATTTTTTCAAGATTTCCGCCACTGATTGGTTCAGTCTTTTGACGGATCTGTTTATTGCCTTCATGGGTGCGCCCCGAGCCCACACGAGTCTCGGGATGACTTCTGACCACAAAACTATAGTTTCTGGAAAAATGTTTTTGATTGCTGCTAGGGTAGAGAATAGGGACTCCTTCACTTCTCTCCTCCCGCCCGGGATCATGTCGTTGCCTCCGCAGTGCAACACGAATACATCTGGCGAAGGCATGCCTTTTGCCAAAGCCGCTTTTACATCCCTCGGGACGTCCGCCAGGCGCTGCCCGCCTATCCCCACCCAATGATGGTCACAACCTCGCATCATGGTCACCCTGTCCCTGAGTGTCTTTTCGAAGTGCGCCCCGGCCCTGCGAATGAAGGAGTGGCCACACCAACAGATTTGGGTTCTTTTAGGGGAGGTATCTAAAGTAAATAAGAGTACAATGTGAAGAGATACTGGCAGCCGATTCTCACAAAGGACAGCAAGCGAAGATACATTAGACTAATTGCGGGCGAATATAACGTTCATAACAAGATGATTTCCAGCGACCCAACCTTTTGATTACCTGCTCGGGTAGGCCTAGGCCAGCAGCCGTTGTCGCTGCTCCAATTCTAAATGAATGTGATGTAAATTCGGCCGGATCCACTCCGATCCGTGCTAAGGCCATTTTTACTACTCGAGTGAACTGGAACCTGGTAAGGGGCAACCCATTCTCATGAATTAAGAGTCTCTCGTCTGTTCCCTGGGGCCTGACTTGGAGAAATACCCTCAGCAAATTGACCGGACAGAAGGGCTCACCCTCCACTCTACCCAGTTGTAACCAGGTACCTCTACCCAGCGGATCCGTCTTCGATCTCCGCACCCTTAGCCGCAGGACACCTTTGGACTCGATTAGGTCAGAGCACCTCAGACCCCCTTCCTTATCCGATTTAGACGCCGGAAGTAATTCTGAAATTCGCAGCGCCCCGCAAAAGGCTAAGGTATAGGCCACCCGGAACAACTGTGTCTCATACTGGGAGAAACAAACGAAGGGGAGAGCTCCTAAGATTCTTATCAGTTTTTCTACGTCTATCGGCCTCCTACAATCTTTCTCCCCGGGCGCTAGGCGCTCCCAACCTTTCATTGCTCTTCTAACTCTTTGATCTTTTGTCGGATCGGACACCCCCCGTAGACCCGCATAAAATGCTAACGCCGACAACTGCCTCTTCATGAATGCTACCGACTTCGCTTGCTCTTTCTGCTGCACGATGAAGCCTAATACACTCAGGGGGTCAAAGATGTCCGCTACGCCCACCCCCCTCAGGTATGCCATATACGACTCCCATGACCTCTGATACATACTCATAGTCCTTGGAGCCAAGGATGCAGCTACCAACTCGGGGGCTGTGGGGCACCAAACTTCCATAGCTCCGCTGGGAAGGCTGACATTGACGTCTCCGCCTGGGGCCAATGCTCCCGGAACTCTGTTAACTTAAAACGAGACAATGCATCAGCCGCTTTGTTTTCCACACCTGGAACATGTTTCGCAGTGAATTGGACATTATGGCTCAGGCATTGCAAAACTAATTCTTTCAACAACCTGAGTACCCAAGCACAGGTGGCCCTCTGGCTATTAATCACCATGACTACGGACATATTGTCCGACCAGAATATTATACTCTTGTTTGCCAGCAGATCTCCCCACAGGTGCAAAGCTACCACTATGGGGAAAAGTTCAAGGAAGGAAATGTTAGTAGTCAGGCCTCGCTCGATCCAGTCATCTGGCCAGCACTGCATACACCATTTTTGACCGAATATAGCTCCGAAACCAATACTACCTGCAGCGTCGGTGAATAGCTCAAGATCCGTATTAGAGGAACAGGCTGCTCGCCACAATACCGTGCCATTGAAGTCCCTCAAAAAACTTCTCCAAATCAAAAGATCCTCTCTAACCTCGGCCGAGAGCCTCACTCTGTGGTGTTTGGCCCGCAGTCCAGACATCGCCCTCGCTATACTCCTTGAGAAGGCCCTGCCCATAGGAATGACCCGCAGAGCAAAGTTCAGTTGGCCCAGAAGAACTTGTAGCTGATGTAAGGTTACCTTCCTTGCCCCCAGGCAGCCATCAATAGCGGCCCTAAATGCATCGACCTTGAGCTTTGGCAGCCTGCACACTCCTGCTGTCGTATCAAACTCTATGCCCAGGAAGGTCAAACACGTGGTCGGGCCTTCGGTTTTTTCCGCCGCCAAAGGTACTCCGAGCGCCTCAGCCAAGCGCTGGAAGCCCAGCAGGGCCTTCCTGCACGACTGGGAACCCTCGGGCCCCATGAACAGAAAATCGTCCAGGTAGTGGACTACAGCATGTGAGTTGTCCGAGGCCAGAAACTGCTCGACCGCCCATTCTAGGAACCTAGCGAAAGTCTCGAAAACTGCACAGGCAATAGAACACCCCATAGGCATGCACAAATCCAGAAAATAGTTACCGTCAAATGTGAAGCCCAAGAACCTGGTGTCGTCCGGGTGCATGGGCAGTAATCGAAAGGCTGATTCAATATCGGCTTAAGCCATTAGGGCTCCCTCCCCGAATGCCTGCAATTTCTCAATAGCCGTGTCAAATTTGGTATACTTCACTGAACACAGATCCGGGTCTAATTTATCGTTCGCAGAGAGCCCTGGGGGACTCGACAGATTATGGATCAGACGGAATTTACCCTCCTCCTTTTTCGGAACTAGACCCAAAGGGGAGCAAACCAAATTACGGGTAGGTGGTTCTGTGAAAGGGCCACCAACCCGCCCCAATGCTACCTCCTTCATGATCTTCTCTCGAGCTGCCTCCATATTTCGCAACACCGAGCTCTGATTGCGAGGTGGGACATTGGAAGGTGGGGCTGAAGACGGGATACGAAAGCCAATTGTAAAACCATGCCGTAGGAATTGAGCCTCCCCAAGATTATCGTATTTACTGAGGAGGTGTGTCAGGACATGCCGCTTAATTGGAGTTGGGAGTTTTGTCAGGGGTCTTAGCTGGCTTTCCTTTTGGGGCACTGTGGCTGGCTTGTTCTTTGGGGTTACCGGTTTTCTTAAAACACCTAATCTCGGGATGGGAGGTACCCCCGCAGTAGGAACAGCAGTGTTTGAATTTACACGAGACCCCCCTGGTACACTCATTTCTATTAAACTGCCAGCAGGCCTGTTTTTTCTCACCGACCCCTTTGTCAGTCCGAAAGGACTGGCTCTGAGCTGAAGGTACTGGGGTAGGCGTTGAAGGGGTGGAATAAAAGACTGTATGCCACAAATTAATCTCCCGTTGGTCCCAAGCTATACCCGGGTGGACTGCCTTCATCTGCCTGAACATTTTATCATATTTCAGCCACCCCTGGCCTGGATACTCCGTTGCCGCTCCATGTATCAATGATATATAGCTCATCATTTGTGGGCCTAAAACAGGATATTTCTCAAGCATAACAGCGGCATATATTGCAAATCCCGTGATCCAATTCTTCATGGACCATTCTACCCATGATTTCTTCTGGTTGTAATCTCCCTCCTTTCCGGCTTTGGACTTTCCGGCCGCCACCCCCGCATCGATAAGGTCGAACACTTCTATGTATTCGCCTCTGAGAATCCTGTCCTTCATATCTGCTGGCACATGCCAAGTTATCCCCGCGGATGGCGATAAGGTCATCGAGGAAGAACCGAACATTAGAGGGCTGAAAGCTAATAATGGGGAACCAGCTGGTTGCCCCCCAAACCCTCCATGCATCTGGCCATTAGAGGGACCCGGAACCTCACCCACGGCATTCGCCCTTGAGCCCTGACTTGGACATCCCAGATTAGAGAAAGCAGTCATCGCTAAGGGGGACCCGTGAGCTGTGTAAGCAGGAAACATTGAGCTTACCGGGCTGCTACCTATCGCTTGACCATGCGACCCATATAACTGCATCCCTGGTAACTGAGCGACCCCCCCGGGCTGAACCCAAACTTGCGATACTCCGCTACCCGGCTGTGCCACTACTGGCGGTAACATACCGTGCGGACCGGACCCCCCCACAGAAGTGACGGGGAACCCTCCTATCTGCGTAGGCCTAGTCGCCTCATACAGCCCATCTGGGTCATCTGGGTCGTTTTCTGCGCCTGAGTTCGAATCAATTGTCTCTGGCGCCTCCTCCTCACCTGGTGATATTGGTCGTGAATCCGTTGGCCTAGCCCGCTTGCCTCTTGCCGAGCTTCTAAGCTTTTCTGGGGTCTGCTTCGCTCTTTTGCCTCTCCCCCTCTCCTCCTGAGAGTTCGCATCAGCTTTAGCCCCATCTCTCATGTTCTTTAGCACCCAATCCATGCCCTTCTCTCTTGTGAACTCCAGCAGTTCGGTAAAGGCAAGGAATTCCTCCTTCTTGGCTGCGGGTTGTTTACCTTTCGGTACCTTCTTCGACGGCATCCTGCACTTAAGGAAAACAATGTTAAAATTTATCGAGAGACGCAACGACTTTTTAGGCCCACCGCGCCGCGAATGGGCCCGGGCCCAGGAAATCGGATGTTCGAGCGCCAGCGCTCGCCCTCCCCCCAGACACGAGGATTCACCGCAGCAAACCCCTCCCCTGCCAACGATATTTAAAACAGAAACTAAGCACGAAAGGCTGTAAAATTTAAGGGAATCTAGCACACACTGCAAGGCCCGCTAACCTAAACCACGAGTCAGGGTAACTCTCGCTGTAGACTCGAACGCGATGCTCCCACGATGTCTTCTCTTGGAGACGTCCGACTCCTGGATGATCAGCGGACAAAGAGGGGGCCTCTAGGCTGGTCGCGGGCTTTTAAGCCTCGCGCCCTACTAACGCTTCCGGGGCGTGCCTCGGCGTTTGTTCCCATTGGTCCTGACGCGACGCTCACTTCCGGGTCACGCAAACCGGAAGTGACCCGGCTCCGGGTCGGCCCTTTGGCTGCCACTAACGACGCCATTCCCCGATGGGGTTGGCGCCTTCCAAGAGTCTTACTTTTCTAAATGTAGCTATTAATACTAAATTAGGTAAGTCTGTTATGAGGTTTGTTTAGGTTATGGGTGCAGATTCGTATAGGCAAACTCCACACAGTGTCCTATATCAGTCTATTGATATTCTATAGGTAGTTACTGGTTTTTCTGGTGGGATTTCTTTTGTGGGTGGATGGGGCGAATGTAGGTGTTTTTTTCACAGTTTTAAAAAACCGTCATATTGGAAGATGTGTTTCATTTTTTTAAAGAAAATTAGACAACATCGTTAAATATTTTCTGTAAATGTTTTAGGGGCATAATACCAACAACTAGCGAAAATTATCGCTATGTTGGTTTAGCCAGATATTTTAATCGCCGAGCTGCGGCGATTTTTATCGCTTAGGAACCTTGGGGCATATTATCAAGGGGGTTTATCTCCGCTTTTTTGGCTTTAAAAGCCAAGAAAGCGGAGATAAAATTATCTCCCTATTACCTAGCTGTCGCTAACACCAGTTAGTGACAGCTAGTAGGAGATAGCGACCATCTTGGACCCCACTTTGCATGTCAGTGATATTTATCACTAATGACAATAAGGGAAGATAAAAAAAAAGGAACATGCTATATATTCAAATGATTTGAGCATTTATACTCTGGGAAGGGTACGAAAAAGGAACATGCTAAGTAATGAAAACACTTTGTATGCCGCTTTTGTCGACTTGCGGGCTGCCTTTGACCTAGTTCCAAGAAATAAACTCTGGACAGTTTTAAATAAGGCAGGTATTCCAGCAGAATTGCTCACCCTAATCATGAGGCTACACAAGAGCAATTTTGCTAAAGTCCAGTGGGGGTTGAATGGCCAATCTTCTATCAACTTTCCGGTGGAACGAGGGGTTCGCCAAGGTTGTGCAATGGCACCCTTGCTTTTTACATTATATATTAACGGGATAGTTGGTAGGATGTTGGATGCTATGGTGGATGCTCCTTCGTTAGCTGGCCTCAGGGTTCCGATCCTGATGTTCGCTGACGATACGTTAATAATGTCTAAGACCCCCGCTGGGTTACAGCGTGCCTTGAACATCTTTGATGAGTTTTGCCTGGAGCATGGTCTTGAAGTTAACGTAGGCAAGACCAAGTTGATGGTTTTCTCCCGAGGATGTAAACCTCGCCCTAGGATACGCATGAATAACATTGAGCTTGAGGTAGTTAGGGAGTTTACCTATTTAGGAGTACAAATAGCAACTAGCCAGGGCTGGTCCCACCACATAGAAAAAGCGGTTTTGAAACATCAGCAAGTTTCAGGGGCTCTACGGGTGGAGCACAAAAGATCAAAAACAAAGCCCATAAAAGCTGCCCTTGCTGTATACGACGCTAAGGCAATAGGGTCGGCCCTCTACGGGGCAGAACTGTGGGGTTTTGAAAAGCTTACTTCCCTACAGACAGCAGAGAATAGGTTCCTCAGGGGAATCACGGGACGTCCCCAGAGTACCCCACTAATCCCGCTTAGTCTTGATCTTGGGAGAAGAACTGTTAGCGATCGAGCTCGATTGCGTCCTATCCTATATTGGAGATGACTCTGGTCTACTCCAGAGATTAAGCACTATGCAGATGGGTTCCTGGCAATAATTAAAATTGACATTTTTCATAAAATAACATGGCTGAAAAACTTAAGGGTCATGCTAGGCGAACTGGGTCTCTCCAACCTTTGGGATAACCCTGCGGGGGAAGTTTTCCCAAGTAAAAATACCCTTAAAACTTTATATTGGGAGTGGATAGATGGTAGGCTCTGGAGGGGAGCAAAATCTGATTCGATGGGTGGTCGTTTTCTGGAAATTAAAATGTGCCCTGTGTTAGAACAATATTGGGACAGTATAACTGTCCCCATGGACAGGAAATTGTTTTTCCAGTTAAGATCCGGCTCCCACCCCCTGAGATATTTAACAGGCAGGTGGAAGAGTCTGAATACCCTGTGCTGCCCAGCATGTGGTGCAGCCAATGAAAGTGTGGGTCACTTCCTATTTGCTTGTAATGCCTACACCACTCCAAGAAGGGTCTGGTTAGTTCCAGTTTGTAAGAACCTGGGGGTAATTAGTGCTGTTGAGGCAAAAAGAATTATTTGTACCACCACCGAAGAGCCTATTGTCATGGGTATAGCTAAATATCTAGGGTGGGCCTGGTCCATTAGGCGGAGAGCCCTTCTCACAAATCAGATTTGATAACTGTTTTAAATGTGTGTTAACTTTTATACTGGTCAAGCTTGCACAACTGTTTTATAAAAATGTGTTTTGATTGAATGTAATTTAATTATCAATTGTGATGTTTTAAAATGTATGTTGTGCTTTTATGAGTATGCAACTCGAATAAAGCTTTAAACCCCCAAAAAAAAAGAAAAAAAGAAAACACTTTTGTAATTTTCATAGGGAAGGTAAGAAAGGGAACATATTTAACAAGTAATGAATTGAGCTTTTATTCAAAGGGAGGGTAAGAAAGGGAACATGCTAAAAAATAATTTTGCTAAAGATTCTAACCATAGGGCGGGTAAGAAAAGGGAACATATATATATTTAAATATGCAATCAAAGCTTTACGTTAGGGAGGGTAAAGAGAGGGAAACAAAATACGATGACAAACCCACACAGATTTATATTTACCTAGAATGGTGTGAAGACCATCCCTGGCCACGGGTCAGTTGAAGGACAAAGAACCCCAAAAGTTGCAATTGCCAGTAGGCCAGCAGGTGCAGATCAGAACCAGAACAGGGAAAACCAGATTTGGATCAGGACAGGACCACCAAAGGTTTAGACCGGCACCCGCAGTTCAGTTGCAATGCCTGCGCTACTCCCTCTCTGCAGCTAACAGTCAGAACCCTGATTGGGTTATCGATTTCACCAACAAAGTGCTTCACCAGCACCTCAGTCTCCCAGACCCCGATTGGGTCAGCGACAGAGTGCTTCACAGCCCCTCTGTTCTCGATCACCTATTGAGTGCGTTGGGTCAGTGACAGGTCAGCTATTCAGACAAGTCGGACAAATTAACTAACTAAGCCTACTCTAGTTATACTATTTTCCAGGGCAGTGTACCACCCCCCAATGTTGCAAGTGTAAGATTCCCCAATTTTGATTGAACAAAAGAAGAGAGGTCATCACACCTTAGCAAAAGAATGCATCTCATATTTAAATTAATGTTCCCGCTCATCATTTTATTTTTCACATGACATCTTTATTCCACCCGACAATTAATGTTCTATTGGTAAATACATTGTAATAACTTTTGTACATTAGAGCTTCCTCTGACAAAAGTAAAGGGTCAGCTTCCCACAATTTTCACAGTTCGTTCTGGTGTTGGCAGAGGTTTGTTGTAAATGAATCTCACACCCTAGTTCCCGATTCATGCCCTTATATAGGTATACTTTATCATTCCCTTATATAGGCATAGAAATCATTACCATATTTGGCCTAAACCATGCAGCCCAAATACGGCATGGATACTTCCACTAAGCTCCAAGAATTGACAATGTTTTATTGGAAAAACCCGCCTTCAGGAGCTCGGGACTTCCCCCTGCTTGAATATTAAGTTCTCCTAGAACTCCCGGCATTTTCCAAGAAATGAGCCTTTGAGTGACGTTATTAAGTCCAAACATGCGTCAAACTCGGCACCTTCAAATTATAAATATGTCTTAATTTGCCTAAACAAACGCACAGAGGTTTGGAGCAGATCGACTATCTACTTGCCCGACGCCCTGCAGCAGCAAGTGCCGAAGGAAGCAAACCCTCCAGCAGACGCACTGCGAGACTCTGTCATTTCTCCTGCAGAGAAATCCAGCTCCAGTGTTTCCAGGCTACCCTTGCGGGTATCTGGGAAATCGAGTCCCGAGAACGAGATACAAGACCTCCTTCATTCTAGAACAAAGATACGGAGCTAATTAGACCTCTTAGAGAATTATTGGAATCAGATTCCTGGCAGAGAACTCCAAGACTTAAACTCCTCCTCTTATACTCCCTCCCTCTTACCAGACTTAGGTTAGGTACACCGGGGTAGGCGTATTCTACAAGCACCAGTTGAGTATTTTAGTCATCCTTTTATCACTGTATGTATTTTATGTATTTTATACATTTTATGCTCTTTATGGCTTAGAAACCATATCATGCTTTTACAGTACTACTTTATAATACTGTTCGTATTATATACATTGTACTTCATAGTAAGCTTTACTATTGTAGCAGTTCATTTTCAATGCTTGAGAAAGAAGACTGTTCAATAAATACCTTTTTATTGGAAACGCCCGTCTCTATTTCTCTTGCACCTCTGGTGAAACTAAGCATGCCCAAATCAGAGTTGTAGTGTTCATGCAACCGCACATATTGGACATATCAACTGTCACAGGACATTCCTAACAGAACACCTAGAAATGCATAATTGGCACAGCTTTGTATGCATACTACTAGGAGTTTATTTGTATTCTCAAAAGTCAGTAGTACATGCAGAAATGTAAGTTGATGATTTTTTTTGTCAAATAAGCACAATGTGGAGCAGTGCACTCCCAGAAAGTTTATATTCAATAAGAGCAATTAAGTCAATTCCTTTGTTTGAGATAAGTCTTTTTATTTTAAATAACACAAGCTTCAGACAACGCGTTTCATCCAATAGAGATGACGGATCACTCTAGTCGGTGTCCCAGCAACTGTTATCTTCAGAGTATGCACAGGAATCAAGTGATGGAGCCAACTTTTGGATTTTGACAAATGTGTGCCGTATACAGTGGGCTGTACGGCCAGCGCCTCCTTGATAAGGGCCTGGTCCTTGATCGAAATTCCTCCGGCATGATCCTTTCCAGGTAGAGGAAATACCCTCCTCTCTCAAAACAAAAGTGATAAGAAAACAAATGGCACAATATAATATTACATGTAACCAATTAAATAATAAATAATAGTTAGAAAGGAATAACTAAAAAAAGACCGCACTCAACCAATAGTCACAGCAGCTGTTACAAACAAAACAGTTTTCACCAACGCCTATCAGCAGAAGTTTTCTAATGTGCTAAACATTCTCTAATTTAAATAAAGCCTGTATGGAACAGTAACAGTGTTGCTGGATAACCAACATTCAAAATGTCTTCATACAAAACACAAAATCTTTGGTATTGCCTTTTTGTTGTGCAGGATAAAGCCTAAATTCTGTTTTCTAATTAACATAATGACACATTGATTTCTCAATGGATTAGTGACTTTTGCACTGTAAAAACGTGTTGCAACGTGCACTTTGTATTTTATTTAGAATTGATTTGAGTTTACTGTTACATTATGCAGAACAATGTGCCTTCTGCAGAGAAGAAGGAAAACAGATACACTTGAATTCCGCAATATAATAATTCTATTTATTCAGAAAGCTTTATGTTTGTAACGAGCTGCCCCTTTTGGGAGGGGGATGGAGGTCGTGATGGCAAAGATTTGTATAGTTTCTATAAAATAGCACTTTACACAACACCACATTGTAAATATTTCTTATAGTATGTCAAAATAAATAGGAATGTGTAAGTCCTACAGCTTTAGAATTTTATGCTCCTCTGAACATTGTGCTTTTTTCAAGGATAATGATATAGTTTAAATGCATACATTTTCTTTACAATGCTTCTGTGTCAAACCTTTATTCAAATCTATTTATTTTCTGTGTGCACAATATAAAACCTAATCATCTTCTTTTTATATGTTTTCTCAAACCCAGTTTGGTAAAAAGTAGGCTGAATTGTAACTTAATATAACTTTTGTTTTCCACTGCAAGATATCGCATGACTTACAAACTGTAACAAGCCTAACCATAACATTTAGGGACTCATTTTTGGCATTTGTGTACAGGGCAACACAGCAAGGCTCCTTGCTGCTCTGTACTACACCAAAGTGAAAGGGCAAGACTGCACTGTATTTAACCCCTTCGCTGCTGATGACGAGCTCAGCTCGTCATCAGCCACGGTGGTCGTGTGCTGATGACGAGCTGAGCTCGTCATGTAACGCGGGTTTTTGTAAATTGCCGCACAGCGGAAAACTTACCGCCGCAGCAATGTGGTTAAGTAATACAATGTATTCCTGTCCATGCTCTCTGAACTGGCCTTGTTGCGGCACCCTAGTACCAACGTAAGCAACCGTGCATCATGGTGCCAATGTGCCTCAGTTGCAGGCAGGATTATTTTTTTTATGCAGGAAGGGGAGGAAAACAGATTTAGGGCTTGCCCAGGTTTACATGTTTTTGTAGATCTGGAGCAGTCTCAAATTCCATGGATGTTGCATGGGGAAACCCACTGCAACATCCATGGAACGCATCCCAGGTGCAGAGTAGTGCAACACAGCGATTTGCGCTGCATCACTTTACTCATGAGTTATGCAGCCACTCAAAGACATGCAGACTGGCTTTGCAGCTTCATAAAAATTTACAGCATAAATCTTTATGAGATGCCTGTGTCACGAATGTACCCTTTTACATGTTGCAAAAGTGATGAAGGTCTCTCATAAATAAACCTCCTATTTATGGCATTTTGGGTAGTTCAACACACTAAGGCACCTTGATGCTCTTCCCTATGCCAAAGTGGAAAGGCAGGAATGCAAAGTATTTAAGCAATATGGTGCAATTCTGTCCCTTCTGCCTGATCTGGTGCCATTTTAGCAGTCTAGCTCTAATGTAGGCACCCTTACAACATGGTGCAAGTGTGTTGCCATTGAATGCAGGATTGTAGTTGTGCAGGAAGGGGCAACTTCCTGCACAAAAACAATCCTAAGAAGAGTTTTCCTCTTTCCATCGAAAGAGGAAAGAAGGAGCAGAAATTACATTTTTTCTCCTCGTACAGGTTTAGCGCATTTCCAGGTTTACATGTTTTTGTAAATCTGGAGCAGCATCAAATTCCATGGGTGTTGCATGGTAAAACCCACTTCAACACCCTTGAAATGCCCCCAAGTGGAGAGGAAGGTGATGCAGCAATTTGCCTTGTGTCACCTTTGTCATGATTTGTGAGGCCACTCAAAACCACTCAGGGTGGGTTTGCGTGGCTTCATAAATCTTTATGAGAGCCCTGCGTCATGCATGTACCACCTTACTGAGTGAATCAGTGACGCAGGGCTCTCATAAATAAGCCCCTTAGTTTATTGTTGGGGTACTCATAAATGAGGTTCAGGCATCAGAGCACTGAACAAATGGGTGAAACTGCACTCGGCATTGAGAATATGCTGTTTAGTATAGCATGAATGACTCGTGCAGAAATAAAAAAAAATTAGTTTCATAGGCAGCTAACTTTTGGCTCCTACTGATCAATATTACATTAATACAAGTATGTTATCCAGCAGCATATATCTGAAGAAAAACATCACTGATAGAAATGGTAAAAATCCATCTCATATTGGAAAAACATGTGAAACAAAGAGGGATGCTTGTCTACGGGGCATTCATAGATGGTTCTACTGCTTTGGACCACGAAGACAGGCTGACAGTTTGGAAAAAGTTGAGTGTCATGGGAAAACCATGGGGTCTCCTAAGATATATTGCTCTCCACACAGCTACCTGGTATCTTGTTATATTAGGAGGCAAGCGGAGTATGATGCCAAAAATACTGTCCGGTAAATGTTTGAAGCAGGAATGCTTGTGGGTACTCCTATTTTATTCTTTTTATATGTTGGACCTGCCCAATGTACTGAACAAGGCTGTTGGTGATGCCCCAAAACAAGCTTCCCATCCTTTAGGGCGCTCCTTTATGCGGACGATATTGTTCTGCTAGACCTGACTCCCAAAGGCCTTCAGAAATGTTCAATATGATGTTCTGTTCAAAAGCGTGTCAGGCCAATACAACGTATTAGTGGTTCTATAGTAATTCTCCAATTGAAGTTGTAAAGTCTCACCTTGGAATAATTATGTCCTCAAATTCGGCTGATATGGAGAATATTGCACACATATCAAATAAGGCATATGCTCAAAGGTACGCACCAAAATCACTTTATGGAGAAACAGGTCCCCTAACAGTATGCAAAATGAATATTCAGTTGACCCTTTTATATGCTATAGAGACCATACATATTAAGCAATGCCATTTTATGCATAAGGGGGAGGGGAAGATTCTTCAACTTTAAATTCCATGGTCTTGATAGAAGTGTCAAGACTAGAATTAGAATTGGTGAGCACTTATATAAGATGACTAGCCATGATTCTACAACAGTATCATTGTCTTCTACATGACAAGCAACGGTCTTTATGGAGTCTTAATGCCATGAAATGTCGCATTCCTACTAAAAAGTCTAGTCTGTTTTTAACTAATATGTTATGTGCACTTCAGCACTTTTCCCTAACTAGAGCAGATATTCACAATATGAGCTATGGCCATCTTAAAATATTTTTAAAGCTTATAATGACCAATTGATATGGTTATATGCAGCATACAACCTTGCTTCCAGTGTGTCACTCTATCATGTCAGGCAGCAGTACCCAAAGTGTATTTGAACTGAAACCTGTAACAAAGAGTGCAAAGGTGTATAATTCTTTATACGTTGAAATGTTTACTGGTAAAACTGTGACAGATGCTTAAAAGAATGTAGTTTGGGCAGAAAGAAGTTGCACTTTATATTATAATGGTGTACAGACTATCAAACATATTTATCTGTTCCATTTTACGGGTCTAACAACAAAGATTTTTAAAACCACTTTTTGAAAAAACATGGAATTACAACAGCTAAAGCTGCTATGGAGATAACAATTGTCCTGTCCTTGAACCTCAATGATAAATACATTAGGGGCAGGTTAATCATTCCTTCATGCAGTGCAACACAGCGAGCCACTTTGCTGTGCTGCATGAAAGGGAAAGGGCAGGAACACAGCACCTTCGTGCCGTTTCCTAGCACTGGCACACTTTTCGCCGCCTTGCATTGTAGACCGAATTGTTTATGTCCAGGAATTCATACCTACTTGCATAAAAACAATCCTGAGAGGCATTTTCCTCTTTTTGTGTGTGCTGCAGAATGAAGCACACTTAGAAGGAGAAAATAACAAGGAGAAATGAAGATATTTCTCCTTGTTATGCCTCACCTGGGGAGGTGTAACATTTTGACGTATTTCCAGGCCTACCACTAATGGTAAATCTGGGAATGTGCCAAATAACATGGAAGGTTGCATGGGAACACCCACTCTCCACCCATGAAATGTTGCCATGCCTAAAGGTAAAGCACAGCAGCAAATTGCACTGCCCTCTTTTATTCTAGATTTATCAAGCCACACAGCCCCACACAAGGTGGCCTTGCATGGCTTGATATAGCTCACTTAGGTTTTGCTTCACCCTTGTACCTTTGCAAGGGTGCAGAAAACCTTGATAAATATGGGCCTTTGTGTTTCATGATATTACTTTGAATGGTCCTGATTATGAGTGCCCAAATGAATTTCAATATCCCTGTATAAGGAATGCTTCAGGTGTGATAATTCCTTCCTAATTACAAATTCACCAAAATCCATGCACCAGTGTTTTTGAGGGCTTCTTCCAGTATCATGTGAACTGCTGAAATGTGCCTGGGGAACATTCTAGAGTGCAGAGATTATCACACCAGGAAATTACTGTATGCTGATAATTCATCCATTAAAAAATGTATCATTTCGATCCCAGAGCAAAGAATGGTTTGAGCAGAGGTCAGAATCATCCAAATTGATAAGCCAGCATTGTTGTCCCTCACCAATGTTCTAAATTGAGCTCAAAGTTGCAACTTTGTATATTGTTCAAATTCACTTAAAAAAACAAATGTTGAAGTAACATTTCAAGTTGGGTAAATATATCAGTGACAACATTACCATTTTGAATTCAAATCAACAGAAAGTCACCAGTTAGGGTTATTACAGAGTTAACTTTTAACTTGCATCCCTGTTATGCACTGCCTATGACATCACATGTTGTATCACTCATGATCCCCTACAATTCAAGAATGTGGTTCCACATGGCATTTTTCCATGTCATGGCAAAAATTGCAGACTTTCTGTGTATTTTGGCTCCATCAGACCTAGGGGGCAGGGCGTTCCAACCCTCTCCCTTTATATCACTTTTTGGTAAACTTCAGGACAGTAGACTAAGTCCCCAAGTCCCATAATGGCTGCCATCAACATTTTTCGGTTGCTTCTGGCAGATACGCAAAGCACTCACTCCTGCAGGAGCTTGACTCCCATGAGAGGGAATTGCCCAAAGGGAAATAAAGCTCCCTGGGCCAATCCAACTTCTCTATTTTTGAATTGGCAACTGTGCAGGAGTCTCTAAGCCTCTTTGGACTCAACTATCCAGATTTGCAAATAGAAAACTACAGAATGAATTTACACCAAATCCTAAAAAGCACAATCTACAGACAATATCTATCTTCCTGCTGAATTTGGTGTAAAGAAGTCTATGGAAAATACATGGGTATTGTGAGGTTTGGGGTGCCCCTCTTTTCTCGATCCTCACCGAAGGATCAACCCAAAACTTTCCATGTTAAAAAGTAGCAACTTTTTAGAAAGTTTCGTGGATATTCATCAAAGGAGCCAAAGTTATTAGCAACATAAAAATACTTGTTTGATGGAACAGCTGATGGTCACTGAGTATTTGCTGTTGCATTCACTACACATAAATGCAAAATCATGAACACAAGTCTGTTGGATTAGTATGATAACTAGCACCACAGTGAGAAACATAGGTTTGGATTTGGCATGGGAAAAATTCAGAGACCTCTATTTGACTTACTACATTTTCAGACACATTACTTTTTCTGTTTTATTCTGACACTTGTAATAGTGAAGATTTTATGACCAGGAGGATAATTAATCTTTGAACACTTTTCACTTTGAATTCAAGCATAATGCCTAGGCATGTGGGAAAAATGCAATATGAAAGACGTCCATTGAAAGGACTTGGCAGCTTTAGTAATGCTGCTGATGTTCAAAGCAATAATATTTTATAATATGTCAGAAACAGGCCAGAAACTATTGTTGTTATTGGCCCTTGACTGACCCCTACTGGCACCATGAAGGGAGAAAGGTGGAAACAGCCACCACATCAACTTGTATGCTAATAATATATATTTTTTGTGGTTCTATAAAGATGTGCTCATGGCTGACATTAGATAAGAATTGACAAATCACAAAGATTGTGCTCAATATTGTTCATGTATAGCACCAAATTAGATATATGGTCTGCACTTGGAACTTAATAATAAAGGTAACAGCTCAGAACTTCCATATGGAATGAAATAACTTCATTCTGGGATTAATTAATTTATATAACTATAGACAATGACGTTTTACCTATATGTGATGATATATTTAATGATTGCTATTTTAAATGTGAATATTAGCTTAGTGGTGGTTAATGATGTCATGTATTTATAGCATATGTGCTAACATGTATGCTACTATTTAATGTAATATTTGCAAAGGAAAACATCCCAACAATGTTCTTGACTTAGAGATCTAGAGGGCATGATTATGCTCTCATAATATTAATATTATTACTGCACTTCGCACAACTTTATGCTTGTGATCCAAGCGCATGCTGTAAGTGTGATCTTTAAAATACAGATATTATTCAAGGGCCTTATGCCCAACGTGGTTACATCCTCTTTTGTGGTTAAAGTATATATGTTTTGTTTGTTTAGCATCCGAAGACTCAGGATTATCTAAACTATTCTTTGCTGTATCACCAGGACCTTCATGCATCTCTTTTTTCCCAATATGGTGTACTTTTATTTTTATGTGTATTATTTTTTTTATTCATGAATTGTTCATCATGACCATAATGCATAAACAGACTGTTACACAACCACATAGGAATATCACAAAAAAAGTTAGGAACAAATTTGAATATTGCACAACCCAGATTTTCAAACATTGTATAACATGTCTAACACATGATTATTATACCCAATCAAACAAGTACATTTTAAATGCGAAAAATAAAATCCTTTTTTGATTTTATACATATTTTATAATTCCATAAAAATTGCCTATTCGTTAAATTGTTCCCATAATTTCGCAATCTTCCTATATGACCCAGATCTTAATACATATTTTTTTCCGACGCCTTAATCCTTTTACGCTTATGTTGTAAATTCTGAATGGTTTGAATTTCTTGGATCCACCACCTTTGGAGTATTAAGGATTCAGCTAGTAAGACCACAATGTATATTCATTTTTTTTGCAATAAGCCAGCTGGTAAATCAGGTGAATATCCTAAAACAACATTCTGGGTATCCAGCATCTGCTGTACTTTTAATTTGTTGTTGCAGTACCGGTTAATTTCTCCCCAAAAACCTACATAACCTTGGACAGCTCCAGATAATATTTGTTCAATTTCTTCCTCCTTACATATGGCAATGAAAACAGTTTGCAGAAATCTGCAAATGTATTTTAATATAATCCTATGTTCTTACTCTACCTCTGAACTCTATCCTTGGTCTCCTTATTCCTCCTCTATGCTCACTCCTGGACTATGAGAGGCACTTCTGTAAAAGATCCTGCGCTTTCTGTGCTACTAGTCCTGTTGTTAATTTTGTATAGTCATGGTGCTGTGAACCTAGGGTCCAATGCTCACTGGGCGATCCACCCATTTTTGGAAAATCCTGAAAGGAAGAAGACTCTTTTGCTTCACAGACAGGCTTGTGCTGAGCAAGTACATATACATATATTCATGGATAAATACATAACTACAGACATAAATCATAAATACATACATATGTGCTAACACAGAATGAAAGGAATCAGATATTTTGCGTGGAACCCCAGTCCAGCTAAGTCTGGCTAATATTTTGATTAGTCTCATGCGCATTCCAGGAATTTTCATGAATCATTAAGATCCTCTACCAGGATGCTTACTGCTCTCAAGATTTTGGGCTGGGCTGGGCTGGACTGAAAAATAAAAATATATATACACAGTAGAAGCTACCCTGAGGTAATGGTCACATACGTTATGTAACTGTGTCTCAAAAAATGTTAAGGACTGTCCTCACACACCACTAAGGGGTCCATTAGGATGGCGGGTGGATTGCCCCCGCCAGCCATGCGGGGGCAATCCGCCCGCCATCCTTCCCTGTATTCCCCCCGCCTTATTAGAATGGTGGGGGAGACAACGGCGGAGCAAAACACCGCCCGCCACTTTTCCGCCCCGGTAGCCTTGCGGCCGGGCCGGAAAAGGAATAATATGGTGGCGGTGTCTATCAGACACCGGCAGCCATATTATTATGGGCATTTTACAATGCCTTTCCGTGGCAGCATTGCAAGCAGACTTCACTCTGGGGGCCCCCTGCGGGCCCCTAGAGTGAAGCACAGTAGGGGGGTGCACATGGGGGGGTACCTATGGTACCCCCCTGAATTTGCATAATGAAAGCAGCAGGCACCGCGCGGTGCCTGCCGCTTTCATTATGCAAATGCTGCAATGCATTTTTAGCATTGTGGCGGGCGGTGCAGATAGCACCGCCTGCCACAATGCTAAAAGTACAGGATGTGCCTTAAGGCGTACGGTCCCGTTTACCGCTAGGGTGGCGCATCCTAATGAGGCCCCACGTGTCATTATTCATCATAGGCAGTCCTCGCTCTCTAAAAACCCGGTTTGATAGAGAGGGCCTACACCTGAAGACAGGGAGGCACTTCTAATCATTTAAGAGGGGGCCACTTCAAAAAGTGAGTTAAAAACCAATGCATCACCCCAAATCACATTTAATCATAGGGTATTAATTGCGTGACAGAATATCTAGAGACAGACAGAAACATCAACCCAAAAAATATCGAAGTCAATATTATCGACATCCTATCTACATTATGGTATGTACAAAAATATTGTAAAAATAATATTGATGTAAAAAATATTGTTAAAAATATCGTTTTTTTAAGTTACAAAAATAATGTAAAATAAAGTAAATAATACATATCATTAAAATAAACATAGTTTAAAATATTTTAAAGTGTTTAAAAATGATAACTAAAATATATAGGGGTCGGTAAAATGCCCTCCGAATAGCTGTACGGAGCCTTTTTCCCATCCGAATTGTATGCAGAACCGTACTCTTATGTACCCTTATGTACGATGTAGTGCGATGTGTACCCAAAGCAGTTCTCCATACGAATCGTACCGAAGACCGTACAACTCACCAATCCATCCGAATTGCATTCGGAACACGCAGAATGAGATGTCCATATGGATCGAAGCTGCATTTTCCAACCCAGCAAGTACGAATCGTATTGACAACACTCCGTAAAACTCTTTTTCTACGAGCTTAAAACGTCTGTAAAAGCCCATTTTTGGCTCGAAATGCATACGAAACTGTGCGAACACCCCATGATTGAAGGGGTACGGTGCTTTGGGGTATGGTGCGTACACCCCTGGATTTCAGGGGTACAGTGTGTATGTTCCCGTGTGCACACCCCATGATCGTAGGTGTACGGACCGTAGGGGTACGGTTTCTACACCCCAAGGTCGTAGGTGTATGGTGCGTACACCCCGTGCGTACACCCCGTGATTTTAGGGGTACGGTGCATATGTGATAGTGTTGCACTGAATTGCTCATACTCGATGTTTAGTGTACGAATCGCGTACTCATTCCCTGGTCCGGAACATACTTGGCGGGTCGTATGGCATTTTTACGAATTGTACGGTTCACTGTGTGGGTCGATATCTTACGGATTCACCCTTCATTTTCAAACGGTTCACAATGATTCAGACGTATTTTTTCTCAACGGATTGTACTACGCGATTCGCACGGATTAGTACGATTCGGACGGAAACGGCTACGAATACATCGGCCCCATAATGTAAAAACTAAAATAAACATGTACATATAACATATTTTTATTTTTTAATACTTATTTAATTGGGATTTTATAGTGTTAATTGTGAGAAGTCATTTATGGTGATGGTGATTGTGTAATTTGTTTAGGAGCAGGTTGTGGGTTTATATGGGTAAGGGATGAGAAGTAATTTATTTGTAAATAATTACAAAATTGTTGTTATTAATTAATTAACTGAAAATCAAATATGGAAATTGTGTAAATAATTGTCGGTATGGGCTTTGGCATTTGTAGGGGTAAAGGGTGGGAGGTAATTTATTTTTAATTAATTATTTAACAGTAGTTAATTGACATTAATTAATTAAAAATTAAATATGGCAATTGTGTAATTAATTTTAGGTGCAGGTTGTGGGGTTTATAGGGTTAAAGGATGGGAAGTAATTTATGTTTCATTAATTATTAATTAGTTGTTAAATAATAATAATTAATTAATTGAAAATTAAATATGGAAATTGTGTAATTAATTTTAGGAGTGGCTTATAAGATATATAGGGGTAACGGGTAGGATTTAATTTATGTATAATGTATTAATAATTAGTTGATCAGTAATAATAATTAATTGATAATTAATTAGGGTAAGTATTTATTTTACTGTGTTTTGTTTCAAAGGGGTAAAGGCTGGAGAGTAAGTTAATGTTACTTACTTTATGAGTAGTTGTTAAATACTATCAGTTTTTTTATTGAAATCAAATTTTAAGTGTGTAATTAATTTGTTTAGAGTTTAATTTTAGCTGTGGGTTGTAGTGATTATAGGGGTAAATGGTGGGAAGGTGGAAAACATATTTCCCGAATTGATAATTAATTATGTTTTTTAAATTTAGAAGTGGGCTGTGAATTGTGTGTTGTTATGGGGTAGGAAATAAAAATACATACATTTAAGTAAATTTAAGTAATAATGAATGTTTTTGTCTCTAAATCATTTTTTATTTTAAATATTTATTTATTTAAAAATTATTTTTTTATTGTATTTAATATAATATTTTTAGGTAACATTATAATACTTTTTTTATTTTTTAAATAAAATACATTTGCATTTACATTTTTAACATTTTTTTATTCAATTTTTCTTTACCCTTTCGGTGCTCATGACAGAATTGTTCCACCATAAGCACCAGTGCTTCTGTGCTCATGACGGAACCTATCCGTCAAAGGCACACTAAATCCCTCTGCTGTAAACAGCAGAGGGATTTCCTTTTTTTTGGGCCTCAGGTGGTGTGAAAGAGCTTCCCCAACCTCCCAAGGCTTATTTTTATTTTTGATGTAATGTTGATCATGCGCATGGCATTACATTGAAAAATGTTACAGAAACGTAGTTTCAGTTTCATTGTTTCAGTGCTCCTGGGGTTATCTCAGCCCCCCCCAAGCACCGAAACACTTGGGAGAGGTGTCATTAGAAAGGGGAGAAATGCCCCTTTTCCAATGGTACCATTCCCTAGTGGATCCCTGCTTGGGAATTGCCCTAGGAGGGCGATCCCCAAGCAGGGATCCACCCACCAGCCACCAGGGAAGCAGTTGTGGCCCCTTGTGCAAGGGCCTTTGCTCCTCCTATTTTATTTTGACATAACCAGTATTTATGCTCCCCCCCCGGTGGGAAGATGAGGGCAGTAGCACCCTAGATGCCAGGGATTCTTTTTTTAAAGGCCAGGGGTTAGGGCCACCCAGAACGGGCGTGCCAAATCCCCTACTCTTTCCCCCCAAAAAAGGCAAAAGACTTTCTGCCCCTCCAGGTGGCAGATGGGCAATAGCCCCTGATCTGTCCCCGGGGGCAGAAAGCCCACTGCACCAGGGATTTCTTTCTAAATACATAGGGGTTCAGGCTGCCCAGAATGGGCTTGCCATGCCCCAGACCCCCACAAAATTGCTACAGTCTATCTTCCCCCCCTCAGGATGCAGATTGAGCAATAGCACCATATCTGCCGCAACGAGAAAGGCACCAGGGATTTCTTTTTTCAAAGTTTGGGATGGGGAAAGCCCACGATGGGCATTTCAATGCCGCCCCAAAAATGCCACAGTCTTTCTGCCCCCTTCCCCCCTGGAGGCAGATAAGGGCAGTAGCCCCTGATCTGCCCCCCAGGAGGACAGAAAGCCCACTAGACAGCAGGGATTATGTATCTTTTTTTAAGTAGAGGGGGCTGCCCAGAAGGGGCATGCCCATGCCACCACCCCCAAATAAAATGCCACAGCCTTTCTACTCCCCTGGGAGGCAGGTGGGGCAATAGCCCCTGATCTGCCCTCCAGGAGGGACAGAGGGCCCACTAGGCGCCAGGGATTACGCTGGCTTTTTTGTCCGTTGAGGTGGGGGCTGCTCAGAATGGACATACCAGAGCCCCAACCCCCCCCCAAAAAGTTTCTACCATCCCTTGGGGCATATTGGGGCAATAGCTCCCGATCTCCCCCCCCCAGGGTGGTAGAAGGCCACTAGGCACTGAACTTTTTTTCGCAATCAGCCTAGCTGTAGATTTTGGGGCCCTAGAGCAGCTGGCACCTAGGGAAACCTAGCAAACCTGGACATTTTTTAAAACTAGACACCAAGGGGAATCTGGGATGTGGTGACCTGTGTGCTTCCCACCAGATTCTTTTACCCGGAATCCTTTGCAAACATCAAACTTTATTTAAAAAAACAAATTTTCCTCACATTTCTGTAATTGAATGTTCTGGCATCTGTGTAGATCCACAAACTTTTACCTATCCCTAGTTTCCCAAAGTCTCCTGATAAAAATGGTACCTCACTTGTGTGGGTAGGCCTAGTGCCAGTGACAGGAAACTGCCCAAACACAACGTGGACACACCATATTTTTGCAGTGAAAATTGGCCCTATTTTTGCAAAGTGCTTAGCTGTGGATTTTGAACCCTAGCTCTGCTGGCACCTAGGGAAACCTAGCAAACCTATACATTTTCGAAACTAATAGTTCAGCCTTGTGAGGTGATGATCTTCCGGGCTACCCTGGCATTCTCTTGTTGTGGGGATGAGTAAATTTATATCTATCTCAATGGTAATGCTCCAAGGGAAGGGGGAATCACCCAACCCCCTTAGTGAAGTCGAATGGTGGTCTTATTTGTAGCAATAATACACTACCCGAGAACCCACTCAGCTTGCTTATAACACATTATTTGTATTCTTTCTTTGTCATTAATTTGCTTCCTCTTATGTCCGCCAGCCAACACATGTTTCATCGCTTGTGGTGTTACTCTTGACTTCATCAGGGCTGGAAAATAACAAACAAATAGTTGTAGTGTAGTGCAAAAACACTACACGGTTACAGTGTGTATTTCGACTAGTGGAAACCCAAACCATCTTTAAAAGTATATTTTAAACAGTGAATTGTGAATAGCTTCATTATCATAATTTCTAGTCAAATTAGTCACTTTGTAATGCAATAATAATTCAGTGTGTCCTAAGACGTGAGAAGTGATGTGGTGAAGTGAAATCAATTACATTTTTATCAGTGTAAAAGGTGAATATATCCCCTCCAAAATGGATAAACCAACCATCCTTAAGCCAAGGGCCTGTGATCAATATTCCAATTTCCATTCCATCCAAATCCAAGAGGCATACCTGTATCCTTGGCAATTTGCTTGTCAATATCTATATAATGACATCATCCACTCATCATTAGAATCCCTCAATACATATTGCCAACAAAGTCCATCTCAGTCACATATCATATCATATCATCAAAATTAAGTTACCATCGTACCTCCATGCCACTTCTGTGTGATCCTGATAATACAATCACATCCCACTATTAGAAACTTAAATGTATAATCCAAAAATATGTCTATTCGCAATCTGTGTACATTAAAATCAAAATGTGTTTTTTATAAGCCTCACCGATATTTCTTATAGCTCAGCTTATTCAGCACTTTATTTATTGTATCCCATATATAACTCTTGCTCCCAATGTGTATCTTAGGTCCTTTCCATGGCCCGTGTCTGCCATCTATAATGATAACATATAAACCATATAAATATCTTGTGGCCAAAACCCTGTTAATGTCTAATTTTCATGCTTCCCACTTTCTAACTCAAAAACCATTTAAATCCATCTCCTCACTGCTTACCTAGAAGAACGTCCTATTTGTTCTGGTCTCCTATGGAGCAAGGCTTCTGAGAGCCGGAAATGGTGACCCGGATGTTTTCTTAACCCCATGTATGCTCATGACGAGCTAAGCTCGTCATGGCATACAGTGCTCGGGTGCTCATGACGAGCTCAGCTGTTAATGAGCCCCACCCACAGGAGGAGCGCTGGCTCTCCCCCTGTGGGTGCCCGATCCTAATATTTTTTTACGGGGAAGGCCGGGGAGCACCTTTCCCTGCCTCCCCCGCCCCCTCCGCCCGCGTCATCAATGACATCACCGCGCGAGGAGCGCTAACGTCATTGGAGATTTCCTTTCTCCTCTGACGCGCAGGAAAGCTATTTGCTTCCTGCGCGTCGGAGGAGAAACAGGCACATTTTGGGGCTGGGGAGGGGGAGATTTAAACTAAAGAGGCATTGGGGAATAGGAAGGAGTTTTCCTTTCCCTCGATGATGCAAGAGGCATCGGGATTGCAGCCTGAGGCTGCTAGTCTTCCTACTGGAAGTGCTGGACTCTGGGTTGATCCTAACATGGTGCAGCCAGTGTTGCCTGCCTTTAGCGGTGATGCAGGGTGTAGAGTGGATTGTGAATTTCTTTTGCCTATACAGTATTTTCAGTTACTTATGAATGATGTATTTTTGGGTGAGATTGTTGAGCAGACTAATTTGTATGCTGAACAGTTTTTGAGGGACAACGGTGATAAACTTAGGCCCCACTCTAGAGCTACCCGGTGGACTCACACAAACCGGGAAGAGCTGAAGAAATTTTTGGGTTTGACTTTATTGATGGGTTTGGTAAGGAAGCCGAACCTGGCTTCATATTGGTCTTCCAGTCCCTTGATGGCAACAGCCATATTTCCAGCAGTTATGACTCGTGATTGGTATTTACTTTTGCTACGCATGTTGCATTTTGTGGATAATTCTTTGGCGTTGCCACGTAGTCACCCTGACTGTGACCGTCTTTTTAAGATTAAGCCTGCTCTTGGTCACTTTGTTGATCGATTTTCAGAGATTTGAATTCCAAGGAAAAAAATAGCTATTGATGAGTCTTTGGTTTTGTTCAAGGGTTGTTTGGTTTTTAGGCAGTACATCCCTAGCAAGAGGGCACGCTATGGAATTAAACTGTATATGTTATTTGAGAGTAAGATAGGATATGTTTGTAATTTTCGTGTGTACACTGGTAGAGATTCCGCTATTGACCCCCATGGTTGTCCGTCTACTTTTGGAGTTTCAGAGAAAATTGTGTGGGATCTTGCTAGAAGACTGGTCAACAGAGGCCACCAGTTGTACCTTGATAACTAATACACTGCTGTGCCATTGTTTAAGGAATTGTTTACAGTGGACACTTTAGCATGTGGCACAATTCGCTCTTACCGCAAAGGTTTTCCGAAAGAGCTTGTTTGCAAAAGACTTCAGAGGGGTCAGTGCAGTTCCCTGCATAGTGAAGAACTACTAGCTGTGAAATTTGTGGACAGGAGGGATGTGTACATGCTGACTAGTACTTCTCCTGTGCCTGTTTGGGGTCAGGTTGCTGATGAGCACAAACCTGTGTGCATTCTGGACTACAATAAGCACATGGGTGGTGTTGACAGAGTAGATCAGAGGTTGGAGCCTTACACTGCTATTCGTAAGGCTTATGTTTCGTATAAGAAGTTGGCCATCCAATATTTTCAAATTAGCAACTTTCAATGCTTTTATTGTGTTCAAGGAGTGTTCGGGGGGTCCAAGTTGACATTTCTTCAGCTTCAGCCCTCTGTGATATCTATCCTTATTGTTGTGGAACGAGTAAGTGTTGCTAGATTTGAAGTGGTGGAGGATGAGGCTCGATTGAAAGATTGCCACTTTCCTGATTACATTGCTCCTACATCTACAAAAGACTTTCCCACTAGGAGATGTAGAGTCTGTTGGTGAAGAGATTTGCGGAAGGAGACTCGTCTTTTCTGCCCTGGGTGTTCTTTTAACTCTGGGCTGTATGTGCCTGCTTGTTAAAGAGCTTACAACACACAAAAGGATTTTTGGGAGTATCCATGAGTGGTAAAATTAACTGCCTTGTCTGTATTGTTCAAAATGTGTATTCTGTTTTAAGGTTGGCATTAGTGCAATGTATTTAGTTTCAGATTTGGTGTTACTAGATTTGTATCTTTTTGCACTTTGTTTGTGTTTGTTTTGTACAAAAAAATCAAAATGTGCTGGCGGTGTTTGTAGGCTGGCGCTTTGCTGGCGGTGTGCGTGGACTGGCGATTGGCTGGTGGTGTGTGTAGATTGGCGCTTGGCTTGCGGTGTGCAAGGATTGGCGCTTGGCTGGCGGTGTTTGTAGATTGGTGCTTGGCTGGAGGTGTGCGTGGAGTGGCGCCTGGCTGGGGGTGTGCGTGGAGTGGCGCTTGGCTGGTGGTGTACGTGGAGTGGTGCTTTGCTGGTGGTGTGCGTGGATTAGTGCTTGGCTGGCGGTGTGCGTGGAGTGGCACTTGGCTGGCGGTGTGCATGGAGTGGCGCTTGGCTGGCGGTGTGGGTGGAGTGGTGCTTGGCTGGCGGTGTGCGTGGAGTGGCGCTTGGCTGGCGGTGTGCGTGGAGTGGCGCTTGGCTGGGAGTTTGCGTGGACTGGTGCTTGGCTGGCGTTGTGCGTGGACTGGCGCTTGGCTAGTGGTGTGCGTGGACTGGCGCTTGGCTGGCAGAGTGCATGGATTGGCGCTAGGCTGACGATGTACATGGCCTGGTGCTTGGATGGTGGTGTGGGTGGTCTGGCGCTCTCCTGGTGGTGTGTGAGTAGTTACTTTCTGTTGGTGACTACACACACTGCTAACTGAGCGCCACTCCACGCAGTCCATCACTTTGTGAGGTTGCTGTGTCAGGAATGTGGGCATGTGAAAGTGATGGTCCCTTGAATGGCACTTTCTGCTGGTGTGAGTGTTGTAATGTGATGGGCCCGCAGCTGGCGGTGTGAATGTTTTCTGTGTGTCACACGTATGAAAGGTGTTTGAATGGCCTGTAAAGAGGTTGGTGCCTTGTCTTGGCTTTACAGCTCATGAGTTGCGAGTCACTGGTTCGGTTTTTTGCATTTAATTATTGACAGAGCATTTCATTTGTGTGAAATCTCTTGTTAATAAAATTTTATGTACTGAACCATCACTCGCCCTCGTGCCAAATCCAACCAGTATGTTTGCGTGTTTGAGGAATAGATAGCTGTGCTGGAATGTTTGAATTTTGAGTGTCTCTGTTAAGGTGTACATTCCATCTAAGAATACTAAACGATATTATTGTTAAACCATGGGAGTATATGGTGATGTCTCTCTTGTGAATTCCAAGTTATTTTTTTACCCACAATGTCCTGCAAACTTGAAAATGCCTGTCACAATTTCCATGCAATATTGTCCCAAAAATCTCACGCTGTAGAACTCAACACATACTTAAGTCAAAACAATTTGGTTTTGCAAGGGAGGTCACCTGGGTTTTTGGTCCTGTGCTTGGCGGTCATCTAGGGAAACCTACCAAACCCACACTCTTCTAAAAACTAGACACCCAGGGGCTTTCTAGGAAGTATGGCTTGCATGGATCCCCAATGTTCCCTTACCCATAAGCCTTTGCAAACTTCAATTTTTGATTAAAAAAACAGTTTTTTCACACATTTTGTGTGGGAAAGCGTGGCATCACTGGGCTCACACAAATGTCCTACCACCCAGCATTCTCCTAGGTCTCTCGATAAAATTGGCGCCTCACTTGTGTGGGAGGCCCAAGTACTCGCGACAAGCAAGGGCCCAATACGTAGTGATGCGACTTCAAAATTGCCTATGTCAAAACCACCTGCATTTGCAAGGGGGGTCACCTGCGTTTTTTGGCCCTGTGCTCGACAGCCATATAGGGAAACCTACCAAACCCACACATTTCTGAAAAGTAGACACCCAGGGGCTTTCAAGGAGGTATAGTTTGCATGGAACCACCAATGTTCCCTTACCCAGAATCCCTTGCAAACCTCAATTGTAACTGAAAAAAACAGTTTTTTCACACATTTGTGTGTGGGAAAGCGCGGCATCACAGGAATCACACACATGTCCTTCCACCCAGCGTTCTCCCAGGTCTCCTGATAAAAATGGTGCCTCACTTGTGTGGGAGGGACAAGGAATATTCCATCTTCTCCCTCTCACTCCTCCCTTTTTTTATCTGCATCCATTATCGCCCGAATCCTTGTTTTTTATTTAATTTAAAGATCATATTTGTCGGGTTTCAAATGTGTTGATCCTTTTGTACATATTACGATATCGTATTATGTAGACTGGACCTTTATGGGCACTAGGGGTTTGATTAGACTTATTGAGCAACGTCCCAGGAGAGTGTTGCTAGGCCTTTAAATTCACAGGTAGTCTATCACGTGATCTTCATCCATTGTGTATTTAAAATCGCGCCGGACGTTAGCCCGGTTGACACATCTTCAAATAAGCCGTGAGACGCCAACAGCTATTTTGTGTTTGGACGTCTCTGTATTTCACAAGCGGCCGTAATAAGATGAGTGTCTTTCGTTGCAGGGATGGGCCGTTTATCAGAAGCTGACTTCATGGCATGTTGTCGGCACTAACTAAGTGCTTGCCTTACCCCCCAATAATTAATTCTTGAATTTATTGTATTTAAATCGTTTGACACGTCTTCGAAAAAGCTATTAGATGCCAACAGCCATCTTCTGTTTGGGCGCCTCTGTATCTGACAAGCGGTCGTAGCTAGGTGAGTGTCTCTTGCTGCAGGGACGGACAGTTTATCAGAAAACGGTTTCATAGCGCGTTGTCGGTATTAATTAATTAAACGTTCGCCTTACCCCTTATACAATTAATCCCTTATTATATTATATTTTTAGACTCGTATATCCTGAGGTTGCTATCTTGGGAATCTACTGAAAAATACGATATAGAACTTGACCGCACTTGCTCCGCTACCAATACGGCTTTATTTTGGTAAGTGTTGTCGATCAAAAGAATCGGTTTCTTGACAAGAAGCCGACTTTGCAACTTTCTGTCAGAATGAACTAATTGAATACTTTATCATCTTAGTATCTATTTTTTTTGACGATAGTACCTGGCATGTTTATTTATTTTTCCAGACTCGTGTTTATTGAGTCCCTTACCTTGGGATTTTTCTGAGTACAACGGTATTAATCGTGACCCCACCAATTCCAATGTGCACGGCTGTACATTTTATCTTGAACACATTGAGCAACTACTCTCTTCTTTGTGGGGAACCGTCTTTAGCCCCTTTTTGTGAGTGACGCTTATTCCTTCGTTCATTCATAAGTTAGTAGGGTAGGATATGGCCCTCCCCTTTTTTAATGGCAAATGTACGCAAAAACATAACGTTCTCTGCTGTATTCCTTTTACAGATACCACACGTGCAGCATTTTAAAGTAAGCTCCTTTGGGATACACACGAATGGCCATTTTACTCTAGACTCTAGAAAGGTGAGCGGATCAGGTTATCATGCCAACGTCCACCTATTGTTTTTAAGTGGTACAATAAGTTTCACATTATGTAGGTGTGATCTTAAATGTGGTTATTTATATATCTTTACTCCACAGTTGAGTGACTACTTGAGAGATATTTAGAATTCATCACACCTACCTCAGAAAAGTACTAATGGTCTGATGTTCTCTATATTGTGAGATTGTGCATCATAAAATTGGGATCTCCCATTTTTAAGTAAGTCCATGGCTACCAGTATATATATCAATTCTTTCCCTCCATTTGTTTTAGCTTAATTTGGAATGCGACTGCTCTGATATTTTATCCTAATGTTGAGTTATATGTTTATTATATACTTGTTATTTTAACAGTGTAGGGAAAGGTTTGCTTTCAAGGTTGACTCTAGTTATTACACATGTGAATCAAATGAATTTTATGAATTGTATTTTCTTTATAATGGATTTTGTATAATTTGTATAATTGAAATAATGAAGTCTTAATTGTCTCTTGTTCTTTATTATATATTTCAGAATTGTTTGTGGTGCCTGAAGAAGGCGTTTTCTTAACGCTGAAACGCGCGTCGATGAAACTAACTGCCACTTTTTTGTATTAATTAAGTGTTTTTAAATTGAATCTTTTGTAATTTTGTTGTTCCATGTAATAATGGTTTTAATTTTACTGTATATTTATTAGTATGTATTATGTTGTATATGATTTATGATTGTAATATGAATGTTTATTAAAGAGCAATATAGTTTTAAAATAGAATGTATTCTTTCATGTCCCTTTTTGCAACCTTGAGTCCTATGCTGTTGTTGTGATTGCCTAGGATTGTTATATACAAACCAACCCATGAGGCACAGGGTCAGACTGATTTGCATATGGCCATATCTGAACTGGGGTGTCAGAGTGGGCTAAAGAATGGTGATGGATTAAACCCAGATCTCTTGACTGGGTGTCAGTGTTTGATTGGTTCAGATGCTCCGTCCATCACCACCCACTTTTGTACCGCTTTCCCACACTAGTGAGGCACCATTTTTATCGGGAGACCTGGGGGAATGTTCGACGGTAGGAAATTTGTGTGAGCCCGGTGATGCCACACTTTCCCACACAAAAATGTGTGAAAAAACTGTTTTTTTCAGCTAAAATTGAGGTTTGCAAGGGATTGTGGGTAATGGAACGTTGGGGGATTCACGCAAGTCATACCTCCTTCAAAGCCCCCGGTTGTCTACTTTCCAGAAATGTGTAGGTTTAGTAGGTTTCCCTAGATGACGGCAGAGCTAGAGTTCACAAACTACAGCTAGGCACTTTGCCAGTAAAGGGTAATTTTTCACTGTGAAATTAAGGTATGACCATGTTACGTTTTGCGCCGTTTCCTGTCGCAGGCACTAGGCTGACCCACACAAGTGGGGTACCGTTTTTCTCAGAAGACTTTGGGGAACGCAGGGTGGAATGAAATTTGTGGATCCACACAGATTCCAGAACTTTCCACCACAGAAATGTGGGGAAAATTTAGTTTTCTGTCAATCTTTTAGGTTTGCAAGGGATTCTGGGTAACAGAACCTGGAGGGAGGCAGTCAAGTCACCTTATCCTGGATTCCCCTGGGTGTCTAGTACTCAAAAGTGTATAGGTTTGCTAGGTTTCCCTAGGTGCCGGCAGAGCTGGTGTTCAAAAACTACAGCTAGGCACTTTGCCAAAAAAGGGTCATTTTTCACTGCAAAATTGAGGTGTGACCACGGTGCGTTTTGCTCCGTTTCTTGTCGCAGGCACTACACTGACCCACACAAGTGGGGTACCATTTTTCACTGAACACTTTGAGGAACACGTGGTGGAAAGAAATTTGTAGATCCATGCAGATTCGAGAACTTTCCACCACAGAAATGTGGAGAAAATGTGTTTTTTTTGTCCATTTTTTAAGTTTTCAAGGGATTCTGGGTAAAGAACCTGGTGGAAGGCATTCAAGTTACCCCATCCTGGATTTCCCTGGGTGTCTAGTTCTCAAAAGTGTATAGGTTTGCTAGGTTTCCCTAGGTGCTGGCAGAGCTGGGTTCAAAAACTACAGCTAGGCACTTTGCCAAAAAAGGGTCATTTTTCACTGCGAAATTGAGGTGTGACCACGTTGCATTTTGCGCCGTTTCCTGTCGCAGGCACTACACTGAACCACACAAGTGGGGTACCAATTTTCACGGAACACTTTGGGGGACACATGGTGGAATGAAATTTGTAGATCCATGCAGATTCCAGAACTTTGCACCACAGAAATGTGGAGAAAATGTGTTTGTTTGTCAATTTTTTAAGTTTGCAAGGGATTCTGGGTAACAGAACCTGGTGGAAGGCAGTCAAGTCACCCCATCCTGGATTCCCCTGGGTGTCTAATGTTCATAAATGTATAGGTTTGCTAGGTTTTCCTAGGTGTCAGCAGAGCTAGGGTTCAAAAACTACAGCTAGGCACTTTGGCAAAAAAAGATAGTTTTTCACTGCGAAATTGAGGTGTGACCACGTTGCGTTTTACGCCATTTCCTGTCGCAGGCACTAGGCTGACCCCCACAAGTGGGGTACCATTTTTCCCTGAACACTTTGGGGAACACGTGGTGGAATGAAATTCGTAGATCCATGCAGATTCGAGAACTTTCCACAACAGAAATGTGGAGAAAATGTGGGGGTTTTTTTGTCATTTTTTTAAGTTTGCAAGGGATTCTAGGTAACAGAACCTGGTGGAAGGCAGTCAAGTCACCTCATCCTGGATTCCCCTGGGTGTCTAGTTCTCAAAAGTGTATAGGTTTGCTAGGTTTCCCTAGGTGCTGGCAGAGCTGGGTTCAAAAACTACAGCTAGGCACTTTGCCAAAAAAGGGTCATTTTTCACTGCGAAATTGAGGTGTGACCACGTTGCGTTTTGCGCCGTTTCCTGTCGCAGGCACTACACTGAACCACACAAGTGGGGTACCAATTTTCACGGAACACTTTGGGGGACACATGGTGGAATGAAATTTGTAGATCCATGCAGATTCCAGAACTTTGCACCACAGAAATGTGGAGAAAATGTGTTTGTTTGTCAATTTTTTAAGTTTGCAAGGGATTCTGGGTAACAGAACCTGGTGGAAGGCAGTCAAGTCACCCCATCCTGGATTCCCCTGGGTGTCTAATGTTCATAAATGTATAGGTTTGCTAGGTTTCCCTAGGTGTCAGCAGAGCTAGGGTTCAAAAACTACAGCTAGGCACTTTGGCAAAAAAAGATAGTTTTTCACTGCGAAATTGAGGTGTGACCACGTTGCGTTTTACGCCATTTCCTGTCGCAGGCACTAGGCTGACCCCCACAAGTGGGGTACCATTTTTCCCTGAACACTTTGGGGAACACGTGGTGGAATGAAATTCGTAGATCCATGCAGATTCGAGAACTTTCCACCACAGAAATGTGGAGAAAATGTGGGGTTTTTTTTGTCCATTTTTTAAGTTTGCAAGGGATTCTGGGTAAAGAACCTGGTGGAAGGCAGTCAAGTCACCCCATCCTGGATTTCCCTGGATGTCTAGTTTTCAGATACGTATAGGTTTGCTAGGTTTCCCTAAGTGCCGACAGGGCTAGGGTTCAAAAACTACAGCCAGGCACTTTGGCAAAAAAAGATAGTTTTTCACTGCGAAATTGAGGTGTGACCACATTGCGTTCCTGTCGCAGGCAATAGGCCGACCCACACAAGTGGGTTAACATTTTTCTCGGGAGACTTTGGGGAACGCAGGGTGGAAGGAAATTTGTGGATACATGCAGATTCCAGAACTTTCCTCCACAGAAATATGGAGAAAATCAGTTTTTTTTGTAAATGTTTTAGGTTTGCAAGGGATTCTGGGTAACAGAACCTGTGAGAGGCAGTCAAGTCACCCCATCCTGGATTACCCTGGGTGTCTAGTTTTCAAAAATGTATAGGTTTACTAGGTTTCCCTAGGTGCCGACAGAGCTAGGGTTCAAAAACTACAGCTAGACACTTTGCCAAAAAAAAGTAATTTTTCACTGTGAATTTGAGGTATGACCATGCTGCGTTTTGTGCCGTTACCTGTCGCAGGCACTAGGCTGACCCCCACAAGTGGGGTACCATTATTCTCGGATGACTTTTGGGAACACAGGGTGGAATGAAATTTGTGGATCCACGTAGATTCCTGAACTTTCCACCACAGAAATGTGGGGAAAATGTGGTTTTATGTCGATCTTTTAGGTTAGCCAGGGATTCTGGGTAACAGAACCTGGAGGGAGGCAGTCAAGTCACTCCATCCTGGATTCCCCTGGGAGTCTAGTACTCAAAAGTGTATAGGTTTGCTAGGTTTCCCTAGGTGCCGGCAGAGCCAGGGCTCAAAAACTACAGCTAGGCACTTTGGCAAAAAAGGGTCATTTTTCACTGCGAAATTGAGGTGTGACTACTTTGCGTTTTGCGCAGTTTCCTGTCGCAGGCACTACACTGACACACACAAGTGGGGTACCATTTTTCACAGAACACTTTGGGGAACACAGGGTGTAATGAAATTTGTAGATCCACGCAGATTCTAGAACTTTACACCACAGACATGTGGAGAAAATGTGTTTTTTTGTCTATTTTTTAAGTTTGCAAGGGATTCTAGGTAACAGAACCTGGTGGAAGGCAGTCAAGTCACCCCATCCTGGATTCCCCTGGGTGTCTCGTTTTTAGAAATGTATAGGTTTGCTAGGTTTCCCTAGGTGTCAGCAGAGCTAGGGTTCAAAAACGACAGCTAGGCACTTTGCCAAAAAAGGGTATTTTTTCACTGCGAAATTGAGGTGTGACCACGTTGCGTTTTATGACATTTCCTGTTGCAGGCACTAGGCTGACCCACAAAAGTGGGGTACCATTTTTCTCTTAACACTTTGGGGAACACGTGGTAGAATGAAATTTGTAGATCCATGCAGATTCGAGAACTTTAAACCACAGAAATTTGGGTTTTTTTGTCCATTTTTTAAGTTTGCAAGGCATTCTGGGTAAAGAACCTGGTGAAAGGCAGTCAAGTCTCCCCATCCTGGATTTCCCTGGGTGTCTAGTTTTCAGATACGTAAAGGTTTGCTAGGTTTCCCTAGGTGCCGACAGAGCTAGGGTTCAAAAACGACAGCTAGGCACTTTGCCAAAAAAAGGTCATTTTTCACTGCGAAATTGAGGTGTGACCATGTTGCGTTTTGTGGCGTTTTCTGTTGCATGCAATAGGCCGACCCACACAAGTGGGTTAACATTTTTCTCGGAAGACGTTGGGTAAAGCAGGGTGGGAGGACATTTGTGGATACACGCAGATTCCAGAACTTTCCACCACAGAAATTTGGAGAAAATATGTTTTTTTTGTCAATGTTTTAGGTTTGCAAGGGATTCTGGGTAACAGAACCTGTGAGAGGCATTCAAGTCACCCCATCCTGGATTCCCCTGGGTGTCTAGTTTTCAAAAATGTATAGGTTTACTAGGTTTCCCTTGGTGCCGGCAGAGCTAGGGTTAAAAAACCACAGCTAGGCACTCTGCCAAAAAAGGGTCCTTGTTTCACTGCGAAATTGAGGTGTGACCACGTTGCATTGTGTTCCGTTTCCTATCGCAGGCACTAGGACGACCCACACAAATGGGGTACCTATTTTCTTGGAAGACGTTCGGGAACGCGGGGTGAAAGGAAATTTGTGGATACATGCAAATTCCAGAACTTTCCACCACAAAAAATGTGGAGAAAATGTATTTTTTGGGACAATTTTTTAAGTTTGCAAGGGTTTTTGGGTAACAGAACCTGGTGGGAGGCAGTTAAGTCACACTATCCTGGATTCCCCTGGGTGCCTCGTTTTCAAAAATATATAGGTTTGCTAGGTTTCCCTAGGTGCCGGCAGAGCTAGGGTCAAAAACTACAGCTAGGCACTTTGCAAAAAAAGGGCAATTTTTCACAGCAAAATTGAGGTGCGACCACATTGCGTTTTGCCCTGTTTCCTTTTGCAGGCACTACGCCGACCTACACAAGTGAGGTACCATTTTTCTCAGAAGACTTTGGGGAATGCGGGTGAGTAGAAATTTGTGGATCCATGCAGATTCCAGAACTTTCCTTCACAGAAATGTGGGGAAAATTTGTTGTTTTGGTCAGTTTTTTAGGTTCGCAGGGGATTCTGGGTAACAGAACCTGGTGGGAGGCAGTAAAGTCACCCTATCCTGGATTTCCCAGGGTGTCTAAAAAATGTATAGGTTTGCTATGTTTCCCTAGGAGCCGTCAGAGCTAGGGTACCAAAACTACATCTAGGAAATCTGCCAAAAAAGGGTAATTTTTCACTGCAAGATTGATGTGTGTCCACGTTGCGTTTTGCGCCGTTTCCTGTTGCGGGCACAAGGCCGACACACACAAGTGAAGTACCGTTTCTATTGGTAGACTTAGGGTAATTCAGATTTGTAAATCAACTGTTACTACCTATTGAGTTTTCATGCATTTCTCCCTTTCAAATGAAAGACATTGTGTAAAAAAGAGGTCATTTTGAAAAATAACCAATAATTCTCATGCTAAAATGAGTATCCTCAATTTTGAAAATGTGCAAATATATACTGTTTCTAAACTCTATAATTTGTACCCAATTCATAAATACATAGGTGTCTTTCATATCGATTTTTTCATGTATACATTTTCCCAGAATAATTGCTCTATACCCGGTACATAATAAAATACCATTGCCAGTTGCTGTTCAGTTTTTGGGTCTGGGTTCGTCAGGTTCTTGGTGAACCTACAAGTCCTATATATCCCCACAACCAAGAAAGTCCAGCGGATGTAACGGTATATTGCTTTCAAAGAGATGTCATAATTAAAAGAAGTTACAGGTGAAAAAGTTGACAAAGGCCTGTTTTTTTTAACTTATTTTCAATTTTTCGAATATTTAACTGCTAGTTTCTATAAAGAAACCTTCATGGATTTAGACAAATGGCCCCTTTATGAATTAAGAATTTTGTCTATTTTGTCTACGTTTCTGAAATGTATAGCTTTACAGGATCCATTATTGCTTTCATACCCATTTTTACCATTAACTGGAAGGAGGTTGAAAGCACTAAAAATAACAAAAATAGGCTATGTCTCAGAAAAAGGCCAAAACTTTGTGAAAAATGTTGGTTCTCTGACAAAAGACTGGGGGCCTGATTCACAGAACTAGCTTAAGACAAAATCCTAAACTTACTACTATTTTGGTATTCACAGAAGGCACTTACTCATTTTGGTATTCACAGAAGGCACTTACTCATTTCGGTATTCACAGAAGTTAGTAGTCCTAACTTTAGGACTCCTAAATGCCTTCTGTGAATACCGAAAGTCTTAAAATTAGGATGTTACTCAGTTTAGTAGTAGTAAAGTTAGGACTCCTAGCTTTAGGATGCCTAAATGCCTTCTGTGAATAGCAAAAGTCTCAAAATTAGGATTTTTATAAATTTAGTAGTAGTAAAGTTAGGACTATTAACTTTAGAACTCCTAAATGCCTTCTGTGAATTACAAAAGTCTTAAAATTAGAATTTTTCTCAATTTAGTAGTAGTAAAGTTAGGACTCCTAACTTTAGGATGCCTAAATGCCTTATGTGAATTACTTAAGTCTTAAAATTAGGATTTTTCTCAGTTTAGTAGTAGTAAAGTTAGGACTCCTAACTTTAGGACGCCTAAATGCCTTCTGTGAATAGCGAAAGTCTTGAAATTAGGATTTTTCTCAGTTTAGTAGTAGTAAAATTGAGAAAAATCCTAATTTTAAGACTTTTGGTATTCACAGAAGGCATTTAGGAGTCCTAAAGTTAGGAGTCCTAACTTTACTACTACTAAATTGAGAAAAATCCTAACTTTAAGACTTTGGGTATTCACAGAAGGCATTTAGGAGTCCTAAAGTTAGGACTCCTAACTTCTGTGAATACCGAAATGAGTAAGTGCCTTCTGTGAATACCAAAATGAGTAAGTGCCTTCTGTGAATACTAAAATGGTAGTAAGTTTAGGATTTTGTCTTAGGTTAGTTCTGTGAATCGGGCCCTGTCATTCTCTAAAATATGGGAAAATGGTGATTTCAGCCCCACTAACACTTTTTTGATAACATTTCCAGGGAAAAACCCAGAGGTTTTCATTTGAAGCCCTTTTTTCCCATTTTTCTGAAAAAAAAATGTTACTGTATTTTGCTTAATTTCTGGGACCACTCCAAGGGAATCCACAAACCCTAGGTACCTTTACAATCCCCATGATGTTGGAAGAAAAGGATGCAAAATTGGCATGGATTCCTTATATGGTCAAAAAGTTACAGGGGCTTAAGTGCGCATACCCCAAATAGCCAAAAAAGGCTTAGCACAGGAGGAGAAAAAGCCTAGCAGCGAAGGGGTTAATGGGCGTGTTCTTCTTCCCGCCATGGGTGTTTTTACACAGGTGCCATCTTGAAAGCATACAGATGTCGACAACTTCCATCCAGCAATAAGGTTTTAAATCACTCGATTAATGCAGTCCGAATACATTCCATTTCACTAAATGTCATCTTGTGTATGCGAAGTATAAGTAACATTAATATTAAAGGAGCATTTATAAAATGGAATCCTAAGTTGCTGATTATGGTGCACAATTCCTTGCATCATTTCCCATTTGAAGAATAGTTGATAACATTCTTGGGTGAGGTAATGTAAATTGATGCTATACTCATACAAACAATTCTTATGTTCTCACTCAAAATATTAGTTCGTAATGGCTGAACATATTGTCAATATAATTTTTTGTTATATCCGTACTTACAATTTAATTTGAAATAATAATACTATATGAAACCAAATCTAATGACATTACTAACAATGTTAATACATAATCCCAAGGTTAAACACATTGTTAATATTTATTACCCAGTCTGTTACTCAGCATGATTTAAGACAAAGTTCCAATTCTCAATGATTCAATGACATCAATGATATTGTTTGTCCATGCTCACACAGGTTACGCAAACTCTCTTATGTATATTGTTTTCCCTCTGGTAATTGTATGATAACATTCCTTTTTACATGGCTTCTACACATTATATACATTGTGGAGACATTACCCTATCAGTTATATATATCCAAATTCAATCGCCAAGAAATATTGTAATTCTTGATCAGTATTTAGCCCATACTCTACAGATCCCAAACGCATGATCCATTTTTGAAAACTAAATACCCAAGGGAATCCATGATGGGGTGACTACTGTGTCTCTCACAAGGTTCTGTTACCCAGAATCCCTTGAGAACATCTAACTTTGAAAAAAAACAGATTTTCTCCACATTTCTATGATTGAAAGTTCTGGAATATGCGTGGGTCTACAAACTTCTACCTACTCTGCATTCTCCATGGTCTCCCGATAAAAATGGTACCGCACTTGTGTGGGTGGTCCAATTGCTCGCAGCAGGAAGGGCCCAAAACCTATTGTGGAGATATCAAAATTGCCTTTCACAAAACGACCTGGTTTTGCAAATGAGCTCACCTCAGTTTTTGCCCCACGCTCTGCGGCGATATAGGGAAACCTACCAAATCCAGATATCTTTGAAAACTAGAAACCTGGGGGAGTTCTGGGAGGTATGGCTTGTGTGGACCCCCCATGTTTTTCCACCCAAAACCCCCTGCGAACCTTAAATGTAGCTTACAAAAAATTATATTTATTCTCACATTTCTTTATGGAAAAGTTATAGGTTGACCAGGGTGACACAAATTTCCTACTAGCCAGCGTTTCCCCAGGTCTTCCAATAAAAAATGGTACCTCACTTGTGTGGGTAGACATAGTGGAAACAACAGGAAATGGCCCATATAGTACTGTGGAGACTTCAAAATTACCTATCATAAAACAACCTGGTTTTGAATGGGGGGGGGTCACCTTGACCCAGGGCTCCGCGGCCATCTAGGGAAACTAACCAAACCCACACATTTCTATAAACTAGACAGCTGCGGACGTCCACAGACTTATGTGTTGCGTTAATCCCCCAATGTTTTACTCCACAGAATTTCTGTGTTGGAAAGTAGTGGGATCACCGGGCCGCCACAAATGTCCTACCACTCAGTAGTCCCCAAGGTCTCCCGATGAAAAAGGTACCTCACTTGTGTGGTTAGGCATAGTGGCTGCAACAGAAAATGGCCCAAATCGTACTTTGGAGACTTCAAAATAATGTATCATAAAAAGACCTGGTTTTGAAAGGGGGGTCACAAGGGTTTTTGGCCCTGGGATCGGCGGCCATCCAGGGAAACCTACCAAACTCACACATATCTGAAAACTAGACACCCTGGGGAGTCCAGTGAGGTATGGCTTGCATGGATCCCCCAGCATTTTCCTACCCAGAATCCCCCACAAACCTCACATTTAGCTGAAAAAAAAGCACTTTTCTAAACATTTTTGTGTTGGATCACCGTGCCGGCATGAATGTCCTACCACCCAGCTTTCCTTTGGTCTCACAAATAGAATGATACCTCACTTGTGTGGCTGTCCAATGCAGAATCAACAAAAAATGTGTTTTAAACAAATGTAGCATTTCGCTGTTCTATACCCTTAATCCCTATGTTTTTAGCCCTTCCCAGTCACAGGCCCTTAGCCTACCCAAGTGAGGTATCATTTTACATTTGACATCAATATTGTAGTATAAATCTTTATTCAGTAAAAAATTTCACCATAAAAGAATACATTTTATACAATTATACATTACTATTTGGTTAAAAGAAAAAGGGAAATGAAGAACATTATATAAAACCTAGCACAATAAAATTTCCTTGGTAAAGTGAAACCTGCACATTATACAGTACGTTGGGTGATTTTTAGGAGGCCCCAACCAGCATTCTCATCAGTACACTGTTGCATAATGGTTGGGATGACTTCAAAAGCCGTACTAATCTCAACATATAGTCCAACCAATAGGGGCCAGCTAACTGTTTGGCGGGGGAGAGTGTTGCTTCATCCTCCTAATGCGAGTCAACCATGCACTACTCAGGAATTTGGCCACCCCGCATACCATGGCAGAGGAAGACGGGTCAGTGGTGAGAACTCGTAAGGCCATTCTATGGCACCTCAAACCCAACCCCATACATACTGGTTTCAGCCAAACCTTCCTAGCAACTTTGTAAGCGGGGCAGGCAAAAAGTAAATGCGCCACAGACTCCTTTGGAGCCGGGCACCCGGGGCAGGGGCGCGGAGAGCCACCAGCGTTGGACCACCCCGAAGTGAACTTGTGCACCGGAAGGGTCCCATACCTGAGTTTTAAATAAAGGGCTCTATCCAGGGGCTTGACTATGAGATCGAGGAAGGGTTCCAACTTCCTAGACCATTTAAACTCTAAGAACCGCTCTGCGAGTAAACCCCCAACCCCACTGCGTGTTGCCTCTGCCTGAACCCACTCCCAGTATAACTTCTTAATCACTGGTTTGGGAGGTGGCTTTTGACTCGCCCACACATCCCTCAGGCCCAGTTGCACCGCCAGCTGCCTCACATTGCTCAACCACCCGATCTTATTACCGATGTCCAGCAAAATTAGTTCATCCAGCACGGCAGCATAGTTGGCGAGCTCCACAGTCCTTCGCAGCCGAACCCAAAACAGTAGGGGGCGCAGCCGCACAAGATCTTTAAAGGATCGCCTGCCCAGATCTAGCCGCAAAGGAATTAGCGGGTGGAGACAGGGAGAGCCACCAAGTCCCTCAGAAACTTGTTTTCCGCTGCAACTAGCTCTGCAACATTTTCGAGCCCCCACAGCTCCGAGCCATACAGAGCAGCCGGGAGGATCTGACCCTCATAGATTGCCATGACCGGTGCCACGGGTTTACTAGTTGAATCCCGAGGCTCTCTCAGAGTCAC
Organism: Lissotriton vulgaris; assembly: GCF_964263255.1. Classification (NCBI taxonomy): domain Eukaryota; kingdom Metazoa; phylum Chordata; class Amphibia; order Caudata; family Salamandridae; genus Lissotriton; species Lissotriton vulgaris. Next base: position 1,944,704,087 of record NC_141689.1, read on the forward strand.
CCCTGACACTCTTTTATGGCTGAGCATCATTTTAGCCAGGTGGTCCTTCCAATTCATCCGACTATTTACCCGCACCCCCAAATAGTCGAATAAACGAATCAAACTCCAGGGGTGCCCCATTGAGCGTGAAGTTATTTCTAAATCTTTTGGAGGGTGAGAGAGCCATGAGCTTAGTTTTTGAGGTATTAATAGTGAGTCCTCTATCTATACAAAAGGAGCTGAATCGGTGTAGGAGCCTTTGAAGTCCCACCGGGGATTTGGAGATCAGTATGGTGTCATCCGCGAAGAGTAGAGTGGGAATTCTTTCCCCCGCCAGGGATGGTGCGTCCACCTCTTCCTCTCTCAGATGATCCACCACTCCATTTACAAATAGAGAGTAGAGGGTCGGTGCCATAACGCATCCCTGGCGTACTCCCCTCCTCACGGGCACCCTATCTGTCAACTGGCCCAGGGTGCCCCATCTGATCCTCGCATAATTCCCCACGTGGAGCCTTACAATAAAACTCAAAAGAGACCCAGGAAAACCCATCTTCTCCAACGTCTCCCATAGCCTTGCTCGAGGGACCAGGTCGAAAGCCGTTTTGAGATCGATGAAAGCCATATAAAGGCTACCCCTTTTGATGGTGACTGACTTCCAATAGATCCCAAAAAAGCGAAAGACCTGGTCCATTGTGCCCATCTTCTGGCGGAATCCTGCTTGAAGGTGGGAGAGGATTTGTTCCTCTTCCATCCAGGCTCCAACCCTTGAGATAATAACCCTGCCAACCACTTTTTGAATCACGTCTATCAGACTGATGGGTCTGTAATTGGCAGGGTCCTCTCTAGCCCCCTTTTTAAACACAGTGACCACCTCTGCGCCCTTCCAAGAGTCTGGCACGGGATGACCGCTGTCGATGAGGTTCATTATAAGGGCAATTAGTTCGGCCCAAGCCCTAGGTTCCTTTATCAAAAGGTCCCCCGGTATCCCATCCGGGCCGGCCGCCTTCTTCGGGAGCAGATGTCTGATAGCCGCTACTACCTCCGAGGGCAAGAATGGATCCTCAAGCTCCCTTATAAGTTCCCCTTCTCTACGCCAGGCTGCCGTTTAAACAAGGGGCGATTTCAGTTCCACCATATAGTGCCGAAAAGTGGTCTACCCATTGCTGACTTGTTATGTGGGTGGCTAGTGGCTGTGCGCTCTGTTGCCTAGCTTTATTAATAAGGTCCCAGAATAACCTTGGATTTCTCATGGTGACATCACAGTTTAAATCCTGCCAATATTGTTCCTCCCACTCTCGTTTGGCCTGTGCCACTACCCTTAAATAGTCCTTCCTATCCGCTCTAACTAGTGAGGAATCTTTTTTGAGTTGGGCAGCTGTTAGCTCTTGTCGTTTCCCCTTACACTTGGCCGAGTACCAGGGATTACTAGAAATGGGAGGTATATTATTAGCTCTATGGCTTTTCCCTTTGGTTGAAAAATATTGGCTCACCTGCTCTATTGTATTTTTGTAGGCTGTATCAAAAGCAATGGGCGGTTCCGGGGCACATCCAATCCCTTGTTGCCGTGCTGCCAAGTCCAAGGTCAGATCTACCACAAGAGATTTTATACTCCCAAGTTGTTCTTCCTTTAATTGTGCCTTGTCCCATTTCAACCTACGGTTACTATTGTAGGGGGCAACCTCTTTGGTTAACCTCAAGGGAGCACTGGTCTCCCCACCCTTTGGGTTACCCCACCTAAACTTGGTGCAGAGGGGGTTGTGGTCGCTATCCTGTGTAGCCACCACCTCCATATCTATTAGGTCTTTCCACAATCTAACATCCAGTAAGATGTAATCAATTCTAGACGGAGCATTAAGCCTGTTGAATGTCATTGCACCAACCCTGTTGGACAAAGTCCTACCGTTGAGTGCTCTTAAGTTATGTTCCCTAGTGAGGGCGTTAATTTGTATTGCCCTTGCTGACCATTTTCGAATAGGGGGTATTGACAAGGTTGGAATAGACCATCTAGAATCTTCTCCCTCTGTGCCCAAGGGATCATCCCCGCTAAGAGGTTCAAACGTGCAGTTAAAATCCCCGCCCACTATAATTTTAGCAGAAGGGGAACACTTAGCTATTGCTAAGTCTAAACTCGTTAAGGTTACTGAGGAAGTGTCCTCCGGTGTCCCTCTAGCATAAACATTAAATAATTCAAGCCTACTCCTCTCAGCGTATCCCCTGGATGAGAGGTGTAGGAGGTCCCTACACGCTGAATCTTGAATAACAACATCCCAATCCAGATCAATTTTGATCCAAGCCGACAGTCCTCCCGCGGGTCTGCCCTTCCCATTACTTACTGCGGGGGAGAAATATGTAGTGTAGCCTGATTTGTGTAGTGGGAGCAGGCTCCAGGTTTCCTGGAATAGGCAGACATCAAACTTCTCGATGAATGTGTGCCATTCCGGTAGAGCCATCTTTCTTTTTAACCCTGCCATGTTCCAGGATAACAGGTGTATAACCCTGTGACCTATAGGAGCCAAACCAGGAGCCCCCTTACTCCCATTCCTGCCCCCCTCCTTAGTCATGGGAATGGCATCCATATAGGTAGATGGCTTGGGGGATACAATGCTACCAACTATGGAGTCTATACGCGGTACATCCGTAGTGGCTCTAGTGATGCTACTATCCGAGCTTTGGGCTACCAAGGGACCTGCCTGTCTATTGTCATTTCCTCTTGCCACCCTTGGTGCCTCAAGATCAGTGCCCATTGGGTTAACCATACTTAGTCGGCCACCCCTCTCCCCCATAGACTGTGAGCATCAGTCGCTATCTTCCATACCGGATAGCAATGAGAACCTGTTGCCTGTCTCCAAAGGGGTAAAGGGCCTCAAGTGCTCCATTCTACTATTGGTATTTCTGTTGTTTCTCTGGGGTGCCGTGATCCAGCCAAAAGGGTCAACCGTCTGGACGGGATATTGGCCATGAGGGGCATACCTATTGCTATATAATGGTGGAGGGTTAGCATGGGGAGGGTACAACCCATTTGTAAAAGATGGGGGAAGCACCACGGATCTAGGGTAAAAATATGTCAGAGGCCGTGGGGTGATACAATTATCCCCGCTTCCAGTGGGCCAATTTAATATGTAATCCACTGCACGCGGGTCTCTAAAATTGACCACCACCAGGTCACCCTCAATATCTTTACATCTGCTACCCAACCAGTTAAGCCGCCTGACATGCACTATCTCCCCGTCGATGTTATGTGAAATGGGCCTGTAAGTGCGCAACCAGTGCATTATTTTGTTTTTCAATTGAGCATAGGCCTCTCTCTTGTTATCTAGTAACGGCCGGACCCCTGTCAAGACGACCACAAAAGGCACCGCTTGTGGAGGTATCTCCACTTGTGGCCTTTTGGTCGCTGGAACTCTAATGTGTCTGGCGCTTCCCTGTTCCTCCCGCTTATTTCCTGTGGGGGCCGTTGTTTATCCCCTCTGGGAGTCACCCACTGGCCCTGCTACTGGGATGTTTGGAGGCTTTAGAGGGGGCGGTCTTTGGTGTACAGGGTCGGCCCTACCAGGGGGCTGTGACTTCGACTTGGGGGGGCTGGATTGGTGCTGTTAGAGCATTGGTAGTGGGTAGCCTTAAGGCGGTTGTGGGCGGAGCAACCCCAGTCACCTGGGCCTTAGCTAAGGTAACCATACTACTTATGGCAGTCTCCAAGATGGTAAGTCTAATCTAAACTTTCTTTATGCTCTCACTAATGGGCAGGAGCAGAGACCTAAGTAACAATTCCAAGTTCCCTAACGAAGTGACGGGAGGTAATGCATTCGGTAGTGGGTCCCCAGGAGTATTGTCATGGTCTGTAATGTTGGTACCCACGGCAGATGGAGCCACTACTAGCGGTAGTGGCAGAGTTGGATGAGATTCTGGCACCTCCACTGTTACCGTATCAGGAATGGCAGCGGGCTTTGAAGCTTCCCCAAAATCAGAGTGGGGAATTTTAGCTTTGCCCTGCCCTCCCCTCAACTTCCTTCTTCTCTTACTTGGAGGTGGGCCTTGCATCTCTACCACAGCAACTTGTTTCGGCTTTGTCTTCTTTGGCTTTACTGCAGTGGGACTCTGGGTGATTACATCAACAGCCGAACAACTGAGACTGGGAAGGGGGGAGGCACTTATAACCTGGTCGGGAGGCAAACAGGGATTGGGAATACAATCCCGCAATAGAAGAGGGACACCATCCTGAGATAGTGGATCCTCGCTAATGTTTGGAGAGCCTCCCTCCTGGGCGACAAGATGAGAAGTGGTGTCGATAAGGGGTCTATTTTTCATGTTTTCGATAGAGCGACGACGCTCTGCCCTGCGCTCAGCCAAGGAAGTTTCCTTATCACCATCACCCGGGACCCTGGAGAAATTATTGTCCAATGTCCCATTTTTAGCTCCCACCACCCTCCCAGTGAGTCCCTCCACAGCCGGCGAACCCATTCCCGTCGCCTGTGTCAACGTCCACAGTTCCAGTAAAATACAGGCGTAAGAGATTAGGCCCAGCACAGCCTACACTGGCCTACGAGGGCCTCAGAGGGCCCGCCCTTTGCCCGGGCTTAGCCCCGCGCTTTGTCCCGCGCGCGTCCCGTTTCGCGGAAAGCCCAGACTACTCTTGTAAGCCTCAGCAGTTAAGGGGGCGTGGCCGCTGCGGGAAGAGGCTGCAGCTGGTTCGATCGCCTTGCAGTCCCACAGCGGTAGGGAGGAGGGCAGCGGCTCACCGGCGAGCAGGCACAGCGCCTGCGGCGTCCACACAGCCCCAGCAGCAACACAGCAAGAGTCCAACTCCCCCAAAGGTCCAAACAGGAAGGCAGCACAAGTGAGTAGCACCCGCGCAGCGGGTGCTGCGGAAGGTTATACCTTTCCGATGTCAAGGGGGCGTGGCCGCTGCGGGAAGAAGCTGCAGCTGGTTCAATCGCCTCGCAGTCCCGCAGCGGTAGGGAGGAGGTCAGCGGCTCACCGGCGAGCAGGCACAGCGCCTGCGGCATCCACACAGCCCCAGCAGCAACACAGCAAGGGTCCAACTCCCCCAAAGGTCCAAACAGGAAGGCAGCACAAGTGAGTAGCACCCACGCAGCGGGTGCTGCGAAAGGTTATACCTTTCTGATGTCAAGGGGGCGTGGCCGCTGCGGGAAGAGGCTGCAGCTGGTTCGATCGCCTCGCAGTCCCGCAGAGGTAGGGAGGAGGTCAGCGGCTCACCGGCGAGCAGGCACTGCGCATGCGGCGTCCACACAGCCCCAGCAGCAACACAGCAAGGGTCCAACTCCCCCAAAGGTCCAAAAAGGAAGGCAGCACAAGTGAGTAGCACCCGCGCAGTGGGTGCTGCCAAAGGTTATACCTTTCCGATGTCAAGGGGCCGTGGCCTCTGTGGGAAGAGGCTGCCACTGGTTTGATCGCCTCGCAGTCCCGCAGCGGTAGGGAGGAGGTCAGTGGCTCACCGGCAAGCAGGCACAGCGCCTGCGGCGTCCACACAGCCCCAGCAGCAACACAGCAAGGGTCCAACTCCCCCAAAGGTCCAAACAGGAAGGCAGCACAAGTGAGTAGCACCCGCGCAGCGGGTGCTGCGAAAGGTTATACCTTTCCGATGTCAAGGGGGCGTGGCCACTGCGGGAAGAGGCTGCAGCTGGTTCAATCGCCTTGCAGTCCCGCAGCGGTAGGGAGGAGGTCAGCGGCTGACCGGCGAGCAGGCACAGCGCCTGCGGCGTCCACACAGCCCCAGCAGCAACACAGCAAGGGTCCAACTCCCCCAAAGGTCCAAACAGGAAGGCAAGACAAGTGAGTAGCACCCGCGCAGCGGGTGCTGCGATAGGTTATACCTTTCCGATGTCAAGGGGGCGTGGCCGCTGTGGGAAGAGGCTGCAGCTGGTTCGATCACCTCGCAGTCCCGCAGCGGTAGGGAGGAGGTCAGCGGCTCACCGGCGAGCAGGCACAGCGCCTGCGGCGTCCACACAGCCCCAGCAGCAACACAGCAAGGGTCCAACTACCCAAAGGTCCAAACAGGAAGGCAGCACAAGTGAGTAGCATCAATATTTAAAACTCAATATCGTGGTTTGGGTATATTTTAGGTGTCAATATTCTGTCAGTGAACCATTATTGTCTGGGTGTACTCAAAAAGTCACTAAAGTAATCTGTGTTCATTCCACAAAAGCAGTTAGGCTTAACTTTGATGCAATTTGCAAAGTATTTATGTAGAGCAAACATCAATAAAGTGACAATGCCACAGAAGAAAAAATTCACACCAATTTAGAAAAACAGAGTAAAGATAAATAAATAAAATGAGAACAAAATAACAAAAAAACATTCAGTTGAACTGGAGGTATGCAGTTTCAAAGAATTTAGGGAACATAGTGCTTAGAAGTAAATAGTGGCAATTACAGTTATCTGGCACACTGAACTGTGATAAAGTCTCAAGTTTAGGCTGACTGAGATCAGCTGTAGGCTGGGCACAGGACCAAGTTTGGCTCGCTGAATTAGTACCTTTTGTCATTTGGAAGCAAAATGCAAAGTATGCTTCAGCCTGTGCCGAGCTGCGTCGAGGATATGTCGAGCAGGAGCTATGTTGCTGGCATTGAGATGTGTAGCATAAGATCATTGAAGCCACTGGCCAGTGCTGGGGAAGCCGCAGATTAGGAAATGCAATGCGAGCTCCGGCATCTCCTGGTCTTTTCACAGTGACTCCTCCAATGAGTTAGGGGATGGTGAAGTTCTACATTTTTCTCTCACCCCATTTTACGCTGAGAGGCACATTGATCTACCGTCCTCCAGGTCCCACCGGACCATGCCTTACGGCGCTGACAGATGTTATTGTGCCTCGCTCCCTGAGGTTTTCTAGATTTCTCCTTTTGGGCGATCTCAACATTCATCCGGAAGCTGCCGAGCTACCAGACTCCAAAAATCTATTGGAGTCCCTTAGCCTAGCCCAACTAACTCAATGGATCACGCTTCCTACACATTCCGGGGGCCATACCCTGGATGTGGTTTGCTCTAATTTTCCCCTATCTGTATCTGACCCTGAAATCCTTATTGTTCAGATCATAGACTCATCAGGTTCTCCTGGTCTTCCGAAAAAATTCCCTTTAATTGCAAATCTACTACTTGCCCCGAGAAGATCAATCTGTCTACCCTGTCCAATGCCCTTCATAGGAGTCGTCCAGCGCTAGGCACTGAGCTGACCGCAGCTGTGCAGACCTTTAATACCAGGATCTGCTCGGGATGGAGTCCTCCTCTAAAGGGAGTGTTAGATCTAAAATCCCCTCCACCCCCTCCAAACCCTGGTTCTCGCTGGCCTTGAGAGAGCTTAAGCTCGGCTGTAAAAGACTGGAAAAACACTGGTGGCTCTCCTATTGCCCTACCGCCAAAGAGGTCCTACGTATAGCTCAGAGGGAGTATTATGCTAGTATTAGTACGGCTAAGAGCGAATACTTTGCAGGTAGGATTGCTAAGGCCAACAGTAACTTGTTATAAAACAGGGGCTGACCCAATATAGTCCAAGGACCTGGGTATTCAGTATTATAGACAACAATTGGTCCTTGACATTTCAAGGACCAATTGTTGTCTATAAGGCCAACAGTAACAGCAGGGAAATTTTTTCCATTGTCAATAGCTTTCTTTCCCCTTGCGCCGAGCAACCAATAGTGCCATCCTCTGCGCGCTGGTGTGAGGATCTGTCCTAATTTTTTTTAAAAAAAATAGCAGGGATCCAGGCTATCCTACAGGCTACCTGTCTTAGCCAGGGCTTCTTGGCTAGTGCTCTCCTCTCCGCCTTCCTCCTGGGCTTACACCTTTGAGGAATTTTCTGCACCTTCGGGAGATGATACATTAGCAGCCCTACAATCCTTGAAATCAGGATCACCTATTGACCCCTGTCCAGCTTGTGTTTTTGGGGGGGTGGCAGAGGTGGTGAGTCAGGAGGTTACTGAGATTGTTAGTCTCTCCTTCAGGTCGGCGACTGTTCCGGACGACTGGAAGCAGGCCAAACACCTGCCACTGCTAAAAAAGGTGGGTCTGGACCTGGAAGTCCCAGCCAACTACCGGCCAATCTCTTTATTGGCAGGGATGGCCAAGGTCTGCGAAGAAATTGCCTTTCGTCAATTAAGCGCTTTTGTGGAAACATCTCACGCTCTCCACCCTGCCCAGTCTGGATTCCGTGCTGCTCACAGCACGGAATTGGCACTGGTGGAAATTTCGGAGGCTATTAGGGACTGTTTGGACGCTGGCGACAGAGTGCCTCTAATATTGTTGGACCTCTCTGCCACGTTCGATATGGTTCTTCATCAGCTCCTTCTTTCCCGTTTGTCAGCCATTGGCGTCACTAGTTTGGCTCTAGAGTGGCTGACTTCTTTTCTTTTTCTCCGATCTCAGCAGGTCTGGCTACCCCTTTTTCGTCATCAGCTAAGCTTCTTTCTACCGGGGTGCCTCAAGGGTCAACTTTGAGCCTGTTGCTATTTAATATATACATGACCCCTCTGATCACTCTGGCCAAAAAACTGGGTGCTAAAATAATAGCTTATGCCGACGACACACAGCTGTTGTTCACCTGGCCTGCTTCGGACTTGGACACTGCTGCCATCCAGACCTGTCTCTCCTCAGTTTTTAATTGGTTGGCTTCTGCCCAGCTAAAATGTAATGAAGATAAAACTGAAATTCTTCTTTATGGGCAGTTTCCGTGTGGAAGAAAGGTAATTAGGAACTGGTTTGAAAAGAGGGGCAAGGCGGACAATTGACTGAAAGGACCAATGGAGAGGTGTGATACAAAAATAAGAATTTTGTTTTATTCAATTAGCAGTATGATAAGAAACATGAAAAAATTATTTGTAGTATACAATTGATAAAGAATGCAAATCATGTGCCTATCTCCCCTATACATGTGATTAATCTACATATATATACATTTTATACATATCTTGAGATGGTTCATTTATACTCAAGGATGGAGAGAAATGGATGTTTCAGCACATTATATATAAAAACATGGCTAAATATGACATCTATGACATCTACGCGCGTTTCGGCTGGGGGCCTTCATCAGGGAGCCATGTGAGTATCCAAGTGGACCTGAAGCGGTGGGTGTGGAAGATTTTCACACAAAGAGGTGGCAGGAAAGAGATGGAATGGCAAGGTGCTTGAATATAGACCTTGATGGCTTATTGATTTATTCGGCTGCGTGGGTCTTTCGTGCATTCGGAGGACGCCTCACTTATTTTGGGCTTGTGTGGATGGTCACTCGGCTTCACAAATTATGGTAATTCCAAGCATGGAGAATGGGTGAAGTGAATAACATCAGGGACCTTTAGATTACGTGTGTTGTCGACCGGGGGTCTTGTAAGTGACGGTCTTGCTGTTTCTGATTATGCTGACCGTCTGTAGATTGCATTCGTAGGGTGTTCTGCGGGGGTCTGCAATACTGCTCGTTATCTGGGCGCCGGGGTTTGGTCAATCTTTAAAATTCGCCCATTGAGTGTTCCGTGGGGAGTCTGCAAAGCCGCTCGTGATCAAGACGGCGGGGTGCGGTTAATCTAGGCGTTGTACATCGTATTCATTCCGATTGTGGGGTCTGCCGGCATATGGTCCGCTGGAATTTTAAAGATTGACCAAACCCCGGCGCCCAGATAACGAGCAGTATTGCAGACCCCCGCAGAACACCCTACGAATGCAATCTACAGACGGTCAGCATAATCAGAAACAGCAAGACCGTCACTTACAAGACCCCCGGTCGACAACACACGTAATCTAAAGGTCCCTGATGTTATTCACTTCACCCATTCTCCATGCTTGGAATTACCATAATTTGTGAAGCCGAGTGACCATCCACACAAGCCCAAAATAAGTGAGGCGTCCTCCGAATGCACGAAAGACCCACGCAGCCGAATAAATCAATAAGCCATCAAGGTCTATATTCAAGCACCTTGCCATTCCATCTCTTTCCTGCCACCTCTTTGTGTGAAAATCTTCCACACCCACCGCTTCAGGTCCACTTGGATACTCACATGGCTCCCTGATGAAGGCCCCCAGCCGAAACGCGCGTAGATGTCATAGATGTCATATTTAGCCATGTTTTTATATATAATGTGCTGAAACATCCATTTCTCTCCATCCTTGAGTATAAATGAACCATCTCAAGATATGTATAAAATGTATATATATGTAGATTAATCACATGTATAGGGGAGATAGGCACATGATTTGCATTCTTTATCAATTGTATACTACAAATAATTTTTTCATGTTTCTTATCATACTGCTAATTGAATAAAATAAAATTCTTATTTTTGTATCACACCTCTCCATTGGTCCTTTCAGTCAATTGTCCGCCTTGCCCCTCTTTTCAAACCAGTTCCTAATTACCTTTCTTCCACACACTATACTTATCCCGAATTAGGAACTCTAGTCGGGGATACCCTCTTCTTCTTACACAAATTATGGGCAGTTTCCACCACATTTTCGGGAATCACCATGGCCTGCTGGCTTCCCATTTCCGAGCTCTGTGAACATCCCGGCAAAAAATCTGGGGGTGTGGTTCGCGGAAGACCTACAATTTGAGGTGCATATTAGGAAACTCACCTGTGGCTGCTTTGGCACTCTTAAGGCTTTACGAAAATGTGTTACCCTTCTTCCCAGATCGGCGAGAGAAACAGTGGCTAGAGCGCTTATTCTCTCTCGCCTCGATTATGCTAATCCCCTGTTCAGTGGCTCTCCGGCCTACCTGACCAATCGTCTCCAGATAATCCAAAATGCAACTGCCAGACTCCTTTTTAACATCTCTAGGCGGACTAGCGTCCGTCACCATCTGCGCAGTCTGCATTGGCTTCCGGTCTCGCAACACATTATCTTTAATACCCTTACTTTTGCCACATGGCCATCTACGATCAGGGCCCATTTTATTTGAGGAAACGGTTCTCCTTCTATCTCCCCAATCGTCCCCTGCGCTCTGCCACTCAACATCGGTTGGTGGTTCCTCGCTTCAAGCGTTCCCATTTCGGAGGTCAATCCGTTGCTGTTAAAGCAGCAATTGCTTGGAATTCCCTTCCTTTCACCGTCCGCTCCAAACCGAATTATGCGCTTTTTAAAAAAGCACTTAAGACCCATCTGTTCAAACTGGCGTTTTAGTGCTCCGCTCTCCTCCTCTAACTTCTGCCTCTAGCATTGCTCCCTTCACGCCAAGATACTCTAGTAGTAATTGAGAGTGCTATAAAACCCCATATAACATTTTGGTGTGGCATGCTGCGTCATTTCTGATGAAGCCACTGGTCTGGAGCTGGCAATGCAAGGACTTGCAACAAAACGTGTTGTGCTGTGTCGGTGTTGAGGAAGCCACCTGTCTTGAAATGGTGGTGTGAGGACTAACATCAGGATGTGTCAGTTTAGATAAAGCCACCGGTCATGGGCCTGTTGTTTCCCAGTAGCCCAAAAAAGGAGAACAATCGATGGACCCTTGGAGTCACTCTAGTGGTCCTGGGTTCAGGCAGCAAAGCAGCGCTCATCCAACAGGGTAATCCTCAAATAATTGAGAAGTCCTCACTCAGCAGGACAGCCCTCATGCAGCTGGGTAGTACTTGTAGAGGATGCAGGCCCAGGAGTGTTCTGAATAGTGGGACTCAGAGTTTAATATCCATAGCTGGTTATAGCTTTGAAGTAGAAAAACTTCTAGTCTATTTCCCCACATCTGGTTCCAGAATTTCCTTCCTTCCCTCGCCCAGGCCCCAAGCTGCATGGGGTGACAAAAAGGCTAGTCGAAGTTCTATGAGAGTTGAAGAGGCAGCCCCTATTGAGCTGCAAGTTTGGTTGGTGGCAAACCCGCGCCCTTCCATCCTGCCAGAAGGATCTATCCTGCCAACCCCCAGTCCCCTTTTTGTGACACTGCCTGGGAGGAAAAGAGAAATTTAAATCACAAATCTCTAGAGACAAAACATGGCATTTCTACCTGTTCCCAAGCAAATGTAATCACTTATTAAATGTAATAATGTATAAGCATGGGCGAATTTTGCGAATTCGCAATCCGCGAATTTGCGGATTTACGAATTCGCAATGCGCAAAATTCACGAATCCGCGCAAATTTGCGGATTTTTTTATTTTTGGGTGTTCGAGAGGCGCTTTGCGTGTTCGCGGGTGTTCGCGAGGCGCTTTGCGTTTTTGCTGGTTTTTTTTTTGCCTGGTTAATCACTGCCCCCCTCTCGTTTTTTATGCCCATCTGCCCTCTGCCCCACTCATTTTTTGTCCCCTTCTGCCTTCTGTCCCATTTTTGTGCCCTTCTGTCCTCAGCCCCACTTAGAATGGCGCCGGCAAGCTGCCAGTGCCATTCTAAAATAGCTAGAAATAGTTTCAACAGGAAGCACTAATAGATAAAGTAAAGCAGGTGCTCCAGTTGAAGGTCAAATTAGGTTACACAATCATTAATCACCCCAAGTTTGGGGTGATTAATGATTGTGTAACTGAATTTGAGCAGCACCTGCTTTACTTTATCTATTAGAGCTTCCTGTTGAAGCTGACTTTTGTAACTATTTTAGAATGGCTCTGGCAGCTTGCCGGCGCCATTCTAAAAGAGTTACAAAAATCAGCTTGAACTTTTGACCTAATCCGTCCTGCTCGCGGATTTTGCGGGAAATCTGCAAATCTCGCGGATTGCGAATTTACCGAAAATCCGCAAAATCCGCGAGGGGAAAAGATTTTCCGCCCATGCTTAATAATGTATCCCAATGTTATCCTAAGTGAGAGGTAGGCTGTGCAGTAGCGAAAGATGAATTCAAGAGTTTTTCACTATCAGGACATGTATGACTTAAAAGTACATGTCCAATATTTTTTTAAAATGGCACCTTGCCCTATCAGTTGTTTAGGGCCTGCCATAGGGGTGACCTATATGTGATAAAAAGGATGGTTTAGACCTATTTAGCCACGTCACAATTCTAATTTAAAACTGAATATAGAATACAATGGCAGGCCTGAGACATGTTTCAAAAAGACTGCATAAGTGGTGACACAAGAAGTTCTTCAGTCCCAGTAACATTTAATGTACAGCCCTTGGGCACAGGTAGTATCACTTTACTAAAAAAATTGAATGTGCCAATTGGGTGTAATCCAATGTTACCTTGTTCAAATGAATAATCAAAAGCACTGGTTAGAAGTGGTAAAGTCCTAAAAGTCAACAAAAACGTTTTCCGAAAACAGGAGGAGTGAAGGGAAAATATTTGGGGGTGAACCTGCAGAGAGAGCCAAATACAATACAACCCACTTCTAGCCAAAATCCAGGGTACACTAATCAATACCTTGATGGGATTCCCTGCGTAGGTGGTAGAACATGGGAAATTGCCCTGTACTGCAGAGGCCCTCACAAGGTCTATGCTCCCCTGAACTCAGTTAGATTCCTTTGTATACACTCTCATGAGCCACTGACCTGACCCATTAGAACCTTTCTCCTAACCACTGCACCCCATCTGTACTGTATCTAACCTTAATTTGCTGACAGATGCATCCTAGTAGGCAGACAGTACAACCATAGGCAAAATGGTTTATGTGGCATTGTCCACCCCTTGGAAAAACTTCTGATTCCAAAGAAGTCACTGATAAATGTCAGCATCAAAAGCCAGGCCCCAGGACATCCAGGGTTTTCTGACCTCTGAGTTTTCTTTGCGTGGGGGGAAAGAACATCTGGTGTTAGCTACTTTTCTTCCACTCTCTAACCCACCAGTCCAGGGGTGGCAGCCTGAGACCGTCTCTACAGCCCACAGTCTGTACCCATGGGTAAGGGTTAGCTTTTCCTCCCTTAGACTCTTCATCTGGGCCTCAGTTCCCTCTGTTTGGGAGTGGTACTTCCAACAGTCTGACCTTTGGGCACCCAGGTGGCAACCCCTCCTGCTACTCCAAGTCCAGTGGCAACTCATTACCCAGAATGCAGTCAATGGGCATCTGGGGACCAGCTTTGACCCACCTCTGGGTCACCTCCCTACCCCATTCCAGGAATACCTCAGCCATGATGTGGAAAAAGACCGGCCACTGGGCCTGAGTGACCCTTTACACCTGTCCTGTGTACTGATCTGGGAAGGACAGCCTTTCCACTACCATGGTCTGGTTGATACGGCTATCACTCCGAGAACTGACAGGGATCCCCTTCACAGTGAACTGGTGAAAGTGACAACTACAACCCCCAGGGATGACAAAACAACGTTGTGAGTCTATCACCCAAATAAGGGAGCTTAGGGCATGTTAAAAATCCTGCCCCTGGGGACTACTTACCTATAAGATTACTTTGGGCACCCTGTAGACTTCATGCCAGTGGGTGATTTCTTAGGACAGACAGAGTCCCCAGCCTTGTGTTCTAACTAAGTGAAATCAAAGCAATGGGGCTGGAAATGAAGCAGCCTTGGCCAACGCCCACCAGAACCTCCGCCTTGTTTCACAGAAAGGGCATGGGAATACTTTTCCCCCACCTTTTTCTGGGACTTGTCTTTATCTTACCTGACCTCCTTCTCACTTTGCTGTGGGTACCTGACCAACAATTCTTGTGATCACTCCCAGGTACCTTCTTAGACACCCTGATATTAATCCAGAGGTCTGCCTCCTTTACAAGCTCCCTGCAGTCAGTGAGCCTATTATCAACCAGGTATTGGTTTAGCTCTGTAAAACAAATGTTTGAGCATGTGCTCCCTCAAAATCAGGTTGTACAGCCCAGTAATTTCATTTACTATGCTTCCACCTCACCCACACATTCAGCTTCTTGATGGAATGGTCCAGGAAACAATACCCAAGACTGGTTTGGGAGTTTATGACTCTCCCTGAACTTGAGGCTGTACCGCTCATAGATCAGCCAAAATGTAGAGATAAGGATGGTCTTCATAGGGGAATATTTAATTTGGTCCCCAAGTTCTAGTGTTAGAAGGTGGTCCCTCCCCACTGTGGGCATGTATTCCCATAATCTGTCCCTCAAACACTCATCTGGGACCCAATGCATCCGCAGTGCTATTTCATAAAAAGAAACCAACTTGTTTAAGTCATCGCCTACCCCATAGCTGCATACCAGGTCTTGTGGTATCCATACTTTCCCCTCTCCATCAGGTACTGGACTGCTGCCACCAATGTTGCTCGCTTGGCTTTCAGTCCAGCAGGTTCTGCTCATGAGCCAGCTTCTTTCCTTCTTGGAGACTCTCTCAGCCTTCCTGCCCAGGGGACAGGCTGCAGGAGAACACACTGCTCCTTAGTATGGTAGGAGGTTCATTTCTGCAGCCAAGTTGTGCTCCTCCTTCTCAAGTTGTTGTTGCTCTGGGTCCATGGCCATATTCTCCCCTCCTTCCTCCTCCCTCCTCCCTCCTCCCTCCTCCCTCCTCTATGTCCTCTTCCTCATGTTTATCATCTTCTGGCTCCGCTGGGGTGGACATCCTTTTGACATCCTCATAAGCACGTGGGGCTATCTGGAGTTCCACATTTGTGGCCTTCTTGCATACATTAAGTCCACTCTCCTTGCAGAGCTTCTTCAGATGAGCCTTAGTGAGGTCATTCATCTTGAGCAGCTCCATTGTAGCAAAAAGGAAGTGTGGAAATCATTTTTGGAAGAGGGGAAAATATAGCCAATATAAAAATAAGGAGAAATTTAAAAGAGGTCAAATCTGGTGTCAAAATGTTTACCCTAGGATTTTAGTATTACATTAATATTTGTATGGTACTGCACGAACAGAAGTACTGCATCCCACCACTGCATACAGATGTAAAAAACTGGGTAGTTGGTTGAGCAGGGTAACAACAGCCCCAATCCCTGTCAGAGTGAACTACAAAAGTCTCTAAATTAACCTGTGCTTAACCCCTTGGTAGCTTGGCCCAAAAGTACTCAGGTTTAACTTAAAGTCGATGTGTAAAGTACTTATACAACATACAAAACAGCAATACAATGAAAACACAACCTAAGAAAATCCCCACATTGATTTAGAAAAGTGAAGTGACATGTAATACATTATGTGACACCAAAGTGGCAAAAATCCAATCAGTAGAACCAGAGAAATTCAATTTGAAAGTTTTAAATCAAGTATAACACCTAAAAGCACAATGTGCCAACTGTGGTTATCTGCTCAATCCAGACTGGGAGGGACAAACTCTCAAATTCAGGCAGACCATAATGGAATGTGTGCCCCATACAATGGCAAAGTTAGTTCCATCGAGAATTGTAAATTATTTTCTTAATGCGGACCTTTGCATCGCAGTGCACCAATTCTGGGGAAGAGCTGAAGGGCTGCGATGGGAGGTCCTGCTTTGAGTTGCATTGCATTACATTAGTTCTGATTAAGAGTTGCAAAGGCTATGATGGGAGGTTCTGCGCCAAGTTGTGGTACACTACACTGCATTGATTCCAATGAAGCTGCTGATCCGGGACTGCAAAGTTCTGCAATGCCGGGTTATTCATCGTGCTTCTTTGAGCTGCGTTTTTCTTCATCAGTTCTGAGGAGAACCCCAGTTGGGGCAGAAAGAGTGCACTATCATGCTGGCAAAGGATCCAGGACCTCGGGGGATTCTCTTGGAGATCAGGACTCTCTCAGCAGAGTCCAGCAGCATGGCACAGGAATGTTCATTTACGCCATGGCACCTGAGCCAATGCAGGACGGGTCTCTGAAGCTTAATCTGTCCCTGTACCTCAGAACAGGAGGCCAGTCATCTTACCCCATGGATTCACTCTGGTGGTTCTTGGTTTAATAAGCAGGTCCAGTCTTCCTTCCTGGGGCAGAGGAGCAGCAGTGAAGTCCTTCTAGCAGCAGGGCAGCAAGGTGGTTCTTCCAGCAGCAGATCTGCAGAAGAGAAGTAATTGTCCAGAGTATTCCAGAGATCTAGAAGTGATCTGAAGAGTGGGTCTGAGGGTCCTCTTTTAATATGATGTGCTAGATTTCAAATAAAAGAAGCTTCTGGAGATTTCACCCCACAAAGGTGTTTAGAGTTTCCTATCTCCCTTTTCTGGTCCCAGTCTGTCTGCAGCCACAATAGGCTAGAGTGAGGTTCTTTGTGTGTGAGCTGAGGCAGTGTCTTTGAAGTGCAATTGTGACAGGTGACAGATCTGTCCCTCCCATTAAGTGAGGATGACTCATTCTGCCAATACTCTATTGTGCTACTGTCTGGATGGAATACATAAAGGCCAACTGTCAACTACACCTATTCATATGGCTCAAGATACAGGCTGCAGGCAGTAATTTTGTTAGGACAAGAAAATAGCAACTTTCGAAAAGCGACATTTTCCTAATTGCTACTTATAAATCCAACTTCACCATTGAAGGGAATTTTAAATTTCAGTTCCTCAGATTCCAAATATGATATTCATACCGGTTTCCAAACAAAAGGTATCACTTATCAAATGTAATAAGGTGACCCAATGCTATCCCAAGGGAGAGGTAGGCCTTACAGTAGAGAAAACAAATTAGTGAGTTTTTAACTAACAGGACATGTAAACGTTAAAAATACATGTCCAACTTACTCTACAGTTTCTTATATGTACAGGTTATCAGGTTCTCTAATGAAAGCCTCAGAGATTGCGCGCACCTGCAGAACATGCCGGTCACCATTAGCTACAAAGACTGGAGCAAATTGGACTCAGTCATATTACAAGTCTTTAGCTGAGCACTCCACCCCACTTGCCAAGGCAGCGTTTGCTGCATCATGTTTACGGCTCCCAGTTTTATGGTATTTATTTTTTTGCCATTTCCGTCCATATTTATACATATTTATTTTTTTGTTAATTTTATCTGTATTTGTCCATATTTATTTCGGGGTTTGTGGAAAAACTAAGCTGAAATGAGTATATATCCACATTTCTTTAACCGATAACTATCCACTCATGCTTGAATGTCTGCCAGATTTCAGTGCTGTGAACACCCGATGGAGATACATCAGTGTACCTCTATGAAAATATGCAAATTCCAATATCAACCTTGTGCATATCCACTGATGTTAAATCCTCTTTCCTAAAATTCCTTTCTTTACTAACCCACTTATCTATTAGTCCACATATCTATTGGCCTGGCAGTCATGGCAGACAGTGTTTAGAATTACTCAAAAAGAAAGCCAAATCAGTAAAAATGGAAAACAGGGAGCCTTAATCATGCTATACGAACTGGTTGTCGGACACCTTCAGGGAACTGATTCCAACCAAAAATCAGCATTCATTCAGGAAGGAACGAACGGCTCCTTGGTTTTCAGAAGCCTTGAGGCTTGAAAAACAATCCTGTGGAAGGCAAGAGAGGATTTGGAGAAAATATTACGATGACCAGATGAGACAGGCATACAAGAAGGCATTCACCACTTACAAAGATCTCATCAAAATCGAGTAGCTACTTTGCCCAGGTAATTGATAGGGCCTCCAATTCATCAAAGTAACTTATCCAAGTTGTTCAGAGACTCACAACCATCTTGAATAAGACCAATCCCTCTGATAGTCAATCCTTTTCTGATGCCCTCGCTACCGCCTTCAAAGAGAACGTCAAGGTGATTTTTCAGGACTTTGACAGTGGAGACCCTCTTCCTTCAGGAGACCATATTGGGAACATCTTAGGTAACTGTTCACTTACCCACTTTCCTGCCTCTGCACCAGAACAAGTGAGTTCCATACTTTTGCAAAGTTAATCATGTTCCCCTTGTGACCCTTGCCCGGCAAAAATCTTAAAGTTGGTTCATGACATTATCACGAGGAGCAGATTTTTAATATCATGTTCGCTACTGGGACATGCCCTTCTGCCTGGAAGCAAACTTCTTTCCTCCCACTTTTAAAAAAGCCCAATTTGAAGGTCAATGACACAGCCAATTATTGTACGATTGCAAGTTTACCTCTCCCTGCAAATATCTGTGAGAACATAATGAATCTGGAGTTATCTAAATACACTTTAGTTAATCAGCTCCTAGACACCTCTCAGTATAGCTTTCAACCAGGGCATAGTGCAGAAATTGCCCTGATAAAGGCAATGGAAGAAGTTAGAAAGGCAGTAGATGGTGGAGGTTCTGCAGTTATGATTTTACTAGACCTATCTGCTGCCTTCGATACTGTTGATCATACTACTCCTGTTGGCTGCCTAAAGGAAATAAAAGTTAAGGGGGTCGCGCTCGAGATTCTCTCCTCTTTTCTCAGTGACAAATCACAAACAATAGCGTTAGGGAAATTTAACTCCCCACCCTTCTCACTGACTTGCGGAGTCCCTCAGGGGTCGCCTCTAAGCCCCACTCTTTTTAAAGTCTATGTAGAGAAATTGGCCCGGTCATTAAAAGCTTCAACTTGGAGGTAACATCTTATGCAGACGACACTCAGTTGACAATTGCCGCAGCCAATAACGATTTGCAAAGCCCCTTAAGATGCTGTAACTCCATCAAGGCAGTTAGTGGTTGGATGAGTGGGCATTGCCTGAAACTTAGTTCAGGGAAAACCGAGATCATTGTGTTTGGTAACCCCCTCCCCAGCTTGGTCCACCAATTGGTGGACTGATAATTTGCCCCTGCCTCTTCTCCCCGCCACCAAAGCAAAGAATATGGGAATCATCATTGATGACAATCTTAATATGAGTGCGCATATATCAGCGGTCACGTCCGCAGCTTACTATATCATAAAAATGATAAGAAAAATTCTTCCTTTCATCCCGGATAGCCACAGGAGAACATTACTAATCCTTCTAGTACTTCCCAGGCTGGACTATTGCAATAGTCTTTATCTAACCGTCATAGAAAAACAAATGAATCGAGTACGATTAGTCAAAATGTCGCACCTAGACTGATTTTTAATCTTCCTAAATTCTACTCCATCACACAGGGCCTTCGCAAGCTTCACTGGCTTCCCATGCAAAGTCGGGCTAAATTATAAGCCCTCTGCCTAGCCCACAAAGGACTGTATAATTCAGGTCCAGAATTTCTCAGTTCAGCTTTTGTGAGATACAAGCCCAACAGAGAACTCAGGGGCATATTATCAAGGGGGTTTATCTCCGCTTTTTTGGCTTTAAAAGCCAAGAAAGCGGAGATAAAATTATCTCCCTATTACCAAGCTGTCGCTAACACTAGTTAGTGACAGCTAATAGGAGATAGCGACCATCTTGGGCCCCGCTTTGCATGTCAGTGATATTTATCACTAATGACATGCAAAGTGGGCGTGCCAAGATGTTAGCGACTGGAAACAGTCCCTAACATCGCTATCTCCTATTACCAACTTTTGGAGATATTCGCGCTAAGCGCGAATATCTCCAAAAGCTAACACCTGCCCTGAGCAGTTCTTAGCCATGTTATCCAATGGGAGGTGGATAACATGGCTAAGTGCATTTGCTCGATAATGCATGAATATCGCTGACTTTTCAGCGATATTCATGCATTGCGGCCGTTTTTTATCGCATTTGCGATAAACCTTGCTAATAGCAAGGTTTATCTGCGATAAAAATCGCCGATGTGCGGCGATAATTTTTGTCTCTAAACAAGTTAGAGACAAAAATTATCGCTAGTTGTTGGTAATATGCCCCATAGATTGGCCAATACCAATCTATTAGTTATTGCTAAATTTAAGAAGATGCAATGGGATGGCAGAGGTATAGTCCTCAATACAATCAAACTCTGGAACAGCCTCCCACACCATCTCAGAGCTATCCATTCATTAACATCATTCAGGAAGGACCAATCTGGCAGCTATGGCCACAAACCTAAGAAGATCGGGTTTTTCGAACTACAGTAGGTGTAGCTGTTAGAACTGGGGGTCTCTAGTTGGCAGAGGTAGGTACCACTGTCCAAATAGGGACCCTTGCTTCTAGTCAGG
Organism: Lissotriton vulgaris; assembly: GCF_964263255.1. Lineage (NCBI taxonomy): Eukaryota > Metazoa > Chordata > Amphibia > Caudata > Salamandridae > Lissotriton > Lissotriton vulgaris. The sequence goes on from NC_141689.1 coordinate 1,944,724,818, forward strand.
GCAAGGAGATAACCCTCTTAGATAACCCCTGCTCGCCCTCAAGGTAGCTTGGCCTGAGCAGTCTAGGCTAACCAGAGGCAATGCGTAAAGTATTTGTACCAACACTCACAGTAACACAATGAAAACACCACAAACTGATTCCAACAGTTTAGGAAAATAAAGATATTTATTCTAAACTACACACGACCAAAACGGCAAAAAAATCCAACATACACAATTCAAGGATATGGTTTCAAAAGAGTTCTTCAGGTTGTAATCAGAGTTCTTTAAGTTGCGATCAAATAATCCACAGATGCGTGAAAAGTTCACAGTTGCGTCACGTTTACTCACAGTACCTTTTAGATGCAACAAAGTTCCACAAGCAGGAAGCTGGTGCGGTGGAAACAAGCGATGCGTTACTCCTGAGACCCTGGGGAGGCGATGCGACAGCCCCGCTGCAGCAGCGGGCGTGTGGCGGCGAATCCGGTCTGTATGGGGAGGAAGGCAGCTTGCGTAGATTCCGGTGCGTAGGTTCCGTAGGAAGTCTGTTCTCGCAAAGGCACGATGCGATGATCTCGTAGGGTCTGCGACGATCTCCGGGGCGACGATGCGCGGTCCAACGGCGATCCTCTCTCTCGCAGCTCCGCGATGTGATGTTTCTGCGACGATGTTCGCAGCGACGTGATGCGGTCCGCAAGCAAGCGGTGCGGCGATCTCACCCAGGCGACAGGCTCTGCAACGACACTCGCAGCGATGTTCGATTCTCCCGCACCGGTCTGGTGCGTCCCGCAAACGAAGGGTGCGACGGCTCCGGCAGCGAGGTCAGGCGCTGTGCCGATCTCGACCTTCGTTGCGGCGGGAAACTTCTCGCACTGTCGGGGATGCGCTCCGCAAGCGAGCAATGCAACACTTTTTAGCTTCACAAGTTTCTCAGCTTAGTCTCAAGCTTCCCAGCTCAGGTTCAACTTCTAGAGGCCCCACAACTGGATCAAGCACTGTACGAAGGACAGAACTCTCTCAGCAGAGTTCAGGGAGACTGGGGGTGAAGTCCTTTTGTTCCTGGGACTTCGGAAACAGGGAGCCAGCTCTTCTCAGGCCCTTGGAGATCCCTACAAGACAGGGGACACAGCTCACAGCAAAGTCCTTCCCCTCTTCTTGGCAGCAAAGCAACAGCAGGTCAGTCCAGCAGAGCAACAGCAGGACAGTCTTCCTTCTTCCACGTCAGCTTTCTCCTTGGCAGAGGTTCCTTCTTGATTTCCAGGATGATCTAATTTTCTGTTGTCAGGGGTCCTGTACTTATACCCTAAAGTCTTTGTTCTCTCAGTGCATGTGGGCCCTGAGCCCGGTCTGAACCAGTTCTGGGTGGATCCTGAGCACATTGTTTTGCTGGCTGCATCTTTCCTTTCAGAGTGAGGGGCAGAGTCCTCAGCCGCCCAGCAGGAGGTGGAGCCAGCATTGTGGCAGGCAGGCACAGCCCTATTCAGCCCAGGTGCTAACTCCGCCCACCACTCAGGTAGCAATTGCTTCATTCAGCCTAGTGCTGACTCATCCAGCCTCTGGGGGAATTCCCCAGCCCCTGTCACTCACAAACCAGACAGTCAATACACAAACCTTCCCAGGCACACAGAAGGGTCAGACAAGAGAACAGCAACTTTCCAAAAGTGCTGTTCGCAAACACAGCATCTAAAAACCACCTTTCCTAAAAGATGCGTTATTAAATTCTGAGTTCAGGGATACTAAATACTTATGTCCTATCTTGCTCCTATGGGAAGAAATGCCGTTAACCACTGTAGCCAGCATCCCCCATGTTAACCTATGGAGCAAGATAGCCTTACAATAGTGAAAAACGAAAATGGCTGTAATTCACTACCAGAGCATGTTACCTGCACTAGTACATGCTCTACCTTTCACATACACGGCACCCTGCCCAGGGGGGTACCTTGGGCCTTCCATAGGGGTGACTGATGTGCACGAAAAGGGAAGGGTTAGGCCTGGTCAGCGGGGACGCGGACCAGGAGGACATGGCAGTTCTAAACTGCCTGTAGGCGCTGCAGTGGCAGGCCCGAGACACCATTTTAGGGCTACTCCTGTGGGTGGCACAATCAGTGCTGCAGGCCCACTAGTAGCATTCGTCATCACCGGCCCTGGCACACCCCGTGCACTTTACTAGGGACTTCATGGTGATACAAATATGCCAAACATGTATATCCAATCATGATAACAATTTACATAGGGAGCACTTACACTCTGGCACTGATCAGCAGTGGCAGAGTGTCCAAAGCATCTAAACCAGCAAAAACGAATCCAGCACAGCATCAAAAATACAGGAGGCAGAGGCAAAAAGATAGGGGTAATCACGCCAAAAGATGTCAGGTCTAACAGTAGCCATTACTAACTACTTCACAGAAAACTGCAAGTCCGCTTCCTCCTGGTTAATTGAGTGGGATGCATTTAAAACAGTGATCAGAGGTACAGCCATAGGGACTACTGTGGGAGCACGTCAGGAAATACACAAGAACCTGGTTTCGGTAGAAGACTCTCTCCATACTCGAGAAACAGCAGCTATTGATCATCCATCTCAACAGGTGCAACTACAAGAAGCCAGGATTAAACAAGCAGAACTCCTTGAGCAACTGTGCTTAATAGATTACACTGCATACACACAATATTCCCAAAAAGAAGCGGATAAAGCAGGGACTCTCTTGACACGCCTTGTACGTGATGTTCCCTCTCCCATCCCGGTTACAGAAATGTTCCTCCTGGATGGCTCTGTCGTCTAATCAAGCAGATATCAACCTGACATTCTGCACTAATTACCGTAACCTATACAAGACCTTGGCTGTAGTTTCCCCTGAAAACTTGTCCGCCTTCTTAGGGGACCTTACATTCCCAAAATTAACGGCAGATGTCCATTCCAAGTTGGAAGCCCTTATCACTCAAACTGATATTAAAGCAGCCATTAAAGATCTTCCCAGAAATAAAACTCCTGGGTTGGATAGTTTACCTGCAGAATTTTACTTGGTCTATGCCACACAACTCGCCCCATGCTTAGAGACCCTCTACAGGACAGCACTAGAGAGGTGTGCCCTACCTTTGACAACCATGCAGGGGCTAGTTGCTTCTCTCCCCAAGCCAAACAGAGATCCACGTGACATGTCAGGATACCACCCCCTTTCTTTGTTATCTACCAAGTATAAAATCCTCAGTAAGATCTTGGCTATGCGCCTCCTTTCATACCTCCCAAAACTGATCCACATCGACCAATGTGGCTACATACCAGGCCGCAATACCTCCCTCAATATTAGACGTCTTCATTATATAATGGAAGTAGCAGCAGAAATCTTCCACATGGCTGGACGCATATCGCTGAACATGTGACCGGCGTTTTATGCACTTGATGGGACCTGATTGCTAGCTTCTCTTAAGAAGTTTGGTATTCCCAGAGGTTACTTGAAATGGGTTAGGCTATTGTATTTCACTCCCACAGCTCGAGCCATGACTGGCGCCCACATCTCTGCTGCTTACTCTATCACAAGGGGTACACGTCAGGGCTGCCCAAAGTCACCGTTGCTGTTTGTCTTGGCGTTAGAGCCTCTACTCATTAAAATCATCAAAGAAGCTGCAGATCTGGGCATTGTAATTAACAACACTACACATTTAGTGTCTGCATACGCAGATGACATAATACTATACTTTAATGATCTTATCACAAACCTGGAACCAGTCCCATCCACATTTACACATTTTGAACTGATATCAGGCTTGGCCATCAATGCCAATACATTGTATTCCTTTTATATGCGATATAAAGACACCCCGGACCCAGTGCCTTTTGATACCTTAGTATTAACAACTGCTCTGAGACCTTTAAATATTTAGGTATCCAAATTTATAGAACCCACCAAGCCCTCATCGATGGCAATTTGTTGAAAGCCATTGGATCACTCTGGAGGCAGTTTTCTTTCTCGACCTCATTGCCCCTCTCAGTGATGGGCAGGATAGCCATTTCCAAAATGGTGATGCTCCCTTGTCTCCTTTACTTTTTTACCAATCTGCTGACTATCATCCCAGCCCATATATTCAGCACCTTTGACACACTCCTATCAGAATTTATTTGGGGTACAGGACGTAGGAGACTTAGTCATGACAAGTTACAGTTGCGACCTACAGAGGGAGGTCTCGGTGCCTCAGACTTTCGAGCTTATTGCATAGCTAGTCAATAACAGTGGTTATTTTACTGGCTAGCGGGACGACACTTACAGGAAATTGGCTATACACCCCCGCTTCTTGACCGGAGGGCTCTCCACACTTTACTCTTGCCCCATACCTAGATCCCACCCACTACTCCCCCTTTGCTCAGGACCGCTTTAATGTACTGGAGGAAACACTTCGGTACACCAAAAGGGTCCTCCCGTACTCTCCAAATATCTCTTTTCTTGGGATACCAACTGCTACAGGATTCATTTAAAAAAGAACAATATCCTCCTGGGCACGAGAAGTGGTGTCAATGTTTGAAGCACTGTTCCTTGATGGTACATTGGCAGATCATGAGAATTTACTCATACTCAAGGGATCCCTCCGGCCCTTTTTCTCCTACTTTCAGTAATTTCCCATTACATCAAACTCCGTTGGTCTCCTGATGGTATTGAACCCCCTAAGCATAAACTAATGAATGCAGTATATATAATGTGAGAGGGACGTCATCTCACCCCCTGGCTATATGAAGGGATTCGGTCACACTCAGACATTTTATTGACCCCACTCCGCACTAAGTGGTCTCTGGAATTGGGAAGGGAAATGGGCCACTGTTTTATAATTCTCTAAGAAAATGTCCTGCAACGCTAAATTTAAATACATACAGTGCATGATATTACATAAGGCATACCGCACACCACATCGTATCAATCGCATATTCCCTAATGCTCAGGCCACTTACCCTAGAGCCAAGAGGTGGATGTAGACCTACTACATATGTTGTGGGCATGCCCGCGCTTGCGTGCATACTGGCAGACAATTAACTACAGACTGCAGGAAATCACCGTTATCGACGTTTGTACAGCGGCTGAAAGGTGCCTACTGGGCATACATACACGACCCAAGGGGCAGAAGGTCCAGCACAGATTTGCCAATTTGCCAATTTGGCCGGCCTAATAGCAAAAAGAGCTATCGCAATGCACTGGAAATCTGCCTCTCCCCCACACCACTCTCTTGGCAGACTGAAACAATCCACTGGTGCACTGCAGAAAGCGCAACTATCAGACAAGAAGTAATTTGAGGGCTGCGTAGGGTTCCTATCTCGCTGAAGTGGGACCATATGCTCAAAACATTTAAAGCCATAGACAAACTAACTCCTCCAACATCGCAGACCAGGCCCACATTATCCCCATCTCCTGTGTCACCAGAAATTGCACTGACCGATACACAGTAGTACTGAATTCTTTCACATCCTTAATCGTCTTCTGATCTCTAATCATGGATATTCTGTATTTTGTTTTTCTTTTTATAATGCATACAATCTGTTATAGTATCATGCAATGAACTATGGCCCAGAGAGCGGGGTGGGAGGGGTGTAGTTCTACATCTTGTATTCAGTTGATTATAGTATGATCATTAGATAAACACGAGTTTGTAATAATTAGTATTTCTCTTTACATCAGCGATCTGATTTACTCCATTTTGCTGCTCCGAGGACCAAAGGTCACTATGTAACTAGAACTTTTGTATAAGTATATTTCTGTTATCATATGCGCGTCGGACTGGACAATAGGAGTCATGACTAGTGATTTGTATTAATCCGTTGCAGATAGGAGCGTCTTTATACCATATGTATTATGATGACTTGAAAAACTCAATAACAATATGTTTTTTAAAAAAAACATCATTCAGGAAGGAGGACCTGGCTATATAATCCCTAATCATCACTCACTTGCCTTTTTTCTGACAGCGACAAGATAACTTTGGTAATCACACGCTTTAAAATATCTCCTAACATAACATGAGATAAAAAGGGAAGGTTTAGGCTTGTCAAATGCTTTTTATTTTGCCAGGTTGAACTGATAGATCAAAACTACATACACAGACTGCAGTGGTAGACCTGAGACATTTTTGAAAGGGCTACTCGAGTTGCTGACACAATAAATGGTGCAGGCCCACTAGTAAAAATAACAGTTGATGGACAGAATGCCGAACATATAAAATATTCAAATATTCACTCCCAGGTACAGATCCTCGGTTTAATCCCGCATTTTTTTGCTCACCTTGTTACCCCAGTTTCGACCCAGCCATATGCAAACCAGTCTGGAACCTGCTCCCCATTAGACCAGTCCAGCCCAAACTGTCAGGCCAGGTTCTCTATGCACCAGAAATATGCATCCTTGGTCCCCTCAACAGCCAGGATAGCTTGAAAGCAGTGGCACTGTGAGCACGGGACCCGCTCATGGTGACAAAAGCAAAAAGAACAGATTATGGATGGAATGCTTAACAAATTAAACCTCCTGGGGCCGGTTTCGAGGAATCACCCCTCCTCAGCCAGAATAGCTTTAATCCAGTAGCACAGTGACGCAGCACCCACTTGTGGTGACAAAGGCAAAAAGAACAGAGGATGGACGGAATGCTGAACAAATCAAACATTCACCCCCATTCATAGATCTAGGTGTAATCCATAATTTCTTATTTTTCTCAACACACCACCCCAGTTTGGATCCAGCTATATGCAAATAAATCTTGTCCCTGCTCCGTATGGGAACAGTCCTGCCCAAAATGCCAGGCAAAGTTCTTCCTGGACTGGAACTAATCATTCTGAGACTAATTTCTGGGGAATCACCCCCTCATCAGCCAGACTAGCTTGAATCAAGTGGTGCCTTGAGCACTGGACCCACATCTAGGTATAAATTTCCCACTTAGGTTGACAAAAGCAAAAAGAACAGATGATGGATGGAATGCTCAACAAATCAAACATTCACCCCCAGGCACAGATCTGGGTTTAATGCATCATTTCCTTCCCATCATCTGTTCTTTTTTGCTCATGCCCTGTAGCATTAAATGTACAGGGTCTGGGTACATGTAGTACCACTTTACTAGGGACTTATAAGTAAATGAGATGTGCTAATTGGGTGTAAGCGAATTTTGCTATGTTTAAATGAGAGAGTACTAGCACTTTAGCACTGGTTAGTGTAGTAAAGGGGACAGACTCCTAAAAGCTAACAAGAACGGATTTCGAAGACAGGAGAGGTGAAAGTAAAATGTTTGGTGATGATCCTATCACAATGCACTGGAAATCTGACTCCCCCCCTCCCACACCACTCTCTTGGCAGACTGAAACAATCCACTGGTGCAAGTGATTCCTCACTGATGGTGATCCTCACTTATTGAGATAAGCATGCAGAGATGATGTACTGAGATCAGCAATTGATTTATACCAATAGCACTGTAACCCAACAACAGTAGAAATCGGAAGTTAATTATGAACAACGGAGAAGAAGGAAGGGGGATCTGAACCCTGTCCATACACCAAAGAAGTCAAAATGACCAAGCAGACTGGTAAGCATGCCAGTTTGTGGGGGGGGTGACATTTATTGACTAAAGCCCCAGCAAATCCTGAAAGGCGGGGTATTGCCAGAATCCCCAGGAATTATTAAATCAATGAGGCACAAGTAACCCTGAAGTAATAGGATGTGGAGGCCCTCCTCAAGATCCAGAAGGATAGAGTCAAATGGAGATAGGAGGAGAGGAAAGTCTGAAGACAATTCCTACCACTGAGGTAACCATGTGTGAAAGAGCCTGTCCAGGGCAATCAGCTTCTGCCTTCATACAAGTGTTAAACTAAGATGTGGTAACGTCTGAATTAGAGAACAGTGTTGAGGCATAAGGATCACAATAAAAACCAATACTGGAAGAAGGCATCTATTGCCCAGGCTTCTGAATCCAGAAACAAACTCATACAGTGGGAAAGTTGACAGTTCAGGTGTGAGGCTAAAAGGATGCAATGCATATGTTCCCTAGAAGAATGAGATACACCTGTAGGTGAAACCTCTAATTACTAAACTTTTTAAATAACTAGAGTACCAATCTTTCTTTCAATTGGGCATGTCTGTAAGACACTTTGCCACGGAAGTTAGGTAGAAGATGAGAAGTGCCTTGACCTTACACCAAGTCCACTTATAAGAGTTGGGATGTCTACATTTGGATGAGTCAAATAAAGATTCACCTAGTAAATGAAGGGTGGGGATTCTTAGGAACCAGGAGGAATCACTAAAAAGAGAAGATGATAGCCTCTCAAGGGGAAGCATCATCATAATAACGTGTAAGTGCAGTAAGTAGTGTAAGTGAGGTGTTTTCCTCTTCACTAATAAGATCCACATCCTTCTCCACAATATGGCCCTCGAGGAGCCTTAGGCATATTGGGTGGTGAAGTAATGCAGCTTTCTCCTGATTAATACATTAAAGGATATTGGCTGGTGCATTGTTATGGCTTTCTCCAAATAAATATGTTAAAGGATGCCCCCTTACCATAAGAAAAGATCCTATGTAGATGTTTGCTCCAGCAGGCAAATTCTTTGCATTGCTGGGAAGGAGTCATAGGAGAAGTAACTTGGCTCTAGGAACCCAAGTAGCTTTCTGGGATTTCAGAGAAAGGTGCACCTTTACAAGGCAGACTTTTCACTGACTAAATCTAGAGTGGTCTGGAGGCAGGCATTGGAGCAAATAATGCTCAGCTGAACCTACACTTATAGCACCTTTTGTGAATGAGATCCAAAGTGTCTCGACAGGTTGATAATAAAAGCATAAGAGGGTTATCTTTAAGGGTTCTTTTCTTTTACATATGAGAACCAACAAATATGTGTTGTCAAAGGATGAGAATAAGCACAAACTAATCTGTAGTCTCCTAATCTGCAGTCTGCTACTCTGTAATTGTAATGGCAAAGTGGGATTATGGAGGTGTGCCAGTAAGGAACTTCAGTCAGCCTCATAGGGCTTTGGACCTTGAAATCAAGGTTTCCTCAAAGTAATCTATGTGTATCACTTTATGTACGAAAGGCTGGTGCCCTCAGCCCCATATTTGTAGTCAATTCTATATTGTTGGAAATTATACTAATTTGACTGGTACCCCCTGAATTCTGCCTTTACTTCTTTGATGGATGTTGAACTCTATGTATTTTACCCCTGCTAACAAGTGGTAAAGTGTCTGTACTCCCCCTTTCAACATTATGAAATAGGCATACCCTAAACTGGATAGGTAATTCACCTATAAGTCCCTGGTGTATGCTGCTGAATACAGCCAAGGCCTGTAAATTAAATGACACTAGTGAACTGAAACACCCATTGTGCCATTTCTACAGTGACAGTACAAACATGACTACATGCCTACTATTTTTAGCCAGGCTATTACAGTTTTAAACTGGAAATTTGACCTGTCAAAATGATCCCTTTTAAAAGATCAAAACCTTCATTTTGAAAATATTTAGTCTTTTGTAAAATGCCCTCATACCCATATCGCAGGGTGCATTGTACTTAAAAGCAGTACATGCAAAACTGTAATGTCATATATGTTCTTACAGCAAACACACCCCAAAAACTATTTCCACTGCAGGAAAACACTGGGTCATAATATTACATCAGCTCATGGTATCTCTGGCTAATATACAGCTAAATATCTCATTCTTGACCTCTTTGGAATATTTATTAAATGCCATCTTCACAGGTTAAGTTGCATTTTTAAAATAGCCTACAGAAGTCTATACCAGTTGTGAAAGCTCCTCACCCTTGTTATAGCAAGGCACGTGAAACTGGGCCTGAGCCACTCGCTCAGGTCTTAAAGCAGGGAAAGGGTCGTTAGCAACTGGAATAGCCCAAAGCAAAAGGGCTATAAAGCTGTTAGAACATTACATCCACTATGGGCAGAATGTTTAAATTTTTAAACGGAGAAACAAGAAAACAAAAATTGGAATGTTTGAGCAGAAGGCTTACAGCAGACATAATTTCCCCTGAGCTCCTTCACTGTCTTCAAAGGAGCTCCCAACATTCTAATGTTCTAATAAATATTATGGAAGGAGGCCCATTTGTAGGACCTTCACCTGTCAGATGACAGTTAAATAGCCCTTGTGATGAGGTGTGAAAACTGCCCCCAAAGCAGGACAAAGGCTTTAGATATGAGGTGTTGGTGTTGTTCCCTGGACATGATGGCAAGTGAGCTGTATCCAGGAACTAGATTATCTTCAAAAAGGCCTAACTTGTTAGAGGCAAATGTAAACTGATACCTGTACAGTCCCTTCCTTTGTCCCCTCAGGTATCCCAGTGGGAGAGGAGCTACCTACAGAACAGGTTTAGAGTGACCACAGACGAGGGGTTAATCTTTTCCATGGTCATGCAACTAGGGTGGGCGCATATGTTCTTCCCAGGGGAAAAAAGATTCTGCCATATTGCTTTTAGGTAGGGAGAGGCACTGTGGGATTATTTGCAGTACAGCATGCAGGAAACGCCGCAAAAGTGGGTAGGGTAACCCTTGGTCCCAAAGACCCCATTGGATTCAGAAGAGCCAGTAGTCATTCACACCAATAAGCCGGTTCCATGCATATATAGGCAACCCACTGTACCCTCAGCAGTACACTGTGCTGAACCTGAAAAGAGCCTACAGCACTGGAAATGCTCGCTCTCTTGTACTCAGAAAACAGAAGTGGACTCCAGTGGTTCATAAGACTGTTCTCCTGTTCAAACTGCAGGGACAAAACAAGCTACAAGAGGCCGTACCTGAAAATTGCCAGCTGCTCACTTCCAACAGTACTCGCACTGGACTCTGCTGGAGTGAGTCTTGATCACTAAGTGCTTTTCTCATAGTCATGGAACCCTTGGCTATTTCAAAGTGTATTTCTCCTAACATTTCCTGAAACCTGGGACTAAGAAGGTAGTTGGCAGGGAACAACATGCTGAGCTGGTCTGAAGAAGTTGTTTTGCCACTGGGCTGAAAATTCAGGTTGTACTTGCTTGGAGATTTTCTTTCACAGCAAATCCAATTCAGTGGGTCCACGTTGAGAAGGTTTACAGTCTTATAGAGCCCTCTTTGGTGAATCCAAGCTCCCAAAGAAAGTCCGAACTTAGAAATCTTCACTGGGTTAAGGAGCCAAAATGTTGCGGCCATCTAGGGACTTTCCTTGGACACAATTTTTTAAGTTCTCTCACTGAGGTTTCCAGAGAAATATCAACGACTTCACTGGGACCTTGTTCAGTGACTATCTAACATCAGGAAGCTCTCTTCCACTACAGCCTGCTGCCTTGAAACGCTCAAGATATTTGAGTTCCATTTCAGAAAACAAGTCCGAAAGTACAACTTCTGACTGAGTGGAACCTGGTTTCTGAATTCAACCTGCATTCCATTACTGTTGGCCTTAACTCATTCTTAGGTTCTCGTCAAGTGCAACCAACTGACGGCAGTTGGTGCTCAACACTTTTTGGTGCTAATTTGAACCTTAAACTTTACACATTTAAATCTCCATTTCCCTTTCATTTATTTTGTTGGAATTTTGGTGTCATATTATTTATTAACATTTCATCTATTTTGGTTTGTGTTACTGTTTTGGTACTGCATCAATGCATTGCAGGTTGCCTCTAAGTTACTCCTGTTTGCTCTGTGCCATAACTATCAGGGGCTTGAGCTCAGGGTAATTTAGTGACTTTATTGATTAAGCAAAACAAAGATTGTGAATATTACTTGAGGTGGGTAGCTAGCCTCTTCAACAAATACTCAAAATGTATTATATATGTATATGGACAAGCAAGAATAAGCCACTGGAGTTGCGAAGATGAGGTCTGCATTGCTACAAAGTCAAATCTAAAAGTGATATCTAATGTGGCATCTAGCTAGATATGGTTGCCACGTCATGTGTCAGTGAGATGAGATAAAATATATCCATTCAATTAAAGTGTGAGACGGAAAGCACTCTAGAGTTTAGGGATTTTGATAAGAAGAAGAAGGGTCCACCTAGGACATAGCAATTTGACATGGAATAAAGCACAGCTAGGCACCAGTAGCTATTTTGTGTTAGGGAAGTGGTGGGGACCCCTTTGATGAGGCATAGCACAGCACCCCTTCATGACAAGGGCATCATGTTTCTCTTTTATGGGCCAGGATAGACTGAGTTTCTCTGCAATCTGCCCTATCCAGAGGAAGCAAATAGCACTGGTACACTCCAAGGACTGGTCTCACATTATAAAAGGAGTACAAGGATAATCGGGCGCACATCTTCACTCCACTGCCTCAGACCTCCCTGCACTCTCGGAGTGAGATTAGTAAATTTGCCATCAATCTGTCCACACGGGGGGGGGGGTGGGCAGAAATCACCAGGGATTACAATGTATGATTTCTCTGAGTACTTGACAGTTTATTTTGTGATTTGTAGCTCATGGAAACATGAATAGGTTTTCTATTATATCCAAGACAGAATAGCATGGATGAGGAACTCATGGAGAGATTTAGCATTTCCAGGCTCCATTTTTAGCCTTCCCAAAGATGGACATTTCTTACAACAAAACACAGATTACAATGCTTAGCATTAGATCTTCAAGGACTAATTCTAAGTTCACATCTTCAACGTTAGTTGAAGATGTAGCATTCCTTATTACCTGTTGTTTTATCCCAGAGCCCTAATATTTGAGACTCCTGGGTTACAGATGGATAAAATTTGCTATTGAGTATACCAGTTTATAACTAGATACTGTGTCGAGGAGACATACTTCACTAAACTCGGAACTTGAGACAGAAAGCACAGTGGAAATAAATAGCAAGTCGTGATCAGTGAATGCAGCTGTGAGTGTGTTAAGCCCTAGTAGAAAATAATCATTCTTTTTGACATTATTTTGTCTCCAAATATTGATTTTCTTATGCCTCTAGGCAAAGCCGGCACCTCTGCTAAGGCGGAGGAGCGTCATCCTATTGCTCAATAGGGAAACTAAAATGATAATAACAAACCGTTATTATCATTTTAGTTTACCTACTATAGTCAGTGGCTTTCGGGGTAGGTGGGGCAGGGCATAGCAGTGAGAGGCGTGGTTGGCACTCCTTGGGTGTGCGAGACTGCTTGGCCAGCCCTCTTGGGCTGCCTAAGCAGTCATGCACAGTTTGCATGTTCCCCACCAGGCTGCATTACACAGCCTGGTGAGGAACAAGCAAAGCCTCCCAGTCACTCTCTGAGCGCCGAGCCACAGTGATGCTCCAATGCAGCATTGTGATTGGCTCAGGGGAGCCTAGGAGCTTCTATCTGCTTCCTGCTGCAAACCGGAGCCAGGAAGAAGAGGACAAAGGAGAGACGCGGCCGGCCGTAGCAAGGTAAATCTTTTTTTTTTCTTTTTGTTTTTGGTTCTGCGTACAGTGAAACATGGGTTGGCATAAAGAGCCGTGTGCAAATTTGTTTTAATATGTCGAAATGTAATCATCTTAAATATCTTATCTGACTTTTATGTGTCAGAGCAGTGACTTTAATGTATGGCGTCTCATAATGTTTTCAAACTTAAGTTGGTCAGAAAATGGGTAAGCAGGGAGAACAGGCATTGAGATTGGAGTGTTGTCTTTCAAAATGGTTGAGGTGCTAGCCATCTCGTTTGCGATAAATAGTCTTACTGTGTTTACCACATGATCAAGAAAGCCAACTTCACTTCAGGGCACTGAATGATTTGCATAGGAAGTGAAGGCTCAGCTGCAGATCCATAGGAGAGAGCAGTTAACCAATCTACCCAAAAGCACACAACAGTAGCCAGAGACATTTTCAATGTATATTCTTTTGAAATGTATTCCATTGTATTAGTGTTTTGTCTTGAAACTGAACAAGGGGCACAATAGTCTGGGGTGAGTAATACACAGTCTCAGAGTCAAAGGAATCAAATCAAATCAAATCAGGGACACTTGTTCAGCGCACATATAACTCGGAAGTCTCCCAAAATCAACAAAGATTGTTGTCTCCCTATAGTCCTTTTATAGAAATGGTGTGAGTTTGTAAATACCAATTAAAACCTAAAGGTGCACAAAAGTGTAAGTTTACCTTTGTGATGCAGGCCCTTAGTTGTAAATAGCTTAACTTTCCATTCCTACCTTGCACAATTCGTTTTGAAACCTTTCAGTTAAAAACAAGACGCATACTCATAACGATTTGAATCCCTGCATATTGTTTCAGAATTATTCATTTGTAACAGAAAAGCAATGTTTTGATGTAAAATCAAAACGAGTTTAATGTATCATGACACACTCTGTATGAATCAAAAAAATGAGAAAATTTCAAACATGCAGTTCAAAAAGAGACTCTGTACATGTTTCAGTGTTTTATTTTTATGAGATTGACTCTTCGGAATTTGTTTTTATAACCGTTTGTGTAGCTGAACTATAGAACTGAGGATAGCCTCTGTTGCAAAATGTAAAACTAAAATTAACTACACGCCTCTGTAAAAAAGCCACTAGCTGATTGTCCCTTCCTATGATCTAGCCTGGTAACGTTTGCAATGCAAGTTGCTCACTTCGCTGATAAATAAATAAAACAATTACGGGACATGTTTGCAACAGGCAGCGATAGTTATCGGTGATCTTGCATACCTCATTATTTTCTATCGCTGGAATATTTCGCCAGGCTAGCTTTGTATTAACAAGGTTTAGCACCATGGCGATGAATATTCCAGCGATAGCGCCCTTCTCCATGGAACATCGCTGTTTTTTCAGCAATGTTCCATGTAAAACGGCGATATGCTTGATAATACGACCCTGTGGTCGTATTACTTGACTCCACCTCCCATTTTAAGTATGCCTTAGTCAGGAATTTAACAGACGTTAAATTCCTGCGTTAAGGCATACTTAGCGCGATTAAAATAATCGCTTCCCGGCGTTGTAAATGTTGCAAAGCTGCCTTCGCGATATTTACCCATGTTGTTTCCACAGACACGCCTACTTTGCCTCTCATTAGCGATGCAAAGTTAGGTGTGCTGGAAACAAGAGCAAAATCATGAACACATGTGTCTTTACTGATAAGGCGATAAAATTATCGCCGTTTTTCGGTCGAAAGCGGCGATAATTTTATATCACCGCCTTTTTAATATGCCCCTAAGTGTTTATCATTTTTCTTGCTACTTTTATATTCAGTATTATATCCTCACACTTGACAATTCCACTTGTACGTTACATTAGAAAAACAGAGCTCAACATCTCATGTTCTATAATTGTAACAATGAAATCACTATTGAAGAAGTAAAAGTGGAAAATCAGCACGCTAACCTACCAGGTTATCTATGTGCAGAAAGTGTCATAACAGAATATTAGCACCTTTCGCTTCACACCATCTTTATGAAGAAAATCTGTGACATTGAATCTCAAATACGCAAGCTTCTTCGCAGAGTTCACTCAACAATTAACAATTAACTAAATAATGGATGGCATATGCACGCCTTGTTTTGCTAATTTCTTTCATTTTTAAAGATTCTCTAATTTTTCCATGTTAATCCAATTTGCGTGCTGATTGGGAACGTGCCTGCCCTTTGTACGTGAAAAATGGAAACAATAATTGCAGCAACTCTTCGCTGTTTAACCAATTGCACAGCTTGAAGGCAATATCATTCACAAGTTTTTGCGTGGTTCAAGTACATTTTTTTTCTTCGCTTTTAACAATGTATCGAGTTTGACTTGTTTTTTTTCACAATTTGACTGTCCAAAATTACCCATTGCTTCACATGAGGTGGTTGTGCCCATCTAGACCTCGTACCACTTCACGTACGGGAACATTGAATTCATGTATCACAGCGGAAATATTAATCCCAATGCATTTCGGGCCCTCATTATTGACCCTTCTTCAGGGGAGGCTGGTCAGATTTAAAAATGACATAAGACCTGTATTAGTTTACCATAATGCCACAGTGTGATATTTTTTAACAAATGCACATTCTATGAATATCTAATCAAAAAGTTCTGCCCCTTTAAAGAATTGTAAATCATAAATCAACCATGTGCCCACAGTCAGGTTCCTACATTGCCAATAGTTTACTGCACATAGTAACCACCACCACTCCATCCTCGATGTAAAACCTGCTGATATACTAGCGTTGCTTAGTGAACAATCTACCTTCCTTCCTTCGTGTTGCCTATAAAACCCAAATG
Source organism: Lissotriton vulgaris (assembly GCF_964263255.1). Classification (NCBI taxonomy): domain Eukaryota; kingdom Metazoa; phylum Chordata; class Amphibia; order Caudata; family Salamandridae; genus Lissotriton; species Lissotriton vulgaris. The sequence goes on from NC_141689.1 coordinate 1,944,740,917, forward strand.
CTGAACAAATAAACGTTACAGAATATGTTGAAATCTTATGCACTAACCTAACAAAATCACACTACCAAAACTAATGTGCCCCATTTACCTGGTTAATTTGGGCAGTCATATTGTTAAAAAAGCAAGTCAAACTGGATGTAAATTGATACTTGTATACCGCACTACTCACCCGCAAGGGTCTCAAGGCGCTTGTACGAATACCGCTGTGGAACCCATCCTGGCTTTCCCTGGGAGGCGTCCACTCCTGGGCATCCCCAAGGTGGAGGCCAGGCATCCTTAGCGTTATGGGGGCCATTGTGGAGATTAAGCAAGCTATTGCCCAGAGTTGCAGAGTGGGACTCCATGATTGGAATAGGCACTGAGGTGAGAATTATCAGGTCCGTGGAATTTTGAGCCCAAGACCCGCCGAGGCGGGGAATTGAACCCTGGTCCCGGGCTAGCCCTCTGCATCAGGGTCTTCCGCTCTAATCATTGAGCCACACTGGATGAATTGCTAAAAGCAAAGAATGAAAATGTACTTGAACGACGCAAAAACTTGTGAATGATTTTGCTACTGCTTAAACAGCCAGGTTTTGAGGAGTCTCCTGATGGCCAGCAGGTTCTGGCTCCGTCGTAGGCGGATGGGGAGGGTCTTCCAGGTTTTAGCGGCGAGGTGGGAGAACAATCTTCTGCCTGCTGTTGCTCGATGGATGCGGGAGAGGGTTGCGAGGGCGAGGGCGAGGTCAGCGGAGCGAAGCTAGCAGTTCAGGGTGTAGAAGGTGAGACATTCGTTGAGGTATGCTGGTCCAGCGTTGTGGAGGGCTTTGTAAGCATGGGTGAGGAGCTTGAAGGTGAGCCTCTTGTTGACGGGGAGCAGTGTAGGTCTATCAGGTGGGCTGTGATGTGGCTGTGGTGGGGGATGTCGAGGATGAGGCGTGCAGAGGCATTCTGTATGCGTTGTAGTCGTTTCTGGAGTTTGGCTGATGTTCCTGTGTAGAGAGCGTTGCCATAGTCCTGTCTGCTGATGATGAGGGCCTGGATGACTGTCCTTCTGGTACCTGTGGGAAACCATCTGTAGATCCTACGGAGCATGCAGAGGGTGTTGATGCAGGAGGGGGAGACATCTTTCACTTGCTGGGTCATTGACAATGCGGAGTCAAGAATGACTCCCAGGTTCATGAGTGGTTAGTGGGCATCGGTGCAGCTCCTAGTGCGGCTTTGCACCATGAATCGTCCCAGGTTGAGGGGGGGTCCGATGATGAGGACCTCCGTCTTGTCCAAGTTCAGTTTCAGGTGGCTGATCATCAGCCATTCAGTGATGGCCTTCATTCCTTCGTGGAGGTTGGATTTGACGGTGGTGGGGGCCTTGGTGAGGGAGAGGATCAGATGGGTGTCGTGAGCGTAGGAGACGATGTTGAGGTTGTGCGATCTAGCGATGTTGGCGAGCAGTGCCATGTAGATGTTGAAGAGTGTGGGGCTGAGGTACGATCCTTGGGGCACTCCGCGGATGATCTTGGTGTCTTTAGAGTGGAATGGGGGAGGCAGACACTCTGGGTTCTGTCGGTGAGGAAGGAGGTGGTCCAGTCTATTGCTTTGTCGCAGATTCCTGTGTTGTGGAGGCGTGTGCAGAGGGTGTGGTGGCAGACGGTGTGGAAGGCGGCCGAAAGGTCCAGGAGGATGAGGGCTGCTGTTTCTTTGTTGTGCATCATGGCTCTGATGTCATCGGTTGTGGCGATGAGGGCTGTTTTGGTGCTGGGGTAGCAGCGGAATCCGGATTGGGATGGGTAAAGGATGTTTTTTTTTTCAATGAAGGTCAGTTGCCTGTTGACGATCTTCTCGATGACTTTCGCCTGGAGCTGGAGGAGGGAGATCGGCCATTACTCACTGGTACTGAGTACCAGCACTTCTGAATTTTCACCCCTTGAGTACTGGCACTTCTCCTTGGCCAAGGGAAATACCTCTACTCATACAGGTCCCAAAGCAAGCTTAGATGAGTGGAATATAAAGGTGCTGCTGAACAGCTGCTGAGAAGCATGTTAGTCTCAGAGGTAGAATTTGCAGGAAACCTAAGCGATGACAACAGGATGTTGCAGCAGGCTGCCCCAGGACATCTCTGTAGCCAGGCTGATGTGTAAAGGGATGAAAAAATGACAGTGAAGAAGAGTGGGTGGCATTGAGGCACAGCAGAGCAGACATCAGCGAAGATAAGTATTTGTAAAAAGAAATGTATCATCTGATATGTAAGTGCGTTAGAACGTCAGTATGTTCCTGTGTGTTTGCTTGTGCAGGTGCTGTTGTTTCCTGTCACCCGCGCTGGTATATAGCTACCAGCCCCACAGGCTTTGCATCAAGGCAGCCTGTCCTGTCTGAATCCCACTCACCAGGGTTAGCTTGTACCAGTTAAGGACCTCCAGATCTCACCAGAGGGGGTCTACCTTTTTCTTTGGGGAGGGAGGTGCGCACTGGCTCAAAAGATAAAACAAATATCCCTTGGCTCTAAGGGGCCATTCCCTTTGCAAAGGTTATAACAGACTTTTTCTCCTTGTAGGGTCTAAAGTGGTTAAACATTTCTAAAACAGGTTAAGGTTTGTACAAGCATACATGTTTAAAGTCCATACATGGGATACTCAGTAGGGCTGCTCTGCAGGTATGCATTTAAAGATGGCCATTTTGTTTAAACTACCCTCCTGTTCATTGGAATCTATTGCTTGCATTAAAATACACCTGTTGGCATATAGTTTGAGGCTGTGATGCTGATGGTTTGTAAATGTATTTATGTTTCATCTTAATTAAAAAACAGCCAAGTTATTCATGGAGGCGCAAGTGCAGTATAGTAATGGGTTGGCGTGAACCATTGATTGCAAAGAGCCTTGTTTAATTCTAGGGACAAGGCCAGTGGTATTACCCTAATTTTTCCTACGGTTTATAATCTCCAATGTATATGTCATGGAGTAGAGTAAACTACGTAAAGACAGCGTGCTCGGTGTAATGTGGTTTGGAGATTTTGGGCACTGTAATGATAATACATTAGATAACAATAGATGTTAGAATGAGCTCATGGTATATCATTTGTGTACTTTCTTAAGTGCCCTCACTATGTGTTACTTTGTGTGGTATAGAATTACAAAAGAGAGAGAGAGTCGGTACATAAGGTAAATCTGAAAGATATATTAAATTCACACTTTTTTACACATATATACAAAAAGAATATTCCAGATACCAGAAACGCCTGTTTAAAATCGTGATGCATTTAATTTTTATCCTTTTCCTTCCTCCTATCTCTGCCCTTATCTCTGCCCCAAACCCACTCCCTTGTTCACAACTCAATTTAGTAAGTATCTGCATTTCCCATTAAAAGCACTGCCTATTATCATCCTTTAACACTGCCGGCCGGCACAACCCATAGAAAAATGTAACCTCTCTTTAGCTCTGCCTGCCACATAATCCTAAAAACCCTTACCTCTACCCATCCTTGAACCCTGAAACCCCCTTTGTACCCCTTACCTCTCCCTCCCCTGAACATAAAAAATCACTTCCCTCTCTTTACCGCTATTCAACCCTTAACCTTCAAAAACCCTTTCCTCCCTTTACCGCTACATTCCACTAACCCTTACCTTCCTTTAACCTTACCTGCCCCTAAAGCCCCTAAAACCCTTATCACCCTTTACCTCTTTCCTCTCCTGAACATTAAAACCCCCCTCACTGCTCTTTTCCTCTAGCGCCACTGAAGCTTAAAAACGTTTTACCTCTGCCCACCTCTGAATCCTAAAACTACAAACCTCCCTTTACTTCTTTCCACCCAGAACCATTGAAACCCCTTACCTCCCGGTCCCTATATCTGTCCCAGAACCCTAAACATCTCTGACTTCCCTTTACTCTACCCACCCCTGAACCCTAAAATCCCCTTGGCACCCTTCAACTTTTTCATCCCATGACCACTAAAAACCCCTTTCCTCCTTTTAGCACTACCAACCTCCGAACCCTAAAAACTCCTTACTCCCCTTGACCTCAACCCACCGAATTCTAAATACTCCTTACTTTCTTCTACCTCTACCCTCTGCTAAAGCCTAAAATCACCATACTGCCCTTTATCTCTATTCACCCTTGAACCCGAAAAACCTCTTACCTCTGTTTACCTCTACAAGTCCTGAACCATAAAAACACCTTACCTCCCTTTACCCATCCCTGAACCCTAAAAACCCTTTACCACTTCCTGCCCCTGTATGCTACAAAAAGCTTCACCTCCCTTTACCACTACCTGCTTCTATTACCTAAACCCTCCTTGTCAAAAAGTATTTGATGGGGTAAGTACCCACTTCATGTAATAATGACAGTTCATGTCACTAATTAAACCTGAGCTAACACACTGGTAGCTATTGCACAGAGCAGACAAACTTAACTTAGAGGCAAGGTGTCAATATTTAGGCAGCACTAAAACCGTAATAAAGTTGAAATGCAAACCAATAAAAATGCCAAAATTAGAAAAAGAGAGTACAATGTAATAAACAAAAATATACCCAATATGGAGACCTAGGCTCAATTTGACGGGGACCGCAATGGAGCACGGGTCAGATGCACTAATGCGGTTTGTCTTGTCAAAGATTTTATCTTCTGACTTTAGTCTTTCAAGTCCCAATCTGCCACATAAGTACACTTCTAAATCTCCCAGGACATCAGGAAAAGCACTAAAAGATGCCAGCTTAATACCCACGCTGAAAGTAATGAAAACCAAAGTGATCAACTCCCTCACGTATGGCCACAAAATCACCAAAGGCGCAACCAGCACACTAATAAACAAGTTAGTAACAAAAATCTTCAAAAGAGCCTTTGGGTTGCCAAAATCTGCCTCTCCAGCTCAAGTGAGACTTGAATTGGGTCTCCAAGATCAGCATGGAGCAGAGGCAGGTGCATTCATCAAACTGTGCCATAGACTGTGCCGTGCCGAGGAGGGATCCTTGGAGGCCTGACTCTGGCAGGAAATACAGCAAAAACAGACCAGCCACAAGCATCGGCAACTCCTGGACTATAGCCTACAGTTATTAGGCACAAAAGATCTCTGGGACATAAATCCATCTGTCCTGGTGCTAAAGTCCGTCATCAAAAAATCTGTTAGATTGTGGTCCTTCCACTCGGACAGGGCGATCCTTTCAAAGAGGAGACATGCCTAGGCTGTAATTGCCAATCTTAAAGTGGGTGTTCCGCCGCTCTATTTGTCAAGCGCATACGCACTTTATTGGAAACGCAAGTTTTTAGCCCTGAGGATGGGAGAATGGCCCTTTCTGAAGAACCTCCCGGAATGGCGGCGGCCGAGTAGTTGCACGAAATGCAGATTGTGCGGTTACCATTCACAATCAATTGAACATATCGTCTGTGCATGCCCTGCACTGCTTACAGCCAGACGGTCACTGTTGCGAGGCCAATGTATCCAGTTGGAAGTTCGATCTTGCCGCCAGGCAATAATGACCGCTCTCGACCCTGACAACGTCAAGCTAAACATTGGGCTTTCAAAATGTGTCCATAAAGCGTTACAATCCCTTGAAGCCACTCTCCAACCCAAAGTCTCCCCATTATAGCAGACGGTGGTGTTAACAGACACAATATCCAAATCAGAGTCTACAAGTAATCCAGATTTAAGAACTGTACCAGAACATTATTAGATCTTATTGGCCCCCTGAATCCTAAGCTATTTTCAATTAATTGTTTTAAATTCTTTTTTATCACATTAATTTTTATACATTTTTTGTCATGTCACAAATTGTAAATGTTTTTTTTTAACCAATTAATAAAGAATATTAACTAACTAAAAGATGCCAAAGATGGCAGGCAGAGACCATTCCAGGTTGAGGTGCCACTGATCAGCTGGGCAGTTGCAGGAAAGGCCTCTTATATCTTTCAGCATCTCTTTAGCTTGAACAGGAGATTAGCCGTATGACCCTTGGAGTCCACCTCTTTGTCTTGGTACAAGAGTAAGCAGGTCCATTCCTTTAGGGCTCTTCTCAGGTCTCAGACAGCAGGTTCAGCTCTCTTCTCATTTTCGACAGGTTAAGGAGGATTCTGAAGTGGGTTGCTGGAGACTTTACTTTAATGCCAGGCTCAAGTTTGTGGGTGAGAATGATACAAGGGTATGCCCTAACCAATTATGTAAGGTTCCCCGGCTAACCCTACCCAATTGGCCATTTTCAAGATGGCTGAAGTCTTCGGCCACACTAAACGTGGGCTCTGAGGTCTGGGGGTGTGCCTAGTGAATATACTATGGTAAACCCAGTGTCTTCCTATATCTAATACTAAAATCCAGTTTTAGGCAGTTTCTGTACCCAATCCAACAAAAAGACCGAAGTCTGGTAAAATCAAAGCAGAGGTTCCAACAGCCAGACCGTAGATACCCACAACATGTTTTGGCATTCTGTTTCCCTTCTTTGTAGTACACACCCAAATGTTATATGTTAAACCCAAGCAGACCTGTCAAGCAGGAAGTGACATTCAAGCAAGAATTGACACTCCAATGTCAAAGAGAATTCACACAGCTCCAACCCAGTGGTCTCTCTAAGCCACTTCTGGGGGAGCTCTCTGGTGCTTGACTGACTAGAAGGACAAAAGGAAGGCAGTCCCAGTTGTGAGCTACAACTGCATGTAACAGTGGAGGACCCTGATACAATATTTATTAAGGTCCTTTTCTTGGGCAACGCTTTGAAGTGCACCCTGGGACTGAACACAGCCCCCAGACAATCCTGTCAAGGTGAAGAAAAATACTTCCCCATTCCCAATGTTCATTGTTCCTGACCTGGGAGCAGTACACTGTTCACCGCAGGGGAGCCCCCAAGCTGCCTGGTGACTGTTGAATTCTCATGGAAAGGCCTCCAGAGGACTTAGGCAGGCAACATGTAATTTTTCAAAAGTACCTTTTGCATACTAGCTTGAAAATATTCAACATGACCATTTAATTGGATTTTGTTTAACTATTAAAAAGAGTCCTTGAAATATTTCTGTAGCTATTATCAATCTGAATTTAGCATTGTAAGGTGTTATAATGTAATCCCTTATTTCTTTATGGAAGCAACAAGCCTTGCTACAGAGAAAATAGCTTTTACGCTGTATGGGCATATGAAATACTGAACTTCTACATGTTCTACTTTTAAATAGGGGTGGGTGGAATTTGCGGAGTCGCGTTACGCAAATCTCCGCGAAACGGTAGAAAATCTCTGCGAAAACGCAGAAATCCTGCAAACACGTGGAATTGCTTGTTCGCAATGCTTTTTTACTGTTCGCAATCACTGTTTGCGTCCTCGGGGGGAAATATCTCGTGAACACGCATTTGAGAACGTAACCCAGAATTTTGGGCAATTTCGCGTTCCCCGCCTAACGCAAAATTACGCAAATGTTCTACGAACGGAACAGAATTTGCTGCGCAGGCCTAATTTTAAATACCCTGTACCATACCCTTTGGACAATAAGGCCTACTTTAGTGTACCTAATTAATATTTAAAAGGACGGGTTCGGCCTGCTAAAAAGGGTTTTGTTTGACAGGCCAAATTGGCAGTTTAAAACGGCAAAACCAGGTTTCACTGGCAAGCCTGGAGGCATGCTTTTCTTTGTCACTATAGTAGTTATCACAATGAGTGCTGCAGCCCACTTTTGACATTTAACTTACAGGCTCTATATAGACTGTGGGTATCATATATTAGGAACTTATAGAAAAGGTAAATATTCTAATCAGGAATGTACCAATTTTACCATGCTGAAAGAATGAGCACAATCATTTTATCAATGGCTATCAGGGGTAAAGTGCACAGAGTTCTATTGCTAGTAAAAATAGAGCTCTGCACAAAGGGCAAAAAGAAAATAGGGATGGCCGTGAAGAGAGGGCAAATTTCCAATACCTCCTACATCCTTTTACCTCTACCTGCCAATTTTAACCTAAAATACCCTGACCACCATTTATCACTACCCAACACTGAACCCTAAAACCCCTTGGTTCCCGGTACCCTTACCCACATCTGAATGCTAAAAACACCTTTACTGGTCTTACTATGCTCTTTCTTATCCCTCACCTGAACCCTAAAACCTCTTTAAAATAATTTACACCCAGAACCCTTATAAACAGAAACATGTTTTTTCACATTTAATGTACTTACTTTGCAGACTGTAGGTAGGTTGTAAATGACAAAAAAACATACTTGCACACTGTGATTACAAGCCTGCCTTTCTATTTTCCTTCAAAAGTATGATTGTACACGTTTATCAGAATCTGCGGCTCACGGACCATGGGCAACTTTCATAGGGTAAATCGAAAGTTCCCAAGGCTGTCCGTGTCCCCCCCAAAATATTTGTGTCTCATACACCCCTGGCTGCTGCCAATAGAGCGCTGTGGGACGAGGGGTTAATGGTACCAAAAAAGACTTACCTGCCGATACTGCTGTCGGCCGCATTGATGTTCCTCTGGTCCCTGAAGTCCATGCACCAAAAAAGGAGTCACTCACAAACAAATCTAGGCAAGGTATGGACCTGCAGAAAAAATACTTGGGACTCACAGGTACGACCCAGTTTCTGAGTCCCTTCTGAGAAAAAAAGTGTGCAAGATAATCACTCGCATTAAGACAAGTAGCTGGAACAACACGGTATCAGAGTACTCACTAGAAATATCTCAGCAATATTTGCACTCACATACAAAATGCTAGCTTTACCACTGCAAACTATAACTTGCCGGAGTAAACTAAGTGAGGGTCTAAGCCTAGAAAAGCTGGCGATTCGGTGAACAATTAATAAGGAACTCTGCAAGACTATGCTTGTGCAAAAAAAAAACTGTGCATACCCTCACGCATACTGGTCGCAGAATGACCAGTTGCAGTAGATAGATAGATAGATAGATAGATAGATAGATAGATAGATAGATAGATAGATAGATAGATAGATAGATAGATAGATAGATAGATAGATAGATAGATAGATAGATAGATAGATGGATGGATGGATGGATGGATGGATGGATGGATGGATGGATGGATGGATGGATGGATGGATGGATGGATGGATGGATGGATGGATAGATAGATAGATAGATGGATGGATGGATGGATGGATGGATGGATGGATGGATGGATGGATGGATGGATGGATGGATGGATGGATGGATGGATGGATGGATGGATGGATAGATAGATAGATAGATAGATAGATAGATAGATAGATAGATAGATAGATAGATAGATAGATAGATAGATAGATGCCATTAATCATATGTATAGAAATTAGGAATTATCGGATTGCAATGAGGACATTGCAATTGCTTATGTACAAGATATACAAATAACGATTCCTAATGTGTTTGCAAATAGACCTACCTTATAAATATCAATTTGCAACCCATTAGGAATCATGGCCATCACAGGGATGGTGACCTGCTGAGTTCAACTGACCACCATGTCTGTGATTGTTTTCTAATAAAGCAATTATTTACTGTCTGCATTGAACAATTACTTGATTAAACTTTTACACATTCACAAAAGGGAAGGGGTCCATTAGGAACCCATTCCCATTTGGAATTGGTTAGAACCTCCTTGGAAGTGTCAGTAAAAAAGTAATGTTTTGCAACTGTAACTCAGTCGCAAAACATTCATAACCACCACTGCAATTCTGTATTTGGAAGGCATGCCCCTTCCAAATACCAAATCACAAATACTAATTGCAATTTGGTAGCGTTACCGAATTGCAATTTGTTCATTTGGAAAAAACATTTTTGTGGTTAGAAAATGGTCCGATTCTGTGAATCAGACCATTTCTGACTGCAAAAATGATTTGTACATGTGGCACCAAAATCACTGAGCATTCTGAACAATGTGTTCATTAAGTTTCACTGGGGTAGTTTGCTAATGCGTTATCTATTAGCCTAGCAACTACCAGTAATCATCAGGATAAGCAATAAACAGAGGGATGCTGGCAAACCTGCAACTCCAGCAATCTTCCATTAGCACATCTGGACACTTTGGTAAGTCATAAATCTGCACCCATTTAATGGCATTAGACTAATGGATGCACATGTATTACTTTCTGTAAGGATCCCAAGGCTTTTATGAGGAGGCAGGTTTGAGCCTTTTAATCAGTAGAACACATACATGTATTTGCCCCTAGGACAAATATTAGTGCAGTGGGATTATGAAACAAAGTCCAAAGGCCATGGAGGCAAACTAGCTTGTTACACCTGTTTGACTACCAGGTAGAGTGGAATTCTGTCAACACTGAAAAGAGCCCTTGGAGGTAATGATAATGCTTGGGGTATGCATGTACCTTTCCTCCTACTCCCACATCCTCTTATCACAATAGAAGAGAAAACTGACAATGTCCCTTGAGCAAACCACTCTGAATATGACATGCACAATGATGGGCTTATTATGGAAGGAGGGGCGAGGAACAGCCATTACATTACGGCTGTTAACCCACATGCCATTACAACGCAAGTGTTACCACGCATGCTTTGTAACAACGAGTAGTCTTTATTATGCATTTATTTACAACGCATGCGCTTTTACAAAGCATGCCTTTACAACGAATTTTGTTGTAAAGGTATGTATGGTAAAAGCACATATGTTGTGAAAATATATAGGCAATCCACGTCGTTGTGAGGAAACAGAGGCTCTTCTTCTTCACGAGTCATGCAGGGGTAGAGATTTAGGGTAGAAAAAGCATTGGGGGTCTGAGGGGTTCGTGCAGGGGTAGTGATGTAGGGTTTAGGGTAGGGAAAAGATGGGTGTTTCTGAGGTTCTGCCGGGGTAGGTGTTTAGCAAAAGGCAAGTGTTTGGGGTTGCAGGGGATTTGCAGGGGTAGTGATTTAGGGTTCAGGGTAAGGCAGGGTAGTGTCACTTACCTTACACACTTTTACCAAGTGTATGCCTTTACCACACATGCCTTTGGGTTGTAATGGCATGCATAGTAAAGACATATGAGTAGTAAAAGAATGAGTTGTGATGGTAGGTCATTGTAAGTGTGCAAGCGTAGTAATATCCGTGTTGTAATGGCACATGTGTTATTAGTATGCATAGTAACATCATACATTCAGGAAGGGCATGTTCCTGACATGATAAGGACACAATCTCACTACTTAGGACCCAATCTCACTCCATCCTGTTTTGAGTAAAACTATCCAAAAATGAATTAATGATCAGCTAGTGGCATTTCTGGAGGAGGCTAACATCTTACATCCACAGCAGCCTGGTTTCCACTTAGACTGGACAATCCAATGAGTCAGCTCTGTTGGAAGTTTCAGATACGTTAAAGTTATCATTGGATGCGGGGGAAAAATTCAGTGCTGATTTTACTAGACCTATCAGTTGCATTTGATACCATCTCCAGTGACATCCTGCTGCAATTTGTCAAGGACTTTGGAATTTCTCATCTGGTACTGTCTTGGATGAAATCCCGTCCTCTCGTTTCAGAGACAAAAGGTTGTGTTAGGAACTTTTCTAGCCCCTGAAAATAAAGTCACTTACGGGGTACCCCAGGGCTACCCCCTCAGCCTGCGTTATTTAACATCTACATGCCCCCCAGAACCTAATGAATACCTCTTTTGGTATTGAAGCCACATCTTATGCCGACAACAAACAGCTGATCTTGTTGTTAGATAAAGACTCTATAGGCTCCGAGATCATCTTTAAAAACTGTCTAACTAAAGTCATCCAGTGGATGCAAGTAAATCATCTTAAGTGCAATACCAACAACATTGATATCATGCTACTCAGGAAGTCCAATTATTTTGATCTGGCCATATGGTGGACCAACTCCACCCCCCCCCCCCACAGCCATGTTTGAGGTCATAAAAAACCTTGGATTAAAATGTCAACCCTCTCTTTCATTTTGCCCACAAGCGATAGCAGTAGCAGAAACTTATTTTAGTCTCATAAAATCATTTAAAAAGTTATTTGAGTACCTTTTACTAGTGACAAGAAAGACAGTAGCCTTTGAATTGATAACATCTAGACTGGACTACTGTAATAGTTTGCATGTAGGCTTATCTAAACAAACTGCACTGAAATTACAGATGGTACAGCACTCTGCAGCCAGATTGGCACTAAAATTCAACGACAGTCCTCTGCATCACCAGCCCTGGAAGCTTTACACTTGCTGCCAGTGCACAAAAGGGTTCTTTTAAAATCCCTTTGTTCACTTTTGGAGCTTACAGAGCACTAGGGTCAAAATACTTAACCTCCAGAGTAACCCTGAGCGAAGTACTACGCTACGCTCGCGTAGGTTTTGACGTTTGCGCTACTTCGCACTACACGAAGTGCATGTAGGACAGTGCAAACACACGTAGCGTAGCAGTAATTTTTTGCTTGCTCATGGTCCTCAACGTCAAGTTGGCAACCGTGAGTGAGCAAAATGACATCCCGGCAAGACTTTTTCCTCATTCGCTATCAGCAACATCAAGTTGCCAATCATGGCAAATAAACCTCCCTGCGAGATTCTCAACGCTGGGAGGTTAGGTTTCTCATTGCGAGTGATCGCATATGCTCGCGACCACTCGCTATGAGAAACTACTAGTCCGCATTGAGAAAGCTGCAGCTCGAGTAGATATCTACTCGAGCGGCAGAAAACAACCGCTTGCACTGTGCAAGATGCGGTTTGCACTGATTGCACAGTGCAGACAAGCATCCGGCACTGTCAAGTGCGGACAAGCATCCGGCACTGACAGAGTCACTCAACATACTACTCTGTGGAGATACTTAAATCCTCACAAGCCAACCTGGTTAAACCTTATATGTTCAGACTTAAAACACGTGGAGGCAAATCCTTCACAGTCTTGGGTACAAAGGTATTTGTGATTCATCAAATTAAAAGTCACCTTTAGAAGGCAGCTCATGACATGGCTCTTTGGCATTTATGACTAGATGTGTTACTGGTTTATCCTCTGCTGTACATTCCACGTAGGTCACTTTGAATTCTGTAGCCACACTCATCACCGCTTAACGCCAGGATGCTCCTTTAGGAGTGGCAGTGCACTCTAAAAGTACACTATTCATTCATTCACACAACAAAAACCATATACCCTTCACCAGCTTGGGCAGAACTAAAACAATGCACCCCATGACACAAGATTTTGGAAATCATAATACACAACACAATTACTGATTAAAGACAAGAAAAGCTGAAAGTAGACATTGCAAATGTTAGACACAGTGGCAGATGAAACTTGGACAAGTGTAGGAGAAGCACCGTAAAAGCATGCTTTAAAATGTAAGATGAAGAAAACATACCTACAAAGGAATTCTAATACATATACATAAGTTGCACTAATGTGAATTTCTTATGAACATGTTGTTTATTTGAATTTATTTATGAAATAGTGCTATTGATAAAGTGGCCTAGTGTTTCTAATACCTTCCGTAAGAATGCACCAGTTAGAAAAGTCGGTGCAAAAGCGTTTAGAAACTAAGGGGTCTATTAGGATGTAGGGCGGATATCCACAGCCCGCTTGGGATGGTGATCCACCGTACATCATACCCCGACCACCACCCATTTCCCCCCACCATATTAGTATAGCGGGGGGACCCCGATGGACAGAAAGACCGTCCTACGGTTTTCCGCAGTTCGACCAGTCAATCTGGCGGAAAAGGGGCTAGATATAATATTAATAATACCTGAAGCTTATACAGTGTCTTGTTACACTAACCAGTGTGTCCCCGCGCTAATAACTGGGCCACCAGATTACCATACTGTTATGCCCTCCCATACCAGGACCTCCTAGTGCCTATCACCTAGGGAATAAGTATGTTTTCAAATCTTTGCGGAAAACCACCTCTGAGGTTTCCACACAGAGCCTGAGAGGAAGGCTATTCCATGGACGGGCAGCCAGGAACTGAAAGGACCTCACTACCATCCTTGCTCTTCTGATTATAGGTACCTGCACTAGACCCGCCCCCTGGGATCTCAATTGATGATTTGGGATGTATGGAATTAAGAGGTTGAGAAGAAAGCGGGGTCCTTTCCCCTGTGTAATCCGATGACTTACACAGAGGGCTTTAAACTGGACCCTCTCCCTAACTGGCAGCCAATGAAGTGTCTCCAAAGCTTTTTTAGAGTCTGCTCTCTTAGGTATCATCAACACCAGATAGGCGGCAGCATTCTGGATGTGCTGCAATCTTTGGAGACCGCTAACATTCGCTCCCAGATAGAGGACATTCCCATAGTCCAGCCTTTAGGTAACCAAGGCATGGACCAGGGATTTCCTAGCTGTTACAGGGAGTAAATACAGAGTCTTTCTGAGGCCACATAGAATTCCAAAACACATGCCAGCAACACGCCTTGTGTGGTAGTCGAATGAGATTTTTAAATCAATCCAAATCCCCAGATTTTTTACTTGATCATTGAGTACAGGGAGTGGACCCAGCCTCTAGGGCCACCATGCTGAGGTCTAGACTGAGGGTGCTTTACCCACAATCAGCACCTCAGTTTTATCGCCATTTAACCTGAGGCAGTTGCCAGCCATCCAGGCAGCAAGATCTTGGAGACAGGATGCAAAATTACTGGCGGCATTCTCAGCTGGTTGCGCTAAGGCCACAGCCAGATGAGTGTCATCAGCGTAAGTCACCACTTCCACCCCATATTGCTCAGTGATTGCAGCCACAGGCGCCACGTAAAGATTAAAAAGAGTCTGGCTCATGCTAGAGCCCTGGGGGACACCTTGGTCCAAACTAATAGCCTTTGACCTAAAGGGCCCTTGAGCGACCTGAAAGCTGCGATCTTCAAGGAATGATTCCAACCAGTCCCACTCCTTCCCTGTTACTCCACCCTTCCGAAGACACTGCAGCAAGGTGTGATGAGCCACAGTGTCAAACGCGGCACTCAGATCTAAAAGGATCAGTGCCGCAGTGTGACCCTCATCCACGTGCCTCCGAAGAGTCTCCGTGGAGAAAAGCAAGGCTGACTCCGTAGAGTGGATAGCACGGAAGCCAGATTGCGAAGGGTGTAGCAGCTTATGGGTTTCAATGTGGGCTGTTAGTTGTTGATTAACGATCTTTGCAGAAATTTTAGCAAACTATGGCAGGTGTGAAATGGGACGCAGATTGCTTAACTGTGCCATGCTAATCTGTGGCTTTTTTTTCAGAGGCAGGACCACAGCTTCTTTGCAGGGTTTCGGTACTGTGCCTAGGCTAAAAGAGAGCTCTAATAGATATCTAGTGTAAGGCTCTAAAGTCTCACTATTTCCTCTCAAAATTTTTGCCGGTGCAGGGTCCTTGGGTGAGCCAGATTTCACACTACTAGCTAACTTACTTAGCATATCACCATCTGGAACCTTAAACGTCTTCAGGCACTCCCTTATACCACCACTAGATGCCTCCTCACTGCTAGATCCGTCCCTGGCTTCCGCGGGGAAGGCAGAGTAAATCTCCTTGGTGATGATGTCTGCTAGACACCGCCATCCTTATTAGCATGGGCAGCGGTGCATGGCTTTCCATGGCGGAGGCTTTTGTGGACTCTCAAATCTTTTGTTTTTCATGAATAGCATGGGTCAGCATCTTTCTTTTGCATGTGTCCTAGATGAAATTATGTAAATCAAAGCTTATGAAAGTCTTTCACTTGTACTTTGTCAGAGATTTTGTAAAAGAAGAAAGTTCAAAGGAGGGGCAACAACTGCCATTCAGTTTTTTCACATTCTGAGACCTGAACACTATGCTGATCGATTTTTGATGATTATAGAGAACTATCCTTTTTCTTTTGGACTGCTTTGCCGAGGCTACAGGCGGTAGCCGATGGACTGAAACCTTCTTTGCCGAAACATTTCCCTTTTTTGTTTCTTTTGATTTGAGCTGTTAGTCAGAAAAAATCTTTCTGCTTTGAATGGTAGTGGGACTCTGTAACTCTGTAAACTGATTTTTATAATAACCATCTGATGAAGTCTTGTCTGAATGTTTCATACATTAATGCAAGCTGTGATGTTATCTGAAGTCTCAAAAGATTGCGTATTGCAATGGACTTTGAATCTTTAATACAAAAACCAAATTAATTCAATATCTGTTTGAGTGTATTCTATTATTGAGTCTTGTTTTTCTTCCATTTAAACTGTGCTAATTTACTGATGACTTAAATGCTCTGTCAGAACATCAAGTATTACTACTTTTGTTCTGTGTTGCTTTTGCAGAGCTTTTGGTCTGCACAATTCTAGTCCAACTTAACTTCCACAGGAGGATATGTCTACAGCACGGTCTCAAGTGTGATGTACCTAAATCTGGTCACAAATTTGTGAGTTAGCTTTCAATTAATGGTCCTCATTGGTCAGCTATCATGGCGTTTTGGTCACCCTGTTCTCCATCCCTCCTATCAGATGATCATTACCTCTGTGGTAAATGCTGCAGATTGTATAATTGTAAAGGGCCCAGTACAGTTAGAGTAGTGTGGAGAATCAGCATATAATAACATTTTACCATGCTTGCATTGCAACACACACTACCAACAAACCCCCCTAAAGGTAGCACAATATTATGCGCTCTGTTGGAAAGGGAAATCACATTTGGACATTTAACTCGAATTACAACATTTCGGAGAGATAAACAATAAAAGCTGCACCAACTACACGTTCAAGAAAACTATTACAAATGAGAGAATCTTAGTTACTGCATCGTAAAAGCGTGTTGAAAAAGGTGTATTTTAGATGATATTTTTCATATAAATATTATAGATTGTGATTTCCTAATGTAAGAATTTAACAAGTAGTAGAAATGTGCATTATGGCGAACACTTAGGTTATGAAGTTTATCACTAATCATACTTTATTATCATTCATATGTGTGCACATCCATTGGAAACTTGTTAATCATTACGATTTAACCTGAATATGATGACACATTCAAAATAAATGTATGTTTTATGTGTAAACGTGCGCACTGAAATGACAAGAGAAAAGTAGGTGCCACACATTTCTAATTAATTAAACTTTCATAGACACTACAATTTCATACATGTACTAATGAAGTGAACTAAGAACTCATTAGTTTCCTTATTATTTTGAATTAATTTACATTTACATGTTAGTACCTTAGGGAAAGTAGAAGTCTGTCATAATGACATGTTTTATTTGTAACTATACGAAATGATTTCATGAGCATCAAAGACATACTTGAATCGCAATATCATTGTCTCCTATTAACGTATGCTTAATTGGTTTAATATATTTCACATTATATTAGCATCATTCAATGTAGGCCAAATTGAGTAAGTGTAGTATATCGCCTTGCTGAACCTACTCTGTTTGAGAGAATTCTTCATTATAACAAATAACATGAAAAAGTGTTTTCATTCCTGATTTCTCATGTACTGTAGGAGATGCTTTGCTACAATGTTTGGTGCAATCTTGATCAGCTGCCTGGGAAACTCTCCTCTTAAACTGCCCTAAGTATTTTTGTTAGAGGATTCACACACTGGATTGCTTGAGGGCTGCATACTTGTCCCACCTTATATCTATAAATTGTTGGCTTATTTATGTTGCCTGACACCCATCCTATACAAATTGACCAATGTACTGAGTGGTCTGACCAGATGAGGTGATCTAAAGAGGTGTCAATCAGAGAAACTTAAGAATATAATATTGTCTGAACTAAAGGTTGTGGAGCTTGCGCTCTGTTCCTGTTCTTGCTCGCTCTTGGGCTCTTCTTTTAGATTTGCTTGCTGGGCTCCTAATGGTGACGGAAAACTGAACTCTTTGCGGAACTTTCTTTGGCAGTCCTAACTTGCAGATGCAGGCTCACCTGGCTATCATTATGAACTGACGCATACACTGTGGTCTTAGTGGTCCATTCCTTCTCGGGAAACTGCTTGAACTGGCATATTTCATGTCTCTTCCTGATTTCTCGAGCTTTGATATTTTCAATTCAATGCCTTATTAGAATTGAATCAAACTTGCCTTTAACCCCTTCGCTGCTAGGGCTTTTCCACCCCTGTGCAAAGCCTTTTTTTGGCTAATTGGGGTAGTGCCCACTTAGGCCCCTGTAACCTTTTGACCATATAAGGTATCCACGCCAATTTTGTGTCCTTTTCTTCCAACATCATGGGGATTCTAAAGGTACCCAGGGTTTGTAGATTCCCTTGGAGGAGTCCCATAAATTAGCCAAAATACAGCAACATTTTGTTTTTTGTTCAGGAAAATTGGAAAAACGGGCTACAAATGAAAGCGTTTGGGGTTTTCCCTGCACATGTTATCAAAAAAAGGGTTTATGGAGCTGTATGGCTGAGATACCCGCCACCCCCTCTCAACACCATCCCCAAAAGGAGGGAAACCGGAAACAGTTCTTGAAGTTTTTGGATGTGGGGAGGGAGTGACCCTCCCCCGGCCGTATTTATTAAAACAAAAAATTAAAACATTAAACGTTTCATTTTATGTACAATTTCATTATCACATTGCGATGTTTGGCTCACCTTAACATATTCTCTAATACAGAGTTTCTCCTAGCCGAACTAGCATCCAACAAAACATTCTCTAGAAACACTGAAATTGTACATCCTAACGTTTAAGGGCCAACGGCAAGGTCATAACCGGAGTCAAGATCCCTAACCAGACTTACCCCTCCCACTTGTGAGGGGCGACAGCACAGAGGCTTACCTCAAGTGCAACTACTAACAATTTCCCTTGACTTGACGGGGGCACTAAAGACTCGACGCCATTTAAAGGTCGTTCGAAGACTTGTGTGTGGTATCTAGAAGGTATCGTGGACCTCCCCCCATCCCACACAACTTACCGCATCTGCCGTCGCAGATGACCCTGGCCCCGGGAAATTCCCCAGGAGGGGGCTGTAACCCCTCCTACAAAGGAAGGGGCCTTGACCGCCTTTCCTTTACTTCCGGCGACCCGCCCTTAGACGGGACCGCCTCCCCACTGAGGGGCCAATGGCCACCTCTCCCGAGCGCTCCCATCCGTGTTGGGTGACGCCCACTCATAGGGATCTACCAATTAGTGCTCACCGATCATGACCTTACCGCCTACCAAAAATAAATACGACAATTTTTATTCAAACCTACAAAAAACATTGGTCGCTACGACCGAAGGAACATGCTAAAATTGCAACACTACATCAAATCGTTTTAATCGAAAACAACCTACACAATATTCACCATACTTTATTATGATCAACAACAAACTGATACTTTCACAGCCTGTAAACGGAATGGAAAACAAACTTATCAATTCACTTTATTGCACAACAACTTGCTGTCCTCAGGGGCTGGTGGGTGGGTCAAAATTGGCTCTTCGTTCTGTCCCGAGCTCACGTGTAGCGAGGAGGTGCAGCTTCGGAGCACAAGAACAAGAGGACGTCTTCTGGTCTTGCGTCACTTTTTATCCGTCTTCAGGGCGGGCGAGAACCCGCCCCTGCCTGCCCCTAGGGCGGGGCTGGCTACGCCGGTGTCTAGGCCAGCCCACTCTAGGGCGGGAAAAAGCGCGCTCCGGCTACGCCGCTTCGGGCATACCAGCCGAGACACGCCTCCCGCCCAAAAATGGCTTCCCGGGGGGATCGAGGCACTCCACCATACGTTCGGGGGGACCGAGTGGTCGCCCCTTTCCATATGGCTGAGATACCCGCCACCCCCTCTCAACACCATCCCCAAAAGGAGGGAAACCGGAAACAGTTCTTGAAGTTTTTGGATGTGGGGAGGGAGTGACCCTCCCCCGGCCGTATTTATTAAAACAAAAAATTAAAACATTAAACGTTTCATTTTATGTACAATTTCATTATCACATTGCGATGTTTGGCTCACCTTAACATATTCTCTAATACAGAGTTTCTCCTAGCCGAACTAGCATCCAACAAAACATTCTCTAGAAACACTGAAATTGTACATCCTAACGTTTAAGGGCCAACGGCAAGGTCATAACCGGAGTCAAGATCCCTAACCAGACTTACCCCTCCCACTTGTGAGGGGCGACAGCACAGAGGCTTACCTCAAGTGCAACTACTAACAATTTCCCTTGACTTGACGGGGGCACTTAAGACTCGACGCCATTTAAAGGTCGTTCGAAGACTTGTGTGTGGTATCTAGAAGGTATCGTGGACCTCCCCCCATCCCACACAACTTACCGCATCTGCCGTCGCAGATGACCCTGGCCCCGGGAAATTCCCCAGGAGGGGGCTGTAACCCCTCCTACAAAGGAAGGGGCCTTGACCGCCTTTCCTTTACTTCCGGCGACCCGCCCTTAGACGGGACCGCCTCCCCACTGAGGGGCCAATGGCCACCTCTCCCGAGCGCTCCCATCCGTGTTGGGTGACGCCCACTCATAGGGATCTACCAATTAGTGCTCACCGATCATGACCTTACCGCCACAGGTCCGGATAGTTGACCGGCTATCCGGACCCCCCACAAAACTCCTACCTAAAGGTCATGTTTCAACGATTTTAACCAAGCTAAGAAGTCTCCTATGAGTAACTCATTGCCCACCCTCGACAAATGCACACCATCCCCCAAATACATACTGTCATCATTAATACAACTATGCGAGATCGAATGCAATGTCTTGGAACGGAACAACCTACTCACTTTGTTATTCAATTTTCTAACCGAATGATTTAAAGCAGGGATCGAGATAGCCCCCCGCCATACTTTACGTGGGATCATATGAGACCATGCAATTACGCACCCCGGAACTCTCCTTGCTAACCAACTTACCGTGGAAAGCATAGACTCCAGGAGAAGTCGTCTACCGGTGGTGACCAAATCATTGCCCCCCAAATGCACTATGACTATGGACGGCGGTGACCTCATCCGCTCTAACAAACCCTCAAAGAATGCCTGAAACTGGTCAATACAGAGACCGCCCCTTCCGTAGAAGGACACTCTGTACCCGTATTCCCCAGGTACGTGAATCATGTCACCTGCTTTGAATACGTCTGCGGCCCGTCTCACGTATGAGTGGCCCACGACCCACACCTCCTTCCTCTCAGCCGGTGACGTGCGACCGCTGGCCTGGTGTTGGGTCGACTGCACAGTCCGCCCTGCCGCGTAGGCTTGCGCAACTGAAAACAAACAAAAGACAAGAAGCGTGAGTACATGATTACAGCTTCACAACATGTGCAATCGCACGTACCTCTTATAACAATTGGAGGACCAGCGCCCCACACGTTTCACTTGTTCTACAGTAAGACCCCCGGCTGCAGCTTCGGTGGCAGCCCCTATCCGAAAGGAATGGGTCCCGAATTCGCCCGGGTCCAAGCCCGCTGCGGCGATGGCCATTGCAAGCACCCGCTGAAACTGAAACCTCGTCAGTGGGGTGGCGTCTGCATGCCTTAACAATGCCCCTCCCCATGATGCCACCCTTCGTGCTAGGTAATCTTCTAAGCACTGTACCGGACACATGGATGACCCGGGGATCCTGCGAATGATCGTGCAGTCCCCCCTCCCATCTTGGTCGGTCTTGGACCTGGGAAAGGAGACAATCATCGCATCGCCCCTGATCTGAACATGCTCCCTGCACAAGCCCCCCGCCACATCCTGTTTGTTCCTTGCAACCAGCTCACTAACTCTCATAGCCCCGTGAAACGCTAGCGTAAATGCAGTCCGGAACAAACAGGTCTCGAAGGGAGACGAGCATGTATTAGGGAGCGAGGCCAGTAACTGGGACAATCTATCAAGCCCTATCGGTCGTCTTACGTCTACACTGCGACCCTCTAGGCGTTGCCACCCACGCAGCGCCTTTTGAACTGTAAAAGACGCTGTTGGGTCCTGGATGCCATGGGCCCTGGCAACGAAGGAAATGGCGGCACGATGCCTTTGGGCCGTAGCCACCGATTTCCCAGCCCTACGTAAAGACATCAGAAAAAGTATTACCGACTCCTCCTGACCCCAAAGTCCCCCTCTCTCTGCCCCCACAAAGGCTAAATAGGCCCGAAACGCCCCTTCATATGCCTTCCTTGTCCTGGGTGCTAGACTCTCTCCCACGAGGTGACGAAGTTCGGGGCACCGAGAGACCAGAGAGCTTCGGGGAAGGGTGCCGGCTCTGGGTCCGCTGAGGGAAGGAAACCCGAGAAAGCCTGCATGTGAAAACGAGACAGTGCATCAGCAGCCTGATTCATCACCCCTGGGACATGTTTCGCTCTGAATATCACGTTCAGTTGCATACACAGTAAGACAATTTCTTTGAGCAGCCTCAAAATCAATTTACAACGGGCTGCCTGACTATTGATGCATTCTACCACGGTCATATTGTCGGACCAGAACACAACAGAATGATCTCTCAACCCTTCTGGCCATGTTCTCAGGGCCACCAGAATGGGAAACAGTTCAAGGAAAGCGATATTACCCGTCAGCCCCTTCTCGTGCCACCATAGGGGCCACTTTTGTGCCGACCATTTTGTGCCGAAGATGGCGCCAAAACCTACGCTTCCTGCTGAATCTGTCCATAGCCCAAGCTCTTCGGAGGACACGGCTGGCTTGCTCCAGACGACTCGGCCATTGAAGTCCGCCAAGAATGCTAACCAAATCCGCATGTCCTGGCGGACCTCAGCCGATAACCTTGTGCGATGATGACCCTCCTTCAGGCCCACCATCGCTTGGGCAATTGAGCGGGAAAAAGGGCGAGCCATTGGTATCACTCTCAAGGCAAAGTTCAATTTTCCCACTAATTGTTGCAACTGATGCAGTGTAACTTTGGATGCATTTAAACAAACTTGGAGTGCTGCCCTGAATTTTGACACTTTGCTTGCTGGTAAACGGAAGCACCCCTCCCTTGAGTCCAACTCGATCCCCAAAAACTCGAGGCAAGTCGTGGGACCCACAGTTTTACCCGGTGCCAATGGCACGCCAAGATGACCCATTAACACACAGAATTCAGCTAAGGCCTGTGCACATTCGAGGTTACCGGCGGGGCCAAGAAACAAAAAGTCATCAAGGTAGTGCATTACATTTCGGAAACCCGTTCTCTTCGTGAACACCCATTGCAGGAAGGTACTGAATTGCTCAAAGTAAGCACATGATATAGAACATCCCATTGGCATACACCTATCCATGTAGAATGACCCCTGGAACCCGAATCCCAGAAGACGCTGATCGTCTGGGTGTACCGGGAGCAACCGGAACGCTGACTCGATATCAGATTTCGCCATCAACGTCCCGTGCCCCAGGCGATTCAAGATGGCTACTGCCTCATCAAAAGATGCATATCGCACCGAACAAACCTCTGGATCAATTGCGTCGTTCACCGAAAGACCATGTGGAGCAGACAGATTATGGATCAAACGAAACTCACCTGGGTCCTTCTTGGGGACTACCCCTAACGGAGAACAAACGAAATCCGGTACCGGGGGTACACTAAACGGGCCGGCGACCCGTCCCCGGCTAACCTCTTTCTGAATTTTTTCTCGCACTACAGATGTATGTTGTAAAACGGAAAGTTGGTTTTTGCACATCCCCACCCCCTGAAAGTCCCCTACCGGGATGCGGAAACCATGTGTAAAACCGTTCCGCAGCACCCCGGCAGAAGTACGATCCGGGTATTCGCTGAGCCAGGGAATCATTGCCAAGGTATCAATCGGGGTTGGTAAAGGCGCCCCTCGGCCTAGCTTAGACCTGTTTGGCGCCTCCCTTACCCCCATTCTCACTCGTTCTGGCTCTGCACGATGACTCAGGATGGGATGACCCACACGTACTACATTCGTGTTTGAATTTACACGATCCAGGAGGCCTGGTACATTTCCCCTTGTTGAAATTAAAACAGAAACCCTTTCTCCCTGTATTACCTGCGGGCCTCGACTGGTCGTCGGTGCTCGTACTTGGTCGAAAGGCCGTCCCCACGTTTTGGCGGGAGTAATCAACAACATTGCTCCCGGCCAATGGCATTCTTAACATTCCCGATTCTTTCATTTTATCCCATGTTAGAGAATCGTAACAATCCCAAGTTAAACTCTTGTTATGTTCCTTTTCTTTCCTGAACAGATTATCGTAACAAAACCAATGGTTACCTTGATACGTTGTCGAGTAACCCATAATCCTTGATTGATAAACGGGAAACTCAGGAAGCAACTCGGGCCTACGTTCCCCCAAAATCGATGTAAAAATACCCCATGCATTGCCCCAATTGCCAATGTTCTCATTTACCTTAAAGGCGGCCATTTTTGCGCGCCAAACACTCGGATGCATTAAGTCCTTCTGACTTTTCACATGCTCCACATCATAATGATCAACAAGCAAGGAAAAAATATTCACGTATTCCCCTGCCCAGATCTTTTCCTTTATAGCTAAAGGCACATGTTGTCCCAATCTCTCTCTACGAGAGGGTGCTGACTCGTCCCTTGCAATCGGCAATGGCCGCTTACCTGAACTGGACGCAGCTTCTGCCGATTGCGGCTTGTCTATCCCCGCCAACGGCGCAGCCACTCTAGCCGCCTCTCTCTTCTCTCGAAGCCCTTTTATCAGTGCCTGTGCCTCGGCAGCCGTGGCGCCATCACTAATATCCCCCAACCAAGCTGCCAGCTGTGCTGCCAGCTCGGGGGGCATGTCTTCCTTAGATGTCGGGGTGACGACAACGGGGATTGGATTCCCCTCCATCGGTACTGGGGTCGGCGCCTCGAGCGGGGCAGAGGGAGCCGGGACGTCTCCACCGGCTGGAACCTTTCTCAGCCTCTTCGGTCTCCCGCCAGCCGGCGCAGGGCCCGAACCCTCCTCCCCATCTCGCTCCGCCAAACGTTTCTTTATGTCGGACACCTCTTTGCAAAGGGCCCGCACCATCTGGTCGGTCGTCATTCTCTTTGCTCCTTTCTTGGGCATTTCTCCGAGGAAGAATCTAGAAGACAAAGAAAAAGATCAAAAACGCTCAAAATTGGCTCTTCGTTCTGTCCCGAGCTCACGTGTAGCGAGGAGGTGCAGCTTCGGAGCACAAGAACAAGAGGACGTCTTCTGGTCTTGCGTCACTTTTTATCCGTCTTCAGGGCGGGCGAGAACCCGCCCCTGCCTGCCCCTAGGGCGGGGCTGGCTACGCCGGTGTCTAGGCCAGCCCACTCTAGGGCGGGAAAAAGCGCGCTCCGGCTACGCCGCTTCGGGCATACCAGCCGAGACACGCCTCCCGCCCAAAAATGGCTTCCCGGGGGGATCGAGGCACTCCACCATACGTTCGGGGGGACCGAGTGGTCGCCCCTTTCCAAAATCACCATTTTCCCAGCTTTTAGGGAATGACAGACCTTTGTCAGAAAACCAAAATTATTTACACAGTTTTCGCATTTTTCTGGGACATAGCCTACTTTTGCTATTTTTTGTGCTTTCAACCTCCTTCCAGTTAAGGGTAACAATGAGTGTGAAAGCAATAATGGATCTTGGAAAGCTATACATTTTAGAAAAGTAGACAAAATACTGAATTTATCAAGGGGTGTTTTGTGTAGATCCATCAAGGTTTCTTCGTACAAACTAACAGTTGAATATAGGAAAAATTGAAAATTAGTTGGAAAAAATGGCCTTTTGTGTCAACTTTTTCACCTGTAATTTCTTGTAATTATGACAGCTCTTTGAAAGCAATATACTGTTATATTTGCTGGACCTTCCTGGTTGTAGGGAAATATATGTATCATCAAAAAACAGAGAACCTCTCCTAGAACATTATCAATCTATAGGTGAAACATCCATTACTTTATATATAGCATCATAGTCCCACACAAACCGGTTTCTTTAGAAAAATATATGATTTTTATTCTTAATGGTCCATAGAAAGCAACAATTTCATACAAGCTGTATATACAAATATGTACAATTAAATCAACATTATACAGCCCTCAATCATACTAATACTCAAAGCCATCCTCTCAAACAACCACAACACCATGCATCATAATAAAGGAACAAAACAATCATGACAGACAGAATTACAAGCAAAAGGAAGAAAGACAAAAATTAAACAGGCGCATTTTGAAAAGGACAATAATCCATAGTTCCTTCGTCAGAGCGCAATGAAAAAAATATCATATATACAATTAATTGGGATCATTGGATTACTTCAATCACTACAACAATATTAAATCTTTTGAATAGAAGAAACCAGGGTACCGTAGGGCTGTTTCTTGCGACTAGAAATGAATGAATACAGTCTCGAGGGGTAGAAGGGGCCCGTCTGAGTTTAAAGTTAGCTGAAGCCCACTAGAAGTCCAGGGAAATTGCCTATAAAAGGATTTCCAAGGGGAGGACGTCAGTGTAAAGGTAGTACAATTGATGAAACCCGCGGGTTACTGAACGGACCGGAGTCCTATGCAAATCAATTCAATTCAAGGGGGCCAAGCCATATAATTGGCCCCTCGATGATAACCACTTTACCAAGGCAAGGAAGGCTTGCTCCGAATATGTAAGGCTGATTAGAAAACATTTGAAATTCCGAAGAGGCAGCACGTCATCCAGAGTTTCGCCATTGAGAAATATATGGACTTGTAGGTTCACCAAGAACCAGACGAACCCAGAATCAAAAAATGAGTAGCAATTTGCAATGGCTTTTGTTTCTGTACCGGGTATATAGCAATTATTGTGTGAAAATGTGTACATGGAAATATCGGTATGAAAGACACCTATGTATTTCTGAAATGAGAAAAATTATAGAGTTTAGAAACAGTACATACTTCCACATTTTCAAAATTGGGAATACTCATACTAGCATGAGAATTATTGGTCATTTTGCAAAATGTCTTCTTTTTTACACAATGTCTTTCATTTGGAAGGCAGAAGTGATAGAGCGCGCAGGTCACCCGCCTCTTATTTTACCAAAATATGCACTTCTGGGCCCATCACTATATTTTATTGGTCAGGTGTTTTACACACCACTATCAGTAATTCTTGTTTTCTTTACTTTTTATTTCCGTTTACCTGACTTACCAAATCCTTATCACAGGTTCTTATGATCAGGATAGATCAGGAGCTAGCAGGGGTAGGAAGATAACACTAAACCAAAATACCATATACTGTTTGCACAATGTTTATACCATGTAATAACCACAAACACAAGAAGTTTTCAAAGCTTTATCTAGTCATCAATTTCTTCATATGCCATGAGAATTAAATTCACACAGATCAAAACATCAATAACTAAGATCAGAAATATAATATAACTATGAATCAAAGTAAGAATCATCTATAACTCGAGAAATAAAGGAAGGGAAAAAATAAGGAACACGCTAATTTTGTCTAACAGACCTTCATGACGTTGCTAAAGGCGGGTAAAGAAAGGGAACATACTATGCAACGCTGAATTTGAATTATACTAATCGATTTAGAAGAAAAACGATACTTTCCAAGATGTACTTATTTTCTATAGGGAGGGTAAGAATGGAACATACTAGATATGCAACGCAATTCAGTGTTTGACTAAAGGTAGGGAAAAATATGGAACATGCTAGGAAATACTTTTCATGAGAGTCAAATGACAGAGAAATCTGACATTGGCAAGATTGCTTTATTTGAGACGGAAGAGAGAAAAAGATTTAGATAGACAACCACCCACACAGGATATATTTACCTAGAACAGGACGGTGATTAACCCTGGCCACGGGTCAGTTTGGGAAAGGCGGGAAAGGACCCTCAAGGACTTAGAATGCCAGTAGGCGAGCAGGTACAGCTCATGGACAGTCAGGACAGGATCACCCCAGGATTTGGATCAGGACTCATCAAAAGGTACAACCAACACCTGCAGCTTCGGATGCAATGCCTGCGCTATGCCCTCTCTGCAAGGAATCCGCCAATAAACCCAATTGGGTTCTCAAAACTCCCAGCAAAGTGCTTCGCCAGCACTTAAGGTTTCTCCACCCCAGACTGAGTTTGTGGAAATTACGGACAGAGTGCTCCGCAGCTCTCTGTATCAATCACCTATAGAGTTCATAGGGTCAGTGACAGGTCAGCTATTCGGACAAGTCGGACAATTTCTCTAGCTAAACCTAGGCTAATTATACTGTTTTCGGGTCAGTGTAGCACCCACAAATGTTGAAAGTGGAAGGATCCCCAACTTCGGATTGGACAAGAGAGGTGGTTAGGTCATGACACCACCTATAATTTGAACTTTCCCATACTAAATATTCAATTTTCGAACCCACACCTTACATTCCAGTTCCCATGGCATAGAAATTCAGAAAACAATAGCACACACATTACAACAGTACAATGTACCGAGAGCAGGTATGAGTTTTGAGTCTTCTCGCTGGGGCATGGTTCAGGTTCCCATGAGCATCTCAGCTTCGGCAGCCAGCTGTCTGGTTTCCACTGCTGCAAGACTCTCTTTTCCCACATCACGTGATTGGTACCACACGGGCTTCAAAGATGGAAGGGCGCGCCTCTCCCAGGCCCGCAAAGATCGATACATGAAAAGTAAGCAAAAACAATTTTGAAACAAAGAAAAAATGAATACACTGTATACAATGTTTGGCTATACTACATCCCTTACTTTAAAATAACTATAGCATTAGGAGTTAAGCAGAACCAAATGGCTGAGCAAAAGCAGCAGCGCAAGCGAAGAGCATGTTAGAAACAAAGTGGCCATATTTGCTGAATCTGCGCATGAGCGAAAAGTTCCCTCCAGAACTGCGAGTGCGTCACATCACATGGGTATGACCGACGCATGCGCAGACTAAAATCCAGCATAGCAGCGACCATTTTAGAGGCAAGCGTAGTTAGGATTAGTAAACACATAGGCAAGCGTCACTGGGACCCCCCGTGTAGTGTCAAATTGCAATAATAATAAGACAAAACGTGTTGGTTATGACGTTAACGTTATTCGAGGTTCGTGAGTACAAGCAAGCCGCATAACATGCGAACTCTTGCTCCATCAGAAGTGTATCACAAATCAATAAGTAATAACAGTTGCTTTACAGATCGGAATTACACTAAGTCTCCCGATAAAAATGGTACCTCACTTGAGTGGGTAGGTATAGTGTCCACGAACAGAAAGGGCTCAAAACCCAACATGAAAATCTACCCTTTTTTGGTGAAGTGTGTAACTGTCGTTTTAGAACCCTAGCTCTGCCAGCACCTATGGAAACCTAGCAAACCTATACATTTTTGAAAACTAGCCTTTGGAGAAAAATGGTACCTCACTTGTTTGGGTCAGTCTAGTGCCTGCAACAGGAAATGGCGCAAAACACAATGTGGTCACACCTCAATTTTACAGTGAAAAATGACCTAGCTGTAGTTTTTTAACACTAGACCTGCCGGCACCTAGGGAAACCTAGCAAACATATACATTTTCAAAAACTAGACATCCAGGGGGATCCAGGATGGGGTGACTTGACTGCCTCCTACCAGGTTCTGGTATCCAGAATCCCTGGCAAACCTTAAAAATTCTCAAAATAAAAAACACGTTTTCCCTACATTCCAGTGGTGGAAAGGTCTGGAATCTGCGGGGTTCCACACATTTCTACCAACCCCGCATTCCCCAAAGTCTTACAGGAAAACTGGTACCACACTTGTGTGGGTCGGCCTAGTGCCCGCGACAGGAAAAGGCGCAAAACCCAATATGGTCACACCTCAATTTCTCGGTGAAAAATGACCCTTTTTTAGTAAAGTGCCTAGCTGTAGTTTTTGAACCCCAACTCTGCCGGCACCTAGAGAAATGTAGCAAACCTATACGTTTTCGAAAACTAGACACCCAGGGAAATCCAGGATTGGGTGACTTGACTGCCTCCTACCAGGTTCTGTTACCCAGAATCACTTGCAAACCTAAAAAATTCTCAAAAAAACTAATATTCCCTACATTTCTGTGGTGGAAATTTCTGGAATCTCTGTGGATCCACAAACATCCACACAACCCGCGTTTCCCAAAGTCTTCCGAGAAAAATGGTACCTCACTTGTGTTGGTTGGCGCAGTGCCCCTAACAGGATATGGCGCAAAACGCAACGTGGTCACACCTCAATTTCTCAGTGAAAAATTACCCTTTTTTTGGAACAGTGCCTAGATGCAGTTTCTGAACCCTAGCCCTGCTGGCACTTAGGTTAACATAGCAAACCTATATATTTTTGATAAGTAGACACCCAGGGGAATCCAGGATATGGCGTCTTGACTGCCTCCCTCCAAGTTATGTTACCCAGAATCCTTTGCAAACCTAAACAATTATCAGAAAAACACATTTTCCCTACATTTCTGTGGTGGCAAGTTCTGGAATCTGTGTGGTTCCACAAATTTCTATCCACCCCTTGCTCCCCAAAGTCTTTCGAGAAAAATGGTACCTCACTTCTGTGGGTCGGCCTAGTGCCCGCGACAGGAAATGGCACAAAACGCAACATGGTCACACCTCAATTTCGCAGTGAAAAATTACCCTTTTTTGACAAAGAGCCTAGCTGCAGTTTTTTAACCCTAGCTCCGCCGGCACCTAGGGATACCTAGCAAACGTATACATTTTTGAAAACTAGACACGCAGGGGAATCTAGGATGGAGTGACTTGACTGCTTTCCACCAGGTTATGTCACCCAGAATACCTTGCAAACCTAAACAATTGTCAAAAAAACACATTTTCCCTACATTACTGTGGTGGAAGTTTCTGGAATCTGCGTGGATCCACAAACTTCCAGCCACCCCGCGTTCCCCAAAGTCTTTCAAGAAAAATTGTACCTCACTTGTGTTGGTCGGCCTAGTGATCCTGACAGGAAGCAGCACAAAAGGCAACGTGGTCACACCTCTTTTTGTCAGTGAAAAATTACTAAGTATGGGTGAAATTTGCGAATTCGCGGTCCGCGAATTCGCACGAAATTAAATTTGTGATCTGCATAATCCGCGAATTTGTGGATTTTTTTTGCGTGTTCGCGGGGTTTATTGCGTATTCGCGGGCTGCTTGCAGCGCACCGACCGCGAAGTTACCCATGTGGTCGTACATGGGCACGGCCATCTAGTGCGCGTTGTGTATTTCCGTTTCCGGGCGCTATTGGCAAGCTCGCTTTGTGTGCGGCACGCTATTGCGAGTTCGCGTGTAGTTTTGCATGCTCGCGGGGGAAATATCGCGCAAACTTACCCATGCTTTCCTCAATGGGCGCGGCCATCTTGTTTTTCATTCATTGGTATGGTTCTGGGCATGCTTTTCCTATCCTCCCCTAATCTCTGCAATCCTTTGTTTCTTTTAACTTTTTTTTAATCTTTTTTACTCATTATCTATCCCTCTATTTTTCCACATCTATATTTTGTGTTTTTTTCAACTTTTCGTTTCCTTTAAAGCTGCTTTTTAAAACTCTTTTCTTTTCTTTACTTTTTCCCTATTCTTTCCTATTTTTTTTTCTTCAGCTGTCCAGGACCATGCCAAAGGGAGCCGGGAAGTGTAAGGGGAAGGGTCCCGCACCCCGCACCCAGCTCCCATGTGGGTGTTTGAGGGGGGTGCAAGTGGAGGTGGCCACCCTTATATTTTTTGTTCTGCGCCACCTCCCAAAGACCGTGGCAGCAGTGGGCAGGCCCGGTCCAGGGTATGGCCTCCGGGAGCGTCGCCAGCGTTGGGATAAGGTGTGCCGGGCCATGCGGAGGGAGTCGGGGGTCCGGCACACCTACGACCAAGCGACGCACCGGTGGGCCGATGTCCTCGACCGGGAGCAGGACCTGCTCCACCTGCTAGGCATGGAGATCCACGGCCTTTGTGAGCAGATATTTAATAACTACTTTGTATTCTTCTGCTCTGTGTTATATTGCTAATATATGTTTTTCCCGAAGAGCAATAATGCTGCCTATTCGATTACATTGTGGGTAAAATAGTTTTTAAATAGCTTCTGTGATTGCAGGTGCTTGCCTTCTCAGTGGCGTTGCTCCAATGCTTACTTGTTTGCAACTTTGTGCTCATTTGACCTGAATATGTATGAGTGTAGTACTTTACAGAACTGCATAATGCTAGAGAGACTAGAGACTCAAGTCTATTCCTTCCTTTGTACTCCTGCTGCCACTAAGAAGAAGAGATAGTGATGGATTGATAGGTTGAGTATATTATGACTTGTTATTAGTAGTAGGAAATTTTTTTGTGCTCTGCAATCATGATGGCTGACTGTGTCTGTCACGACGCGTGCTGCTGAGTGCTGGCAGTCATAGTAGAACCTTTTTGTTGTTAGTTTAGTTAGTGATTTACATAACTTTCCAAGTAAACGGTCTGCGAATCCAGCAATACTGTACTGGTATCCTCCTAGTTGACCAGATCAGATAGGTCAATACATGTAGTGCAATTGTTGCTAATTTGTTTCCACAAGATAATTTTAGATTGTGGTCAAAGAAATCAAATATTTCCAAAAAACAATCATCCATGTTGTAGTTTATTTCATAATCATCGGCACCTCCCAGGGGCAAGGCAGCAACATCCCAGACTCCGGTGGAACAGAGTGGGCAGGAATGGTCCTCTGCAGGCTCTTCTGCTGGCCCCAGTAAGTTGTTCTGTTGTTAATATAATTATACTTCCCTAACCTTTACAGCTCCTATTCATTCCAAACTGTTTCCTAAATCTATTTTTTTTTATAAAAATAGTCTTTGATCTTCTTGTAGACTGTTTCTACTTTCTTATCATGCCTCTCTACCATCACTCTCTGTGCTACTACTATTTACTATTATTTATGAGTCGGTCTGTGTAGGTAGCTAAGCTTGCCCAGTCGGAAAACAGTGTTAAACAAAACTCTGATCAAGCAAGAGCTCTAGAGGCACTCAGTGCAGTCCTCTGGGTTGCCCTTGCTGTCTATTCCAGTATTCTTAATGTTAGTGCTTTTAGTGCTTTTAGTGATTTCCAACAACAAAATGTCTATGTCCACCAAGAATAAGCTAGTAGTTGGCTTTTTGATTTGATAGTAGCACATACCATAACGCTAGTGTTTCAGGGACTATTCTGCACATACAGAAGTATGGACAAGAGAAATAGGACATTGTTGTTGATGGTAGGTGCAGTTCGACTTTCCATATACCTCAGTCAGAAGTAACTGTGCGGGACTCTGGAGCCCTCACCTTGTTGGAACTTCAAGTCCTTCTGGCGGTGATGAGGAGTAGTTGGTTCTGTCTGTAATTATAACATTTTGCACGTTAAAGAGCAAGCATTCATCAGTTGTGCCAAAAAGAGTTGCATGTTATGGCTAAGCATATAATTTAACAACCTCCCCAAAACTGTGACTTCTTTTCACTCCCAATAAGTAAAAATTGTTTAACATTTTCTCTTCCATTAGGAGACGAAGTAGGGGGTGGTGTATGGCATCTAAAAATATGACATGTTTTTTCTAGGCGTCACAACATCGGATGCAGCACTTGCCACCACCAGTGCCGGGGCCAGCAGCGCGGAGGGGTCCACTCAAGCGGCGGATGCGGCGGCGCCACCAGGAGGAGCTGATGGGGATGGCTCAGCAGCGGCGGACGGTGGTAAGTTAATAATATACTCCTTACTTATTGACATTTTAGAGTATGATCGCAAAGGAGTGTATGATGTACTATACAGTAGACAGTACACTACTACAAGTACACTGTACTGTTAAGACCAGTTAATGATTTAGAACTACATTTTTTTAGCCAATCACGAAGAAGACAGTCACCCTTGACTTAGAAATAGCATTAGAGGTGGTAGATCTCGAGTAAGCAATGGCCCCCTCTATTTGACTTCAAATCAGCTGGGAAACTTTTATCGTGAAGCCAAGTCATATCAGATGAACTTGAGGGATGTGATGAACGAAAAGGGAAAGAACTTAGGGTCAATGGAAGGACGAGCGAGTCTTAACATTTATGACTAAAGAATGATACGTGTTTTTGAATGCAGGCAGAGGTGGCTGATAGGAAGGAATCAGATGCATGGCTGCTTAAAGCAAGGATGATTAGAGGAGAAAGAAAAAATGACTGCCTGTGTGGGTCAATCAGAAAATTCATGTGTGGTGTGCATTGCAATATATAATTTTGGTGAAACTCAAATGCAAGTGAAGACATTGGTTTACCAAATAAAAAGAAAAGGGTGTTATTTGGTTGTTGAGAAAAAGTAAATTTGTTACAGTTGAGACATTAAGAAGAATGATAGACATTTACTTTAGAAGCTGGGATGGTATCTTCTTCCTGAAACATAACAGAGGTGTATGTAGAGCAGACGCTCAGTGCATGAAGAGTGTTACTTTGTTCGAACAGCATGTCCGTGCCAGAGTAGCAAAGCAGAGGAAATGCAAATACTAAAAGTTGTGATTGTTCAGAAACTCTCCCTTGCCCAAAGTAACAGTACAGTAGTTTACTTTGCAAACACAGCATATATTATGTATGTATTGTATAGTTGACAATTATATCAAGTCAAGTCCCTTCCTCCGGCAATTATGGTTACCACATTCACTCCCTATGTTCATAATTTTCTTTCTGCTGTGTTAATCATGGGTGGTCTATCCCTATAGTTCACTCAATCTATCACAACAAAGCACCTAAAAACATCCATCATATAAGCAAAGAGATCATGTGATCGGCTGGATACATGATCAGAAATGAATATTCTTCCTTTTCTTTTTGTAGTACTGAAGTCCCGGGGGGCAGTGCGAAATATAAATTACATTGAGTAGTAGCCCTTGATGTAACCGAGTATGGCCTGGCCACCCCTATACAAAAGTAAGAGCTTTCCTATCCCCACCTGCATGTACTGCTTAAAGTTATGCATGCAAGTCTGCATCATCATGGCTTGTGTCTCTTTTTCTTGGGTGCAAGCTGACTGAGCTGGCATTATGCCGGCTACCACAAGTTCAAGTACAAGTAATTTCTTTCGCAAAACTAAAGAAAAAAAGAAGAATACTGGTGTACTCTCTGACTCACTGACTATGTATTGAGTCCATAGTGCTGCCTGGTAGTAGAATTCCTGAAACTCCCACTGTTACAGGCCTACAAAGACGACGGAAAGATACATGCCAAAATGTTATACTGTGCTTGCAAATTGCTAGTGTTACTGTGAGACAACTTTCAGTTGAATTATTTTGTCTTATTGTTAAAGAGTATTGGTTACATTATTTTTCCTTCTTTCTTCATATAGGTGCTCCCAAAAAGCTCACCAGAAGGGAGATGGCTGTCCGGGCCAGGGCCTGGAAGGTGGAGGCCATTCGGGTGGAATATTCCCGGCTGTGGGCTCAGGAACAGGAGAAGGGGGCATCAACAACCTCCTCCAGCACTGCCCCCGTGTCCACCAGCCAGCAGCCTCCAGCACGGTGCCGTGCTTGGACAGCCCCCCGCCGCCGCTCAGCTGCAAGAACACCAGCATCTGGTCCCCCCAGAGCCTGGAAGGCATGCATGCGGGTGCCTGCCTTGACCGTCTGCATGGCCCTGCCACAAGCATGGGCTAAAAATCCATTCGCTCAAGAATTTGCAAATTTTCGGTAATTTCGCGAAAAAACGGAAAACAGCAAATTTCGCAAACATAACGGATGTTTGGCCCAAGCGTGAGGCAGGGCCATGCAGACGGTCAAGGCAGGCACCCCTGGTGAAGCAACCTGATGTAGCATACCTAGGCTCTTTGTCAGACGGACAAAGCATATCTAATTGTATGCAGCAAGCCACATAGCCCCAATTTTACATGAACTGCTGTCTGACATAACAACAACAGTACAATGTAGACTGGTTTACCTGTTTGCCACTCACGAATTGGCCATAGTTCTTCTATAAACCAATGCTGATGATCCATCCATCCCAGTGAGTGACTGTAAAGAAAAAAGATATATTATTTAACCAATCATCATGGTATATTGGCAAGTGAGTCCACTCCAAGGACATTTTGCATATTGGAAAATGCAACATAGTGGCCCATGAAGTTGAAGTACAATTTGAATTAAACAAGGTAAAAAAACAGAGTAGTAGATATGAGTTACAATTACTGTGTAAAAGATTAAATAATAACTAAGACAAGACATATGATTCATTTCATACACAAAAAAACAACATTAATTGGTTTCATTAGAGCCAGACAACCATTGCTGTCCACTGCATGCCATCTTCTCATTATTCATTACCTGTACTACTTTTTGTCTGCATCTTCTTCGGATAGTGAGGGCACACAGGGCAGCCTCTCCTGTCAATTTCAGAAGAAACTCTGTCAGCAATCAGCAAGCATGTAGTCAGTCAGTAATTTCAGTCCCACTTGAGGGGACTCGTCTATGAAGACAAAGTTTCTTTATTCTTCGTAATCCATCCATCTGCCTTGAGGGAAATGAATAGGGGGAGTCTGGAGGAGGAGTATAGAGGAGCATTATTGAGCTGTGAACTTGTGAACCTCAGGAATGCAGACTGCGGCACCTTCAAATCAATGAGGAAAATAAGATGAAGACTGCTGCTGATGGACTTGTTGTGATTAGGTGATTAGAGTTTTGTTGTGGTAAAAGTTGCAAAACAAAGAAAGACACACAGGAATAAAAGTGAATAATGACGAAAAAAAGGAAGTCATTTTCAGGCCTCGGTGTCAGGGAAGTAGAGTCCTCCTCAAACTCTATGAATTGAGACAGGAGTAGGTCAGCTAACAGAGAAGAACTTCCGTCACCTAAGTCGGTGTCCTCTTCTTCCTGCGTGCATTCACGTATTTTTTAATCTCGTGGTATGAAGCCCGATTCATCTTGATCAGTGTTAATCTCTCCACATTTTTGAGAGGCGGGTAATTTTTGAAGTTACAATGGCTTTCGGCAAGATAATGGTCCTTTTTACTGTTACAATGGTACCAGCAGCACTGAAAACATGTTCAGAAGACACGCTTGTGAGTGGGCAGGATAAATAATTCAGAGCCAGGTTGGTGATCAGTGGTCAAAAAGGCATTTTCCTATAGCAATACAGAATTGGGTTCTGATTAACAAAGACCTCTGTTGGGTCATCCAGATAGGCCTGCACCATTGACTCAAGCTTCTCCACAGTTGCTCCACTTTGCGTACCATCTGTGGCATTTGCAGCACTGGAACGAGCAAACCCTTGTTGAGTTAGCCAATCCGCTTCCGACAATATTATGGCTGGGCCTGGTGCAGGTAAGGATGATGATACGATTGCTGGTGTCGTTAACGGCTGTGAGGGGAAGTGACTCCCTTTGGCCACAGATTCAGAAGTGGAACTTGATGCCGGATGGCCTGTTGATTCAGTTGTACTTCTGCCGGCTCCTTGAATTTTCTGCCGCTCTTTTATGAACCGAGTGGCTGACACAGCTAGCCAATGTTTCTACTTTGAAACATCTGATTTACCAAAAGGAATGAATGCTTTGCTGGCCACTGCCTTTTTGTACCGTGGATCCAGAATAGTGGCACAAAAATAATGTTGTTCTGCATGTATGTTTTTAAGCCTTTCATTGGCAACTAGGCGGCTTCCAATCCTCAAACTCAGGCCTCATGTCTTTAATAGTAGAACCCAGTTTATAGACATAATCATTTATTATGTTTTTAAGCCTTTAATTGGGAACTAGGCGGCTAAATAACCTATCCACCAACTGATATGCATCTCGCTTTTCAGCATCATCTCGGAAAGTTGAACACACAGCCTTCAGTTAGTGCTCTAGCATGACCAACAATGGGATAGCTTTGCCCAAAGAACAGTCCTCCCTGCTGACTTCACGCGTGAAGACCTCAAAAGGACAAAGCATGTCTGTCAGGCTTGCAACTAGCTTCCATTCCTCCAACTCTAGCCTCATGTCTTTCATAGTAAAACCCAGTTTCTAGACATAATCATTTATTACCCCCCACTGCTCAGACAGACGCTCAAGAATGTAAAGAGTTGAGTTCCAACGTGTTGCCACCTCCTGGATGAGTCCTTTGACTGGCAGTCTACGTTCATGTTGAATGCTCCTCAGCTCCTTCTGGGTCTTAAAAGAATGGCTGAAATGTGTGCAGATTCTTCGGCAGGTGGTCACTAACTTGCTGACTGTCTTTTTTCTTTTTTCAAGAAATCTTGCACCGCGATGTTAATACTGTCCTCCAAACACGCCACTCTGAATAGTCACCTTGCTGCATGGCTTTAACTTTATTACTGCCATTATCCGTGGAAACATAACCAACTAAACTTCAACAACTAAACATCCAAGAAGATATCGTGATGGCAACAATAGACGTAAAGGCGTTGTACACGTCAATACCTCATCGAGAGGGGTTGGAAGCGAACATGCCTTATTGAACAGCACGTATTCACACGACTTACAAATATTTTTGATGGAGCTCATGGAATTTACCCTCATGAACAGCTATTTCTAATACAACAAAAGATGGTTTATTCAACGCAGTTGAACTTCAATGGGCAATTGCGCCGCCCCGGCGTACGCAAATTTGTATATGGCAATATTTGAGGAACAATATATTTACCAAAATCAACTATGGGCATCACAACTACTCATGTATGTAAGATTCATAGATGATATTTTCATTGTATGGGAAGACGATGCAGAATCCTTGGTAAACCAACTGGAAATACTAAACACAAGAAATGACCGGATTAGTTTCACATGGCAAATCAACGGCAACAGCATACAATTTCTAGATGTGGAAATCACAAGAGAAGGAAACCAATTTTGTACGAACCTGTACCGTAAACCTACAGACAGGAATAATCTTTTAAAGTACAAAAGTCATCATCCTCAGTCTCTCAAAACACATCTGCCCTACTCTAAATTTCTCAGGGTCAGGAGAGGGGTCTCAGATACCCAAGAATGTCAAGAACAATTGAAAATAATGGAGCATAGATTTCTGGATAGGGGATATCCAACAACCATCGTTAAAACAGCGTTAACGAGGGCACAACAAAAACCGAGAGAAGAACTACTTACCAACAAGAAAAAAAAGCAGAGAACAGAATCACATGTGTCAGCAAATTTTCAAATGTGAGTTGTCAATTCATGAAGATCATTAAGAAACACTGGCAGATGTTAAAATTAGAAACTGACTTTAAAGGAACATTTGATGAAGACCCACTGTTTCACTATACTAGGGGACACAATTTGGGAGAAATATTAAAAACCTGGGAGGAACAACCCTCGTTGACATCATTCAGAGGAACAGTACCATGCATGAACTGCAGTAATTGTCATAACATAATGAAAGGCAACACAATCTCCCACCCAATGAAAGGACACAAAATTCTAATAAAGGTTAACGCCACGTGTGATACCATGAACATAATATATATGTTGAAATGCCCGTGTGGGTCAGTATATGTTGGACATACGGAGAGAAAGTTTAAAACTAGGCTAACAGAGCACAAGAGTAATATAAGAACTGGCATGCTCAAATCCACAGTGGCCACACACTTCCTGGAAAAACGACATCATATAAATCAACTGCGGGCTTGTGTCCTGGAATTAATTCCTAACGTTGAGGGTCCCCTCAACAAAAAAAAACTTACATAAACGAGAAAATTATTGGATCTATCATCTTAACAGCCTTAAGCCCAACGTCCTCAATGATCGGACAGAATTTCTATGTTATTTGTAACTGTTTAATAACTAGCATGGTAATACAGCAACTAACCATTATGTATGCAGGTTTAAACGTAGCCATATATTCAGCGATACTAACAACTACCTATGAAAATATCTCCATTATTTGCATGGGTACCGGCTGGAGCATGCGCAGCGTCATTCACCTTCCTAATCAAACACCTAGAGATAGGCACTTAATAGACAATAAAGTTAGACACATAAAAAGAAGCGTAACCGCCAACACCCATGCGCGTAACGCGCATTGCGTGAATGCCCGTCCTATATCGGTTCTGTGACACAGACCGTATGAACACAACAAAGAGAAAGGATGCCCCGTTATAACCGCACGCGAGGTAAGATTAATCACATTTAAACAGAGCGCGTTAGTAGCAGACACCCAGTTAGCAGTTAAGCGGCCAAGCGTTTATATAAATGTTCACGTGCGATTTATTTGATTAACTTGTTAGAACTTTCGACTAATAGGATGGTTTAAATAGGATTTGTGTTTAACATAAAGAGTATTAACCACACACACCTTAAATACTAACGCGCACGTAAAGGATTAAAGCAAGCACATATTGGGAAGGATAGAGTTTGCGGTATTAAGTATGTTTATTTGCACATTTCAGATTTTCCCTGATGAAGGTACTTGGGGCACCGAAATGCATTGGAATTATATAAAAGTGTTAGAAGGTGGTTCAAAATATGTGAACAAAAACATATGAGGAAGAAATGAATAAATTGAACTTTGATAAAAAACATGTGAAGTTTGTAGCGAAATTACTAAACAAACAATTTTTGAAAAAAACTTTTGCTGAATATTGTTCAGCCCCTACATCTGTGCCAAGAGTGAGAGGCCTATGGATTAATAGGTCTGCTACACTTAGAAACATAACCAACTATCCCATTGCTTGGATGCAGCCATTCATAGACCTTCCTATTAAATTCCTCCAAAATGTTAGGTACAGTGTGAGTTTTCTCCATGGCAAACATGGCTATTGTTGCATGTTTCCGACTAGCTTGAAAAATTGTGGCACTGTCAACACCTCGAGATAACTTGTTTCTAACCACTGCAAAAGAGACCCAGTGTGCGGTGATGCACATGTAATCAAGGGCTTGGCAACTGGTCCACATGTCTGTTGTCAGGTGAATAGTGTGAATAGCACTCTTCTGCAAAGCTGCCCCAATCACCTCCAGCACATCTTGATGTAGTGCTGGAGCCGCAACTCTGGCAAAATAGGACCGGCTAGGAACCTTCCATTTAGGGCAGACTGTTGCCACAAATTCTAGAAAACCCACCCCTTCCACGAAAGACAAAGGGAGAAGGTCCAGCGCTAACATTTTAGCCAGCTTTGCGTTATACAGACGTGCTATTGGGTGGTTCAGTTCAAATGGCTCCTCCGACCAAAACATTCTGCTAATGGTGGGCTGGACCGTTTTACGTGATGATGATGATGACTTCTTCAAACCAGTTAGGCTCAGTGATGTACTTTTTCACATTGGTTTCTCTTCCAGACTCTTAGTGTGCCTCATACATGTTGCAGGGGTAGAGGGTGTGGGCGCTACCACTGCAGTGCTGCTGCCAGGGGTACTGGGTGTACCAGAAAAAATGTCTGTCGCTTCTTAACTTCCCCCCTGCACGATCAGCCCCTCTTCATCATCAGATGCAATATAAATGGATACATTTGGATTTGTTTTTCTTTTGGCTTCCTGTATCTTACTTGTGTGCGCCTCCCACTCGATAGTGTGGTGTTTTTTTAGATGACCTCTCTGGCCTTCGGTACCATAGTTGGTACCAAGCTTACCCCGACTAACTAATGTTTTACAAATCGAACAAACAACCATGTTTTTCACCTTTTGGCTAACAGTAAAGAAGTTCCAAACTGGGGACTGGAGATGTCTGCTCGTGGTGGAGGTGTGAAGAACCGGGGTTTAACCCAGCGGCGTCAGGGGCACACCTAAAATCTTCAAGTTCACCTGTCTTGGTATACAGAGACACGGAATACTTCTGGATGGCATCAGAGACCAAGTTTATTAGCTGCAGCTAGTAACAGTGATCCTAGAAATACATCCCGGTGTAAATTCTCAGGAGACTGCTCATTTTACTAAGGTGATACGATTCATTTTATACCCAATATTCACTTTATAAATATACACCCACTGCACAAAATTCTAGCCAATAAGGTACATTTTCAAGCAAAGTATCACATAACAAAAACTCAATTTACAGTATCCCAACCCAAAAGTTAATTATTAGGAATGTCCCAAATTCAATCTCCACAAGCCGGACTTACCTATAATTGAAAGCATAACCCATGTAATGAAGAAACATAAAAAAAAGAAACAGTAACAGATGCTGA
The DNA here is from genome assembly GCF_964263255.1 of Lissotriton vulgaris. Taxonomy (NCBI): domain Eukaryota; kingdom Metazoa; phylum Chordata; class Amphibia; order Caudata; family Salamandridae; genus Lissotriton; species Lissotriton vulgaris. The sequence continues at coordinate 1,944,782,549 of NC_141689.1, forward strand.
ACAAGACAAGGCATATGCAAGGAAACTAAAAGTTAACGATGTCCTGAACATTGATTGGCAATCTCAGACAAAGATCGATCACGGAAATTGGCTTTGCGAGGTCAGTTTCAGGTGAAGAGGTCAGTTTCTTACAGTTCATTTCAGAGTCAAAAAGAAACCTAGTTAATGTATACATTACCTAAGAAAGCCAGGCCACTTTGTTCGCCAGGCTACCTTCACAGGCCTACGTGAGGGTAACACAAAATGGTGGCACAGAACAAAATGGAGTCAGACTCGAGAATTACAAAACCTAAGGTGCTACTTTGAGTTTCGATGCCAGATGAAGTGGAGGATGGGCGTGGCTGAATTTGTTTCTGTTGTTCACTTACAGCACCACTACTTGAGGTAATGGAGGTCGAGCTGGATGGAGGTCCCTGCCGGCCCTTCTGCCTAAAAAATATGGAAGATGTAGGTTTTTGTTGGTGTTGTAGTTAACTGCGTTGGTGGTGGTACCAGTGCCACGCTGCTCACATCCCACTCAGCAGCCATTTGGGATAGGGTGAAAATGTCTGTCTGCTGCATGCCCGCTGGGGCTGGAGTGACGACTATGATGACTTGGTCGTCGTCAGACTGTTCATCAGCAGCAGAAGACACCACTTCTTGTTCGTCGTCATCACCCATAAGTGGAAGCCTTGCAGGAACCTTCCTTTTAGGCTTAGCTACCTTTGTCGGCTCATGGCGTGCCTCACTCTCAGAGTGCATTGGTGGGTTCCAATCAAGATCAAGGTCATCAGAATGAAGGGGGCTTAAAGAAGAATGTGTAGTAGCCCTACTTGACCTTTTTCTTGCTGGGGATCTGGAAGACAATGGATCATCATCAGGATGAGTGGCTTCCTCGGATAATACCTTCGCTTGAAAATCAATTTCCTGATGTGCCCCTACTTCTGGAGGAACAAGCATTGTAGGCAGTTGTGTCGCTCCATGAACCTCTAGTTGTACCTCTCCATGTACCTCTCCATGCGCCTCTACTTGCGTCTCTCCTTGCGCCTCTCCTTGCCCATGTACTTGCGCTTGTACTAGTTGCACCTGTGGTTGTCGTTGCGGCTGAGGTTGTTGAACACTCGTCAGCTGAGTTACACCCGGCGTTGATTAGATGGTACTTTCTTGTGATGAGCCAACATCACTGGTCGATGGTGATTGAGAAACTAAAGTGGCTGCCTCAGCAGCACTCATGGTCTTGGACTTAACTTGGCGTGATGGCACTGAGCCCAATGAAGCAGAAGTGCTGCTTCCAGCGTGGTCCCCGGAGGACACCGCTGCTTCTGCAGGCATAGTTTTTTTTTACCAAAAAAAGTGTTGGTGGGGCCTCCAGTCTCCTTGGTAGGTGGTGCCACTTGCTTCACCTGCTCCTTCTTACTGGAAGTGGCACTGGCAACTTTTTTTGCTGAGGCGCTACTGCCACCTTTCTTTAGGCCCATCTTCTTCAGATGTCAGAACAGCAGGCCGCAGTTGCACGAGTTGCAGAGTTGTCTTGTCTCTGGCCACACGTGACGTCACGTGACGTTGTGCTGCACACACCGCTGCAGGACTTCTTCCTGGCACTGGTGGTTCTCTTGTGCACCTAAAAGCAATGGAAGACAGAGGAACATCAGTTAAACACCCCAAAAAGTCGAAAAACACACAAAAAACACCACAATCCAATGCCATCCATGCCATCAATGATGTTTAAATTCGAGACACCCCACAGAAAGACTTGGTCCATGATCCACTCACTACCCCTGGGACTAATGGATGAAAGCAAGGCAACTGGGTGCCGGCCTCAGCACACTGCCTGGATTCAAAATGGGCCCTTGGCCCCCAGCCACATGGCCCTGCCTGGACCAGGCCCAAAATGGCCCCCACCCACATGGCCAGGCCCCAACACCACCCCAAAAAGTAAAAAATACACAGAAATCACCACAATCCAATGCCATCCATGCCCTCAATGATGTTTAAATTCAAGACACCCCACAGAAAGACTTGGTCCATTCAACAACTCGCTACCCCTGGGCCTAATGGAAGAAAGCAAGGCAAACTGGGTGCAGGCCTGAGTACACTGCCTGGCTTCAAAATGTGCCCTTGACCCCCAGCCACATGGCAAGGCCCTGCCTGGACCAGGCCTCAAAATGGCCCCCACCCACATGGCCAGGCCCCAACACCACCCCAAAAAGTAAAAAAACACACATAAATCACCACAATTCATTGCCATCCATGCCCTCAATGATGTTTAAATTCAAGACAGCCCACAGAAAGACTTGGTTCATGCACCACTCACTACCACAGGTCTACTGGCCAGTGTGGCTTTACATGCACCCCAAAATTTAAAAATAATTCCACATATAACAGTGAGCTATTCAATTCCATTACAAAAATGATATTTAAGCTCAACAAAACTCACAGAAACAGTTGTATCATGCACCCATGACTAACCCTGGGCCTACTGCATACTGTGGCTACAATATATATTTTTTTAGGTTGTGAAAAAAATTAACAATTGTAGTTGCAGCAACTGCAATGCCCCAAGCAAACAACACCAACTTACTTGTAAAATCTCAAATCCAAAAGTAATCCAAAAGTGATCCAAACAAAAAGTCCTCAAATTCAAATATCCAGGAGCAGCCACAAAAAGTAATCCTTCCAGCTCCAGATCCAAATGAAAAGTTGCCAGGACATGGACAAAGCACTGGGAGGAGCCTGCTGGACAGGAACAGGAAGTTGGAGACTCTGTGGCACTTCCTTCCTCCCACCCCCCCAAAAATGGACTCCTTGCACCAAAAAGTACAGCCAAATCTGAGGAGTTATTCTGATCCAAATCATCATTTTCAGAAGGTTTTTGCTGCCTGCAGTGGATTTTTTGTGCAGAATTGCAATTTCAGGAAAGTGAGCTGTTCAAATCTCCCGCCTGAAGTCAGTTGCGCGCAGCATCTACGTGTTCGGCATTGTTTACTCCCGCGATGCGTGATCGTGGGCCCTCATGACGTACTCGCATTGTCAAACTCTTGGTGTGCAAGAAGGCGGGCCACGATGACGTAATCGCAGTCGAAAAAACGCGATCACGCAGCAAGATCCAAAATGGCGCAACACAAGCAAACCGGGAGGAAAAACAACTCGGCGAACTCAGAATCACAGTAAGTCAACGCAGCGCGTGTGATATTGTATTTTTCAAGTGTGACCAAGCAAAAAAATCCACAGCTTGCACATTTGCGGTTTTTTGGGCAAATTCGAATGATTCGGGGACCGAGAATTTGCCAAAAATCCGCAAATTTCACGAACAAAACGGATTTTATGCCCACGCTTAAATATTTCCCTTTTTTGGCAAAGTGCCTAGCTGTAGTTTTTGAACCCTAGCCCTGGAGGCACCTAGCTAAACCTAGCAAACCTATACATTTTCGAAAAGTAGACACCCAGGGGAATCAAGGATAGGGTGACTTGACTTCCTCCCACCAGGTTCTGTTACCCAAAATCCCTTGCAAACCTAAAGAATTGTCAAAAAAACACATTTACCATCCATTTCTGTGGAGTAACGTTCTGAAACCTACGTGGATCCACATATTTTCATGCACCCCGCCTTTCCAAAAGTCTTACAAGAAAAATGGTACCTCACTTCTGTGGGTCGGCCTAGTGCCTGCAACAGGAAACGGGACAAAACGCAATGTGGTTACACCTCAATTTTGCAGTGAAAAATGACCCTTTTTTGGCAAAGTGCCCAGCTGTAGTTTTGGAACCCTAGACCTGCCGGAACCTGGGGAAATGTAGCAAAACTATACATTTTTTAAACTAGACACGTAGGGGAATCCAGGCTGGGGTTACTTGACAGCCTCCTACCACGTTCTGTTACCCAGAATCCCTTGCAATCCTAAAAAATTGTTGAAAAAAACTGATTTTCCCTACATTTCTGTGGTGGAGATTTAAGGAATCTGCATGGATCCACAAACATCTACTCACCCTGCGTTCCCCAAATTCTACCGAGAAAAATGGTACCTCATTTGTGTGGGTCAGTCTAGTGCCTGCAACAGGGAACAGTACAAAACGCAACGTGGTCACACCTCAATTTCGCAGTGAAAAATGACCCTTTTTTGCAAAGTGCCTAGCTGTAGTTGATGAACCCTAGCTCGGCCGGCACCTAGGTAAACGTAGCAAACCTATACATTTTTTTTAACTAGACACCCCGGGAAATCCAGGATGGGGTGACTTCACTGCTTCCCACCAGGTTCTGTTACCCAGCATCCCTTTCAAACCTAAACAATTGCCCAAAAAACACATTTTTTCTACATTTCTGTGATGGAAAGTTCTAGAATATGTGTGGATCCACAAATGTTCATGTACCCTGCGTTCCCAAAAGATTTCCAAGAAAAATGGTACCTCACTTCTGTGGGTCGGCCTTGTGCCTGCGACAGGAAACAGCGCAAAACGCACCGTGGTCACACCTCAATTTCGCAGTGAAAAATTACTCTTTTTTGGCAAAGTGCCTAGCTGTAGTGTTTTAACCATAGCCCTGCCGGCACCTAGGGAAACCTAGCAAACATATACATTTTTGAAAACTAGACTCCGGGGGAAATTTAGGATGGAGTGACTTGACTGCCTCCTACCAGGTTCTGTTACCCAGAATCCCTTGCAAACCTAAAAAATTGTCAAAAAAACACATTTTCCCTAAATTTCTGTGGTGGAAAGATCTGGAATCTGCATGGATCCACAAATTTCAATCCACCCTGCATTCCCCAAAATCTTCAGAGAAAAATGGTACCTCACTTCTGTGGGTCGGCCTAGTGCCCACGACAGGAAATGGCGGAAAACGCAACATGGCCACACCTCAATTTTGCAGTGAAAAATGACCATTTTTTAGCAAAGTGTCTAGCTGCAGTTTTTAAACCTAGACCTGCCGGCACCTAGGGAAATCTAGCAAACGTATACATTTTAAAATACTTGACACCCAGGGAAATCCAGGGTGGGGTGTCCTGACTGCCTCCTACCAGGTTATGTTACCCAGAATCACTTGCAAACCTACAAACATCGTCCAAAAAAGCACATTTTTCCTACATTTCTGTGGTGGAAATTTCTGGAATCTGCGTGGATCCACAAACTTCCACCCACCCCTCGTTCCCCAAAGTCTTCTAAGAAAAATGGTACCTCACTTGTGTTGCTCGGCCTAGGTCCCCTGACAGGAAACAGCACACAACGCAACGTGGTCACACCTCAATTTCTCAGTAAAAAATTACCCTTTTTTGGCACAGTGCCTAACTGTAGTTTTTGAACCCTAGCCCTGTCGGCACCTAGGTTAACCTAGCAAACCTATACATTTTTTTTAAATTAGACAACCAGGGGAATCTAGGATGGGGGGACTTCACTTCCTCCCACCACGTTCTGTTACCTAGAATCCCTTGCAAATCTAACAAAATGTCAAATAAAGATATTTTCTGTACATTTCTGTTGTGGAAAGTTCTGGAATCTGCGTGGATCCACAAATTTCCATCCACCCGCGCTCCCCAAAGTCTTAAATCTGCATGGATCCACAAACATCTACTCACCCTGCGTTCCCCAAATTCTACCGAGAAAAATGGTACCTCATTTGTGTGGGTCAGTCTAGTGCCTGCAACAGGGAACAGTACAAAACGCAACGTGGTCACACCTCAATTTCGCAGTGAAAAATGACCCTTTTTTGCAAAGTGCCTAGCTGTAGTTGATGAACCCTAGCTCGGCCGGCACCTAGGTAAACGTAGCAAACCTATACATTTTTTTTAACTAGACACCCCGGGAAATCCAGGATGGGGTGACTTCACTGCTTCCCACCAGGTTCTGTTACCCAGCATCCCTTTCAAACCTAAACAATTGCCCAAAAAACACATTTTTTCTACATTTCTGTGATGGAAAGTTCTAGAATATGTGTGGATCCACAAATTTTCATGTACCCTGCGTTCCCATAAGATTTCCAAGAAAAATGGTACCTCACTTCTGTGGGTCAGCCTTGTGCCTGCGACAGGAAACAGCGCAAAACGCACCGTGGTCACACCTCAATTTCGCAGTGAAAAATTACTCTTTTTTGGCAAAGTGCCTAGCTGTAGTGTTTTAACCATAGCCCTGCCGGCACCTAGGGAAACCTAGCAAACATATACATTTTTGAAAACTAGACTCCGGGGGAAATTTAGGATGGAGTGACTTGACTGCCTCCTACCATGTTCTGTTACCCAGAATCCCTTGCAAACCTAAAAAATTGTCAAAAAAACACATTTTCCCTAAATTTCTGTGGTGGAAAGATCTGGAATCTGCATGGATCCACAAATTTCAATCCACCCTGCATTCCCCAAAATCTTCAGAGAAAAATGGTACCTCACTTCTGTGGGTCGGCCTAGTACCCACGACAGGAAATGGCGGAAAACGCAACATGGTCACAGCTCAATTTTGCAGTGAAAAATGACCATTTTTTAGCAAAGTGTCTAGCTGCAGTTTTTAAACCTAGACCTGCCGGCACCTAGGGAAATCTAGCAAACGTATACATTTTAAAATACTTGACACCCAGGGAAATCCAGGGTGGGGTGTCCTGATTGCCTCCTACCAGGTTATGTTACCCAGAATCACTTGCAAACCTACAAACATCGTCCAAAAAAGCACATTTTTCCTACATTTCTGTGGTGGAAATTTCTGGAATCTGCGTGGATCCACAAACTTCGACCCACCACTCGTTCCCCAAAGTCTTCTAAGAAAAATGGTACCTCACTTGTGTTGCTCGGCCTAGGTCCCCTGACAGGAAACAGCACACAACGCAACGTGGTCACACCTCAATTTCTCAGTAAAAAATTACCCTTTTTTTGGCACAGTGCCTAACTGTAGTTTTTGAACCCTAGCCCTGTCGGCACCTAGGTTAACCTAGCAAACCTATACATTTTTTAAAATTAGACAACCAGGGGAATCTAGGATGGGGGGACTTCACTTCCTCCCACCACGTTCTGTTACCTAGAATCCCTTGCAAATCTAACAAAATGTCAAATAAAGATATTTTCTGTACATTTCTGTTGTAGAAAGTTCTGGAATCTGCGTGGATCCACAAATTTCCATCCACCCCGCGCTCCCCAAAGTCTTCAGAGAAAAATGGCACCTAACTTCTGTGGGTCCGCCTAGTGCCAGTGACAAGAAATGGCGCAAAACGCAGCGTGGTCACACCTCAATTTTGCATTGAAAAATGACCCTTTTTTTGGCAAAGTGCCTAGCTGAAGTTTTTGAACCCTAGCTCTGCCGGCACCTAGGGAAATGTAGCAAACCTATAAATTTTGTAAAATTAGACACCCAGGGGAATCCAGGATGGGGTGACTTCACTGCCTCTCACCAGGTTCTGTTACCCAGAATCCCTTGCAAACCTAAAAAATTGTCCCAAAAAATACATTTTCCCTACATTTCTGTGGTGGAAAGGTCTGGAATCTGTGTGGATCCACACATTTTCATGTACCCTGCATTCCTGAAAGGCACCAAGAAAAATGGTAACTCACTTCTCTGGGTTGGCCTAGTTGCTGGGACAGGAAACGGCGCAAAACGTAACATGGTCATACCTCAATTTTGCAGTGAAAAACGACCTTTTTTTGTCAAAGTTCCTAGCTGTATTTTTTTAACCCTAGCTCTGCCGGCACCTAGGGAAACCTAGCAAACCTATACATTTTTGAAAACTATACACCCAGGGGAATCAAGGATGGGGTAACTTGACTTCCTCGCACCAGGTTCTGTCAACCAGAATCCCTTGCAAACCTAACAAAGTGTAAAACAAAAAACATTTTCCCTACATTCCTGTGGTGGAATGTTCTGGAATATGCAGGGATCCACACATTTCTACTAACTCCGCGTTCCCCAAAGTCCTACAAGAAAAACAGTACCACAAATGTGTGGGTCGGCCTAGTGCCCACGATAGGAATCGGCGCAAAACGCACCGTGGTCACACCTCAATTTCACATTGAAAAATGACTCTTTTTTGGCAAAGTGCCTAGCTGTAGTTTTTTAACCCTAGCCCTGCCAGCACCTAGGGAAAACTAGCAAACATATACAATTTTGAAGACTATACTCCCAGAGAAATCCAGGATTGGGTGACTTGACTGCCTCCTACCAGGTTCTGTTACCCAGAATCCCTTGCAAATCTAAAAAATTGTCCCAAAAAATACATTTTACCTAAATTTCTGTGGTAGAAAAATCTGGAATTCTTGGGGATCCACAATATTTCATGTACCCCGCATTCCCCAAAATCTTCTGAGAAAAATGGTACCTCACTTCTGTGGGTCGGCCTAGTGCCCGCGACAGGAAATGGCCCAAAAAGCAACGTGGTCACACCTCAATTTTGCAGTGAAAAATGACCCTTTTTTGGCAAAGTGCCTAGCTGTAGTTTTATAAACCTAGACCTGCCGGCACCTAGGGAAATCTAGCAAACGTATACATTTTCAAAATTTAGACACCCAGGGAAATCCAAGGTGGGGTGTCCTGACTACCTCCTACCAGGTTCTGTTACCCAGAATCCATTGCAAACCTAACAAATTGTCAAATAAACACATTTTCTGTACATTTCTGTGGTGGAAAGTTTTGAAATCTGCGTGGATCCACTAATTCCATCCACCCCGCGCTCCCCAAAGTCTTCAGAGAAAAATGGTACCTAACTTCTGTGGGTCTGTCTAGAGCCCGTGACAAGAAATGTGCAAAACGCAACGTGGTCACACCTCAATTTTGCATTGAAAAATGACCCTTTTTTGGCAAAGTGCCTAGCTGTAGTTTTTGAACCCTAGCTCTGCCGGCACGTAGGGAAATGTAGCAAACCTATAATTTTTTTTTAAATTAGACACCCAGGGGAATTTCAGGATGGGGTGACTTCACTGCCTCTCACCAGGTTCTGTTACCCAGAATCCCTTGCAAACCTAAAAAAAATTCCAAAAAAACACATTTTCCCCACATTTCTGTGGTGGAAAGTTCTGGAATCTGCGTGGATCCACAAATTTTCATGTACCCCGCGTTTCTGAAAGTCTTCCAAGAAAAATGGTACCTCAATTCTGTGGGTCGGCCTAGTGGTTGGGACAGGAAACGGCGCAAAATGCAACGTGGTCACACCACAATTTCGCAGTGAAAAATGACCCTTTTCTGGCAAGTGCCTAATTGTAGTTTTTGAATCCTAGCTCTGCCGGCACCTAGGTAAACCTAGCAAACCTATACATTTTTTTAAATTAGAATCCCAGGGGAATCCAGGATAGGGTGACTTGACTGCCTCCCACCAGATTCTGTTACCCAGAATCCCTTGCAAACCTAAACATTTTTCAAAAAAACACTTTTTCCCTCCATTTCTGTGGTGGAAAGTTCTGGAACCTGTAAATGTAAAATTGTAAATGTAAATTGATACTTGTATAGCGCACTACTCACCCGCAAGGGTCTCAAGGCGCTTGTAGGAATACCGCTGTGGAACCCATCCTGGCTTTCCATGTGAGGTGTCCACTTCTGGGCACCCCCAAGGTGGAAGCCAGGCATCCTTAGCGTTCTGGGGGCCGTTGTGGAGATTAAGCAAGCTATTGCCCAGAGTTGCAGAGTGGGACTCCATGATTGGAATAGGTAATGAGGCGAGAATGATCAGGTCCGTGGCGGGGAATTGAACCCTGGTCCCGGGCTAGACCTCTGCATCAGGGTCTGCCACTCTAATCATTGAGCCACATTTCTCATGCGTGGATCCACATATTTTCATGCACCCCACTTTTCCGAAAGTCTTCCAAGAAAAATGGTACCTCACTTCTGTGGGCCGGCCTAGTGCCTGGGACAGGAAACAGCACAAAACGCAACGTGCTCACACCTCCATTTCGCAGTGAAATATGACTCTTTTTTAGCAAAGTGCCTAGCTGTAGTTTTTGAACCTTAGCTCTGCCGGCACCGAGGTAAACCTAGCAAACCTATACATTTTTAAAAACTAGGCACCCGGGGTACTCCAGCATGGGGTGACTTGACTGCCTCCCACCAGGTTCTGTTACCCAGAATCCCTTGCAAACCTAAAACATTGTCAAATAAGCCACTTTTTCCCCACATTTCTGTGGTGGAAAGTTCTGGAATCTGTATGGATCTACAAATTTCTACCCACTCCTCGTTCTCCTAAGTGTTCTGAGAAAAATAGTACCTCACTTTTGTGGGTAGGCCGGGTGCCCGTGACAGGAAATGGCACAAAATGCAACGTGGTCACGGCTCAATTTTGCTGTGAAAATTGACCCTTTTTTGGCAAAGTGCCTAGCTGTAGTTTTTTAACCCTAGACCTGCCAGAACCTAGGGAAATGTAGCAAAACTATAATTTTTTTTTAAACTAGACACGCAGGGGAATCCAGGCTGGGGTGATTTGACTGCCTCCTACCACGTTCTGTTACCCAGAATCCCTTGCAAACCTAAATAAATGTCAAAAAAATCACTTTGGTGGAAAGTTCTGGAATCTGCGTGGATCCACAAATTTCTAACCCCCCCCTCGTTCTCCTGAGTCTTTTGAGAAAAATGCTACCTCACTTGTGTGGGTAGGCCTAGTGCCCACGACAGGAAACAGTGCAAAATGAAACATGGCCACACCTCAATCGTGCAATAAACAATGACCCTTTTTTGGCAAAGTGCCTAGCTGTAGTTTTTGAACCCTAGACCTGCCAGAACCTAGGGAAATGTAGCAAACCTATACATTTTTAAAAACTAGACACCCAGGAAATTCAAGGTTGGGGTGACTTGACTGCTTCCCACCAGGTTCTGTCACCCAGAATCCCTTGCGAACCTATAAAAGTGTCAAAAAATACACATTTTCCCAACATTTCTGTGGTGTAGGTTTCTGCAATCTGCTTGGATCCACAAACTTCCTCCCACCCCGCGGTCCCCAAAGTCTTCCAAGAAAAATGGTACTTCACTTGTGTTTGTCGGCCTAGTGCCCCTGACAGGAAACAGAGCAAAACGCAACGTGGTCACAACTAAATTTTGCAGTAAAAAATGACCTTTTTTTGGCAAAGTGCCTAGCTGTAGTTTTTAAACCCTAGCTTTGCTGGCACCTAGGTAAGCATGGGCGGAAAATCCGTTTCGCTCGCGGATTTTGCGAATTTTCGGTAAATTCGCAATCCGCGAGAATCGCGAATCTCCCGCAAAATCCTCAAATCCGCGAGCAGCGGATTTTATGGCTTGCTCGCACTGTTCGCGTGAGTTCGCGGCTTCCCAGTACAACTTCGTGCCCCGCGAATAAGCGCTAAATTGCAGAAATACGATCTTAGCAAAACTGAAACTACTTACCAGGTTCAAAAGTTCATGCTCATCATTAGTAGCCATTTCCTGTAGTGCTTCCTGAGGGGCCCCTCCAGAGTTCAGTTGCCAGTTGCAACTATTATGTGACCCTGCTCTGAACGTCAGAATAGTTACACATATGCCACAAAGGTCCTGAATTACAGCTAAGGGAGACAAGCAGGAGCCAGGCTGGAAGTTCAAATCCATTAATCAGCCCCTAATTCATTATTGTCAGTTGGGGCAGGGCAGGTGTTGTAACTAATTTTGCAACAATGAAAGCACTTAGCAAGTGCAAAAGATCACTAATCAGGAAGCACTAAGGAAGCAGGTGCCAGCTAAAAAAATATTCTGTGACACATTAATCAGCCCCAAATTAATTCAGGTCACTTGAGGCAGGGAAGGTGTGCTTTGCTTTGCCACAATAATGTACACTGACTGGACAACCAGAGGGTGCTGTGATGAAACAGAGGGTGGCATGGGTGGGCCAGAGGGTGGCATGAGTAGTCAGAGAGTGGCAGTGGTGACAGAGAGTGGCAGTGATGAAGAAGAGTGTCCCAAACAGGCTGGACACGTAGAAACAACAAGTTCGCAAAACTTGCGACCCGACAGGTAAGTTCGCGTTTGCGAAATTGTACAAAACCCTCGCGAACTGGCAGAAACCCGCGCGAACAAAAAAAAAAAATCCGCGAATTCGCGAGAATTCGCGGATTTTGCGGATTGCGAGTTCGCAAATCCGCAAAATTCGCGAACGCGAGATTCGCAAAATTCGCATATGCTTACACCTAGGTTAACCTAGCTTACCTATACATTTTTGAAAAGTAGATATCCAGGGAAATCCATGATAGGGTGACTTGACTGCTTCCCACCAGATTCTGTTACACTGAATCCCTTGCAAACCAAAACAATTGTCAAAAAAACACATTTCTACATTTCTGTAGTGGAAAGTTCTGGAATCTGCGTGGATCCACAAATTTCCATCCACCCCGCGTTCCCAAAAGTATTCTGAGAAAAATGGTACCTCACTTCTGTGGGTCGGCCTAGTGCCCGCGAAAGGAAATGGCGCAAAACGCAACGTGGTCAAACCAAAATTTAGCTACGAAAAATTACCCTTTTTTTGCAAAGTGCCTAGCTGAAGTTTTTTAACCCTAGTGATAGAGCGCACAGGTCACCCGATAATAATTTTACCAATACTCACCTGGGCCCATAATTCAATTACACATTTACTTAATCAGGTATCCCACATTCCACTACCAGTTTATTTTATTCTACTATTTCCTATACCATTGACTTACCAATCCTTGTCACTGGTACCTATTAACTCATGGATCAGGGAGTTAGTTGTAAAGAAGGCAGTCAATAATACAATAATATTAGCACTCATGTAATAACCACAGACTTGGGGAAGGTTTAAACTCTTTATCTAATCATCATCAAAAGTCATGAGCCATAGATTGAAAGTAATTAGATTATCAATAACCAAGATTAGAAGCAATGTATACCTATGCAAAAGATATATTATGCCAACCATTTAGCAAAGTTGAAATAAAGGAAGGTAAAACAACGAACATGCTATTTTCGAAAACAGACTTTCACAACTTGACTAAAGGAGGGTAAAGAAGAGGAACACACTAAAACCAACAGCTTTTCGCAATTATCAACAGTTCGGAAAAAGGAACACAATATGCAATATCGAAATTCAACCTTTTGCACATAACTATAGGGAATGTAAACAATGGAACACACTATAAATCAAATAACTAAGCTTAACTACTTAAAGGGAGGGTGGTAAGAAGGAACAATAATGCAATCTCGAAAAAAACATTTAGCATTCAAATGAAGGGTGGGTAAGAAACGGAACATATTCAATCAAAGCATTAGCAATTTAAGGAGGGTAGAGAAAAGGACGCAAATTACATTGTCAATTTCCAACACACATTTATATTTACCTAGAATGGTGTGAAGACCAACCCAGGCCACGGGTCAGTTGAAAAGGACAGAAGAACTCCAAAGATTTCAGTGCCAGTAGGCCAGCAGGTGCGAATGCAGAAATCAGGACAGAAGATTCAAATTTGGATCAGGACCAGACCACCAAAGGTTAAGACCAGCACCTGCAGTTCAGTTGAAACAATTGGGTTACGGCAGTCACCAACAAAGTGCTTCACCAGCACTTTAACTTCCCAGAACCCCGATTGGGTCAGAGAACCTCCCGATAGAGTGCTCCTCAGCCCTCTGCTCTTAGTCATCAATTGAGTGCGTTGGGTCACTGACAGGTCAGCTATTCGGACAAGTCGGACAAATTAACTAGCTAAGCCTACTCTAATTACACTGTTTTCCAGGTCAGTGTACCACCCTCAATGTTGCAAGTGTAAGGATCCCCAATTTTGATTGGACAAAGGAGGAGGACAGGTCATCAGACCACCAAAAAATTTGACTTCAGTATTGAATATTAATTTCTTTCGTACCCACCCCATCAATTTCTTTTCACATGACATCTGCATTTTTACCTAACAATGGTTGTTCTATTGACAAATACATTGTATGCAATTTGGCCTCTTCTGTTGGGGTCAGACGTGAGTTTCCCAGGCACATCTTGGCTGTGACTGCCTTCTGGCTTGGTTTCAATGCCAAAGGGTTCATCTTCTCGTTGCAGACTGTCATGCGCAGAAAGGACTTCCAAGATGGAGTAAAAAGCACCTCCCAGGCCCAAAGATTACGATACATGAAAAGTAAAGGAAACAGTTTTAGAACACAGAATACAATGAATACACTGGATACCATGAATTTCTACACTATACCCATTACTTTATAATAAACTATAGCATTAGGATTATGCAGAACAAACAGCTTTGCAAAAGCAGAGGTGCAAGCCTCTCGCATGTGAGAACACAGAACAGCCATATTAGCTCTAGTGCGCAGATGCAACAGTTTCCCTCCAAAGCTGCAAGTACGTCATGTCATGTGGAGAAGTGTGGCTCAATGATTAGAGCGATTCAGAAAAGGGGGTGGTGATGAACAGAGTGTCTGAATTAAGCAGACCACTCTTACCCAGTCCAAAGATCAGGGCTTGATCCATCACCGTTATTTAGCTCACTGCACCATCCCAGCTCAGAACCTGGCTATATGCAAATCAGTCTGTCCCTGGCCCAGACCATCATGGGAACAGGGCAGACTAAACTACCAAGCCAATTCTTCACCAGAAAGGAGACAAGCTTCCGGGGACCGGTTTCTGGCATTTCAGCTGTTGTCGGCCCGGCTTGCTTGAATCCTGATGGTGCAGTGAGCAAGGGACTCATGTCTGAGTATACCATGCCACACCTATAGTGGCCAAAAACGATTCAGAAAAGGGGGTGGTGATGAACAGAGTGTCTGAATTAAGCAGACCACTCTTACCCAGTCCAAAGATCAGGGCTTGATCCATCTTCGTTAGTTACCTCACTGCACCATCCCAGCTCAGAACCTGGCTACATGCAAATCAGTCTGTCCCTGGCCCAGACCATCATGGGAACAGAGCAGACTAAACTACCAAGCCAATTCTTCACCAGAAAGGAGACAAGCTTCCGGGGACCGGTTTCTGGCATTTCAGCCGTCGTCGGCCCGGCTTGCTTGAATCCTGATGGTGCAGTGAGCAAGGGACTCATGTTTGAATATACCCTGCCACACCTATGGTGGCCAAAAATGATTCAGAAAAGGGGGTGATGATGAACAGAGTGTTTGAATTAAGCAGACCACTCTTACCCAGTCCAAAGATCAGGGCTTGACCCATCACCGTTATTTAGCTCACTGCACCATCCCAGCTCAGATCCTGGCTATATGCAAATCAGTCTGTCCCTGGCCCAGACCATCATGGGAACAGGGCAGACTAAACTACCAAGCCAATTCTTCACCAGAAAGGAGACAAGCTTCCGGGGACCGGTTTCTGGTATTTCAGCCGTCGTCGGCCCGGCTTGCTTGAATCCTGATGGAGCAGTGAGCAAGGGACTCATGTCTGAGTATACCCTGCCACACCTATAGTGGCCAAAAACGATTCAGAAAAGGGGGTGGTGATGAACAGAGTGTCTGAATTAAGCAGACCACTCTTACCCAGTCCAAAGATCAGGGCTTGATCCACCACCGTTATTTAGTTCACTGCACCATCCCAGCTCAGAACCTGGCTATA
This sequence comes from Lissotriton vulgaris, assembly GCF_964263255.1. Classification (NCBI taxonomy): domain Eukaryota; kingdom Metazoa; phylum Chordata; class Amphibia; order Caudata; family Salamandridae; genus Lissotriton; species Lissotriton vulgaris. The sequence goes on from NC_141689.1 coordinate 1,944,797,958, forward strand.
TGCAAATCAGTCTGTCCCTGGCCCAGACCATCATGGGAACAGGGCAGACTAAACTACCAAGCCAATTCTTCACCAGAAAGGAGACAAGCTTCCGGGGACCGGTTTCTGGCATTTCAGCCGTCGTCGGCCCGGCTTGCTTGAATCCTGATGGTGCAGTGAGCAAGGGACTCATGTCTGAGTATACCCTGCCACACCTATAGTGGCCAAAAACGATTCAGAAAAGGGGGTGGTGATGAACAGAGTGTCTGAATTAAGCAGACCACTCTTACCCAGTCCAAAGATCAGGGCTTGATCCATCACCATTATTTAGCTCACTGCACCATCCCAGCTCAGAACCTGGCTATATGCAAATCAGTCTGTCCCTGGCCCAGACCATCATGGGAACAGGGCAGACTAAACTACCAAGCCAATTCTTCACCAGAAAGGAGACAAGCTTCCGGGGACCGGTTTCTGGCATTTCAGCCGTCGTCGGCCCGGCTTGCTTGAATCCTGATGGTGCAGTGAGCAAGGGACTCATGTCTGAGTATACCCTGCCACACCTATAGTGGCCAAAAACGATTCAGAAAAGGGGGTGGTGATGAACTAATTTGCATATAGCCAAGTTCTGAGCTGGGATGGTGCAGTGAGCTAAAAATCGGTGATGGATCAAGCCCTGATCTTTGGACTGGGTAAGAGTGGTCTGCTTAATTCAGACACTCTGTTCATCACCACCCCCTTTTCTGAATCATTTTTGTCCACCATAAGCGTGGAAGGGTATACTCAGATGTGAGTCCCTTGCTCATTGCACCATCAGGATTCAAGCAAGCCGGGCCGAAGACGGCTGAAATGCCAGAAACCGGTCCCCGGTAGCTTGTTTCCTTCCCAGTATAAGAACTGGCTTGGTAGTTTGGTCTGCCCTGTTCCCATGGTGCACTGGGCCAGGGACAGACTAATTTGCATATAGCCAAGTTCTGAGCTGGGGTGGTGCAGTGAGCTAAAAAACGGTGATGGATCAAGCCCTGATCTTTGGACTGGGTAAGAGTGGTCTGCTTAATTCAGACACTCTGTTCATCACCACCCCCTTTTCTGAATCATTTTTGTCCACCATAAGCGTGGAAGGGTATACTCAGATGTGAGTCCCTTGCTCATTGCACCATCAGGATTCAAGCAAGCCGGGCCGAAGACGGCTGAAATGCCAGAAACCGGTCCCCGGTAGCTTGTTTACTTCCCAGTATAAGAATTGGCTTGGTAGTTTGGTCTGCCCTGTTCCCATGATGCACTGGGCCAGGGTCAGACTAATTCGCATATAGCCAAGTTCTGAGCTGGGATGGTGCAGTGAGCTAAAAAACGGTGATGGATCAAGCCCTGATCTTTGGACTGGGTAAGAGTGGTCTGCTTAATTCAGACACTCTGTTCATCACCACCCCCTTTTCTGAATCAATGATTAGAGCGGCAGACCCTGATGCAGAGGTCTAGCCCGGGACCAGGGTTCAATTCCCCGCCTTGGCTGGTGTTGGGCTCAAAATTCCACGGACCTGATCATTCTCGCCTCGGTGCCTATTCTGATCATGGAGTTCCACTCTGCAACTCTGGGCAATAGCTTGCTTAATCTCCACAACGGCCCCCACAATGCTAAAAGGATGCCTGGCCTCCACCTTGGGGGTGCCAGGAGTGGACGCCTCACAGGGAAAGCCAGGATGGATTCCACAGCGGTATTCGTACAAGCGCCTTGAGACCCTTGCGGGTGAGTAGTGCGCTATACAAGTATCAATTCACATTCACGTGGGTATGACAGACGCATGCGCAGACGAAATTACCGCGTAGCAGCAGCCATTTTAAATGCAAACATATTAGGATTAGTAAAACACATAAGCAAGCTTCACTCAGACACACAATAATGATATAAAAAGGGGCAAATTAGTAAGACAACATGTTGATTACGTAGTTAGGGTTATTCGAGGTTCATGATTACAAGCAAGTAGCTTCTCGTGCGAATCCTTGCTCCATCAATCCCCTCTTTGATGATATTTTATTTCCTCACCAATTAATGAAATAGATGCCAACTTCTCACATTTCTCCCATTACAATCTCCTCAAACTTTCTATTCTGCTTTTCTCATGATTATTATGCAAATGTTTGATTTTCTTATCGATCTGGCTATTCAATTCTTCTAATTAGAGTACTTCAATATTTCTTTTTACTCCTCGCCTATTAATGGAATATTTATTTTTATGTTTTTCGACATTTGCAACAAATTATTATTCCTAAAACTAATAAACCTTTTCCCGCCATTGGCATCAGTATTTTACTCACAAGACTTTTACCTAGATTAGAAACCCAACTACCCACAGAGGAGAGACCATCAGTAAACCTCTTCCATGCATTCTCAACCTCCAGTGGTTTAAGCTCCTTTTCCAAATTAGTAATATTTCTCACATACCTCTTAATTTCAACACTTTTGTCTGGTATGTAAGTGCAACAATGTTGCGCTTTCAACATTCTACAGACTCCGCCTTCTTAGGTCAATAACGTGTCAAGAGCAAGTCGATTTTGTAAAACCATAGATATGATCACAACTGAATCCTCTCTTTCACTTGAATTCACCGATCTGCTACTTGGCTTAAATTTTTTACAACATATCTCTGTCGCTACCCACAACAAGGGTCATACTTTGGACCAGGTATGGACCACCAATCTGGATATTTCCTCTCCTGTGGTCTATCCCTGCACCTGGTCCGATCATTTTTTCATTTCTTTCTCCCTAAAACTATTAGTTCCTACCCGCCCCCCACTAGCCTCCAACTTTTCGGCACGTAACTGGAAGCACGCCGATATATTCCCTTTTTCATTCGACCCTTACTTCCACACTCCCTCTTGACCTCCCTGACTTGAACTCTCAAGCAGCCACCTTGGACCAATGGCTGTCTCTAGCCAGTGATGTGGTCGCTCCCGTTAAAATGATCAAATCTAAACGTCCTCATGAGGCTCAGCGCTGGTTTACCGATCAACTGAAGGCTGACAAACTCCTTCTTAGACAGGCTGAGCGCCGCTGGAGGCGTAACTATGATCCTCTATTAAAATCTATTTATAGTGATTTACTAAAATCCTATAAAAAATCTATTATTTTGGCCAAATCTTCCCACTATTCTCAGAAAGTTATTAATTCTGCATCCAGAACAAAAGAAATTTTCTCAATTGTATCTGAACTCTCCCTATCTGACCGTGTTACACCTCAGCCTCAACCCTCGAAAGCTCTGTGTGACTCCCTTAATGCTTTTTTTTCTGATAAAATCTCCATGATTAAAAACAATATCCCCCCTACTACCATGTCTCAGGCCACTGCCCTCCCTTCTCCGAATCCTCACTCCCTGCATGAATTCCCCCCTATCTCCCTGGATACTTTTCGCTCATTACTCCAGGCTGTTGGCTCCGGTTCCCCTAATGACTGCTGCCCTCCTCAAATCCTCAGAGATGCCTTTATGGCCTGTCCCGGCCCTCCCCTTGACCTTCTAAATCGCTCACTCTCCACAGGCTCTGTCCCCACTGCTTTCAAAAGCGCTGTGGTGGTACCTATTTTAAAAAAACCCGGTTCTGACCCTGCCGTCCTGGGCAACTACCGACCTATTTCCCTCCTCCCCTATTTGGGGAAGGTCTTGGAAACCTACGTCACCCGCTGCCTGAGTACGTTCATCGAGGAAACTCATTTCCCCGATGATCAACAGGCAGGTTTTAGACCGTTCCATTCTACGGAGGCAGTGGTGGTGGCGGTTATGGACACACTGAGACAGGGGGCTGACAAGAACATGGCCCAGGCCCTAGTGTTACTTGATATTTCGGCTGCTTTTGACCCGGTCGACCATGACATCTTGGTCGACCGTGTCAGAAATGCTGGCATCTCTGGCCTGGCCCTGTCTTGGATTGTGTCCTTTCTCCAACTACGCTCCCAATCGGTACATTTGTCTTCCTTTTCTGCTCCCCGTATTTCACTTTCCTGTGGTGTTCCCCAGGGCTCTGCCTTGCCCCCTCTCTTGTTTAATCTTTATATGCAGCCCCTCCTTGTCTCTCTTCGTCATTCTTCTGTTACCACTTTTAACTATGCAGATGATCTGCAACTTATCTTTCCCATCGACCCCTCCCCTCTTTCCTGCTCTAATTTCCAAACCACAATGCTTACCATCTATGAGTGGATGAACTTCAGCCAGCTGAAGCTCAATCCGAGCAAGACAGAGCTGGTCCTGATTGGCGGGCACCCACATCCTTGGACTTCCAATTTTTGGCCCCCTGCCCTTGGTCCCCCTCCCTGCCCAGTTAACTCTGTGAAGAGCCTTGGTGTTACCATCTCTAGCGACCTTTCGATGCGGCCGCACATCAACGCTGTTACCTCGGCCTGCTTTTACCATCTCCGCAGAATCGGGAAGATCCGGAGGTTCCTATCACCAGAGGCTCTCACCCTTGTTATCATGGCCCTGGTAACCTCACGTTTAGACTATGCCAACTGTCTATACGTGGGGATTCCTGCATACCATCTCCAACGCCTCCAACTGGTGCAAAACCAGGCAGCCAGATTAATTTTTTCAGCAGCCGAAACACCAACATGTCACCCCATTGCTAAAAACCCTACACTAGCTCCCTGTTGCGCAACGTTGCATCTTCAAACTGGGATGTACTATTTTCAAATCTCTTTTTGCTTCTGCTCCTGTCTTAATCTCCCTCTGTTTGCACCCCCATGTTCCTTCTCGACTCCTCAGATCCACTCCTTACAATCTTTTGATCAATCCTAGGTTCAAACGCAAGAAGCACGGTGGTGCCTGTTTCTCTTTTCTTGCCCCGTCCACTTGGAATTCCCTCCCTCTTTCCATCCGGCTCAGCCCCGATTATTCTACCTTTCGCAAATCCCTGAAAACATATCTGTTCCGCCTTGCCCATGGCTAGCTGCACCCACCCCCTTGTGCCCTCATCCACTGGTCTTTGAGTGCCAAGAAACCAATTGGTGTTTGTGCGCGGTACCAAATTTCTTTAACATAACACATAACATAACTAACTCGGTATTGACCATCAAGAAACCTCCGGCAGTGTCAGTTGATAACCGATCTACTACTGTTGACAATTGGCAGATTCTGTGTGTATTCAGAACCACTCCCACTGTAGGTATTAATGCACTCAATATATCACCTACTATTTCCCCAAATCTGGCTCTTTTGCTACATACTAATCCATTAGTTTCTTCATTGCTTCCAGTGATATTATCCACATGGTATATCTTTGGGAAGACAATACCAAAATAACAACTCCCATTCCAATGGTCTGGTGATTTGAAATAAGCCTTGTTCCCACATATATAATAAATCCTGGGAAACACAGGTTCAGACCCATCTTTAAAACCCCAACCCCCAATTACCTTGTAATTGTGATCACATTCACTGGAACCAATGTATATATTGTTATAATAACTAGTTCTTTCTCTGTGAAGACAAAGTTTCCCCTTCTTGTTGAAATCCAGCATCATAGCAGCATTAGCCCCACCATTTGAGGTGCTCTCTATACTTTCAGCCCATTTAGGATTTTTCTGATTCTTGTCATTTGCTTTTCTTTGGAAACTCTCTCTTCTTTTCTCTACCATATTCAAAAATATTTTTTCTTTTTCTTGTAATAAACATGTTAAGTTATTCCTGTTTGCGTCATCTATATCTATTTTACCTACAGTTAGAAAATATTCAGTCATATAGCGTGCTACATCTCTGGTCGTATGGACAGGGTTTAGGTTTCAACGTACAGGAAGTTCAGAAAATATCACATCTAAGTTGGAATAATAATACTGTAAAGGTCCTTTCTTGTAAAATAAGCTAGCTAAAACACTACAAGAAATTCCATATGTTAGCGGCAAATGGTTGTACGTCACACCTTCAGCTACCGAAGTAGGCAGCTTCATACAGACATAGCAGTCTTCTATTTCCATTGCTTCTACATAGTCTACTAACAGGTTTGCAAATACATTTAAATGACTTCTGTTTTTGAGTCTACTATAGTGCAGTCCTTCCTCATCTGGTGCTTCTGAGTCTATTTTCCTTTGATTAATACTAAGTGCTTTCTCGTGTGCATCCATTCTTTGTGGTGTATCTAATGTCTGTAGTTTGCCTGTATCTATTGGCAACTGTCCTTTTATGTCATTCTTTGTCTCTTTACTCATTGTGTAAGGAATAGCTATTGTTGGTCCTATCCAAAGTATAAGTAATATTGCTACACTACATAAACATACTCTGCAGCATGTTTTTAAACAACTCCTTTTTGGTCTTCCATTAACAGTATGATCAGCCATTTCTGACTAAAAGAGGCTCAACCCCTCTTTGTAACTTTTACACAGTCTTTTACTCTGTGTGAATCTCAGGTTGGTCTCACTTCCTCGTCAGTTTGATCAGTAATCAATTCTTCAGCACTTTCGTCACTTATGTCTAGATTTTCAAAATCTTCCAAAATGATGTAGGTCCACTCAGAGCCCTTGTATTTATTATTCAGTCTATTTAATTGTGGATTTCTCCTTCTTGGCTGTACCACAGGTTGATCAGTTTGACTTGTTATTTCATCTACTTGTTCAGGTTCTTCATTAATTCTCTTTAAATGCAGTCTCAGTCGTTTGACATATCTAGGCCATTTGTCTCCTTTTTTGAGTCTTTTAACTGGCACTGTGCTTGGGCTTTTCTCAAATGCTCTTTTATTTTCATTCAGTTGTGGCACATCAATTTTAATGCTGTCTTCTGTTTCCCTCTCTATCTGACTAGCTCCAGGTCTTATTTCTATTTCTTCTGCCTATTCAATAATCTGGCCTTGTTCCGGTATTTGCTGATTTCGACTTTCACCTTCTTCGCCCTGAACACAATTGTCTATTCCTACCTGGTCCTGCTCAAGCTCTTCGAACCCTTGATTTTCTTCTGCTTGAACTTTCGCCCTAATTTCTATCTGTCCCTTTTCAGGCTCAGGAGTTCTTGGGGGAGTGTCAATTATTTGATCTTTCCCTATCTGGTCCTCCTCAGAATCACTTTTGACTTGGATTTCTATGATCTGAGTATCTTTTTCTACACCCGTCTCATCCTGACTATCACACTGTCTGTCTAGATAGGTTTGACTTCTTGTCCGCACATATTCTGCAAGTATGTCGATTACTGGAATCCAATCATCTTGAATGGTGCTCGGCTGTTCCTCTTCAACTACTCCAGGATCGATCTCTTGAGACCCCTCAGCTGTACAACCTTCAGCCTCAGTTTCATCAGATTCTGTCACCTTCTTTGTATGACTGGCATGGACACAGCATGGAACTCCTGCATACTTTACAGCTGATGTGGTGACCAAAATCACTTGACGTGGTTTATCCCACCTGGGTGCAAGACAAGATTTTCGAGTGTGTTTCTTTATCACTACCCAATCCCCTGGGTTCAGGTCATGTGCTGGAGTTGCTGGTCTGGCGACAGCGTCTTTCCCAGCCTGGCGAGAGATAGAACGCACTTGGTCAGCCAGTTCTTTGCAGTATTCCAGTACTAAATCATCAGATATGCTTAGCAGTTTGTGTCCTGGCACCCATGCTTGTCACATTGCTCTTCCCATCAGTATTTCATGGGGACTCAAGCCTGTGTTCTGGGAATACTTCTAAGTCCCATCAGAACAAGTGGCAAAGCATCTGGCCACTCTAATCGAGTTGACTCATACATCTTTCCCAATCTTGACTTGATAGTGCCATTCAATTGTTCTACCATTCCAGAAGCCTCTGGGCGATATGAACAGTGCAGGTTTTGCTTAATTTTGAATGCTTCACAAATCAGACCCATTATTTCACTGTTAAAATAATTTCCTCTGTCTGATTCAATTGTTACTGGAAAACCGAAACGTGGGATAAGCTCTCTAAGTAAAAGCTTAGCTACAGTGATGCTATTGTTCCTGCGTGCGGGGTAAGCTTCCACCCATTTTGAAAACAGGCAGACAATGACGAGTACATATTTTAGTGCTCAACAAGGAGGTAACTGAATGAAATCAATCTGTAATCGAATAAAAGGACCTTCTGCCTTTCCAATCTTTCCTGGTAATACTACTGATTTCTTCCCTGGGTTCATTTGTTGGCAAATTAAACACCTCTGACAGAGTGCCTCTGCTATGTTACTGAACTTCGCATTAAACCATGTTCATCTGAACAGACGTATCATAGCATGTCTTCCCAAATGTGAATCTCCATGAATCAACCTAGCCATAGGAGCAAGCAGACAGTTGGGTAACACTACTGTTTCGTCAAGATAAACAATGACACCATCTTCATCCCTTCTCTGACACCCTAATCTCCTCCATTGTTCTTTTTCCTGGGTTCTGCGGCCTTCTGCAATCTCTCACTTCTTCCCATGTATTCACACCATCTAGCAACATAAGTTGGCAGCTGTTTCTGCCCACCTCAACCTTTTTATTAACAGCCATCTTATCTTTTACACAATGTTGGGCTAACTGGTCAGCATATCGATTACCAGCTGTCACTTAGTCATTGCCAGATCTGTGAGCAGCACACTTGACCACAGCCACTTCTTTTGGCAACTGGATTGATTCCAGTAAATCTTTCACATACTGCCAATTTCTGATTGGAGTACCTGAAGAAATCAGAAAATCCCTTTGCATCTATAATTGGCTGTCAGTGTATGTGGTTACTTTCCATTTTTCCCCAAATTTACAGGCCTTTGCCAGGGCAACCAATTCGGCTACTTGTGCAGACTTGACTCCAGGCAAATATGATGCTTCCACTGGACCTCCCAATGTACACACTGCGTAAGCAGCGCTTAGACCTCCTTCCTCATCTCTCATGCATGAGCCATCTACAAATAGCTCATAATCTGAATCAATTAAGGGCTCTTATCTTATATCTGGTCGTGGTTTAGTGCTGTATACAGTCAGGTCAATGCAGTCATGTTCAACTTCTTCCTTCAATTCTGCAATATGTGAATTAGGCAACAGGGTTGCTGGGTTCAGAATATTACACCTAGCAATGGTTACATTTCCTGAACTTACAAGAATTCTCTCGTACTTAGTCAGCCGACTAGATGTGAGATACTGAGTCTTAGTCCTGGTTAGCAAGATTACAACTGCATGTGGAACATACACAGTTACAGGATGTCTCATAATGATGGTTTCACTCTGCTCAAGACTCTGCAAGTTGCTGCTACTGCTTTAAGACATCCGGGCAATGCAGCGGCCTCTGGGTCTAATGTGGACGAAAAATATGCCACAGGACGTCGCGCTAGTCTATGAATATGGGTAAAGACTGAAAGTGCACAATTATCTTGTGTGTCACAAAAAAGTGCAAAATCTTTTGAATAGTCAGGCATTCCCAATGATGGAGCTATACACAGGCAGTCTCGTAAATTTACAAAAGCAGTCATGCTTTTGTCATCCCACTCTACTGGGTCCTTGGCTCTTTTCTTTGTCATTTGTATCAGGGGCTTTGCAAGGACTGCAAATCCCACAATCCACTGCCTGCAATATCCTACACCTCCAAGAAACATTCTGATCTCTTTTTATGTTTGTGGCAAATTCATGTTTTTAATCATCCTGATTCTTTCTGAGGTAACTTTTCTGACACCTCTCTCTATCTGATGCCCCAGATATTTCACTGATGTAGCACAAAATTGCAATTTCTCTGGGTACACTTTATGTCCTCCTTCACCTAGATGATTCAGTAAAGCAATGGTATCAACAACACAGTCTTTTCGTGTTTTAGACGCCACCAAAAGGTCGTCTATATACTGAACCAAGACTGACTGTCCAGGTAGTACTAATGACTCAAGGCACTTTTTCAAAATCTGATTAAAAATCGAGGAGCTTTCTGTGTACCCCTGAGGGACCCAATTCCAAACATAGACATGACTGTCGAATTCAAATGAGAAAATAAATTTGCTATCTGGGTGCAATGGAATAGAGAAATATTTGTGACATAGGTCAGTGACAGTAAACCATCCAGCTTCCCACGATATCTGATTCAGAATCACTGCAGGATTTGGCACGACAGGACAGCAAGGAACAACAATCTTACTAACCTTTCGAAGGTCTTGTACAACCCTGCACTTACCGCTCGGTTTCTTTATACCAGTTATGGGAGAGTTGCATGGACTGCTCATTACTTCTTGCAAAATGCCTGCTTCAACCAAACGCTTTATTTCTACTGCAACACCTGCCTTTATTTCTGTCCTAATTTTATACTGTTGAGTATTTGGGTAAACTGCATCTTCTTTTATGGTTACTTTTATTGGGTCTACATTTACCATTAGTCCTACATCCTTTCCAGTAAAGTCCCATAACTCTGGTTTCACCGTCTGTTGTAGTTCTTCTGGTAAGTCTTTTATTGTCATTCTTTTAATATCTGTCTCTGGTCTCGCTAACATTAATTTGTAAATTCCGTCTTCGTCTGGGGTTTGAATTTCAACACCATTTGGAGTGCAAAAGATGGTGCAATTCATTTTGCACAACAAATCTCTTCCTAGCAGATTTACAGGACTTGAGTCACAGACAACGAATCAATGCATTTCTTTAAAGTTCCCTATTCTCACTTCCATGGGTTCTGTAACTGGGGTACTAATTTGTTTATTAGAAAGAACCACTACTTGGATTGCTTCTCCCGAGAGGGGTAGGTTTGGAACGTCTACTCTTCTCACAGTAGAACTGGTAGCACCAGTGTCCAACAGAAAGGTGACATCATTTCCTTCAACCTTTCCTTAAATGTATGGCCCTGACTGGTCTACAGGCAAGGAGGCGCCAATCACGCACTCCTCGTCCTCCCCCCTCAAGCACCGTCAGTAAGGTTCTTCACAAAAGAATGTGTCCTTCAAAAGAAATTATGAAGTTGCTGCATCTCACTTTCCTCTTCGTTCCCAATTTGAGGTATCTACACTCTGTTGTGCTTTACTCCTGTAATTTGGCATAAGTGCTGGGGGTAACTTATTCTGCATTACCTGCCGCTGGGTCTTCCATGGCACCTCATTCTGCGTATGTGGATTTAAATCATTATTTGACACATTACCATTCTGCACAGCCTTACACTCGTCGTTCCAATGCCCCAACTTGCCACACCAGTGGCAGGGGAACTTCTTTTTAGCATCCACCCATTGAATTTTCCCCCTGGCCTTCCCCATTTCCATCACCCTTATTCTGGTTGCTAGTTATCTGGTTTAACTGTTGTTCTTGTTGCTCTGCTAATTTTACTTGTGCCCACATGACTTTCTCTTTTAACTGTTTCCGCTTATTTTCTAGCTCATCTTCACAATATTTTGCATATTTAGGGACCTCATCTATGGGCTTAGCCTACCAACATTTTTATTGTCTTTAACCCTTCACTGCAGGGGTTATTACCCCACTGTGCTGGGGGGAGGGGGGGGCGCACAGCGCCCGCATGCTCATGACGAGCTGAGCTCATCATGTGCTACAGTGCTCCTGTGCTCATGATGAGCTTAGCGCGTCACAGGTGCATTGGCTCCATGGAACGTTCAGCACAGTGGGGGAATTCTCCCCGCACCTGAGCGTTCCACGGGCCATGACGAGCTGAGCTTGTCATGAGCACCGGAGCACCGTGGCTCATGATGAGCTCAGCTCGTCATGAGCATGGGAGGGGTTAATCCATTGTGAACTTTTTGGTCTTAATCCTAACATAAATCAATAAATAAAATGAGTCATATCCTTCATATCAATGTTGTCTAATCCACTGTATTGTTTAAATGTCTCTAATAAACGCTCATAATATGAATGCACTGACTCGTCTTTATTCTTAGTGGTTCTCTCTATTTTCATCCAGTCTATCTCTTTTGCAGGCACCTTCCCTTTAAGGTAAAATATTACCTGTTTGTAATTTTTTCATGACATCCTCGGAAGGTGCCCTTGTCTTTAGGTCTCTTGGTTACTCATCGCTAGGCCAATCTACAGCAATTTTGCATTCTGTCCACAAATCTACGGGAACTACAATGTCAAATAATCCACGTAAGTCTTTCAAGAGACACTTTAAAACTTTTAAAAATCTCTCGACTTATCTGTACCACTCTACAGGTTTTTCACAAAGTTTTGGGAAATCATTCGTAAATGACAAAATGTCCTGTCGGGACCATGGAACATGCACATAGCCTCTACCTGGTACCTCTCGCATGGGACATAATTTTTCCACCTTTTCTGCTTCTTTTAAAACATATTCTGATGTCATTTGCTTTGCTGGAACCTCTTCCTTTTTCTTTGCCCACCTGGCTTTCCATTGTTCTAGTTCTCCCCATTTTTACAATAGTGTCTGCAGCTCTCTTTTCTGCACCTTTTTTCCTGATACATTCATTTTTTCTAAATCTTTGTCAGAAAATTCTACTCAATATGGTTTCTGGACTAGTTTAGATTTTCCAATGTCGATTCCCATGCTGGCTGCAGGGTCCATCAATTTTTCATGAAACACCTTTGTATTTCTAGTAATGCTTTTACAGATGAATATTAATTCATCTTCACTAAGGGTATTTAACCTGTCCTGTACCACATTTCCATCCATCAATTCCTCCAATTCAATTCTTAATTTATATATATCTAATGGCTTTGGCTCGGTTTTTGGTTTCTCTATTTCTCATGTCCATCTGTCTATTTCTTCAGGAGTTACTACAGTGGCACTTCTCGTACCTGAGGATATCTCTATCTGTACCTCTCTCGAATTTTCTCATTGAACTACCTTCCGGGTCTCTTATTGGTAAATCCATTAAGGAGATTACCGACTCACATTCACTCGCCTGATCATCTATTATCAATGGTTCTTTTCTTGGCTGTACTACTGATGTAGTTATAACCGGAGCTTTTGGACTAGCTTGCTTATCTCCGTGCAAAGGAACAACTGGGCCAATAGTTACTGAAATTGTCAGAGCTTTGGCACTTGTATTTAATTGGGAAATTTTCTGAATTAATTCACTTCTCTATTTATTTAAAGCTTCTCTTTCTCTCTCTTGTAATACCCTTTCGATGGAAGTTTCATGTATCACTTGCGGAATTAAAAGAGGTTTTAAAAATGGGGCATTCGGATTTACTGTACTTGGTTCTTCATTATCAGGCGGTGGCTTTTTCATTAATAAATTCTCCATATAATCATCGTCTGAATCACCACTAGTCATTAAATGTTTGGTTTTCTCAATTCTTTTACTTCCTGTTAGGTGTTCTAAAGTTAATACAGGATATAGCCCTTCCACTAACATGTTCTGTCTCCATTATTTCATCTGTTTATCTTTGGAATCTCGTGGAACCTTTGGGTAAAATGTACTCAGTCGTTTGTCAATTCTAGGTCTGCCGCGCTCAAAAGCCTCAATCTCCCATTCTTCTAGTGCCTCATGTTGCGTTAATCTAGGTCTGGGATTTAAATCATTCATTCGAGTCCTTAAATTAAACAAAATTATTCCATTAAATGTGCCTTTTAAGGGAAATGCCACATTTCCATCATCTTTTGTGTATTCCACCCAGTTTTCTAACCATACACAAGAGTGGTAACCCCTGTCAAACATCATGAATGATGCGGGAGTATTCGGAGGTGGAATAATGACCCCTTCTCTAGTTTTAATGGGCTTGTCTTTTTTAAAGTAATTCTTAACTTTGTCCACAAGTAACATTTTCCTCTTACTTCCGTACATATTGCGAGGTTTGCCTCTTATCATCTGATCCCTGGCAAACCCTTGGTATCTTGGATCAGGTTGAGTATCTGGATGACTTGAATACCACATATATTTTGCAAAAAAAATTCAAAGTGTGCGAAATACTTATTTCTGTTTACTAAATGCTTCCAATAATAGCGCGTCTTTTATTCTTCTTCAACCGATCAACAATGCAGTTTCAAATATTCTCAACCAATAATTGCGCGGCTTTTCCCGTGAGATGAGTTCCAACGCTCCTGCGCTCCCCCCTCCTTTACAATGCTATCTCAGCTACACCCCCGCTGTCTCGACCAATACCAGCGTGGCTCTGAGTGATGTCAGTGCAGCTCCGCAACTGACTCCCTCCTTCACAAGGTAATACAAACACATTTTTTTTAATGTGCAATTCTCTCCTAATTAACAACATAAAAACATTTGCCACTGTACCCGAGTGACTAGAAAGGAAAGATATGTTTCACTGCAAGTAAATTCCTTCCATTTACTTTTCATACATTACAAGTAGATCCCTTCCGCCTACCCTTCAAACAAGCATTAGAGAACCTGCTACTCCTTCAGACGTTATCCACTCCGAGATATATACTAATGGGCACATGCATCAACCTATTTAGGAAGTGCAAACGGTGCGAATCGGTAAATTCTGCAGTTTGCGCTTCCTAAAGACATGTGTGTGTGAAACATGCACTTTAAAATACATTTCAGGGGGGCATGGGGGGTCCTTTGGACCCCCCTCTGCACCCTTGCAATGCATCAACAAATTGCGAATTCCAAAAAATAGAAATGCAAAACGGCATTGATTCCTAAGGGCCTCTAGGCCCACAGGAATCAATGTAATGCCATTCCTTAATTGCGATTCACAATAAAGGAATCGCAAATTCCGAAAATTAAGAAATCCTAAAAAATGTTAGGATTTCTTCATGCATAGGATTTTGCAATTCCGAAATTACGATTCCTTAATTTTTGCAATTTAGGAAATGCAAATAGCTACAATAATGCATGTGCCCGTAAGACCAAAGTTTCACCAGCGAACCCCTTTGCTATCAATCGAGCTCAGACGAACCTGCTACTCCTTCCGTGTGACCCTTTCTAGGTGATATCACAACAAAAGTTTTGCCAGCGAACTCTTTGCTATCATTTATTCACACATTCATACAGAAAACCCTAAGTAGTGCTTCCAGTTCTGCCCAACCATTCACTAACTTCCTGCGGGTAAGTGACCTCACCACGATGTGGCTTCTATTTACCACCCGCTATTCTACCCACGGGATTCCAAACAAACATATAACAGGTACCAACAAAATGTTGTTAATACATAAAAATCAATATAGCAGCACCAAATCAATAAAATTTCAAACACTTTAAATAATATTAGATTTGATTGATCAACATATTCTCATATCCTTCTAACAAACTACCTTTATTTAACTAATCCCTAACCATAACTCTGCTACCAAAAAAATATACTGATAGAGCGCGCATGTCACTCGACTATAATTGTACCAATACTCACCAGGGCCCATAATTCAATTACACATTTACTTAATCAGGTAACCCACGTTCCACTACCAGTTAATTTTTTCTAATATTTCCTATACCATTGACTAACCAATCCTTGTCACTGGTACCTATGAACTCATGGATCAGGGAGTTAGTTATAAAGAAGGCAGTCAATAATACAATAACATTAACACTCATGTAATAACCACAGACTTGGGGAAGGTTTAAACTCTTCATCATCAAAAGTCATAAGCCATAGATTGGAAGTAATTAGACTATTAATAACCAAGATTAGAAACAGTGTATAACTATGCAAAAGATATATTATGCCAACCATTTAGCAAAGTTGAAATAAAGGAAGGTAAAACAAGGAACATGCTATTTTCGAAAACAGACTTCCGCAACAGTTGGGAAAAATGAACACAATATGCAATATCGAAACTCAACCTTTTGCACATAACTATAGGGAAGGTAAACAATGGAACACACTATAAATCAAATAACTAAGCTTAACTACTCAAAGGCAGGGGTGGTAAGAAGGAACAATAATGCAATCTCGAAAAAACATTTAGCATTCAAATAAAGGGTGGGTAAGAAAAGGAACATATGCAATCAAAGCATTAGCAATTTAGGGAGGGTAGAGAAAGCACGCAAATTATATTGTCAATTTCCTACACAGATTTATATTTACCTAGAATGGTGTGAAGTCCAACCCTGGCCACGGGTCAGTTGAAAAGGACAGAAGAACCCCAAAGATTTCAGTGCCAGAAGGCCAGCAGGTGCGAGTTCAGAAAACAGGACAGTAGACCCAAATTTGGATCAGGACCGGACCACCAAAGGTTAAGACCAGCACCCGCAGTTCAGTTGCAACGCTTGCGCTACTCCCTCTCTGCAAGGATTGGGTTACGGCAGTCACCAACAAAGTGCTTCGCCAGCACTTTAACTTCCCAGAACCCCAATTGGGTCAGCAAACCACAGCCCTCTACTCTTAGTCACCTATTGAGTGCATTGGGTCAGTGACAGGTCAGCTATTTGGACAAGTCGGACAAATTACGTAGCTAAGCCTACTCTAAGTACACTGTATTTCATGGCAGTGTACCACCCCCCCAATGTTGCAAGTGTATGGATCCCCAATTTCGATTGCACAAAGGAGGAGGACAGGTCATCACACCACTGAAAATGTTGACTTCAGTATTGAATATTCATTTCTTTCGTACCCGCCCCATCAATTTCTTTTCACATGACATCTGCATTTTCACCTAACAATGGTTGTTCTATTGACAAATACATTGTATGCAATTTGGCTTCTTCTGTTGGGGTCAGATGTGAGTTTCACAGGCACATCTTGGCTGTGACTGCCTTCTGGCTTGGTTTCAATGCCAAAGGGTTCATCTTCTCGTTGCAGACAGTCATGCGTAGAAAGGACTTCCAAGATGGAGTAAAAAACACCTCCCAGGCCCAAAGAATACGATACATGAAAAGTAAAGGAAACAGTTTTAGAACACAGAAAAAAATGAATACACTCTATACCATGAATTTCTACACAATACCTAATAATTTATAATAAACTATAGCATTAGGATTATGCAGAACCAACAGCTTAGCAAAAGCAGCACTGCAAGCCTCTCGCACATGAGAACACAGAACAGCCATATTAGCTCTAGTGCGCAGATGCGACAGTTTACCTCCAAAGCTGCGAGTACGTCATGTCATGTTGGTATGAGAGACGCATGCCCAGACAAAATTCCCGCTTAGCAGCAGCCATTTTAAATGCAAGCATATTAGGAGTAGTAAAACACATAAGCAAGCTTCACTCGGACACCCAATAATTATATAAAAATGGGCAAATTGGACAACATGTTGATTACGTAGTTAGGGTTATTCGAGGTTCATGATTACAAGCAAGTCGCTTCTCGTGCGAATCCTTGCTCCATCAATAGCTCTGCTGACTCATAGGTAAACATAGCAAACCCATACATTTTAGAAACGTAGAAACCCAGGGGAATCCAGGATAGGGTGAATCGACTGCCTCCCACCAGGTTCTGTTACCCAGAATCCCTTGCAAACCTAAAAAAATTGTCAAAAAAACACATTTTCCCTACATTTCTGTGGTGGAAAGTTCTGGAACACACCTCAATTTCCAGGGAAAAAGGACTCTTTTTTTGGCAAAGTACCTAGCAGTAGTTTTTGAGCCCTAGCTCTGCTGGCAACTAGGTAAACCTAGCAAACCTATACATTTTTGAAAACTATACACCCAGGGGAATCAAGGATAGGGTAACTTGACAGCCTCGCACCAGGTTCTGTTACCCAGAATCCCTTGCAAACCTAAACAACTGTGTAGTGTAGGGTTATTGTTTGAAATGACGCGCGTGAACGCACGCGCGTCATTCACAAACAATAAAGACTGTGTATTGGTTTGAATGTGTGTATGTCGCCTGTTGTGTTCGCGTGCGGTGTGTATGTAGATTTGTGACGCGTGTCTGTATGTTGTGGTTTGAATGTTGCAGCGTGCATGCAGGTTTGGATCGCGTGTCTGTGTTGTAGTTTGAAATGTAATGCCTTGCTTAAATAGTGTTGCCGTGCGGTTAAACGGCATTCAATTTGTACGCTGAAGTTTCCTGGCTGCACATTAAAGGATCTCCTTACCGATTCAACTTGGATTCCCTTTTCTTTGTTCTTGGAGAGTTCCTGTAACTTTTATTACACTGGCGACGATCGGGAACACGTTTCCATGCATGCAACAAGTATATTTTCAGAAGTTTTCTTACATTTTTCAAGGAATCGTTTTCATTGGCTGTTTAACTTGGAATTTTTTGCATAGGCATTTTCTATTGGATGCTTCACAACGTTTTCCATTGGATAATATAAAGAAGGATTTATGAGAGCCTTTTCCATTGGTTATTGCTTAGTTTCATCGTTTTTTTTTTTTTAAAAAAAGAGGAACACTTTATTCTTCACTTTACTGTGGATTGTGAACAAGTAAAATATATCTGCCTAGAGGAGAATTAACAAGAAAGAAATTAACAGTAAGTGACATCTGTGATTCGCACACACTGTTGTGAGTCACAAACATTTCAATTGTAAAATATTTATTTTCTTTCATTGTTTAAATCCTTTGTTTTTCATTAACTATGACTGGGATTCAACCTCCTTCTTCATTTTTAGCCAGTAAGGGTGATCCTCCTATTGAATGGGACATTTGGGAACCTATGTTTTTAGCATATGTTGAAGTGTTAGAGGAAGAAGAATGTGGAGCAGAAAGGAATGTAGCTCTACTAAAGCACTGTCTTGGTGGAATAGCACTTAAAGAATTCAAAAGTCTACCTCCTTTAAGTGACACTTCTAATTTGGATGTATATCAGATTGCTACCAGGCAATTAGCTATTAGATATGGAAAAAAAATTAATATGGTCATGGAAAGATTTAAATTTTACTCAAGAAAACAACAAACAGATGAGTCCATTGATAACTATGTATCTACATTGAGAGCACTAGCAGTCACATGTGATTTCGAACATATTAATTATGATCAAGTCTTAAGAGATCAGATTCTTATGTGTACTAATAACAAAAAGATACAACAAAGACTATGGACAACTTCTGATATGACTTTAAATGCAGCGATTGAAATTGCAAAGTCAATAGAACATTCTGAAAAATTTGTAGATGAAATACGTTCGCAGAGCAACAGTAAGTCTGATATTCTAATTATAAATAAAGAAAATGAGAAATTTAAAGATTCAGGAAAATATGGGAAAAATATTAATACAAGGAATGATAACCAGTATAAAAATGAATACAGAAATAGATGGCAAAAACCTGATCAGAGAACAAATATGTGGCAAAGACCTGATCAAAGGATGAATATGTGGCAAAGAGGAGATTCAAGAACATACAATATGTACTGTTTTAGATGTGGTAGTAGTTATCACCTAGGGAATTCAAAATTGTGTCCAGCATTGGACAAAGTATGTTCAAGATGTGAGAAAAAAGGACATTTTTCAAAAGTTTGCAGATCAGCACCAAGGAGAGTCAGTTTAGTTCAAGATCAAGAACATGAAGGTTCAAGTGATTGTGAATTTGATGTGAATACCATAATGTGCATAACTAAGGAACCAAAAGTAAGGAAATTTCCTTCATGTAATATCACTGTTAATGGAGTTTCTAACAAAGTATTTGTTGACTCTTGCTCATGGTACACAATTCTACCTGACATTTTATTTAAATCTAATTGGCCTAATGTTAATTTGATACTACCAGATATCACGCCAAGTGGATATACAGGCCATAAATTGCAACTCATTGGTTATTTCATTGCTGAACTCAAATTTAAGAACCACTCTACACATGGGAAGGTGTATATTACAGAATCTGGTGATTCATTATTAGGTTGGCCACATGCAGAACAATTGGGAATGAAACTTGATCCTAATGCTGATCCTCCTGTTTATTCTATTGATTCTGAACCAGGCAAATCTGTCAAGAAGACTTGATTTCTGAAATTAAAGAGAAATTTCCAAAACTATTCTGTGATGTTCTAGGAAAATATAAAGGATTCGAACATCGGATAAAAGTACATGCGAATGCTTTTCCTGTCCGTCATAAAGTAAGGAATGTGCCTCTTTCTTATAGGGAAAAATTAAAAGAAATTCTAAATGACATGTGCCAAAAGAAAATAATAGAACCCATTGAATCATCTCCATGGGTTTCTCCCATTGTCATTTCGATCAAATCTGGGGGAGATCTTCGTGTATGCATAGATTTACGCAGTTTAAACAATGCAATTTGTGTGGACTCACATCCTTTGCCCAATCTACAGGAAATGGTTTCCACTTTAGATAATGCTAAGATATTCTCATGTCTAGATCTAGCAAGTGCGTATCACCAAGTGGTCCTGCATGAGGATTCAAAAGACTTAACTGCTTTTATTACACCTGAAGGGCTATATAGGTTTTGCAGGATGCCTTTTGGATTAGCAAGTGCAGCTGCAGTTTTTCAGAGGCTGATGAAAGAGACACTAAGTGGATTAACTGGGGCAATTTCATTCCAAGATGACATTTTAGTCTTTGGGAAAGACATGATCGAACATGACAAGAATCTATTTAAAGTATTGAACGCCTTATCAGAGAAGGGTTTAACTCTACGTGCGTCCAAGTGCAAATTCAGGAGAGAAGAAGTAGAATATCTGGTACATTGTATTAGTGCTAATGGCATTAAACCTAAAAATTCACATTTGGAAAACATTAGCAAAGCTCCTGTTCCTCAGAACAAAGAACAATTAGTTGCCTTCTTAGGTCTTGTTGAATTCTATGCAAAATGTATCCAGAACTATGCAAGTGTGATTGAACCTTTCAGGATGCTCTTGAAGAAGAATGCAAAATTTGAATGGACAGAAACTATGACTGAAACCTTCAATGCTGTAAAGTCAATGATTATTAAGGCACCCTGTCTTAAACCATTTGTGATTTGCAAGAAATGCATTGTGACAGTAGATGCAAGTAATTGTGGGTTGGGTGCTGTGCTGATTCAAAAAAAATGGGGTAAAGAATGGATCGTATCATATGCCTCAAGAACGTTGAGAGAGTCTGAACGTCATTATTCAGTGATTGAAAGAGAACTTTTGGCATGTGTTTGGGGCGCTGAACATTTTCGACCTTTTTTGTGGGGAACGAAATTCACCATCAAAACTGATCACAAGCCTTTGGTACATATATTATCACCAGGTGGAGGACGTACACTTTCTTCTAGGTTAGCTAGACTTTCATCTAGGTTACAAAATTTTCAGTATTCCTTGGAATACATTCCTGGGAAATCAAATGTTCATGCTGATTGCATGTCAAGGCTTCCGTTGGCATGCAGAGATTCTGATGTAGTTGACAAAGATGAATGCGAAGTGGCACATGTTTATAATGATGTTAATTTGGCGTTTGGAGAAAATTCGATAGTAGAAGAAGAGACATGAAATGAAGAAATGAACAAGGATTTAGAACTCAAAGAAGTTAAGGAATATGTGTTGAAAGGTTGGCCTGAAGGAAGGAACTTTACAGGAGGTTTAATGAGTTATCACAAGATTAAGGATGAACTGGCAATAGAAAATGGCATCTTATTAAGAAATGATAAATGTATTCCACCCTTTGGTCTTAGGAAAAGGTTTCTAGATTTAGCTCATGTGGGGCATTTTGGAATATCAGTCACTAGAAGACGTTTAAAGAATAATTTCTGGTGGCCGGGTATTGATTATTTTGTTGAGCAACAGGTAAAACTGTGTGAATTGTGTGCTAAGAGTGATAAAACAGCTAAGGCCTTACCCAGTGTACCACAACCTGTTGGATTACCTGCATCACCATGGAATAAGATTGGCATTGATATTATTGGACCATTTAGTGTATTACCACAACAACATTCTTTTGGTATAGTACTTATGGATTATTTTTCAAAGTGGCCAGAGATAAAGACAGTCAAGAAAGTTACTAGTGATGTCATCATACAGTTTATGGATGAAGTTTTCTGCAGAGAGGGTATTCCTCAAGAAGTAGTAACGGATAATGGCCCACAGTTTGTCAGTAAGCAAATGGAAAAGTATTTTAGTAGATGTGGCATTTTTCACAGAAGAATAGCAGTATTCCATCCCGAAGCCAATGGTCAAATAGAGAGATTCAATAGAGTGGTCAAGGAGGCTATCCAATTAGCTGTCAAAGGTGGGTTGTGCTGGAGCAAAGCATTACAATCCATGCTGTTATCATATAGGACTGCCCCTAATGCCATTACTTTGCTATCTCCTTTTGAGATGTTGAGAGGGCGTAAACCCAGTACTAATTTGGTCCCTTGGTGGTTAAAAAATAAGGATAGTAATCGTATTGATTTTGCAGAAATTGATTTTGAAGAAATTCACAGGAAAGTTGATGTTTATAAGGAAAAAATGAAGAAGGATCTGTCAAAAGTGGAAACAAGGAGTTGTGTGCCTGTTCGTGTAGGTGATTTTGTGAGATTAAAAAAAGGCAGTTATGTACATAAAGGACTAGCGAAGTGGTCTGATCCTGTTAAAGTTGTTGAAGTATTCAAGAATGCTGTAAGGGTATTTGATGGAAGTGTTTGGCATTTTAGCCGAGTTTCAAAATATAATATCAGCAAGGAATCTCCTGAAGATGATTCATCCAATGTGGTTTCGGATGAGGACGACTCATTCAATGTATTTTTGGATGTTGATGCAAATGATTCAAAGTCATCTGAACCACCTACTGTTTCCACCAATTATGATCCCAATTCGCAAGAGTTACTAAGAAGTTCAAGGTATCGCAGAATTCCATCAAGGTTCAATGACTTTGTTCTTTCTTAAAAAAAAAAAGAGGGAGGTGTGTAGTGTAGGGTTATTGTTTGAAATGACGCGCGTGAACGCACGCGTGTCATTCACAAACAATAAAGACTGTGTATTGGTTTGAATGTGTGTATGTCGCGTGTTGTGCTCGCGTGCGGTGTGTATGTAGATTTGTGACGCGTGTCTGTATGTTGTGGTTTGAATGTTGCAGCGTGCATGCAGGTTTGGATCGCGTGTCTGTGTTGTAGTTTGAAATGTAATGCCTTGCTTAAATAGTGTTGCCGTGCGGTTAAACAGCATTCAATTTGTACGCTGAAGTTTCCTGGCTGCACATTAAAGGATCTCCTTACCGATTCAACTTGGATTCCCTTTTCTTTGTTCTTGGAGAGTTCCTGTAACTTTTATTACAAACTGTCAAAAAACAACACATTTTCCCTACATTTCTTTAGTGGAAAGTTCTGGAATCTGTGTGGATCCACAAATTTCCATCCACCCCGTGTTCTCCAAAGTCTTCCAAGAAAAATGGTACCTCACTTCTGTGGGTCGGTCTAGTGCCCACGACCGGAAATGGCGCAAAACCCAACTTGGTCACACCTCAATTTTGCAGCGAAAAATGACCCTTTTTTGGCAAAGAGCCTAGCTGTAGTTTTGGATCCCTAGCTCTGCCGGCACCGAGGGAAAGCTAGCAAACTTATACAGTTTTGAAAACTACACACCCAGGGGAATCCAGGATGGGCTGACGTGACTGCTCCCCACCAGGTTCTGTCACCCAGAATACAATGCAAACCTAAACAATTGCCAAAATAAACACATTTTCCCTACATTTCTGAGGTGAAAAGTTCTGGAATCTGCGTGGATCCACAAAGTTCTGCCCACCCCACGTTCCCCTAAGTGTTATGAGAAAAATGGCACCTCACTTTTGTGGGTCGGCCTAGTGCCTGCGACAGGAAAAGGCGCTAAATGAAATGTGGTCAAACCTCAATTTTGCAGTGAAAAATCACCCTTTTTTAGCAAATTGCCTAGCTGTAGTTTTTGAAACCTAGCTCTGCTGTAACCTAGGGAAAGCTAGCAAACCTATACATTTTTGAAAATTAGACACCCAGGGAAATCAAGTATAGGGTGACTTGACTGCCTCCCACCAGGATCTGTTACCCAGAATCCATTGCAAACCTAAAAAATTGTCAAAAAAACACATTTTCCCTACATTTCGTGGTGGAAAGTTCTGGAATCTGTGTGGATCCACAAACTTCCCACCACCCCACGTTCCCGAAAGTCTACTTAGAAAAATGGCACCTCACTTCTGTGGGTCGGCCTACTGCCCGCAATAGGAAATGGCACAAAACGCAACGTGGTCACACCTCAATTTCGCAGTGAAAAATGACAATTTTTTGGCAAAGTGCCTAGCTGTAGTTTTTTAATGCTAGCCCTAACGGCACCTAGAGATAAATAGCAAATGTATACATTTTTTAAAACTAGACACACAGGGGAATCCAGGATGGGGTGACTTCACTGCCTCCCACCAGGTTCTGTTACCAAGAATCCCTTACAAACCTAAAGAATTATGAAAAAACAAACATTTTTCCCTACATTTTTGTGGTGAAAAGTTCTGGAATATGCATGGATCCACATATTTTCATGCACCCCGCGTTCCTGAACGTCTTACAAGAAAAATGGTATCTCACTTCTGTGGGTCGTCCTAGTGCCTGTGACAGGAAACGGCACAAAACGCAATGTGGTCATACCTCAATTTCGCAGTGAAAAATTACCCTTTTTTGGCAAAGAGCCTAGCTGTAGTTTTTTAACCCTAACACTGCCAGCACCTATGGGAACCAGCAAACCTATACATTTTTAAAAACTAGACACCCAGGGGAATCCGGATGAGGTGACTTGTCTGCCTCCCACCAGGTTCTGTTACCCAGAATCCCTTGCTAACCTAAAACATTGTCAAAAAAGCCATTTCTGTGATGGAAAGTTCTGGAATCTGTGTGGATCCACAAATTTCCACCCCCTCATTCTCCTAAGTCTTTTGAGAAAATGGTACCTCACTTGTGTGGGTGGGTAGGCCTAGTGGCCGCAACAGGAAACAACACAAAATGAAACATGGTCACACCTCAATTTTGCAGTAAAAATGACCCTTTTTTGGCAGAGTACCTAGCTGTAGTTTTTGAACCGTAGCCCTGCCTGCACCTAGGGAAACCTAGCAAACGTATACATTTTTGTACGTACATCCAGGGGGTTAATGCTGGACTCCTTACCGTTGAACACCCTGAAATTAGAGACATATCCAGTACCACTGTCACACAGCTTTTACAGCTTAATTCCATAGCTGCCCTCTGACTAGGAATGTATTGCCTATAAACCAAGCGATCCTTGAACAACACCAAAGACTCATCCACTGCAATTTCTTTTCCTGGAGCCTAGATCTCAGAAAAACGATCAACAAAGTGATCAAGGGCAGTCCAAATCTTAAAAAGACGGTCACAATCAGCGTGATCTCAAGGCAACGCTAAAACATTATCGACAAAATGCATCATCCGAAGCAGAAGCATATACCTATCACGACTCATGACTGCCGGAAATATAGCCGTTGCCATTAAGGGACTAGTAGACCAATATGAAGACATTGATGGCTTCCTTAGCAAGTCCATCAAAAAAGTTCATCCCAAGAACTTCTTAATCTCTTTAAGATTTGTGGGAGTCCACTGGGTAGCTCTAGAATGGGGCTTAAGGCTTGTACTGTTGTCCCTCAAAAACTGTTCGGCATACAAATTAGATCTGTGACTGGGGGTAAGTGTCTGAAAAGTTTCAGCGCTCCGTCCATCATCTCCTTGTGCTTGCTTTACCTTTAGACACCAAAAACGCCTTTGATACTCTGCTGTGTGAATATCTCTGGGAGGTACGGACAAGATGAGTCTCAGCCAGTGATATACTTCCTGGGTGCGCCTTATGTATAACCTACCACCTGCTAGGTTACGCAATGGCTGGGTTATTTCTGAAATTCTCACCATCGAACGGGGCACAAGGCAAGGCTTCCCATTGTCCACATTCTTATACACCCTTGTGATAGAGCCTCTGGCAATCCGACTGCTAAGGGACATAATTTGTTCGGCGTCGAGGTGACTGGTCAGTTGCATATTATTTCCTGCAGATGATGCCTTTCTATATCTCGCTCACACAGGGGAGGCAAACCCACTCTTCTGGAATCTTGTTGGGAGTTGGTATAGTGTCATGACTGAAAGTCAATAATCGGAAGTCAGTCCTATTCCAACTAACAAGATAAGTAAATACGGAGGAACTGACCTCCCTGCAGGGGAGTTACGATGGTAGTGCAGTCATTTCTACTACCTAGGAATCCAGATGATGCACTCATCCAATTCGATATACAATATGCATTTAATATGGGAGCAATAATTAAGGGTATGCCGTCATCCATAGTTTTTGAAATCGCTTCCCTCTTTCTATCATGGGTCAAGTGGTCTTGTCCTGTGATGGTACTCCTACTGCACTGCATATATGCTCTGCAGACTTCCTTCTGCATTATGCCTATATCTGTCTTAGAGGCTCTTAATAGCCTTCTGCTATTGTTGGTTTGGGTTGGAAAGGGCAGTAGGGTAAAATTGGAGATTTTGAGACTTGATATGGTACAGGGGGGCTGGGCCTCCCAGGCCTGAATCTTTCTTATCCTGCTGCTCTTCTGTAATA
Organism: Lissotriton vulgaris; assembly: GCF_964263255.1. Lineage (NCBI taxonomy): Eukaryota > Metazoa > Chordata > Amphibia > Caudata > Salamandridae > Lissotriton > Lissotriton vulgaris. The sequence continues at coordinate 1,944,824,118 of NC_141689.1, forward strand.
TGCGGTGTTCTCATGTGCGGGGAACCACAATATAGATAAGGACCTCCTGGAAGATTGGGGGCAGGAGAATAGTCTGCCGGGATGTCTCATGGTGGGATCTAGGGGCCAGATGTATCAAGGCTTTTGCGACTCGCAAAGGCTGAAAATCGCAGAATTTCGGCCTTTGCGACTCGCAAACGGCTGTTTTGCGATTTTTGATATGTAAGAAAAAATTGCAATGTAAGGAATCGCAATTATTTGCGATTCCTTATTTTGCCATAGCATTTAAGGAATCGCAAATTTTGCGATTCCTTAAATGATATGTATGACACATTTTTGGTTTGCGAATTTGTGTTAAAAAATCGCATTTTACCATCAACTTGTAGTTGGTGGTTATTTGCGATTTCTTTTAAAAATGCCCTAATTGGCATTTGTAAGGGTGGCATGTGACACTCATACATGCCCATAGGGCATGTATGTGTGCCACATGCACACACATGTAGATTTGAGGGGTGCAGCAGGGTGTCTTTGAGACACCCCTGCACCCTTGAAATAATTCTCAAATTGCGAGTAGCAAATTGCGAATTCGCAATTTGAGAATTATTGCACTATCATTCCTATGGGCCTCCTGTCCCATAGGAATGCATTGAAAATTATTCTTTATTTGCGAATTCGCAAAATGCGAAATCGCAAATAAAGAATAATAAGGAATCGCAATAAATTTGCGATTTTGTACATACATACCGTTTTGCTAATTCTAAATAGCGATTCGCAAAAAATCGCTATTTAGGATTCGCAAAACGGTATCTTGATACATCTGGCCCTAGGACTCCACTAGAGTATCCTTCTGTGGTTTGTCTGGTCCCGGGCCCTGGAAACATGCGGTCACATTGGTGCTGCAGAAATTGCGATATGTATGAATGCTGCCATTGCATAATGGCTGCGCAGCTTTTGCCTTATACAATCTGTGAAGGACTTGACAGGGTGGTTTGAGGGAGGGTGCCACACTGCGAGTGACCTGTACTGTAACAGATTCTTTCTCTCATTTGCTGAAGCACGGGAATGCTTCAGGGTCCTGATTGGACATGGTTTACAATACACAAAAATCTCTTGCACTGCATGGGAGCTTTGGATTTCCTTCTCTGTAGAACCTATGGAGTCCCACACCTTGTTGGCTACACTTGACTCCGGCCCCCATAGGGTATTGAGCTGTCACTTATACTGAGCACTTAAGGTTGATCGCAATGTCGACGTTTCCGTGCTTGGGATGGATGGTCTACAGACCGACCGATAGCCCTCGCAGACAGTGAATGGAAGCAAGTGTTTGTTCAGGTCAGGGAAGTGGACAGCAATGCTCACTTCAAATTCATACAATTTTATTTCCTACATCACATAAACATGACGCCCCTAAGATTAGCACGGTTCAATATGATGCGCACCCTGGGAAGTCCTCGTTGTGGAACTGAACTAGCTGCCTTCGTTACATGACATGGGATTGCCCTCAGCTTTGGCCCTATTGGTCAGGATTGCTGGAGACACTTCGAGAAGTGACGGGTCTTTGGTTCGAGGGAACAATTAAACACTGTCTTGTAAGGGTTCTACAATCCCTAATGTGAAGAACGGAATGCAATGTAAAGTCGCAACCCTATGACTGGTCCTTTCTAGCCATCACATACTGATACACTGGACACATCCAGTGCCCCCTGGACAACCCACATGGACAGCAGATATGTGTGAATGGAGAGTGGCGGGAAATAATGTCTGCCTATATTCCACCCGGATGGGAATGCTGAACAGGACTTGGAAACATGGGGATTATTGCTAGAGAAGATGCTGACCCTCGGCAGGTGGCTGAGGGGACTGACACACCCTCACAGACTAGGGCCATTGGCACACAGTCGGGTAGTGATGAGGGGACCCCCAACTGCCCAGATGATGCTGACTGACCTAGGAGGTTAGGTTTTTGGGCAGCAAGGAGGCCTGACAGGTCATAGTGGGGAAAGGAGATCTGTGGTTGTACTTTGGGGGTGCGCAGGTCAGCCCTGCAGCCTGGGATGCCACCCAGCTACACACTGCACGAGATACATGGGGGCAAGGCTACAGTAACAAACTACCAAATACATTGAAGATACATCAGTGGGGGAGTTAGGATGGATATACCCATAAAACCACCCTGGTCCCTGTTGTTGCCAACCACTGCCCAGTTTTTTCTTTTAATGGTTATGTGTTTATTGATAATTGTATTGCTGTTACTTATTTACCCAAAAATAGGGATGTTCAACTCCTTTACAAATGTGATTGTAACTCATGCTCTGGCAAGCACTTGCCACACGTCTGCAACTAAAGGTATGCATTGTATATATGATGTATATGCTCATACTCTATATTACTGCTATGTGTATCCCGAAATAAAAATAAGAGTAAAAAAACTACTGCCTTGGCTCATTTCCATTGACACTCCTCTTCCACTCATGAAAATGTAATTTCTGAGGCTGCCATCTGGCTGAAGGGTACAGGAAGAGGGACAGGCCTTTCTGGCATTCCTTACTGTCCTGATACCTTTAAAATCCAGTTTGATTTACCCAACCCCCTTCCTGGCCTGTTCCCTGCTGCTGCCTGTTAAGGCTAATCAATCGGGAGAGGCTGCTAGAAGACTGGATTTTGGCTCACAGAAAGGAAGTCCTATCACTTCTTTTCTTTATTAGTTATGATAAGTTCAACAGTGGCAAATTGTTGGAATTATCGTTACCAATCTTTTTTAAGTCCTTGAATTTTATTTTAGCTCACCCCTATCATTATTTAGACTGTATTACAATGCTTCCCTCACCAGGGCAAATAAAGCATATTTTATAATGTCCCTGCGTATAGTTATGTGTCATCCCACCCCTTGGGCACCAAGTGGAGACCATAGGGGTGCCTTATATGTAAAACTAAGGCAGATTACCATTTTGGAAGTACCTTAAATTCCAAAGTCGAATTTGCATATAATTTAATTTTAAATAGAGTCGGCAAAGTGGGCCTGCCTTTAAAAAGTAGAGCACGCAACATAGCATTGCAAACTCCAGTGCAGGAAATCGACTGGGCCTGTAACCCTTCCTTCCTTATTATATACTAGGGACTTATACGTGGTTTGCACCCCCTTTGTCTTATTATATACTAGAGACTTACAAGGGTCTGTCATTGCCCACTGTAATTATACCTAATTAACTTATACCTGTTTAGCAAAGCTCAATGCACAGTTAGAGTCATTTACCAATAGTATCAGCCAAAAAGTGGGGGTGATTGGAGAAAAGATAACTTTCTCACATGCCCCCCTCAAACTAAAGGTGATGAGCAACCAACATACACCCCAGTAGTCCTCATCAACTAAGTGGGAAAACCTTGAAAGTCCATCCTCATTGGCATAGGCAGTCCCCTGACTGTGTTCCACTGTGAAGTCTACCCATAGTAGAGAAATAGACCACCACAAAAGCTCTGGACTCTCCCCCCTCATCTGCATGAACCATTGGAGATGTCTGTAGTCAGTTTGAAGACAGAAGGTAGTACCAAACAGGTATTGACTGAGCATTTTCATGGACTAAACCATAGCAAAGGATTCCCTCTCAATGGCACTACACCTTTGTTTTGTGTGTAGAAGTTTCATGCTAAAGATGGCAATTGGCAGATCAAGGCCCTCCTCATTTAACTGTGCCAACAGTGTCCCAATCCCTAGTGTAGTCAGGGGCTAGTAACACTGGTGGTGAAGACATAGCCTCTTTTAGAGTGCCAAAGGCCTTCTGACACTCTGGGGTTCACATGACTTGTCTGGTCCGCTTTTTAGAAATAGGTTCTGTGAGGGGAGCCACAATGGTCTCAAAGTTCTGAACACATCTTCCATAATACCCAGTCAGACCAAGGAAGGCCTTGGCCTGTGTCTGGGTGGGAGGAGCTGGCCAATCTAAAATGGTTTGCATTCTGGCCTAAGGAGGTTGTATATTGCCTCCCCCTACCATGTCGCCCAGGTAGGGGGACTCTGTTCTATTTGGCACTGACTTGCTTTATTTGCAAGGCCTGGTGGCTGCAGGGCTTCAAACACTTCCTTCAGGTGGCTTACATGATCCTCCCAGGTGGAACTGTACACAGCTGTATCATCCAGATTATCTGCACTTAACTGATTCAGCCCAGACAGGACCCTGGTAATCAACCTTTGGAAGGTGGCAGGGAAATTCTTTAAACCAAAGGGTATTACTTGAAATTGGTAAAGTCCCTCTGGTGTAGAGAATGCTGACCTATCCTTTGCTTCTTCACTGAGGGCAATTGGCCAGTAGCCTTAGGCCAAATCAGATGTACTGAGGTACTTTGCTTCCCCTAAGCTATCAATGAGCTCATCAGCTATAGCTATAGCGTAAACATCAGTTTTAGTGATGGCATTCAGTCCTACGTATTCCACACAGAACTGTAACTCCCTCATCATCCCATGGGGGGATAGGTTTGAGTATCAGCACCACTGGACAGGCCCATAGGCTGTCAGAGGGCTAATTTCTCCCAAATTCCAGCATATGAGCTACTTTAACTTTGATGCTGGCTCTGACCTGGTCAGACAACCTATACACCTTGTTCTTGACAGGTAGGCAACACCAGTGTCAATGCAATGTATACACCAGCTTGTGATACCAGGGGTCAGGGAGAACAGCAAAGGAACCTCCTATTGAGGAAAATATAAGTGTCCAGTAAGGTGATTGATGACCTCACTACCCTGATGAAATTGCCAAGAGATTGAATAGGAAACATATCGGCCCATCATCAAGTGGTCTGCACAAATACAGTTGTTTTTTATTTGAATAAGTGCACAAGTTGAAAATAAAACTGGCATCGGTAATTGTGCATCTTATTTCAATCTTAATCTCACGGGGTCATACTTGTGGTCTTTGTGATACATATATTACACATTCTTTTTCTTCCACCACTATTTGTTTTGGACATTTTTCATTTCCTGAGGCAAGGTGGCTACCAATGATGAGAAACGTGGGCATAGCTGGTGATAACCAACCAGTCAGCTCCATTGGTGTTGAGCACGTGAGGTGCCATCTTGTCATTTCAAACTTTTTTGGTTTAAGCACATGTATATGTGACTTGTGTTGATATTATTATCGGAGGCCCACTGTGAATTTAGGAGAGAGTGCAACTCTCTCCACTGACTCATCTTGCACTTTGTGGGAGAGAAGGTCGGGCACTGGCTCAGCCACCTCCTCTTCTCCTTCATCTGTGACCTGTGACATGGTCATGTCTTCCCGCCATGGCAGCGTCTCAATCTATTGACATGCAGGACCCTATGAGGGTTTCTTGGAGTTTTAAGGTCTAACAGGTAGGTAACCTCATCCTTCTTTTCAGTAATTGGGTAGGGCCTAGTCCACTGGTCATGGACAGCCTTAGGAGCTGCCGGCTCCAACACCCATACCAATTGTCCTGGAGTATACTCAGGCATTGAAGCCTTTTGATCATACAAGTTTCTCAAGCACTCCTGACTGGCCTCCAGTCTCCTGCTTGCCTTGTACATGTACAGAAGCGCAGCCCCAGGACATAGTGAAAAAAATGAAAATACAACACTAATTTATAAAAATAGATTATATTTCTATGAACAAATAGACATCAGAATGACAAAGACCCAATGTAGGGAACCAGATAGTGTCTAAAAGCCTTCAGCGTCACTTTGGAACATCTGCTCTCCCATGACCAGGACAAAGTCAAAGTTTGAAGCCAACTGCAATGGACCTCTGGTCAGATACACTAAACTGGAGGCTTTGGTCATTATTTTTACTTCAAGTTTAGAAACCTTTCTGGAGCTTTTTCTGCCAAATTCTATCGACCCTTCACAGCTGGCCGGATTTGCTGAGGGTTCACAGGCTTGACTATCTGTAAGGACACGCAGAAATCCCGGATGCCTGGAGCTCTAGTACCCACACCTGAATGACCCTGAACTCCTGACCAGGTCTAGGTTGAAGTTAGTTGGTTTGACCCTGATGTCGTGTCGGTCACCTCCTGGAGCTTTTTCACAAAAGTTCTCAAAACTTCTCTACACTTCAGGGCTGCTTTCTGAAGGTATCCCTGTAGGTTCCAAATGTCCAAAACATCAATCTAATGAACTGAAATCTCCTAGATGGTCTCTTGGATGGCTGGACTAAAATTCCCACAATGCACCTGGCCAAATCCTTAAAAGTCCACTGGATGCACTTCCGAATGTGGTCTCTTGGTGGCTACGATGCAGGTGGCCTCTGTTAACCTGTAACTTGCAGAGAGTCCATTTCTTAATCTTTTTTGAAGAAAGATACAGTCCTCAGGGCAGTAGTGCAAGATCTTTACTAAAAAAGTGTAAGGGTAAACTTACATATGTAGATTTACTCACATGAAGATCTGCCTTTGTGAACAGCACCCCCAGTGTTTACACATTTTCTTTGTTACTTTTACAAACTTGAGTTGTACTCTGCAACTTTTGAGTGGCATAAAAAGGAAAGGCAAATAAAGTGCACTTCATGCCTTACTTCATGCTATTTTATCTTATTTTTTCCACTTACAGCAATCCTACATACGTACCTTCTGCTCCTTCGCAAGGACAATATGATATTTACCTAAAATGTTGCTTTAAGGCTAAACACAATTAAACAGTGAACCGTCTTACCCCACACTCCACTACCACTACTTCTTAAGTCATGATTCATAATGTTGTGACTCACTACATTGCATGTGCATACAGATTCATAGTTTTTTATTTAATATCTTTATAAACACTTACCAAATAGCTTCTTTGGAGCCTGTGTATGATCTTGTGAGTTTTTTGACGTATCCTCTCTTCTCAGCAAATTAGATTACATATGCATTGCCCTCACTGACATTATCAAGGATGAGAATACAGATCCCAAACTCCTGGTGATCAGATCTATTACGTCAACTGTTGCCTTCTGTTTTGGTTCCACTGTGGCAGTGTATTTATCATGAAGATCTTTGGAATTTGTGTGTGTTGTGCCTGTAGATTATTCTTCCCTGCTATTCTTCCTTATGTGCTGCACTCTGCGCAACACAAAAGCTTTTTATTCTACTTTTTCAAAATATAAACAGTACTCAGATCACTTCAAGGGCAGCTAAGGACTCTGGTGTGATACTGCCTCATTTAACTCCTTTCACTGCACACATGGTAAATGGATGATTTTGGTATTTATGACTGAGTTCCCTACTTGTAGCTGCCATCTGTTTTTGTATATTTGTTTCTAGAGCTGCTCTCCCTAGAGTGTGATCTTGCATCCTCCATTTCTGAATTGCATTTCATCCATAGGCATTCACAGCTAGAAATGTGTGAAAAATGTTTAACGTTCAGCAAAAGAACTGATTGTTTTTTTTAGAAATATTGGTAATGTTTTAATCTTCAATGCCTCAAAACTAAAGGCTACATTGCTAAAAATTGTAAATTGCGAATACCTAATTGCGAATTTCTGAGAATCGTAATTAGGCATTAGACATTTATAATGTATGAAACTCAACGAGTTTCATATAACTATTCCTAGGGGTAGCAAATCGCTCTACTTCATTATTCTTAATTTGGTTGATTGCAATTTGCGACCCCGTAAGAATCGCTAAAATCACAGAGTTGGTGGCCTGCTGGGGTGAGCAGACCACCATGTCAGTAATTACTTTTAATTAAAGCAATCTTTTTTTAAATGCAGCGCTTTTTTTTAAAGGAAAACGGTATGCATTTCAAAAACAAAAATGAAAAGTTTTCTTTTCATTTTTTAAGAGTAGGCAGTGGTCCATGGGACCACTGCCTGTTCTTGAAAAATACAGTAACAAATATTCACAAAGGCCTTCCCATTTGCCAATGGGTTACCACCTATTTGAAATAGGTGGTAAAATGCGAATGTTTTGCTGCAGCATTTCTGTCACAAAAAATTCCTGCATACTTATGCGATTCAGTATTAGGAAGGGATGCCCTAAACACGCCCCTTCCTAATAGGGAATGACAAAATCATTATGAGATTCAGAAACAGGTTACTGAAATGCAAAATTGGGTTTGATACATGTAGAATGCCTTTTTTGCATTCGCAAACAGGGCTAAATAGCTTGAAAGGTGTAGCCCTAAGAGTTTTGGATGAAGGAGCCTATTTATTATTAGTTTTAATAGAAACACCTGCAAACTATTAAAAGCAGTGCATGATTGATGACTGTAAGCACACTTTATAAGGTTCACCATGAACCATCACAAATATTAGCACACATTTACAGTTCTTTACTAAGTGAAATTGAATTCACTCTACATTTCTGTGTGACTGCACAGTGAGCAGCATGACATCTTATGTCTTCAATAACATAATCACTATCTTGCACAGGTAGCACATGACCTGGAGTAATAAAAGTGTAGACCCTGTAGTGTCTCCCAAGTGCAGTTGCGGAGCTGTTTTTGTACTTAGCAAATAGTTGCAAAACGGGTTCCACACATCTTTTGGTCTGGAAGATGCTAGTTGAAAGTCAGCATATATTTGCAATTGTTCATTATAGTTTAGAGTATATTACAAGTTACAAGGTTCCAAGATGCATCTCATGTATCTGTGCCCTACTCCTTCCCTAGTTCTGCCACGTCTTTTTTTCCAGAAAGATGGGCAATGCCACCAACTTCTGGCAAGCCACTGGTATTCTTGCACTCATGTCTTTAGTGCTAATTTAGATTCTAGGAATATGGGGGCATATTACCAAGCAATAGCGATAATTATCGCTATTGCTTGGTTAGAGACAAAAATTTACCGCTGAGCTGCGGCGATTTTTATCGCAAATAAACCCTGGTATTACCAAGGTTTATCGCAAATGCAATAAAAATCGGCCGCAATGCATGAATATCGCTGAAAAGTCAGTGATATTCATGCATTACAGAAATAATGCTCTTAGCCATGTTATCCACCTCCCATTGGAGAACATGGCTAAGAACTGCTCAGGGCATGTGTTAGCTTTTGGAGATATTCGCGGTTAGCGCGAATATCTCCAAAAGTTGGTAATAGGAGATAGCGATGTTAGCGACTGTTTCCAGTTGCTAACATCTTGGCACGCCCACTTTGCATGTCATTAGTGATAAATATCACTGACATGCAAAACGGGGCCCAAGATGGTCGCTAACTCCTACTAGCTGTCGCTAACTGGTGTTAGCGACAGCTAGGTAATAGGGAGATAATTTTATCTCCGCTTTCTTGGCTTTTAAAGCCAAAAAAGCGGAGATAAACCCCCTTGATAATATGCCCCATGGTTTCCCCTGTCATTGCTAAAAATGTTGTTTACAACCTTTTTTCAGAGTTGATATATGCAGGGGCCGCTCCATCCTAGGTGGACTTTTGAGTACTCTGAGTCAGAGGTTGACCCTGTCTTTTAAAGGATAAGTGAGGTGTGGTATAGCATGTGTTGGTTTTAAAGTGTATAATAGGGAATATAATGCTAGGCTTTAACAGCGCTCTCTGAGATCTGTAGTACTTTTCCACTTGTTGTTTGAGTTTGGTGAGTATGTGGGAATCTCAGCCTGAACAAAGGTGTAAAGGGTTGCCACCAATTGTTTGAGTGACTTGGTGGCAAATGTCTTTAGTGGCTTAAAAAAGGGGGGTTCTCATGGGAAACATGCCATGCCCACTTTGAACAGGGCCCTGAGATGATTATATAGAAAGAAATCTAATGACGCACAGAAAGGGCAGTCAGAAAACTGAATATGCCTATAAAAGAACCATTCAGTCCTTCCCAAGCCTTAATGCCCAACTTTTTATAGCTGGGATACCACCTTTGGTTCACTGGTCAGTGGTAACCCTGGATGATTAGCCAGCAGGATTAAAGTTGTTGAGCCAAGAAATCCCAATTGTTTTCTGTCTTTTATTTTTTCCCACGCCAGTGATGCCCATTGCATGCTTTGTCTTTCTAATATGTGCCTATGCACAGGCTGACAGATTAGTGTGTGCATTGGTGTGGAATGGTCCTATCCGTTTCACCACCAATTATGGCATGTTTGGCTGGAGATGGTAAAAATAATAGGCAAAGTGCACCTATGGTCAAAGATCGTGAAATTCCAAATTCCAATTCTGGCACCATGTAACCTTCTTGGCAGTTTGGCAGCGCCAGCACTTCCATATGAGGCGTGATTATTTGCCTTACAAAACTATCTGATCAAAAAGCAACCAAACATGTTAAATATGTTTTGGGCCAACCAAGAGTTCACCAGGAGGTGCCTTTGCAGAGTGGTGGAGAAAGGGGGCGTGGCCTGCAACCACGTCTCAGCAATCTCACATTGTGGGGCTTACTGGTGGTAACAGGTAGACACTAGTTGGCCCCTAAGGAACCCCAGCTGTGAGGGGGGCTTCATCTCCCAACCAAGAGTGTGCCAGGAAGTACATTTGCAGAGTAGTGAACAAAGGGGGCGTGGTCTGCTATAGAACTCAACAATCCTGCTGTGTGGGACTTACTGGAGGTAATAGAATTTACACACAGCATTTGTATAGCGCGCTACTCACCCGGGAGGGTCTCAAGGCGCTGGGGGAGGGGTAGGTTACTGCTCGAACAGCCAGGTCTTGAGCTGCTTCCTGAAGGAGAGATGGTCTTGGGTTCGCCAAAGGTGGGTGGGGAGGGAGTTCCACGTCTTGGCTGCCAGGTAGGAGAAGGATCTTCCTCCGGCGGTGGTTCTGCGGATGCGTGGTACGGTGGCGAATGCATGGCTGGTCGATCGTAGCTGGCGGGTGGGCGTGTAGAAGGTCATGCGGTCGTTGAGGTACTTGGGGCCCAGGTTGTAGAGAGCCTTGTGTGCGTGGGTGAGGAGTCTGAACGTGATTCTCTTGCTGACGGGGAGCCAGTGCAGGTCTCTCAGGTGTCCGGTGATGTGGCTGTGTCGGGGGATGTCGAGGATGAGTCGTGCGGAGGCGTTCTGGATGCGTTGGAGTCTTTTTTGAAGTTTGGCTGTGGTTCCAGCGTAGAGGGTGTTCCCGTATTCTAGTCGGCTGGTGACGAGTGCCTGGGTGACGGTCTTCCTGGTTTCTGTGGGGATCCATCTGAAGATCTTGCGGAGCATGCGCAGGGTGTTGAAGCACGCGGATGAGACGGCGTTGACTTGTCTGGTCATTGACAGGGTGGAGTCCAGGATGAAGCCCAGGTTTCGTGCGTGGTACGTTTGTTTGGGAGCGGTGCCCAGGGCCGGGGGCCACCAGGAGTCGTCCCAGGCGGAGGGTGATGATCCCAGGATGAGGACTTCCGTCTTGTCTGAGTTCAGTTTAAGGCGGCTGTTTCTCATCCAGTCGGCGACGTCTTTCATCCCTTCGTGTAGGTTGGCTCTGGCGGTGGTGGGGTTGTTGGTGAGGGAGAGGATGATCTGGGTGTCGTCGGCATAGGAGATGATGTTGAGGTTGTGCTGGCGTGCGATGGCAGCGAGGGGGCTCATGTAGATGTTGAAGAGGGTTGGGCTGAGTGAAAATCCTTGTGGTACGCCGCAGATTACTTTGGTGGCCTCAGATCTGAACGGAGGGAGGTGGACTCTCTGGGTTCTTCCGGTGAGGAACGAGATGATCCACTCCAGCGCTTTCTCTCGGATTCCGACGTTGCTGAGGCGCTTCACTAGGGTGCGGTGGCAGACGGTGTCGAATGCTGCAGAGAGGTCCAGGAGGATGAGGGCAGCTGTTTCCCCGTTGTCGATCAGGGTTCTGATGTCGTAGGTGGCGGCGATGAGGGCGGTCTCTGTGCTGTGGTTGGCCCTAACCCCAGACTGCGAGGGGTCGAGGGATCCGTTCGTCTCGAGGAAGGCGGCAAGCTGTTTGTTGACGGTCTTCTCGATGACTTTGGCCAGAAAAGGAAGGAGTGAGATGGGACGGTAGTTCTTGAGGTCAGTGGGGTCCGCCGTTGGTTTCTTCAGGAGGGCGGTCAGCTCGGCGTGCTTTCAGCTCTCCGGGAAGGTGGCGGTGTGGAAGGAGGAGTTGATGGTATCTCTGAGATGGGGTGCGATGGTGGCGTCGGCTTTGTTGAAGACGCGGTGTGGGCACGGGTCGGTTGGTGATCCGAAGTTGATGGAGTTCATTGTGCGGGTGGTGTCTACGGTGCTGATCGGGGTCCAGTTGCAGAGGGTGGTGGTGGCGGGCGCTGGTTCGGTTGTAGGGTGCGTGGTCTGTGTGTCGAAGCTGTTGTGTATGTCGGCGATCTTGCGGTGGAAGAACGAGGCGAGTGAGTTGCAGAGGTCTTGCGAGGGAGTGATGTCATTGTTTCCGGCGCTGGGGTTGGAGAACTCTTTGACGATGCTGAAGAGTTCCTTGCTGTCGTGGTTGGTGTTGTCCAGTCGTTCTTTGAGTGCCGTCTTCTTGGTGGTGCGCATCAGCTGATGGTGTTTGCGGAGGGCGTGCTTGAAGGCGGTCCTGTTGTCTGTGGTGTGGTCGAGCCGCCAGGCTTTCTCGAGGGTGCGGCAGTTCTTCTTGGATTCCTTGAGTTCGTCTGTGAACCAGGGGGTTTTCTTGCTGCTGGGTCTGCTGGGAGGGTTCATTAGTGGTGCGAGGTCATCGGCGCAGGCGGTCAGCCACTTGGTGAGGTTGCTGGCTGCTTTGTTGGGGTCTGTTGTACTGGTCGGAGTGTTCTGGCTGAGGGAGGCAGTGAGCTGCTCGGAGATGATCTTGCTCCAGCTTCGGCGGGGCACCTGTTGCGGGTGGTGGTGGGTCATAGTTCTTCTGAAGCTGAAGTGGACGCAGCTGTGGTTGGTCCAGTGGAGTCCGGTGGCGTGGCTGAAGGAGATGTGCTTGCTGGATGAGAAGACGGGGTCAAGCGTGTGGCCGGCGGAGTGGGTGGGGGTGTTCACCAGCTGCTTGAGTCCGAGGTTGGCGGGGTTGTCCAGCAGGGCGGTGGTGTTTCTGTTGTTGTTGTTCTCCAGGTGAAAGTTGAGGTCCCCTAGGAGGATGTAGTCGGCGGAGGGAAGAGCGTGCGGACTGATGAAGTCTGTGATGTCTTTGCTGAATTGTGTGCGTGGTCCCGGTGGTCTGTAGATGAGGGTGCCTCTGAGTGTGGTCTTGGGGTCCGTGTGTATCTGGAAGTGCAGGTGTTCGGCGGTGGTGAAGGTTTCGTCGGAGTTTGTCGAGATGCGGATGGTGTTCTTGTGTACGATGGCGACGCCTCCTCCCGTCTGGTTGACGCGGTCCCTCCGGGTGATCTTGTAGCCGTCCGGGATGGCTATGGCGATGTTGGGCGCTGAAGAGGCGTTCATCCAGGTTTCGGTGAGGAAGGCGACCTCCAGTGCTGTCGCATCGAGCAGGTCCCAGAGTTCCACGGCGTGCCTGTGGACGGAGCGGGTGTTGAGCAGGATGCATTTCAGGTGGTTGCTGTTGGTGTTGGTCTCGGTGGGGGTGGTGCAGGTCCGGTAGCAGGTGAATCGGCAGGCTCTGCAGGTGAAGGGTCCGTGGGTGCGTCTCGGGGTGGCTCGGTAGCAGGCACGGTTCCAGCCGGCATTGAGTGCGTTGAGAGTGGCGGTGTTGTAGGTCCGTCGTGTAGTCTTGCATCGGCGGTGGGGGCCAGGGGTCCTGGCGCTGGGCGCGGTCCAGGCTCGGACGGGCGCAGACGAACTTGCCTTTGGCGCGCCTTCGGCGCACAATCGGCGCTCCCGCTGTGCGTCAACGCTGCGCGTGCGTGAGGGCAGCATAAGTAGGGAGCCGGGTGGGCGGAGCAGCTGGTTGGCGGGAGCGGGGCGGCGAATGGGCTGGCAGGGGGCGGGGCCGCAGGGAGGCAGCGGTGGGAAGAAGCTGGTGGGGGCGGGCAGCTCAGCTTCGGCTGGGTCGCCCGACCACGAAGAATCCGGAAGCGGCAGCAGCAGGGAAACACAGGAAGCGGCTGGCAAGGCAGGAGCAGCACAGGAGCGTGGGGGCGACCAGGCCTGAGCACAGGCACTGCAGGTCTGGACAGGCAGCTGGCCCCCAAGGACATCCCTCCCCCACGGTCCCCAATGTTTTATTTGAGCCCCGGGGATGGGGTCCCCGAGGATAATAAAAATTAGTGATAGGGGCTATTTTCTTTAAGGTAAATTTACAGTACGCTTACCAAGCGTGGCCGTACCATGTATGGTGCGAGGTTTTCTAAGTCATCCCATACGCGTACCTAAGCAAGAAAAAGACAAATATTTTTCAGTTATTTATCAAGTTTATGTATTTAGATTTTGGGTGGCTCTAAAAAGAGCCCTTGTGTTTATTGGGGGATTTTAGTACCTACAAGTAAGTACCGATGCAGAGTCTAAAGTTCAACAAGAAGACTCTGTTCCCCTCATCTGTGAATTGTACACCATCTCTCCTATAGATGCCATGCATATTGAAACGCAGATTGTTGTGGTAAATGGACCCCATTCTATAGGCTTGGAGAAAAGCAGAAACAGATTTATTCACATGTTTCCTAGCTTTCTCAATCTGTAGACAATATTGATTGGACCAGTTCCAATTCTGCCTTTGGCATATATTAGAATAGACAAAGGTAGTTTGGGGGAAAAGTGACATCAGTTCTGTAAAGGTGTCCTTCATAAACATTTCCAGACCTATCCCAGTCAAAGTGACTAGGTCATTGCCACCACAGTGTACAATTATGAGGTCATGGTGTTAAAGATGTAAAAAGGATTTAACCAATGGCATCAACAGGTGCCACTTTAACCCTCTCTGTCCAATCCATTTAATGTCTACATTTGGTAAACCTAGGTCTTTGTGAAATCCTTTCTGTTCTGCGTACCTTTGATTCCAGAAAATATAGCTTGCTGCTGGGAAACTCGCTGCGGTCACGATCTGAGGATCTCCGAATACTGCCACTCGGTCCTATCAGATACCGACTGGGGCCTTTCTCATCACAACTTTGAACCATTATCCACGTGTTCCTGTAATTTAGATCCTCTATGGACAATTAATAGATTGGAATACAGACGTATACTATTGCTCTTCTTCTTTGGACCCCAAGGATGCCAATGATTATCTCTGGATGTACTTACGACCTTATCTGCCAGAGACAACACTAAGCTTTATTTTAAATTCTATGGGACATAAATTTGTCCATCCTCAGCGGTGACTGTACATGAGAGCTTCATATAGACTCTTCATTTGAAATTTCTCCTTTATAGCAGAAGCTCTGAAGAAGTACCATGTTTTGGACGAAATGCGTCGGCTGCACGGTGCTTCCTCTTTTGAAAACAAAAGGAACTAAACCGAAGAACCCTATTTACTTGATTCATTGATAACATTAATGTTGAATGTTGTGGTGCACCTATGCTGTTATGTCATGTTGAAAAGAGGTCTGGATGCACTCAGATAGTCTCTGTAAATGAAATGGTAGTTTGAAAAGTAAGATATTTCTAAAATGGTGGATAAGTGGAGTTTTGAAAAAAGCAAAGAAATGATTGGTTGTTTGGAAACATTTTACACCGAAAACTAGGGTGCAATGTTCTGTTTTTTAAAAAGCTTGATATTTATTGGTTAACAAAAAGTGATAGAAAAGTGAAGTAAGCAAGCCTCAGCTAGGCCTACCAGTGCAAGGGGTTCGCCCTTCTCTGCACAGAGTCCTCAGTCCATAGGAAGAAGTTGGCACAGAAACTGGAAAATACAAAAGCATAGTTTATTAAACCTTTACAGGTGGTACTACAGTCCATACAACACCCTTCAGTATTACATACAGTAGCACACCGAACTAAAGCACATGGCCCCTTTTATACACAATGAGGGGGCTCAAAAGAAGGCGGTACAAAATACAAGAGCAAGTTTTATGTACATATAAGGGCATATTGGAAGGCACAATCGATGAGTGGGCGAAGTTAACAGTTTTCAGAAACTAGTAAACACATTCCTATCTGGAACTAATTAGTAACAGCTGCAGACCCTACTGGGCATGCCTGGACATGCTGAAGTGGGGGATGCTAAATATAGCCTGTTGCTGGGCAGAATTCATGTGCAGGTAACAAGGAGGTAGGACAAAGCACATGATGAGCACATGGCAACATGTGGTAGACAAAATGGCTGCCACAAATACAAAATGGAGTCGGTTGAATTGCTACGACAATGGTCAAATACAGCAATGCTTAACCTAATCGCAGCTGATTTACAACATACGACCCTTTCAGCATTAGCGGAAGACATTCAACTTCCTAGGATAAGTTAGATACTCATCCCTTATATCAATGACCATCATCTCAGCTATCTCCTTGTTCAAATTATTCTGCATTTTGACTTCTGCAACATTTCTTTTGGTCGGTATGCAAGTAGTAATGCACATAGAACATATCATCGGACTACACTGGATACACACACAACATGTGAAGACTATTGCAATTATTACACATAGAGCAGTCAGTACTTTTTACCCCAAGCAGAAATTAGAGTCCAGAACCATCCTGCAAGAGTCCACGTACCATTCTCTGTTTGGAGGTCTTCAGCGATCTTATGGAGATAATTGATCGTTTTATACACTGATGGTGTGTGATCTGGGATGAACACACAGCAACTACTACCTATAATGCGACATGCACCTCCTCTATCTGCTAACATAACATCTAGAACCATTCGGTTCTGTAAAGCAACAATTCTAACAATTTGCAATTCTTCAGTGAGGTTTCTTAGGGCTACAGCTGATTGATCTGTAACAGCTTCTACAACTCTAGTTAATCGTCCCACATTACTACTATTTAATGCGGCACCCTACAAAGAAGAGCAGTCCTAAATTAAAATCTATATATTATTGCAGGCTTGTATCTGTTTGATCTACATCATCAGTATTCAAGGTCCTCCTATAACGATTTACAGTAATATTGTTGAATAATTTAAGATCTCGATGATACAATGGAGGTGCCAGAAACACAGGAGGCAACAAAAATGACACATAACACACACCTGTCCACCCAGCTGGTAATCGATAATATCCACGATTTCCACACACAAAATAGGTGTTATGTGAAGCTAAAAAGGTACTATTATTCAGTCCATCTATATTCAAAACAGTAATACAGTCACTGATCCCAACAGGAATATGTCCAATGCTCTGTACACATAAGTCTGCTTGTGCCTGAGTGACATGGATAACAAAATGTTCACTTTCAATAGAGTTTCTTGTGTTGGTGAAGATATATGGCATTGAAATATTATCCGGTCGATATTCCTCCTACTCCCATTTAGTTCCATTCGCTTGGGGATACCCATCTTTGTTTTTATGACATTCTTTATTCAACCAGAAAAGCAGTCTGCCCACTATAGGCTTCCTAGTTGCAAAAAGCAGGGTATACCAGGCTCGACAGGAGCCATTATGCGAAAAAGGGAGAGGTATAAACGGTGTACCTCCCTTCTTTTGATGTGCAGGCATCATCCCACAAATCCAACAGTTTGTAGCATTTGTAGAAATGTGGGTAGGGTGTAGCATCTGAATAAAAGTGTTATTAAGGTAGGATTGTGGGTGCTTCAATTCTTGATATGGGAGCCTGAAGAAATAATGCACCTAAGGTGTCGGTGTAGTAACAACAAACAACTCACAAGCAGGAGTTGTCTCCTCAACAGACCATGTTATTGTTGCCACAATGACCAAGACAACAATAAGCCCTAGAGCACAAAAACCCTTCTTCTTTTCCGTTTTTCGCAAAAGCACAAAACAATTGTTCCTGAAACTAAAGTAGTTGTCAAAGCTTTTACCCCTGGGCAGCCGTTTTTTCTTCACCACGGGTCAAGACGGGTATCACTATTCTAATTCAGGGCTGATCACCCCCCCTTGCCACATCGGCTCTCCGTTTCACTAACCCAGGGAATGCTCAGACAACTTTCACAAGCACTGCAGACTCCTTTCTCGGTCTCAAATTATATCTCATTGCTCCAGGGATTGTCTGGTCTGGGAAGAACTCCTCAGATCCTTCAGGTGTCACAGCACAGCCTTTCTCCGCAGTCAGAACCTCTCGATGGTCGGTCAACACAGCAGGCTCCACCAAGGTAGGAAGTACTTGCCGGCAATGGGTGCTGTGGATCCAATTTTTCCGGTTCGTGACTCGAACTGCTGTCCTCGTGGCAAGTAGCACTTGTTCTGGTCCACGCCAACTTGGCTCCGCACAGCTCGACCTCTCAAAGACCTTGATCATCACATGGTAGCCAGTTCAGAGTTCATGGCCTTCAACTGTAGATCTGTCAGGAAGTGCTTCCCGAACCTATTGATGAATAGAAACCAAGTTGTCAGTTAATTGTGGCAAATAGTCATTCATTAAGACACAAGGTACATCATACTCAGAACTTGGTTTAGGAATTCCCCAGATATTCATCGGCCTGTCCGAGAATGAGGCACTGATCTAATAGACAACAATGCCAGTGGCAACGCATCTGGCCAAGTCAGAGAAGTAGAAGCCTGTATCTTGGCTAATTTCAGCTTCAGAGTAGCATTGTATCTTTACACCAATCCTGCTGATTGTGGGTGGAACACTGCATGAAACTTCTGTTGGATCCCTAATCCTTTCAGGACATACTTGATAACATTCCCTATAAAATGAGGTCCGTTATCACTCCACAAAAGTCTACAAACACCATAAAGAGGAAAAATTTCTTCAAAAGCACCTTTGCCGTAGTAATTGCAGTATTGTCCTTTGTAGGGTATGCCTCAATCCATTTACTGAAGGCACATACCACCACCAAGACATACTTCAGATCATTCAGCTTGAATATAATGCAACAAGCTGAATATAATCCATCTGCAAAACTTCAAATGGTGCAGTTGGTGTAGCAAACCCTCCTGCTGAAGTTTGTGTCCCTTTTCCAGGATTGAATTGCAGGACTGTACTACTCTCTTAGCTGTGCTAGCACTTTCTGGATGCTCCCAAACTTGCGTAAGCAATTTCACTATTGCTGAAGCTCCAACATGTGCTAGCCCATGTGCCATCTCAACCATAGGTTGTACAAAATCTATAGGCAACTTCCATCTATCCATCTGTTAGTTTCGCCAACAAACTTCATCATCCAACTCTCCATCCTTGGACCATTGCTCCCGTTCTTTGTCAGAAGCGGTCCTCTGGATTTCTAATACTTCTTTCCTAGCATCATGCCACTGCTCAGCTTGTGACTTCACTACATACATGGAAGTAGTGTCAGGCTGCATTGCAGTCTCACGTGCCACTCGATCTACAAAAGCATTTCCTTGTCCCACCTTATCAGTCACTTTCTTGTGCGCACTGCATTTCACTATAGCCATTTTCTTTGGATATGTTAATGCAGTCAAAAGATTATGCACTAGTTCTCCGTGCATTATCTATATCCCGTGTGATGTCAGAAAACCTTTTTCCTTCCAGAGCAGACCAAAATCATGCACCACTCCAAAAGCATAGCGGCTATCTGTATAAATGTTCACACGCATACCTGTACTAAGCTCACATCCTCTTGTGAAAGCTATTAGTTCTGCTGCTTGAGCTGACTTCTGTGGTATGCGAGCTGTCTCCACTATTGTGTGAAGCGTAGTAATTGCATATGCGGCTGAAGTTGTACCATCCGGTAACTTCAGACAAGACCCATTAACCCACCATTCTCCATCGACACCTGGAAGGGGCGTATCTTGCAAATCAATACCACCCTTTGTCTGTTCCTCAGTAAGGAAAATACAATCATGTGTTTCTTGCGCCTCAGGCTGAGTCATCGGAAATGGCGAAAACGTGGCTGGGTTTAGTGTTGCACATCACCTCAATGTAATATGAGGAGCTAACAGCGTCAGCTCATATCCTGTTAGACGAGCACTAGTTAAATGCTGTGTCTTCGTTTGATTCAAAAGGGCATCAACAGCATGGGGTACCAGCACCAACAGTTTATGTGATAAGACTATTCCTTCACTCTGGCGTACTGACACAGCTGTTGCTGCAACCGAGCGAAAACATCCAGGCAACGCTCGAGCAACAGGAATGATTACTGCTGAAAAATATGCACAAGGACGTTGCTTATCGCCATGTGTCTGCACTAAAACTGAAAATACACATCCATCTCGCTCGTGTACATACAATGTAAAGGGCTTCATGTAATCTGGAGTACCTAACACTGGTGCTGAACAAAGGGCTTGTTGTAACTGTCGAAAAGCATTTTCACATTCATCTGTCCATGGAAGAGGTATTGGAGTGTCTTTTGCCAAATGTGGTAACAAAGGCTTAACAATGTATGAAAATCCCAATATTTATTGTCTACAAAAGGAAGTAAGACCAAATAAGCCAAAGAGTGATCTTATATCACAATGGAAACTAAAACCCATAACTGGACACCACAAATGCGGTATGTGTGCCTCCTGTAGTAGCACCGTAGAAGGAAATGAATTCATTCACAGTGGCATCAAATGGAGACATGAGATGCATACAAACTGTAAAAGCAAGAACGTAGTTTATGCAATAATGTGTGCCTGCGATAAAGTATATATTGGTAAAACCTGCCAACAAGTGAATGCCAGAATTACACAACACCGATCACGATTAAAGAATAGAGTCCCAAATGCCCCAATGGTTGACCATTTCGCGGCCCTTGATCACAAGGAGTCCGATTTCACTTGGACAGTGCTATCAAGCGTTGACCCCAAACACAGGTCGCCTAATGTTGAACAAGCGCTGCTACGTAAGGAAGCATACCTTATCATGAAGTTTGACAGCATCAACAAAGGATTAAATTCAATGAGTGAATTGAATAGACTATGAGTATTGCCTGATTTCACTACAACTCCCAGAAGGCACCTTTCTGGTGCTCTCGCAATACTCTCCTCCTATTGGTCCAAAAAGTTTTAAGAACCAGACTGGTCACAGCCGGTCTAAACAACACTGAAGATTCAGACTGAGGATTGTAGCGAGAGGAGATGCAAGCAAAGAAATAGGTAAGCGGTCACCTCCAGAACGCTTAAACTAGTTTAAAATCCCACCTTCAAGTACAGCGCCCTTGAAACGTTCCTTTAATGTTGCAGATTAAAGAAAACTGCACGAGTGTTGAATTACAAGAAGGATCAAAGATACCATCCAAAGCGTGAGAAGAATCGCGGTGAGTGGCTCAGTGGCTCACTACCCAGAGCGATCAAAAATAATTCCCCCCCCCCCGTTCATTAAATATAGACAGAAACTATAATGGCATTCCGGTCACTTATTTTCACAGAAACACGTGAGAAGAGTGGTTCCATGTAACCGTAACTAAGATAGAAGGAAAATAACATACAATATTGACCCTTCAGGACACATTCAGAAAGGTAAAAACACTCTGCCTTGGCTTCGCATAACGGCTGACTATCAGCATTGAATGATGTTGGATAGTTTTATCTAACATGAACCAATAACTTTTATATTTTTCTAGAAGCACGCACACAGCTTTAATCCAAAGATTCAAGTGTGACCTTTACCTCTACAACTCAGAGGTAAGGCGCCTTGTTTTTTACCATTTCTAAAGAATTGAAAACCCAAGGAAGGGGTTCTGATAAGCATACATATGTTTTTTATCATTAGGATAAGGATTGGAAAAAGATTCATACAGCCCTGATGAGAGTGTGGGCACAGGATGCCCACACTTGAAACGCGTCGGCATAAAGGACTAAAACCCGGGACTAAACCCCATAAGTTTGACATAAAGGATTAAATCCTAAATTGCTGAGGAAGTCTGCTGTTGACAAAGGGGACTGAACCTTATCGATTTAAAATATCTGTTGGCATTTTAGTATTTTTGAAATGATTGCATGTATGCATTGATGTCTATTGAATAATAAGTTTGACATCGTATTTGATTTCACTATTCCTTTTTCCACCTGTTTGTTTTAAACTCACGTCATATCATGAAATGAAATGTATTGACTGTTTGTTTTTCTATGTTTGCACATATGTTTTTGTAGAAATCACTTACTAAAACGTGTGGCTAGGTTTGTGGAGAACTCCTTTTTCTCTTTCTAAAAATATCGCTTTTTTGTAAAAATAACGAATAAAAGGCATAAATAATTGCCGAGATGAACATGATAAGGTTGGTTCATTTCTTGCTCTAAACAAGTTGAGATTAAAACAATTGGAAGTGTGGGTACTTTCTTCTTTTTCTAGGCACATTCAACCGAAAGCATAGAGCGAGTATCTGGTTTTGTTCGATCTGCCCTGGAATCGTCATCTTCGTCTGATGGAGCGGACCGAATGGCATACGGAGGCGGAGGACGATCTAGCAATGAGAAATCATCTTGTGATTTATTAAGGACAGGATAAAGAGGTTTCCGAACAGCATATTGGCCAGATATCTGTAATCTGCGCTCCTTCTCATTCTCATTCTTTCACTTCTTTCTTCCTTAATTCTTGCGCTTTTTCATACACATTCTTCCGTTGCTCTTTTTCAATCAGCGATTGCTCACATTTCTCATGCTCACGTACTTCTTTCACCCACATTCGCACACATTCAAACATGTCTTGTCTGGATTTCTGCTCAAACATACACTGTTCCACATACTCAATTTTTCGCATATCAAACGACCCATACATTGGCCAACGTAACTCAGGATCTTTTCACGTGTATTTCCTCCATAATGTGCTGTACATTATAGAAGAAAGACCATATTCTATTTACATATCTCTATTAGGCGTCCCCTCTGGGGGAGCCAGCTGCGATTCCTCAAGTCTTAACCGGTTATTTCCACAAAAGCAGCGCATCCTTCGAAGTGTGCTAAAAACAGGCACGCCAAAAATAGTGCAAAATATGCAGTATTATAATCAAAGTAGCACTTAAAGTATCTGTAATACGTTGTGCGGTTCAAATCAAAATCACAATTTTAGAGAAAAATCTCCTCATTACCTGCCTATATGTGTTGCAACGCATATATTTCACTTTCACATACACATCATGACTAGTTTTACCAAATCAAAATTGCCACAGCAAGCGTATCCTAAAACTGCCTTGCCAATCCCAGGCTTCCAAAACCCACAGCAAGTACCGTACAATGGTTCTTACCAATCACAGGGCGTCCAGATTCCAACTGCCAAGTTCTAAATTCGACCAAGCAGCCACTGCACGGCAAGCCAACAGAAGAGATCTCAGTCGAGGACCGGCACCACCTGGATGGTCAGATCGGAAAGAAAGGAAAAAACGCCTTGGATGCCAAGACTCGGGTCTCCTCTGGCATGAGATCACGTCCGCAGCGAGATTCCAATCCTTCATCACGAACACTCCTTGCGGGCATCCGAGTCGCTGATGAGTCCCATGTGCCGGGCGCCAATTGAAGTAAGAAAGCCTCAGCTAGGCCTACCAGTGCAAGGGGTTCGCCCTTCTCTGCACAGAGTCCTCAGACCATAGGAAGAAGTTGGCACAGAAACTGGAAAATACAAAAGCATAGTTTTTTAAACCTTTAAAGGTGGTACTACAGTCCATACAACACCCTTCAGTATTGCATAGAGTAGCACACCAAACTAAAGCACATGGCCCCTTTTATACACAATGAGGGGGCTCAAAAGAAGGGGGTACAAAATACAAAAGCACGTTTTATGTACATATAAGGGCATATTGGAAGGCACAATTGATGAGTGGGCGGAGTTAACAGTTTTCAGAAACTAGTAAACTTATTCCTATCTGGAACTAATTAGTAACAGCTGCAGACTCTACTGGGCATGCCTGGACATACTGAAGTGGGGGACGCTAAATATAGCCTGTTGCTGGGCAGAATTAAGGCGCAGTTAACAAGGAGGTAGGACAAAGCACATGATGAGCACATGGCAACATGTGGCAGACAAAACGGCTGCCACAAATACAAAATGGAGTTGGTTCAATTGCTACGACAATGGTTAAATACAGCATGTCTTCTGCTAATGCTTAACCTAATCGCCGTTGATTACAACAAAAATAATGTTACTTAAGATAAGCTGGTATATTGACAAGTCAAGCACACTTGCTGTTTTGATTTGCAGCATTGTTTGATGAACTTTTCACCTGTGTGCTTAGTTAACTGTTCCCTGAATTGTTTCCATAGTAACAGGCAGAAAGCAGAATGGGTACTCATACTCCCCCCTTTCTCTTCTTACTCCTCCCTCACTCCTCATACTTCCCCCATCCTTTAATACTCCTCCCTCTCTTCATATTGCCTCTTTTCCACAAACTCCCCCTCTCTCCTCATATTCCTCTCTCTCTCCTCATACTCCCCTCTCACTCCTCACACTCTCCCATTCTCTCCTTAAACTCCCTCTCTCTCCTGATATTTCCCCTCTTTCCTAATTTTAACCTCTCCCTCCTCATACTACCCTTGTCCTCATACTCCCTTCTGTCCTCATACTCCCCCCTCTCTCTTCGCACTCCTCCCTCTCTCCTCATACTCCCCCTTCTCCTCATATTCCCCCCGTCCTCATATTCCCCCCTCTCCTCATACTTCTTACTGTCTTCTTATAGTACTCCCTCTCTCCTTATACACCCCTTGCCTGCTTGTATTCCTCTTTTGTCCACATTCTTCCCCCTCTCTGTTCATATTCTGTCCTCTCTCCTCATACACACTCTTCTCACCTTATACTCCCCCTTTCTCCTCATAATCGCCCCTCTTTCCACATACTTTCCCTTCTCTCCTCATACACCTCTTTCTCTCTTCATACTCCCCCTCTTTCCTTACACTCTCCCTCTCTCTTCGTATACTACCTCCTCTCTCCTGATATTTCCTCTTTTTTCTCATTCTCACCTCTCTCTCCTCATACTCCTCCCAGTCTTCATACTCCCCCCGTCCTCATAATCCCCCCTCTTTTCTCGTACTCCTCCCTCTCTCTTCATACTCCCCCTTCTTCTCATATTACCACTGTCCTCATACCCCTCTCTCTGTCCTCATACTCCCTCCTCTATCCTCATATTCTTTGTCTCTCCTCATTTCCCCCTCTCTCTCCTTATACTCTCCCCTGTCGTTATATTCTCTGCTCTCTCCTCTTACTGCTCCCTCTCTCCTTATACACCCCCTTATCTTCATATTCCTCCCTGTCTTCATACTCCTCCCTCTCTCCTCATATTCCTCCTCTCTCCTTATTTCCCCCCTCTCCTTATACTTCCCCTTCTCTTCATACTCCCTACTCTCTCCTCTTACTCCTCTCTCTCTCCTCATACCTCCCCCTTAACAATTCCCCAGTTAGTGTAGAAACACTGCTGCATACACTCTGGGACAAATTTACAAGCCTCTTGCGCCTTTTTGTTGTTCTATTGTGTCACTTTAATCATGTAATGTTGGCAAAAATAATGTAGCAAATTGCATATGTATTTGCAAAATGAGTCGGGGTTGTCCACTAAAATGTAGTAGTTATATACATGGAATATGTGCAGTCACTTAACCGTTTTAGACTAGTAAATGTGTTTTTGTAAAATGTAAGGGCTTATATTTTTGTCTAGAATCACACTGTGTGTCTGTGTACTTTTAGAAATTATATTGGCCCTTTTTTACATTCTCCCCCTCTCTCCTCATACTCCCCCTCTCTCCTCATACACACCTCTCTCTCCTTATACTCCCCCTCTCTCCTCATACTCCTTCGCTCTCTCCTCATACTCTTCTATCTGTCCTCATACTTCCACCTCTCTCCTCATACCCCTTCACTCTTCATACTCCTCCATCTCACCATACTCTTCCTTCTCTCCTCATAGTACCCCTTCTCTTATAATACAACCCATCTCTTGGTATACTTCCCTTTTTCTCCACATTCTCACCTTCTATTCTTATACTCTTCCTTCTCTCCTCATACATACCCCTTTCTGCTTATAGTCCTCTTTTCACCTCATACTTGCTCCTCTTTTCCATAGTCCCCCTCTCTTCTCCTACTCTTCCTCTCTCTCTTCATACTCCCCCCTCTGTCCTGACATTCGTCGTCTCTCTCCTTATACTCTCTCCTGTCACCTGATATTCCCCTCTCTCTCCTTATACTCTCCCCTTTTCTCATATTTCCCCTTCTCTCCTCATTCACTCCCTCTCACCTTATATTTCTCTTTTCTCCACATTCTCACCCCTCTCTCCTCATACTTCCTCCTCTCTCCCCATACACACTGCTCTTTCCTTATACTCCCCCTTTCTCCTCATACTTGCCGCTCTTTTCACATACTCCTCTCTCTCTCCTCACACTCTCCATCTCTCTCCTTATACTCCCCCTGTCCTCATACTCCCTCTTCTCTCCTTTTACTCCTCCCTCTCTCCTCATACCCTCCTCATGTCTCATACTTCCCCCATGTCTTTATGCTCGTCCCTCCCTCCTCATAATCCGACCTCTCTCCTCAAACTCACTCCTCTCCTCATTCTCCTCCTTTCCCCTCATCCTCCCCCCTCTTTCCTCATACTCCTCCTTCTCCTCATATTCCCCCCTCTCCTTATACTCCACATCTTTGTGCTCATACTTCCCCCTCTCTCCTCATATTCTTCCTTTCTTCTCATTCTTCCATCTCTCTCCTTATACTCCCCCCTGTTGTCATACTCTTCCCTCGCTCCTTTTACTCCCCCCTCTCTTCTCATACTCTCCCCTCTCTCCTCATACACATCCCTCTCTCCTTATATTCCCCTCTCTCTTTACACTCCTCCTCTCTCTTCTTATACTGCTCTTTTCTCCTCATACCTGCCCCTCTTTTTTCATATTCCAGACTCTCTCCTCATACCCCATCACTACTCATACTTCCCCATCTCTTTATACTCCCCCCTCCTCATAATCCCCTCTCATAATCCCCTCTTTCTCCTCATACTCACTCCTCTCCTCATACTCCTCCTCTCACCTCATACTCCCCCCTCTCCTTATACTCCCGCCTCTCCTCATACTTCCTCTTCTCCTCATACTTCCCGTTTCCCTTCATACTCCACGTCTCTTCATTTTCCTTCTTTTTCTCATACTCCACCCTCTCCTCATATTCCCTCCTCTTCTCATACTTCTTACGGTCTCCTTATACTACCCCCTCTCTCCTTATACACCCACTCTCTCCTTATATTTCTCTTTTCTCCACATTCTTCACCCTCTCTCCGCATACTCCCTCCTCTCTTCTCATACACACTGCTCTCTCCTTATACTCCCCCTTTCTCCTCATACTCGCCCCTCTTTCGACATACTCTCCCCTCTCTTCTCATACTTCTCTCTTCCTCATACTCCCCCTCTTTACTCACACTCTCCCTCTCTCCTTATACTCCCCGTCTCTCCTGATATTCCCTCTCTTTCCTCATTGTCACTTCTCTCCTCATACTCCTCCCTGTCCTTATACTCACCCTGTCCTCATACTCCCCTCTCCCTCCTCTTACTCCTCCCTCTCTCCTCTTACATCTCTTTCTCCTTATATTACCCTTGTCCTCATATTTCCCCCTCTCCTAATACTTCTTACTGTCTTCTTATACTACCCCCTCTCTCCTTAAACACCCCCTGTCTCCTCATATTGCCCTTTTCACGATCTCTCTTCATATTCTGTCCTCTCTCCTCATACACACTCTTCTCTCCTTATACTCCCCTTTCTCCTCATACTCACTCCTCTTTCCACATACTCCCCCTTCTTTCCTCATACATACTCCTCTCTCACTCCTTATACTCCCCCTCTTTCCTCCCACTCTCCCTCTCTCTTCTTATACTCTCCCCTCCCTCTTCATATTCCGTCCTCTCTCCTCATACACACCTCTGTCTCCTTATACTCACCCTCTCTCCTCACACTCCCTGTCTCTCTGCTCATACTCTCCCTTCTCTCCTTATTCTCCCACCTCTCTCATTATACTTTTCCCTCTCTCCTTATACTCTCCCCTCTCATCATACTCATCTTTTCCCCTCATACTCCTCGTCTCTTCATACTCCCCCCTCTCCTTATATGTTCTCCTCTCATCATACTCCCCTCTTTCGCCTCATACCCCTTCACTCCTCATACTCCCCCATCTGCCCATACTCCTCCCTCTCTCCTCATACTCCACCATCTGTCCTTATACACCACCTCTCTCCTTATACTTCCCTTTTCTCCACATTCTCCCCCTTCTCTTCTTATACTCTCCCCTCTCTTTTTATACACAACTCTCTTTCTTAATACTACTCTTTTCTCCTTATACTCGCCCCTCTTTCCACATACTTCCCCTCTCACTTTATATTCATCCTCTTTCTCCTCATACTCCTCCCCTCTTTCCTCACAATCCCTCTTTCTCTTCTTATACTCCCTCCTCTCTCCTCATTCGTCCCCCTCTCCTCATACGTCCCACTCTCCTCATACTCTGCCCTCTACCTCCTACTCCCCCCTTTCTCCTCATACCCCATCTCTCCTCATACTCTCCCCATCTCCTCATAGTCCTGCCTCTCTCCTCATACTCCTGCCTCTCTCCTCATACTATCCCCTCTCTCCTCATATACTCCTTCTATCCTTATACTCCCCCTCTCTGCACATTCTCCCCCTCTCTCCTCATACTTGCCCCTCTCTTCACATATTCCCCCTTATCTCCTCATACTGCCAGCTCTCTTCTCATACTCCGTTCCTCTATTCCCCTTGTACTATTGTAGTGATGCATTTAGAAGCATGTACTAATCCATTATCTGCTCAAAAGTTCAACTACTGATACATTGATTATGGTCTCTTCTTCCAGATGTAGTTCTTGAAAGTTTTATGCAGTATGAAAGCACTTCTGTTATCAGTTACACAGCTGTTTTTTATACTTAGTCATTTTACATTGTTTTTATTTAATAATAGAACAGTACATCTCATATATTTATTTTTATAATGTTATATATATTTTTTATTACAGATTCTATTTATCAACCCTGAAAGAAATTCACCATGCCTTCAAGAAGTGAAAAGAGGAAAAAAACATAATAAAGCTTATTATTTAAAGAGAAGTCATCCTCAAGATTTACCTGAACAACAATGTGTGAAGTAAAAGAAAAAAAACTCCTGGTAAGACAACAAACACTGTATAGTAAAAGGAGGAAGAATCAATTTCAGGAAATTAGAAAAAGAATGTTTTATAATAGAGTTGTGTCGAATTTGATGAAGGAAATGAAGAAATGTAAAAGAAAAACAGCATGTTATAAGAAGAAGAAACATTTAGATAACATAGTTGAGAAGTCTTTCAAATTGAAAAACAAATTGTTTATTTTAGTAATCAGTAGAATCCGATCACTGGATAAGCTAATCCATTTAATGAAGGCCAAAAGTAAGTGGAGAAGAGTAATATGGGCTGGGATGCCCGCCACCCCTTCCACCACCGATCCCAATGGGAGGAGACAGACACAGTTTGAACTTTTGGAAGGTGGAGGGGCCTCACGACCCCCCCGGCCGTATGTATTAAAATATGAAAGAAAATGTAAAACTTTAAATTAAAAACGTTTCAAGTATCATGTACAAATTCAACTTCCATTACATTTGATGAAGACAGGTATTCAGGCTAACCTTAACAAATCTCTAATACAAAGATTTCCTAACCTAGTCTAACATCATGACAAATGCATTGCATACGAATTTGTACATCCTAACGTTCGGGGCCAACGGCAAGGTCTTAATCGGTGTCAGATCCCTATCACCAAATTCCCGCCCTCACGTGTGAGTGGCGCATGCGCAGAGGACTTTACCCTAGTAGCCAACTGTAACTTCCCTTGTCGTGGGGGCCCCCTTTCACTCGACGCCATCTTAAGGTCGTCCGAGTTCCCGTGCGGGGTATCCGTAAGAAGGACAGCGTGGACTCCCCCCCCCTTTCCCCGCACTCTCTTCCGCCGGAGCGGATATCCGGCCCCCGGGAAATTCTGGGGAGGGGCATATAGCCGTCTCCCCCTGGGAGGGGCCTATGGCCATCTCCCCCAGGGCGACCCATCCGTAATGGGTGCCGCCCCCCGTGGGAAGGGTCAATGTCCGCCTCCCCCCGGGCGCTCCCATCCATAATGCGTGGCGCCCCCCCTAGGGACCTTGAAATCACTGCTCACCGATCATGACCTTACCGCCTGACCGAAGACTAAATAAATACGACAGTTAGTTACCTACTAGGGAGAAAAAACCTATGCTTACTCTTGTAGTACAAAAATATTTACAACAAGGGGTGGTGAGGGACAGAGTCTCTGAATTAAGCAGAAAGCTCTCACCCAGTCAAGAGATCAGGGCTAGATCCAACACCGTTTTTTAGCTCACTGCACCATCCCAGTTTCAGAACCTGGCTGTATGCAAATTAGTCTGTTCCTGTCCCAGTGCATGATGGGAACAGGGCAAACCAAACTACAAAAGCCAATTCTTACACTGGGAAGGAAACAAGCTCCCGGGGACCGGTTTCTGGCATTACAGCCGTCTTCGGCCCGGTTTGCTTGAATCCTGATGGTGCAATGAGCAAGGGTCTCACATCTGAGAATACCCTTCCACGCTTAGGGTGGACAAAAATATTTACAACAAGGGGTGGTGAGGGACAGAGTCTCTGAATTAAGCAGAAAGCTCTCACCCAGTCAAGAGATCAGGGCTAGATCCAACACCGTTTTTTAGCTCACTGCACCATCCCAGTTTCAGAACCTGGCTGTATGCAAATTAGTCTGTTCCTGTCCCAGTGCATGATGGGAACAGGGCAAACCAAACTACAAAAGCCAATTCTTACACTGGGAAGGAAACAAGCTCCCGGGGACCGGTTTCTGGCATTACAGCCGTCTTCGGCCCGGTTTGCTTGAATCCTGATGGTGCAATGAGCAAGGGTCTCACATCTGAGAATACCCTTCCACGCTTAGGGTGGACAAAAATATTTACAACAAGGGGTGGTGAGGGACAGAGTCTCTGAATTAAGCAGAAAGCTCTCACCCAGTCAAGAGATCAGGGCTAGATCCAACACCGTTTTTTAGCTCACTGCACCATCCCAGTTTCAGAACCTGGCTGTATGCAAATTAGTCTGTTCCTGTCCCAGTGCATGATGGGAACAGGGCAAACCAAACTACAAAAGCCAATTCTTACACTGGGAAGGAAACAAGCTCCCGGGGACCGGTTTCTGGCATTACAGCCGTCTTCGGCCCGGTTTGCTTGAATCCTGATGGTGCAATGAGCAAGGGTCTCACATCTGAGAATACCCTTCCACGCTTAGGGTGGACAAAAATATTTACAACAAGGGGTGGTGAGGGACAGAGTCTCTGAATTAAGCAGAAAGCTCTCACCCAGTCAAGAGATCAGGGCTAGATCCAACACCGTTTTTTAGCTCACTGCACCATCCCAGTTTCAGAACCTGGCTGTATGCAAATTAGTCTGTTCCTGTCCCAGTGCATGATGGGAACAGGGCAAACCAAACTACAAAAGCCAATTCTTACACTGGGAAGGAAACAAGCTCCCGGGGACCGGTTTCTGGCATTACAGCCGTCTTCGGCCCGGTTTGCTTGAATCCTGATGGTGCAATGAGCAAGGGTCTCACATCTGAGAATACCCTTCCACGCTTAGGGTGGACAAAAATATTTACAACAAGGGGTGGTGAGGGACAGAGTCTCTGAATTAAGCAGAAAGCTCTCACCCAGTCAAGAGATCAGGGCTAGATCCAACACCGTTTTTTAGCTCACTGCACCATCCCAGTTTCAGAACCTGGCTGTATGCAAATTAGTCTGTTCCTGTCCCAGTGCATGATGGGAACAGGGCAAACCAAACTACAAAAGCCAATTCTTACACTGGGAAGGAAACAAGCTCCCGGGGACTGGTTTCTGGCATTACAGCCGTCTTCGGCCCGGTTTGCTTGAATCCTGATGGTGCAATGAGCAAGGGTCTCACATCTGAGAATACCCTTCCACGCTTAGGGTGGACAAAAATATTTACAACAAGGGGTGGTGAGGGACAGAGTCTCTGAATTAAGCAGAAAGCTCTCACCCAGTCAAGAGATCAGGGCTAGATCCAACACCGTTTTTTAGCTCACTGCACCATCCCAGTTTCAGAACCTGGCTGTATGCAAATTAGTCTGTTCCTGTCCCAGTGCATGATGGGAACAGGGCAAACCAAACTACAAAAGCCAATTCTTACACTGGGAAGGAAACAAGCTCCCGGGGACCGGTTTCTGGCATTACAGCCGATTTTGGCCACTATAGGTGTGGCAGGGTATACTCAGACATGAGTCCCTTTCTCACTGCTCCATCAGGATTCAAGCAAGCCGGGCCGAAGACGGCTGAAATGCCAGAAACCGGTCCCCGGTAGCTTGTCTCCTTTCTGGTAAAGAATTGGCTTGGTAGTTTAGTCTGCCCTGTTCCCATGATGCACTGGGCCAGGGACAGACTGATTTGCATATAGCCAGGTTCTGAGCTGGGATGGGGCAGTGAGATAAATAACGGTGATGGATCAAGCCCTGATCTTTGGACTGGGTTAGAGTGGTCTGCTCAATTCAGACACTCTGTTCATCACCACCCCCTTTTGTAAATCGATTTTGGCCACTATAGGTGTGGCAGGGTATACTCAGACATGAGTCCCTTTCTCACTGCTCCATCAGGATTCAAGCAAGCCGGGCCGAAGACGGCTGAAATGCCAGAAACCGGTCCCCGGTAGCTTGTCTCCTTTCTGGTAAAGAATTGGCTTGGTAGTTTAGTCTGCCCTGTTCCCATGATGCACTGGGCCAGGGACAGACTGATTTGCATATAGCCAGGTTCTGAGCTGGGATGGGGCAGTGAGATAAATAACGGTGATGGATCAAGCCCTGATCTTTGGACTGGGTTAGAGTGGTCTGCTCAATTCAGACACTCTGTTCATCACCACCCCCTTTTGTAAATCTACTCTTGTAGTACAGCTCAATATATCCACTGACTTCAACATTGCTACAGAGGAAAAAGGTCCTATAGCACAGAACATTCTTTATTGTGTAGTGTAGTTCCTATTTTCCCAGCAGGCCCTGCGCATTGGAATAACATAAACAGTAGTATGGACGTAGAAGTGCGGATCTTCCAGGTCTCCACTGACTATGCTAAACTAATTGGATGTGTTACCAATTAGCTCAGAGGTCACTGGAAACTTTCTTGACTGAATAGGAAGGGATCAGCTTCCCTGGCACAGCCAAGAAGGGATTCAGTTTTCCAACAACCGTGCAACATGACAACTTTGCTCCTCAGATAAGAGTCAATCTCTAGAGTCGTGTGAAACAATAGACAGTTATTTTACTCAGTCAGTTGTTGTGCAGATTACTTTCACAATATGTAGAGAATAGAGAGACGGGCATTTTCAATAAAAGGTATTATTTATTGAACAGTCTTTCTTCTCATACAAGAGAAATGAATTGCCACAATTGCAAGACTTGTTATTATAAAAAGTGCGTACAGTAAAATGAGTATTGCGAAATAATACTGTAAAAGCATTGATATGGTTTCTTAGCCATATACTGGTTTAAAATGAATAAAACATATATACATTCATATATACATTTAGCTAACGTACTCAAATGGTGCTTCTAACTACGCCTACCCCAGTGTACCTGACCTAAGCCTAATACTTGGGAGGGAGTAAGTAAGTAGCAGTTTTAGTTAAGTTGGTTTTGCCAAGGTTTGCTTCAACAATTCTATCTAAGGGTTTAGTCAACACCATACCTCTGGAATAGAATGTTGGAGGGCTTGTATCTCCTTCAGGACTCGATATCCCAGTCACTCGCAAGAGTAGGCTGGAAACGCCAGAGCTGGATTTTCTCGGCAGGAGAAAAGACAGCGTCTCTCTCAGCGCGTCAAAGAGGAGGAGGAGGGGCAGCGTCCGCGGGCAGCTTGCATCTGCTGGGCTCTTGCAGAGGGACAGCTGTTCAACTCCTATGTGCACCACACCATCGTTCGCTCGTTAGCAGCGATAGCAGTAGCGATAGTCAGCGATGGTATCATCAGCGAGGCAGCGTTTGCTTAAGGCAACGTTGGGAATATTTATACCTGAAAGGTGCCTTGTTTGACGTAGGTTTTTGGACATAAGAGGTCAATAAAGATGTCACTAGGAAGTGATCGTCTCTCAGTGGTCATTAGAGTTCTATTACTAATCAAAACATAGCAAGCGGGGCTTTCCCAGGTTGCTGAGTTTTTATCTTGTTGAAGAACTCGGAGTGTAATCTAGGAATCTTAGATAGTAGCTTCTGCTGTGTCATTTGTACTAATGAGCTGCAAAGGAAGTTGCAGAGGAAGCAATTCTGAAATGTGGCTCTGTTCGTGTGAGCGTAAACTGTGGGATCAGTGGGTCACTGGTCCCATCCTTGGGTGCACACTGTGATTCCTCTGTGGTTCATAGAGGTTCCAGACTTGGTTGGTTATGAATTATTCATATTTATTGTATTCATAAACATGTTAAGTTATTCCATTTTCAACATCTTGACTTAATGGTTAGCGTCACTCCAATGCATTTCGGGGCTATATGTTGCCCCTTCATCAGGGATGAGGTACTGTAATAAAGTTAAAAAAAAAAGAAAAACTTGTAAATGGTGGTGGAGGGTAGACATAAAGCATGCGTGGTACTGGGGAAACACTAGGAGGTGTGGGGGGGAGCGGGGTGGTTTGTGACTGTTATAGGGTCACCTTCATGCGTTCCGGTCTATCCGTGTTCAAAAAAAGGGTGAAAAGGAAACCATGTTTCCATGGTAGCTTACGTGTGTCAGAGGTATAACGATAATGCCGATGTGCTACAAAAGTAAAAAAGCGCATGTTGTAAGTATACGTTTAAGTTACTACGTAGCTTACAATCTGTAGTGGGTCATGCTTTCCACTAACCTGATTGAAACGGAGGTTAGACTTCCAGGCTCATCCACTCGTAACGCCGGACAGGACGCGGAGAGGTTCCTGCCGCGTTTAGTCAGTTACATTAGTAGCGGTCACGTGGGGGATAGACATGGTGAACAGACTCGCGGGTGAAATCTAGCTTTGAGAAAGGTAGTTCGCCGATCAGTTTGACGAATAACGGTGTGGAGAAAAGAAATCATGCAGTGCCCAGAGTAATTCAGATGTGGTATTAGTACGCATGATATAATTAATGGAATAAATAAATAAAAATCGAGTAAATGTGAACAATGTCCAGAGGGGACATGTATTCCTAATTGGGCAGTGTAGGGGGAAAGGATCATTATGTGCATGAGGCTAAAGTATAAGAAACGGTACATAAGATGGGAAAAAACAGTACATAAGTTGAAAAACGACAGGAAGCCTTTTCAGGCTCCAAGAGCAACTTTCATAAATAGCAAGACAGTTCAATTCTATCATTGAGGCCCATTGGCTTCTGTGTGGAAAGTCTTTGAATCCAGGTATTCTCGCGTTGCAGAAGGTATTTGTTATTGTCTCTACCTTCAATTTTGACAACAGTTTCCAATATAATAAATTTTAGCTGTGAGATATTGTGTTTTTGTTCTTCAAAGTGGGTAGCAACGGAGGATTTGGTGTTTTTCAGTCTGATATTAGACTTGTGTTCTGTGAGTCTGATTTTGATTTTCCTTTCGGTCTTCCCGATATACAGTTTCCCACAAGGACATTTGAGGGCATAAATTACATTGCTTGAATCACAAGTTGCATTAACTTGTAATTTGATGGTGTTGCCCTTCATCGGATGGTTAATCGTGTTGCCCTTTATAATGCTGTTGCAATTCCCGCAGTTAAGACAGGGTTTGGTGCCGGTGTATTTGACAGTCATGGTAGGTTTGTGTTGAACCAGTTCACCTAAATTCTGAGCTCTGGTAAATGCGAATAATGGGGGTTCCGAAAAGATCTTATTGAAATCCGGTTCCAGATTGAGTAATGACCAATTTTGGTGTATGGTTTGTTTAAATTTCATGGTAGCTGTAGAGTATTTAGAGACTACTACTATCCGTGTCTGTTGTTTTTTGGGAGCAGGTTGTAGTAGTTTTTGTCGGTCAATGCTTGAAATTCTCTGTTTAGATTCCTCAATAATGTTCGGTGGATATCCTCTGTCCCTGAATTTGATTGCAATTTGTTCAATGGTCTGTGTGGATTTCACTGGGTTGGAAACAATCCTCTTGGCTCTAGCCATTTGTGAAAATGGGAGATGTTTTTTCAATTTAGGTTCATGGAAACTCGTGTAGTGGAGCATGTTGTTTCTGTCGGTCGGTTTTACAAACACAAATTCAGGGATAGAGAATTGTTCATTAAATTGGTCATTACTCAATCTGGAACCGGATTTCAATAAGATCTTTTCGGAACCCCCATTATTCGCATTTACCAGAGCTCAGAATTTAGGTGAACTGGTTCAACACAAACCTACCATGACTGTCAAATACACCGGCACCAAACCCTGTCTTAACTGCGGGAATTGCAACAGCATTATAAAGGGCAACACGATTAACCATCCGATGAAGGGCAACACCATCAAATTACAAGTTAATGCAACTTGTGATTCAAGCAATGTAATTTATGCCCTCAAATGTCCTTGTGGGAAACTGTATATCGGGAAGACCGAAAGGAAAATCAAAATCAGACTCACAGAACACAAGTCTAATATCAGACTGAAAAACACCAAATCCTCCGTTGCTACCCACTTTGAAGAACAAAAACACAATATCTCACAGCTAAAATTTATTATATTGGAAACTGTTGTCAAAATTGAAGGTAGAGACAATAACAAATACCTTCTGCAACGCGAGAATACCTGGATTCAAAGACTTTCCACACAGAAGCCAATGGGCCTCAATGATAGAATTGAACTGTCTTGCTATTTATGAAAGTTGCTCTTGGAGCCTGAAAAGGCTTCCTGTCGTTTTTCAACTTATGTACTGTTTTTTCCCATCTTATGTACCGTTTCTTATACTTTAGCCTCATGCACATAATGATCCTTTCCCCCTACACTGCCCAATTAGGAATACATGTCCCCTCTGGACATTGTTCACATTTACTCGATTTTTATTTATTTATTCCATTAATTATATCATGCGTACTAATACCACATCTGAATTACTCTGGGCACTGCATGATTTCTTTTCTCCACACCGTTATTCGTCAAACTGATCGGCGAACTACCTTTCTCAAAGCTAGATTTCACCCGCGAGTCTGTTCACCATGTCTATCCCCCACGTGACCGCTACTAATGTAACTGACTAAACGCGGCAGGAACCTCTCCGCGTCCTGTCCGGCGTTACGAGTGGATGAGCCTGGAAGTCTAACCTCCGTTTCAATCAGGTTAGTGGAAAACATGAACCACTACAGATTGTAAGCTACGTAGTAACTTAAACGTATACTTACAACATGCGCTTTTTTACTTTTTTTTTTTTTTTTTTTTTTTTTTTTTGAAAACCTTTATTGAGCCTTCACAGAGTAGTACACAGCTCGTCGCCTACAACCCAACCGGGCCGGCCGCTAAGAAAGTGCATAGGCAAATAAATATGCATTAATACAGTACATGCGGTCGTGAGGACCTAAGGATGAGGCTCCAAAAGGAAATTGTGGAGAAGGAATCGCGAATGGTCCATGCCAAATTATGAGGTTTTCGTTTTCTGTTTTATACCTAAGAAAAAGGAAAACATTCAAACTTCGGGAAAACACGTTGCCATCGACACAGGAAACTTAATGCCAGTTAGGTGGAAGTGTGCTTCTGAGTCTATTCCAATAGTGCTTGCACTTCTTGGTAGATACCAAGCAATCGCCCCATTCCGTTATACCGCCCCCTCCCAGTGTAGCCCCCCCCCCCACCATCAGGCCCTCCCCTCACGTTCACTCTTCCTCATCCGATTCTAGTGTGTCCCCTTCGGGGAGTGGCTCACAAATCTCACCCCGGTAAACATTCCATGGGGACCAAACTTTGTTCCACTTTGCCGGGCACCCCCTGGAAAAATACACCGCCCGCTCCGTGACCATGGCCCTATCCATATTCACACACCATTGTGAGGCCTTCGGTAGATCTGCCACCCCCCAGCGCTGCGCGATGTCCCTCTTAGCCATCATCATACCAATCGTCACCCAGAGGCGGCCATGTCGGGGCAGGTCAGTTGGTTCCCACACATTAAGAAGACAGCGACGTGGCTCTGGAAGCACGGAGACCTCCAGGACTTGTGAGACGGTGCGCATGACCTGACGCCAATATGTTTGTATAAGGGAGCAGTCCCAGAGTGTGTGTAGTAGTGTGCCCTCCTCCCCGCAGCCGCGCAAGCAGAAGGGGTCAGGGGCTCGCTGTATGTGGTGAAGCAATGTCCTGGTGTAGTATGTCCGGTGCAGAACTTTGAGTTGGATGAGCCTCATTCTAGAGGATATGCCCGCCTCTTTAGGGGATGCCAGTGCCTCATTCCATTCGTGTTCATCCATCTCCCCCACCTCCTGTTCCCATTTTCCCTTAAGAGGCGCTAGCGGGTCTGGGGAATTATTCAAGAGTTTCCGGTAGGTAAGGGAGGTGGCCTTTTCCACCATATAGTCAGTCAAGAGGCGATCCTCTAGCGGGGACGACTCTGGGAGAGTTGACCCCACCGGAATAACCGCCAGCAGAGCATGACGGACTTGAACATACCGATAGGTTTCATGTGGTCCCATTTCGTAGAGTTCCTTTAGGCGGTCGAACGTGATGACAGCCCCACGGTCCCACATGTCTCC
The DNA here is from genome assembly GCF_964263255.1 of Lissotriton vulgaris. NCBI lineage: Eukaryota > Metazoa > Chordata > Amphibia > Caudata > Salamandridae > Lissotriton > Lissotriton vulgaris. The sequence goes on from NC_141689.1 coordinate 1,944,862,459, forward strand.
CACTGTTGAGATGCCAATATCGTCCCAGCGGGAGAACCCCTTGCTGGTTCGAAGGTTGCCCAGGGCACGTGAATCCCAAAGCGGGGTGAGCTTGGTAATAGTATCCTTCCATCCCAGCGCAGCAGTGGCTGCATGCCAGACGGCTACCGTGATCTTAGTGGGCCCCTTCAACAACCTGAGTTTACGTTTGTCATAGAGCGGGGCCAGCAGGGTACCCGCCCCTAGCTGGGCCCGATCTGCCTGGAATGCAGGGTCCGATTGCGATGCGTGCAGCCATTGATTAATCGGTCTAAGCTGAGCCGCCCAGTAGTAAAGTTGGAGGTTAGGAAGTGCGATGCCTCCCTCGTACCAGCCTTTACAGAGCTTGGCGTGAGCTATCCGTGCTGGGCGATTGTGCCATAGCAGACCAGAGACCACCGCCGCCACCCTCTTGAAGTACCTGGGGGGCACCGCAAAGGGGGTGTTGTCCAGAATATACAGAAAGCGGGGCAGGGATTTCATTTTAAAGAGGGCTGCTTTTCCCAGCATCGTTAGCGGCAACCCAGCCCAGAAGCTCGCATCTCGCCTGAGGCGATCCAGCGGCGGCGCCAGGTTCAATCTTTCGAATTCCGCCGGGTCGCTCGTAACATGAATACCAAGATATTTAAAGGACGGTCCGGCCAGTCGCAGGGGGCAGTCCGCTTTTTTACTTTTGTAGCACATCGGCATTATCGTTATACCTCTGACACACGTAAGCTACCATGGAAACATGGTTTCCTTTTCACCCTTTTTTTGAACACGGATAGACCGGAACGCATGAAGGTGACCCTATAACAGTCACAAACCACCCCGCTCCCCCCCACACCTCCTAGTGTTTCCCCAGTACCACGCATGCTTTATGTCTACCCTCCACCACCATTTACAAGTTTTTCTTTTTTTTGAACTTCATTACAGTACCTCATCCCTGATGAAGGGGCAACATATAGCCCCGAAATGCATTGGAGTGACGCTAACCATTAAGTCAAGATGTTGAAAATGGAATAACTTAACATGTTTATGAATACAATAAATATGAATAATTCATAACCAACCAAGTCTGGAACCTCTATGAACCACAGAGGAATCACAGTGTGCACCCAAGGATGGGACCAGTGACCCACTGATCCCACAGTTTACGGTTATATTTCAACGTCACGGACACTTGACGTTACTTGAGTAGCACCTAAACCTAGCTAAACCACTCAAAATCTGACCAACCCGCTGTGCATCTATCCCAATAATATTGTCTGTTCGTGTGAGGCCAGAGACGAGTTTCTGAATATTGCATTTGATTGGTTATGCCAATATAGGGGTACAAAGGGATTATAGCCGTATAGGGGCATAAGGTCACAGTATCGATCAGGGTCCTAGATTAGAACGCAACAATTGCATACATTCCTTAACATTTCTACAAAGGAAAAAAGGCCTATAAGCAAGTATTCAGTTACATGCATACTCTTGTCATCGACTTAAGATGAAAGCCACGATTCCCACAAGACATGTTTTATTACAATCAAATTGCAACATAGAACTTTATTCACCCCCCAAAATTTTTGCAACAGGGGCTGGTGGGTGGGTCGAAAATTGCAGCTTGTTCCCTTGAGGGCTCACGAGCGACGAGTGGTACAGCCTTCAGAGCGTAGGAACAAGAGGACGCTTCCCTGGATTCCCGTGCCTTTTATCCAGCAGCGGGAAGGCGGGGCCGCGACCCTATCCCGCCCATGGGTGCTTGGACTTCCGCGCGGGTGTTTAGGACAACCTTTTTAGGCGACGGGGGCGTGCTCCGACCACGCCGCTATGTGCATATCGGCCGGGACACGCCCCCCCCCCTGCAACGGCTTCCCGGGGGATCAGGGCACCCATCCATACGTTCGGGGTGACCGAGTGGTCTCCCCTTTCCATATGGGCCGGGAAACCCGCCACCCCTTCCACCACCAATCCCAATGGGAGGAGGCAGACACAGTTTGAACTTTTGGAAGGCGGGGGGGCCACACGACCCCCCCGGCCGTATTTATTAAAATATGAAACACAATTTAAAACTTTAAATTAAAAACGTTTCATGTATCATGTACAAATTCAACTTCCATTACATTTGATGAAGACAGGTATTCAGGCTAACCTTAACAAATCTCTAATACAAAGATTTCCTAACCGAGTCTAACATCATGACAAATGCATTGCATATGAATTTGTACATCCTAACGTTAGGGGCCAACGGCAAGGTCTTAACCTGTGTCAGATCCCTATCACCAAATTCCCGCCCTCACGTGTGAGTGGTGCATGCGTAGAGGACTTTACCCTCGTAGCCAACTGTAACTTCCCTTGTCGTGGGGGCCCCCTTTCACTCGACGCCTTCTTAAGGTCGTCCGACTTCCCATGCGGGGTATCCGTAAGAAGGACAGCGTGGACTCCCCCCCCCTTTCCCCACACTCTCTTCCACAGGAGTGGATATCTGGCCCCAGGGAAATTCTGGGGAGGGGCATATAGATGTCTCCCCCTGGGAGGGGCCTATGGCCATCTCCCCCTGGGTGACCCATTCGTAATGGGTTCCTCCCCCCGTGGGAGGGGACAATGGCCGCCTCCCCCCGGGCGCTCCCATCCATAATGGACGGCGCCCCCCCTAGGGACCTTGAAATCACTGCTCACCGATCATGACCTTACCGCCACAGGCCAGATAGTTGACCGACTATCTGGCCCCCCAAACCTCCTATAGGTCATGTCTCCCACTCGCCAAGCTATCATGTCCCCTATCAATAAGTCATTCCCCACCCTGGACAGGTGTACCCCATCATCTGAATAACAGTGATCGCCCCAGATGCACCCATGAGACATGCTTTGAACATGAGCAGAGCGAAACAATTTCTCCATTTTATTGTTGACCCTCTTTACCGAATGGTTCAACGCTGTTGTGGACAACCCACCCCACCATACCCTCCTCGGAATCATGTGAGACCATGCTATTATACATCCTGGGAGCGTCTTTGCTAACCAACTAACTGCAGAAAGTATGTACTCAACTAAAGCTCGTCTGCCCAGTCTTACCAAGTCATTGCCCCCAATGTGCACTATGACTACAGATGGCGGTGACCTGTGCCGCCCTAGTAATTCTTCCACAAAACTTTGCAGTCGGTCAATACACAGGCCGCCCTTCCCATGGAAGGACACCCTGAACCCATATTCCTCAGATGTGTGGATCGCATCACCTGTCTAGAATATGTCCCCGGCCCGCCTCACGTATGAGTGGCCCACGACCCAGACCACACATCTTCCATTCCTTGTTCTTGAAGTGGTGGTTAGCTGACACTGGGCCGGTCCCAATTTCCGCCCTGCATCACAGGCTCGTGAAACTGTAATCCAAACAAAAGACAACAAGCGTGAGTGCACTTTTTCGGTAACTTACAACATGTGCAGCCGCACGTACCTCTTGAAACAATTCGAAGACCAGTGGCCTAACTGTTTTAACATTGTCTGCCTGCAGACCTCGGGCCGTAGCTTCTGTAGCGGCCCCTATCCTGAATGAATGGGTCCCAAAATCATTCGGGTTCAAGCCCGCCACTGCATTCTTGATTGCCAGCACCCTCTGAAACTGAAACTTTGTTAACGGGGTGCCGTCCGTATGTCGCAGCAAGGCCCCCCCACGTTGTCAACCTTTTTTTTAGGTAGGCCTCAACATGCCTCACTGAACAACAGGGACTACCTGGAGTGCGCTGCAACACAATGCTATTCCCCTGGGCCTCCTGGTCCGTCTTTGACCTGGCTATTGTGATCAGCAGAGAATCCCCCCTTACTTGCATGTGATCCCTGCGCAGACCCCCTTCCATATCTCTTTTGTTGGCAGCCACTAGTTCGCTCACCCGCAGGGCCCCATAGAATGCCAACGCGAACGCTGCCCGGAATAGTACAACCTCGCTAGGTGAGGAGCATGTCTCCTCCAGTTTAGCCAACAAGGAGGTCAACTTGTCAAACCCTATTGGGTGCCTGTTATCCTTTTTACACCCTTCTAAGCGCCGCCAGCTGCGCAGCGCCTTCCTGAATAGAAAGGAGTCAGTTTGGTCCCTGATCCCATGGAGCTGAGCCATAAATGATATGATGGCCTTATACTGACTTGCGGTTGCCGCCGACCGGCCTTCCTCATGAAGTGCCACTAAAAATTCGGTAAAGGACCCCTCCTGACACCATCTATGCTCCCATGCCGGGCCAAAAAGGCACAGTAAGAGTGGAACGCCCCTTCATAAGCTTTCCTTGTCCTGGGCGCTAAACTGGCTGCCACAAGGTTTTGTAGTCCGGGGCGCCGATTTGCCATAATGCTTCGGGAAATGGCGCTGCCACTAGCTCCGCTGAGGGTAAACAATCCCTGAAAGCCTGCATTTTGAAATGAGAGAGCGCATCAGCTGCATTATTCAGTACACCCGGCACATGTTTTGCCCTGAATTGTACGTTTAATCTCAAGCATTTCAGCACAATTTCTTTCAACAATCGCAATATCCATTTGCAGCGTGCTGCCTGCTGATTAATGCACTCAACCACAGTCATGTTATCGGACCAAAATACCACCGAGCGGTCTCTGAACTCCTCCGGCCATGCCGACAGAGCCACCCAGATGGGGAAGAGCTCTAGAAAGCCAATGTTACTCGTCAAACCGCTTGTTTCCCACCATGCTGGCCATCTTTGGGCCGACCAACGGTTTCCGAGGATCGCGCCAATCCCCACGCTGCCCGCCGAGTCGGTCCATAAGCCTAGTTCCGCCGACGAGGCCGGGGCTTTGCTCCAGACTACTCGGCCGTTGAAGTCCGCCAGGAATGCCAGCCAAATTAGCATGTCCTGGCGAACCTCTGCCGACAGTCTCGTATGTTGGTGCCCTTCCTTGAGGCCAACCATGGCCTGAGCAATGGATCGTGAGAAAGGGCGAGCCATCGGTATCACCCTTAATACAAAGTTAAGCTGACCCACTGTTTGCTGTAATTGGTGCAGAGTCACTTTCTCGTTCCGAAGACACTGCAACAAGGAAGCCCTGAATTTTGCAATCTTCTCCGCCGGCAAGTGGAAGCAACCCTCCACGGAGTCTAGTTCGATGCCCAGAAACTCCAGGGAGGTAGTCGGCCCCACCGTCTTACCTGGTGCCAACGGTACCCCGAAACCCCGCATGAGCACGCAGAAATCCTGCAATGCCCGTGCACAGTCCCGAGAGCCCGCTCGGCCGAGAAACAGGAAATCATCAAGATAATACATCACATGTTGGTGCCCTGTGGCCTTCGAGAACACCCACTCCAGAAACGAGCTAAACATTTCAAAATAGGCACACAAAATTGAACAACCCATTGGCATGCACATATCCATGTAGTATTTCCCCTGAAACGTAAAACCCAGCAAGTGCTGATCTTGGGGATGCACCTGAAGCAACCTAAATGCAGATTCAATATCCGATTTTGCTAACAATGCACCAGGGCCTAAGCGATTTAACATTACCACTGCGTCATCGAAAGATGCATACTTCACACTGCAAATGTCAGGATCGATCGCCTCATTGACGGAAGCCCCCTTTGGTGCCGACAAATTATGGATGAGCCTGTACTCCCCCGGGTCCTTTTTAGGCACTACCCCTAATGGGGAACACACAAAATCGGCCGTTGGTGGGCCACTAAAAGGTCCTGCAACCTGCCCCAAGCCAACCTCCTTGGTGATCTTTGTGGCTGCAACCACAGGGTTGTGCTGAACTGACAGTTGGTTCTTACATGAGGGGGCCCCCTGAAATTCACCCGCCGGGATCCTGAAGCCATATGAGAAGCCATCTCGCAGGATCCCGGCGGACGCATGATCCGGGTATTTGTTCAGCCACGGGGTCAAAGCCAGGGTATCTACGGGCGATGGTGTGGACTTCCGCGGCACAGTATCAATCCTGCTTTGTACCCCCTTTTCCTCCGGTACCATTGGCTCTGGATCGGCAGCTAGTTTCAGGGTGTGAGGTGTTACCACAACTAGAGCATGCATGCCTGAACCTACACGTTCCTTGCGGCCTGCTACACGTCCCCTTATTGAAACCCCAACACACTCCTCGCTTATTTCCGTTCCCGCCCGATCTGGGCTGAGACTTCCCCCCCCGTAGTTTGGTCGAAAGGGCTGAGGCTGTTTCTGTGGAAAGGCCCTGAAGCCGTTTGCGCTCGACCCTGAACCACCCGCTGATCCCGGCAAGAGCTGCGCATGCCACGATACAGTATCCAAACAATACCAAGTCAATGTATCATTAAACTCTTTCGCTTTTCTAAAAGCCATGTCATACCCTTTCCATTCTTCTCCTCCATACTTCTCATGGAAGCCTGTGATCCTGCTCTGGTAGCAAGCCAGGTCACTCAACAGTTCCGGTGTTCGTTCAGCGATAATCTCTACAAAAATAGAAAAGGTCCTGATCCAGTTCATCATAGACTCTTCGACCCTGAATTCGGCCATTTTTGCCCGCCATACACTGGGGTGCCATAAATCCTTCTGAGTCTTGGCATATTCTAACTCTCGATGATCAGACAAAAATGAAAACATGTTTATGTATTTATTAGCCCACACCATCTCCTTAGTAGCCATGGGAATATGTTGCGCCAAGCTTTCCCGCCTTGAGGGTACCGCGCCCTCCCCCATCATTGGGAGTGATCTTTTACCGGCTTCCGCCGCACCTCCAGCCGTGTCCGTCGACTTATTCTGGTTTTCGACAGCGACCACCTTCGCCACCTGTGGAGAAATAGAAGGCACGTTCGCTGTCCCAGCACCCCTTGTCTGCCGAAGCTGCTCTATAATCAGCCTAGCTTCTTCAGCTGGGTCTTCCACAGCCGCGGATCCCCCCGCTCCCTTCTTCAACCAGGGTAACATAGTCGCTAACTGAAGCGCTAGTTCGGGAGGCATTTGGTTGTCATCCAGCGGTGTGATAACCACAGGGATTGGCAATCCCCCATCCGGTGTGGGTACCGGGCTGGACGCTGGTGCTACTGGGACCAGTGGGACCTCCATCGGGACTGGGGCCTCGCTATGACCCGCTTTCCCCTTCCTCTTTTTTCCCTTAACCCCCCTGGGGTAATGTTAGGCAAAGCAGGCCCCACAATCCTCTTAGGTCGCCCTGAGGGCCTCGCTTGGGACTCCACTTGTTTCCGGAGGTCCACCAAGCCGCGACCCAGCTGGTCTACTTTACCAAATTTTCTGTCCATCGCCGACACTCGGTTCACCAGTGCGCGCAGCATTCATTCCATCTCTGAGCTCTTTCCACTCTTCTTGCCAGGCATATCTGCGTTCAGCTTTACCTCTGCCTGTTATCCAGCAGCATCTCGAACCCCAGCTACGCCTTGAAGACTGAAACAGAAAAAACAAGATTACACGTTCAAAAACTGCAGCTTGTTCCCTTGAGGGCTCATGAGCGACGAGTGGTGCAGCCTTCAGAGCGCAGGAACAAGAGGACGCTTCCCTGGATTCCAGCGCCTTTTATCCAGCAGCGGGAAGGCGGGGCCGCGACCCCATCCCGCCCATAGGTGCTTGGACTTCCGGGCAGGTGTTTAGGACAACCTTTTTAGGTGGCGGGGGTGTGCTCCGACCACGCCGCTATAGGCATACTGGCCGGGACACGCCCCCCACCCGCAACGGCTTCCCGGGGGATCGGGGCACCCATCCATACGTTCGGGGTGACCGAGTGGTCTCCCCTTTCCATTAACAGAAGTAATTTTTCTGATTTTTTTTGGGTGAATGGAAACATAGTTCAGGTTCGGAGACTTTTTTTAATGAAGAGAGTTATTTTCAGAGTAATGATTTGTTGCATGCAGTTGACACTAGTGGTCATGCTTATGAGGTTAGAAATGGTTGTCCTATTGACAAAGAGAAAATTGTTCCTAGAAATGCAGAAGAGGTGTTAGCTGATGACGTTTTAGGGAGACGTCCTAAAGCTCCAGGGTACACTTGGAATTGCAGTAGTATTTGTAGTATACGGCAGGAATCTATTGATTTTTCACACAATTTCTTACGTGAGTATACTAAGAAAAGTGTTAAAGAAAAGATTAAGGTGTTGCAAGGACTAGACCCTTGCAGAGTGAGAGAAAATAGTGGTTTGCAAGGTCATTCTCTTGCTTGTCTTTCTCAAAAAGTATGTCAAAGTGTTTTTCACCATTTCAGGATATTAGCAGTACATCATACTCAAATGAGGAAATTAGTCAGAACATTGTATTATGCAAAAAGTCCAGCACTAATGTTAAAAAAGTTGAACAGTGCTCTTTTGCGTGGATCTGTATCAGATGTAATGAACGTTTGTGATGAAATTCAGGTTAGTTACTTTGGTCCTGAGGAAGACAGTGCAGAAACTGATACATTAATAGAAAGCAATGTGGAAGAGAATGTACAACATTGTAGTACAGAAAATTTTGAGCAAGAAATTATGAAGTTTAAGTTGATTTCAGGTGAAAGGCCAAATTATTCTTGTATTTGTTGTCGATGAACTCATTATAAAAATCAGACTAGGACTGTAGATTTGTATTTAAAAAGTGAAAAGGAAAATAATAATGAGTGGAAGGATTTTGCAATTTATTTGTTGGTAATGAATTGTTTTGATTTGGGTTCTAATCAGCGTATTTATAAATATTGTTATAACAAATTAGACGAGAATAAAATGGCTGCTAGAGCTGTGCATAATAATCTTGAGTTGGTAAATATTCCTTCTGAACTGATGGATTTAAATACCTATGAGTCTATTCTTATTCAATGTGTGCATCCATTGCAGGCTATTGTTCGTATGGAGCCTAACACAGCCTTAATTGCCTCCTTGAGATTTACAGAGAGGATTAAAGGGAAGAGTTGTATATTTGCCTCTAGATTTAAAGAAAATTATTGAAACAATTGGTGTAGAAAATGTAGAAGATGAACCTCTAGTTATTCTTGTTAATGGTGTTCCTGCTAAGAGTAAGAAAATCTGCCAAGAATTAGTGGATATTAGGAAAGTGAAAAAGGCAACGTTGTATCTGTTAAAAATATTCAATACTATAAAAATGTGTATGTGGGAGAAGAAGAAATAACTGTAGAAGAAGATAGTGACTCGTCAACTGGACAAATTGAAAAAGTGGATGTATCCAGAACTGAAAAAATCTACGAACAATACAGAGTTCATCTACTTCATTCCAAAGAATACTATAGAGTTATTCCAAATGAAAGAAGCAAACGAAAGTCCCATTAGTGTATGGGAAGAAAGCTTGGAAGCTCGTTGTTTTCCTTAGTTGTTTCCAACAGGAAAAGGAGGACGATATGATGGCCGACATGTGCAGATTCCTGTATCTGAATACCAGACATGAATATTGTATGCAGAAGATCCAAGATTTCGAGAATGTGTTCCATATTTGTTTCATCTTTTGTTTGAGAGTGACTTGTCTGGACTTTCTTATGCAGTCAACCATATATTGAAAACAGTTGTACATCTGCAAAATGTTTCGGCAAAGGAATTAATGGATAAAGTACAGAAAGATAATGTTTTGTAATCTCAGCGGATTAATCTCATGGCATGTCAGCGTGGTACGGTATACACCTGTTACAACGCAACTTTTACAACTACCTACTATTACAACGCAACTTTTACAACGCATACCATTACAACGCATTGCGCTGGGGGGCGCTCTAGGATAGGGAATAAGTTTAATTTACTATCCAACACCTTCCCTAGTGTCCACGGGGACTGGAGTTGGAATAGTAAATTATACTTACCACTATCCAGCACCTCTAAGCGCTATGCGTTGTAATGGTATGCGTTGTAATGGTAGCATTGTAATGGTAGGTAGTTGTAATGGTATGCGTTGTAACATGGTACATCCGCGTGGTACTAATGAGTACTGGTACTGTCGTCATGGAGAACCTAAATATATGCTAAGGAACTTAGGAACTCCTACAAGGTTCCTTACTCTAAGCTGTACTGAATATGCTTGGGATGATTTACTTCAATTTCTTCGAGAGGCAAATCCAAATATAGTAAATATTGAATACAAGACACCTGGAGAATTGTGCTCTTTGGGTCCAGTTAATGTATGCAGGTATGTTAATCATAGATTTGAAGCTATGATGAATTTTATCACCAATAAAAAAAATCCTCTTGGAGAGGTTCTGGATTTCTTTTGGAGAAAGGAGTATCAAGCGAGAGGTGCCCCTAAATTCGGAACAGACTCGGATGATACTATGTTGCTACATGTGCTATACCCAAAAGCACAGAGGTAAAGGACTTAAGACAACAAGTCTTATGATTCCAAAGCCATCGTTGTGGGAAATACTGTCATCGAAAGTACAAATCTAAGGACAAATTCTAGACCAAATGTCATTTTGGATTTCCACGTCCTGTAATATCAAAAGGAAGAGTGAACAGTTTTATGTCATCTTTGTGACATACTATCACAAGAAAGTCTCCAAAAAATACCTACAACTTAAGAAGAAATGAAGAGTCAAAATACATAAATGACTCCAACCCAGTTATTTTGTCCATGTGGAATGCTAACATGGATATTCAATATGTTGCAGACAATTCCATTGCTGTTGCTCGATATGTAACATACTACATAACGAAATTGGAAAAGACGGAATTGAAGGAAATGTGGGTAGAGATTTCCCACAAGAAGAGTCTGAGTAAGAAATGATATAGTTACAGTTTGAAGATGTTATCTCATCGAGAAATTGGAGCGTACGAATGCTCGGATAGTTTATCATCTGCAAGTCTATACTCCAAATCTAGAAGAATCATTTGGGTGAGTCTAGGTCTTGTTGCAACAGGAAATCGAGTACTTAAAACTGTTCAAGAAATTGAATATTTAGCTGAAAAAGAGCCAGAAAATACAGATATTGTGAAAACAAATTTGTTGGATACATATTATCCAAATAGAAATCATCATCTTGAGAATATTTGTCTCTATGAAGTGCTGCAAAACTATATTTTCAAATGGAATATTACAGAAAACATCAATAATGGTATATGTGCCGTGATAGGTTCTGAAGGATGTTTGGTGAAGCAAAGAAAAGGACATTTGATTAATCACCGTAAACTGAGTTGCGAAACTCCTGAAAAACGGGAATTTTACTATTTAGCTCTTTTGCAACTTTTCAAGCCGTGGCGTTCAGAATTGGAATTACTTGGAGATTTTGAGAGCTATGAAGATTCGTTCAGCGCAAGTAAAGATACCATACAATGTCCTCTTTTTGCTAATTATATGAAAATGTTGAAAAACTAAACTGAGCAAGAACCTACAATTGCACCTGAAATTGCTAGAGACAGTTCTCAAGACAGTCAAACTTCCGCTCCGTTGAGTCTGGATCCACTAGCAGAACCAATTGTTCAAAATGAAGCAGCAACTGCTATGGATGAGGTGGAAACAGCAATGTATCAAGCTCAAGAAGATGTAACAAACCTAGGAAACTAGGAAGAACAACTAAATGTTGAGCAGAAACAAATATATGACCAAGTGAGAGAACAGATTGACCATGGATTACTTCATGAATAGAAAGAGTGCTGTTGCTCATTATTTCAACTTATCTGAATGTACGTGAATGGACAAGCTGGAACAGGAAAACGTTTTTTAATTAAAGTAATTACAACTTATCTACAGAAAACAACTGAGTCACATTTGTCTTGTGTTGTCACTGCTACAACTGGGTTGGCAGCACACAATATTAAAGGAATGACTATACATCGTTTATTAATGTTACCAGTAGCGCATGAAAACAAATTGGAATACCACAAGCTATCTGGAGAAGCTTGTTGTGAAGTTTCAAGAGTCTTGAAGAAAATGAAACTTGTCATTATTGATGAGGTAAGTATAGTATCAAACTTAATGCTTGCCTTTGTGCATTTAAGAATGCAGCAAATTGTTAAAACACGTTTTTGGAGGTCTACTACAACTTACTCCTGTAAAAGGACAACCAATGTTTAAAAGACTGACGCGTAAAGATACCAGAAAGTCTTTGGGGAGCATTGGAAATGCTAATATTTGGTAATATTTTGAGTATACGGAACTTATTGCGAATGGTGTGAAGTCAAAATATCGAGTTTTTAATATTGACTAGACATAATATCGAGTAAAAAATATAGAATGGACATAATATCGACTAGAACATTTTAATATTGAATAGAATGGACATAATATCGAATCAAAAATATAGAATGGACATAATATCGACTAGACATAATATAGACGACAAAAATATTGAATTTAAGGTAAGTTAATATTCATTTTTATTTTTTGTATATTATAATTCTGTAGCGGGTTGTGGGTTTATAGGGGAATAGGGTGGGAAGTAATTTAATTATAATTAATTTAATTATTATTCTATTTATTGGTATTTATTTGAATTAATTGTTCATTAATTATTAATTGGTAATTAATTAAATTATAATTGGTAATTATTATTAATTGATTAATTGATAAATATATTCATTTTAGTCATTTATTTTCTGTAGCGGGTTGTGGGTTTATGGGGGAATAGGGTGGGAAGTAATTTTATTATTATTAATTAAATATGTAATTTAATTGTTGGGTATTTATTCAGAATTAATTGTTAATTAAATATTAATTGGCAATAATTAAATTATAATTGGTAATTAATTTTAATTGATTAATTGATAAATATGTTAATTTTTAGTAATTTATTTTCTGTAGCAGGTTGCGGGTTTATAGGGGAATAGGTTGGGAAGTAGTTTAATTATATTTATTTAAATATGTTAATTTAATTATTGGTATTTATTTAGAATGAATCGTAAATTAATTATTATTTATAATTAATTAATATATTTTGAAATGTATTGTAATTGATTAATTGATAATTATGTTACTTTCATTAAATTAATTTCTGTAGTGGGTTGTGTGATTTTAGGGGAATAGCTTGTGATGTAATTTAATTGTAAGTAATTACTAAGGGTGGGCGTAGTTCGCGAAGAAGCGCTACGCGAAGCTACGCGAAGTGCACTTCGCACTACGCGAACTTCACGTAGCACTATGCGAGCTGCGTAGTAGCATGTTCGCACTGTGCAAGATGTGTTTTCAATGATTGCACAGTGCGGGCAAGCATCTGGCACTGTGCAATCATTGAAAACGGCATCTTGCACAGTGCGAGCTGTCCAATGTTTTCCCTATTGTTGCACTCTCTGGATTTGGAATAGTAATTTTTACTCCTACGCTATCCAATGCTTACTCTACTGTTGCACTCACTGGAGTGGGAATAGTAATTTTTACCCCTATGCTATCCAAGGCTTTCCCTACTGTTGCACTTACTGAAGTGGGAATAGTAAATTTTACCCCTACGCTAGCCAACGCTTTCCCTACTGTTGCACTCTCTGGAGTGGTAATAGTAATTTTTACCCCTACGCTATCCAATGTTTTCTCTACTGTTGCACTCTCTAGAGTTGGAATAGTAATTTGTACTCCTATGCTATCCAACGCTTAACCTACTGTTACACTCACTGGAGTTAGAATAGTAATTTAAACCCCTACGCTATCCAACGCTTTCCCTACTGTTGCACTCACTGGAGTGGGAATAGTAATTTTTACCTCTACGCTATCCAATGCTTTTCCTACTGTTGCACTCTCTGGAATGGTAATAGTAATTTTTACCCCAACGCTATACCATGTTTTCCATACTGTTGCACTCGCTGGAGTGGCAATAGTAATTTTAACCCCTACACTATCCAACGCTTTCCTTACTGTTGCACTCCCTGGAGTGGGAATAGTAATTTTTACACCTACGCTATCCAACACTTTACCTACTGTTGCACTCTCTGGAGTGGGAATAGTATTTTTTACCCCTAGGCTATCCAACGCTTTCCCTACTGTTGCACTCTCTGGAGTGGGGAATAGTATTTTGTACCGCTACGCTATCCAACGCTTTCCCTACTGTTGCACTCTCTGGAATGGTAATAGTAATTTTTACCCCTATTCTATCCAATGTTTTCCATACTGTTGCACTCGCTGGAGTGGGAATAGTAATTTTAACCCCTACGCTATCCAACGCTTTCCTTACTGTTGCACTCTCTGGAGTGGGAATAGTAATTTTTACACCTACGCTATCCAACACTTTACCTACTGTTGCACTCTCTGGAGTGGGAATAGTATTTTTTACCCCTACGCTATCCAACGTTTTCCCTACTGTTGCACTATCTGGAGTGGGAATAGTATTTTGTACCGCTATGCTATCCAACGCTTTCCCTACTGTTGCACTCTCTGGAGTGGGAATAGTAATTTTTACCCCTACGCTATCCAATGCTTTCCCTACTGTTGCACTCACTGGAGTCGTTTCAGTAAATGTAACCCTTTCGCTATCCTACGGTAAAAATATTGTATATGTTTTGTGAATAATTTGTATATATATATTTATATGTATTAAAAGTATATATTTTTGAAAGTTACATTAATTATTTCTCAATTTTACATTTATTTAAGTATTTTAAATATGTTTAAATTAATTTAATGTATGATTATATTACTTTTAATTTACTTTAAGACATTTAAATAATTCAATATTTTGACAGTCTATACTTTTTTACACTCGATATTTTGCAGTCGATATTTTTATACTTACCTGTTTTAAGATAGGAAGTCGATATTTTTGCTGTCGATATTTTGACCTCGATATTTTGTCCTCTTGATATTTTGTCTGTCGATGTTCTATTAGTGATCCATTGCGAATGTGCGGCAGGCAAATGATGCTGATTATGGAACTGTTCTTCAAGATATAAGAATTGGAAAAGTGACTAAACATTGCAAACAAGCGTTACAGAGAAGATTACTTTCCAATTTGTTTCCAAATGAAATTATTGTTCCTGAGAAAATATATTTGAGAATAGCAAAAAACAAATCTGTAATTTTCTTAATGCCAACACTGCGTGAATGTTCTATATTCAATGAAGAAATTTTAAAGTTGGAAAATTAAGAAATCATAAAATTGAAAGCTATTGATAAAATAGAGCATGAAGGAATCCCTATTATTTTGACAGAAAAGTTGAAGAGGAAATTAGATTCTTTTGAATAATCAATAAGTAAAACTGCTGGTTTAGAAAATAATTTATATGCATGTGTAAACTGTAGGGTTATTTTCCGACGTAATTTGAATGTGGAAAAACGTTAAATAAATTGACCAATGGGTAAAGTTGTTGATTTTGTTAATTACATAAATAGAGATTGTATTGAATTTTTGAAAATTAAATTTGATCAAATTGAAGAAGCACAACAATTTAGTCGTTGTTCAGCTCGGTTTTTGCTTGTAAAGATTTGGATGTTCGCAGAAAACAGTTTCCTGTTTCTTTAGCGAATGCAGTGACAATTTGTAAATCTCAAGGTTTAAGTGTAGATAGTGCTTTAGTGAATATTGGAAGTACTGTGTTTAAAGAGGGTAAGGCATATGTTGCTTTGTCTTGAGTCAGAACTTTATCTGGATTGTACTTGATTGATTTTGATGAGACAAAGATTAGTGCAGATGCAAATTGTGTTAAAGGGTATAATAGATTAAGAAGAGAATATGCTCTCAATGTAGGTCAGTATCCTGTATTTGAAAAGCATGTGGTAGGTCCAAAAAGAAGATATGAGAATATCTGTAGTGAAGTTGTAGAGAAAGAAAAAAAACAAGATGAAGCTGTGATTGCAAGCAATAAGAAAAAGGACACTATTGAAGATGTTGTTGGTTATCAGTTTGAAAATAGTTCTGGTGTCAACTGCTATGCTAATGTAGTTGTTAATGTTGTTTTTTTTCTTGAGAGTTTGCAATAGCAAATTGTTGAAAAGTGGGAAAAAAGATTATGTTAGTTGTATTCTGTTTATGAGAAATGTAGTAGTGATAAAAGTAAAATAAAAAGTGTTTCTGATATTCGAAATGTATTGGACATATGTTCTGGTTGTACTCAATTTATTGGGGAATATTCAGCAAGATTGTCAGGAATTTCTAATGTATATGCTTGTTGAATTGGAAGATGAAGGTATAGATATTGAACATCTTTTTGGCCTTTCTTATAAATGGCAACATGTCTGTGTAAATTGTTTGTTTACATGTAGCACTAACATAGAGACTGAACGGTTTATAAATTTGATTTTACCATACTGTGAATCAGTGTCTTTTAACAACCTAGTTAGAGGAGCAAGTCAAAACATGGAGTGCAGGCAATGCAAATCACAAATGTCATCAAGATTATGTCTAGAAAGATATGGACGGTATGTAATTTTAATGCTGCAATGTTGTAGAGCTGATGGAAGAAAATTGGAAACTTTAAGTAAATATTTTATAGCTACTCAAGTATCAATATCAGGAAGAACTTTTGTAGTTGTAGGAATTATTTTTGATGATGGTCCTTCTACAACATCTGAACATTACACTGTTTATTTAAAATGTCCGAAAGGTTGGATATACTGTAATGATAGTCAATTAGTTTTTAAACAACGTTTGCCATAAGAGTTACCAAATTGTTACCTAGTATTTTTAAAGCCAAAATTTTAGGAGCAAAATTTGGCCTTTCAGGATTACTGTTGTTAACATAGGCTAGTCTGGTGTTGTTCAGTTCTTTGTGAATGAGGGTGAGGAGCTTGAAAATGATTCTCTTGTTGACGTTGAGGCAGTGTAGTTGTATGAGGTGGTGGGTGATGTCGCTGCAGCAGGGGACATTGATGATCAGTCGGGCGGAGGTGTTTTGGATTTGTTGTAGTCGTTGTAGGTGTTTGGCTGGAATTCCTGTGTAGTTGTTTGGCTGGAAATCCTGTGTAGAGTGTGTTGCCATAGTGTAATCTGCTGCTAATGAGGGCCTGTGTCATTGTTCTTCTTCTTTTGGTTAGGATCCACTTGTAAATGTTGCGGAGCATGCGTAAGGTATTGTAGCAGTATGAGGAGATGGTATAGACTTGCTTAAACATGGAGAGGGAGGAGTTGAGGATGAATCCTAGGTTGTGTACCATGTGTAAACATGGCTTTAGAACAGCTTGCTGCAACGTACCAGTATGGTATTGAATAGAAAGACATGCTTGACTAGTAGAAACCAGAGAGTTTTAGGATTCAAAGAGATCATATAATTCTCCATAAAATATGTCACAGAGAGTGTTTTCAATTACTCTTTTATGTTTGGGACAGGATAAATTTGTGTGTGTAGTTTTTCTTCTCTATGTAAATATGTCCTCATCATACACAATACTTTGTATTGAAGTGTTGGACATCCATATAAATAATTATATTGATATAACCTTATAAAGTACTAAAACTATAATGTTGGAATGGTATTAGACAATGGTATTTATATAATATTTTTTTAAGGCCAATAGATGATAAACCTAGTTTTGTTTTATGTATTAAGAAAACTGATAAAATGAAGTGTTTATCTTTTTGTACAAGGACCTACAACATAAGAAATTGATTATGGAAAGAGAACAGAACAATATCGAGGACAGTTTGGAAATTACCAATAGTCTAATAGAAGAACTAAACGTACCTCTCACAAGTAGCAAGAGTGAAAAACAAGAAATTAGTGCTGCAGATATGAGCTGCGATTTCCTAGACAAAAGCTTAGATACTTATTTTGTGGAAGCATTAGATTATATCGATTTTTTCGAACATTTAAATTCCGAAATTGTTAACCAGGAAATTGATGTCAATGAAATACCCGATGAACTTCTTTTAAAAGCTCTGTTAACTTATGAGATATTAGAAGAAAACATTTATTGTTTTATAATAATAATGGTTTGAGCACTATATACTAATGCATTCACTGTAGTAAAAGTAAAGCACTTATAGATTCACGTATACATTCTTTACATTATTCTATTGATTCAATGTATGCAAAGTAGGTCTCAGGGCATGGACTGCTTCAAACCCCTATACAGTATGCATGTACTCTTCTATGCACCTGCAAACTTGTCTTTTAAACCTGGAATTGCCCAATGTGTATCCGTACCTTTCCCTCCAAACACTCTACCACTGCTTTTCAGTATTGTAGTGAGCCATTCAGCAGTATGTGCTTATATATACACTGTTCTAAAAGTGAAGCACTTCTACATTCAGCTTGATACTCTCCTTGCAGAACTGTAATCATTCGGTCAGTACCTAAGTACTCATGCAGAAAAGTAGGTGTTACAATATAGACTGCTTCAAACCCCTATAGATTCTGCATGCACTCTTCCATGCCCCTGCAATGTTGTCTTTTAAACCTTCAATTCCCCAGTCTGTATCCTTACAGTTCCACTGAACACTCTGATACTGCTGTTTCAGTATTTTTGTGAAATATTCAGCAGTATGTGCTTATCTATGCACTGTACTAAAAGTGAAGCAGTTATACATTCAGCTAGACACTCTCCTTGCATAAGTGCAATTATTCAGTCAGTACCGAAGTACTCATGCAGTAAAGTAGGCCTTATGGCATGTACTACTTCAAACCCCTATAGACTATGCATGCAGTGTGCTATGCACCTGCAAACTTGAATTTTAAATATTCACTTGCCCAGTCTGTTTCCTTACACTTCCTCCAAACGTTCTGCCACTGCTGATTCAGTATTGTACTGAGCCATGCAGCAGTATATGCTTATCTATGCACTGTGCTAAAACTGAAGGTGTTATAAATTCAGTCAGGCATTCTCCTTGCAGAACTGTAATCATCCAGTGAGTACCCAAGTAGTCATGGAGCAAGGTAGGCCTTAGGCCATGGACTACTTGAAACCCCTATAGACTCTGCATACAGTCTTCTATGCACCTGCAAACTTGTCTTTTATACCTTCAATTCCCTAGTTTGTATCCTTACACTTCCACCAAACACTCTGTCACTGCTGTTATAGTTTTGTAGTGACTCATTCATCAGTGTGTAGTAATCCATTCACTACATTAAAACACTAATGGGCAGAAATACAATAACTGGCACAACCCCAGAGATATGCCAGTTATTGTGCACTGTGACACCAACACCATGGATGCGCCGCATTTACAATGCGGTGCACCATGGGGCAAAAACAGCACATATATGTGATGTATCTGTTTGCTTGAGCTGCATTGCAAATGCAAGGCATCTCCAGCAATGCTATGGGGGCCCTATGCTCAGAATGCTGTGTCAATCCTTATGCCTGCTTCAAGCAAGTGCAGGGTTTTGACGCAGCATGAACTCAAAAGTGTCAAAGTGAAATCTTGTAGATTTCACTCAGCCACTTTTAGGAAGTGTTCCTGTGCCGGAACGCCCCCCGTGTAGGAATATCTCCTTCTGGTACAGGAATTTACACTGTGACGCACCTCCCAGATGCGTCACATTGTAAATACCACACGCATTGCACCACCGCTGCGTCAGAAAAAGGATGCAATGGCAGCGTAAAAGAGGCACAAGGAGGTTGCCCCTAACACTTACAATTCACCCAGGCAGTTTCACCAGCAGTGCAGTGCAAAGGGAAGCATAGGTTTGTAACATATTTATGCATATATGTTACATTCAAGCGCTTTGGAAGTACTACAGTATACTATAAGTAAACACCTTATAGATTTATACTGTTGAATTCCTTATAGTTCTGCACTTTCACATTCACCATACACTAGTAATGTATTCATTCATTCATTTAGGCACTACACATTCATTCGAACAAAGTTTTACACACTATCATAGAAATATATCTCTTTTTTTGACCACTGAAGGTAGTTCTGAAAAGAACTGGTTTTTGTGTTTTTTGAAGTTTTGTATTTTTTGGGGATTTTTTGAACAGGTTTTTTTTTTAACGAAAAAAATGAAACTGCAACCAAAAAGGTGTCCAACAGGAACAAATAAATAAAAAAAAATTAAGAACGTGAACAACGGTGCTCCTATTTCCTCCGGATAATCAAGTCTATCGATTGTTCAGCATAACACAAAAGCTCATTGCAACATTTCCAATGTATGTCAAGATCCGCAAAATAAGGTTCGATATTTGGGTGTGGACTGGTGGTGCAGTAGATTTGCTTTGAACAGGAGGTGGAGGATTGTCCCGCAGCCTTTGTGTGCAACCTCTTGCGTAATTATTAGGGTGCAGAGTCTTTACATAGCGCACCATGCTCGCTGTTCTGGAAGAATATTTTTTGCTGGGGTCGCACCTGGAAAGAGTTGTGTCACATATTTTACATGTGACTTTTGGGGCATTGATCTTTATTTGATGTTCAAGGAAGGTGAAAAATGTCCATATCACAGCCTCTTTCCTTTTTTGCTGAGGCTTCTCTGCAACAAATTCCTCCTCTGAAGAGTGCTCAGAAGAGGACTCCACAAGTACAGCCATACTAAAGTTTGGTTCTAAATTGACTGGAACTCCACAGAAGAGATGGTTCTCCTGAGAAAGTCAAAGATGAATGATTAAAATGGGTGGGGTCTTTCAACAGTTGGAATAGGAAGTCCTATGAACCAATCAAATCTGTTGTTTTAAAGTCACATGGCTTCGCGTATGCTTACGGTGCACTCACGGAGCGCGTACGGACGACGTACCGCCGCCATTTCCGTAATTGCTTTTAAAAGTAATATACGCTTATTAAAAGTAAAAAAAAACTATGTTCATGACCATCCCAGATAATGTATTCCCTTAATATTTACATTAAGTACATAAATATATGTTTTTAAACAATTAAAAACTTTGGCGCGTACGCGTACGGGTCGCCGTCCATGATATCACACGGAAGCGTTAATGCAACGCGTAACGTCAAAACGTAGTCGTAACTTATGTATTTCTCCCCAAAACAAGGAAAAAGGAAATATATAGAAATGATTTTAATATATCGAAGAAAAAAAAATAATAAAAAAGGTATTTTTTAATTTTGTTTTGTTGTTATTTTACATTAAGAATATGAAATATAACTTAAAATATAAAAAAACTATAAATAATTATAATAAAACTGTTGGAAAGTAGTATAAAAAGAAATAAATATAATAATGAATACATTTAAAAATTATCATTAACAAAACCTTTGAAATTCACAGAAAAAAACATAGGTTTCACACACATTATAGTTAGGAATTAGCATTTAAAAACTTTTGAAATTCACTGAAAAAAACTTGGGTTTAACACGGTATAGTTAGCTGGACATTTCACTCGTACAAATCCATTGAAATTCCCTCGTTATAGTTAGTTCAGCTAACTATAACTTGCGCGCCCGCAATGCACTGTTGATGACGTCACATATTACATCACTGATGACCTGGTCAGTGACATCACTCATGACATCACTGATGACATCCTAAATGACCCAGCTGCAGTGCTTGCATTCAGAGTTAACAAAACGTGCGGCTCAAGCAAAATCAATTGCTGCAATGGCAAATCAGAGTTTACATGCTTGTCAAGGAACCATGATGGTAACAAGCGCACTAGGTTCCGGAGAAGATCTGCCTACCATCCCTAAGGAAAGCACGCTGGGTCTAGTTCCTGCAATAAACTTTCATGCAAGGTAAACCAGTCTATTTAATAAATATAATACAAAGTTCATGGAGAAGATGAATACACCTATTAACAACACAACAGATGCTTGCATGAAGCTAGCAAAAACAACCCCTTGTTTATAAAATGGACAACAGCACCAGCAGGTGAGCTCTCTGACTCTCCAGCTCTAACCGAACTTCAGGCCTCTGTATCACGGAAGACTTCTGAGTCATCTCAGCTTGGACCCAAGCATTATCAAGCCTCCCAGCCTGCTAGCTCTGATGATAACCTTGAATCAAACCTGCAACAGAATGTCCAGGAGGACCTACTGGTCTCTGCACAATGCAACATTAAAACAATGCTAAACATTATGCTGAATGAAATCAGAGATCTTAAGGCCTCTCAAGCAATTGTAATATTAGCTTTTCATCAGAGGCCATGCAAAATTGAAGAGACCATGATGCATTTCCTAGAAAGGTTACCGGAAGCCGAATCTAGAATATTTCAATTAAAGGACCAAATCACCCTAATGAAGGAAGAAGTTAGCCAGATCAGGAAGCATAACTCCTTGAAGGAGTAAAACATTGAAGAGTTAAAAAACCACTCACAGCATTCCAACCTATGGCTAGTGGGGATATCAGAGGGTTGTGAAGGCCCTCACTTAATTCAGTGGGTAGATTCTTTCTCAAAGCCTCATGTCTTGCCGATTATTCAGGGGACCAGACTATTATACGTTCACATTGGGTTCCATCACTACCCATTGCAATTTCGAAGTTGCCAAGTACCATTTTAGTGAACTTTGATAACTTTCATGTTAAATAATGTATATTTGCTAAGGCCATTGTGAAGAAACTGTTTTCAACACCAGAAATACCCCATTGCCAAATTTCCTCTGATATGTATGCTGCGGCAGCTCGCCTCTGAAAATAGTTTGTAAAAATGCTATATCTGTTCAAGGCACCAGAGGCTCAATCTAAGCTAAAGGTCTTATTTTAAGGGCAATTTCATATGTTTACGTATCTAGCAGATGCTCAGGAGCTCCTTCATAAGATCTCAAATTGATCAGCTGCATGAATCATGTATATGCAGGTGCCCTGGGGATCTGGGGTATAGGCTACTGGTGTTGATGATAATGGTATTGCCAAGCTGCATGTTCTGTCAGGATGCTCGGAATTTCTGGTTATCCAGGTTTTTAATTGTGTGGAGTACCGGAGGAGAGGGAGGGAGGCTAAGTACCCTCTGCGTGTAATACCATGGCACCCGGTGAAGGTCAGAGTGGCAAGAGCTGTATTTAGGGCTATTCCCTTCTTGCTGGCGCTAAGGGTTCTTTGTTCATGTGGGGGGTCTGTAAAGGTGCTTGTATAGTATAAAAGCGCATTATCATTATTGAACATGAACTTCCAGATACCTGGTTTACAGGAGCAATCATGAATAGCAAACTTCAGGTGTGTAGAAGTGTGACATCAAACAATGTACAAGTCAGAAAGCATTTTGTCAGAAAAGTTGTTAGTCTTGGCTGGAAGGAGCAACTATTGCCTGAATGTATTCATAACAGGTAAACATTTTAAATTATTACCCATAATGTGAATGGGTTGTCCAAAAAGCAGAATAATGAGGTCATGTTAAAGTAGTTAACCTCGTTTAATGCTGAGGTGATCTTCCTGGAAACGCAGCTCAAAAACGGCACACACAGATGATACATTCCAGGGAGAAATTCTTTGGCATTTTATGCCTCTGCAGGCATATCAATTCGTGGGTTGGCCATACTGCTTTCAAATTCTATAGCTTGACAAATTAAGGCCATCTTAAGGGATCACAAGGACATGTGGATTCAGGTCAACACAAGAGTTGTGAGGTTTTTTATTGTTTCAACAATTATGGCCCCCTAATGGATGACTATGGGGTCCTTGAACAAATGTACAACTTGACATTACAGACATAGGGATCATTAGTAATGGGGTGTTTAACATTATACGAGACTTAGGATACGATACACAAAATAGGGATAATGTTGTGTAGTTCCTACCAATCCGTAGGATCTGTGCATTGTTTGGACAACATAAACTAAGGGCTTGTGTCTAGACTGATATCAGACACCCTGCAGCATATGTTGGCCTATAGACCAGGTAGCTCATAGTGCCACTGTAAGCCCCCCTAACCTACCAGGGAGTAAATTTGTTACTGGCAAATACTGAACATGACAACGCTGACCCCACAGTGATAGTGGAAACAGTACAGAACCTTTCACGCACTCACACATGTCCACTTATACTCAGAGAAATTTACAGAGAATACACAGTGGGACGTTTTTAATAAATTAATTGAACCAACATTATTCTTGCATAAAAAAAGTGTGCTGCAATGATTAGTAGACAGAAGCAGATAAACGTGATAACAAGCACCAAAAGCATAAATAGTAGATATAGTTCTACCAAGGTGTTGAAACAATGAATATTTGCAGGCACATAAAACAAAGCAGTCATCTAGTGTACTACCTCAATTTGAACCCCACTCTAAGTGTACCTAAACTGTTTGTAGGTGTAAAGCCAAGAATCCCCCCCAAGGGACGAACCAACCCTATTACCTTATGGGGTAGAGTGAAGACCCCATCTTGGTCACGAACCGGACACTCCTCACGAGATGTCAGACTGCTGCGTGGTGATTTCTCTGCATGCAAGGACCTTAGTGTCAGCGGAAGTGCCTCCTCTGCTAATCTATCAGGATGCTCATCTTTTATAATGGAAAGCAGCCTAGCAATGTGCATATGGATTAGTGATGTTATGGATATGTAGACAGCACTGTCGCACCATGAAAGAAGATAGTGGTGACATTTGTACATAGTGTGAAACAAGACCTCGTACATGAAGTTCAGGGCATTGTGATAATGTTGTGCGAAGGTAGATCCAAAAACAAGTTTAGTTTTAGAGAAACAAACTCATCATTGTTGTGCATGCAAATTTGTGCAAAAGGTCACAGCTGAAAATGTTTTTTGACAATGAAAGAAATAAGCTGCTTCGCTACATGGGCCTAACTTGGGAACATAACAATAGGAGGCAGATGGAACCAAAAACTGCTACGCTTCCCAGTAGAATCAAACAAGATCTAGCCTTGGTTGATTCCTGACAGTTAGCCCACCCCAATTTTCCCAATACACTTATTATTCCTTGAGATTCCAGTCTGCTTCTCGCCTAGACTTTTTTCTCGTGACACGTTCATTAAAAAAAGGGTACTGTTGAGATAAGAGCTAATCCCTTTTCAGACCATTTAATAGTCTCCATAGTCATACTTTTCTTAAATGAAATAGAGGAAGAAGCCAAGATGGCAATTTAACAAGGCTCTGCTTTATGATCAAACCTGGGTTAGAGATGCTAAACAATTTATTCTTGACTTTAAAAAAATAAACATTAATTTTGCTCCTCCCTTTATGGTTTGGGAAGCCTTAAAATCCGCCTTAGGGGACAGGTAATTTCGTATAAAGTTCAGCCCATGTAGATAGGATTCAGGGGCTACAGAGAGCAGTAGATGATGCCTGTAGCCAGCTTTTAAGATCGCTGGAGTGTTCTGCTCCTATGGCAACTCACCAGCCTTTACAGGATCAGCTATTAAAGGCAGAATAAGAACTCAGGGATATTTTCATACTAGAGCAAATTTTGGGTGGCAGAGCCTACCAAAAGAAGCTCTATGAGGAGAGCCAACAAGTAGGGGAATTTCTGGCTTGGGCAGCCAAGACTCAGAGGAATAAACAAACAATCAATAAAATCAGAAATCCCGCCACAGGAGTAATGAAGACTGAAAACACAGAAAAGCTGGGGTGTTTTCTTTATCATTAAAGGCATATTTATAAAGAAGCCAATCGTATTTTGGAGCAAGATTTAGAACAGTATTTTAATGGGCTGCAGCTCCCACAAGTCTCAGACATTCTAAAGCATGCACTGAATTGTAAAATAGAATCTCAGGAAGTAACCATAGCTTTAAAAAATATGGTCAATGCTAAGGCGTGTGGAGGGATTCTGTAATGATGAAGTCCACAAGTGATCATATAGTTTAATGATGGTTTATTTCAGGATGGTTACAAGATGATAAGTAGATAGGAACAAGACCACAGGGAGACCCCACCAGGAGCAGCCAGCATGCTGCTCAGCCCAGCCAACTGTGGCTATTTGACTCCCAACATTCTGTGAAGTGACATCACGTGAAAATACCTCAGAGAGGGAAGGCATAACATGGGAGTCAAGATACAACATATCCCCCTTTTTCCTTAATAAAAAAAAACAATAGAGAGAGGTGAAATAGAGCAAACAGAACCGTGAAACACCAAAAGAAGAGCAACAAGAATGAAGTAGAGGGAAAACCCATAAAAGAAGGGCAGCGAGAGATAACAAGAAACAGAGAAGAAAGGAAAGAAACATATAAACCATCTTCCCTTCTTACACACCAGAGAAGAAGTAAAGAATCAGCAACGTAAGAGAAAAGAAGGAAAGAAAATACAACACACAACTCCAAAGCACACCCACTGGCCAAAACAGGAATGAATGGAGCCGGAAAATGGAAAATAAAAAGAACACAGGACTACAGGCTGCGAGAAATGCAGATAAGAGAAACATGTCAGGAAAGGACAGAAAATATCAGAGTCCACAAGAGACACGAGAAGAAGACTTCAGTAAGAAAATGGAAAAGAAGAAACAAGCAAGAAAGATGAGTAAAAATAAAGGTTTCCCATCTAAACACCATTATCCTTAAGCAAAGACAAATATGAAATGCAAAGATAACAGTGCGAAAATAGTAACATAAAATACAATAACACCAGAACATATTTAGCAATAAAAGCGTAAAAATCTGTCAGTAAAATAAACCATAAGCCAAATATGTGAGCAAAGAGACACAGTGGACAGTAGAAATTTAAATGTGATAAACACCACATATGATTAGGTATTAGGGTGGGAACCCGTGTAAATGCATAAGGACTATAGCCTTTGCATAACTCCCTTGAAAAAGGGTGAAGCTGACAGAGTCTGGGTAGGAACCCAAAACATAATACACAGGGACACCCTTGCATAACTCCCAGGAGGAAGGGAGAACAAAAATGTGCACCCCCTACATAGGGTAAACAAACAAAAAAAGAGGTGTCCGTGTATGGACAACTGGTGTGGGGCTACCACACGGTGCACAGATGTAAAGTGAAGGTTTGGGTAGGAAACCAAACACATGGGTGGAAACCCATGAATAAAATACGGGTAGGAACCCAAAAGTGTGGGTAAGGACCCAAAACAATGGATAGAAACCCATTAAGTGCTCTCTTAGGAAAGAGATGCAAAAGGAACACAGAAGGAACTGAGACCCTTGCGTAGATCCTCTGTGAGAAGCAAAACAGAATAGTGTAATGGACTCTTGACAGCGTTTACCAACATGGCATATACCTAGGGTCCATAGACAATAGAGTTGAAGGCAGACCAGTAATCCACTACGGTGAGTGACTACTCACCCGAGCTTCGGAATACAACAAGTGGAGGAACACTAAAAGTAAGCATGTAAAACTATGGACTCTTTACAGCGTGTATCCTGACGGTGTGTACCAACAGGGTGAATACCTTGGGTCCATGAGTACATAAAGTATGATGTTGAGACTACGGTGCCCATTCAAAAATCCTAAGAAGGATAGAACTAGAGAAAAAAACTATTTTGAATAAAAGATACCTCTCTCTGGTAAATGACTTCTGTTCAGACTAGTTCCCACCTAAGACCCAGGTACTTCAGGGTACTTCGGAGATTCAGCATAGTGAAACAGAAGATGAATGACATTTGTCAGAGCAAAATGTGTAACACGCTAACAAACAATACCAGCAAAGCATAACACTAGTCTAGAATACAAACAAATTGAATCACCAATTTTTCCTTGATGCAGAACACGTCCAGTAGATGGTGCTCTAAGCATAGTATAGGTAAATATAAGAGGAACACTCTCAATCAATTGTATGAGAAACCACTTTGTATCACTGATTTAAATAATACTCTTTCTTAGAGGTGCTGCACTGGCATACAGTTATAGACAATGGTATGTCTGTCAACGGAATAAAAGAGACAGACTTCCACCAAGGACTCCAAGAAAAGTTGCAGCAGGTCCATTCCGAAGAAAACTCACCGCAAGTTCAAACCAGCAATATCGAAGTCCATTGGGCTGATTAACCATAATCAGACACATACTTTGGAAATAAACGCCACAGAAATGATGCGAACGTGGTTGGCAAAACATACTTGAGTAGCCAGAGTGTAAGAAAGAAGTGGCCCCAGCCACAAGTTGGCGGCACGCTCCCAGACGTAAGTGCCAGGTGGCTTAGGGTACGTTAGTGCACGAAGGTGACCATGGGCATAGCTGATGCAGACGTCAGAGCTGAACACTCCACAATGATGATGGCAGGTCGTCAATGAAGGAACAGCCCATGATCCCTGTGGAGAAGGTAGGCAAAACAGCTGAGGAAGGCCAGACAACCAGATCGCAGAGACTGTCTTGTCTGGAGTTGGCAGGCTTACCTTCAGTTGTAGAGCAGGCACGTCTAGTCATATGATGTCGTTCTTCCAGCCACTGCCACTGACAATGCAGCTTCAAAGAGGTATCCTCAGACGAAGGCACAGCACAGGATGAGCCAAGACTTGATGAGTTATGGGCTTACTCTCACTGAGGGCAGAGCACCAATCCAGACATTAGTAGGCTCTGCAGACGAACAAGAACAACTGGCAGACTGCTGTGGGCGAGCGATGGGAGGTCACTGGTGGGGTCAGGAAGCCAGTTGGGGTAACTTGACTTAAGTTGCAGGAGATTCTGAATTTTAACTTGCTTGAAAGGGTCAAAGATGTTTCTAGATGAACTTCTTCCATTCATTTTAAATAACATTAAGGAGGGAGTTGAAATACCTAAAACTTTCAAAGAATCAGTTGTTGTCACTTTATCAAAAAAGTCAAAGATCCTATAAACCCTAATTCAATATCGCATCATATATATACTGAATGTGGATTATTTATAAAGATGTGGGTGGATAGTTTTGCATAGTGTGCGCAGATTTGATCCATCTAGATCAAAATGTTTTTGGTCCAAAAGGTTGATGGCAGCTAATTCCCATCAACTGATAGAAGCCATTGGTTACTTTTCAGTTAATAAAGAGAAAGTGACAATCCTCATGATGGATCCAGAAAAGCTGTTTGACCTTTTCAACTGATCAGTCCTTTTCTTTATCCTGGATAGATTTGGAGTCCCTAAGGTAGTTGTAGACATGCTTAAAAAGCTCTACCAGAGAGACGAGTCTATGATTATTCTCAATTCTTATGAGCCTGGGGTACTGGAGATTAAACTTGGCACCCAACAGAGGTGCCCCCTTTTCTCTCTCCTCACTACACTCTTTATTGAACCTTTAACCACCAGGATTTGAAACAAACAAATCATTTCATCATCTATTGAAGGGATGTCTATATCTTTCCCTAAAATACCTAGAGTTAACTACTGTTTATTTTAAAGAACTTGACACCATTATGAGAAGTTTTGTTTAGTCTATGAAACATCCTCTGGTTAGAATGTCTTCTGCAACTTGAAACAATGCAGGGAGGCTTGGACTTGATGCATTTTAGAACTGGGTTCAGCTGGCAGCAGATACTACAGTTTATGATAGCATTTTGCTAGGCATCTGAATTGGATAATGTCAAATATGTCTACCAGTTTTTTATTGAACCGCTAAACTCCCCAAGAAAAAGAGGTACAAGGTCCCCGAAGCCTGAGCCTCACATATCCAGACTTTCAATACATCCTGGGAAATTCCGGTATGTCATGCCTACACTCCATTACAGTAGATACAAATCAATCACTTATAGAAACACATACTCATTTATACAGGATTTCTTCCAATCTCTCACTCTCACATATACTCACTTACATACATCAATACTCACATATACTAGTTTAAAACATATGTACTTACTAATAAAGACACTATTGAGACATTCATCCACTCATTAACACACCCATACACACACTCATCCACCATACAGTCCTGCACACATGCTGTCTTTACACAAACAGTGAGTAACTCAGCTATGCATCTATACGCTAAGTAATATCCCCCACCGAACCATACAGACACTCATATTGATACTCAAAAAACAAACTAATAACCCATATACACACTCATGTTGCTACTCACCAACCCATGCAGCCACTTATACACAAAGTGAGACACTGATACAGATATTTAAATATTTAAATATTACTTGTTAATACATGTATTCACTAAGATACAATTAATAAGTCAGTTATACAATCAATTTTACAAAAAACCCATCTATTTAGACACTTATTTACCTGTTTATTCTTCCGTCGACCTTTAGATATACATATATAAAAAATATTTATTTTTAAGAAAGACTCACACTCACTTATAGATTTAGTCATGCACCTACCAAATCATTCATTCAGACACTTATACACCCACTCATTATTCAATACACCTTTCCCTATATATATTAAACATATTTAAACTTTACAAAAACACACACTAACTGGATGATGTCATCGGTGATGTCATCAGTGATGTCATTTGAGATGTCATCAGTGATATCATCAGTGATGTCACTGCCCATGTCATGAGTGATGTAATATGTGACATCATCAGCAGTGCATTGCAGGCGTGCAAGTTATAGTTAGCTGAACTAACTATAACGGGGGAATTTCAATGGTTTTGTATTTAAATGTATTTTATCATTTTAAAATTATATAAAAATATACACATATAAATATATATATGTGTGTATGTGTATGTGTATATATATATATATGTATATATATATATATATATATATATATATATATATATATATATATATATATATATATATATATATATATATATATATTACCTACTGGCGGTCGCCAGTAGGTAGTTATAGTTAGGATTTTTTTCAATGTTAAATCTGAAAATTCTATTTGGAATAACTTTGGCGCCGGTTGACGAATCTGCCTGAAAATTTCCTCAAAATGGCCTCGCGGCGTTCCGGTCCTTCCCTGAAAGTTTGGGGGGGATTCGTCAAGCGGGGGCCGAGATAAAAGGGGGGTCCCAAAACGCGTTTTCCCCATGTTAATTTCCATAGGGCGGTCGATTTCACTTTTAGCCCGAACGGCTGAATGGTTTTCCACCAAACTTGGCAAAATTGTAGGGACTGGTAGCCCGATGTGCCTTTGCTATGTCTCAAGATATGTGCTCCAGTGGATTTTGAGTAATTAAGGTTCAAAAAAAGATATATATCTATAGCCGCGCTCCGGTACGCGCACCGGTACGCGCACCGGGCGCTTACCGTGACTTGCGCCCAGAAAGCTGATTGGCTCTGGGGTGTCTGTAAACATTCTAAACAGTCCGGAGCGGCCGCCATCTTGTGTCTCGGTAGGATCGAGACACGAGAGGTGGCCAAAACAAAGAGGGAAATGACCATAAGGGGGCAGAGTAGACCCCCCTTGACCCCCTAGGTTTGATGTGGGGGCCATAAAAGGGCCCCGCGGAGCAAAAAAAAAATAAAAAAAAAATTTGATTTTCGCGGGGTGAGCGCCCGGTACGCGCACCGGTACGCGCACCGGTAAGCGTACCGGGGAGAGTACCATGGGGAAAAAGAATGACAGTTTTAAAAGTAGCTGTTTAAAAAAAAAATGTTTTGTTGTTTTTTTTATACATACACATACATATATATATAAATGCATATGCATATATATATATGCATATATGTGTATATGTGTGCGTGTAGAGAGAGGTAGAGAGGTAGAGGTGTAGAGGTAGAGAGGTAGAGAGGTAGCGGTAGAGAGGTAGAGATTAGTAGAGAGAGAAGAAGAGAGAGGTAGAGAGGTAGAGAGTAGAGAGTGAGTAATAGAGAGTAGAGAGTGAGTAGTAGAGAGTAGTAGAGAGCAGTAGAGAGAGTAGCAGAGAGTGAGTAGTAGAGAGTAGTAGAGTGAATAGTAGAGTGAGTAGTAGAGAGTAGTAGAGAGTGAGTAGTAGAGAGTGAGTAGTAGACAGTAGTAGAGAGTTAGTAGTAGAGTGAGTAGTAGAGAGCAGTAGAAAGTGAGTAGTAGAGAGTAGTAAAGAGTGAGTAGTGGAGAGTGAGTAGTAGAGAGTGAGTAGTAGAGAGTAGTAGAGAATGAGTAGCAGAGAGAATAGTAGTGAGTAGTAGAGAGTGAGTAGTAGAGTGAGTAGTAGAGACTAGTAGAGAGAGAGTAGTAGAGAGTGAGTAGTAGACAGTAGTAGAGAGTGAGAAGTAGAGAGTGAGTAGTAGAGAGTAGTAGTGAGTAGTAAAGAGTGAGTAGTAGAGAGAGAGTAGTAGAGAGTGAGTAGTAGAGAGTAGTAGATAGTGAGTAGTAGGGAGTAGTGAGTAGCGAGTAGTAGGGAGTGAGTAGTAGAGAGAGAGTAGTAGAGAGTAGTAGAGTAGTAGAGAATGAGTAGTAGACAGTGAGTATTTGAGAGTAGTGGAGTAGGAGAGAGTAAGTAGTAGAGAGTAGTGGAGAATATTCCAAAGTTTGGCACAGCACCACTTTCACAATGAGTCCAATCAAATCATATCACTTAGAGTCCTTATTGAAGCGCTGAATCTTGGTGTATATTCAAATGCTTTTATTTTCCTTAAGTTTATGTACCACAGCCAGCCGAAAGGTTTCGTTCTGTACAACAGAACTTCTTCAGGGCGTTCTTATTTCCTTCAAGTTATGTCGGTATCCAGTTGTCATATAACTAGATATTTCTTCCAAATGTTAGACGAGACATAAGTATATTCTTATTCAAAGTGACTAGGTATCAATTTTACCCACACAATTCGGGCAGACTTGAGTAATTTATATCATCCTCAAAGTCAGTCTTTCAAAAATTCCAAAGTATAGGACATGATAATCCAAATCCAAATGTTTCTCAAGAAAAGTAATTTACAATCGTTCGGAATATCGGTGTTTGGGCAGATATGATCCAGGGACCCCCAGTATGCAAGGGGAATTAGTCCCCCCTCTACAAACGCGCCAGTGGCGTGCATTGCAGAGAGGTGTAACAAGGGTGTGGCCTCATTACACTTCTCTGCAATGCAGCTCCCTCGCGCATACTGGAGGCTCCTGGTGGACCAGTTGACCCCAGGGACCCCCAGTATGCAAGGGGAATTAGTTCCCCCTCTGCAAACGCGGCAGTGGGCTGCGTTGCAGAGAGGTGTAACAAGGGGCATAGTCTCATTACACCTCTGCAATGCAGCCCCTGGCGCATACTGGAGGTTCCAGGTGGGCTAATTGGCCCCCAGGGGCCCCCAGTATGCAAGGGGAATTAGTTCCCCCTCTTCAAACATGCACGGGGGCTGCGTTGCAGAGAGGTGTAAAAAGGGTTGTGGCTTCATTACACCTCTCTGCAATGCAGTCCCCTGGCGCATACTGGAGATTCCTGGTGGGCTTT
The DNA here is from genome assembly GCF_964263255.1 of Lissotriton vulgaris. NCBI lineage: Eukaryota > Metazoa > Chordata > Amphibia > Caudata > Salamandridae > Lissotriton > Lissotriton vulgaris. The sequence continues at coordinate 1,944,895,274 of NC_141689.1, forward strand.
CAGGTGTTATATAGTTAGGAATTAGCATTAAAAAAACCTTTGAAATTCACTGAAAAAACCATAGATTTCACACCAGTTATAGTTAGGAATTAGCATTTAAAAAACCTTTGAAATTCACTGAAAAAACCATAGGTTTCACACCAGTTATAGTTAGGAATTAGCATTTAAAAAACCTATTAAATTCACTGACAAAACCATAGATTTCACACCATTTATAGTTAGCTGGAAATTTTACTGACATAAAACCATTGAAATTCCCACGTTATAGTTAGTTGGACTCACTATAACTTGCGCGCCTGTAATGCACTGCTGATGACGTCACATATTACATCACTCATGACATGGTCAGTGACATCACTCATGACATCACTGATGACACCATCCTTGTGACAGAGTGACAGACCTAATTTCAGTGTAATGTAACGCTTGAAACACATATTCAAAAATAGAAACAAACATTTTGAAAAAAATGGAGATACCCAAACCAGTAACAACAACCAATTCAGTAATTCCACCATCTATATACACATCCACTCATTCACCAACAGTTCTATATAGTCACTCATATATATACTCACTCATCATATGTAGTGATACACCTATACATCCTGTTACACATCAGCAGTCATCCAAAAGTTACTCACCAACATACTCACACATGCAAATAAACTATTGAACATCCATTTATTTGCATATACATTTATACACACACTACCACCTTACTTCTAAGGAAACTTACCCATACTTACTCTCTTAAACAATCACTTATAGAAACACATACTTATTTAAACAGGAACTCCTACAATCTCTCACTATATATACTATACTCACTTATATACATCAATACTCACATATACTAGATTAAAACATATGTCGTTACTAATGAAGACACTAGTGAGACAGTCATTCACTCACTAACACACACATATACACACTCATCCACCCATACAGTCCTGCACATATGCTGTCTTCAAAACACATACAAACAGTGAGTCAGTCACCAACCCCTGCAGCCACTTATACACAAAGAGAAACACTGATACAAACATTTAAATATTTAAACAATACTCGCTAATATATGTATTCACTAAGATACACGTAATAAGCCAGTTACCCAACCAATTTTTTTTAAAAAAAACATCCATTTACACACTTATTTAAACATTTATTCTTCCATCGACCTTTACAAATACATATATAAAACAAATTTATTTTTCAGAAAGACACACATTCACTGGATGGTGTCATCAGTGATGTCATGAGTGATGTCACTGACCATGTCATGAGTGATGTAATATGTGACGTCATCAGCAGTGCATTACAGGCGCGCAAGTTATAGTGAGTCCAACTAACTATAACGTGGGAATTTCAATGGTTTTATGTCAGTAAAATTTCCAGCTAACTATAAATGGTGTGAAATCTATGGTTTTGTCAGTGAATTTAATAGGTTTTTTAAATGCTAATTCCTAACTATAACTGGTGTGAAACCTATGGTTTTTTCAGTGAATATATATATATATATATATATATTCACTGAAAAAACCTTAGATTTCAAGGACGTTATAGTTAATTGGACATTTCACTCGTACAAAACCAGAGAAATTCCCCCGTTATAGTTAGTTAGTTCAGCTAACTATAACTCATGCCCTCGCAATGCACTACTCATGACGTCACATATTACATCACTCATGACCTGGTCAGTGACATCACTGATGATATCACTGATGACATCTCAAATTACATCACTGATGTCATCACTGATGACATCATCCAGTGACTGTGTGTTTTTGTAAAGTTTAAATATGATTAAAATATATAGGGAAAGATGTATTGAAGAATGAGTGGGTGTATAAGTGTCTGAATGAATGATTTAGTAGGTGCGTGACTGACTCTATAAGTGAGTGGTTAAACGTATCTTACTGAATGCATGGGTTAGTGACTAAACTGTGTGAATGTCTGTAGCTGTCTGTCTGTTGGTGTGTAATAGGTTTGTGAATAGCTACATGAGTGTCTATATGGGTTATCAATTGCAGAGAAGATGAAGTGAGGCATCAGGCACGTCAACCTCGGTTTCAGAATTGAGCTCAGCTGCCGCAAGTGACCCAGAGAATGATGGAAACAGGGCCAAGCAATTGGGATTGACCAAACTCTCGTTGGCCGAAGAGGTCAACTGTCTTTGCAGAGACAGAAGGGAAACGTTACGGCCCCGTGTACATCTTGGAGCCAACAACAAAGGCGTACTTTCAAGCGGCAGGAAAGAAGAAAATGCCGCAAAAGACATCAAAAACACGACCAAAAACCCAGGCAGAGGCAGATGGAATCGATTCCAGAACATGAATCAGACACAACCACAGACTCCAACTCAGTGATTAACTTAACAGATATGGAATTGATATCAGCAGAAATAAAGGTCTTAGAATTGGGACTTTCCTATTGTCCTCCACGAAATCTCAATTATACTGATGTCAGGCTGGATACGTACTGTTTTGTAAGACAACTTAAACTTACTAAATTCCATCAAATGCAATCAAAAAAGAAAAGTATTTTTCCTAACCTGGAACATCCAATTAGTCCTCCTAAAGGCAGGTGTTTTTGAGGTGTTTGAGGATGCATGGGCATTAAGGACTGAACAACATGACTTTATGGCCACAGATAGCATGATGCATGTTGGAGGTAGAAGAGCCTGGCAAACACCATTTAAACCGAATCCGTTTTCCACCCCATCATGTTGCACGATAATCTTGATGTGCATCATGAATTGGTAACACAAGATTTAAAGAAACTGTATACATCTGTCAACAAACCTCGTTATGCGACCAGTAAACTCAATTTATGTTACAAGAATCTGATGAAAAAATTTGGGGCAGATTCCAACATAATTGTGAAACAGGCGAAAAAGGGGGGCAACGTGGTCCTATGGCCACGTCAGCTCTACATGAGTGAGGCGGAATTACAGCTATCGGATTTGGCATGCTATAGAAAAAGCAATATACATGTGGTCAAAACGTCATAGAATGAACATTATTCAAGACTCTTGGCTTGGAAAAGTTGAGGATTACTGAGTGAAACAGAGAATCGATTCCTGAAGAAGGAGCATTCGGTGATCCCCAAGTTTTATTTGTTCCTGAAAATACATAAACGCACTGCCAAACGACCGGGCAGACCGGTTATATCGGCAATACACAGCATCATGGCGAACACCATGAAACGAAATACATTGATTAGTTCCATCAAGAATTGGTACAGGGATTGAGCTCCTTTGTTCAAGATACCTCTGACTTTTTGAGAAAGATTGAAAAAGTGGAGTGGGGTGCAGATATGTTACTAATGACACTGGAAGAGACTTCTTTGTGCACCTCAATAAGACACAATGATGGCATGAAAGCAGTCAAACCCATGAATTGTGCGCCTCATAACAAGATGCGTCGGCCATGGTGAAGGAATGTCTTGAACAGAAATATTTTTTGTTCAACAATCAGATTTATCACCAGGTGAGAGGGGTGGCGATGGGGGCCTGCTTCTCTCCAAGTTACTCCTGTTTACACATGGGGTTATGGGATAAGCATGGGCGGAAAATCCGTTTCGCTAGCAGATTTTGCGGATTTTCGGTAAATTCGCAATCCGCGAGATTTGCGAATCTCCCGCAAAATCCGCAAATCCGCGAGCAGCGGATTTTGCTCGCACTGTTCGCACTGTTCGCGTGAGTTCGCGCCCCGCGAATAAGTGCAAAATTGCAGAAATACGATCTTAGCAAAACTGAAACTACTTACCAGGTTCAAAAGTTCAGGCTCATCATTAGTAGCCATTTCCTGTAGTGCTTCCTGAGGGGCCCCTCCAGAGTTCAGTTGCCAGTTGAAACTATTATGTGACCCTGCTCTGAACCTCAGAATAGTTACACATATGCCACAAAGGTCCTGAATTACAGTTAAGGGAGACAAGCAGGAGCCAGGCTGGAAGTTCAAATCCATTAATCAGCCCCTAATTCATTATTGTCAGTTGGGGCAGGGCAGGTGTTGTAACTAATTTTGCAACAATGAAAGCACTTAGCAAGTGCAAAAGATCACTAATCAGGAAGCACTAAGGAAGCAGGTGCCAGCTAAAAAAATATTCTGTGACACATTAATCAGCCCCAAATTAATTCAGGTCACTTGAGGCAGGGAAGGTGTGCTTGCGTTGCCACAATAATGTACACTGACTGGACAACCAGAGGGTGCTGTGATGAAACAGAGGGTGGCATGGGTGGGACAGAGGGTGGCATGAGTAGTCAGAGAGTGGCAGTGGTGACAGAGAGTGGCAGTGATGAAGAAGAGTGTCCCAAACAGGCTGGACACGTAGAAACAACAAGTTCGCGAAACTTGCGACCCGACAGGTAAGTTCGCAATTTGCGACATTGTACAAAACCCTCGCGAACTGGCAGAAACCCGCGCAAACACAAAAAAAAAATCCGCAAATTCGCGAGAATTCGCGGATTTTGCGGATTGCGAGTTCGCAAATCCACAAAATTCGCGAACGCGAGATTCGCAAAATTCGCCCATGCTTATTATGGGAGGAGCAGGTCCTTAGAGGAGAGCACAAGAACGCCATGGACGAACATGTGGTGATCTATCTAAGGTACATTGATGACCTATTCTTCAATTGGAGAGCCTCTGAATCGAGTGTCATCGAATTTGTGGAAAAATTGAACAGCAACTGCTTAAATTTGAACTTTACATCCACAATTGATATACAGACTATTTGTTTTCTAGACGTTAAGGTGTACATAGAGAATAATGTATTGACAACTAGGTTATATAGAAAGTCCACAGCGGGCAATACAGTACTGTATGCGTTGAGTCACCATCCGCAGCATTTGATACGCAGCATCCCTTTCGGGGAGATGATACGTGTCAAACGCATTTGCAGCTCGGACGCGGAGTGTCCTGTTGCCCAGCAGGTCAGCAAAAGACGCTTCTTGGCCAGGGGATATGCCCCTGGGGTAATTGACGAAGCCATCAATAAGACCAAGTCCCTAACCAGAAGTGAAGCGTTGGTACCCAAATCGCAGAAGGGGAGCAAAGTTGTAAACAAATCTGACTCCCAAACTAGAATAATCCTTACCTTCATTAGACAACATCAGGAATTACGGAGGATCTTTACCCGTAATTGGATTTTGGTACAGGGGGATCCTGTGATTGGACAGTTAGTTTAAAAAAAAACAGCCTTGACTTTCAGGAAGTCACAATTAATTGGTAACAAACTGACGAGTAGCAGTCCTGAAGTAATTACTCAGGGGACAATGATGTCACAAGTGAAGGGTTTTAGGTAATGTCCAAGTTGCAAGGCCTGTAAATTTGGCAGAAACAGAACCCAATACACCTGTCCTTTCCATACAGAACCCATCCTGATCAATGAAAGACTAACTTGCAGGACAGACTACGCTATTTATGTGCTGGAGTATCCATGTGGGCTAAGATACATCGGTAGTACCAAACTGCCAGCCCACAAACGGATACTCCAGCACATAAGAGCAATTACAGAAAAGGAACAAGCCTACGCAGTGGCCAGACACTTTGAACAGTCACATAACAGTAACCCTAATTTACTGCAACACTATGTAATTGACACTGTCTTTCCCATGAAGAGGGGGTGGCAATCAAGAAGCAAGGCTGCATCTCCTAGAGACAATCAATATATAATTGAACTTGAATCTAAACATCCAGCAGGGCTCAACGCTAGCGAGGATTTTTATACCTGTCTTTAAATCTTTAAATCTAGGATTTTCTAGCTGACACTTCAAAATTATCAAGTTCTCTAACTAATTCGGAATTTTATTCTTATAAATCAATATGGGCTCATATTGAACAGGAAGGATTTTATTGACAACACATGGTTCAAAAACATTTTACTAATATAGTGTGATTTATAGATGAGTAATTGCTTTTTGATTTGCACTTTCTTGGGGGTTGGTAGCATCAACATTGAATAGTAACAGCTATACTAATGTTAGATGCATAACAACATTAAGGTATCAGGCAGTCACTGTTTTGCACAAATGTAGTTTTTCTTAACCCCTCCCCTGCTGATGATGGAACCGCTCCGTCATCAGCCACGGTCGCGCTGTGCTGATGATGCAGCGGTTCCGTCATGGCCCGGCCGCTGCGCCTGCGCAACGCGTTTATTGAGCGGGCGGGGCCGTGATGGAACCGTTCCGTCATGAGCACAGCGCAACCGACGCTGGTGACCGAGCGGTTCCGTCACCAGCATGTGCCCACCGCTCGGCCGCCCTTCCCCCTTAGCACTGCGGCGGAATAGCCGCCGCAGTGGAGGGGTTAATGTTTGTGGTATAAAATGTTGTTACATATAAGGAGTGACTTACACAATCAACTTATGAGGGTACAACAGGAGTTAATGCCCACTGGGGCTTTATCAAAAGAATACACATGACTCTGGCAACAATATCAGCAATTATAAAAGTAGCTAGCATTATATTGGAGAATTATTTGCCTAGTTACAACACAACAAGTGGGTTTATACACAGGATTATTCTGGTAGTTTTTATATACATACTAATCAGGGTGATATATAGCTCTCTATAAAATTAAGAGAAAGTGCAATCCCTCAGTGACGTGTTGTAACTGAATAGAACAAAATGATGATTTTATAAAACAAATCATTTGAAACAGTCGCTTTTTAAATATTTATATATTTATTTGTATATATATATATATATATATATATATATATTTAAAATATGGAATGTTTCAATTTTATTTCATGCTAGCTAGATTTTGCACATTGAGTCAATATTTTGCTGCTAAAACAATATGCTGCTAGGAAAATATGTGTATTTTGAAAAATGTTGCACTGATACGTGTTTATTTTTCACAGTTCTAATGCACTACTTTATTCATAGTAATTTTTCACTATCTATGATGGGCTGTGCGAAGTGTAATTTCCTGCATTTGCACTTTAAAATGCATCCCCTGCTATGACAACGCATCATGTGATCAAGACCAGATAGGAGGTTGAAACGCATCAGGGTAGACAGGCTGGTCAGACAATAAAGAGAATTTGATTGGCACGAATACCTGGGTCCACTTTTGTCTTCTTGCCTACTACCAGCACTTCAAAGCAGCGTTTGTGAATATATATATATATATATACTAGCAGCCCGTCCCAACCTTGTCCGGGAGCAACAGGCCTCCCCGCCCCCCGCCCGCCCCGACATTGTCCAGCAGCCCGGGCCCCTGCCCAGCCCGTCCCCCGCGTGCCCCAACCCCCACCTGCCCCGACATGGGTCCCCTTCCCTCAGCCGCCGCTCCTCCCGCCTGACCGCTGCTCGCACCACCGCTGGCCTGTCCGCTGCTCCTCACGTCACCGCTACTCCCCCGCGCCATGTCCGCTGATCCCTTACCTCAGCCGCCGCTCCTCCAGCCTGTCTGCTGCTCCTCACATTACCGCTCCTCCCCCGCGCCATGTCCGCCGCTCCTCGTCGCGCTCCTCTCCCCGCGCTCCTGACATGAGCACGCACATCGCGGCCGGCACTACTTCGGAGGGACTACTTTTTTTTTACTGTAAATTTTTTAAATAACGTGTTTTTTATTTTTATTCATATAGCCTATAACCATCTACACACCCTGACGATTCCAACGGTGTATCGGGTGTGTGGATTGGCGCTGTGGTTCCCGAGTTTACCCGCCTCAAAGTTCTTCCTTTATTATAGTAGTATAGATATATATATATATATATTACCTACTGGCAGTCGCCAGTAGGTAGTTATAGTTAGGACCTAGTTTCAATAGGAAATCCACAACATTCTATTTGGAATACCTTTGGCGCCGGTGAATGAATCTTCGTGAATTTCTCCAAGAAAGTGGCCTGCTTGGTTCTGCTCCTTCCCCGAAACTTTGAGGATGATTCGTCAAGTGGGGACCGAGAAAAAAGTGGGGTCCCAAAACGTGTTTTCCCCATGCAATTTTCCATAGGGACCTTTAGCCAGGGCTACTGCCCGAATGGCTGAACAGAATTACACCAAGTTTGGCAGAGAGGTACAGTTCGGTTCACAGATTGTGCTTTTTGTTAAATGGTGTAAATCTGTTCAGTAGTTTCTTAGAAAATTACAAGTAAAATCATAGCGATATCTAGAGACGGAGTTTAGCACGCGTACGGAATTCCATTCAATTACGAGCGCGAGCTGCATACTGATTGACTGTGAACTGTCTGTCAACACTCAAAACCAGGAAGTGTTGGTGGCCATCTTGTGCATCGGTAGCACTGAGTCGCAAGGAAATAGTGAAACAAAGTTGAGAAATAAGGGAAGGGGCAGGCTAGAAACATTCTGAACCTATAGTCTTGGTCAGGGGGTAGTACATGGATCTTTAGGCTCAATTTTTATTTTTATTTAAATAAAAAAAGGCATGGTACTCGTGCAGTACTTGTACGCGGTCGAAAGGTGAAAAAAAACTAGAAGTCCATTTTATTCATTCGAAAACATTATTTTTATTGTGGACCGTCATACCCCTCCCCACAAAATAAAGTCTGTTTTATTCATTCGGTCTTGGGGGGGGAAATTACAGGGGCAATTTTTTCGCATAATGGGATCTTGTAAGGTGCCCGAGCACTGGGGACCGGCCCTCCTCTGGTTTTATTTTGAAGTATGCGGGGGGGTTACGGTCCTACTCCCCGCAGTCTGAGGGCGCGGCACCCCTCGGGTGTTTTAAAAAAATATATATGTTTTGAGCTCTCTCTCTTTCTCTCCCCGTACACATTGCGGGGAACGCCACTTTTCTAGGGCAGTAATATGTAAAATGACCTTCCAGCTCCGAGTACCTGCATTGTCTGGGGGTTTTTATTCATGTTGGGAGGGTGGACTTGATAATATGTCCTTGTTAATTCCCATAGAAGCCTATGTTCTGGTGTTAACATGGGCTTCTATGGGAAATAACAAGGCTGTATTATCAAGCTCATTATCGCCGTTTTATCAGCAGTTTCCTGCCAATAAAACGGCGATAATTTTAACACCTGTCCTTGATAATATGCACCTAAGTTTACTGGTCAAAAAAAGAGCAATGGGCCATATTATCAACACAAGGCGATACATTATCTCCGCTTTTATCGGCAGGAAACTGCTGATAAAGCGACGATAATGGGCTTGATAACACGGCCTTGTTATTTCCCATAGAAGCCCATGTTAACACCAGAACATTGGCTTCTATGGGATTTAACAAGGGCCTATTATCAAGCCCATTATCGCCGCTTTATCTGCAGTTTACTGCCGATAAAAGGGGCGATAATATATCACCTTTTGTTGATAATATGCCTCTTCATTTCTATGATAGTATGCAAAACGTTCCTTTTTATTGTGTAGCAGTTGTACTCTACGCATGCGCAGCCTCGTTTCGAAGCCCACGTTTTTTCTTTTTCTTCAAGTTCAACAAGCAAACCTTTCTTTTTTTCAGGTAGTAAATTTGTCTCTTTCTTTTCCCGGGTTGTGTGTGTCATCCGCTGCTGTACTTTTGTAATATATTATTAATCATATTTTTTCTATATTTATTTGAAAGGTAGTGCCGAGGCGCCAAACGTTGATTACGTACTCCGTCCACCGCCATTTTAGTAGTTTTTCAGCGTTATTTTTATTATATCTGTTACTTAGAACTCAGTAGTTTTCAAACCTAGGCTTGAATATCTTACTATAGTATTTCAACATTATTTTTATTGTGGACGTCATACCCCTCCCACACAAAATAAAAGAAGTATATAGTTGTTTTTAATTAACTTTTATTAAATCAATAAATGTAAACGAAATTGAATTATAACTGTATTAGAAGCAACTAGAAAAATAACTTTAACAACAAACAATATTATAAACAAATTGTTAAATGGACTCCAAAAGATGTCCAATTGGTAATCTGCAAAACAAAAAAGAAAATTAGAGTTTAGAATTATGTAGATGTGAGTAAATGAGCTGAAGCATTACAAGTTTTGCTAACTCTACGGTTTAACGTGTGCAGTGTGCCTCGTACATTTCAGTTCTGTTATACTGCCGCGTTCAAGTGGTGTCTATATGAAAGTGCCTACTGCGTTACTGATGCCCGTTATGCAGACTTATTTCTAATGCACTGGTATGAAGGCTTTGTAGATCTAGGCCTCTGTGCTTACCGTTGTATAAACACTGCGGCCAAACTCTTCAGCCAGTTGAATTCACAACTTCTTTTGAACAATTCTTCTACACGTCCAAGCAGACAGCAGTGTCTATAAGTTTAAGAGAGAAAGAGAAATGATGTCTCAGAGAGTGAGAGAGAGAAAGAGAGAGAAAAAAACATTAAAACTGTGTCACAGAGTCTGGAGTTGAGATATTTTCTTGAAAAGTCAGACGTAGATTTACAAGCTCCTTGCATCACTTTACCCATGTTAAAAGTGACTCAAAAGTGGCATAATAAGGTTGTGGATCTTTTTGTCAGACTGTTGTGACCTATCTATTGTCAATGCTTGGATGTAATTATAGATTTTACAGAGAAGCTGCTGTACACTACGCACTCTGGGCCATATTATCAAGCCTGGGTGACAAAATTATTGCCACTTTATCGGTAGGAAAGTGCCGCTAAAGGGGCGATAATGGGTTTGATAATATGCTCTATGTAATTCCAATCAAAGCTCATGTTAGATGTCCTTCTCATCTAACATGAGCTTCGATTGGAATTCCATAGAGCATATTATCAAACCCATTATCGCCACTTTAGCTGCACTTTCCTACCGATAAAGTGGCGACAGTTTTGTTGCCCAGCTTTGAAATTATGGCCCTCTCTCCTTTCACAAATAAAGGTAACACTACAGTTTTATGAGTACAGTGTACCTGGTACATTTCATTTGTTATAGTGCAGCATTCAAGTGGTATCCATATGGAAGTGCCTACTGCGTTACTGACGCCCGTTAGGCCGACTTATTTCTAATGCTTTGCTATGAAGGCTTTGTAGATCTAGACCTCTGTGCTTACCGTTGTATAAACACTGCGGCCAAACACTTCAGACAGTGGAATTCATAACTTCAGTTGGGCTGTTCTTCTACACATCTAAGTAGAAAGCAGTGTCTATAAGTTTAAAAGTGAAAGAAAAATGATGTCACAGAGAGTGAGAGTGAGAAATAGAGAGAAAACAACATTAAAACTGTGTTGCCGAGTCGGGAGGTGAGATTTTTTCTTGAAAAGTCAGACGCAGATTTATAAGCTCCTTGCGTCACTTTACCCATGAAAAAAGTGACTCAAAATGTGGCGTAATAACGTTATGGATCTGTTTGTCAGACTGTTGTAACGCATCTGCTTTTACGGAGAAGCTGCTGTACACTACGCACTCTGGGCCATATTGACAAGCCTGGGCGACAAAATTATCACCACTTTATTGGCAGGAAAGTGCAGCTAAAGTGGCGATAATGGGTTTGATAATATGCTCTATGGAATTCCAATCGGAGCTCATGTTAGATGACTACTATTGCGAAAAAATTAAATATATAAATTAATACATTATATAGGAGTGCGTTTGTCTAAAATATTAAGTCGCATTTTTGTATGTAGTCATCTACAACGCTTTGACTCCTGCTGATGCGTACTCAAGTGTCACTGCTCACCTTTTGTGGAAACGAGTTTCTTCATGATGTAGTCACGATCTTCAACAAAGAAGTCTCATAGGTGTTGCCGAGTCTTGATACCTCTATGGCTCACAACATACTCGTGGTCCCATCATCATCATCATCATCATCATCGCAGGTTCTTCACCCGCTCAGTGCTTCGGGCACCACTAACTCAGTGACCAAAGAAGCCACGGATGTGGTAGTGGGCCCTCTGTTTCGTGCTTTGGGAACAACTCTAAAATGGCGTACAACACGTGCGCTCCGTCTTTTTTTATAGATAGGGTCACGTGTGTAGTGACAGATGCGCTGAATGGGTGTGGTGTGGGTGTATACCAGCCATGAGGGAGTGTGTTTGTCGATCTGACAACTAGACCTGCAACTAAGAAATCACTACAATGGAAGTTTGGGCCTTGTACTTTTGTTGTGTTTTCCTGGTAGCGTGAGTGGCTTTTTGTCTATGTGACGTTATAGAGTCACCATGTATGTAACCTATTTTGTGACACATTCTATTGTACAATGCGTTTTAAAAACTAGTTGTGGTAGGTTGCTTTTTAAATTAAACTGTGTACTCTGGTTACGAGTTTGTTGAGTTTAGAAGTATATATTTTTTTCTATTTTGTATTCTGCATGATCTGTTGGGGGTAGGGTGGAAAGTTATGTCAGTTGGAATTTTAAATCAATAGAAATGTGTGCTTTGTTTTGAATTAATGTGTGAGGATTTTAATTGGTTATTTATATGTATGTATGTGTAAAATGAGAGGGTAAATGTTCCATTTGACGGTTCTGCTGCAAACACGGAACTAGAGAGATTCTGTACAAGAATATCCCCTGTGCGAGTGGTATTCTTCTTAATATACAAATCAATCTGAAAGGTGAGTTGATAAGTTGATAGGTTGTATGGGAGTGAGTGCGGTGCATCTTTGTACATTGAGGAATTATGGGGTATATCAAGACAGGCGATAATATTAATGCCGCTTTATGGGTAGAAAACTGGTGATAAAGCGGCGATAATGTTATCGCCTGTCTTGATAATATGCCCTATATTTGTCCGTTTTTAAACGTTTTATAGTAGTAAATGTGTTTTGCTATAATGCATGCTGTTATATTTTTTTGTTTAATATCAGTGTGTGCGTCTCTGTACATTAAGGGATTGTGGGCTATATTATTAATAAAGGGCGATACATTATCAACGCTTTTATCGGCAGGAAACTGCTGGTAAAGAGGTGATAATGGTCCTGATGATATATCCTTGTGAATTGCCTGTCTGTACTTACATCTTAAACTAAAAACCTACATATCCCATGTCCTAGGCAGGGGCCTGTTATTCAACGTACAGCTGCCAGGATAAGCATTTTGTGACAAATACATTTATTCCTGTCTGTACGATTTTAACTTCTGCACCTTTTGGTCACCTTTATGTTTTAATTGTGATCCAATGTTTAAACGCATGTCAGTATGTGTCCTATTCTCTTATGAAATATCATGGATTTCCCTGTATAAATTTTGTATTTTATAACAATTTTTTTTTTTTTTTTTAATGCAATGAATTGATCTCATGTTTTGCTTGTATGATTTGTTTACAAATGGAATAAAAGCTTTTGAAACTGAAGCCATAGAAGCTCAGGTTAACACTAGAACGTAGGCTGCTATGAGAATTTACAAGGGCCTATTATCAAGCCCATTATCGCCGCTTTAGCAGCAGTTTCCTGCCTATAAAAGCGGCAATAATGTATCGCCCTTTACTGATAATATGGCACTGATGGGCATATTATCAAGGACCTGTGTTAAAATTATCTACGTTTTTTGGGCTGGAAACTGCTGATAAAATGGTAAAATGGTCTTGATAATACGCCCTTGTTAATTCCCATAGAAGCCCATGTTCTGGTGTTACCATGGGCTTCTATGAGAATTAACAAGGGCGTATTATCCAGCCCAGATGCGGCCCGTGGAGGGAGTTGCCGTGGGACAGGCGGGACGGGGGAGGGGCAGGTTGGAGGGTAATAAACAACAAAATCTGGATGATTGTAGGTAAGTAAACAATTAAATTCATAAAACTAATTTCGGGCCGTATTATCAACAACATAAGGCGATACATTATCGCCGGTTTTATCGACAGGAAACTGCCGATAAAGCGACGATAATGGCCTTGATAATATGCCCTTGTGAATTCCCATAACAGCCCAGGGTAACACCAGAACCTAGGCTGCTATGGGAATTTACAAGGGTCTATTATCATGCCCATTATCGCCGCTTTATCGGCAGTCTCCTGACGATAAAAGCGGCGATAATTATCGCCTTATGTTGTTGATAATATGCCCCTTCGTTCTGAGCCCTGCATCGCCTTTTGCGATGCAGGGCGCGCTACGAAATTCAGGGCATAATATCAAGGACCGGCGTTAAAATTATCGCCGTTTTATCGTATTCATAGCGTATGCTGAGAATGATTAGCAGTGGAAACTATGGTGCGATCACTCTCTCACTGTCAAATCAGAGCACAGGGCGCGCTATGAGAATAGTTAGAAGTGGTCACTTATTGGAGATCCGATTCAGCTGTGTGGCTTATTGTGCGATGCTAGCAGGCATCGCTTACATGATTACGGTAACTGACCAAGAAGCGCCAAGAAACTGTTGGTGAACGAGCGCTATACAAATCCTTTTTATCATATCATATCAACTGAGCGTGTGGTTTGCTATAAAAAAAGTTGTGTTTACTCCTCTGTATGGAAAGCTGGATGTTTCCATCTGGCCGTTGATTCCGACCTTGAAAGAAGAGTCAACCAAATGAGCCGTAAAAGAGCGCTGTTATATCAGCTACAGAAACATTTGTCCTTCATGTAGCAAACACCCACACAGAAGTGTATGCTTTATTAAATACAGACGTGCCCTGGAATATTAGGGAGTTAATTTAGACTATCTTTAACGCGTCCTCAAGTAGGGGGTTAGATTACTTTTTTAAAGTCATAAGCATTGGCCTTGTGACTTCTGTAGAAACTTTATTTGGTGTCTTGTCAGTGTTTTTTCATTTGATTTTTTCCAGCATCTTTGGTGAATTGTGCTTAATGCTTGCATTAGTTGCCGGTGTGCTTGTATTAATCTGTTTAGTTAAATATGGATGCATATCCTGCAGCCGACGACAATATTTCTCGGTTGTTGCTGGTCCGCAACCAAATGCTTAGTTACTATGGCGCGATGCCTCTTGCAATGTTGAGTGCAGCTTATGGATTATCGATTCGATTCTCCTTTTTCACATGCGTTCAACCTGTCTTCCATTGCCTGAGCTGTGATTTAGATTGGGCCCTGGATTTGTGTCTCTGCAGTACGGTGTCTCCCAACGCGGATTATGACCAGCTGATGAGCCCCTTAGTGGTTCATGACTTGCTATGTTCTGGCGGCGGGATTATGGCCTTAGCAGCGACACATGGAATAATGGGATGTTGGAATGTATTTGCAGCAGCGCATGACTTCTTGGCACGCAGTTACATTGAAGATGACCCGAGTATTCCTCCGATGGTGATAGAGGCTCTGGTCGTTGAGGAACATGTATGTTCATTCTCACTATTGAATTGGATGACTGAAATGGTTTCAGATGAGAACAATGACTTCCTGTTGGAGGCTGTTGCTAGATACTGTGCGTATACGCTGGTGGAATAAGACTGTTTGATTTTTCTACCTATTCTTTATTATTTAGTTACTACTTTTTATCAAAGATCGGATAACTTTTTTTGCAAAATTGAACTTGACTCTGCTTTTTAGGCTTGGACTCTGCGTTCGTAATTTGCCCACGTTTATATTATGTGCTTTGGTCAAGGAAATGTGTTGTGGGCTGAGCCTTGCACTCATACCGTGTTAAGTTAGCATGGGTTTATCAGAAGCTTATATGCCATTTTTGTTTTCCTGCTCTGTTTTGCACACAACATGCACTTGCAATATTGTTTAGAGATGGGTGAGTATTTTACTTCATATGAGAATAATTTGATAGACTACATTTGTAGACTGCCTCGCTACTTTAGTGTGTATAGTGAGAGCATGAAACATCAAGGTTATGTTGGATACTGTGTGTGTTATTCAGAATGATGTTCGCACGTTCGAGCCTTAAGAGATATGCAGCTGTGGCAGCTCTTGTACTTGCGCGTTTAGTAATGAAGTGTGCAGGCATGATTTCACACAGTTTGAGAACATTCATATCTTGACAGTTTGTGTAGACCTCAATGTGATCCACTACTGCTGAGAAACAATGTTAGGGGTCTGCCTATGTAGTTTTATGAGATCTTCTGTAGTTATAAACTAACCTTATAAGTAGGGAGGGTGAAATGTAGGTATATTTTAAATCTGTTTCTCTTTTGCATTATAGGATGCTTTGTCCCTTTGTATTTTATGGAATAGTAACAATGCTGACAACTTTGTTTCTGATAATATGTTTGCTTGTGTTATGTAAGGTACTGGGCATGAGATCACAGTGTTAGAAATAAACATTTCAAAGTTGCAGGTGTTTATTAAGTGCTTGTTTTGGACTGGTGTAAGAATGTAACGAAAGAGTGCTCTTGTTATCTACCTTATCTGAGGTAACCTAAGTCGCATGTTGTGGGTTGACTAATAATTGGTGTTTTTGCTATAGGAGAAAGAACCATTGAGTCACTGATTGCTAGTCTGTTAGGTTGTTTGGGTACTAAGGTGGGGTTTGGAACACCGTAATTAACTGAGGTCATAAGTCTTTATGCACAGTTGTGTGTAGGAGCAGAATCACAGCAACAGTAGTTACAACAACAAGGCTCGATAAAGGTCCTTGAGTTTGAATCAAAATATGAAATTGAAGAATAATTGATAAGTGCAGCCAAGAAAGGGAGCAAGTGTGCAAATTTCATAGTGCCTTCGGCCGTCGTAGTTGTTATAATAAAAAGTGTTGATAAAGGGCCTGTACTTTGAATTTGAATGAAATAAGAATGATTGATAACCCCAGCCAAGAAAGGGAGCAAGTAGGTATGTGTATGTGTGGATGATGTGTTGATTGAGCAGAAGATGAAAAAGGTGAAAAATAAGAAAGGCTGCAGACAAACAAACTTTGCACTTCTTTGTAAGGGAAGTGCCTGTTTGGTTTTCCTGTGTATATACATATATATATATATATATATATATATATATATATATATATATATATATATATATATATATATATATATATATATATATATATATATATATATATATATATTTTTTTTTTTTTACCTAGGTAGTTATAGTTAGGATTGTTTTCAATGCAAATTCTCAACATTCTATTGGGAATAACTTTGATGCCGGTTGAGGAATCTGCCTGAAAATGTCCTCAAATTTGCCTTGCGGCGCTCCGCTCCTGCCCTGGAAGTTTGGGGGGGATTCGTCAAACGGGGGCCGAGATAAAAGGGGGGTCCAAAAACGTGTTTTCCCCATGTTAATTTCCTTAGGGCGGTCAACCTCACTTTCAGCCCGAACGGCTGAATGGATTTCCACCAAACTTGGCAAAATTGTAGGGACTGGTAGCCCGATGTGCCTTTGCTATGTCTCAAAATATGTGCTCCAGTGGTTTTTGAGTAATTTAGGTTCAAAAATATATATATATCTATGGCCGCGCCCCGGTACGCGCACCGGGGAGCGTACCGGGCGCGCTACGGGACTTGCGCGCGGAAAGCTAATTGGCTCTCGGGTGTCTGTAAACATTCGAAAGAGTCCGGAGCGGCCGCCATCTTGTGTCTCGGTAAGATCGATACACAAGAGGTGGCAAAAACAAAGGGGGAAATGACCATAAGGGGGCAGAGTAGACCCCCCTGACCCCTAGTTTTGATGTGGGGGCTATAAAAGGGCTCAGCGGGAGAAAAAATTAAAACATTTGTTTTTCCGATTTTCGCGGGGGGAGCGCCCGGTACACGCACCGGGGAGCGTAGCATGGGGAAAACCCAGTTTATTCACTGCGTCACCTCTAGGACCCTTTCTTGCGTCAATACACCCCTTTTGCATACATTACACCTGACGTAGGTATAATGTGGCGCAGGGGTTTACAAAGTGACGCATCTACCTAGATGCGTCACTTTGTAAATATAACTCAATAAGGTGCATGTTTTACGCTGCTGATGCATCACAAAAAGTGACGTACCGGTGGCGTAAAAGTACAAAGTGAAGCATCTACCTAGATGCGCCACTTTGTAAATATGACTCAATAAGGTGCATTTTTAACAGCACTGGTGCGTCACAAAAAGTGACGTACCGGTGGCGTAAAAGTGACGCATGGCCTCATAAATGAGGCCTTCAGTCTTCTACTCATGCGTCATGTTAAATATATGACGCATTATGTCGCAAGTACTTACAGATACGTCAGTATTTTAGATGTATCTGTAAGCGCAAAAGTGATGCATTGCTGGAGTGCGTCACAAAAATGATGCAACTCCAGCAATGCATCATTTTTTACCCTTTCACACCCCTGTTCCTTTTCTACATTTTCTTTGAATATCTACATTCCCCATGTTCACTCTCCTTCTCCTTACTTTCCTTCCCAACACTCACCTTCTTTCAGTCCCCCTACTTCACTTCCTTTCTCCTCTCATACCTTTATGTTCTTTCTTACTAATTTTCCTTTCCTTTATCAATGCACTCCACTTCACTTACTCTTTTTCATTTTTTTAGGAATATAGCTCTTTGATGAGAATTGGAGGTAGTTCTGAAAAAAATCTTTTTTTTTCTTCTTTTTTCTTTTTTTAGAACAAAAACAAAAACAGGGAATGGAAACTGCTCAACAGGAGCAAAAAAAAAAATTAGGGCTGGGAACGGTAGCGATGGTTCTCCAATGATCGAACCATGAGCAGAACACTTTGCTCCCCAAAGCAAAGTAGCTGATCACAGTATCTGCATTTAAGGACGCCTTTATTAAATGCAGGCTGAATGTTCGAAACCAGCTCTTGTGATCTCCCCCTCACCGATGTTGTTGGTCCTCCGGTTGATGTAGAGGCCCCATCACTGGGAACCTCTTGTGCCAGAGCCCTGACACTTTCCCGGGCAAAATTCTGGGGTGCCTCCTCTCCACATGGCGAATCATTGTGGAGTTCCCAAAAGACTATTTTTTATTGGGGTCACCCCGTGACAGGACTGTGTGACAGATACTGCACTCCACTTTTGGAGCATTTACCTTCTGGTCATCAGGTATGGAAAAAAAATTCCAGATGAAATGCTCTTTGACCTTCGGCTGAGGAGGCTCTTCATCAATGAAATCATTGGAGTCATCTTCACTGCTGGATGGTCTGGCAGCCATGATAATACAAGATATTCAACAAAGAACTGAGAGCAAAAAGGCAGGTCTTTCAGTCACAAAAGTGAAAGAAGAAGTGAAGGAAATGGGTGGGGATTTCATTCTTTGTAAATGAAAAGTGTTATTTTAAGGTCACATGACTTGACGTGCTTACGCTGCGCGCACCGAAGCGCTTCCGGGGGCGCTAACGTGGAGCGAACGTAGGCGCTTCCGGGGGCGCATACGCGGCGCGAACGAAGGTGCTTCCGGGGGTGATTACGCAGCACGCCTAAGTGACGTTTTGATAGTTTCACGGAAATGCAAAATCATTTTCATTTCTTTATTAAAAAAATGCTTTTATATGTATGGTAGTAAATGTCTTGCGTTAATATTTACTTTTCATTCATATTTTTTTTCACGAACGCAAGTAGCGCTCTGGGTGCGCTTTCCGGAGAGCTTACCGGTGCGCGCACCCAGAGCGCCCCAGGAAAAAATTACTTAAAAAAATATATATATATATTATTATAAAAAATATAAAATAATAATTAATACTTACACAAAACAGCAAATTTATAACAAAATCGTAGGTTAGAAACTCGATATAGAAAGGAATTAACTTTTAAAAAACCTTGGAAATTCACTGAAAAAACCATAGGTTTCACACCAGTTATAGTTAGCTGGAAATTTTACTGACTTAAAACCATTGAAATTCCATGTTATAGTTAGTTAGACTCACTCATGACATGGTCAGTGATATCACTCATGACATCACTGATGACACCATCCTTGTGACAGAGTAACATACCTCCTTTCAGTGTAATGTAACCCTTGAAAGACATATTCAAAAATAGAAACTAAAATTGTCATATAAATAGAGATACCCATACCAGTTACACCAACCAATCCAGTAATACCACCATCTATATACACATCCACTCATTCACCAACAGTTCTATATAGTCACTCATACATATACTCACTCATCATATGTAGTGATACACATATACATCCTGTTACACACCGAAAGTCTTCCAAAAGTTACTCACACACATACTCACACCTGCAAATAAACTATTGAACATCCATTTATTTGCATATACAGCTATACACACTAGCACATTACTTCTAAGGAAACGTACACATACTTACTCTCTTAAACAATCACTTATAGAAAGACATACTTATTTAAACAGGAACTCTTACAATCTCTCACTCTCACATATACTCACTTATAAACATCAATACTCACATATACTAGATTAAAACATATGTAGTTACTCATAAAGACACTAGTGAGGCAGGCATTCACTCACTAACACACTTATATACACACTCATCCACCCATACAGTCCTGCACATTTGCTGTCCTCAAAACACATACAAACAGTGAGTCAGTCACCAACCCATGCAGCCACTTATACATAAAGTGAAACACTGATACATATATTTAAATATTTAAAAATTACTTGCTAATATATGTATTCACTAAGATACACTTAATAAGCCAGTTAACCAATCAATTTTCTATTTAAAAAACATCCATTTACACACTTATTTAAACATTTATTCTTCCATCGACCTTTACAAATACATATATAAAACATATTCATTTTTCCAGAAAGACACATATTCACTGGATGGTGTCAACAGTGATGTCATGAGTGATGTCACTGACCTTGTCATGAGTGATGTAATATGTGACGCCATCAGCAGTGCATTGCGGGCACGCGAGTTATAGTTAGCTGAACTAACTATAACGGTGGAATTTCAATGGTTTTGTATGAGTGAAGTGTCCAGCTAACTATAACGTGTGAAACCTATGGTTTTTTCAGTGAATATATATACACACACACACATATATATTTAGTTAGATATGTAGACTTATACATTTATATATGTATAGGGCCATTGTATATCCCACCCAGATAGTGAGTAAAATGGGGAACTAGGTGTTGGCAGGGTTTGCCCTCTTGCCAGCATGGTTTGGGCTATGCTGTTCCCTATTTAACTTACATTTCAAAGGGAGGCCTCCAACACACACACAAATGAACTTTTCTCTAGGCTGTTTTCAGCACAGACATCTTGTGGCCTTGACAGGAGAAGGTAGGATCATTCCAGAACAAGTTGTAAAGGTAGTGTAGGATGTCCCTCCCCAATTCAAAAAGCTGGCACCAGCCACCAGATATACAAATTGGACCTCCTGAACCACTTTTCACTTCTGGACCTGTGGAAGACTAAGAAAAAGGACTGCCCTGCTACTCTATTGCCCTGCTGACCTGCTGCCAGAAGGACTGCATTGCTGCCGTACTGCCTGAGGAAGGAAGCCTGGATCTACTCTTTGAACCCAGGACCACCAGTGTGAATCTAAGGGCTAGCTGTCTGGTATCCTGTTCTGAGCTACAGGGACCCAACAAACTCCAGATGCTTCCTTGCAACTGGCCAGCTGACCTTTGGCAACTGGATCTTCCTGGACCAGCCTCAGACTTGCTGGCCTCTGCTAGAGTGAGCTCCAGATTCCTAAGCGGTACCTCCCCATTGGCGTCATTTGGGAGTAGTCAAGAGTAGCAGCTACGAACTCTATCTTGCTCCATGCTACTCGTTGGACTTCCTTTGCAATTCGGCCGTCACAGGGGGAAAACCTTAGCTGCTGCCCCTGACTACTCCCAAATGATGTCCATGGCTTCTCCAGGTCTTCAACTTTTAGAAAGGTGAAATCCAGATGTTTTGGGCTCTTCATGACTGCAAACAAGCCCATTTACACCCAGACGTGGTGCTGTGATGACTGCCATCATGAAGCTACGATGTACCGACTCCTCATTCTACAGCAACTGCCAGCGACTATCTGCAATGCGGGAGCTGAACTTTGCGCTACTTCAATGACATCCTGTGGGGACGTCAACCAGAGCTAAGCTCCAGCAATGACTGGCCTCAATCGCTGACTGAATCTTCAAGCTACAGCCATAACCATCCTCTATGACTAGCCTGCCTTTCGGACCAGACTTTGCAAAGGTAACTTTTTCAGTAGGACTAACGTTGTCCCTACACCCGGCCCACTTTGCCTGAATGTGTGGCTTTCTTCCAGTCTAGAAAAAAACAGACAGTGACATTTTGGGGCTTTTTCGACTCTATGGTTACCCAAAATTTCAAATAGCATATTTCCGGTTCCGCTGATTGGATTTACTTTGTCCTGGTATCATCGTTTTCCTTACCATGGGCTCTATTATTAGGTCGAGCCTAGAGTCAGCGGACAAGCGCTGCTCTGGTAAAGATTGCGGTAGTTCAGTACGTAAGAGAAGCCCCGCCCAATCCCTCGCCCATATTTTTCATCTGCTTGTGTCTTTGTCTTTCTTAAATGCTGCCTTTGGATTAATTTATAGGCTTCTTAGTCATCCTTTTTACAGCCATATCTTCATTTGTATCCTCCCATGGCTACTGGCCCCTTTACTTCGAGTGTTACACAGTACATGTTAATTAGACTGTGAGCACTATTTTCTGAAATGAGGTTCTCCTACTGCCTTCTCTACTCCCCCCTCCTTCCCGTTGTCCATGCCTTCCCACCCCCTCAACCTGCCCGGACTCCCATTGTCCATGCCATCTTGCCTCCTTCTCCCCCCACCCCCACCCACACTCCCTATGTCCCTGCCTTCTCACCCCTCCCCATGGCCACACTCCGGTTGTCCGTGCCTGACCCCCACACTCCCTCCCCTTGTCCTTGATGACTACTGTTTGCAATGCAATAGGTCTAGCATAAATGTGAGGACTATTGCATTTCAAATGCGTATTTTGGGGAGCTGCATCTTTGACTTCTAGCGCAAGAGTCCTAGGGAGCTAGATAGCTAATGTTGAGGGTTCAGTTCAGACCTTCTCTTAGAGACACCAACATAATCTCAGCCACCATAAAAGTATTTTCAGGAGTTTTAAACCTGTTTTTTCAGGGGCCACATAGGGCTGAAGAGAAAAGTAGTATTTTGTAACACCCTACAGACCCTAACAGCAAATGCAACCTTGCAAAATCGTGCGTACAATTTAAATAAAAGCATTTTTAAAACACACATTTTTGCATGGTCCACAAAAATATTTTCCACCATTCATATTCAGAAGGAAATTCCTCGACTAATTCTTCAATGGCATTAGTGCCTGGAGTTTGGCGCTGTATATAATTACAGGGAGAGTGACCAACACTAAAAGTGACTGGACCATAAACACTGAGGTCAGCCCAGGGCTTTGGTCTTGTCTCCGGGGAGCTTCAAACACTCTCCTGAAGTTGGTTATTTCTTGATTTGATCGCTGCCACCTCTTCCTGCTTGGAATGTCTGTGGTGGCGGATGGGCACAGGATATGGTGGTGGTAGGCTCAGGATATGGTGGCAGATGGGCACAGGATACATATGCTGAAAAGCAAAATAGGGTGAACGGCAAGTGCGAAATTTGCTTTTGGTTGTAGTAGAAGGCCCGTATTTATAAAAAGGAATGGACACTAGCAAAGAACAAATGGAACAATAATAGTGTATGGCACACAAGGAATGAGCTACGCTGGCCTGCATACATCCATAGCTCTTGTCTACTCCATTTGTGATTGCTAAACATCTCCAAGTGAGGTATGCATATTTCTAGTGTGTGAATGTGTTTTTAGGGGCTGGAGACTGATGTCCGTGTTTGTTGTGGCTGTCAATCAATCAATCAATCAAAGCATTTATATAGCGCGCTACTCACCCGGAGGGTCTCAAGGCGCTTGGGGAGCGGAGGTCCGCTACTGCTCGAACAGCCAGGTCTTGAGCTGCTTCCTGAAGGCGTGGTGGTCTTGGGTCAGGCGGAGGTGGGTCGGGAGGGAGTTCCACGTCTTGGCGGGCTGGTAGGAGAAGGACCTTCCTCCTGTGGTGGCTCTTCGGATGCGGGGGACAGCGGTGAGGGCGTGGTTGGTTGATCGAAGCTGACGTGTGGGAGTGTAGAAGTTGAGGCGGTTGTTGAGGTATCTTGGGCCTTGGTTGTGTAGGGCTTTGTGTGCGTGGGTGAGGAGTCGGAACGTGATTCTCTTGTTGACCGGGAGCCAGTGCAGGTCTCTCAGGTGTCCGGAGATGTGGCTGTGCTGGGGGATGTCCAGGACGAGTCTTGCTGAGGCGGTCTGGATTCGCTGCAATCTTTTCTGGAGTTCGGCGGTGGTTCCGGCATAGAGGGGGTTGCCGTAGTCCAGTCGGCTGGTGACGAGGGCCTGGGTGACCGTCTTCCTGGTCTCGGTGGGGATCCACCGGGAGATCTTACGTAGCATGCGCAGGATGTTGAAGCACGACGAGGAGACGGTGTTGACTTGTCTGGTCATGGAGAGGGAGGAGTCCAGGATGAAGCCCAGGTTGCATGCGTGGTCTGTTGGTTTGGGTGCGCTGCCCAGGGCAGGGGGCCACCAGGAGTCGTCCAAGGCAGAGGGTGAAGATACCAGGATGAGGACTTCCGTCTTATCTGAGTTCAGTTTCAGGCAGCTGTTCATCATCCACTCGGCTACGTCTTTCATCCCTTCGTGTAGGTTGGCTCTGGCGGTGGAGGGGTCGTTGGTTAGGGAGAGGATCAGCTGGGTGTCGTCGGCGTAAGAGATGATGTTGAGAGTGTGTTGGCGTGCGATGGCCGCAAGGGGGCTCATGTAGACATTGAAGAGGGTGGGGCTGAGCAAGGAGCCTTGGGGAACGCCACAGATGACCTCGGTGGCTTCTGATCTGAACGGGGGGAGGCGGACTCTCTGTGTCCTTCCGGCGAGGAAGGAGATGATCCATTCTAGTGCCTTCTCTTGGATTCCAACGTTTCTGAGGCGCTGCACTAGGGTGCGGTGGCAGACAGTGTAGAATGCCGCGGAGAGGTCCAGGTGGATGAGGGCCGCTGTTTCCCCATTGTCGAGCAGGGCTCGGATGTCATCGATGGCTGCGATGAGGGCGGTCTCGGTGCTGTGTTTGGCCCGAAAGCCAGACTGCGAGTGGTCGAGGGATCCATTTGTCTCAAGGAAGGCGGACAGCTGCTTGTTGATGGTCTTCTCGATGACTTTGGCCGGGAACGGGAGGAGCAAAATGGGGCGGTAGTTTTTGAGTTTGGTGGGGTCCGCTGATGGTTTCTTCAGTAGAGCGCTGAGTGCGGCACGCTCCAGCTCTCCGGGAAGGTAGCGGTGTCGAAGGAGGTGTTGATGATGTCCCGCAGGTGGGGCGCGATGATGGAGTCGGCCTTGTTGAAGACGTGGTGAGGGCAGGGGTTGGTTGGAGATCCGGAGTGGACGGAGTTCATCGTGCGTAGGGTTTCCTTGATCTGGGTCCAGGCGCGGAGGGTGGTGGTGGGGGGTGCAGGTGCTGTCGTGGGGTGCGTTGGCTGTGTGCTGAAGCTGTTGTGTATGTCGGCGATCTTGTTGCGGAAGTAGGCGGCGAGGGAGTTGCAGAGGTCTTGTGATGGTGTGATGTCGTTGTTTCCGGCGCTGGGGTTGGAGAGCTCTTTGACGATGTTGAAGAGTTCCTTGCTGTTGTGGGCGTTGTTGTCCAGTCGTTCCTTGAATGCGGTTTTCTTGGTGGTGTGGATCAGTTGGTGGTGTTTTCGAGTGGCGAGCTTGAGGGTGGTCATGTTGTCTGGTGTAGGGTCTCTGCGCCAGGCTCTCTCGAGGGCTCGGCAGTTCTTCTTGGAGCTCTTTAGTTCGTCGGTGAACAATGGTGCTTTCTTACTGCAGGGTCTGCTGAGCGGGGTCCTCAGTGGGGCGGGGTCGTCTGCGCAGTTGCTGATCCACTTCGTGAGGTTGTTGGACGCCTGGCTGGGGTTCGCTGAGCTGGCGGGGGGGTCCTGGCCTAAGGATGCGGCGAGCTGGTTGGGTGTGATCTTGTTCCAGCTTGTGCGTGCAACCTGTTGCTGGTGGTGGTGGATCGTGTTCTTTCTGTAGCTGAAGTGGACGCAGCTGTGGTCTGTCCAGTGGAGTCCGGTGGCGTGGCTGAAGGTGATGTCCTTGCTGGAGGAGAAGACGGGGTTGAGTGTGTGTCCGGCGTAGTGGGTGGGGGTGGTCACCAGCTGCTTGAGGCCGAGGGTGGCGAGGTTGTCCAGCAAGGTGGCGGTGTTGCGGTCGTTGTTGTTCTCCAGGTGGAAGTTGAGGTCCCCGAGGAGGATGTAGTCAGTGGAGGGGAGGGCGTGCGGGCTGATGAAGTCGGCGATTTCTTCACTGAATTGTGTGCGTGGTCCTGGGGGTCTGTAGATGAGGGTGCCTCTGAGGGTGGTCTTGGGGTCGGTGTGGATCTGGAAGTGCAGGTGTTTGGTGGCTGTGAGGGTGTCGTCGCAGTTGGTCGTGATGCGGATGGTGTTCCTGTGGATGATGGTGATGCCTCCTTCGGTCTGATTGCCGCGGTCCCTCCGGGTGATCTTGTACCCGTCTACGATGGCGATGGCGATGTCGGGCGCTGAGGAGGCGTTCATCCAGGTTTCCGTGAGGAAGGTGACGTCTGGTGATGTTGTGTCGAGGAGGTTCCAGAGCTCCACGGCGTGTCTGTGGAAGGAGCGGGTGTTGAGCAGGATGCACTTCAGGTGGTGGCTGCTGGTTCTCGGCTTGGTGGGGGTGGGTGTGGTGCAGGTCCGGATGCAGGAGAACTTGCAGGAGTGGCAGCTGAAGGGTCCGTGGGTGCATCTCGGGTTTGCTCAGTAGCATCCCGGGATCTGTGTGACGTGTCTACATCCGTGAGTTTCCAAGCTGGTCTGTGGCGACCACATAAAGCAGGTGAATTCATGTTTCTTTACACTAAAAGGCTGGAAGACAATGTGCTCCTTTCTTTCCTTAGAGCCTCGAAAATCAGTAATTTTAGCCTTGGTAATTTCGAGGCTAGATTACTGTAATGCTCTGTTTTTAGGCTGCAAGCAGCGCCTACCAAGAAAATTACATACACTTCAAAGCGACGACTCCAACGCATCCAAACGCCTCCGCCCGACTCATCGTCAACGTCCCCCGCCACAGCTACATCACCCCCCCACCTGGGAGACCTACACTGGCTCCCTGTCGACAAGAGGATCGCCTTCAAGCTCCTCATCCATGCAAACAAAGCACTCCACAACACCGGACCAGCCTACCTGAAGAGCAGACTCAGCTTCCACATCCCAACCCGACAGCTCCGCTCCACCAGCCTTGCCTGCGCCGCTGTCTCCCGCATCCAACGAACGACCTCCGGTGGCAGATCCTTCTCCTACCTCGCCGCCAAGACCTGGGACACCCTTCCTACCCACATACGGCAGACCAAAGACCTACTCACCTTCAGAAGACTCCTCAAGACCTGGCTCTTCGAGCTGTCGCAGCACCTCCCCCCTCCCCTCAGCGCCTTGGGACCCTCACGGGTAAGTAGACCACTTTACAAGTACTCTGGTTGATTGATTGATTGATTGAATGTTCCAGTTTGAGTGTTGCTGAAGCTTCCTAAATGTAGCTCTGCCCGGGGCCGGCTTTAACGCTGGTAGTGCCCATTGCGACAATCATTTTTGGCACCCCCACACCCGTGACTGCCTACTCAGATTCTCTCACTACCACCAAGCAAAAGTGTCCCTCATCTCTCCAATCATAAGCTAATGCTAAACACAGCACCCCCACTAAGCCCTCTCCACAGTGCGGCCGCACCTGTCACATTGCCATAAAGCCGGCCCTGGCTCTATCTCACAGAGCATCTTGAACATAAATTGGTTACCGATAAGAGAGTGGATTAAGTTCAAGGGCCTGTGATGGGCCCATAAGGCACTGCACAAGCTTGGCCCTCTTTCCTACACAAAGTTTTTTAAATGGTATGTACCTGCAGGTAATCTATGATCCACCACTGTCAATAAGGTAGAATTAGAAAGGCCCAGTGGGGAGGAAGAAGCTTCTTTCATACCACATGTACACAATGGAATGCATTGCCTGACCTCCTCTGGTCGCAGGCCAACCTGTTAAGTTTCAGAAAGCAATTAAAAACCTGGCTTTTTCCCACTGCTCACCAATAAGATGCCAGTCGCCCTGTTTCAGAATACTGTATAGACACTGGCGCAAAGACACCATCTCTTTCATGATTTGCGCGCTTTATCAAAAAGTATTAACATAACAACTGTTTATGATGTTAGTCCATGGCTGAGGTTGAAGAAGGCTGGATTGTAGGGGCACGAGGTTAATTTAAGAAAACCAGTTCCACTGCTTTTTGTGAAAAGATCACTGTCCTGGGATAGTTAATTCCGAGAGTTGAAATGCTTCAGGTAAAGTGTAATAAAGGGATTCTCCTGTGCTGTAAAGGCCAGGTAGCTTAACAAGCCTTCTTGCCAAGGTGCCTGCTTGCCTCAAAGAAATGCAAATATGTTCAACTTGTACATCAGGAAATGTAAAGGGTGTTTGGCTTTAAAGGATGGAATCACTTGCAGTTTACTGATGACCTGGATTTATTATTTTTGAATGGCACTGCAAGGTTGTTACCAGCTCTGTTGTGAAGTGTGTGCATTTAAAGGACAGTTATAAAAAAAAATTGGCACTACATCCGGTCGGGTATTACTAAAATCTAGGGGGCATATGATCACGGACGACGTTAAAATTATCGCTGGTTTAGTGACAGAAAACTGCTGCTAAAGTGGCAATAATGGGCTTGATAATATGCCCGGGAGAATTCCAATAGAAGCCCATGTTCACACCAGAACATGGACTTCTATTGGAATTCTCAAAGGTGGTTTTTCTGTTTTAATTTGCAACTGTATCTGCATTTAACTGTGTTTATTTAGGTGAATTTCTGAAGTTTATATAACTGAATGTTGCGGCAAACTATAACTTCACATTATTGCTTTTTCCACTATATTGTTTTCGATCATATACCACATCCAAATGTTGCCTGAGCCAAACCCTCAGCCTGCGGTCGATTCCCATGGTTCATGGCCTTTGGCTCTGCACTGTGAATTGGGCGAAGAGCCTTACCTTCTGCCAGGCCATGCGCCAAACCCCCCGTCAATGGCCAGGGGTTAGCACAGGTACATTACTCTGGTCAGACCCTTCACTCAACCCAACCCTAGTGGCCAACCCCTACTGCCTATACCCTTTGCCTGTTTGCAGCAGGGGGTGTGCATCAGGGCGTACTGCATCCAACCCTGCAAGATGTGGAGAAGTGTGGCTCACCGATTAGAGAGGCAGACCCTGAGGCAGGGTCTTGGGCTCAATGTCCACGGACTCGATAATTCTCACCTAGGTGCCTACTCTAATCATGGGTCCCACTCTGCAACTCTGGGCAATAGCTTGCTTAATCTCCACAACGGCCCTGAAAGCGCTAGAATGCCTGGCCTCACCTTGGAGGTGCCCAGTACGGGGCATCTCACAGGGAAAGCCAGGAAGGGTTCCACAGCGGTATACAGCGCCAAGATACCTTCTAGGCGATAGTGCGCTTTACAAATATACACACATTTACATTTGGATTTACAAGATGGCCGAACCCTGCTATGCATGGCATTCATCCGTACCAAGCAAAGTGTTGGCTGCAGGTCCAAGTCTCAGCGCCAGAACCATCATTAGTGGTCAACATCCGCAGTACATGGTCTTTGCAGTGCACAGCGTGGGTTAACCACTGGACCTGCACTCAACTCTTTGTAGGGGGCCAACATCTGGTTGAGGCCAGGTCCTGTGAATAACCCTCCACAGGAGGGCAACTGAGTTGCGTACTGCCTTTGTATGTGCACAGGGCTCGCAGGGACTGGTACCCAACACTTCCTGGGCACCCAGCAACTGCAGCGCATTGTCTTTGGCCGTGCTCATCAACAGTAGGCCACAGTGCTTGGCTGCTGACCAGGTCTTGATCTAGAATACTTTGCATCCAGTCAACATTTGCACTGCATGGCATTTGGTGGCAGCAGCACATAACATCTGGCCAGAGGATTTGCCAGATTCTTGTGGGCGGTCATTCCCACATGTGTACTTTGAAGGGGGTTGGCCATTTTCCCGAACTGTGGTGAGACCCTACACCACCATTTGCAGGCTACCTCTAAAAGTGGCCATTGTCCAAGCATGGTAGTAGTGCATTGAATATATTTTCTCTCATTTTTTTAATCATGGATCCTGGGCTTGATTTGCAAATTCCGAGGCTCAGGGTAGTCTGCTGGAATAAGGGAGGACCTAGAAGCCACGATTCCAGCAAAGGGTCCACAATGCATGCAAGAAAAATATATATTTTGTAAAATTATGTTATTCATAGGGGTCCTTCTGCTGCCCTCCTCATGGGCCTGGGGTTAGAATATATCCTCGTTTTCCCCTAATGCTGTTTTGCTTTTTTCTAATACGGTGTTCAATACAACATTCTGGTAGTGGTTTCAGGTATAGAAATTTTTGTGTGACACCAAGCCAGAATACTGCAAATTAGCAAATCTGCTGCATGATTTGAAGTTCCACATTGGACAACGGGTGTAGAGCCTTCCTTGTCCAATGGTGTGACTATGTTTTTTAAATGTATGCTCAAATCAGCTGTTTATTAATGAATCTGCAAAGAATGCATGATTTTACAGACCAGATATCATTAAAATGTAACTTATTTGTTGCCAGATTGGAATACTGGCAATTTAAGGCACTTTCTTGAGTAAAGTTCTTTTTACATGCCGAGTTTGAGGTAATTCATTTTTAGGTTGAGTGTGAGCCAGCGCTCAAGGGCTGCTCTGCGAAGATCATGTGGTAGTTCAGTACAGAGAGAAGCTTCACCCACTAGGACGGAGTTGGGGGGGGGGCTGCTGATGAGGAGCTGCCCCTTTGTCCAGTGGGCAGCCTGGCCGCCTGGTCCTGGGAGCTGCCGGAGATCATCCGGGTGGTGCTGCTCCTTTCGAATTCCAAGAGTGCGCTGGAGGCCGGAGGCCCAGGGAGCAGCTGGAGCCGAGCCCACCACAAGAGACAGACCAGGTAAATGTTGAGTGTGTAGAGGGGAACACAAAGTGTCCTGCAGCTTTTCAAACAAGATGGGAGGATGTGGGAATAAAGAATCGCACAACACAACATATTATGGTGCCTTTTATCCCCCTCCCTTTGTCGTGCCTTCTTCCCCCTCCACCCTCCCTCAAGTTGTCTGTGCCTTCTTTTCCCCTCCCCGCCTTCCTGCCCATTGTCCATGTCTGCTCCATTTCTACCCCACCCCCCTGCCCGCCCGTCCGTCCTCCCATTGTTCATAGCTTCTCCCCCGCCCCTCCCTCCGTCTCTCCCTACTGATGTCATACCTTCTCCCCCACACCCTCCCTCCCGTTGTCCGTAATGCCAAGTTGCCTGCCATTTGGAATGCATTAGGTCCTGCGTAAATTTGAGACCTATTGCATTGCATTGCAATTCTAAATTGGAGTTGGATTTTTCTTGTGCTGTGTTTTCACTTTAATACTGTTTGAGTTCTGCATATATACTTTACGCATTATTAAGCCTGATTGATTTTTTTTGGCAAGCTACAAGAGGGTTAAGCATAGGTTAATTGACCTTGTGTTTCACCCTGACAAGGATTGTGGTTGTTGCTTGAAGAAGGATCTTCAACCCCCTCAATCAAAATCCAATTTCCTACAAAATTTGTATCTTTTTAACAAAGAAGGACGATGACCAGTCCAGCTTAGTATTTCAAACAAGTATGGTGACTCTGTATTTCATATTAGGATAAAATGAACTAATTCTGCTCTGACCTAAGCTGCAGAAGGGAGACTGTTGGAGTTTGGATAGGTCAGATTTACTATTTCCACTCAATACGACTCTCTCTGCCTCCTGACACTTGAGGAGTACACTGTGAGCATGCGGATGCTGCAGTGCTCATGCCCAACTGCCCCCGCATCTGGTGCAAAGGAGATCATTGACAGCCGGAGTGGAATACTTAACTGGAAATTGAAGTGACATTGTGGGTTCTGTTAACCCCCTATTTTTTCTCTTTTTCCCACTATGCTTTTGGAGACGTTTTGAGATTGGGTCGGGCTGGGCAGCACCTCCGCAATAGACTTGTGCCATACTGAGGCTCCGCGGCTTGACATGCTGCAAATGTACATGCGCTACAAGGGAAGCCGTGAGGAGCCTGGCACGTGGCAGTGCCCGCCTGTGGCCTGCGGGGGATATAGCTGGCACTGGTAAACTCTACTTTGTTGTATGGACAACAGAAGAGGGGTGCAAGTAAGGCCCCCAGCAGAAAGAGAACTAAACTGTAAGAAAAGTGCACCAGAAGAGGGAAATAGTGGAGGTGGCGGATGTGCTACAGTGCACCAAAATTGCAGAATTAAGTGCCATTTTTGGGAACTAGAAGTGATTAATATTCTAGAATGAGTTTTGGGACTATAATTAGGGATTAAAGAAATCATGGGCTTTAACCGCAAGAGAGCGGGTAGCTTGTTTATATCCCGTAAAAGAGAGACCTGTAATAACCCTTGAGTAAAAAGACCAGAGTAACACCAGGAAATATGGCCCAGCGAGGAGTAGAAATCGCCAAGGATTGAGTAGTCACCTACGGAAGGGAGAAACAACCATAGCAGGAAATAAGACCCAAGAAGGGAATAAGGTGGTTCAAAAGGATGAAGTTAGGAAGTCCTCTTGAAGAAGTGCACAGAAGCATGATCACCATAAAAGACCTTTTCCGATTGAGACTGGTGGGTCATCAGTCACTAAATCAATCATGGACATTGTAAGGGAAACATTTTTACAAAAGGCAAGCTCAACCTGAGACTTCAATCTCTAGAGAAGGACACCAAGTGGTATGAGGACTTTGCATCTAAGTCTACCCTTCATAAATAATCACGATATGACGGAATGTAATGAGTTAACATTAGAACCAAGGCTGTCCCCTTCCCACTGGATTATCTCCCTACTAGATAATAGAGTGACGCAAGAAGGAGGGGCATAAGATGGGAAGGATTAACCTTGTGTTTTGTTTGCAGTAGTTTCTGCGCTGCTTCGCTGCAGCTGTGAGGCAGGAGTTACAATAAGTGACATTTTTTAATGTAGATATTCTCCACCAAACACATTATGAATCAAACAAGATATAGATACTCTGATGATGGCGTTTCTGAATGTACAAAGATGTGTCAAGATAAAGCTGTCCACAGAATGCAGTATGGACTATGATTATTATCTTTCAGAGTGGGGTCTCATTATACCCAAGCTGGTACCGAGTGAGTTGAGGTACACCCCTTGAGATTCAATGGTAAGTACCGAGTCTACCATTGTAATAACACAGGTTCAGTATGCTATGAAGCTAAATCTTTACAGATCTTTTGGAAAGGGGCGACCACTCGGTCCCCCCGAACGTATGGCGGAGTGCCTCGATCCCCCCGGGAAGCCATTTTTGGGCGGGAGGCGCGTCTCGGCTGGTATGCCCGAAGCGGCGTAGCCGGGGCGCGCCTGTTCCCGCCCTAGAGTGGGCTGGCCTAGACACTGACGCAGCCAGCCACGCCCTCGGGACGGGCAGGGGCGGGTTTACGCCCGCCCTGAAGACGGATAAAAGGAGACGCAAGGCCAGAAGACGTCCTCTTGCTCTTGTGCTCCGAAGCTGCACCTCTTCGCTACACGTGAGCTCGGGACAGAACAAAGAGCCAATTTTGAGCGTTTTGATCTTTTTCTTTGTCTTCCAGATACTTCGTCGAAGAGATGCCCAGGAAAGGCGAAAAGAGAATGACGACTGACCAGATGGTTCGGGCACTCTTTAAAGATATGTCCGACATAAAGAAACGGTTGGCGGAGCGAGATGGGGAGGAGGGTTCGGGCCCTTCGCCGGCTGGAGGGAGACCTAAGAGGCCGAGAAAGGTTCCAGCCGGTGGGGACGTCCCGGTTCCCTCTGCCCCTCTCGAGGCGCCGACCCCAGTACCGATAGAGGGGAATCCAATCCCGGGGGTCGTCACCCCGACATCCAAGGAGGACATGCCCCCCGAGCTGGCAGCACAGCTAGCAGCGTGGTTGGGGGATAGTGGTGATGGCGCAACGGCTGCCGAGGCACAGGCGCTGATAAAAGGGCTTCGTGAGAAGAAAGAGGCAGCTAGAGTGGCGGGGATAGACAAGCCGCAAGCGGCAGAAGCTGCGTCCGGTGCAGGTAAGCGGCCATTGCCGATTGCAAGGGACGAGTCAGCACCCTCTCGTAGAGAGAGATTGGGACAACATGTGCCGTTAGCTATAAAAGAAAAGATCTGGGCGGGAGAGTACGTGAATATTTTTTCCCTGCTTGTTGATCATTATGATGTGGAGCATGTGAAAAGTCAGAAGGACTTGATGCATCCGGGTGTTTGGCGCGCAAAAATGGCCGCCTTTAAGGTTAATGAGAACATTGGCAACTGGGGCAATGCATGGGGTATTTTCACATCGATTTTGGGGGAACGTAGGCCTGAGTTGCTCCCTGAGTTTCCCGTTTACCAATCACGAATTATGGGTTACTCGACAACGTATCAAGGTAACCATTGGTTTTGTTATGACAATCTGTTCAGAACGGAAAAGGAACATAACAAGGGTTTGACTTGGGATTGTTACGATTCGTTAACTTGGGACAAAATGAAAGAATCAGGAATGTTAAGAATGCCATTGGTCGGGAGCAATGTTGTTGATTACTCCCGCCAAAATGTGGGGACGCCCTTTCGACCAAGTACGAGCACCGACGACCAGTCAAGGCCCGCAGGCAATACAGGGAAAAAGGGTTTCTGTTTTAATTTCAACAAGGGGAAATGTACCAGGCCTCCGGGATCGTGTAAGTTCAAACATGAGTGTAGTACGTGTGGGTCGTCCCATCCTGAGTCATCGTGCAGAGCCAGAACGGGTGAGAATGGGGGTAAGGGGGGCGCCAAACAGGTCTAAGCTAGGCCGAGGGGCGCCTTTACCAACCCCGATTGATACCTTGGCAATGATTCCCTGGCTCAGCGAATACCCGGATCGTACTTCTGCCGGGGTGCTACGGAACGGTTTTACACATGGTTTCCGCATCCCGGTAGGGGACTTTCAGGGTGTAGGGACGTGCAAAAATCAACTTTCCGTTTTACAACATGCATCGGTAGTGCAAGAGAAAATTCAGAAAGAGGTTAGCCGGGGACGGGTCGCCGGCCCGTTTAGTGAACCCCCGGTACCAGGTTTCGTTTGTTCTCCGTTAGGGGTGGTCCCCAAGAAGGACCCGGGTGAGTTCCGTTTGATCCATAATCTGTCTGCTCCACGAGGTCTTTCGGTGAACGACGCAATTGATCCAGAAGTTTGTTCGGTGCGATACGCATCTTTTGATGAGGCAGTAGCCATCTTGAATCGCCTGGGGCACGGGACGTTGATGGCGAAATCTGATATCGAGTCAGCGTTCCGGTTGCTCCCGGTACACCCAGACGATCAGCGTCTTTTGGGATTCGGGTTCCAGGGGTCATTTTACATGGATAGGTGTATGCCAATGGGTTGCTCTATTTCATGTGCTTACTTTGAGCAATTCAGTACTTTCCTGCAGTGGGTGTTCACTAAGACAACGGGTTCCCGAAATGTAATGCATTACCTTGACGACTTTCTGTTCCTTGGCCCCGCCGGTAGTCCCGAATGTGCCCAGGCTTTAGACGAATTCTGTGTGTTAATGGGTCATCTCGGCGTGCCGTTGGCACCGGGTAAAACTATGGGTCCCACGACTTGCCTCGAGTTTCTGGGGATCGAGTTGGACTCAAGGGAGGGGTGCTTCCGTTTACCAGCTAGCAAGGTGTCGAAATTCAGGGCAGCCCTCCAAGTATGTTTAACTGCATCCAAGGTTACACTGCATCAGTTGCAACAGTTAGTGGGAAAGTTGAACTTTGCCTTGAGAGTGATACCAATGGCTCGCCCCTTTTCCCGCTCAATTGCCCAAGCGATGGTTGGCCTGAAGGAGGGTCACCATCGCACAAGGTTATCGACTGAGGTCCGCCAGGACATGCGGATTTGGTTAGCATTCTTGGCGGACTTCAATGGCCGAGTTGTCTGGAACAAGCCAGTCATGTCCTCCGATGAGCTTGGGCTATGGACAGATTCAGCAGGAAGCGTAGGTTTTGGCGCCATCTTCGGCACAAAATGGTCGGCACAGAAGTGGCCTCTATGGTGGCACGAGAAGGGGCTGACAAGTAACATCGCTTTCCTCGAATTATTTCCCATTCTGGTGGCCCTGAGAACCTGGCCAGAAGGGTTCAGAGATCATTCTGTTGTGTTCTGGTCCGACAATATGACCGTGGTAGAATGCATCAATAGTCAGGCAGCCCGTTGTAAATTGATTTTGAGGCTGCTCAAAGAAATTGTCTTACTGTGTATGCAACTGAACGTGGTATTCAGAGCAAAACATGTCCCTGGGGTGATGAATCAGGCCGCTGATGCACTGTCTCGTTTTCACATGCAGGCTTTCTCGGGCTTCCTTCCTTCAGCGGACCCGGAGCCGGCACCCTTCCCCGAAGCTCTCTGGTCTCTCGGTGCCCCGAACTTCGTCACCTCGTGGGAGAGAGTCTAGCACCCAGGACAAGGAAGGCATATGAAGGGGCGTTCCAGGCCTATTTAGCCTTTTTGGGGGCAGAGAGAGGGGGACTTTGGGGGCAGGAGGAGTTGGTAGTACTTTTCCTGATGTCCTTACGTAGGGCTGGGAAATCGGTGGCCACGGCCCAAAGGCATCGTGCCGCCATTTCCTTTGTTGCCAGGGCCCATGGCATCCTGGACCCGACAGCGTCTTTTACGGTACAGAAAGCGCTGCGTGGGTGGCAACGTCTGGAGGGTCGCAGAATAGACGTAAGACGACCGATAGGTCTAGACAGGTTGTCCCAGTTGCTGACCACACTCCCTAACACATGCTCGTCCCCGTTCGAGACCTGTTTGTTCCGGACTGCATTTATGCTGGCATTTCACGGGGCTATGAGAGTTAGTGAGCTAGTTGCAAGGAACAAACGGGATGTGACGGGGGGCTTGTGCAGGGAGCAGGTTCAGATCAGGGGTGATGCGATGATTGTCTCCTTTCTCAGGTCCAAGACTGACCAAGATGGGAGGGGGGACTGCACGATCATTCGCAGGATCCCCGAGTCATCCATGTGTCCGGTTCAGTGCTTAGAAGATTACCTAGCACGAAGGGTGGCATCATGGGGGGGGACATTGTTGAGGCATGTAGACGCCACCCCGCTGACGAGGTTTCAGTTTCAGCGGGTGCTTGCAATGGCCATTGCCGCAGCGGGCTTGGACCCGGGTGAATTTGGGACCCATTCCTTTCGTATAGGGGCTGCCACAGAAGCTACAGCCAGGGGTCTTAATGTAGAACAAGTGAAACGTGTGGGGCGTTGGTCCTCCAATTGTTATAAGAGGTATGTGCGATTGCACATGTTGTGAAGCTGTAATCATGTACTCACGCTTCTTGTCTTTTGTTTGTTTTCAGTTGCGCAAGCCTACGCGGCAGGGCGGACTGTGCAGTTGACCCAACACCAGGCCAGCGGTCACACATCACCGGCTGAGAGAAAGGAGGTGTGGGTTGTAGGCCACTCATACGTGAGACGGGCCGCAGACGTATTCAAAGCAGGTGATATGATTCACGTACCTGGGGAATACGGGTACAGAGTGTCCTTCTACGGAAGGGGCGGTCTCTGTATTGACCAGTTTCAGGCATTCTTTGAGGGTTTGTTAGAGCGGATGAGGTCACCGCCGTCCATAGTCATAGTACATTTGGGGGACAATGACTTAGTTACCACCGGTAGACGACTTCTCCTGGAGGCTATGCTTTCCACGGTAAGTTGGTTAGCAAGGAGAGTTCCGGGGTGTATAATTGCGTGGTCTCATATGATCCCACGAAAAGTGTGGCGGGGGGCTATCTCGATCCCTGCTTTGAATCATTCCGTTAAAAAATTGAATAACAAAGTGAGTAGGTTGTTCCGTTCCAAGACATTGCATTCGATCTCGCATAGTTGTATTAATGATGACAGTATGTATTTGGGGGATGGTGTGCATTTGTCGAGGGTGGGCAATGAGTTACTCATAGGTGACTTCCTAGCTTGGTTAAAATCGTTAAGACATGACCTTTAGGTAGGAGTTTGGTGGGGGGTCCGGATAGCCGGTCAACTATCCGGACCTGTGGCGGTAAGGTCATGATCGGTGAGCACTAATTGGTAGATCCCTATGAGTGGGCGTCACCCAACACGGATGGGAGCGCTCGGGGGAGGTGGCCATTGGCCCCTCAATGGGGAGGCGGTCCCGTCTAAGGGCGGGTCGCCGGAAGTTAAGGAAAGGCGGTCAAGACCCCTTCCTGTGTAGGAGGGGTTACAGCCCCCTCCTGAGGAATTTCCCGGGGCCAGGGTCATCTGCGACGGCAGATGCGGTAAGTTGTGTGGGGTGGGGGGAGGTCCACGATACCTTCTAGATACCACACACAAGTATTCGAACGACCTTTAAATGGCGTCGAGTCTTAAGTGCCCCCGACAAGTCAAGGGAAATTGTTAGTAGTTGCACTTGAGGTAAGCCTCTGTGCTGTCGCCCTTCCCAAGTGGGAGGGGTAAGTCTGGTTAGGGATCTTGACACCGGTTATGACCTTGCCGTTGGCCCTTAAACGTTAGGATGTACAATTTCAGTGTTTATAGAGAATGTTTCTGTAGGATGCTAGTTCGGCTAGGAGAACCTCTGTATTAGAGAATATGTTAAGATTAGCCAAACATCGCAATGTGATAATGAAATTGTACATAATATGAAACGTTTAATGTTTAATTTTTTGTTTTAATAAATACGGCCGCGGGAGGGTCACTCCCTCCCACATCCAAAAACTTTAAGAACTGTTTCCGGTTTCCCTTCTTTTGGGATCATGTTGAGAGGGGGTGGCGGGTATCTCAGCCATATGGAAAGGGGCGACCACTCGGTCCCCCCGAACGTATGGCGGAGTGCCTCGATCCCCCCGGGAAGCCATTTTTGGGCGGGAGGCGCGTCTCGGCTGGTATGCCCGAAGCGGCGTAGCCGGGGCGCGCCTGTTCCCGCCCTAGAGTGGGCTGGCCTAGACACTGACGCAGCCAGCCACGCCCTCGGGACGGGCAGGGGCGGGTTTACGCCCGCCCTGAAGACGGATAAAAGGAGACGCAAGGCCAGAAGACGTCCTCTTGCTCTTGTGCTCCGAAGCTGCACCTCCTCGCTACACGTGAGCTCGGGACAGAACAAAGAGCCAATTTTGACCCACCCACCAGCCCCTGAGGACAGCAAGTTGTTGTGCAATAAAGTGAATTTTCTAAGTATGTTCTTCCTTTTTCGTTTACAGGTTGTGAAAGTATCAGTTTTGTTGTTTTTCATAATAAAGTATGGTGAATATCATTTAGGTTGTTACGATTAAAAGGACTTGATGTAGTGTTGCTTTTTGAGCATGCTCTTTCGGTCGTAGCGACCAATGTTTTCATAAGTTCGAATTGTCGTATTTTTTTTGGTAGGCGGTAAGGTCATGATCGGTGAGCACTAATTGGTAGATCCCTATGAGTGGGCGTCACCCAACACGGATGGGAGCGCTCGGGGGAGGTGGCCATTGGCCCCTCAATGGGGAGGCGGTCCCGTCTAAGGGCGGGTCGCCGGAAGTTAAGGAAAGGCGGTCAAGACCCCTTCCTGTGTAGGAGGGGTTACAGCCCCCTCCTGAGGAATTTCCCGGGGCCAGGGTCATCTGCGACGGCAGATGCGGTAAGTTGTGTGGGGTGGGGGGAGGTCCACGATACCTTCTAGATACCACACACAAGTATTCGAACGACCTTTAAATGGCGTCGAGTCTTAAGTGCCCCCGACAAGTCAAGGGAAATTGTTAGTAGTTGCACTTGAGGTAAGCCTCTGTGCTGTCGCCCTTCCCAAGTGGGAGGGGTAAGTCTGGTTAGGGATCTTGACACCGGTTATGACCTTGCCGTTGGCCCTTAAACGTTAGGATGTACAATTTCAGTGTTTATAGAGAATGTTTCTGTAGGATGCTAGTTCGGCTAGGAGAACCTCTGTATTAGAGAATATGTTAAGATTAGCCAAACATCGCAATGTGATAATGAAATTGTACATAATATGAAACGTTTAATGTTTAATTTTTTGTTTTAATAAATACGGCCGCGGGAGGGTCACTCCCTCCCACATCCAAAAACTTTAAGAACTGTTTCCGGTTTCCCTTCTTTTGGGATCATGTTGAGAGGGGGTGGCGGGTATCTCAGCCATTTGATAATCATTCCCCTTTCAGATGTCGCAACACATCATGTCTCCAAGGAGGATTTGAATCACAGTCAGAACTATATGTATTTTTTTCTATGAAATAGCAGTGATAATGGTATTGTATGTTAAGGTCCTGAAGAAAGCCAGGGAAATGTACCTTTAATGACTGAAACATGTCGACCAATTTAGACTGTGATTTATTCTTAACTGCCTTTTTTTTCACATGCTTCACTATGGTTTTTAGTAGGACGACACAGCAGAGAGAGCGCTAAAAAAATGTTGTGCGCCATCTGTTTGGTGTCTATCACTTTTTAGATAAATACACTTTACACATGTTCATTATTTTTTTCCACTGCACAAACAAAAAACATTTAAGAAAAATAATATCCCTTTGCACTTTTTCCTTATGTGAGCTACACTAATGGAGACAACTGCATATTTTTGTTCCTCTGTTGAAAATCAAGTGAGGACATGAGACGATTGTTTTTGGAAATCCCAGATGATGACCCTGGGCAAGTGAATGTGCAAATGATGGGATACCAATTATCCTAAGGTGGTTCTAGTTTGTCCTTTTCACTAATTTATGTGAGGTTTTTTGCTGCTCTTATAATGAATCTGGATAGAATTAAATGCTGTCAGGAAGATGAAAAAAAGGGCTCAGGCCGACACTAGGAAAGTTAGTGCTTGGTTTGAAATTGACTGTAGAAAGTTAAAGTCCCAGATCAGGAAAGCCATGCAAATCATTAAGATTTATGCTAGCCTCCAGAACTCCACGGGAAAATACAAAGAAGCATTTACAATGCAATCGGTCTCGTGTTAATTAAGTTTGAGCTATTGCCATTGCTAAATAATGCAACACCAACTGCAACAAAAGTCTAAAAATTGTAGGCCAAAAAATGTGTATTTATTTTTGTAGCAATGGTGGCATGCTGCGCCTTAGATGAATTTGTTTAAAAATAATTAACAATTGATGTGTGCACTGATGGCTGGTGGTGTGTGTGCCTGTAGTAATTGTGCATTGATGGCTGGTGGTGTGTGTGCCTGGTGGAAGTGTGCACTGCCGGCTGGTGGTGAGTGTGTCTGGTGGAAGCTTGCAACGACGGCTGGTGGTGTGTGTGCCTGGTTAACGCGTGCACTGACGGCTGATGGTGTGTGTCTGATGAAATTTTCCCCTGATAGCGGGTGGTGTGTGTGTGCCTGGTGAAAGCATGCACTGATGTCTGGTGGTGTGTGCCTTGTGGAAGTGTGCACTGACAGCTGGTGGTGTTTGTGCCCGGTTAAAGCATTCACTGACGACTGATGGTGTCTATGCCTGGTGAAAGTGTGCACTGATGGTGTGGTTGTGTGTACTTTCTTTACTTAAATAGCTATCTTGAAAAACAAGATGCACCTTAAAACAGCATACATAAAATACAAGGGTGCTTAACTTGGCCAAACAAACAAGCATGGGAAGTGACGACAGAGCACATTTAAGAAATGAATCCACTCACTGAACCATAATCCGCAAACTCCTGAAAATGCATTTGACGGTGTGACCATAAGATACAAGACTGTTCGATTACAGCGTGTTCCAAAATTATTATTTGACTCGGAAGTCACAGAGCCCGCTTTATTTACCCTCATATATTAATGTAGTTGGCTAAGATATGGTGCGCGCCTCATACCACGTCACTGTCACACCAATTTCCTCAGACGCAAACATACACAATATGAAAAAAAGTCACATGAAACATACCTACATATTAGTAACCTCAATTGCTTTCCTGCACTTTTTACGGATCATCCACAAGGTTGCAACGAAGACCTTTATAAAATTTTAGTGGGGTTGAAACATAGATGAATCTCAGTTTTTGGTGTGGATTAAAATACATATTGTAGAGTGTACAATGTTTAACCCTGAAAAATTGGCCCTGACTAAAATCGAATACCCCAGACAGTAACTGTCTCATTGAGGGTTGTTCTATTTCACTTCCAAACCCTCTTTTCGCAACTCATGTTCAGTGCACTGTTTCACATTTTGGAGCATCTTAGATATAATTTAATTTTATAATTTTCTTCAGTAATGGCATTCGAACACATGATTGTGGGTTCCAATATGTTCTTTTGAATAGGTTTTGTTTTGGGAATATATTCATGACTTTCCCTTGCAAGATGAAAGTATTGTATTGAATGATAAGGAACTGTTGTTTTGTTTTTATTTTTTTGTTGTGGTTGTCAGCAGAGATGATATAATGGGAACTATTGTTGGATGATGGTGCAGGGTAGTCACAGTAGGGGCTGGGCAGGTATAGTGGGTATTAGTACGACAGTAAAGGGCAGGGCTACTATGGTGGTTGGCAGGCATTGGTTGAAAATGCGAGTGATCCCGAGAAAAAGTCTCGCCTCTTAGACACTGAGAATGAATGAATGAATGAATAACCCTAGATGCCAGGGCCTAGGCACACGTGCTCCCTGTGTATTCTGGTGAGTTGCAGGCTGGTTGGTAATTGGCAAGGTTGGTATCGTAAATGACAACTGCAGTAGTAAGGATGGCACTGTGGGGACATAGATGAGGGTGAGGCAGCACGGACAAAGGGAGGGTGGGTTGGGGTGAGGCAGCTCGGACAAAGGAACGGTGTGTCAGGCAGCATGGATGAAAGGAGGGTGGGTGGGGGCGAGACAGCATGGACAAATGTGAGGGTGGGTGGTTGGGTGTGAGGCAGTACGGACGATGGGAGGGTGGGTGCGATGCGGCACGGATGACGGGAGGGTGGGCGGCACGGATGACGGGAGGGTGGGCGTGTTGCGAGACAGCACAGACGATGGGAGGATGGGATGCGATGCGAGGCAGCACAGAAGATGGGAGGGTGGGTGCGATGCAAGGCAGCACAGATGATGGGGGGGTGGGTGCAATGCGAGGCAGCACAGACTCTGGGAGGGTGGGTGCGATGCGAGACAGCACAGACAATGGGAGGGTGGGTGTGATGCGACGCAGCACAGACAATAGGAGAGTGGGTGTTTGGGTGCGAGGCAACACGGAGGACTGGTTGTGAGGCAGCTCGGATGACTTTGGTGCGAGGTAGCACGGACAAAGGCAGTGTGGGTGGATGCGAGGCAGCACTGATGAACAGTGGGCGGGTTAAAGGCAGCATGGACAGCGGGAGGCTGGATGCGAGGCAGCATGGACGATGGAAGGGAGGTTGGGTGCGAGGCAGCATAGACGACGGGAGGGAGGGTGGGTGCGAGGCAGCATGGACGACGGGAGGGAGGGTGGGTGCGAGACAGTGTGGACTATGGGAGGGTGGGTGCGAGGCAGTATGGACAACAGGAGGGAGGGTGGGTGTGAGGCAGCATGGAAGAGAGGGTGGGTGTTCGCGAGGCAGCTCAGACGATGGGAGGGTGGGTGTGAGGCAGCATGTATGACGGGAGGATGGGTGGAAGGCAGCAAGGACAACAGGTTGAGTGGATGGCACGCCGCAGATCCAACCTTCTCTGCCACCACCAACCTTCTGCTCTCAGAGCCCTTGCAAGCCTTAATTATCAGTTTCCTTCTTTTCAGATCTTGCCTCACCTGCTACGATATGTTTCACAGTTGGCACACTAGATAGACAGCATGTTGGTCAACGCGGCTTCAAGGCGCCTCATGATGATGTCAGCTAGGGGAGTTGCTGCGTTGTTGAAAAGTGACAAGCGCTGCTTATTCTCACTTCTTTGGGCAGTTACACAGAACTAAGCTAAGTATCTCTCGTAGTTTGCACCTTTGACTCTAGATAATTTTAGTAGGTTGGCACTTGGTATTCCGTTTGGGTCTCCGCTTGATCCGATCCCTCTAAAAATCTGGAAAGAGTTTGAGGC
Organism: Lissotriton vulgaris; assembly: GCF_964263255.1. NCBI lineage: Eukaryota > Metazoa > Chordata > Amphibia > Caudata > Salamandridae > Lissotriton > Lissotriton vulgaris. The sequence goes on from NC_141689.1 coordinate 1,944,939,021, forward strand.
AGAGCTATTTCCCACATTCCGCATGGTCTGTAACCAGTCTCTTTTAAAATATAGAGTTTAGAAACAGTAGATATTTGCACATTTCCGAAATTGTGAGTACCCATACTTGCATGAGAATTATAGGCCATTCAAAATGACTTCTTTTTTACACATTGTCTTTTATTTGGAAGGCAGAAATACATCGAAGGTCAATGGGTAATAACAGTTGCTTTACAATTCTGTGTTACCCTATATCTCCCAATAAAAATGGTACCTCACTTGTGTGGGTAGGCCTAATGCCCGCAACAGGAAAAGGCTCAAAAGCAATGTGGACACACTTTATTTTTGCAGTGAAAACTGACCCTTTTTTTGTAAAGTACCTAGCTGTAGATTTTTAACACTAGCTCTGCTGGCACTTAAGAAAAATTAGCAAACCTATACAAACTAGACACCCTGGGGAATCCAGGATGGGGTGACTAGACTGGCTTTCACCAGGTTGAATTACCCAGAATCCCTTGCAAACCTAAAACTTTGGAAAAAAACATATTTTCCTCACATTTCTTTGGTGGAAAGTCCTGGAATCTTCATAGAGCCGCTAAATTCCCCCCATCCCGCGTGCCCCAAAGTCTTCCGAGAAAAATGGTACCTAACTTGGGTAGGCCTAGTGCCCGCGACAGGAAAATGGCCCAAAATGCAACATGGGCACTACACATTTTCACAGTGAAAACAGAATCTTTTTTTAAAAAGTGCTAACCTGTAGATTTTGAAGCCTAGCAAAGCCGGCACCTAGGGAAATCTAGAAAACCTATGCATTTTTTAAAACTAGTACAACCTGTGGAATTCAGGATGGGGTGACTAAACTGGCTCCCACCAGGTTCTATTACCCAGAATCCCTTGCAAACCTAAAAATGTGTAAAAAAACTTTTTTTCGTCATATTTCTGTAGTGGAAAGTTCTAGAATATGCGTGGATCCACAACATTCCACCCACCCTGCATTCCCCAAAGTCTTCAGAGAAAAATGGTGCCTCACTTGTGCGGGTAAGCCTAATGCACACGGTAGGAAACGGCCCAAAGAGCAAAGTGCCTTGCTGTAGAGTTTTAACCCTAGCTCTGCCGGCAAAAAGGAAACCTAGCAAACCTATGCATTTTTTATAACTATACATAGGGGAATCCAGGATGGGATGACTTCACTGACTCTGACCAGGTTATGTTACCCAGAATCCCTTGCAATCCTCAGAATGTGTCCAAAAAAGGAACATTTTCCTCACATTTCTGTGGTGGAAAGTTCTGGAATCTGTGTAGATCCACAAAAATCCACCAACTGCGCATTCCCCAAAGTAGCCGAGAAAATTGGTACCTCACTTGTGTGGGTAGGCCTAGGGCCCGCGACAGGAAACGGCCCAAAATTCACAGTGAAAACGGACCCTTTCACAGTTTTCACCACATTTTCACAGTGAAAACTGACCCTTTTTTTACAAAGTGCCTAGCTCAAATTTTGGAGCCTAATTCTACCAGCACCAAGGAAAGCCTAGCAAATCTATACATTTTTGTAAACTAGAGACGCAGGGGAATCCAGGATGGAGTGACTTGACTGGCTCTCTTCAGGTTCTGTTACCCAGAATCCCTTGCAAACCTAAATATTTGTTTTAAAAAAACACATTTTCCTCACTTTTCTGTAGTGGAAAGTTCTGAAATCTATGTGGACCCACAAAATTTCACCCACTCCGCGTTTCCCAAAGTCAAACGAGAAAAATGTTACCTCACTTGTGTGGGTAGGCCTAGTACCTGCGACACGAAATGGCCCAAAACATAACGTGGACACACCACATTTTCATAGTAAAAACAGACCCTTTTTTTGAAAAGTACCTAGCTGTAGATTTTGAACCCTAATTCTGCCTGCACCTATGGAAACCTAGCTATATTAAACATTTTTAAAAACTAGACTCCAAGTGGCATCCAGGATGGGGTAACCAGGTTCTGTTACCCTGAATCCCTTACAAACCTAACAATTTGAAAATAAAACACATTTTCCTCACATTTCTGTGGTGGAAAGTTATGAAATTTGTGTAGATCCACAAAATTCCATCTACTCTTTGTTCCCCAAAGTCTTCCAAGAAAAATGGTACCAAACTTGTGTGGGTAGGCCTAGTGCCTGCGATAGGAAATGGCCCAAATGCAACATGGACACAACACATTTTCACAGTGAAAACTGACCCATTTTTTGCAAAGCGCTTAGCTGTAGATTTTGAACCCTAGCTCTGCCGGCACCTAGGAAAACCTAGCAAACCAATACTTTTTTAAAAACTAGACACCCAGAGGAATCCAGGATGGGGGACTTGAATGGCTCTCACCAGGTTCTATAACCCAGAATCCCTTTCAAACCTAAATGTTTGTACAAAAAAACACATTTTCCTCACATTTCATGGTGGGGTAGGGTAGGGAAGGACCTCAGGAGGGTGGAAAAGCTCTTCCCTACCTCCAGAGGCCTCCCCAAAACATGGAAATCCCACTGCTGTTTACAGCAGAAGGATTTCGGGCCCCTGTTCTAATGAGGAATGGTTCCGTCATGAGCACAGGAGCACGGGGGGGGGGGGGCTAGCAAGCCATGATGGCAGACGGAGTATGCTAGAGCTCCGGTGCCGCCGGGGAATAGAGATCCTGGAACGGGCCTCTGAGGGGGGCAAAACAGTCTAAAAAGTGCTGCCTTTGAAGCGCTGTGGGCCCCGGAGGAGCTGGGGAGATTTGGCGTTCCTGACGACCCGGGATCGGCAGCTGACACTCCGGAAACAAGTGCGGTCTACTTCCCTGCTGTAAGCCGGGACGTGGATTTTGAGGCAGGCCGGAGGAGCGCGGTGTGCCTATCACCGGAAGTGCTGGACCGAGACCTGCAAAAGACATTTTGGAGTGCCCGCTCCCCCGCCTGCTGGTCGGGAGCGGTGGTCTGCCGTGGCCGCCCGCCAGATTGATTTCAGACAGGGAGTGGATACCACACGAGAGGCCCCAGGCCGCGGTGTGCCCTGATCGGTGCCGCCCGGAGTCGGGCGACGACTCTGGGATCTAGGGACCCTGAAAGCTGGGGTCGGACAGGTAGGGGGAGAGGCGGGTGCCGTCTGGAGGGTCCTTGCTGCTGTGCCCCTGGGCCTTTTCCTTCTCCCCCCCTCACGATGACGGCTGCACACGGAGGCCGGTACTGACGTCGGCCCGTACATCGAAGGGCGGAAGACCCTGGGGCTGAACCCGGAGGTGCAGAGAAGATACCAGGTGGTACTGGAGTCGGGTAGCAGCTGCCTGGGCTCCCACTGTGATCCGGGTGACCTCGAGCTGGGTTGCCCCGTCTCCCGGACCGCAGCCATGCCCTGCCCACAGGCTGTGGACCCCGGAGGATGGTGAATGAGTGAGCAGTAGAACCCGGAGCTCCCTCCTCCTCGTGGAAACCCGGATAAATCCCACATTGTCTGGCGGACTCCACTGGCGTATATTGGAGACGCAGTGAAGGGGACTGCAGAGGGTGCGGGACACCAGACACCTGAGGACACGCTCTGGGTAGTAGCCTGCCCCTGAATGGTGAGCTTACCAGGTGAGGATCACCATGGTCCGGAAAGGGTCCAGGATGCTGGATGGCCGAGGCGGCTCAACAGCTGCAGGACCTGCTTCGGACACCATACCAGAGGGGACTGCACCGGGAACAACCGAACAGAACCCTTCTGGGGGCCATCACGCTGATAAACTGGATCTGATACTGAAATAAATCAGGGCCTCCAGGCTTGCCATGGAGGCACAGATGGGTGCTATCACCACTAATCTCTCATTACTGAAGACTGATCACGCAAAATTGGCCGACAAGGTCAAGGATCAAGGCACATTGCTCGCAGACTTGTCCCCAATGGTAACGGAGCACACTGCCTCCATCCAACAACTACAACAGCAGGTGGCGTCCCTAATAGACCGAGTGGAAGATGCTGAAGGCCGCAACCGACGCAACAACATTCGCTTTATTGGCCTTCCGGAGCGAAGTGAGGGGACGCACGCAGCGGAGTTCATGGAGCAGGGGTTTAGGGACCATGTCGACACAGAGCCTGTCACCATTCTTCTGTGTGGAAAGGGCACACCGCATCCCTACTGGACTGCCGAGACCTGGCCGGCCGCCATGCACGCTGATTGTTAAGATCCTTAATTATCGGGATAGGGATATCCAGCTCCAGAAGGCACGGGAAAAGTCTCTCATAGAATATGAGAATCGACGCATCTCCCTATACCCGGATTATACTACCTTAGTGCAAAAACAGCGGTCCTCCTACTTCGAGGTCAAGCGGAGGCTCCAGAAAGCTAAACTCAGATACACATTGTTGTTCCCAGCCCGCCTAAAGATCATACATGACAAGAAAACGCACTTCTTCGACGTGGAGGAATGGCTGAAAGTGATGGACATAGAAGGCAGTCAAAGGGAGGCCCGGACGCGTCGGCGGGCAGCTCCGGTCAAGCCCTGACTCGTACTGGCGGTGCATCTCCCACACAGGACCCGAGATCGGACAGGGTTAGACCCTCCATAATGCAACATAAGGACAACCAGATGAACACGGTGGCCATGGTGGGCACCTTCAGAGACGAACAGGAAACAATTAATACGGATACGGAAGACAGCACCATACACTCGGACTCGGAACACAGTGTGCTCCTATTTCAGACGGTGACACCGAGAGCAGCAGATGAATTACTGGACAATGCACAGGAGTAACCCTCTGTGTGCATTGGGTCGGTGTCACACGAACTATAGATATCCTTTTTCATTTGTGCCACTTAAATGATGCTGTGCTATGTGGGCTGGAGGAGGGGTCTAGGGGCAGCCGGGAGGTGGGTTGCTAGGATACATGGAGGATGGGTCTGGGCTCAGATTCTCCCACACTTTTCAGAGGACACTTGTGGTATGTAGACCTGACGAACCTGTGCACTCCCGGGGACCGCTGATGCCTACTGTTGGGCCCCCAAGACGGCCCCACGGAATCGATGTTTAGATAAAGCTTTCCCCGGCGGCGCCGTAGAGCCAGCGGCGGTGACACAAATGTACAGGCGGCATAGAACGGTGCTTGGCCAGCCCCCAAAGGCATAAGCACCAATGAGTGGATTGTTATGGTTGTTAATTTATTGTTCGGCACAGCAATGTTTTCAAGCTGCGCCAAAGGAGTTTAGGGTATGGGTGGGCAGACGTACGTCTCCTGGCTAGGGCTGTTACTACATGCCACACAGAGCGTGTTGATGTTACTTGTGGAGCTTAAATTCGAGTATGGCTGATACAATAGGAAAGTACAGGCTGGCAACCTGGAATGTACGGGGACTTGGTGCTATACAGAAGAGGCATAGGATATATGCATACTTACTTCGTCATCATACTCAAATAGCGTTCATGCAAGAATCCCACTTAACACTGTCTGAAGCACAAACATTGCGAAAAAAATGGAGGGGTACTGTGTTCTCTAACTCGTACTCTGCCTTCTCTAGAGGGGCTACTATATGGGTGCGGCATGGCACTCCCTTTGTGGAGCTAGAGAGAAAAGTAAATGACATGGGGAGGTATATACTGGTGAAAGGCACACTGGACGGCACACTGTTGGTTCTGGGCAGCATCTATGCCCCGAAATTTGAACTAGACACATTCCTGGCGAAAATGGGATGGGCTCTGGCGGACTGGGGGGCATCCCCTGGATACTGGGTGGAGACTGGAACATGGTCATAGACATGGACCTAGATAGATCGCACACCCCTCTTCTGACAACTGGGGTGGCGGATTGTTTCAGGACTTGGCTCACGGGGTGGGGACTAGTAGACGTCTGGCGCTCATTGAATCCCAACCATAAAGAATACTCGTATTACTCCCCAGTTCATAATCTCCATACCCGCCTTGACAGATTTCTATGCAGCAGCTCCCTGCTGTCCAAATGCATGTCCCCTGAATACCTAGCCAAAACCTTTTCCGACCACAGACCCCTAACGCTATATTTGCGATGGGGGGTGTACCGTCCCAGTACCTACCTGGAGGCTCAATCCCCTACTGTTGGAGGATGGCCCCTTCCGTGCATCGTTGGCGGATACACTAGACAATTACTTCCAGGAAATCTGGGACACAGCAACATCCAATCTAATGGTACGGGATGCCATGAAGGCCGTAATCAAGGGGCGGCCATAGAACAGTTAGTGGGGGTTAGACAGGAAATCCATAGGAAGCTTTGCGAAGTTTAAGACAGCTTGAAACACTTAGAAATGGTGGCGAGTGTTGACCCCGGACGGAAAGGGGAATGGCAGACTAGTAATATAGAACATGCAGAGTTGCTGGAAACACTGCGAGTCATAGACTACAAAGACTACTTACCCTGCTGGCCCGCATGATACCAGACAATCCTGTAGCTCCGTTGATTACCCAAGTTAGGAATGCGGCAGGATGGATTGTGACTACCCAGTCTGATATCAATCATGCCTTCCGAGACCACTTGAGAGCGTTATACGCCCCTTTCGCCACCGAGGACGTGGAGGAAATCTCAGACTTCCTGAGAGACGTACCCTTCCCTGCCCTGACAAGGGATGCGCAGACTGAGATGGAGGGCCCCATCACGCAGCAGGAAATCCGAGTAGCTATCCACGCACTTAACCGGGGTAAAACACCCGGCATGGACGGGTTGCCTGTGGAATTCTACCAGACCTATTCCACCACTCTAGTACCTATACTGGAGAAAATCTATAAGACATCATATGAATCCGGTCACTTACCTGACTCGACGATGCAGGCCGTAGTGACGTCCATACCCAAACCTGGAAGAGATACCCTAGATTTGGCTAATTATAGACTTCTCTCGATGCTCTCCACAGAGGACAAGATTCTTTGCAAAGCCATTGCGTTGCGGATGCACATCTCTCTGGCCTAATACATCCGGATCAATGCGGATTCCTCCCAGGGAGGAGCACTTCCCAAAATACGCGGACACTGCATGCCCTTATGTCCGCTACGCCACAAGACCTACCGCAGGCCGATTGTGTAGCGCTGGACCTTAGGCAGGCGTTTGATTCCCTTTCATGGACTTTCATGTTTGAAGTCTTACGATGTTTTGGTTTCCCCGAATCCTTGCTAAAATGGATACGATTATTGTATACGAACCTGTCGGCCAGGGCGCGCTCAGGCAGATATATCTCAGCTGACTAATTTATTCACAGAGGCACCCGACAGGGATGCCCACTGTCCCCCCTGTTGTTTGTCCTGACACTGGAGCCCCTAGCGATAGCCCTCCAGGCTAGAGCTGATAGAGTGGGCATCACCATAAGGGGGACACATAACCTGATATCGATCTATGCCGACGATATCTTGTTATACTTACAGGACCTTGGGGCAGACGCATAGTGACTGTCTTTGACCGCTTTGAGGCCTTGTCGGGACTAGCAATTATCCCAGTGAAATCGGTAGGTTTTTACTTCCAAGAGCTGCGTCGACCCCCCACATGCAATTTGGCAGATATCAGATACCGATAGCACAGACCACATTCAAGTATTAAGGCATCAACGTTTATAGATTGCCAGAAGATCAGATTGAAGGTAATGTCCAGAAGGCCATTAACGATCTCCGTAGTAGTGTGACCTTCTGGACATCCTTACCCCTGTCCATTATGGGTAGGATAGCGGTCTCAAAAATGGTCATGCTTCTCCGTATGTTATATTATTTTGTGAACCTACCGGTGCTTCTCCCGCAGCATATCTTTACTACCCTGAATACGATCCTGATTAACCTAGTCTGGGGTTCCTTTGTTAGGGCTACCAACACCGCCGGGGCGACTGACGCAGCGTAGATTGGTACCTTGGATGGAGGCGGGGGTTGAAATGGTAGGCGATTTATTTAGCAACGACACATTGTTAGATCATGGCTCCTTGACCTTTACACAGTCCACGGGGGCCCCTCCACGATTATACCTTCTGCACGCTGCAGTGTCACACTATGTACGGAACACCTAGGCCCCACAGCGCATTAAGCCTTCACAACATGAGCTTGTACATCTCCTCTACTACATTGGGACAGGAGGACACTTAGTATGGTGGCTCTACACAGGGATTAGGGAACATGCCGCTATACCACTCACTGCACTCCGGGACACTTGGACCCAGGATACGGGAGAGAACCTGACGGATGGGGCCTGGAAAATTATTCTGGAACATCCCAGAAGGTTGTCCAGGAATGTCAAGTTCAAATTTATACAGGCACTGATATTACATAGGGCATACCTCACTCCTAAGAGGCTACATAGGATTTTCCCTGATTCTTCACAGTGACAAAGCCGGCCTTCTTCACATGTTGTGGTCATGTCCCGGCCTGCGCAGCTACTGGGGGACAATCTGCTGTATATTGCACACGGTCACATCCCTGCGGGTCCCAGAGGAAGCGACACACTGTCTGATAGGACATAGGAAACGTCCCAAGACTCACAGAGCCCAATTGAAGTTTTTGGACTTGTCACTGTTGTTAGCAACCAGAGTCCTAACTATGAGGTGGAAGTCCGCCAGACCTCCAGGGGTGGAGACGTGGCGCTCAGAACTGTTAAAATGGGACGGAGCAGATGGTGCAGTTTTCGTAGGAAGGAAGGGAGAGGACTACGAAAGTATCCAATTGCAGAGGAATGAGACCGAATGCTGCTAAAGGTGGAGGAACTAGATTTGGTGCCATCACAAGCAGGCACTGCATCCTAAGGAACGGCGGGAGGGAGATGGTAGAGATGTCTGAGAGGAATTGATCAGTGCATATGCAGGTTGACCAGACGAACGAAGATAAGCTTCACTAGGTGAGAATGGTTTACCTTCTCTTTGTAACGCAGACAGCTGACACTGTAGGTGAAGAGACCAGGAGACGTACAGGGAGGGCGGGAGTTGGGCGAGACAGAGAAAGTTTAACGGTTAATTAATACGTGATTAATATTGCAGAATGTGAAGGCAATACCTGCTAATGTACGGAAGGGCCACAATTTCATGGATAATTGTTTGCACTGTTTTAGTTCACGGTCCTTTTGAGAACATATTATAGGGGTGGCGTGTCACTGTTAACCTTTCAACCTATCACAGTTGCCTGGGGAGAAAACAGAAAAGACTGTACATTTCTGAAAATGCTTACTGATGTATAATACCATGCTTTGCAGTTGCAAATAAAGAATAAAAAACGAAAACAAATGTGCACAGGAGCACCGGTGCTCATGAGACGTAACCATTCCGTCATGAGCACTGAAGGGGTTAAGGAATGGGCCAAATTACAGCATATTGTATCCCCAGAAAAGAAGGCTTTAAAGAAGGCCACTCTGCCAAAGATTATTGCTACTGCTTATGGTCCCTTGTACAGAAGTCAATGGAGCAAAGGGACAGCTTATTTTGCTACTTAGTAGACTTCTGTGAAGCCTTTGACTTGATGAACAAGAATTTTTTATGGGAGACACTGGTGAAACAAGATATCCCCAAGAGTCTCCTGGTAATTATAAAGGGGCGACAAATGCAAATAGAACAATTGATGGACAGAAAAATGTCATACACTCCCCCAGTACAGAGATCTGGGTCTAAATCCATCGTGTTTAGGCTCACCATGTTGTTCCAGTTTGGACCCAGCCATATGCAAATCAGTCTTGACACTGCACCCAATGGGAACAGTCCAGCCTGAGCTGGCAGGCCAGGTCCTCCCTGAACTGCGAGCAAGCATCCTAGGACCGATTTCAGGCTTTCAGCCCGCATCATCTGGGACAACTTGACTCCAATGGCATTGAGAGAACAGGACCCACATCTGGGCGACAAATGCAAAAAGAACAATTGATGGACAGAATGCTGATCAATGTCATACATTCACTCCAGTACAGAGATCTTGGCCTAAATCTATTGTTTTTTGCTCACCATGACATTCCAGTTTGGACCCAGCCATATGCAAATCAGTCTTGACCCTGCGCCCAATGAGAACAGTCCAGCCCGAACTGCCAGGCCAGGCCCTCCTTGGACTGGAAACAAGCATCCTAGGACCAGTTTTGGGCTTTCAGCCCTCATTAGCCAGGATAGCTTGACTCCAGTAGCATGGAGAGCATGGGACCCATGTCTAGGCATACCCGTCCCACTAGGGGTGACAAATGCAAAAAGAACAATTGATTGACAGAATGCAGAACAATGTCATATTCACCCCAGTATAGAGATCTGGGCATAAATCAATCGGTTTTTTGCTCTCCATGCCATTCCAGTTTGGACCCAGACATATGCAAATCAGTCTTGACCCTGCGCCTAATGGGCTACAGTCACACAACTGGGCGCACTACATATAGCATGTCTCCTGTATGCCGAAAACCTTGTTATTATGGATCTGACAGAGATAGCCGTACAAAGAAAGTTTGATGCATTCATGGAATACTGAAAAATAAAAAGTTAGTGGTAAGCTTGGAGAAGATTAAGGGGCATATTTTCAAGCCTCTATCAACAACATAATGTCTTTTTTAGTGATGTTGTGGTGGTGATGGGGGCTTCACCTTATTTACAAGGCAGCGTTAAGCCACTTAACATGGTTTAACGCTGCCTTATAAATAAGGCACTGCTTCACACCATACTTAGCATGAAAAGGGAGGTCAGTGGGTGTTGTGGTGGGCGTTCAACCTTAACACCCATTGATTTTGATTCTGCCCCCTATTTACAAGGGTGACATAAATAGGAGGCAATTTCAAAATTAAGACCAGGGAAAACCTAGTCTTAAACAGTTGAAATGAGGAGAAATGCTTTATTTCGCCTCATTTTTGCTATGTCCATGTGTGCTGCAATGTGTAGCGCACATAGAAATTGCAATTGCTTGTTTATGTGCTGGAAGGCGACCCATAAGGCACATAAGCAATTTAAAATAAATTATGCTTTAGAACTTCTAAGTGTGCTGCATTAAGCCAGACACCGGTCCTCGGAAGCTTGTTTCCGTTCCAGGGAAGGCATGGCTTGGCAGTTCGGGATGGACTGTTCCCGTGAGGCACAGGAACAGACTGATTTGCATACGGCCATGTCTGAACTGGGGTGGTGTGGAGTGCAAAAAAACGATGGATTTAGGCCCAGATCTCTGTACTGGGGTGAATGTATGACATTGTTCTGCATTCTGTCCATCTACTGTGGTTTTTGCATTAAGCAGTACACACAAAAGCTACAAAACTTAATTTAAAGATTGTTTATGGGCAGGAAGGGGGACCTTCCTGCACATAAACAATCTTCCCCTCAATGCAGACACCCTTGCACTGATGCAAGGGAGCATGCATTGGTGCTGGGCTGCTAAGTTTAGGGACAGTGCAGGGGAAAATGCAGGGCTGCATCATATTATTTTAAATATGGTGCAGCCCTACATTTCTGAAGTGGCGGAGTGCAGCATTAAGCCAGGAAGGCTAACACCGCACTCCGTGACTTTGTTATAAATATGCCCCAAGGTGTTTGGATTTGGCAAAAAGATTTAGATTTTGAGTGGTACTTTGTATCCACTAAATGTGAATCTGGTAATAAATATAAATACCTAAGGGTAAGGTTTGAGAAAAGTTTACTATGGAACGACCATATTGAATCACTCAAAGCGAGAGACCTAGTATCAGTAAGTTGTCTGAAAATAAATTAACAGAGATTAATGGATATGTCCCTTTACAGTCTATGGCACTACGCTTTGCCCAAAATGTCAGTACGCAGCTGAGATGTTAAGGTTGAGTGTCAAAAGGATTTGGGAATTTGAGGTAAGGAAATGTCTCAGAAGCTTATTATCAATGCTAAGGCCCTCAATGATCTAGACCAGTGGTTCCCAAACTTTTGACTCCTGAGGACCCCCATTGCGTCACCACTGGAAGCCGGGGACACCCAAGCAATTTGTAGTATTTAAATTTCAAACAGTAAAACAGTAATTCGGAAACAAAATAACACACATGCACACAAAACAAATACTCAAATTACTAATGATTTTAGGGGCATATTTACAAGCCCCTATCACCATGGGAACATCACTTTTTGAGACGTTCCCGTGGTGATAGGAGCCTTGCCTTATTTACAAGGCAAGGTTAAGCCACTTAACGTGGCCTAACGGTTCCTTGTAAATAAGACCCCCTTTTACCCAATCTTAGCGTGAAAGGGGTGGGCACTTGGTGTTGCGGTGGGCGTTTCCCCTACAACACCCATTGATTTTGACGCTGCCCCCTATTTACAAGGGCAACGTAAATGGGAAGCAGCGCCAAAATTAAGACCAGGGAAAACCTGTTCTTAACTTGGCGAAACAAGGAGAAATGTTTAATTTCTCCTCGTTTTTGCAAAACGCCTTGGATTGTTTATGTGTGCTGCAAACATAGTAGTGACAAAATGACATTTCAAGATTGTTTATGTGCAGGAAGGGGGACCTTCCTGTACGTAAACAATTTTCCCCTGTTAAGTGTAGCGCCAGCGCAGGGGAAACGCAGGGCTGCACAATATTCTTGTAAATATGGTGCAGCCCTGCGTTTCTGAAGTGTTAAGCCAAGGAGGCTAGCGACACTCTCCGCACTTCTGTTGTATTTTATATTGAAAGAATGTGCAAAAAAACGAAAAAAGTTAAGCGGAAGGTTGGTGCTGCATCTCTGTGACTAACTTTTCAATGGTTGATTTTATTTTGCAGTACAAGGCTCCTGCTCCAGACTGGAAACCCAAAGCAGCTCTTGCAAATGATTTCAGACTAGTACCCATAGGGTGCACACCAAGTGCAGTGAGTGAGCCTGACCACTACAAAGGGGGCTTTGGGAGGCTCTCCCCTTAAGAAATTTAGGAAACAATGGTGCATTCTACAGCACATTAATGATTATACATTGAATTGTATTAGCTTTTAAAGAATAGTAAATGAAGACCTGACTATGCACAAGAATACAACAATCTTTCTGGGGGTTCTTCAACGATTCCCCCACTATCACCCTCCAACAGTACCGCTCATCGCTCCATAGCCCCTCTGTCACATGTATTTAATTTTTTATAGCAGCCCTCATACCATTGTAGGATGTCAGAGCACTTTACATCACACTCATATAGAGACCGTGAATCATACGTGTCAATCAGTGTATAGAAAATATTACATATGGCATAGGGGACTACAAGGTGTAGAATTCACGTCATTCATACTGGTAGGCATTTTGAAAGAGTGCTTGGTCTGGGGAAGCACAAACTCAGGATTCAGAACATAACACAGTGGTTAGCATTGACTTTAACAATAAAAATGTATTTCCACCCAAATAAACCTTTTTAGAAGCATCAGAATACTGAAAGACAGAGAAAAAACATAAACTAACGTGTACCTTGCAGTTTGCAAGAAGCTGCTTGATGACAGTTTTTTGGTCACTGTGCTAGATTAAGATTGTCACTTATGAACTGCACTGTAACAAAAGAATCCCTGACAATAGCAGTAACCCACTGACCTATGCATATCAAATACTGTTTTTTAAAATGCATGATACACGTTCGTTGCAGTAGCCATATTAACCCTCTGTGCTACATTAGTTCAGTCAAAGCTGCCACTGGACAAAACTCTCATGTCTCTCTAGCAGGGACATTAATCACTGTCGTTATCTTGACACTTTTATTGTTCTTTGAAAACTGCTAATTAGACAAGATACTTTGCAGTGCTTTTAAAACTGCTGCCTGCGGACCCCCTGCGAATATGTGAGGGACCCCTGGGGGTCCGCGGACCACAGTTTGGGAAACACTGATCTAGACAATAATAATGAAAATAGATACTACATCATGAAGCTATCTGGCATGCGTGAAGGTAGTTAGAGTCTCACAAATTTTGAAAGCAGGAGATGGACAAAACTTATCATTGTGGTGTAATAGTGAGATTATGTATAGTAAATTGGAGTGGGCCCATGGTGTCAGGATGTCATCAGTCATCAGTGATGTAATTTGAGATGTCATCAGTGATGTGACTGACCGTGTCATGAATGATGTAATATGTGACATCATCACCAGTGGATTGCGGGAGCGAGAGTTATAGTTAGAACAACTAACTATAACTGAGGAATTTCAATGGTTTTGTATGAGTGAAATATCCAGCTAACTATAACACCCCTGAAATCTAAGTTTTTTTCAATGAATTTCTAAGGTTTTTTAAATGATAACTATACCCTGCTTGAAACCTATGGTTATTTCAGTGAATTCAAAGGTTTTTTAAATGATAAATCCTAATTGTAATGTTCATTACACATATCTGTGTTTTCTATCTTTTTTAAATATAATCATGTTCTCAACGTCAAAAAAACTGCAAATATTACCATTCTTCAATTTATTCCTTCCTCCAAGAAAATAGCCTCAAACCAGAACCACAACTAACCTTAATAATATACAAACTATGCATTCCCTTTGTAAAAAAACAAAAAAAACTACTTCCCCATATTATCAACAAGCCAAATCTGCAATGCTGCCTAAAAAAACAGGCTATATTTTCACTTACTACTAACAAATTAATATCAACATTTAACTAGTGTAAGGACTTGGACTATGTACTGTATGAATTACATCTAACTCACACACATATCTAAAGACAAATATGCAATAGAGGTACTAATTATGCACCTCCAACAGCCAACAAAATCACAACACCTAGCGCCACCACCACTACAACCACTCCTCCTGACCCTGACCCCTTTACTACCTCAGAGGCAGTGCAAAACAGGACAATGGACCTTCCCAAAATAATATATCCCCTCAACAGCACACTAGCTCAATGTTCAGAGATGTGGCAATCAACTATGTATAAGGGAAGGAACTTGCACATCAACAATAATGTACACAATCTTAAAACTATAGGTGATATGCTATACAGACATCGTTTTACACACCCAAAAACTTTTCCGTGTGCAGATATACTATTGATACATGTAGTGTACTGCACAGTGGACGCAAAGATATTATCTCAGACACTTAGGAATATCTTGTTCATGTAGCTGTGTTGTCTCACCCCCTTGAAGCAGAAGCAGAGTGGGCCGGCCCAACGTATGCAACTCTAGAGTAAGACTACAAGTAATTAGTCCACACCGTGGGTGTGGTTAACTTCTGCGAAGAGAAAAGACTCTGCCACAGCGAAGGTCCTCACCCTGACACGTGACTGCCGCCATGACCACGTGCCTTCTCGATACAGGCCCATTGTGAACTCAGTGCCACAGCACCGCAGACTTATGTCTGTATCCACTACTGCCTTCAATCTACACTGCAGACAGCAGGGTTCACAACTTGAATTCAGCTTTGGATCTACACTACGCATAGCATTGAATTTAGCCTTGATTTATATAAGGCAGAGACAATTGTACTCTATCTCCTCAGACTTTGTTAAAATAAGTGACAAAAATTATTTTTCAATATCTGTGCTGACTACTGCCTACGATCTACAGTACGGTCAGTAGAGTTTACAACTTGATACCAGTTTCGCATCAGCACTACAGGCAACATTGAATTCAGTCTTGATTTATTTAAGGCAGAGACAATTGTACTCAGTCCTCAGATTTTGTTAAAGGATGTAACAAAAAACATTCCTCAATGTCTGTACTGACTACTGCCTTCGATCTGCACTGCGGTCAGTAGAGTTTACAACTTGATACCAGTTTTGCATCAGCACTTCAGACAACATTGAATTCAGTCTCGATTTATTTAAGGCAGAGACAAGTGTTCTCAGTCCTCAGATTTTGTTAAAGTATGTGACATTCCTTGTTGTTTGTGTCGACTACTGCCTTAGATCTACACTGCAGACAGCAGGGTTCACAACTTTAATTCAGCTTTGCATCTACACTGTGTACAGCATTGAAGTTAGCCTTGATTTATGTAAGGCAGAGACAATTTTGTTAAAGCATGCGACAAAAAATATTCCTCAATGTCTGTACTGAGTACTGCCTTCAAATGTACACTGCGATCAACAGAGTTCAACACTTGATACCAGGAGCGCATCAGCACTACAGAAAACATTGAATTCAGTCTCGATTTATTAATGGCAGTGACAATTGTACTGTGTCCTCAGATATTGTTAAAGTATGTGACAAAAAATCATTCCTCAAAGTTTGTGTTGACTACTGCCTTCGATCTACACTGCACAGCAGGGTTCATAACTTAAATTCAGCTTTGCATCTACACTATTAACTGTAGGGAATTTGGCCTCGATTTATTTAAATGCAGAGACAATTATACTGTATGTGTTCAAATTTTGTTAAAATAAGTGACAAAAATAATGTGTCCATATATGTGCTGACTGCTGCTTTCGATCTACAGTGCGGACAGCAGGGTTCACAATTTGAATTCAGCTTTGGAGTTACACTATGGACAGCATGAAATTCAGCCTTGATTTATTTAAGGTACAGATAATTGTACTCTATATCCTCAGATTTTGTAAAAGGATATGACAAAAAGAATTTCTTGATGTTTGTGCTAACTACTGCCTTCGATCAATAGTGAGGAGAGCAGTGTTCACAACTTGAATTCAGCTTTGGATCTAGTCTACAGACAACATTGAATTTAGCCTTGATTTCTTTAAGGCAGAGACAATTGTACTCTATGTCCTCAGATTTTGTTAAACGATACGACAAAAAACATTCCTCAATGTCTGTGCTGACTACTATCTTCGATCTACATTGTGAGGGCTCACGATTCAGGTGGAGTGGCAATTGCATATAACGAATTCCAGTAGGCAATAGACATTGTACCAGTGCAACCCACCCAAACTACGAATCATTGTAGGGTGTGCACACGCCGAGTTCTTCCGGTACTACTAACTCACTGCACTACAAGTCCTCTCCCTGTGGCCTTATTAGGACAGAATTCACTCTGCAAAAAACATTGTTCCCAGTTCGGCTGGCCCACACCAAGCATCATCGTTGGCTGCGTAGACACTGAGAGCCACACCTACCACTAACTCTAATCAGCTCAAGTCAATGCCACATGGCTTTGGGCCCTTCAGGACAACTGCCTCCGGTCTATACTGCAAACAGTAGGACTCACAATTCAAGATTAATACCGATGAAAATTGTGTAAGAGACTATAATCGGTAAAGAAAACCAAATGCTCCCAATCTGCAACATCGCCACCAGACATACATACACATTTTGAGAAAGTTAGAATACACTGCTTGAAGTGCAATCATTTAATTTGTTATGGGGAGCAATCAGTAGACCTAGTTTGCAGAACAATTGAAAACCATTGATGGTACTTTTTTCCCCTCAAAGTACATGCAATCCAGTATGCAACATTCAATGCTTTGAGTGCAGCCCGTTCAGACCACGCATCATCGTAGGGTGAGCACACGCTAAACACCAGGCGTACCACCAACTCAGTACACCATAAATAATCGCCATGTGGCTTTATTAAGGCAAAATTCAGTAGTCAAAAAACATTACTCCAGTGCGGCCTGTCCGGACCACACATCATCGCAGGTTACCGACACGCTCAGTCCCAAAGGTACTACTAACCATAATTCATCGACACGTGGCCGCATTCAGGCAGAATTCAACTGACTCTTCATTCATTATTTGCACAGTGCAGTACCAAACTAAGTAAAACATCTATCAAACCCTATACAATATCCCTTTAGTAGCCTTCCTTCAAAAACTTCTTTTATATCAGTTCTAGGTTTAGTTGAAAAACAAAATTCACGCTGCAAGTGCAAAGGCACACTCAATGGCAGTCTACACTGCGGACAGCACAGGTCACAACCTGAACTGTAATGTTCCCGAAAAACATACACATTTTGACAATGTATTCCATACATGTTTCATCTTTTATTTCAATCGTGATTACAGATAATGCAGTCCAACCTAAGATCTACACTGCAAACAGCACGGTTTACAACTTGAATTCAGCTTTGGATCTACACTACGGACAGTAGGGATTTCAGTCTTGATTTATTTAAGGCAGAGACAAAAAATACTCCTGTGGCACTGCTAGTATGCGTAAGCACCTTTAATCCCTGCATCCTGTGAACTGTGCTCACAAAGAATGTAGAACACTGTGCCAAAATGTACCTCCACCACCTGCAAAAAACAAGTACCTCTGGGGCATCACCTTTAACATCGCCACCAGACATACGTCCCCATTTTGAGAAAGTTAGAATGCACTGCGTGAAATGCAATCATTTAATTTGTTATGGTGAGCAATCCGTAGACCTAGTTTGCAGAGCGATTGATAACCATCAATGGTGTTTTTTTTCCTCATAGTTCATGCAGTCCAGTATGCAACAGTCAATGCTTTGAGTACAGACCGCTCGAACCACGCATCATCTTAGGGTGAGCACACGCTGAGCCCCAGGCGTACCACTAACTCAGTGCACCATAAATAATCGCCACATGGCCTAATTAAGGCAAAATTCAGTAGCCAAAAGACATTCTTACCAGTGTGCTCGGCCTTAACCACGCATATTCGCAGGCTCCACACAAATCTACCCTACCTTAGTGCACCACAACTCATGAACCATTTACGATCGAATCTTCTGTGTATTATTTCACATATAATGATCCTACCTTTGTACAGCAGAAGTCATAAACTGTTTATGATTGAATATCTGTGTATGATATTATGATTACTATTCTACTTGTTACCAACAGCATCGTAATAAAATGGGGTCGAGCACATGTGCCCCTACCCACTTCAACTATCTATCTGTGTTTGTGTACTTATTATGTTTGTAAAATGCTGCTCCTGCACCCTGCCACATTATATTGTGCTGTAAACAGCGTATGCAACCACCTTACCCCTGCCAGTAACAAAAACCTTGATTATATAACTTTCTCTCGCTCATTCTACAAATACGAACGGACAAAGTGGATCATTACAATACTGTAAAGAAAGTGTATAGTCAATTTATAAGTGTGTGCTATTTCTTTTTTTAATTTTGTATTAGCATATTTATATAGCGCGAAGTCGACCAAAACTATATCTGCAATTTATATGAGCACCGCATTTACAGTACAATTTCAGGCACGCGTAGATTACGTCATTTCTTTACAACAACAGGATGTGGACACGCCTCAAACACTGATTTCCAGCACCAAGTTCGACAGTATACCTCAATGACCACATACGTATATATATATTAACTGCCCTTCATGTGCCAAAAACTGCAACCTAAAGCTTTCACAGCCCTGTATTACTGCAACTACAACACTCCACTGAATGTATAACAAACATTCATATTCGCAGAAATGTGTCATGTCCACCATCTTTTATGTGTGCAACTATGAATAAATATATGGTCAGTGATACCCCGTAGCTTCCATGTTGCCATGTTGTGGGACTTTACAGACATAATGACACATTTGCGTTTAAGACTTGGGTGACGGCAGCACTATAACACGGACACCCGAATCAGTTGATTTCTCATATAGCTCACAACGGAACCATGCCCATAGCTCCGGAGTCATCATTCACAGCCTCGTGCAGCACTGGCATACATCAGTCCAGCCCACTCCGCTTACGCTACTAGGAAAACACAACAATGCTACATGGCCCAGATTTCCATTGTAGTGATTTCTTACTTGCTCTACGCCATTTTAGAGTTGCTCCCATCGCAAGCGCTGTGATGGCCCGTCCTAGTGGTTCGAATGCCTCATGTAGGCCTGAACTACCGAACAGGGAGGCCTCTTTAGTCACTGAGTCAGTGGTACCACAAGGACTGAGCAGGTGAGGAACCTGCAATGAAGATAGGTGCACCAGTATGTCCTTTGCCATAGTGATATCAAGACTCAGCACCAAATTTGAGACTTCATGGTGGCAGAGCGGGACTGCATGATGTAGAATGTACCCTGTCTGCGAAAAGGTGAGCAGTGACGCCTGGGTGCGCAGCGGACAGAGTAGATGGGGGCAGCAGACTGGATACAAAAAGGCGACGCAGCGATTTAGGGGTACACAGTCCTATATACGGTATCTTATTGCATTTGTACTTTTTTTTCCAATAGCAGAACAGTTTTTATAGTCGGTCAAAAGTCTGTTGCTCGTGATGATTAAAACCACGTGTATCACTGCGCACCACTTGTTTTCACAACCAATGGAAAACATTACTACTCTACTAATTCTTCATAAATCGAAGTCCATTAAACAAGTTGAAATTGTACAAATAGCTGTATTTTTAATATGGGAGGGAAGGTGTTAGAAAGGGCAATGTTATTCTACTGCACATTAAGATAGAGACAATTACCAATCATAACATCTTTCTTTTACTATCTTTTAGATATAGAGCTTTAGGGTGTACTATGTCCCGGCACGTGGTGGAAGACACACCGGTGACAGAAAGGAGAGCTGCGAATATTCTTTTCAGCCACTCTCTCACTTCCTCTCTCCTTTGATAAACAAATGACGAACAATCTAATCTTCCTTTTTATCTAACAGGTTGTGTTTCACAAATTGGCGTCCCCCTCCCCAACACCTCCAAAGCTCAACGTTTGAGGATTCTGCGATGATGCATGGCCCTCGTAACAATGCTTGAGAAGGTTGCTTCGACATGTGGTGGACCCTCTCTGAATCACGCCAATGGCCCAAGGTGAGCAAAGAAGCTTGTTCCAGGTGCAGGCTCAATGCTACCATTTCCCCCAGGTCCTAACGCCGCCTCTGCCGCTGCTCGCCTCACTCTTGCGGAATCGAAACAGCAGGGAAAAAGCCAGAAAAAGAAGCTTATTTTCACCGCGTTATACAGTTTCTGTCACCTATATCATCCGCTCTCACTGTAATGCTGCACAGCACTATCTCCACGGTTTCCCTGAATCGAGGAAGCAGAACAGTGGAGATAAGTTTGGGAACTTGGGCTTGGGATTCAGGGTGTGCCGATCGGAAATGGGAAGTGTGGCAACATTCAAAAGGAGCGCTTCTGCATCACTTTAGAGGCCCTGTGTGTTGGGGCATTTTTCTGCCATTAAATATTTAGCCTCTGGTAAAGGAAGTGTTCGTATGGAGGCAGCCTTGACGACAGGAGCACCAGTTTTCTTAAGCCAGTGTCAAGTAAGCTTAGTAGGACCAGGCGGAGGCTCCACTGCCACAGCTCCAGTAGATACAAACCTGGTAACTGTGTTCTCAGGGACCGGAGAGAGGGAATTAATTGGTATTAAGCAGTCTAAAAACAGGGGGGAGGTGGTAAGAAACAGATACCAACTGAGGTCTAAACAAGAACTAAGGCAGCAGGGGGTTTGGGACTCAGTGGAATTTGGTGAAAAAGTGAGACCTACACCACTTATACCACATAAGAGTAAGAGGAAGTGGTGTGCCAAGAAAGGGGACAGTAATAAAGCCACCCAGCAGGTCCCAACACAAAAAAGTACACCCTCTCTTAAAAGTTACTTTAAAGTCATGGAGAAAATGAATTCGGTGAAGGAGGGGGTAGGTGCAGAAGCAGACTCGCAGCTAACTCAGCTAACTCAGACCTCTTCTCTATCTGCCCTGGTCTTGGAGAACAGGTACTCCCCTATCGCGGAAAAGCAAGTTGAGGTGCTAGAAGATCTAGCTGATCCGGTTCACCCGGACATAGACAAACTGATGAGTGGTTGTAACAGTGCGGCGGAGAACGCCCTAACTCATCAAGCTTCTTCTGTAATGCCCCAAACACCCTCAAAGGGCACAGAACTTATAAACTCTATGATTATTTCAACAGCAGAGGGTGCAAGGTCATCCCACCGGTTGTTAGGAGAGCACACAGTTTTGGAAACGATTCCAGTGCATAACCAGCCTGACACTGCAATTACTTTAGTCTCTCAAACTTACGTCAGACCTGAAATGGATACACCTCGGACTACTATCCCTGCCCCAGAGCTTGATAAAATAGGGCTTTTATTTCAATCATTGCGGGGTGATTTACTTGAGAAGTTTGAAATCTCTGAGGCAAATCAAAAAAGAATACATGATAGGTTTGATCTTTTGGAAGTCAAATTGGAAGGCATAGAGACCCGGACAACCTTACTGGAAAATAAGGTTTCTACCCTCTCGGTCACTACAGCAGAAAACTCCGCTGATCTTTGCACCTTAGAAAAGGATAATAGGGCTCTAATGATGGACATGGAACGTCTGGAGACTCACTCACGGCGGAACAATCTTCGCATACTGAAGATACCCGAAGGGGAAGAAGTTGAGGACATTAAAGCCTTTGTCTGTAGACTCCTTAGGGAGGGTGTGTTGAAAGATCGTTTAGACATAGACTTAGAGGCAGAAATACAGAGAGTCCATAGAGATCCTTTCATACTTCACCCAGACCGTAAGGCACCCAGGAAAATTCTGGTATATTTCCAGACGTATAATGTTAAGGAGCTGATACTCAGCAGGTCCCTATCGAGTGCCTCACTCCAATAGCGGGCTAGTCCATACCAAATCAGGTCTGATATAGGAGGACGAACAGCCCAAAGACAATGGGAACTAGGTTCAAGAATGCCTGAACTCAGATCATTAGGGGTGCGAGTGCAGATGAAGATCCCTGCTATGCTAAAAATCATGTGGAATAACAAAATGCACACATGTAACCAGCCAGAAGAAGTGGATGAGTTGTTAATGAACATGAGAGTGTAGTTTGGTTTGGGTGTGTCTAGTTTCTATTTATCGCTCTTAAACCCATCATTTACTGCTTATATGAAATTGAACACTGTATACAAGGGATAATGCTTAGTTCTATTTGCAAAAAAGAAAACACACAACACATATAATGCATAGAATATAAAAAAATATATATATAATAAAAAAAGACACATTAAATCACATATAGTAGCTAGAAGGGGGAAAGGACAGACAGGGTGCTAAAAGGCGGGGAGCTCCATAGGGGCTAGACAACGCCTGAGATGAAGGGAGGGTTCCTCAGGGGAGGGAGTGGGTGGGTGGGGGGAGGGGGAAAAAGAATAAAAAGTCCTCGTTTGGTCGCAGAAATGCAATATACATTGGCTCGGATGTTGCAGATGTTGCAGTCATCCTGGAGGGTTGGTGGCTGGGTAATATTTGGCTATGGCTGTAAACCTACTTTCCAGTAGTAAAATCATCTCCTGGAACCTCAAGGGTGTAGGAAGTTCAAAGAAACAACAAAGGGTGTGCAAATTTTTAAAGAACTTAGAGGCCAGTATATATTTGCTGCAGGAGACTCATCTTGAGGCAGAAGTGTGTAAGAAGGTTTTTGGGAAACAACGTTGGGCACAGGATGTGCTATGCTCTAGACAGAAGGGAATCTCTAGGGGAGTAGCAATAATCATCAGGGCAAACAAGGGAATTAGGGTACAGAGCTGGGACACCGACCAGTCAGGGAGATGGTTGGTGGCGGACCTTCTGATTGCTGGTTCACCTTATACATTTGCAGTATTTTACGGCCCACTGAAGATAATGAAATCTTTCTCCGAAACCTTGAGAAGATTCTAATCTTGAGCACAGCACCTGTTATTCTCGGGGCGATTTCAATCTTGTTTTAGATTGTCAATTAGATCGTACCTCCAGAGCAAAATATGTCCCGCCTAAGAGGTCTCTTTCAGTTCTTAAGAATATAATAAAAGACTTCAACCTGCTTGATGCTTGGAGAGCCAAGAACGGTGACTTAAGAGAGTACTCTTTCTATAGTAAAAAGTACAGGCAATTTTCAAGAATAGATCTGTTCCTGGTAGACCATATACTTAAGTCTGCTTTGACCTCAGTTTCCCATACCCCAGTGGGCCTTTCAGACCACTCGGTTGTAGAACTAACTTTTAATTTTAAGACTCTTGTCTATGAACGTAGATGGACTCTAGATAGAACCATCTTACTGGAGGATAGTATCGGAGCCAAAATTAAGAGCAGTATAGTGGATTTATTTTTATTCAATGTGGGTTCGACCACAGAACAAACTGTCTGGCAGTCATTCAAGGCCTTTATTAGAGGCTTTTTGAGATACCAAATGAAACAAAAAAGAAAAGATCTAAAAGAAAGGGAAGCTAAAGATCTGTACTCTATTAAGAGGAAAGAACAGGAATTATAGCAAGCAGCTCTGGGGGAAAGAGATAAGATCCTGGTCCTCGAAAAGGAGCTTCTAGAGCTACAACTGAATCTCAAAGTCAAAGCAGATAAGTTGATCCATGATAGGTGGGAAGCCAGAAAACTTAAGAATTTTGAGTATGGGGAGAAGTGTGGTGCACTATTGTTGTGGAAAGCCAGATCAGACAGTACTAGGAATAACATCAACACCCTGTCCCAACGGAGCTCGGGAAAACTGTTGACCCACAATGAGGAGATCAGGGCAGAAGCTAGGGGATTCATGGAAGAGTTATATCAGGAAAACATAAGTATGGGAACAGAGGATTTGGAGAAGTGGTGGAGCCAGAGGACACTGCCTCAACTGAGTAAGGCAGATAAACAGACTCTATCAGGTGAGATTACAGAAGGGGAAATCAGGGTGCAGTTAGAAAAGATGAGTAGGAGCAAGGCCCCAGGCCCCGATGGTTTACCAACGGAGGTCTATAAGGACAACTTAGAAGAGATTCTTCCCCATTAGCTGTCTCTTTTTAATAACATATATCAGCAAGGAGGAGGTATTCCACCCTCATGGTTAGAGGCTACTATTACCTTAATAGCCAAACCCAATAAGGACCCCATGAAAATAGAGTCTTATAGACCCATCTCCCTTCTGAATTCCGACCTTAAAATATATTCTGGAATTTTGACTGGGAGATTAGCGAAAGTAACCATTATTCACCCGGACCAGAGGGGCTTTGTGCCAGGTTGACAGTTAAATGAGTTGACATTTCAGGCCATTGGAGCAATAGATTTTGCAGAAGAAAAGGGACTGCCATTGGCCATTGTGGCAATTGAGGCCGCGAAGACCTTTGATCAGGTTAATTGGTCATTCCTTTGGGACACTCTGATCAGGTTTGGCTTTCCACTTCCCTTTATCAAAGGTGTTAAAATATTGTATGGGAACCCACGGGCGAAAGTACTGATTAATGGTTGCCTGACCGATTGGTTTATGATTTCAAGGGGGACGAGACAGGGCTGTCCTCTGTCTCCTCTCCTTTTCGATCTTTATATCGAGCCCTTTGTTTCGTTGTTAAGATTGGATCCAACAATCATCCCTTTTAAAATGGGAGGGCTGGAGCTTAAGACCGCATTAAATGCTGATTACTTATTCCTCTATACTACCAATCCACTAGAGGCCATTCCAAAGTTATTTCAATTAGCAGAGGAATATGGTGCAGTCTCAGGATATAGCATTAATAAGAGCAAAACAGATATAATGAGTTGGAACAGTCCTGTCCCTATCCCAGGGGCCAAAACTAAGATCAGGTACCTGGGTATTTACCTCACGCAAAAGCTAACTGATGTCCCCAGAACAAGCTAGCAAATAGTCGTTAAAGAAATAACTAAACTTTTACTTAGATTGGCCGGTCTACCTCTTAGTATATATGTTAGAGTCAATTTAATAAAAATGGTGGTATTGCCTAAAGTAACTTTCTTATTTAACAGTATCCCACTGACTTTCCATAATAAAGACATCTCCAGCCTCCAAGGCAAGATAGGCTCCTTTATCTGGGCTACCAAGTCACCAATAATTGCTTGGAGGAAGTTGAGAAGGGGTTTGAAAATAGGCGGCCTGGCCCTCCCTGATTTACTTTTTTACTGTTATGCGTTCCAGTTAAAAAAATTTAGACTCCTGGCTAACAAGTTGGACTCATCCTCACACGGCCGTTTGTTCCAGGCGATGTTATCTGACCTACCCCAGGGCCTTGAGTTTTTTTTGTTCAGATTCGGTGCCCTGAAGTTTTATAAGAAAGTTTGCTTAAAAATCCTACTTACAGCATTTAAGTTGTGGCAAGCAGTCTGTAAAATATGGAGAATTCCCTATTACAACTCCCTAGCCACAATCTGGGACTCCCCTGGAACACCCGAATGCTTATTAGATTGCTTATCGTCGCCCTTGAGGGATGCAGGCCTCGTAAGATGGGGAGACCTGAACAACAACCTAGGTCTCCTAGATTGGACATCCCTATTTAATATAACAGGAAGATCTCTTACAAGGTTCAAATACTATCAATTATCCTGGTGGGAAAGCCAAAATTGGGAGCTGGAAGAAGAGGGAAGTGGATTTCTGGAATCAGTCAGCAGACAGGAAGGTTGGAAGGGGGAGGTCTCTTCTTGGTATATTTTACTAACTGGGGCAAAAGATCGGCAGGAGGGGGAAATCTCTAAACTTTGGGGTGATCTTCTGGCAGTCAGCCCGGAAAGGAAGCTGGAGGTTTGGACAGATTCATTTATATTATCCCAAAAGACAATAAAGCCTGCCAATCTTAGAAGGAACCATCTCTACACAGCACACAGGGTTTACTGGACTCCTTCAAAATTGACAACAATTTCTGGAGAATCTTACTACTGTCCCAGATGTAAGCTTTTAGCAGCAGATGACTTACATATTTTTGAGGACTGCCCAGAAATTAAAAACTATTGGCAACAGGTCTGTAGTTTTCTAGAGGAGGTACTGTCAAGACCAGTTATTTGCAGCCCAAGATTGATCCTTTTTGGTCTGCCACATGAATACAACATCAGAGACAGTATCTTCTGGTTTATTTTTTATGTTATTGTCATCGCAAGGAGGGAGGTGTGTAGAAAATGGAAATCTTCGACCCCCCCAAGGTTTGCAGACTGTCTAAGAATCATCATGGCTTTAAGTAAATTAGATCTGTTGTGTAATGGAGAGTGTGCGGCTAAGGTATGGGCTCCGCTGGTAAAATGGTCGGATAGATAAATGATGAAAAGTCCAATGATTATGCCAGGGGTTTGTGGTCTGGTCCTCCCTAGGGCAAGGTCTACCGATATCGAATATGGGAGTTGGACTAGTAGACAGCCTACCTCTGGGTGATCCTTAACCGCTAAGCATAAAATCCCAGGGCGCATAGTAATGATTTGTGCTGGCGGCTTTGAGAGATCCCATCTAGAGTCATAACATTTGATGGCATATATGAGGACAAAAAAAAAGAATGTTTAAAAGGAAAGAAGCT
The DNA here is from genome assembly GCF_964263255.1 of Lissotriton vulgaris. Lineage (NCBI taxonomy): Eukaryota > Metazoa > Chordata > Amphibia > Caudata > Salamandridae > Lissotriton > Lissotriton vulgaris. Next base: position 1,944,965,954 of record NC_141689.1, read on the forward strand.
TGTTTCCAAAGCAACAAGAAGTCACCTGTGGGTGGAGAGAGTGTGTAGTGTGCAGCAGCTTTACTGCGTAGAAACGTACAATTACCTCAGGGCAGTGAGAATGGATAGGTTGGATCAGTCTGGGTGACCAAGAAAAGGAACTCACCTCCGGACTCTGGGAGTCAATGGGGTGCAACAGGCTGGGTACGCAGTAATAAGAACTCACCGCTATGCAGTGGGAGTGCATGGAATATAGTACTCTGAGAGAAAAAGAGCGCACAGACACCACCTTGCAGTGGAAGTTTAGTAATACAGTATCCTGAGTGTCCAAAGACATAAAGCAGAAATATACTTGTGCAGTTTTATGTACTATGCTATTACTAACTCTATACTATCTTTCAGATCGCTAAACTTGAGGGTGCACTATGAACCGGCACGTGCTTGGACACACAACGTAGGCAAAAAGGTGAGCTATGAAGATTTTCTCCAGTATTAACACTACCTCTCCTGCTCCATCTTTCTGTCTCACACTTTAAAATGTCGTATTTCCTCTCCTTCTCTCTCTCCCTCTCTCTCACATTGTTTTTTTCTCTTTTCAAGTTATGGGCGCTGCTGTCCACTTGGCAGATAAATAAATCAAGGCTGAATTTAATATAGTCTGCAGTGAAGAAACAAAGCAGAACTCATGTTGCGAGCTCTGTTGAACACAGTGTTTACAAAAGGTAAGCAGAGAGGCCTAGATACACAATACCTCCAACTAAATACGTTGCAAAGAAACGATATTGTCCTGCATAATGATGTGTGATCTCACCTAATTCTGTCTCATCTCTGAATCATTTTAAAGACCTGCTGGACCATACTGTAGATCTGACTCCAGTATGCACCAGGGGGCTGTGTAGCAGAGAGATGTAAAAAGGGGTGTGGCCTCTTTACACATCTCCGCAAGGCAGCCCCCTGACGTATACTGGAGGTTCCTGGTGGGCTACTTGGCCCCCAAGGACCCCCAGTATTCAAGGGAAATTATTTCCCCCTTTGCAAATGCATCAGGGGGCGCGTTTGCAGAGTGGTGCCTTAATTATTTGGGGGGAATGGGCAGGGTACACGTTCCCTTTGCGTATCAGGCGATTTAAAAAAAAAAAAAAAAATTGGGGGGCCTTGGGGGTCCTTGTGGGACCCCGTGAGCAGGCCGAGGGGGTAAGGAACCTCCAGTATTCGCCAGGGGGCTGCCTTGCAGAGAGGTGTAAAAAGGGGCGTGGCCTCATTACACCTCTTTGCAACGCAGCCCTCTGGCACATTTGCAGAGGGGAAACTAATTCCCCTTGAATACTGGGGGTCCCTGGGGGCCAACTAGCCCACCAGGGACCTCCAGTATGTGCCAGGGGGCTGCGTTTCGGAGAGGTGTAAAAGGGGCGTGGCCTCTTTACACGTCTCTGCAAGGCAGCCCCTTGGCACGTTTGCAGAGGGGGAACTAATTCCCCTTGAATACTGGGGGTCCCTGGGGGCCAACTAGCCCACCAGGAACCTCTAGTATGGCCAGGGGGCATACTGACAGCACTCAAAATAGTGTTACTTCAATAAATAGTATGCCCTGTACATAATAGGAGTTCAGCTGGAATTTTCCTGGCTCATGAACACAATCAAGTTTTCTTTCTAGTATTTGAGGCTGACGTAATTCTTACTGCCATACAGTTGATGGCTGCCACTACTGCCAGCAGGATAGTAGAACAGCACAGCTTTACAAATGGGGCATTCAGTGTCATGTCCTATGTTTGTGTGTACAAGGCTCTTACAGGTCCTCAGCAGACTATTTGCAAGTATTGCATAATCTGTTGTGTGTGGCTGGGTGCAGTTAATAAGGTTTGTGATGCAGTACGTTCAGTGGATGGTTGCATGCTGAAGAATAACGATGTGCAAAGTACAGACCTTTGTGTAGTATGGTCTGTTACATGCTCCCGGGCTGGGGAAGATGCTAGACCAGCGGTGAAGATAGGATACGCTCCCCCAAAGATATAAGAATGTTCTCCCTGAGAGTGTGCTGTGGTCCAGAAAATTGATGCTGCATGACACATGAACCACAAGAAGCAGTCTACAGTCATCATATGTAGAGTCAAAGCGCTTTTGCTCATTCTCACTTGTCTGCCATTTTAAAACAGATGTTCACTTCTCAAGGATTTAAACATTTGTCAAGTGTGGGGAAGTTGAAATTGAAAATACCCACAACTTCCATGAGGCTCTGTTTCTGTAGCAGAAAACCAGATGCATAAGTGATTTTGCCCATTTTATGGCATGGAATCCAGGACAAGGCGCTGGAATGGATCACCTCCTTCCTCGACGGTAGAACACAGAGAGTCCGCCTACCACCGTACAAGTCAGAGGCCTCCGAAGTCATCTGCGGCGTCCCTCAAGGATCATCTCTGAGCCCCACCCTCTTCAACGTCTACATGAGCCCCCTCGCGGCCATCGTACGCAAACACAACCTCAGCATAATCTCCTACGCCAACGACACCCAGCTGATCCTCTCCCTGACCAACGACCCCGCCTCCGCCAGAGCCAACCTGCACGAAGGGATGAAAGAGGTAGCCGAGTGGATGACGACCAGCCGCCTGAAACTGAACTCAGACAAGACGGAGGTCCTCATCCTGGGCTCTTCCCCCTCCGCCTGGGACAACTCCTGGTGGCCCCCCGCCCTGGGCACCGCACCCAAACCGACAGACCATGCACGCAACCTGGGCTTCATCCTCGACTCCTCCCTCTCCATGACCAGGCAGGTCAACAACGTCTCCTCGGCGTGCTTCAACATCCTACGCATGCTACGGAAGATCTTCCGGTGGATCCCCACCGAGACCAGGAAGACCGTCACCCAGGCCCTCGTCACCAGCCGACTGGACTACGGCAACACCCTCTACGCCGGTACCACCGCCAAGCTCCAGAAGAGACTCCAGCGGATCCAGAATGCCTCAGCCAGACTCATCCTCGACATCCCACGAACCAGCCACATCACCCGACATCTGAGAGACCTTCACTGGCTCCCCGTCAACAAAAGAATCACCTTCCGCCTCCTCACCCACGCACACAAAGCCCTACACGACCAAGACCCGCGCTACCTCAACAGCCGGATCAACTTCTACGCTCCCAAGCGCCACCTCCGATCAGCCAACCACGCCCTCGCCGCCGTCCACCGCATCCGAAGAGCGACTACAGGAGGAAGGTCCTTCTCCCACCTGGCCGCCAAGACCTGGAACTCCCTCCCGACCGACCTGCGCCTGACCCAAGACCACCTCTCCTTCAGGAAGAAGCTGAAGACCTGGCTGTTCGAGCAGTAGCGGCACCCCCCCCCCCCCCCCCCCCCCCAGCGCCTTGAGACCCTACGGGTATGTAGCACGCTCTATAAATGTCATTGATTGATTGATTGATTCACTACTTTTATCATTATTTGGCATTTCAGGATTCTCAACCCGTAGCACTTCCTGGTCTCCATCCTCCGCAATATAAGGGATGTTCCATCACAGGACAATGTTGTGGAGGATGCAGCAGGCCACAGTGAATTGCCTCACCTTCCTGGGTGAATAGAGGAGGGCTCCCCCAGTCTTGTCCAGAAATCTGCATCTGGCCTTCAGAAGCCCAAACGCCTGTTCCTCTGGCCACCATTATCTTCCTTGGGCGTCATTTAAGCAGACTTGAGGTGCTTAGCTTGATTGCTCAGTGGTAGAAACAACCATGGATGGTTGAGGGTGGGACACGCTGAGTCTCCTAGATGGAATACAGATATACGTGCAAAAAGAAGTTAATAAACTACAAAAAATATCAGAGGGTCTAAAAAGGAAGAGGTGAACGCCAAATATAAAATAACAAAGAACTAAAACTCCACTCCTAGTGTTTATTCTAAGGTCACCCCTACACCCAACCCACAAAGTCGTCAGGTAAGGATGCCCATCAGTCACCACACGAAACCGCCCTTCATCATTTGGATTTCCTTAAAGACCACCATTGAAGGTGCCACTCGTCTTTCACGGGGAGTGCCTAGATCAAGAAATGGCTCTCACACGATCAGACAGAACTACTGTGGTCTCACTTCTCACTTAAGAGGATGTTACAGTATTTAAGGGGAGGACTGATGTTACAATGCAAAAAATAAATAAAGTGTGAAAAAATAAGAAAAAGTGTGTGTTAAAATTGGATGAGGGGGTACTGGAAATGAATTTTATTCTCGTGCTACCCACTCTACCAATGTTAAAAAGTAGTCAGTGACAAACACAACATTTTTGGATTGTCTAGATGTACTGTGAGATCAACATGTTTCAGCAATTAGCGACACATTATGTCATTGCTTTCATCAGGACCATTTATACTGATAGCTACTGCAAACCAAATGATAAAGTAACAAGAAGTGTGCCCAAAACCATATTTAGTAAAACTGATACAGAGATCACCTGAATCCACTAGGTGTCCGCATCATTTTCATCACCTTTCCAAGTCAGGAGAAGTTTCCAGCTTGGAAGATGTACAGACCTCATCCCACCTGGCCATGGCTCAGGGACAAAAGGGGGAAGCACCGCTCTCTCCGTCGGTACTTCTGTAATCGGCGTCCGAGCCGATCGGGGAGGTTACACACTTTGTGATCATACTATCTGAAATCACCCACACAAAGTTAGGGCAAATCAAACTTGCAAACTAGTCAGCCCTCTCAGGTAGTTGTTGTTACATCAGCTGGGGTATGATGATGTGCTGAGTATGAAGAAATAATGGGCTGAACCTGGGAACCGGGCAGAGACATTTGAAATGTACACATCCGTTAAGCAGACAATTTGCACATTAAAATAATGGAAGTGCTTCCTGTTATGGTAAACTTGTACCCTGGCTTTTGGATGCACTGGCTATGGCTCTAAAACTTGTGGGATGAGAACAAAACCATTGACATCAACCTTTCCATTGTCTAAATCCTCATGCCTGGGAAACTGGATGTAACTGTCAATGTGTTTCATCATTGCTGAGAGCACGTCTTGTAGTACACCACTGAACATTAGGTGTGACATTCCACCATATATAGCCACAGTGCATTGAAAAGAACCTGTGGTCAGAAAATGCAATACTGATATAAGTCTCAAATTAGGTGGAATACATATGAGATAAGTGTTTTGAGGAAAGAGATCAGACTCCAACTGATGACATATATCCTGTATTGTTTGCCTATTCAAATGAAACTTCTTGTTGACATCTCTTTCTTTCATGGTCTGAAGGTCTGGAAATGGGTGGTACAATGGAGGCTGTTGTCCTTCCCCTCTCCCAGGGTACCTTTGAGTCGAAGGAAAACAATTTTGATCATTTGCCATATTTTCCACAGTATTATATATGAAGAGTAAGCCAAAATACATGTGAGAAAACATAACTGCTTGAGAAAGCATTACACATAATTCACATAACATTTGTCTAGTGTCCAACATGCACCTATAATCCCGATTGTGGTCTTCACATGTGTCTGTAACTGAAATGTGCACATTATGCATCCAAAAATGTATCATGAACACCCTAATATTGTAAAGTCTGAATTGTTCACACAAAATACCTTCACTGGTGGTATACTGTGCACCGTGGTGATATAGCATTTATGCACAGTAATATAATACACTGTTGCTTGTGCACATGAAAATGCAGCACAATGGAGTTAAACATATGTAAAAATGATGCAACTCATTTGAAGTAGTGGTGAAGCACTTAACAGTTACCAATACTTTAGTTTCAACTGCTAAAATAGCTGATACCTAAAGTCGCATATAGGATATTCCGAAACTACCCCCTTCAATGATAGTCAATCACGTGGTGGGGGTTTTCATCCACAGCGGACACAGTCATATGCTAGCATTGGTGTTTGTTAGAAATGGGGATCTCTGGTTGGCTAAGACTTGCGCCAAAGCCAGGCAGAGACCACCACTCTGGTCAGGGAAAGGAAGTTACATGCCAAAGATAACCCCTGCTCACCCCCTTGGTAGCTTGGCATGATCAGTCAGGCTTATCCCGGTGGCGATGTGTAAAGCATTTGTACAACCTACAGAGTAACAACATACTAGGCACATCACAAAAGGAACTCCACACAAGGTTATATATAAAAATAGCCATTGTATTATCATAAAACTCATTAGTTGGTAATCACACAATATACACTGTGCCAACTGGCACTGGGCAATATTTACAGGGGATTATTTACACATGACAAGGCCACGTAGGCCACTGCCAGAATTATCACTTGGTAAAAATAGTAAAAGTAAGAACATATCATAAATGTAGACCACAACCAGTAATTCCTGTCAGACACTATACTCAGCATCATCCTGTAACATTAATCATATCACGCACAGTATCACATCAGGCAAAACATATTCTGCGCCAACCTCATAGGCCTAAACATAGTCGACCATAACCTCCTAAACACAACTCGCATTAGGAAGTAACTTACTCACATAAACTGCAGTAGGGAATTACTCATACCTAAACAACAGTAGGGAATAAAATAAAACATAACACAGTATGCAAAACCTCATAATCATAAAATCACATCTAGAGGTATAAATCAGGGTGCATAAAACATAATATATAAATTAAATTTCCTAGCACCTATATAAACCATACTAGTACCTGGCTCCCTTCAAACCTAATGGTCCCCCTGACCAACTGGCCATCTCTAAGGGGCTCAAATTCCCGCTGTCCAAAAGTCAGGTTGTGCTGCCTGGGCAGCAGGAGTCAGGGGTGCGCAATTGCGCAAACCTAAATGTTGCAGCTGGCACAAAGTGCTGCGTAGCTGTGAATGTCAGGGGGCAAAGGAGTGAATCTCACTCTAAATTCAAACATGTCCCCTAAAAGAAAAAAAGACCTAAACGGTGCAGCCGCCCACTACTTGCTGGGCAGCTGGAATATAAAAATGGGGCATGGGCTCTCAATGGCCCTTAAAGCAATTGTGCCCCCTTTGTTGGACCCACACTGGCCTCTGTAAATAATGGGGCCAAATGTTTGAGCCACACTGGGCTCTGAGACATGATTAATGCCCCCAAGCATTGGAGCCACTCAGGTGCTAAGAATAATTATGTCTGTGGGAGCCACGCAGGCTCGCGAAACAACTGTGCCCCACGCTGGAACCACTTAGGCTCTGAAACTTTCTATGCCCACGTTGGAGCGGCCCTCTACCAGGCGGGCCGCTCATGAAAGGGGCTCCGGCAAGCACCAACAAGGAGCGCATTGGAGTCCCGCTCAGTGACTCGGAAATTGAAACTGTTGCCCATCGCAAGAACCACATGGGCTCTAAATACAAAACATGCCCCCCAAAGAACTTGAACTATTCAGGTATGGGGGAGCCCCAATTACTGGGCTCATCCATGTGCCTCCATCTGGTCTCTGCCCCCCCAGCCACCTAAACTCACCGTCTCTCTCCTCGGGGACTGGGGCAGGCACTGGCACTTCCTCACAGGTTCCTCTTCACCTGGGCCCCCTTCTGGGACCCGGAACTTTTCTGCACATCAATCAATCAATCAATCAATCAATCAAAGCATTTGTATAGCGCGCTACTCACCCGGAGGGTCTCAAGGCGCTTGGGGGAGGGGGGTCCGCTACTGCTCGAACAGCCAGGTCTTGAGTTGCTTCCTGAAGGCGAGGTGGTCCTGGGTCAGGCGGAGGTGGATGGGGAGGGCGTTCCACGTCTTGGCAACCAGGTAGGAGAAGGATCTTCCTCCCGTTGTGGCTCTTCGGATGCGGGGCACGGTGGCGAGGGCGTGGCTGGTCGATCGCAGCTGGTGGGTGGGAGTGTAGAAGGTCAGGCGTTTGTTGAGGTATCTTGGGCCTTGGTTGTAGAGAGCTTTGTGTGCGTGGGTTAGGAGTCGGAACGTGATTCTCTTGCTGACGGGGAGCCTGTGCAGGTTTCTCATGTATACAGAGATGTGGCTGTGTCGGGGAATGTCCAGGATGAGGCGTGCTGAGGCGTTCTGAATGCGCTGGAGTCTTTTCTGGAGTTTTGCTGTGGTTTCGGCGTAGGAGTTGCCGTAGTCCAGTCGGCTGGTGACGAGGGCCTGGGTAACCGTCTTCCTGGTTTCGGTGGGGATCCACTGGAAGATCTTACGTAGCATGACGAGGAGACAGCGTTGACTTGTCTGGTCATGGAGAGGGAGGAGTCTAGGATGAAGCTCAGGTTGCGTGCATGGTCTGTCGGTTTGGGTGCGCTGCCCAGGGCAGGGGGCCACCACGAGTCATCCCAGGCAGAGGGCGAAGATCGCAGGATGAGGACTTCCATCTTATCTGAGTTTAGTTTCAGGCGGCTGTTCATCATCCACTCGGCTACGTCTTTCATCCCTTCGTGTAGGTCGGTTCTGGCGGTGGCGGGGTCGTTGGTGAGGGAGAGGATCAGCTGGGTGTCATCGGCGTAGGAGATGATGTTGAGGTTGTGTTGGCATGCGATGGCCGCGAGGGGGCTCATGTAGATGTTGAAGAGGGTGGAGCTGAGCGATGATCCTTGTGGTACGCCGCAGATGACTTCGGTGGCCTCTGATCTGAACGTTGGGAGGCGGACTCTCTGTCTTCTTCCGCCCAGGAAGGAGATGATCCATTCCAGTGCCTTCTCTTGGATTCCGATGTTGTTGAGGTGCTGCACTAGGGTGCGGTGGCAGACCGTATCGAATGCCGCGGAGAGGTCCAGGAGGATGAGGGCCGCTGTTTCCCCGTTGTCGAGCAGGGTTCGGATGTCGTCGGTGGCTGCGATGAGGGCGGTCTCGGTGCTGTGGTTGGCCCGGAAGCCGGACTGCGAGTGGTCAAGGGATCCATTTTCTCAAGGAAGGCGGCCAGCTGTCTGTTGATGGTCTTCTCGATGACTTTGGCAGGAAAAGGAAGGAGCGAGATGGGGCGGTAGTTCTTGAGGTCGGTGGGGTCCGCTGATGGATTCTTCAGTAGGGCGCTGAGTTCGGCGTGCTTCCAGCTCTCTGGGAAGGTGGTGGTGTCAAAGGAGGCGTTGATGATGTCCCGTAGATGGGGTGCGATGATGGAGTCGGCCTTGTTGAAGACGTGGTGAGGGCAGGGGTCGGTTGGTGATCCGGAGTGGATGGAGTTCATCGTGCGTATGGTGTCGGTGTTGATCGGGGTCCAGGCGCGGAGGGTGGTGGTGGGGGGCGTTGGTACGGTCGTAGGGTGCGTTGGCTGTTTGCTGAAACTGTTGTGTATGTCTGCGATCTTGCTGTGGAATAACGAGGCGAGCGAGTTGCAGAGGTCTTGCGAGGGAGTGATGTCGTTGTTTCCGGCGCTAGGGTTCGAGAGCTCTTTGACGATGTTGAAGAGTCCCTTGCTGTTGTGGGCGTTGTTGTCCAGTCGTTCCTTGAATGCGGTTTTCTTGGTGGCGTGGATAAGTTGGTGATGTTTTCGGGTGGCGAGCTTGAGGGTAATCATGTTGTCTGTAGTTGGGTCTCTGCGCCAGGCTTTCTCGAGGGCCCGGCAGTTCTTCTTGGAGCTCTTGAGTTTGTCTGTGAACCAGGATGCTTTCTTGGTGCCCGTTCTCGCAGGGGGAGTCTTCAGTGGAGTGAGGTCGTCTGCGCAGTTGCTGATCCACCTCGTGAGGTTGTTGGCGGCTTGGTTGCGGTTTGCTGAGCTGGCGGGAGGGTTCTGGCTCAGGGCTGTGGCGAGCTGGTCGGCAGTGATCTTGTTCCAGCTTCTGCGGGGGACCTGTTGCGGGTGGTGGTGGAGCTTGGTCCTTCTGCAGCTGAAGTGGAGGCAGCTGTGGTCTGTCCAGGGGAGTCCGGTGGCGTGGCTGAAGGAGATGTACTTGCTGGAGGAGAAGACGGGGTCAACCGTGTGGCCGGCTTAGTGGGTGGGGGTGGTCACCAGTTGCGTGAGTCCGAGGTTGGCGAGGTTGTCCAGCAGCATGGTGGTGTTGTGGTTGTTGTTGTTCTCCAGGTGGAAGTTGAGGTCCCCGAGGAGGATGTAGTCAGCAGAGGGGAGGGCGTGCGGGCTGATGAAGTCGGTGATGTCTACGCTGAATTGTGTGCGAGGTCCCGGGCGTCTGTAGATGAGGGTGCCTCTAAGGGTGGTCTTGGGGTCGGTGTGGAACTGGAAGTGCAGGTGTTCGGCGGCTGTGAGGGTGTCATCGGAGTTGGTAGTGATGCGGATGGTGTTCTTGTGGACGATGACGATTCCTCCTCCAGTCTGGTTGACGCGGTCCCTTCGGGTGATCTTGTATCCGCCCGGGATGGCGATGGCGATGTCAGGTGCTGAAGAGGTGTTCATCCAGGTTTCCGCGAGGAAGGCGACGTCTGGAGATGTGGTGTCGAGGAGGTTCTAGAGTTCCACGGCGTGTCTGGTTGATGGAGCGAGTGTTGAGCAGGATGCACTTCAAGTGGTTGCTGCTGGTGCTCGTCTTGGCGGGTGCGGTGCAGGTCCGGATGCAGGAGGACTTGCAGGATTGGCAGGTGAAGGGTCCGTGGGTGCGTCCTGGTGTGGCACGGTGGCAGCTGGGGATTCGGCCAGTGTTGAGTACGTTGAGGGTGGCGTAGTCATACGTCCGCCGGGTGGACTGGCATCCTTGGGGGACAGGGCGTCTGGCGCTGGGCGCGGTCCAGGTGTGGACCGGCGCAGATGGGCTTACCATTGGCGCACCTTCGGTGCTCAATCGGCGCGCCCGCTGTGCGTGTACGTGGGGGGGCGCGCCCGCTGCGTGTGGAGTGTGGGGGGGCGAAGCGAGGGAGGAGCAGCTGGGAGGTGGGAGCGGGGTGGCGAATGGAAGGCTCGAGGTAACCAGCAGGAGTGGGGGCGGGGCCGCGGGGAGCCCTGCTCGAAACTGCTTCTCTTCCTCGTGTCTCCAGGTGGGCGGGACTTCCTTTAGTGAGGTGGAAGTCCCACCCCGCTCCAGGCATCGCGCTGCCTGACTTCTCTCTCGCCCGCCAGCCGCAGTGGTGAGACACGCTGTAGACTCCTGTTTTAAATTAAAAGCAAATGAAGCAGGCAACATGTGGGGTGGGCACCGCCATGAAAATAAAGTATGCAGCGGGTTGGGCACCCGGCATCCATGTTAAAAAGCAAAACTTAGCGGAAATGCATGGTGGGCACCCGCAAACATCAAAAGAATGTGGGTGGGCACCCGCCATCTAAATAAAGAAAAAAGTGGGGTGGGTACTCACAAAAGCTCCACATCGGTATGGTGGGGGATCCCCACATCGGGATTCCCCCCCACAAGCTGCAGCTCAGAGCTGCCATGGCAAGCAGAAGCGCTACTTCCTCCTGGGGGAAAGTTCAAGACAAAATGCTCCCAGAGTGCAAAAAGACTGCAAAAGTCCTGGGGCAAAAAAAATAAAGCAAGAAGTCCCAAATGTCTCAGGCATCAAGGGCAAGGCAGGACCCAGGAAGGCAAGCCCTCATGGCAGCCCACCCCTGGGCCCCAGCTGCAGCACCCCCATAGGGTCAGGATCCAAAGCAGAACATTTACATGGGGTCACAGCCCCTTCTTTTATACTACTAAATCCTTTGCTTCAAAGTGTAGCTAAATGGAGAACCAGATACAACTGGTTCAGGGGAGCTTTGGAGCACTTTTTTTTGCTCAGCTCCTCTCTTCTTTTCACAGGACAGGCCAGGGAAATCAGACGCACCACAGGAGGTGGAGCCAACATTGTGGAGGGAAGGCACAGCCCTATTCAGGTCCCATGCGCAACTCCACCCTCCCATCTATATGCAGATCTCCCTATTCACCACTGGGCAGACTCATCCTGTCTCCTGGAGCCATCCACATCAACCAGAACCTGTCACTCACGAACCAGACATGCAATTCACATCATGCAGGCAGACACACAGCACACAGAAATGCCAACTTTTAAAAGTGGCATTTCTAAAATAACCACAATAAATCTGCGCACACAAATGCACAGCATTTATTCTCACAAGTTTGCACATACTAAACATGACCCTGCACTCCCCTCATACCAGGAATTACAATGAACACACATTTCCCCCAAGTATTCCAATGGGAGGGCAGGCCACTCTCACCACACGCACTCAAGAGAGCGCACCCACTTTACACTGGGCCACAGTGCAAAATTGTGCAGAGACCTAAAATCACTACCACCATGTCAAAGCTTCAGGCAAAAAGTTTAGGGGTGAACCTGCCAAAAAGGACCAAGTCCAACAGTGATTGTGATGGTCACGGCCCAATGACTGTGTCTGTATATGCTGATGATCGCATATGTGGCATACATGTACGCTGCAGTTTGAAAAATAACTCACTTGCCTTCTGACACTGCTGCTAGCCTATTAATACCTCCTCCAGTTTAGTTGCTGTTTGCTGGGAGAAATCATGCCAGCCCAAGAGGTGCTAAAGCCCCTGCCTGCTCTCCAGAGGAGCTGGAGAAACTTGTTGAAGAGGTCCTTTCCCTGTATGGCCAGTACCATGACTCACCAAAGGAACAGGTAGCAATCTCCCATAAATATTTTACCCTGTTTAACTCCATCCTTTCCATTCCCACAGGCTACGGTGTGCCTTTATGTCCCAGAGTGAATTCAGATTATTGGTGTATCATGTTGTGGTCCCTACAGAGGACAATCATGCAATGGATTGCAGGGAACTGTACTTTGTGTACTTAAAATCACCATTGTGATGTGTGACGTGTGATAAGCCCTAACTCATACTACTGCTGCATGCACATATCTATGCATGTATACATTTCATGGTACCTATCATATATTTACTAATCAGATCATGGTAAATGTGCAAAGAAATGTATAGGCATTACAGTATGAGGTTTGTGTGTAAACTGCAAGAAGCAGTTGAGGATGATGTTAGCTATACATAAATTCCGATATATCCCTCCGCACATATCAAGCCTCACCAATCTGTTGTCTGGGAGCTAGCTATACCTCACAGACCCCTTCAGAGTGCCACACAACCTTGAGGTCACTTTTTGGATGGTCACAAGATAAATTTCATGTCTTGACTTGGTGGAAATATGATGTTCATGTAGGGTCAGTATGCTCAGCCTGCACAGAGCAAATCTTGACATTGAGTTGTGCCTAGTCCCAGGCTGGGGCAAAATTACTATGGCAATGCAACTGATGAACCGATAATCTCCCTGTAGACCTTCTGGTCCCTGGATGTTTCCAAAATGAGTTTTCTGAACCAATATTAGCCCTGATTGCTTTTACATGGACTACATTTGGAATGGCACCTGAGGTAACCCCCGGGCCTGATACTTCTTTACATTGACCCGCATTGTTAATGTGTGACATTTATGACAGGCCTTTACTACCACAGGTCTGTTGTCACTTTTACATAAGTCATGCTTGCATTGGACAGGCCTACTGCACAAAAGTGACACAGATAGCTAGTTACTTCAGAAGTGATGTTGATATGTGAATTACCAGCTTTGTTACAATCACCCAATCAAACAACACATACAATGGTATGTTGAATGTCATCCCCATAACAGTGGCACATATGGCAACAGTTGTATCCTGTGATGGCAGAACGCACCCCACAAACTCAATCAAATGTAGTATGATATCCCATTAAGTAGTCCACATGTCCACACATCCCCAGAGTGGAAGCTCTCAGTGACACACATTCCAGCTCTTTAATTGTGACCTAAGTCTTAGGATGTAGTCTGTACTATGATATCAGCCTGCATGGACCGATGTGTCAAATCAATCAACCTGGCTGTACAACTGTTTTGTACAATAGTGCACAGTTTGTACATAGTTTACCTTTCAAAAGGTCACAATGGTGTGTTGTGTTTAATCCCGATTTATAAAAATGGAAAAAGAACCATACAAGGGAACTATAGACAAATAGCGCTCATGGACGCTGCCGGGAAGATATTTGCAGCAGAAATTCTGGACAGGTTGAAAACTTGGGCATTTACGTTCGGACAAATTCCTATGTTCCAATCTGGATTTCGTCCGAACCATTCAGTTACAGACAATGTAGCAATCTTCCAGACAATTTTAGATAAATATGTATCAGGGAAAAAACAATCCATATACGCAGCGTTCATCGACTACTCCACGGCCTTTGACCGAGTGGATAGACCGACCCTGTGGACATAATTAAGAAGGATGGGCATTCCTGAACAACTATTACAACTTATAGTGAATCTACACAGCAACACCTGGTGCCGGGTTCAAATGGGGCGAGACAAGGGCCTGTCGAAGAAAATATGGACATTCAACGGCCTAAAACAAGGGTGTCTGTTGGCTCCAATCTTATTCTCCCTGTATTTAAGTGACTTACCATCCCAATTACAATTAGGGTTATGTACACCTCCAAAGATTGCCACTCAGTGCATTCATACACTGCTGTACGCGGACGATATAGTCATGTTTGACCTGACACCTTTTGGACTTCAAAGTCTTCTAGATATTTTATATAACTACTCTAGGAAAAAATTTCTAATCCCAAACATAAACAAAACTAAAGTGGTTGTATTTTCAAAAAAGAAGAAAGGTGTAAGGTACGAATGGAAGCTGGGAGGTGAGAAACTAGAGCAGGTAAAGGAATATACATACCTTGGCAGAATTTTCTCACATAATATGAGTAACACCAAACAAATCAATCATCGACAAAAGAAAGGCGATTTACATGCTGGGGCCCGGTCACGCCTATATACAGCCACTGGGAATAGGCATTTCTCTGCACTAATACAAGTCTACAGAGCCAAGATTCCACCGGTTCTGTCATACGCCTCGGAATATATCCCTTTAAATCAATGGGCCTATATGGATCTAAATGAAGGCAAAATATTTAAAAAATTACTGAAAGTTTCTACATCTACACCAGTACAGGCGTTGAGACTGGAATGTGCCATCACGAGTGCATATGCCACAGCGATAGCAAGCATCATCAGGTGGGCTTACAACCTTCTCCACTCAAAAGAAGGAACTTTACGAAATCTGTTAAAAGTCGAGACATTCAATAAGGATTCCACCCATCTTATCTTTTCTAAAAATATGAAAGAGGCTTTCCAGCTTGCAAAAGTCAGTTTGGAAATTTTGTCAATATGGACACCTGCACAACTTAAACTTTTCCTAAAAAACTTTACCCCCAAACTGAGCTACGAGCTTGACCATATACACTGTAAAAAACTATGGGGCAGATTTATGAGGCCCTTGCGCCACGTTTACGCCGCTGTTGCGTCACGCAAGGCAGCGTAAACGTGGCGCATCCCTACGAACGATTTACAACGTGACGCATCTAGGAAGATGCGTCACGTTGTAAAGCCTTGCGCCGCTTGTGGGCGTTCCGGCACAGGGTGGGCGTTCCGGGGCAGGTGCGCCTCGCAAAAGTGGCTGAGTGAAATCTATGAGATTTCACTCAGTCACTTTTAAGCCAATGCTGCGTCAAAAGCCTGCGCCTGTTTGAAGCAGGCGTAGGTCTTGACGCAGCATTGTTAAAATGGGGCACCCCCGAGCATTGCTGGAGCTGCGTCGCGCTTGCGACGCAACTCCAGCAATGCGCCACATTTCCGGCACAGATGCGTCACGCATCTGTGCCGTTTTTGCACCATGGTGCGCCGCATTATAAATGCGGAGCACCATGGCTGGCGGAGCTGTGGCGCACTGTGGCGCATGTTAACTGGCGCATCCCTGGGGATGCGCCAGTTAACATAAATCTGCCCCTATCTGTGTATAAGACCTATGCAGACTCCCAGGAATATAAGCAAAAACAGCCGTATCTAGAATATACTCTTGTACATGGCGCAAGGCGAGCAATCATGATGTTGCGTCTGGGTATACTTCCAGTATTAACCTTTAGGTCTTCCTGGAGATTAGATAGCTCTGCGCAATGTACCCTCTGTCAGGGGGGGATTCAGAATTTGGAACACCTTCTTTTTATATGTCCAAATGAGAAAATTGTAAATGCAAGGCTAACATGTATCGAGCCCATTTATCGGTCCTGTAGGATTGTTAACACTAAAGATTTTTTAACATTATGTAAAAACCCACCTAACAAATATGTCTGTTACAGAATTTATAAGTTTTTGAAAATTTCACTGAAAATGTATTAATTTGTATGGAATCCTAAATGTATATATATTTTTTTTTAATCAAATTTGTGGTCCTCAATAGAGTACCGTAACAAATATAAACTTTTGACTTTTGACTTTGTGTTGTGTTTAATAGCAGCTCACATCACCTGTAGGATGGCCCTGGGCTGCATGATGTTAGTAGCCTGGCTCAGTCAGCGTATGTCATGTCCAGGGTTGACAGTAGTATGAATGTATTTTTAGTGCTTAGCATGTGAGAATTACATGTGTAGTGTGTTAAGTATTGATTAATGCTGGTGCTAGGGGTGAACAACATGTGTGTCAGCCAAACAGATATCCTAAAACTTGCATTTATAATATGTTTCTTCATCTATTGCATCCATACAGGTCAACGCCCATTGGATGCAATCATTTCGAAAGCTATTGCTCATAAGGTACAGACTCTGGGAGTCTAACATTGCCACAGGGTCCATTGAAAGAAAAGTGGGGAGGATGAGGAGGTGCTGTTCGGTGACACAATTTAATGCACACCTCACTATCTCTTTTTATCAGATGAGAACACATATCGCCTTTAGTAGAGTGTGCCTGTGCAGTGTCAGTGACCTGGTTAAAAAAGGCATAATTGAGCTGCAATTAGATTGTACATTAAGAAGGATTCTGAACAGGGTCCCCCAACATTGGTTTGACCTTGGGACCTCCAATCTCTTGCCAGGCCCATGGACGGTCATCTATTTGCTAAGGGGTAAATGAAAATGGGTATGAGTATAGCTTATGATCAGTTGTGTCGGCACTGGTGTCGGTTTTAGACATCATCAAGCAGAAACAGCAGCAGCAGGATATGTATGATCAGCTCCATGACAGAACCGGATTAGTTCATCTGAGTGCAAGTGAGTTTCAGCCTTGTATCCCTCACTTCCCGCCAGCTCTTCTGTGGTGGTTGGACCGCACAGTCACCTCGGTGGGAATGAACATTGTATTTGGGCTGGCAGTAAAACTGGTGGTTCGCCTACTGACAGATACCCTATCCTGCCGCCACTTTGGTCGAAATTTATGGACTGCAACGGTCTTTCGTCTATGAAACAAGCATGCATTAAACAGAGTGGTTGGACAGCCAACAGTGCGGTAGTGATTCAGATGGCAGTACCATGACCGCCAAAGTAGTAATCAGGCCCTCAGTTTTCGTGTGTCGTTTGCTGTAAAAAATCTTTCAACATTTGATTTGTCGAACAATTTAGTGATGGTATACCAGTGTTTGGGGCTACATGAAAGTAACATGACATAGCACTCACACATGTATGCCATCTGCTTTCTAATGCAAGTCTCACATTAAATGCATAAGTGTGAGTTTCACAAAAACAGACTCAAGTTCTTTGGGTATTTTCTCTCTGAAAAGGGAATGACTCCTGACTCCGGAAAGGTACAACCATTGTCTCCTACTTTCCGCACAGAAGATGTGCCCATACTGGGATCCTTCCTAGGCATGGCCAGCTACTGCTCCAGGTACAATTGAGATTTTGCCACTGTGATTGCCACTCTAAGTGAACTAACAAAGTGAGATGTTCCATTTGAATGATCATCTGAATGTGACAGAAGTTTCAAGAAAATAAAACACGCAATTGAAATTGCAACTGAAAAGCCTTACTTTGATCTGAATTTACATGCATAGATTGTGGTAGATGCAAGCCCAGTGGGGTTGGGCACAATCCTTGCCAAACACAATGGATAGCCTGATTCTCATTGTGGCCTATGCTAGCCTGAGTCTATCTCAAATGGAACATGCTTATTATGAACCTAAGAAAGAAAGCTTAGCTGTAGCATAGGTATGTGAATTCTTCCATGTATTTCAATAAGGAAAGCATTTCATTCTCGTTACAGATCATCAGATATTGATTACCATTGTCAGAAATAAGAAAGCCAGGCTGCCTCCTTGCATCAAGAGGTGGGGCTGGGTCTGCAGGAGTATGGTTACACTATTGTGCACAAACCGGGAAAGGATCAAAATACCCGTCAACTACTTTTCACCAGTTCCGCTACAACATCATAGTACAACATCCAAAGTGGCTGAGGACTAGATTCATTTCAATGTAAAGTCAAGTAAGCTTACAGCTCTTTCTTGTGAACAGATTCTGACACCTACCAGTACTAACAAAAACAGGATCAAGCTTAAAGAAATCATTGGAATGCATTTATTGAGGAAACGTACTCGACCTGTGACAGATGACGAGTACCAGAAATTCAATAATGTTTAGAAAGAACTTTCTTTCACACATGATGGTGTCATACTAAGAGGGGCAAGAATAGTTGTCCCTGAAATTCTGAGGCAGCAAGCTATTGAACTGTCACACGAAGGATGTCGGGGCATTGCCACAACTAAAAGAGACCTCAGGGATCAAGTGTGTTTCCTGTGCCTTGATGAACGAGTTGAAAGGGAGCTGAAAGCTTGTCATCTGTGCATCTGTATGCCTCCTAAAAAGACTCAGCACCCACTGCACATGTCTGATCTTCCTAAGCAAGCCATGGAGAGGATTTCAGTTGACTTATTCAGCCTCTTAAAAATGGACATCACCTCATGGTTAGCTGATGATGAGTACTCACGTTTACCTCTAGTGGAAGACTTATCATCTACCACACATGACAAAGTCATTGAGAGGTTGGATGAGATTTTCGCTGCATCAATCAATCACTCAACCAAACATTTGTTAAATGCACTACTCACCTGTGAGAGTCTCAAGGCACTGGGGGAGAGTGGTGCTGCTACTGCTCGAACAGCCAGGTCTTGAGCAGCCTCCTGAAGGTTAGTAGGTCCTGGGTCTGCCGTAGGTGGATGGGGAGGGTGTCCCAGGTCTTGGCGGTGAAATGGGAGAACGATCTGCCACCGGAGATCACTCTTTGGATACGGGAGAAGGTGGCAAGGGCGTGGCCGGTGGAGCAGAACTGGTGTTTTGGGGGGTAGAAGTTGAGTCTTCTGTTGAGGTATGATGGCCCGGTGTTGTGCAGTGCCTTGTGTGCATGGGTGAGGAGCTTGAAGGCGATCCTCTTGTTGACGGGGAGCCAGTGCAGGTCTTTCCGGTGGGGCTGTGTCGAGGGATGTCGAGGATGAGGCGTGCAGAGGCGTGCTGTATACGTTGTAGTTGTTTCAGTAGTTTGGTCAATGCTCTGGCAAAGAGTGCGTTTCTGTAGTCCAACCTGCTGCTGACAAGGGCCTGGGTGACCGTTCTTCCGGTTTCGGTGGGGATCCATCTGTAGATCTTGCGGAGCTTGCAGAGGGTGTTGAAGCAAGAGGATTAGACGGCATTGACTTGCTTGGTCATGTAGAGTGCTAAGTCGAGGATGAATCCCAGGTTGCATGCATGGTTGGTGGGTGTCGTTGCTGGTCCCAGTGTGGACGGCCACCAGGAGTCGTTCCAGGCTGAGGGAGTGGAGCCCCAGGTGTGGACTTCTGTCTTGTCTGAGTTCAGTTTCAGTCGGCTGTTCTTCATCCACTCAGCGAAGGCCTTCATTTCTTTGTGGAGGTTGGTTTTGGCGGTGAGGAGGTCCTTGGTGAGGGAGAGGATCAGCTGGGTGTCGTCGATGAAAGAGATGATGTTGAGGTTGTGCGATCGGGCTATGAGAGCAAGTGGTGCCATGTAAATGTTGAATAGAGTTGGGCTGAGGGAATGATCCTTGGGGAACTCCGCAGATGGTCTCGGAGACTATGGATCGGAATGGCGGGAGGCAGACACTCTGAGTTCTGCCAATGAGGAAGGAGGTGTTCCATTCCAGGGCTTTGACTCAGATCCCTGCATTGTGGAGGCGTGTGTGTAGAGTGTGGTGGCAGACAGTGTCGAAGGCGGCTGAGAGGTCCAGGAGGATGAGGGCCGCGGTTTGTCCATTGTCCAACAGTGATATTCCTTCCATTCTGCAATCTGACAATGGCCCACCCTTCAATAGCAGAGAGTTGAAAGACCTTCCAAATTATTTGAACACCACACATCAGAAAATATCTCTCACCACAGGCAAATGGTGTTGTTGAATGATTTATCAGTACTTTGAGAGGGGTGGTTCAGCATGCTGCTCTGGAAGGGATCAACATCAAGTCAGCTTTGAGTCCAGCCCTCCGTGCCTATCATTCTACTCCTCATTCCACAACAGGATAAAGTCCTGTCACCTTAATGTTCAGGAGAGCTTTTGGAACAAAGATACCACAATGAACCACCAGTCAGTCAATAGACCCTGTTGAGTTTCGAGCCATTGACACCTCTCAAAAATGCAAAATGAAGGCTTAAGCTGATATGGGCTGATACGCTCGAGACAAAGTCTTTGAGAAAGGAGACTGAGTCCTTGTCAAGCAAAAGCAGACACATAAGACTGATGCTCTGTTTGATGCTGAACCACTAAGAGTTCTGGTGAGCAAAGGAAATATGGTAGTTGCCCAACAACCTAGAAAGTACTTAACCTGAGACTCGTCACACTTTAGGCATTTGTGTCGGTGTTCAACATGTCCAGATCTCATGAATAAGGCAAGTCCACCTGAGTGCCCAAGTTAGCATTGCTTTGTTCACCCTAAGATGGCAGGGTATGCCCAGACGTGGGTCCCTTGCTCACGTTACCACTAGATTCAAGCTAGCTTGGCTGATGACAGCTGATTAGCCAGAAACCGGTCCCAGGATGCTTGATTCTGGTCCTGGGAAGACATGTCTTGGCAGGTCGGGCTGGACTGTTCTGATGAGGCACATAGTCAGACTGATTTGCATATGGCCATGTCTGAACTGGGGTGGCAGAGTGAGCTAAAGAATGATGATGGATTTAACCCCATGACTGAGGGTGAGTGCTTGCATTGTTCAACGCTCTGTCCATCATCCCCTTTGGTATTACTTCAAGTCAAGCATCCAGATCTTCTCCAGAGATGGCAGATGAAAGCGCCTCTCCTCTATCTCGTACAACTAAATCTGGAAGATTGGTGGAGCACCTTAATGACTTATCGAGGAGTTCTAATGTGTATATATTTGTTTGTACTTTATACTTAACGAAAGTGGGGAGACGCTGTGTTCTGTGTTTGTGTGTACGAGGCCTCTAGTGGCCCTTACCGGACTCCTTACAAGTATTACATAATCTGTTGGGTGTTGTTAATAAACACAGTGCGTTCAGTTAACAGTTGCATGCTAAAGAATAAAGATGTGCAGTCCAGAGCTCCATGTGTAGTGTGGTCTGTTACATGGTCCCGGGCTGGGGAAGACACTTCATTCATGAAAGGGCCTCTCATTATATACTGTCTCTTGTGAGGAGACTCGTAATCCTGAAGTTAAGCCATATTGCGCTTCAACATTATTTATTTATTTCCATTTTTTTCCAGCCTTCTCCCATATTTCCGTCTAACCAATAATTTTTTTTTTATTTGGGATGCTCTTTCCAGTACCCATATCACAAATGGTGTTGGCTGTAGCTGATGATGCAATGAGGAGGAAGAGTGTCTTGGAAAACCAGTTGAGGTGAAGCTAGCTGTGTACTGTTGATAGTGAGAGGTTTGTACACCCATATTGTAATATGTCCACATTTGCTGGATAAAAAAATAATGCTTTCATTCTGTTCTGGTTTATTACCATGGATTCAGCATAGAAATAATTGGTTATGTAAGAAATGTCAATTTAAGTGAAGATGAGTTCCGCTTTCAGAACACATTTGTGAAATGAAAAGTGGTGCAGGGCTGTGAATCACTACTGCACCTCTTCTTTGTTTTTTCAAACTTTCTTAGCCATAACAATTACTCTTTCTCAGTCTTTGGACAAAGGGTAATACTGCATCAATATTTCACGGTGCTGGAACGAATGTTGGACACTCTGGGGCATATTACCAACAACTAGCGATAATTATCGCTATGTTGGTTTAGCGGCAATATTTTTATCGCTGAGCTGCGACGATTTTTATCGCTTAGGAACCTTGCTATTATCAAGGTTTATCTCCTAAGTGATAAAAATCGGCCGAAATGCATCAATATCACTGTAAAGTCAGCGATATTCATGCATTACCAAGCTAATGCTCTTATGATGTTATCTACCTACCATTGGATAACATGGCTAAGAACTGCTCAGAGGCAGGTGTTAGCTTTTGGAGATATTCGCGCTTAGCGGGAATATCTCCAAAGGTTGGTAATAGGAGATAGTGATGTTAGCGACTGTTTCCAGTCGCTAACATCTTGGCACGCCCACTTTGCATGTCATTAGTGATAAATATCACTGACATGCAAAGCGGGGCCCAAGATGGTCGCTATCTCCTACTAGCTGTCGCTAACTGGTGTTAGCGACCGCTAGGTAATAGGGAGATAATTTTATCTCCGCTTTCTTGGCTTTTAAAGCCAAAAAAGCGGAGATAAATCCCTTGATAATATGCCACTCTGTTATTTAGTTAGGTTTATCTATTTGTAAGACATTTTAAACAATGTTATTAAGTTTCGTTTCTTTTTTAATTCCCATTTTCAGGAATTTTAAATGATTAAATAATAACAGTCGGATTATACATACTATTGTATACATTAATGATAACAATATAGAGGGCTGAGGGGTTTTCATTAAATTTCTTCCAGAGTCCTTGATAGTACTGCAATGCCAATTAAATCTTTACTAACATCAACAAAGTTACCAAGAAAGAAACAGATAGTAAATAGAAAAGATTTTGCCCAGAATAACCTTTGGCGCTTTCAGTCCTGTCAAAACACATATGTTTTGCTGTGATTCACCGGCTTCTGATTATGTTTCAGCTGGCAGAGTTCTGCCTCAGCATCTGCCAGGGGTCCTGCTGCTGCAGACTCATCTGGAGCTCTGCTAGAGCTGAACGCTCTGTATTTTACATTGTTTCCATGTTGCCTTGAGCAGAACCGAACGCTGTGCGACTGGATACTCGGACCAGTTTTACGCCTGGCTCATTTTGAGAAGCTCGTGGTATTATTTAGTAGTATTTTAAATATTCCTTTCCGGTTGTCAGCCTTATACTCAATAGTACATCGTTCCTCACAAAACTGAAGTAGGAATAGTTGTATAAGTGTACATTCTGCAAAGAACATATGCTCTATTTAATAGACAAATCAAGACAATAAATGAAGCTTATCAACCTTCCGTTTGCTGGTATAGGAGTTAATAAAGAAAATTCCACAGTCAACCCTGCCCAATATTGCTATATTTAAAGGCACAGTTTTTGTCCTTATTTATGACATGTATACTTTCCACCTCTAAGGACATGCCACCTGCACGTAAATGATGGTAAGGTATCCTCTTAACATCCCTTCTTGTCATTGCAAAGGATTCTGGCATGAAGGATACAACCTTGCACCCTCCTGTACATGCTGGAATCTACGCTGCAGCCTCATTCCCTTGGGATTATTTGTTATTGAGTAACTTTTCGAATTTATAGAAGCACCCTCTTGTCCCTGGCTGTGCTCCCTTTACAATTCAATACTAATCGACCCATTGGCGACGACTGTAGGGGCTGAGCTTCTGCAACAAAGACTATCCTGTCTGACTTCCACGCTGGACAGGACATCTGGCATCATGATATCGGAAGCTGTTGAGGGCTCTCAAATCTTTTGAAAGTGTTTTAAGGACGAATGTATTTCCAAGGAGGGAGTTGTATTTAGTTTAATCGGTGTGAAGATGCAAATTTTGCTTCCTACTGAAACTAAACTATTGGGCAAGATTTCAGCCTGCTTAAAGATCCAAGCAGCACTCTGAAGGCAGAAAGCGCAAGATGGGAGGAAGCCAAGGGTACATTCAAAGAAAAGGAGACATATCTTCCGGGGATCAATGTCCATCTGCCGACTGCAATACTCATGGGCATATGAGGCACAGGCATAGAAGGATCTCTCACCTAAGCATCCACAAATGCTCCCCCTAACCCTAAGGTTCCATCTACCACGAAAACTCTGAGTAGAGACATTGTTGGGGCCTCATTTATGAGAAATGATGCATCGCTGCGTGAAAGCACTCCTTGCGACATACCTGATGCATCATATTTTATGTATGACGCATCATGTCGCAAGGAGTTACAGATACGTCAGCCCCATGCGAAAGGGCCTGCGTCAGTCTTACACCTGCTGTAAGGCAGGCACAAGATTTTGACGAAATGTCGTCCTAGAAGTGATGCAGTGAAATCTCATAGATTTCACTGCGTCAGTTCTACAAGGCTTTTTGCGGTGGAACGCCCCCCCCCCGCATACATTATACCTGACGCAGGTATAATGTAGTGCAGGGATTTACAAAGTGACAAATCTAAGCAGATGCTTCACTTTTTGAATAGTGCACAACAGGAGGCATGTTTTACGCCGCCGATGCGTCACAAAAAGTGACGCATTGGAAGCGCAAAACTGACGCAAGGCCTCATATGTGAGGCCCTTACAGTTTAAAGTACAGAAATATAGTGGACAATGATATCGACATTACATAGGTAGTATATAGATTTAAAATGTTTAACATGATGACGCCATCATGAGACGCCCGTTGCGAGCTCCGACACACCGTAGCACAGACATGCTGACCACTCTCCAGAGAAGCTCGAAACAACCCAGGACAAAGAAACGAAAAGGCCTTTTATTACAAGGATGAAGCAGTAGTGAAAGTATCAACTTCAACCACTAAAGAGTGCTAGCGTCTGCATTTCGTTTTAGCTAGCGAAGAACCCGACTCGTAAAATAATTACTGTCTGAGCTTACCAGACCATTAATATTGGAGATTGGAACATCGACCAAAATGTTGCATGAGAAGAGACTGTTTAATACAAAATCACCGCCAAAAAGCAGGACAAACGAAATTTTAGAGAAAAAAACCGAAAACGTACCTGAAACCCTGCAACCGCCATCACCGTATCGTGGAGCCTGGGCGAAAGCGCTGAGCGCTACACAGAGCTCCCGCAGGGCCTGTCGCAGGATTTCCTTCCTGTTCCGGGGCACGAGCGACAGAGCTAGCGGGGTCACTATCAGCCAGGGAGGCATACCGCTAAGATCAAAGAGACTGTTTTCATTCACTGCAAGCACAACGCTGAGCTCGCTGGTGCATGTTAGACCCGGAGAGGCATTAACAGAGGAAAACTTCAACAACGCTCCAAGCTTACAGAGTGTGGAACACTCGGTGCCATTACACTGGATGAGTAAAGAGAGGGAAACCCATTCCCCCCCAGAAACTGAAGATACCCTGAAAAGCGAGACATCACTGGAAGCATCATCGAAGCAACCTGGGCAGCAGACCGGAACCCTTAGAGTGAGACAGGTACGAGGCGGGGGGACTGATTTTGATAATGATTTAGATTTAGATTATAATGTAGAGAAAACAGCACCAGATCCAAATAAAAACGACAAACAGTACCTTGCACCCTTATCAGAAAATAGTAGTGAAGGAGAAGGGAGCTCCCCTCTTACTACAGAACTCAGAAAAACTGAGGGGGGTCAGACCACCAATTCTAAGCAAATAAAAACGCTGGATAGTGGAGGTAGGTCCTCATACTGTCTTAGAAACCGCAAGTTAATAAAACAAAACTTCATACCCCCTCAGAAAAAAAAAGTTTAACTCCAAGAAGCACAAAAAGAAAACAACGAGTGCTTCCCAACATAGTAGAACTATCAGAAAATATAAAATCAAGATCTACGAGACCTAAAGCACAAGGGTCAAGTGGATTAAAACAAAAAAGTAACTCCCTCCCTAAGGTCTTACTTTAAAGTTTAGCAATTAGTACAAGTGAGAGGAGGTCAGTCTTCCTCACAGATTAAGACACACTTACCACTCGTAAACCCAGACGATCAAAACAAAGTTACTATATCAAAAGGGGAACTGGAGTTGGAATCCACACTATCAGAGGTATTAGTAAAAAGTCACAAAATTTGAAATGTCTACGGTACCCCCAACTATTCCATTAATCATAATGCAACCTACAGACTCAAATGAAGGCATCCCCACGCGACCTCAAATAGAAAATGATGATCAGCCACTGTCACACTTCACATGACAGCCAGTGTGTGCTATGTGCTAGAAACTGTATGATCTGGTGATAGATGCCCCTGTGAGCATTGACACATTTGTATTGATCTCACATTGATGAATGTATCTTGGCACTCCCAACACTTGTTGATAGTTGTAAATGTTTGAAATGTGTGCATATGTCAAATTGTGTAGGCAAGACTTATGTGTCTGCATTATAGTTGTCTTACAAGGTAGTGCAAACCACACAAAATGTTAAATGTGTTAAATGTCGTATACTTGTAAAGCGCACAGCTGCCCCAGCAAATGGGCGTCCCGGCACTTTATACCGCTGGGGAACCCATCCTTGTTTTCCTTCTGAGATTGTCACTCCTGGGCATCTCCAAGGTGAAGACAAGCATCCCCGGCGCTGATGGGGCCATTAGTAGAGATTAAGCAAGCTTTTGCCCAGAGTTGCTGAGTGGGACCCATGGTTGGAGTAGGCACCGAGGCGAGAATTATCGAGTCCGCTGACCATGGCCCAAGACCCTGCCGCGTCAGGAATCGAACCCTGGTCCCGGGCTGATCTCTGCTTCCGGGTCTGCCGCCTCTAACTAGTGAGCGGCACCACTCAATGTTTTTGAATAAGCTGGCAGGTTTTCAATGAGGCCAGTGTTAGTGGTTAATGGTGCGCCTTGATCTACATAGACATGTCCCCACAGTGGCCTTGAGCGCTTGAGACTCCTTTGCTGTCA
Source organism: Lissotriton vulgaris (assembly GCF_964263255.1). Taxonomy (NCBI): domain Eukaryota; kingdom Metazoa; phylum Chordata; class Amphibia; order Caudata; family Salamandridae; genus Lissotriton; species Lissotriton vulgaris. Next base: position 1,944,992,588 of record NC_141689.1, read on the forward strand.
GTTGTACAGACTAATGTGTGTCAATCCATCAAGACCTCAGTTGGACCATGTATATGGTATGAGGTCCACTCCATTTGTTTCTGGCAGTGTTTCCTCTTGAAGTGTGCAAGCTGTCTCAATAAATGTGTCTATGTTGTTTGTGTGCATTTCCTTGTGAGATATCTTTCATGCAGGCACATATGTCACAAGATGGATAATTAGCACATGCAATACATGTTGAATATGTGAAGTATGCACAGTCCCAAGATGCAAAGATTTTATGACATTACTTTTAAACAAACAGTACTTCCTGAGCTCTGGGTGTGGTTTAACCTTGGGAAGTGAAGTGTGTTAGTTTGCCCTGAGGGCCAACACAACAGTTTCTTTATTTCTGAACTTGAGGTGGCATAACTTCATTGTATAGATGAGCTCTCATGTACACAAACATAACCTCCTCAGTGAGACTCTCACTCAAGTTGTGGCATGGTCTGTTATTTTGCTCCTTGTGTCCAAGTAGCATTGTGTCTATATCAGCTGTGCAGTACTAGTCTTAAATATGTGCTGAGCAATGTGGCTTTTACTCATGATGCATGCCATGATTTGCAATGTGCCCAAATTATTTTAGGCACATGTGTGAGATGTGTACAGTTGACTGATGCTTTTTTGTTTATACTCCTTGCCAACAGCATCATCAACCGACACAGGAGGAGACATGAGCATGGACCAGAAGGAGGGACCCAGCCGCAGTGCCACCAGCACTGAGGAGTCGGAGGGAGCAAGTGGCACGGAGGGTGAGGGGAGTCAGGCAGCCGGACCTTTGGAAGCCAACAGTTCTTACTATGCGACGGCTCGGCTTCTGACTCCCAGGAGGAGGGGGTATACACGGCGACAGCATCTTCCACCACTGTGTCTGTCCCCACTTACGCCAGACCCATCTCCACCCTCCCAGTTGCAAGAGTCCCTTCTGTCCGTGCTGCCCCCCATGTTTCCTTCGTCCCCGGCACAGCAGCCCCTGCCCCTGTCTCCCCTGCAGCCCTCAGTGCGAAGTCCGTGGACCTACTCCGGCAGAATCATGTTGGTCAGACATTAATGCTGACTGTCCTCCATGGCCAAACTCAGATACTGACACAGTTGTTGTCATTCATGGAGGGCATGTCAGATAACATGTATGACCAATGTCGGAGTCTAATGTCCGTAGACCAATCACTGATGGCAGCAGTTGCACTCCTGCAGCGGCATGTCCCCCCACTCCTTCAGACCCATCCACATCCCCTGCTCCCATACCTGTCCACAGAACGTGCAGACACACAAGATGAAGCAGACCAACAGAGCCACCCAGCATACCTCCACGGAGGTCTAGGCGCAGATCTCCAGGAACCCTTTCTCAGGGGTCAGACGGCAGGCATGCAGCCACAGACAAAGTGCGCAAGACTCTGAGCCCTCTACCTCCACTCCCATTGTGTCCCCAGGTGCAGGTGGTGGTGTGGCTGAACTGGCTGCCGTGTGCAGTGCTGAATATCTTTCCAGCTTTGGTGCTGCACAAGCCACTGAGGAGGATTCCTCCCCCCCACACCCACAACACCTACCCTTCCCTCTCCTGTCCCTGCGGTGCCAATCACTGACCCAGATGATGCCCCCTATGAGTCCACTAACCTTTAACTCCATCATGTGCAGGCAAGTTTGGGGTTGACAAGCTCCCATATGTACCCCCAAAAGAGACATTATTATGGACTGGCCATTGGCCTTCTTTGAGCCGGGACTCATTTCAGAAATCTTTTTCCTTTAGGAGCTGAATAAAGCATTTTTTTCATTCTAAACTATTTCATTTAAGGTACTTGCTTAAGGTGCTGTGTGCATAGGAGTTGGTGTCATGGTAATGTTTTGGCATTGTGAAAGATGTCTATTTTCAGATGGTAATTTTATTTATTCTATTTATTTATTTGTATACTTGTAGAGCGCAAGCCTGTCACCCAGAGGGCATCCTGGCGCTTTGAACTTCGGGACGGATACACTACTCGCTGCTCAGGCAATTTTCGGAAACAGATGCGTTTTCAGCGCTTTCCTAAATAGTAGGTAGTCCTTGTGGCTTCTCAGAGAGAGAGGCAGGGAGTTCCAAAGTCTGGCTGCTGCAACACTAAATGAGCGGCCACCCATCCTAACTCTCTGGAACCTCGGGACCACCAACAAGTTAGCCGAATATGAGCGAAGGGGCCGCGAGGCAGAGTACCAAGCAAACATGTCACGAAGTGGTACTGGGCCCTGTTGGTGTACTGCCTTAAACACCAGACACGCGGCCTTATACACCACTCGCAGATGCACCGGGAGCCAGTACAGGTCTCTTAAAGCAAGAGTGGAAGAGCTAGACCTGGAACGCGAAAGAGCCAACTTGGCGGCCATGTTCTGCACCCGTTGTAGCTTCCCCACCAGATTTTTCGGGCCTCCAGAAGTAGCGCATTGCAGTAATCTAAACGACTTAGAATAGTGCTGCGGACTACCTCTGGCCTGGCCTGGGCGGGGAGAAGGGGCAGAACTTTACACAACATGCGTAACAGCATCATGCACGTAGAGATGGTTTTGTTTACGTGCAAGTCAAGCTGTAGATTTGGGCCGAAGATTACCCCCAAGTTGCGAGCTGATTCCGCCGCCGCTACTGGTTCAGGAAAGGTGGTGGGCCAGAAGTTCTCTGGAAGAACCCGCGGAATTCGATCACTGGAGCAGTGGAGCACCTCCGTCTTAGAGCTGTTAAATTGGAGGGAGTTGGCCCGTAGCCAATCCGCTGTGGCTGCCATACAGCGATGAAATGTCTCCAGCGAGACCGCGTTGTTTCCTTCCAGAGAAAAGACCAGCTGGGTGTCATCGGCATAATTAAAAGCCGAGACACCAAAAGATTTTATAAGCTGGACCAGGGGGCGAAGATACAGATTAAAAAGTATAGGGCTGATGGCCGAGCCCTGTGGAACCCCCTGTCCCACTTTCCTTGGCTCAGAGCGGAATGGAGGAAGCGAAACCAGCTGTTGCCGGCTACCCAGATAAGAAGCCAGCCAATCTCTTGCACTCTCTGTGACCCCACACTCCTCCAGTCTTCTGATGAGGGTTTGATGGCAGACCGTATCGAACGCGGCCGACATGTCGAGCAGCACTAAAAAGGCTGCCCGACCACTGTCGACATGCGTCGACAGCGAGGTGGACCATGGTATATATGTGCCATCACAATGTAGCAGCAAATTATCTTGAATTGTGTGTGTTCAGTTTGCCTCCAGACATTGTCCCAAACAGTGTCCCTTCCTCAGTGACATATGAGATCTACAGACAGTTGCACAATTGTTGTGGTGACTTATGTGCAGATTTCCTAATATTTTGGACATTCTCTTCAGCAAATGAGTTCTGCTCATTAGTCTGTGCCATCCCTGCTAATCCATGTACTTGTGTTTGTAGTATGTAGTAATGCCTTAATGGACACCATCAGCCTTTTTCACACTATGCAGATGTATGATCACATCCTTACCCTTATGTTTGGATTTGTTATGCAGAGTATTTGTGCACACGACTCACAATTTAGTGCTTTATATCTAAGGGGTTTCAACCCTGTTCCTTCAATGGGTAGACAGTCAAAATATCGAGTTGTAAATATCGACTTACCATAATATCGAGTCTGTAATATCGAAGGAGCATAATATCGAAGGCAAGAATATCGTAGGACAGAATATCGACCCAAGGTAAGTAATATCGAAATACTTAATATCGATGTAAGTAATATCGAAGTTAGTAATATCGATAGCATATATATCGATGTTAATAATTTCGATGACACTAATATCGATATTTGTATTATTTTATAGTTTTTTATTATGTATGTGTTATATGTTTAATTTAAGTATTTAAAATAATTACTATTATATGTGTATACATTTTCTATAATAATATAGAAATTTATAAGTAAATTTGATGTTTTAGTACCGGAGCGGGTTGTGGGTTTATAGGGGAATAGGGTGGGAAGTAATTTAATTATGGTAAATTGATTAATAATTAGTAGGATTAATTAATTAATTATAATTATTTGCTAATTAATATTGATTAATTGGGAAATAATTAATTGATTAATTGATATATATTTTCTGTAGCGGGATGTGGGTTTATAGGGGAATAGGGTGGGGAGTAATTTAATATAATTAATTAATTAATATATGTTTTTAAATATCTATAACTAATTAATTGGCAAATAATTAATATTAATTAGTTAATTAATTAATATAATTTGGTACATATTTTAAATTAGTAATTAATTGGTAATTAAATAATATTAGTTAGTTAATTACATTATTAGAGTTATTTATTTATATATAATTTTTAGTTACTGTTAATTAATTAATTGGGGAAAAATGATAATAATTATTAAATTATATTAATTACAGCTTATGTGCTAATATATTTAGTTTATTGTTATTGTTAATTAATTATTAATTGCTAATTAAAAAATATTATTTAACTTTGGGTTAAGGTGTATTTTTAGGGTTCAGGGTCATTTTTGGGTAAAGGGGTATTTTGAGTGTTTAGGGGCAGTTTTCAGTTTTTGGGTAAAGGGGTATTTTTAGGGTTCAGGGTCAGTTTTCAGTTCATGGGTAAAGGGGTATTTTTAGGGTTCAGGGTCAGTTTTCAGTTTTTGGGTAAAGGGGTGTTTTTTTAGGGTTCAGGGTCAGTTTTCAGTTCATGGGTAAAGGGGTATTTTTAGGGTTCAGGGTCAGTTTTCAGTTCATGGGTAAAGGGGTATTTTTAGGGTTCAGGGTCAGTTTTCAGTTCATGGGGAAAGGGGTATTTTTAGGGTTCAGGGTCAGTTTTCAGTTCATGGGTAAAGGGGTATTTTTAGGGTTCAGGGTCAGTTTTCAGTTCTTGGGTAAAGGGGTATTTTTAGGGTTCAGGGTCAGTTTTCAGTTCTTGGATAAAGAGGTATTTTTAGGGTTCAGGGTCAGTTTTCAGTTTTTGGGTAAAGGGGTATTTTTAGTAAATTAATTATTAATACTTATTGTTTAGTACATATATATTATATCTTTACTGTATATATTTTTATTTATTAATTTTAAACATTATTAGATACTTTTAAATAAGTTTATTTTATTTATTAGTGTTATATACTTACTTTTACATTTATATATATTTTAAAAAAAATCGATATTTTTAACATCGATATTTTTTACAACGATATTATTTTTTCGATATTTTTGTACTTACCATGTTGTAGATAGGATGTCGATATTTTTGCCCTCGATATTGTTGACTCGATATTCTTGTAGGTCGATATTTTTGTAGTCGATATTCTGTCATAGATCCCCTTCAATGAGAGAGTAAATGTTTCACCACCTGGACATTCATATCAGGCCCAGGATGTACATGACAGTGTGTTTATCATTTGTGCTCTATTTGTTTGGTGGGCTATACACTGTTGAGTCATTAGGGGAGGGTGTGTAGGGTGGCTGCAACCTCCATGGGTGGATATGCATGTGGGATCAGACATCACACCCACATGTAGTGTGTCATGCAGTGTGTGAATGACATCCATCCTCCGTGCAGTGTGAAACTGCTGTAAGTGATGTGTTGCTATGCAACTATCAGGCCTGTGACAGGTTAGGGGTGTAAACATAAACCCATGTAGTTGTTGTGTGATGATGATAATGCCCACCCCTATAATTCAGCACTGTTGGGAGTCCTATCCACACACCCCTCCTATGTCTGGGCACTGCTGGGAGTCCTCTGCACATACCCCTCATATGTCTGGCCACTGCTGAGAATCCTCTGCACCCACCCCTCATATGTCTGGGCACTTCTGGGAGTCATATCCAACCACCCCGCCTATGTCTGGGCACTGCTGGGAGTCATATCCAACCACCCCTCCTATGTCTGGGCAGTGCTGGGAGTCCTGTGCATCACCCCTTCCTATGTCTGGGCACTGCCGGGAGTCCTATCCACAAACCCCTCCTATGTCTGGGCACTTCTGGGAGTCCTATCCACCCAATTCTCCTATGTCTTGGCACTGCTGGGAGTTCTGTGCACCCACCCCTCCTATGTCTGGGCACTGCTGGGAGTCATATCCAGCCAGCCCTCCTATGTCTGGGCACTGCTGGGAGTCCTGTGCACCGACCGTCCTATGTCTGGGCACTGCTGGGAGTCCTATCCACACACACTTCCTATGTCTGGGCACTGCTGGAGTCCTATCCACCCACCCTTCCTATGTCTGGGCACTGCTGGGAGTTATGTGCACCCACCCCTCTTATGTCTGGGCACTCCTGGGAGTCATATCTAGCCAACCCTCCTATGTCTGGGCACTGCTGTGGGTCATTTACAGCCACCCCTCCTATGTCTGGGCACTGCTGGGAGTGATATCCAGCCAGCCCTCCTATGTCTGGGCACTGCTGGGTGTCATATACAGCCACCCCTCCTATGTCAGGGCACTGCTGGGAGTGATATCCAGCAAGCCCTTCTATGTCTGATCCCTGCTTGGAGTCATATACAGCCACCCCTCCTATGTCAGGGCACTGCTGGGAGTCATATACAGCCACGTGTCTTATGTCTGGGCACTGCTGGGAGTCCTCTGCACCCACCCCTCCTATTTCTGGGCACTGCTGCGAGTCATAAACAGCCACCCCTCCTATGTCTGGGCACTGCTGGGAGTCATATCCAGCCACCCCTCCTATGTCTGGGCACTGCTGGGAGTGATGTCCAGCCAGCCCTCCTATGACTGGGCACTGCTGGGAGTCCTATCCACACACCCCTCCTATGTTTGGGCACTGCTGGGAGTCCTGTGCACAGACCCCTCCTATATCTGGGCACTGCTGGGAGTCATAGCTAGCCACCCCTCCTATGTCTGGGCACTGCTGGGAGTCATATCCAGCCACCTCTTCTATGTCTGGGCACTGCTGGGAGTGATATTCAGTCAGCCCTTCTATGTCTGGGCACTGCGGGAAGTCCTATCCACACCCTCCTCCTATGTCTGGGCATTGGGAGTCCTGTGCACCCACCCCTCCAATGTCTGGGCACTGCTGGGAGTCATATCCAAACACCCCTCCTATGTCTGGGCACTGCTGGGAGTCATGTACAGCCACCCCTTCTATGTCTGGGCACTGCTGGGAGTCCTGCACCCACCCGTTCTATGTCTTGGCACTGCTGGGAGTCCTGTGCACCCACCCCTCCTATGTCTGGGCACTGCTGGGAGTCATATCCAGCCACGCCTCCTATGTCTGGGCACTGCTGGGAGTCATATATAGCCACCCCTCCTATGTCTGGGCACTGCTGGGAGTCCTGTACACCAACCCCTCCTATGTCTGGGCACTGCTGGGAGTCATATCCACACACCCCTCAGTTGTGACGCACCGTACCCCAGCATTCATGGCGTGTGTGTGGCTCGTATCACTATTGCAATGGTGATATAAGCGAGCGTGTGACGCACCGTACCCCAACATTCATGCCGTGTGTGCGGCTCGTATCACTATTTCAATGGTGATATGTACGCGAGCGTGTGACGCACCGATCCCCAACATTCATGGTGTGTGTGCGGCTCGTATCACTATTGCAATGGTGATATACATGCGAGCGTTTGACGCACCGTAGCCCAACATTCATGGCGTGTGTGCGGCTCGTATCACTATTGCAATGGTGATATATACGCGAGCGTATGGCACACCGTACAGGTACACTTCCGTTGTTGCGGTACGTTATTCTCACCGTATGTGCCGTCATCGGTTTCTGTGCACCAGGTCGTAGGCGTACAGGACTGGGATGACACGGTCGATGGGGTTCATGGCGTGTCGGTCGCGTACTGGGGTGCGGAGTGTCGCAGACACAAATCGTACTGGCTGGGCCGGAAACTGCTGCCTGTTTACGGACGGACGGCATGCAGAGCGTGACCCGGATATGTATTGTATGTATTTCTGGTTCGTATGGTGTTTGGTACGATTCGTACGTTGATATGATTTGTTTTAAATCGTACTTCATCGTACGTATGGGGACGTTGTAGGTGTACGAATCGTATGGGAAAAACGCTCCATACAGCGAATCGTGGGGGATTTTACAGAATCTGAATTGCTTCTCCACAAGATTTCTGGCTTCCCGCAAGACCTCTGCCCACCCAAGACAATTGCTAGCTTAGCAGTATGCCTGTCTCTCATGGTCACAGATTTATTCACCATTTTGCTGACTACTACTAAAGTTCCCAGGGACTGGAAAGGTGCGTATTTGTCTCCGCTGCTGAAAATGTCTTCTGCTGATCCAGCAGTTCTTTCCAACTATATACCTATATACCTATTTCGGTATTACCTGAACTTGCAAAAACCTTAGAAAGGTTTATTAATAAACAACTCTCTGCCTTCGTTGAAGCTAACTGCATCCTGGATATCTCACAATCAGGTTTTAGAGAGATTTTCAGCACAACTATTAGCTATGTCAGATACTATCAAGCTCTCCCTTATTGTGGGAACACTGGTCATGTTGGTAATGTTGGATTTATCAACAGTATTTGACACGGTCTCCCACCATATCCGTATCTGCAGACTTCACCAAGCAGGGCTATATGGGAAGACGCTATATTTGCTCATGGACTTTCTTGCTCGATTGGATTCTTTCAAGTTGCGACTTATGCATATGGACAAGGGGGTCCCCCAAGGGATTCTCCTTGAGCCCCACTTTGTTTAACATCTATATGGAACCATTAGCTCGAATCATGAGAACCTACATTGTAGAGAATGTGTCATATGCAATCAACACACAACTGCTGTTTTCCTTTGGTCGGGATCCTGACATGGTGAAGAGTATGTTCACAAATATATATCACATGATGGAAGTCGCTGTCTGGATTGTAACAACTGACTCTAATTGAACAGCAGCAAGACAGAGATCATGCTTTTTGGTAAGGTTACTGAAATAGGGTCAGCTGATTGGTGGTCTTCACGTCTCGGTACGGCTCTTACATCTAAGCAGGTAGTAAAAAGTGTGGGTATGAGGCTGGATTATTTTCTGTTGACAAAAGATCAAGTCGGCTTCCCCTGCTGCACATGTTTTTCTACCTTGAGGCTTCTAAAAACAGTCTTGCCCTGGCTTCGTGACACTGCTAGGAAGACTCTGGTTCAATCTCTTCCAGTTGCCTGGAATATGGGAGAGCCTTTCTTGTCTCTGTAAATGATACCCTGCTGTCAAAACTGCAGGTGGTCTGTAACCTTCCTTTGCGATCGCTTTCTCTGATCTTTAGAACCATTCACTGGCTGCCTATTAGGAAGCATGGCATCTTCAAACGTTGCGGTTTGACACACAAAGCCTGCTTTAAGGTGTGGCCAACCTATCTATCAAACCTATTAAATCCTTATCTTCCTTCTAGATGTCTTAGATTGTCAGACAAGGCATTTTTGGTGATTCCTCGCATCCACAACTCAAGATATGGTGGCAGATTGTTCTTCTGCACTGCCCCTTACCATTTGAACACACTTCCTTTTGGCCTTCACTCCTGCCCTGACTTCACTTCCTTTAAGAAGGGGCTTAAGACTTGGCTATTTTATATTTTGTCCTTCTCTTCTTGTGCCGTACAGTGTCAGGATGCTCCTTCAGGAGTGATTTGCGTATTATACCAAGTTATGAAATAAATAAATAATGAAAGCTTTTTCCCTATACCGTTCTTTAAGTTATTTATGGACAATGTATTATTGGATGAGATTGTTGACCAGCCTAATTTAAATGCTGAACAGAATTTGAGGGACAACAGTGTCAGATTTAAGCCCCACTATAGAGCTACCTAGTAGATTCCCTCAAATTTGTATCAGTTGAAGAAGTTCTGGGGTTAAATAGTTTTGATGAGATTGATAAGGAACCTGTTGCTGTTTTAATATTGGTCTACTAGTTCCTTGATGGAAACCATTATATTTCCTGCAACCAGGAGTCATGATAGGTATTTGCTTTTGCTTCAGATGATGCATTGATAACGCTTCGTCATTGCCACAGGAATCACCATTTTTTGACCAACTTTTCAAGAGTTGGCCTGTCCTTGATAAATTTGTAGGTCACTTTCCATAGATCTGTGTTCGAGGGAAAGAAACAGCTGTGGGTGAGTCATTGGTTCTGTTTAAGGACCATTTGGTTTTTAGGCAGTACAGTCCTAGCACGAGGGCACATTATGGAATTAAGATGTAAATGCTGTCTGAGAGTCGCACTGGATATGTCTATAATTTCAAGGTGTATATTGTTAGGGATTCTTCTATTGACCCCCCTGGTTGTCAGCCCAGTTTTGGAGTCAGTGAGAAATTTGTGTGGGAACTTGGTAGAGGACTTTCAAACAAAGGTTACCATGTATACGAAGGTAACTTCTACACTGGTGTGTACTTGTTCACGAAATTGTTCAAAGTGGATACTGTTGCATGTGGCACAATCAGATCTAACCTTAAAGGTTACCCTAACGAGCTTGTATGGAAAGAACTTCAGAGGGACAGTGCAGTGCCTTCTGTAATGATCAACTTATAGCTGTGAAAATTTCTGAAGGGAGAGATTTACACATGCTGATAGCCATTCATGATGAAAGTATTTCACTTGTGACTTTTTAGGGTCAGGTTGCTGAAGTGTGCAAATCTGTGTGCATTTTAGGCTACATTAGGCATGATGGTGGTGTAGATAGAGTAGATCGGAGGTTGGAGCCTTAGGATGCTGTTCGTAAGTCATACATTTGGTATAAGAAGTTGGCTGTTCATTTGATTATTTTGGCAACCTTCAACACTCGCTGGTGCTGTGTGCACAGGCAGTGTGTGTGTAGTGACTTGCTGCTGGTCAGTACACACATAGTTTGCCATCAAAATACAAGTCCACACACTACATCACTTGCCAGGCTGTGTAATTGCTGTGTTAGTCCTGGAGGAGTACAAAAGTGAAGGGCCCTTAAATGGTGTTGTTTGTTGATGTGAGTGTTGTAATGTGATGGACCCACGGCTGGTGGTGTGAATGGCTTTGTGCGTGTGATGCATGAAAGGTGTTTGAATGACCTGTAAAGTGGTTGGTGCCTTCTCGTAGCTTTGCAGCTCATGAGCTGTGAGTCATTGGTTCCATATTCTGAACTTTCAATTACATTATTAACAGTCAAATAATTTTTGTGAAATCGTTTGTTAATAAAATTTACACTTTGAACTTTACTCTCACCCTTGTGCCAAATCCAACCAGTATGTGTGTGCACTTGAGTAGATGGTTGTGCAGTAATACTTGTCTTTTTTGTATTTCTCTGCTAGGGTGGATATTGTCTCTAGGGAAAATCTACGAACTCTAGATATATTCATAAATTAGACACCAGGGAAACTCCACGGTGGCTCCTGTGGATCTCTCAATGCACTGGAATCTACTGGGAGCCTCAAATGTCTTGCTACAAATAGTTCCTACATATCTCCTGATAAAAATACTACCTCACCTGTGGAATGGTAGGTTGTAGGAAATTAGTTGCTCCCTGCAGATCCCAGAACTTTTCATCACAGTAATGGGAAGAAAATATGTTTATTTAGTTAAAGTTTGAGATTGGCAAGGGCTTCTGGGTAGAAAACTCTGGTGAGAGCCACACACATCGCCCCACCCTAGATTTTCACAGGTGACTAGTTTTAGAAAATGAGCAGATTGGCTGGTTTTCCCTAGGTGCCTGCTGTGCTAGGGCCCAATATCAATAGCTAGGCACATTGCAAAAAAGGGTTTGTATTCGGTTAAAACAATTGATATCCGCGCCAGAATGAGCCAGGGGCCATGGAGGATCATACATTTCTACCTTATGTACCCATCCCGGAAAGGTTAACCTACACCTCAAAGGTACTGCGGAGCCTAATTAGCCACTATGCGTTAGGCGTAAGCTGCATCGCTCGACCAGAGGTTGAAGGTCCTTTCTCCTGTCGCCTCTGTCACACTCAGTTTACTACGCTAATGAGAAAGACGCACCATAGAAGCTGTCCCAATCCTTTGTTCCCCACCATATCGCAAGTCGCTGATAACCTTCCATTGGGGAGGAAAAACATCTTATGTAACATTAGGTCCCTTTCGAACCATACCGCGGAGGTTTGGGAACTAATCTCCTCCAAACATCCTGAGGTATGTTATCTTACGGAAACATGGCTCAAACCACACTGCACCCCACCCATAACTTTAGCAACCCCCTGTAACTATAAAGTAGTTAGATTAGACCGTCCTTTGAAAACTGGCGGTGGGATTGCTATTGTATATAAAATAGAGCTGGTAATCTCGGTCCTAGATGAACTCAGCTCCCCCGACATTGAAATTCTAGTTTTCAAAATACATACATCCCCTAAAGAAAACTATAAAGGTGCTCTAGTTTATCGGCCTCCTGGTCCCCACAATAATTTTACTAATATCCTGGTCGAATTACTAGCCCCACATATCAATAATGACAGTGAGTTCATATTAGTTGGAGATTTTAATGTACACAGTGAGAGATCAGACTGTAAGGAGGCACAATCTCTATTAACAGACATATCATCCTTAGGACTAATATTAAGGAACTGTGGACCTACACATCAGGCAGGTCATACCTTAGACCTGATACTCTCCAATGTCCCGCTTGTCTCCTGCCCGCCTGCAACTCCGATGAGCTGGACTGACCACTTTATTGTAGAACTCACTACCCCCTTCCAAGTACCCACTCCTTCATGCCCCAGCTCACTACCTTGCATCTGTAGACAGTGGCATAAAGTTGCCAACTCTACTTTTAGAGAAAATTTTAATTCCCCTATCCTCCTACCTTTGGATAATATTGAAACTGCTCTTAATAAATTCGAAGGAGAAACCAAGAAAGTCATAGATAAAATTGCCCCATTAAAACATTTTAAATCTAGGCCAGCCAAAAAGCAAGAAATCTGGTTTTCTGACCACCTAAGAACACTTAAATCAGGTGCTAGGAAATTAGAAAAAAAATGGAGAACCTCCCATCTTTTAGAGGATAAGAATAAATACTGGGACGCATTATCCTTCTACCATAAAGCGATTCGTACTGCACGAAAAGCCCATATCGCATCACAAATACAAGAGGCAGGGAATTCCCCCAGGGTTCTTTTTCAAATCTTACAAACATTCGCTAAACCCACTGCCTGCGAAGCCCCTGATATGTCCTCCCAACAGTTGTGTGATGAAATTTCTTGTTTTTTCACTAATAAAATTAATAAAATCTATGACAAAATAGTGTGCACAAAACCAGGCTACACTTTCAGACTTAGAACGCCCCCCGAATCTCACAGAAGCTATATCAGATGTACACTCCTTAGACATCCTTCCCCTATCTCACTACAAGAAACATCAATTTTAATTAAGCAGATTAAAAGTGGGAGTCCAGAGGACACCATCCCCGCCAGGTTAATGCCTGCATTGGACGAACAACTATGCCCAACGATCACTGAACTGGTGAACCTTTCACTTATATCAGGCATTGTCCCAAAGGAATGGAAGCGAGCCCTTGTCAGACATATAAGGAAAAACACTGCCACACCTTGGTCTGATCTAACCAACTTAAGACCTATTTCCCTATTACCATTCTTGGGGAAACTTATAGAAAAGCATGTGAATCGCCACCTATCCGGACATATTGAACTTGTCAATGCTCTGGATGACTCCCAGTCAGGATTCCGCCCCAAATACAGTACAGAATCCACCCTCCTGTCTGTTACTGATGACCTCCACATGTTTCAGGACAAGGGCCTTTCAGTCATCTTGGTTCTATTAGATCTGTCGGCAGCGTTCGACACTGTGTCTCATACCATCCTGACTCAACGGTTGTCGAACGCTGGCATTAAGAACAAAGCCCTTGACTCGTTGAAGAGTTTCCTATCTGATCGCATTCAGAGAGTCACCATGGGTACGTATCGCTCAGCGGAAATAGAGATTTCTAAGGGGGTGCCACAGGGCTCTTGTTTGAGCCCCACTCTTTTTAATATCTATGTGGCACCCCTGGCAGGAGTATTGCGTAGGTACGGCTTCATCCCCGTATCATACGCAGATGATACACAGCTCCTCTTCCCTTTTAAAACTCTTTCCGCTGAGGTTAGGAACTCCTTTTCTTCAGGTATGAAGGAAGTGGCTAAATGGATGTCTACCAACTATCTCCAATGTAATGTCAGCAAAACGGAGGTCATGTTGTTTGGGGAGGCTAAAATACTATGGACTCTGGAATGGTGGCCATCAGAATTAGGAGCAGTCCCTGAACCTAAACAGGTCGTGACTCGTGAAGAATCTGGGAATTCGGCTTGATCACGACCTGCCACTAAAACAACATACAGGCTACATCTCAGGGATATGCTTCCATACCATCAGCCTGCTCCGCAAAGTTTTCCCACTTCTACCCGACTCTGTTAGGAAAATACTTGTCCAAGCACTGATCCTTAGTCGGATCGATTATTGTAATGGCTTGCTGCTTTCAGCAAACGAAGGAGTGTTGGCTAAGTTACAAGTCATTCAGAACACGGCAGCCCGCCTTGTGCTGAATGCTCCCCCGAGAACTGCCTCCAAGCCCCTCCTTGAACAGCTGCATTGGCTCCTAATTCGACAAAGAGCCAAATTTAAAATATGCTGCCTGATCCATAAGTGTTTGAATAGACAGGGGCCGGTTTATCTTGAGCGGAAATTTGTTCCTTACGTTCCAGCACGATCCCTCAGATCAAGTAGCGATCTCCTCCTTGTGGTCCCTCGCGTCAAAAAGTCCAGACACGGAGGTAGAGCCCTGTCCATCACTGGTCCCATCCTGTGGAACAAACTCCCTCTGTCTCTAAGACAATGCAAAGAACATCTTACATTCCGAAAATGTTTAAAAACCATCCTGTTTAAAAATGAAATCTAATTCCATCTCTATACCATGCCTGCTGTCTTACCGGTTCCAAAAGCACAGAGATACTCCAGTTGGAGTGGATTCAAGCGCTATATAAACCAACAAATAAATAAATAAATAAATAAATCTATGGTGCATTTTTGGCTCATTTGTATTGTAGGCACTAGGCCTAACCACACAAGTGTGGTTCCATTTTTATTTGTAGATCTAGTTAAACACAGTATCGTAGAATAAGTGGTATTACCAATTGTATGTATCTACATGTGTGCCTTCCAAATGTAAGCAAGTATGTGAGAAAGAAGACATTTTGAACAATGACCTCTAATTTACATGCTTGTATGTGCAAATAACCACTGCTTCAAAAATTCATATTTAGTGCTAATTTCAGAGATAAATAGGTATGAGTGATACCTATTTTTCACTCATTATAATTTACCATATAAATTGCTCTATATCCAGTACACAATGAAAAGCCAATGCAAAGTGCTACTCAGTTAGTGGCTCTGGGTACCTCGAGTTCTTATAAATAAGATCCACAAACCCTACATAACACAGAAACTAGAGGAGTCTTGCAGATGTAATGGTATGCTGTTTTTTTAAATTAGACGTCATGAAGAGAAGTTACAAATGACAATGTTGTCACTAATGGATGTTTTTTTCCTATACATTTTTAACATATTTCAGTTTCCTTTGGAAAACCATGAGACATTTACATAATGAGCCCTTGTTCAATTCAGAATGTTATCATCTTTGCAGAAATATATGGTTCTCCATGATTACCCATGGGGTTCACACTGGTTTCCACCACAAACTGGAAGTAGGCTAAAAGCACATAAATTAGGAAAAATTGGTTTCCTGTTTGAAAAATGCCAAAACTGTGGTAAAAAGTTGTTTTTTTTTTGTTTCAGCTCTACATTTTTCTGAAAGCTGTGAAAATGGTGACTTCTGCACAGCAAACCTTTTGTTGATGCAATTGAAGGGAACAAAACACTTTTTTGCATAGCACTTTTTCCTATTTTTTCCCCTAGATCTCAAAATGTAGCTATATTTTGCCTATTTTCTAAGCCCCACCAAAGGAGATCCACAAACCCTGGGTACCTTCAGAATCCACAGACACTGGAAAAAAGGACGCAAATTTGGCAATGGATAGCTTATGTTGAAAAAAAAAGTATGAGCCCTAAGCGCGGACCATCCCAAACAGCCCCAAAAAAATGCTGAGCACTGTGAGGGAAAAGGCCAAGTAATGAAAGTATTAAACAGACATGTAGTTCTTAAACACAAACATAAAAGTGACTTACTTGTATGAAAAGTACCTGATAAGGAAAATAAAAATGAAACAAGTAGTTTCAGTAAATTACCTTGTCAGCCTGCCAGTAGGGCAACGTTATGAAAATGCATTTGTGAGGATGCCTGGACCTCTCCATAAAATAGTTAGGTGCCATCAACCCTGATTAAAACCCGAGTTTTGCTAATGGAAATGCAAGATGGCATTCAAACAACTCCTTTTCTTGGCCCCAATATTTAATTATTCCATTCCGTCCACTTTCCACCATGTTCTCCTGAAGACATATGCTTGGTATACAAATCTCCATTTCTATATTGCATCTGTTACCATTTCAAAGACTCCAGGCCACTGTCAAGATTGTGGGGCTAATGTATGATGACGCCCGCCATCATAACGGTGACCGGCACAATTAGTATGCACCCGCCAAACTGGTGGGCGCATCCTGGCCTTCCAACATTGTGGACGGTGCTGCTGGCACATCATTTCCCTGCACCACGTGGCAGGCACCACGCTGTGCCAGCCACCTGGTGCAGGAAACTGCAGGGGGTACCATGGGTACCCACCAAGTGCTCTCTCCCACCCCCTTGGGGGCCCACAACGGGCCCCCAAAGCCAATCCCCACCAGCCTTTCCATGGCAGCATTGCTGCCATGGCAAGGCCTGTACACCACCCACATCATCATAGGGCTGGCGGTGCCTGCTAAGCACCACCACCATATTACTAGCCCAGCTCCGCCCGGCCGGCAATTGTAATAATTGCTGACCGACAGAAAAGCGGCGGACAGACTTTGCGTCCGCCGCGATACCCACTGCCATCATAATATGGTGGGGGTTATTTCACAATAGGATGGCGTAACAATTCGGCGGTGGCGATCTTTAAGCCATCCTAATGAGTCCCTACGTTCCCAATTCACAAAGTAATTTGCTTACCGAAGTTCAGTTTACGTGCTCAAAAGACTTTATTTACCAGTACACAACTTTAGAATTCACAAAATGTGAATGATCTAATGTTATGTAGGAGTAAAGGTAAACCCATTCCGTCCTGTAGGGGTAAAAGGGTTGCTTGAAGTATGGGAATTCCACTGTACAGTTCTACAGCTCTGTTCAAGACGTCTGCATTCTTCACTATCTAAATTTTCCATAGCCATCTCTATTACTTAAGCCAACAAATTTCCATCCTTTTTTACTGAAATCATAGTTAATGATAGAAAGTGCAAAATGAGCAAGTCATTAAAGTGTCATAAAAGTGCTTCCATCACACCCCCCCTCACCCACGAGGCCTATTTATATTTCTCTGGGTACATTTACCTGTTTTTCTTTTTTTCCCATTTGGGAAGTGAGTAGGAAAATTCGGGACATGCACTCTGTGTTCTTTATTATGACACTTTATCTGGCTGAATAGCTATTCTATAAAACAATTTTAGACATATATGAGGAGATCATCTAAGATTTTATGTTGTGACGCAAATCGGCGCAAAATCTTTATTTCCAGTGCTAAACTTGCTTAGCACTGGAAATAACATGAATGTAACTCAAGGCAGCCCATAGCGCTGCTTAGCATTACCATGCGCCAAGGGGCGTACCATGGGTGGAACATGGGCATTCCCATGCAACCACAGAGGTTTTCAAGGTTAAACCTTATTGTTAAATAAAGTAAACAGGACTTAGCATTAAAAAACTGCACCCTTTTGAAGTAGGCGCAACGGAGAAGAAATGCTTTAATTTCTCCTTCCATTTTCAACTTTGTACGTGTGCAAATATACAGCCCACATACAAAGAGGGAATAGGCTTAAAGGCAATGCATAGTATTTTGTACTGGAAGGCTTCCCACAGTGGCTGTATTCAGCGCTGGCGCTAGGGAGAGGGGCATATTACAAAGCAATAGCGATAATTATCGCTATTGCTTGGTTAGAGACAAAAATTTACAGCTGAGCTGCGGGGATTTTTATCGCAGATAAACCTAATGCTCTTAGCCATGTTATCCACCTCCCATTGGATAACATGGCTAAGAACTGCTCAGGGCAGGTGTTAGCTTTTGGAGATATTCGCGCTTAGCGCGAATATCTCCAAAAGTTGGTAATAGGAGATAGCGATGTTAGCGACTGTTTCCAGTCGCTAACATCTTGGCACGCCCACTTTGCATGTCATTAGTGATAAATATCACTGACATGCAAAGTGGGGCCCAAGATGGTCGCTATCTCCTACTAGCTGTCGCTAACTGGTGTTAGCGACAGCTAGGTAATAGGGAGATCATTTTATCTCCACTTTCTTGGCTTTAAAGCTAAAAAAGCGGAGATAAACCCCCTTGATAATATGCCTGAGAGTGCCTTATTTCTGTAAATATGGTGCTCTCCCTATTCTCTACTTCTCACTCAGCACAGCATTTGTGGCTGCTGAACTGCGCTGCGTGAGTTAGTGGTAAATCTAGCCCGGAGTTTCATTGCATTCTGAAATAAATGGAGCAATGAATTTCCATTTAAAAACATTTTCCAAGATCATATATCAAACCTTGAATGTGTTTGACGGTATAGCAGTCAAGGAATATCGGAGTAAATGTTTCCTTCCGTCTGCAGGTACAAACTGAAAGCTGTGCTGTGTAGAAATATG
Organism: Lissotriton vulgaris; assembly: GCF_964263255.1. Classification (NCBI taxonomy): domain Eukaryota; kingdom Metazoa; phylum Chordata; class Amphibia; order Caudata; family Salamandridae; genus Lissotriton; species Lissotriton vulgaris. The sequence goes on from NC_141689.1 coordinate 1,945,011,279, forward strand.
CATTCCTAAAGATCAACGTGATGAAAGTGATCAACGTTAGATAATATTATTCGAGCCTTTTAACGCGATTTAGATTAGGATTTTGCTGCATTGAAAAAGCATTTTATGAAAGATAATTGCTTTAGTTGTATCACTGATACAATTTTCCCCTTCATTAGTGGAATAACGCTATCTCGGACACAGGTGTGTGTTATTCCCACTCATTCCTCTTATCACTAACAATTTTACATACCTCATTACATAGAATAAGGCACTGAGGGGAAGGCAGCATCTTTAATATTCGCTCTGTCTAATTATAGAGATGATGAGTAAGAACTCATCAAGAACCTTAATTAATGCTCATCTCAATCAAGATGCTGACTTCAGAAATAATTATAAAAACTTTCAGGTGTACAATTAGGAATAATTTCAGCTTTTACAAAACATTATCTTTTGAGATGTAAAATGCAGGCATACTTTGTAATTAAATCGATGCAGCTAGCCACTCATTAATTCAGCATCATATAATGAAACACGGTTGGCAACGTTTCTACGCAATGAAGCGACGCGGTAAATTCCCAATTGGATGCTTCAATGTGAAATTCATATCCGAGATTCCTTTCTCATACACAGAGTCTTAAAATGGCTAGAATAATCATATTTGATATGGAGGATGGCCATAACAGAACATCTAGGGTAAATCAATTAAAGGAAATTGATACACTAGAAACTGATAATACCATTATTAAAAAAACAACAAAAAACAAATGAAAATTATCCTTATATGTCTACAGCAGTCAATCAACTTAGAACTAAGCAGAGACAGACTGACTGACGTTGCATTTATAAAGAGTGCAATCCAGTAGTAAAGAGGTTCTTCTTTAGTAAGAAAGTCTGTGCTTTAGGACCACATATTTATTTTGGGGCACCGCCACTTATTTTTCTACATTGAACATTTACCTTGAGCAAGAGAAGGAAAAATGCAGAAGGTGGAAAGATTGAGGGAGAGAAAGACAGATAAAAGAGGCCAGAGGTACATTAAGGACTGCACATCTTTGATATCCTTTATGTTAATATTTAATTGCACCAGCCACCTTAAAGCCATTTATGATGTGTAATTTTGTATGACAAGTAATGTAGTCACATTAGCAACTTTTATGCTGAATATGAATTAATGATGCTGCATTTGAAACAACTTAATTATGTTGTTTAGAAGTATGATTATTAAGGTTGTATAGTTATACCAAATTTTCGTTTGATGTGATTTCATTATGATGGATGCAGTTTCTGCTGTTTGTTTATACTGCTCCTGCTCATTCGCCCTCCCATTCAGGGACCTGCTGCACTTCTTCTCTCCCCACAATTTCTGCAGGCACAGGAGTATATTCACAACAACGTGTGCTAAACATCACCCAAAAATGCTAATGCACCTTTACACATCGCAGCCGATCGCAGGAAAGTAAACCATTGTTAACGTGGAATTCACAACAACAAGGCGGTAGCCTGCGATAGTCTGCCAAAACCGAGGCCAATGTCCTTGATACAACCCCTGCGACGGAGATAAAAACACAAACTACAACGCAGAAAAACATGCGATGTGCCCAAACGCGATAAGAAAACAGTGACAACCAGAGAGAGGCGGCATTACCCACGCATAATGCGTGAAAAAGCACAAGCACAGCAGACTGAAAATGCCACTGAAAAAACGACATCAACTGCGGAGTACCACGGATGCAGTCTGACCCACTGCAGAGGACAACATGAACCCCACAATCCCCATACACAATACAGCCTGGAATGCAGGGCCCGTGGAAGGCCAATGAGAAGAGGAAGAGGAAGACGGGGCACAGTTGCCAGGAAAACTCGAGTACCGGCACAGATCAGCAAGAACACCACCAACAACTGTAAGTCACCTCCAATGTGTCATTGGCAACAAAGAGGCACAGATGGCACACCACCTCTGAATGCCGTCGCATGGCAGTGTAGGCCAAAGGAAGAGCAGAAGAGGCCCTGGACTGATGTGAATGGAAAAACTAAGTAGAAACTTGCTGCCAACATGGAAGCAGCAACGCACCCCGGTGGAGGGGGGCCAGCAGAACGCCAGGAGCTGAATGACATGGAGAAGATGGTGGCCACAGTCACCAGGCAGGAGACGGTGACAAGAGTTGGGGATCCGGATACTGACCAACATGACCCAACACCACATCAACAGGGTGCTGACCTGCAGGAGACTGGGGTAGGGTCACCAGTACGGAGCAGGTTCTCGTCGATGTTGTAGGAGCATCACGTAGAGTAACTTGGTGGACAGTGGAAGGTGTACCCCCAGGGCAGGATGCAGAGGGCACATGCCTGCTGTGTCCTGCAACATGTAGGATATGAATGCCACAGACTCATGCCAGACACCAAGTCCGGACCTGGTCTTTGCTGATGACAACCCCCAGGCCACAGGCTCAGACACTAACGATGTTCCGCAGGAGGCTGACAGTCACTCATGGCGCACAGGGTTAGTGGCACCACTTGTCGCCAGCTTGCCTGTAACGGTTTTAATGGCACCATGTGTCACTGGCTTGAGTTGAACAGGGTTAATGCCACCACGTGGCTTGCACTGAACAGGGTTAGTGGCACCACGTGTTGACGGCCTGCCATATAGAATTATGCCTCACTGATCTAAATGAGTCTGGCGCTGTGGCCGCTGCCATGGATTTGGGGTCACTGCCATTCAGGACACAGTTCCACATGTGGGGCCCACTGTGACAAAGGGGATGCTGGTGGAGTATGTCAGTGAGAAAGGAGTAATGTGGGCCAGCGTCGTGGGGGCCAGCAATGGTCGTCGGAGGCTGCAGACCTTGCAGGACTGGGGCATGGAGCTTGGCCCGGCTCATGGTGGGCCCTCTTTGACATATGACGTGTCGGCAGGTGAGCGGTGCAGCCTTGGGAGGCTGGTGCTGAAGGACTGGGTTTTTTCTAAGACCTAGCGGTGCCAGGGAAAACACCTGAAACCTTCGTGGGTTACCTGTTCTGGCATACAAATGACAGAGACACGGGACACTTCCTTCGGCGTCAAAGACTCGAGGTTTATTTACTGCAGGGAACACAGAAGTCACAAGAAGTACATAGCATGTAGGTTCAAGGAGACTGCTTCAAAGTATATCTGTGGATCGCTCCTTATATACAGTTTTTCGTCATAAGACAACATGGCAAACAAAAGGTTACAACCCGGTTCCCACAGTAAATTTCATAGGGGGTCGCTTTCATGTATTCAGGGCCCGGAACATAATTACAGTAGCATCGCCTGTTCCCAACTGTAAAAGTACATCTCCTCACCATTAGTGCATTCCATTCCGGCTGTAAACGAATTAAGGAAGAGTCAGAAACAGGTGCAGAGGTAGACGAGGATAGTCAACAGATTGAAAAGAGTGTAAGGACGTGATATCGGAAACACGTTTGCAGGGATCAAAGGAGACGTGCCTAATGAATACACAACTGAGACAATAGACCGGCACGGCAAGATGAGCCTCGAGCGGCGCCATCTGCATTGCAGTGTCACCCCCCTCGTCATAAAGACACCCTCAAAGGAACACGTGTCTTCCACAAGAGTTTGAGAATCCCAGGGTCACGAAGCGGACAATGTCCATTCGCTGGCTACTTGAGGGCAAGAAACAAAATGGATGCCATATCTAAAATGGAATCCGTGGGTTCAGATGAAGAAACCCACGAAACAGACGAACGGTTTAGGTTAGCACAACGAAAATGCGTACACCCACTAAACTCGTCATTTGCGGTTCATAGATACCAGACTCGACCATATTCGAGCGAGTCGAAAACACCACTTACAATTGTCACGGAACCTCAGACGCTCCTTTTGCCCTCATGTAGGTAAGCACTAGTCGATATCAGAATCGATCTCGATATTCATCAGACCATCCAGATGTTGCTGCAACATTATTCTATCCATCAGTGCTTCCTTGGTAACAGGTGGCCATCTTATACACGTCGTGGCACAGAGGCCACATAATTCAGGACCACACTGCACACAAAGACAACACGTGAACAGAAATGCTACAACAACCCCATTGATCATCAAAATTTTCCAACCCCACGTCGACATCAGGCCCCAAAACCACCCTAGTAGCGTCCAATCACCTACGTCCACGTGTATGGACTCGGAGATCTTATGCAACTTCGAGATGGCTTGATAGACAGTTGGAGCGTTATCAGGAATGAAAATGCAGCAACTCGAATGGATCACTTTACATATTCCACCTCTATCTGCAAGGACAACATCTAAAACTATACGATTTTGTAAAGTCATAAGCCTGTCAGCCTGAAGCTCTGCTGTAATGTTACCAAGGGCACTTGCAGTGATATTAGCGGTCGATTCCACCACTCGAGTCAATTGTCTCAGGTTCCTACTATTGATCATAGGTCCTCAAAACGGCAAGAAACCCTTAAAGAAATCTCCTGCTTCTTGACCGGCAGTGTCTTCTTCGCTAATCACGCCTCTCACAACTCTGGTCTTGTGATAATCCGACCCGACAGTGAAAGTCGGCGGCAACAGATTCGCAATATAACATGTGCCTGAAAAGTCACGAGGCAACCATGTATATGCACGATCATAACAAACAAAGTTAGTACCCTTGGCAGTCAGAAGAACAGGGGAGGAGGCCGTTGGTAAAACATACGTTTCAGTACAGGCACTCCTCCCAAGCTGAGCTCGCGGGCTTCGGCCGAGACCTTTCAGACAGAAATTACCGAGATGGGGTACGATCCAGATCGGAGACGAGCTTTTAAGCTGCCGATCACCCACTGACATGCTGTACTCAGCCTCACTCAGATCTCTGTATGCTCACACCTCTTCCTCTGGGATAAGCGATGAGTCGAAGATATCCCTATCCAAATCGGCAATCGCTCTAGCCAAAGGCTTGTGGTACGGGCCAGGACCATGATCTGCAGTGCGTGGCTCTCGATGGGGGTAGGAATCTAGTGCGCTACGAAACATTGTTTGGAATGCTTGAGCTGAACCCTGGGAACTGTAAGGAAGGACCAAGTACGGAATTCCCCTATCTGTGGTATGTGGCATTAACCCACACACCCAACAGTTGGTAGTATTCATCACCAACTGATGTTGATGAAGGAGCTGAACGAAGGAGTTATTCATGAATTCCGCACGTATAACCTGCTTGTGTTGGGGTAAGAGGTGAAAAGAATGAGGAGAAACAGTGGAAGTAGGTTTTGGTTCAGAGGAAAGGGTAGGTGAAGCAGAAGGCAATAACGATTGTATTCCATAGTATACCCCACCCACCAGTAGCATGGAAACAGTTAGGAACAGTAGGAACACCTGAAACAGAAAGCATTTGGTACGTACAACCCTATTCAATATGGATCTTTGCACTTGAGTCTTCTCCACTTCCGATAACTTTGAGAATGCCATCCTCTAAAACCGTCCGCAACGTTCTTGACGCACTTCCTTCTGTGTAGCAATTGTCAATCCCCAGGAGTTCCCAGGAGTCGACGGCCTCCGACCTAGTGTCAGGACCTACTAAACAGAAGGAAATACCCACACGGCCCTACGGTCAACCCGGATGTAAGGTTCTTTTAATCAACAATATATACAAAATCTCCTAGCTGTGGAAAAGCATACATGTGGAAAAGAACTCAAAAAATTAATAGAAACCACAATTGTTCAAAAATGTTCTAAATGATAATGGGGGTAACGTGGATTTCAAAAAGGAAAAAGCAAAAATAATTTATTAGTCTCTGGTATTGGAACGAAGAAAATATCTGCTTCTTCCAGGACAAGTCTGCTCTTCAAATAATTGATCGGATTGTGGAACAGAGTCCTGTCGGTCAGACGATAGTTCAGGTCTTGAGTTCTCCAATGACAAAGGTTCAACAAAGTTATCTGGCTGCACTGAAGTATCTCCCACAGGCTGAGCGTCACTGAACGGCACAAAGTTCGGCAGAGTTTCTGTCTCTGATGCAGCGATGCCAGTCCTCACCCACGAGTCCGCTGGTAAAGGTTTTGGTACCCTTTTGGTGTGGGTGGCATGCACCCAATGCTTGCGGCCTTCCAAACGAACAGCAGTTCTCGTGGCGAGTAGCACCTGGAAGGGTCCCACAAACCTCGGCTCGAGGTTTCGCTTCCGGCCAAAATTTCTGGTCACCACCCAGTCTCCTGGTTGGAGCCGGTGGCCAGGACCCTCCGTCTGTGCCGGCAGTGCTTCAAAGACCTGTTGATGAATTAACCTCAGTTTAGCAGTCAGATCATAAAGGTAATCAATTAGCATTGGATATTCAAGATTTGCGAATGACCTGGGTCTAGGAATCCCCCAAATATATGCAGGGCGGCCGAACAAAATCTCATATGGGCTAAGCCCTACTCGAGAGTGTACAGTCGCCCTAGTTGACAGAAGAGCCAGAGGCAAAGCATCGGGCCACGAGAGACCAGTCGTAGCCTGAATCTTTGCGAGTTTTAGTTTTAGAGTACCATTGTACCCCTCAACCAAACCTGCTGACTGGGGATGATTGGCGCTGTGGAATTTTTGTGTAATTCCAAGGCCCTTACACACACTCTTCATCACACTCCCCACAAACTCACTTCCGTTATCAGACCATACAATCCGTGGCATTCCATACCGAGGAAAGTATTCCTTCAGTAGGACTTTCGCTGTAGACAAGGCAGTATTGTTTTTGAGAGGATAGGCTTCGATCCATCGGGAGAATGCGCAAACCACAACTAAAACGTACTTCAGGTTATTACATTGCTCCATATGGATAAAGTCCAGCTGGATTACCTCAAAGGGACATGTAGGAGGAGCAAAATGGCCAGGGGGTGTAGGAGTGCCCTTGCCAGGATTGTACATCATACATACCATGCAATTCTTGACCAATCTCTCAGCACACTTAGCGATACCATCATTCTTCCATACAGGGGACAACAACTTGCAGATACCTTTCGCGCTGATATGTGACAAACCGTGTGCCATAGTCACAACTGCTAGCACATATGCATCCAGCAACATCCATCTTTGATTCTCCGACAAATCAATCCAACATCCATTCGCATCCAACTTTCCTGTGCTCTCCTTCCACTTGATCTTTTCAGTTTCGGTAGCCTCATTCTGAATCGCTTTCACACTTTCAACAGTATCCTCACACATACCAGTTTCTGCAGGCCACCTTACCGAACTCGTCACATACATTCTAGTTGCAAGATTTCTAGCAGTCTCTTTAGCAATCTCATCAGCAAACGCATTGCCACGACCAACATCATCCGTCACCTTACGGTGAGCACTGCATTTAATAATCGCCACCTGCTTGGGCAATGTGAGTGCGTCTAAAAGATCATTCACAAGCTGTCCGTGTTGGATCTTCGTACCATGCGATGTCATAAAACCTCTCTCTCGCCACAATCGACCAAAACTATGTGCGACGCCAAAAGCATATTGGCTGTCTGTAAACACATTCACCCGCTTTCCTTTCGACAAAACACACGCTCTCGTCAATGCAATTAGTTCTGCCGCCTGTGCAGAATTCTGATTCAATCTCGCAGTTTCCACAACCGTACTCAACGTTACCACAGCATACGCAGTCGTCACATCACCATTCGGCAACTTAAAGCATGAACCGTCCACATACAAAGTACCATCCGGATCTTCCAATGGAGTGTTTTTTAGGTCAACACGACCCTTCTTTTCCTCCTCAGTTCGCAAATAACAATCATGTGGTGGTACCTCGTCTGATTCCATATTGATTGGCAACAACGTCACCGGGTTTAGGACATTGCAGCGCTTTATTTGGATGTGACTTGCCAAAAGCGTCAACTCGTAACCGGACAACCTTGCGCTCGTCAAGTGTTGGGTTTTCGTACGATTCAAGAGAGTGTCAACTGCATGCGGAACCATCACCGTAAGCATATTATCCATGACCAATCCTGCAGATTGTCGGATGGACACCGCAGCTGCCGCTGTCGCTCTTAGACAACTCGGCAATGCTCTAGCTACTGGGTCCAAGGTCGAGGAAAAATATGCACATGGATGCTGCTTACCGCCAAATTGCTGCGTCAAAACACTCAACGCACAACCTTCCCTCTCGTGAACGTATAGTGTAAACGGCTTACTGTAGTCAGGAGTACCTAACACAGGGGCCGAACACAACGCATCACGCAATTCAGAAAAACTCTCTGACATTCTTCCGTCCATGGCAAAGGAGTTGGAACATCCTTGCACGTAAGGGCTACCAATGGTTTCGCTAGCAATGAAAAATTTGGAATCCATTGCCTGCAGTATGACGTGATACCTAGAAAGGTACGAACATCTCTCTGAGTTGTTGGCACAGTCATTCGAGCGATCGCTGCAATTCTCTCTAGGGTCAACCTTCTTCCCTCCTTTGACAATAAGTGACCTAGATAGGTTACTTCTTGGCAACAATATTGCAGTTTAGAAGGTGACACCTTGTGATGTAAGTCACAGAGGTGCTGAAACAGAGACACCGTAGCAGTTTTGCAAACCTCTCGTGTGTCCGCAGCCACCAATAAGTCATCAACATATTGGATCAAGGCCGCATCAGCTGGTAACACAAACGCGTCAAGTTGACTCTTCAGGGCTTGGCTGTATATCGATGGACTCTCACAGTAGCCCTGAGGAGCGCGTTTAAACCTAAAGCTGCGACCACCTAACGAGAAACCGAATATGTCCCTGCTTTCCTCAGCAATCGGAATGCTAAAGAAAGCATTCTTCAGATCGATCACTGAGAACCAAGAAGCAGATGCTGGAATCAAAGTCAGTAAAGCCGTAATGTCAGGCACCACAGGGAACTGAGGAACCACAATTTTGTTCACTTCCCATAAGTCAATAACAAAACGATAAACAGGAGGCTTAGATGGATCAGTGCGCTTCAGAATAGGTAACACAGGACTATTACACACGTTTCCCCGAGTCTCCTCGATAACATCTTTCTCGATCAAGTCATAGATGATCGCTAACAACGCTCGCTCACCATGAAGGGAGATACGACACTGGGGAATACGTGGTAATCGCACATTCGATTTCAATTGGACAACATTAGGGGAGATGTCAAGCAGGCCCACGTCATTGGGACCTGTTGCCCACAAAGATGCAGGAAGAGAACTCAATTCCGGTGGGAGCTTATCAGTTGACAAATACATAGAAGAGATCACTCTCTGACCCAATGTAAGCTCCACTCCCACAGGAGAACAATACAAAGTCGCATACAATCGTTTCAGCAAATCCAGGCCCAAAAGATTTTTACCACAACCAGTAGTCAAAATCAAAGGAGCTTTCAGCTCACGAGGCCCAATTGTGAGATGCAAAGGGCGAGAAACCGGATTGCTAACAGGGGCGCCAGAGAATCCAACGGAAACATTTGTTAAGCCAGACAAAGGTGCGCCAGGGAGTTTCGAATGCATGATGGAACTTTTCGCTGCACCAGTGTCCAACAGAAAAGGCTCAACTACGCCCGATGTGGCAACTGCGACGTAAGGCCCTCTCTGATCAACCGGAACTGATACTACTCCCTCTCCTTGTCTATGGCTGTCCTAGTAATTACCGTCATTGGTACCCTGGTCGACATAAAAATCGTCCACGTGGTACTGCGCGGATCTACCGGATGATGAACCACGCTGATCAAAACAATTATTGGAATCAGATGAATTGTTAGAACGCTCATTTTGATTCTGAGTAACACCACGACCTCTACCTCGTGAAGCCTGTTGAGGACCACTACGACCTCCTCTAGATGAATTGCCATTATTCCGATCGCGCAGAACCGGACAATCAAATTTCAAATGACCCTCACCTCTACAATAGGCACATTGATTGTACCCCAGCATAGATCTCTGCGAGGAAGAATCATTCCGCGACTGCGACTTAGCGGACTGCGATTGCAATCTATTCCGCTGTTGAGAATCATTTTGATTTGAGCGCGGAGGATACGCTTGTTGCAACAGAACTTTTGTTTTGAGATCTTTCGTCTTTTTATCCGCACAATCGTTTTCCTTCTTCTCTCTATTTTCATAATATTGAGCCGTGGCCAATATCTGAGCAGCGGACGAAACAGCCCACGCACTTTCTGAATTTTTTAATTTGTTGCTAAGTTCAGGCAACAAATTCGATACAAATTTATCCACAAACAATCTCTGACCTCCCTCAGTGCTTATATCCTGACCACTGTGGTCGATGAATGCCTCCTCAAATCTCGTAAAGAAATCGGAGACACTCTCGTCCTTCTTTTGCTTACAGGCAGACAGTTTATCCCAGTTGACTTTCATTGCTGGCATAAGTGTCTTCATAAGGGTAATTATTCTCTGAGGAAGATTAGTAATGAGCTGTTCAGGCTTAGCCCCACCAACTTGTCGTACGTCAGCCGCCACAAGAGCAGCCCAATCACCGCCTAACTCGGCTGCGTGATCTTCGTGACGTACTTTCGCCCATAACGGTTGCGGTACGACATTACCAAACAACATGTCGATGTCGGCAAGGTTCATTATCGTAGCATCCACTAGTTGGGACAATTCTTTATAGTACCCTGCAGGATTTTTGCGAGGGTCAGGCAAAGTTTGCTTAACCTGCAAAACTTCCGATCGTTTCCATGGAAGGTGTATCCACACTCTCTGGAAATGTGGCGGAATAGCAGGATTAGCAGCAGGATCACCTGGCATCCACACTGGTGGAACTTCATGCATGGGATACTGACCAGGCGTTGCCATCCATTCCTCAGATTCATCTTTAAACAATGCTCGGGGCATCACAGTAGGACGGAAAGATAGAAGATGCTCGACAGCACGTCGAACATGGCTACCCACAATCATACCACTCGAAAACTGAAGCTGAAGTTCAGTTACAGCGACCAGTACCTCGTTTACCGCATCATGTGATATCTCGTCACGTAAGAATTTGCACATTTCTTCAAACACGAATCTCTGTGTTGGCTCATTGAATTGAGAGAAAGTCTCAACAACTATGCGTGGGGGATTCTTAAGGGGATACCTAATCCAATTTTTCGCCATTTTAATTAGCGTATCACGTTCCCTACCGCCAGGAAGCTGACTTCGTCGTTGGGGAACATCAGAATCATCAGACCCAAGAAGCGGTCCAAAAGGAGAATAGAGATTAGCAACAGCATTAGGAATATGTCTTCGAACAGACGGAGAAGAGGAGAGAAGTACAGGAGCGACAACATGAGAGCTGAATACAGGAGCAGCAGGAGCAATAGGAGTAGCCATAAGAGTGGAAGTAGCGGGAACAATAGCTTGAGAAGGTATAGACGGTGGAGCAGTAGGGATAGTAGTAGGTAGAGGAATAGGAACAGAAGGATTCGCAAGGACAGGACCAGCGACAAGCTGATTAACAGCTGCCGGAACAACAGGTTGAGGAACAGGGGGAACCACAGGGGCTGTGGTATCCTGTGCATATGGAGGTGGCAACTTCAGTAGATAGGACAACAAAGGGTCCTCTACGGCTTCCTCTCCCTTCTTATCAGTACCCGTCGGTAAAGCGGGATAACATTTATCCACAGTCATACGTTGTAATCTATCAAAAATTTCCTTTTCCTTCTCTTCTTTATCTCGCTGAAACTGCTCTGCATTTCTCATCGTTGTAACGATACCTTCTCTCTTATTACGTTTAAGCTGTTTGATTTCTTTCTGCTTGGCTTCTTTACGCCATAACCGAAAGGAATCAAACATTGCCGGCCTTGCTTTCTTTTGAAACAATTTGGCTTCAAGATTATCTAAAATCGGGGTCTCAAAACTACCATGAGGTGGCCAACTAAGGACACCGTCATCTTTAGTATAACGAACCCAGCAATCATTGAATGTGATAGGACTCACACCATGGCGACTATATAATTCATAGATTGGAGTTCGAACTGGAGGTATCGGACATGAGTCCTCCAATCGGGAATCCGCACCACAACCTCTAAAGCAACTAAGCAAAGTACTACGGCCAGGCATCGTGCACACTAACCGAGTTTCACAAAAGTCAAGGGTTATTGGATTACAATGTCCCCGCAAAAGTGCAAAAACCCTCGGTTTTTGGCGACTGCAGTCGTCAAATAGAACAACTAAGAACAAAGTACGAAGAACCACAAATGCAATGGAACCATGCAACAACTAAGCACCCACAACAACCGAAGATTCTGGGAGCGACCCACAAATACTTAACTCAAAGGACAATGGCGTCACCAGGAAGGCCCGTCAATCGTCTTGCTGTACCAAGGTCTACGCCAGGCGCCAAAACAGGTCGACAGTCAGGGCAGCAGTCCGTCTCAGCCGTCAGGAGTCGGGGATCTTCGCGGGAAAAGTCTTCGGGCCACTTATTTCGACAACAGGATCGATGAAGCGGGGTGCACCTTCCCTCGGAGATTTCACACAAAGTTCCTCATGATCGTCGGGCTTTGGACCTGTACCGCTGATGCCGCCCTACGTTGGGCGCCAACTGAAGGACTGGGTTTTTGCTAAGACCCAGCGGTGCCAGGGACAAAACCTGAAACCTTCGTGGGTTACCTGTTCTGGCGTACAAATGACAGAGACACGGGACACTTCCTTGGGCGTCAAAGACTCGAGGTTTATTTACTGCAGGGAACACAGAAGTCACAAGAAGTACATAGCATGTAGGTTCAAGGAGACTGCTTCAAAGTATATCTGTGGATCGCTCCTTTTATACAGTTTTTCGTCATAAGACAACATGGCAAACAAAAGGTTACAACCCGGTTCCCACAGTAAATTTCATAGGGGGGCGCTTTCATGTATTCAGGGCCCGGAATATAATTACAATAGCATCGCCGGTTCCCAACTGTAAAAGTACATCTCCTCACCATTAGTGCATTCCATTCCGGCTGTAAACGAATTAAGGAAGAGTCAGAAACAGGTGCAGAGGAAGGCGAGGATAGTCAACAGATTGAAAAGAGTGTAAGGACGTGATATCGGAAACACTATTGCAGGGATCAAAGGAGACGTGCCTAATGAATACACAACTGAGACAGTAGACCGGCACGGCAAGATGAGCCTTGAGCGGGGCCATCTGCATTGCAGTGTCATCCCCCTCGTCATAAAGACACCCTCAAAGGAACACGTGTCTTTCACAAGAGTTTGGGAATCCCAGGGTCACGAAGCGGACAATGTCCGTTCGCTGGCTACTTGAGGGCAAGAAACAAAATGGATGCCATATCTAAAATGGAACCCGTGGGTTCAGATGAAGAAACCCACGAAACAGACGAACGGTTTAGGTTAGCACAACGAAAACGCGTACACCCACTAAACTCGTCATTTGCGGTTCATAGATACCAGACTCGACCATATTCGAGCGAGTCGAAAACACCACTTACAATTGTCACGGAACCTCAGTGCGGGCAGGCCTGGTCTGGATTTTTAGCATCCTGGGGTGAAGCAGGTGCACAGGGTCGCAGGCACCGCTGCTCACGGCGTCGACCTCATGGTGGACTGCGAGGCGACACCCAGTCAGTGACATTGGCCTTTCGGAAGAGAACCACACTCTGCACCACAGGGTTTTTGTACACACCCCTGTGCAGCCCTGGCATAGTCAGGGCCCACCCACTACACTCACGCACACAGGGGGAAGAGCGAGCGACATTTCCGCTATCTGAGCACCGGCCTGGTGTGACATGGTTGCGTCCACTGTTCGCTACTCTCCAGTCACCAGCAGTTGTGGACTGCATGGATTTATCTGTGTTTTACCTACCCATGTCTATCCTGCACAACCACGCCTCACTTGTCGTTGTGTACATTGCCATTCACAGGTCACTTGCATCCTTTGCACATGGCTGCATTCCTTATCTACACACTTTCAGCTGTTGTGTGGCTGTGGTGCCATGATATGGCTATATTGTGTGCGGAGGTAGGCCAGGATCACCATGGAGTGGTGTTGTTGTGTCTGGTAGGTGGGCATGTTGAGTGCCATGTTGTATGTAGTTTGGTCACATGTGCATTCCCACAGTTGTGCGTTGTGTGATGGTGGCTTTGAGGTGTGTGGTGTGTTGATTTGGCACTTACCAACGAGCAGTCCAGTTCCATATGTGTCATCCTGGAAGTGCTGGTTGATGATGGACTGTCGGAAAATGTAGGAATCATGCACATTGCCTGAGTAGTATGCGACGCCATTGGGGAAGAGTCCCCGGTGGTGCACTATTGCCTGCACATTGATGGGATGTGTGTGCTTTCTGTTATAGTAGAGGTGTGCTGTATCCGCAGGGGGCACAAGTCGGACATGTGTGCAGTCTATTGCCCCCAACACAGCCAATAATCCGGCTATGGCATAGAAGCCTTAGTTGGTCTCCTGCTGTTCCTGCATAGTGTGGGGAAGTGAAGGTACAGGGGTATGAAGCTGAGGATGACATCCAGGACAGGTGTGATGACATTTGATAGGGCTGGCTGTGGCACCCCTACAACTCCGGCAGTTGTTGGTTGGAAGGTGCCAGTGGCCAACAGGTGCAGCACAGCCAGCAGCTTTGTCTGGGAAGGGATGTTTGTTCTCCAGTGTGTTGGGACCATCAACCTGTGGGCGATGTGGATCATGATGCGGATGATGGTTGTCCTTTTGAGCCTGTAGTGGGCAATGACTTCCTCAGGCGTTAGGTCTGTGAGACTGGTGCGCTTTCGGTAGATCCACTGTCTTACTCTGCGCTGCCTCTGTGGTGGTCCGGGGGTGGGGCCAGGTCCTGAGGGTGGTGGTGGTCCTGGGGGTAGTGGCGGTGGGTGTTTTGGCCTTGTTGCGGCTCTGAGTTGCATGATGTGCAGCTCCATGGCGTTGTTTGTTCTTCAGGTGTGGCTGTGCAGGGATCCGTTGTCTACTGCAGGTAGTCATCCGGCTTACACCTGCAGGAGGCAAGTTTTAAATACCTACTGCTCCTGCGGTTTATAGCGTGGTTGTGGTTCACATCACAGATCTTTTATTTTGTTGTGAAAGTGGTGTTGTGGTTTTTTCATGTTTTGTTTGCACGGGAACGCCGACTCTGCATCTCATTATGGTTAGTTGGTGGTGTCCACCGTGGAGACAAATTTTGAGGCAGTTATCGTGGGAATACTGGCAATGTCTGCAGTTTGCACCAGCTTGTGAAAGGAGTGTTAAATCAAGCTCCACATGTGTTGCTTTATGGTGGGGATAATTCGGAGTTGTGTCCTTGTGAATATCCCCCACAGTGTACTGTAAGTAGATAGTAACTGGAGAGATTCAAAAGGGATGATTGATCTGACTTTGTATTCTGTGTCTGGGCCTTTATGAGATTTATTGCATTTTTCTGTATCACTCACGTTAAGGCTTCTGTAATAAACTTTTTAAACTTATTTTCGATCTAGGATACATATATTGATTGGTTCAAGTCAATATTTGATTTCCTACCAGGGCCGGACTGGGAATGAAAACCGGCCCTGGTAAAATGCTTGGCTGCCCCCCTGGAGGGGGTGGGGCAGTTGTGGGTGCGACCGAGCTCTTTGCTGGGCCGGTGTAAGGCCGATTTTGTTACAGGGCCGATTTTGCAGCTATGCTGCAAAAACGGTCCCCAGAGGCCCAAAACCCGCCCCCACCCTTGCGGCGCACCGGAGGATTGGCCGATGCCCTCAACGGCCAGTCCGGCCCTGTTTCCTACTCTGCTAAATTAATTGGTTTAATGTTTTGGATGGTGGTGTTGCTTGCTGCTAGATCAACAGAAACAGAGCCTAACTGGTAGAGGTAAATTTTGGGGTGTTCGGATTATTGGAGTTCAGTAAATTACTCAGGTTTGGCTCCCGGAAACTTTTGATAGAAGAAGTTGGTTAGCATAAGAGCATCTCTTTTTAACTAGGGTTCTTGTGAATTTTTTTATTTAACACCCAGTCTGAGGGAAAGAATGAGCTCGTGGAACACTGACAAATATTCTGATGCAGAATCTTCCCGAAAATTGACTAGCTGTACTTCTGTGCGCTCCTGAGTAACTGCCAATCAAAAGTGATGGAGGGTAATTTCTCATTTGAAAAATTAAAAGCATTCATTAACAAAGTGCGATGTACCGTGTTAAATAACGTGTGTCGATTTACCATAGAATTCATAATAGGTATCCACACTTACAGGCACATGCATCAAGCGATTTGGGAATCGCAAACGGTGCGAATCGCAAAAATCGGCCGTTTGCGATTCCCAAATCACTATTTGGGATGCATCAACTTAAAAGTGAATAAATCGCTATTTTAGCGATTTTTTCAAGTGCGATTGCTTTTAAGGAATCGCAAATTTGCGATTCCTCAAAAGCAATGCATGAAACTAAAATAAATTGCGAATTCGCAATTAGAGAGAGAAAATTACCATGAGGTTGGACCTCATGGTAATTTTGCGAAATGTAACAAAAATGCAATTTTTTGCATTTTTTTAACTTTCATGTTGTGCACACACATGCCCTTAGGGCATGTGTGTACACAACATATGTGCATTGTTTGATTTCAGGGGTGCAACAGGGTGTCCTTTGGACACCCCTGCACCCTTGAAATCGCAATCTCAATTTGCGATTAGCTAATTGCGACTCGCAAATTGAGATTGTCTTCCCATTCATTCCTATGGGCCTCTAGGCCCATAGGAATGAATGGGAAGGGATTCCTTAATTGCGATTCGCAAAATGCTAATCGCAATTAAGGAATTCTAAGAAATCGCAATTTATTTAGCGATTTCTTGATGCATAGGCATTTGCAATTCCTTAATTGCGATTCCTTAAAAATCGCAATTAAGGAATCGCAAATGCCGAGTTTGATGCATGTACCTGTTAGTTATTATAAGCCAACCCTCTAGTTAACATGCTGTAATTATTAAAGTTAGCCTTATGTTAATGCCATTTTGAATTGCCATCTATAAGGCTAAGAAGCCTGGTCAAATATGTTCGTGGTTGTTTTGCACAATATGGTTTTCTCTTTTTTCTTCCCACTGCAAATGCTGTATTTTTTCCAGAAACCTTCTAATTGCGAGTGAATTAGCTTTTGATATTAATCATTCAACTGAGAGATTCTGTCCAGTGTAACAATTGAAGGATGAAGCCACGCATTGACAATTGTAAGAACATAAGAAATATGGAAGTTTTCCTGTTCCCAGCATTTAGAGAAAACTGATCAGTACATTAGTTGGCCAAAGCTGAAATGTTGCAATTAGAGTTTTGTTGAATTGTAATTAAGGCTCCCTGTTTTCCATTTTTTAATGATTTTCACAGAAATAGGGTAGCACATCACAAGTGTTAATGTTGAGCTTATAGTTTTTTTGTTGAAGTTGTGTGTATTGCGTCATGGAGATACCTATGGTTCAGTTGTTTAAATGTGCCTTGCATTTGATGCTGAGCTATTGAAGTTGTTGTAGGGCTCATTGCAGTCCAAGATCCTAGAATAGATAAGAGAATATTGTGGGTTAACTTGCCTGCTATGTTTTTTGGTGTTTATTTGTGAGGTATCTTCGACTACACAATTGAAATTGGTAATTGTAACTGATTGTTCTGAATGTACTAATGGTGGTTGGTGCTAGTTTACCCTACTGCACAGGAGGGAAGCTACACTAGGTAGGATGATTTCCCATTGGTTGAGATTTCATCTGTGTGTTTTTGTGGGAGTTGGAAAGTGTTATTTCCTGTATGAGTGAATACGCTGAATTGTTTAGTAATTGTTAGAAATGGGGTCTATAGTTGGCAGTGGTTTGCACCCTGTCCAAGTATGGACCTTCACTGTAGTTAGGGTAAGGGAGTCACACAGCAAAAATATCTGCCGCTCACACCCTTGATAGCATGGCACGAGCAGTCAAGCTTGTCTCAGAGACAATGTGTAAAGCATTTTTAAATACACCCAGAAACACAGTGAAGACACTGCAAGAAGAGTCCAGAGAAGTTTAGAAAAATAGCCAATATTTATCTGAATAAAACAAGACCATAACAAAAAAAATCCAACATACACAAGTAAAGAAATCTATATATGTACTTGTTTTAGCTCAAAGTACATTGGATGCATCAACATTTCAAAGACAAAACAGGTATAGAGGAGGTGAGCCACCCGAAAAGCAAAGCAATTCTTTGGCTCCCTACTCCCAGGGAAGATGATGTTTCAGTTCCTTTCTGCCAGGGGAGGTGATACGTCAGTACTTACTGCTGCACAGGGGAGGTGATGCTTCAGTTCCTTACAGTCAGGGGAGGTGAAGCATCAGTTCTTTACTGGAAGGGGTGGAGATGCATCTGTATTGTAGTTCCTCTATCCCTGATAGGCTCTGCGCGGTATACAACGGTTACAACCCAATTTTTACAACGCACTACCACTACAACGCAGGCATTACAACGCATACCATTACAACGCATTGCGCTGGGGGGCGCTCTAGGATAGGGAATAAGTTGAATTGTATATCCAACACCTTCCCTAGTGTCCACGGGGACTGGAGTTGGAATATAAAATTATACTTACCACTATCCAGCACCTCTAAGCGCTATGCGTTGTAACGGTATTCGTTGTAAATACCGCGTTGTAATGGTATACGTTGTAAAAGTATGCGTTGTAACGTCATACATCCGCTCTGCGCATTGGAATAATATACACTATAGATTTGACATAGGACTGTGGTCAGTATATCTCTATCGAGTACATTAACTTAATTACTTGTGTGTGCCAGCTAACTCAGAGGTCACTAGAAACTTCTCGACTTAACAAGAATGGGTTTGTTTCTGACAACCGCATAAAGATGACAACTTTGTTTCCCTTAGAATCTGAACAATATCTTCAGAGTCGTGGAAACAATAGATTACAGTTTCACTCAGTCAATCGTGCATGCGTCGTTTCTACAGATTTGCAGAGAAATAGACAGACGGACGTTTCAATAAAAGGGTTTATGGAACCGTCGTATTTTTTCATGCAAGAGATATGAACTGCTACAATCGTAAGACAGAATGCATAGTATAATACATACAGCGTTAGCAGTAATATAAAATAACACTGCAATGGCATGGTCTGTAGCTATTACATATATAAAAATACATACATAAATAACACAGGCTAAAATACTCAACTGGTGCTTCTACAATAATCCTACCCTAGTGTACCTAACCTAAGTGTAGTACGAGGGAAGAAGTAGTTGCCGTTTAGTTGTAGTTTAGTCTAGCTAAAGTTTAGTTTTAGTTGTGCCAAGAATTGCCAAATGTTTCTCTAGGTTCTAGTCTGCCCCATACCTTTGAATGAGAGAGGTTGGTATCTCTTTCCCGGAACTCGATCTCTAATACCCTGCAAGGGGAGTCAGAAACGCTGGAGCTGGATTCTCGGCGAGGAGGATGACAGCATCTGGTCAGTTCGTCAGTTGGGGACTTGACTTTCTTAGGGACTTGCTGTGGCGAGCCGCGTTGTGCAAGTAGGTAGTCAAACCGCACTGTGCCTTGCCATAGCAAGTGAAGGTATATTTATACCTTGAAGGTGTTTAGGAATGCCAGTATTGACGTACAAGTTGGGAATATGAATGTCATGAATGAAACTCTAAGGAATAGATGTTCATGCAAAATAAATGAGTTATTGGAGAAATCAATATCCAGGCAAGGGGAATTCCTAAAGGCTTAGAGTCTGGTTTTCCAAGAACTTGTTGTGACAATGAGGATCGGATGTAGTTGACCATGCCTGTATTTGGTTTGCATGAGCAATGCCTAAATAAGGGCTGTATTTCTATGCCTAAATAAGTGCAATGTGAATTGTACCTATATTAGGGCATGAATCGGGAAATCTATATCCCTTGATCCCGAAAACCTGGCCAATTTTAGGCCAATCTCCCTTCTCCCTGGGATAAGCAAGATTGCCGAAAAATTGGTTAATAAAAAACTGTCTCAGTTCCTGGAAGA
Organism: Lissotriton vulgaris; assembly: GCF_964263255.1. Taxonomy (NCBI): domain Eukaryota; kingdom Metazoa; phylum Chordata; class Amphibia; order Caudata; family Salamandridae; genus Lissotriton; species Lissotriton vulgaris. Next base: position 1,945,031,097 of record NC_141689.1, read on the forward strand.
CAATAACAAATTAAAAAACTCTCAGACAGGTTCCCGGCCAGGGCAGGGCACTGACATCGCCCTCCTGGCGGCGGTAGAGGAGGCCAGGACACTCTTAGACGAGGGAGGATCAGTGGCAGTGATCCTCCTCGACCTGAGTGCGGCCTTCGATACCGTCAATCACCAACTCCTCATTAAACGGCTCGAAAGAGTCGGTGTGGTAGGTTCTGCCCTATCCTGGCTCTCATCCTTCTTGGACCAGCGTACTTTTCAGATTTGGGAAAACAACACCTGCTCCTCCGAAACTCCCCTCCAATGTGGTGTGCCTCAGGGCTCCTCCCTGAGCCCCACATTATTTAACATCTACATGTCCCCATTGGAGGAGGTTATCACCCCGTTCGGAGTGAGCGTCGTCAGCTATGCTGACGACACACAATTAGTGGTATCACTATCCCATCCCAATCGAAAACCAGCAGATCTACTTAACTGCCTTACGCAGGTTCAAAACTGGATGAACAGCTCAGCCTTGAAACTAAACGGAGCAAAGACAGATGTCCTTCTTCTTGGTCAGAAAGGAATCATTCTCCCCCCAAATATCTGGCCTGACTGTTTGGGTCCCATTCCAGAACCAAAACAAGAAGTAAAAAGCTTGGGTGTGTGGCTAGATACTACCTTGTCATTTTCCACACAAGCAAAAAAAGTAGCCGGGACATGCTTTGGCCTGCTGAAATCACTGAGAAAGATCCTGCCCCTTCTGCCACCCAACTCCCAAAAACTGCTTATACAAGGCCTGATAATTTCTAGGCTTGATTTCAGCAACGTGATATATCTGGGCGCCCCGGAAGCAACACTGAACAAACTTCAGAGAATCCAAAACATAGCCGCCCGGATTCTCACTAAGACCCCTGCCAGAGACTCGGCCAAACCAGCATTGAAACTCCTCCACTGGCTTCCTATAAGGGAGAGAGTTAAATTTAAGGCCTTGTGCCTAGCTCACAAATTATTACAAAATCAAGGCCCTCCCATTCTTAGAAAATGTATCAAACCCTATAAATCCTGCAGATCCCTCAGATCGGACACGGAGAATTTCATCAGCGCCCCTAGAATCAAGAAGGCACGCACAGGTGGAAGGCGGTTCACAGTCCATACCGCAAGCCTCTGGAATGCACTCCCCCGCGACCTGAGAATTGAACCACACTACCTCCGCTTCAGAAAGCGGTTGAAAACTTTTCTTTTTCCCCAATGATCCCTTCCCATCCGAACCACTGTATCCCCGCCCCATCCCTCACTCCCCCTCCTTCTGGCCCCCCTTGTCAGGTTTAGGGTAGGGTTCTTAGCGCTGGGATACCTTCGGGTGACTACGCGCTCTACAAGAGTTTTTAATAATAATAATAATAATATATACGGTATCTAAATCGACACACAACACATCGCTCCCCGGACACATAGCCTTGGTTCATTATTGCCGAGCAACATTGATGAAGAAATCTGCACCCAGGGACAACGTGTTGAAAATCCAGATGTGCTGTGTCAGTCCCACAGTGATGAAACAGGCTGCGTTAGAATTGCAGCGGTACATCACGGACTTCAGTGATGCAGTGCTTGAAACTCCCGCTGCAGAGGTTCTTCTTATATGCTGTGATCGAAATCTGGGGCCTGCAGTGAAAGGTGTGGTCGATACGCCGATCAGGAACCATGCTCTGGTGCTGGCAGCGGAGACGCGCCAGAGTTTGTAGTGATGCGTAGATAAAAACAGATGCTGGGAGATGATAGGTGGACTTTCTCCTTCAGTTCACCAGATTTAACTTCCAAGCGCCCAGGAACTGGATATGGCACCGCTTGGCATATCAGGGCATTTAGCAGAAGAGCCCAGGCAATCCTAGGGCAAATTGTTGATAGACCTATAGACTTCTTAACAGGAGGAAAGCACACACAAGTCCTTGGAAAACCTTGGATGTTGGACCTTTCACTTCCAGAACATAAGCTGGAATCCACAGGACAACATAATAAAGCAACAGGCAGAGTGTCACCTTCTCCTAGAGTATCCAGCTCTTCCTCCTGGCAGAATGCCCTCTGTCAAGAAGTGTTCTGATTTAAAAGGGTCAATGGTCAAATACCTATACCCCTTCCCGCCTTTGAAGTAGGCAAACTTCAAAGGCAAGTTTTTTTTTGTAGGCACCAGACACACTACAGAGTGGTGGAGACAGTTTTGTGTGAGGACAGACCCAGCCCAATTCAGGTGTCAGTGAAAACTCCTCCCACCACTCTTGCTCAGGAAGGCCCAGCTGCCTGGTGATGGCCGTCAGGAAATGCAAGGATCTCCTCAGCTCCCTTTGTGTGACTGTCTAGAGCGAATGCACAAGAGCCTAACTGTCCTCCTCACCCAGACATGGTTTCTAAAGATAGGCAGAGGCACAGAACGGTTGAGCAAAAAAATTACCACTTTCTAAAAGTGGCATTTTCAAACATGCAATTTAAAAAACAACTTCACCAAAAGATGTACTTTTAAATTGTGAGTTCAGAGACCCTACACTCTAAATCTCTATCAGTTCCCAATGGGAAATTATACTTAAAAGAAATTTCAAGGCAATCCTCATGGTACCCTAGGTGAGAGATAGTCCTTGCAATAGTTGAAAAATGAAATTAGCAGTATTTCACTATTAGGACATCGAAAATCCACCAGTACATGTCCTACTTTTTTAATATACTGCATGGGGCTGCCTTGGGCCTAACTTAGGCGTGTCTTACATGTAGTAAAAGGGAAGGATTGGGCCTGGCAAGTGAGTGAACTTGCCAAGTTGATATGGGAGTTCAAAACTGCACACACAGCCACTGCAGTGGCAGGTCTGAGACAGGTATGTAGGGACTACTTGTGTAGGTGGCACAGTAAGTGCTGCAGGCCCTCTAGTACCATTTAATGTATAGGTTCTGGGCACACCTGGTGCACTTTCCATGGGCCTTACTAGTAAATCAAATATGTCAGTCATGGATAAACCAATCACCAATACAATTTTCACAAGGAGCACTCACACTTTAGCACTGTAGTAGTAAAGTGCCACGAGTCCTAAAACCAGCAAAAATGAAAGGCAACATAGAGTCAAAAACAGGAGGTGAGAAGCAAAAAGACAGGTGAAATCTTTCCAAATGATGCAAGGTCTAACAGTGACACAGAGAAGAGTTTTTTTTCTGCACTTGCTTTGAGTTTCAAAAAGCTCATGCACTGGGAAATTGGAAAGAAGGGGGAACCTCTGTGAGGAGTGAGAGTTTCACCAGAGAGTCAGAAGGACCAACTGGTGTGAAGTGGTGAAGCAACATCAAGTGTTGTCCTGTGATAGGTCCATGAAAAAAGGATTGTCCTAAAAATGGGTGAGAGTATCAATCTGTATTGAATTGTGATTTGGAATTGTTGATTTTATGCCTCTATCATGGAGACCTTTACAACAAATGCCATTATAAAACCATGCATGGTAAGAGCATATTGATGGTACAGGTTATCTCAGACCCCACCTCCCATAACTGGTCCCTTGCACCCTCCAAACTCCAGCCCTCAGATCTTTTCATTAAAAAATACCCCTCCCCTGTAGCCATGTGCAACCTTCCCATCTAGCCCACAATCCTTCTAAGAAATACCCCTCCCCTTTCCTGCACCATGGAAATGGACCCCTGCATGATTCCCATACTCCAAACCCTTCTAAGAAATACCCCACCCCTGCCCTGAGCCCTAAAAACGGACCTCTGCATTATTCCCACACCCCCAACCCTTTTAACAAATACCCCTCCCCTTCTTTGAACCCTAGAAACTGACCTTTGAACGACCCCTAACCTAACCCTTCTAACAAATATCCCTCCCCTGCCCTGAACCAAAGAAAGAGCCCCCTGCAAGACCCACCACCCCAGCCCTTTATTTAGTCAAATATTAATTTTATTTATAAAGTAAAGTTTTCCTTACCTCTCCAAGACGTCTCCTCTCCATGTTCTTCAGCAGTACAGTGCATGCCGTAAAGAAGAAGCCAAAGGGTCTTTCCATTTCCTATAATGATGCCGATAGCCTCCACCACCATCTCATCTCCTTTACTTTTGACCTTAAGAAGATGGGTAAATCCTCGCTTCCCCTTAACACTTGGGTTCGCAATTGGGGACGTGTGGACAAGTCCCTCCTTGATACCTCTCTTTTGTCCTCTCGTCCTGATTTTGCTGGGCTTTCACTCCATGACCAGGCCACAGCAGTTAACCATTGGCTTTCCTCTGCTTGTGACCAGCTGGCGCCCCTTAAGTTATTGAAAACTCGACGCCTTAATGAGTCTAAAGGATGGTTCTGACCTAAGCTAAAATTTAAAAAACTGGCTCTTAGACGCGCGGAACGCCAATGGAGGCTTGGTTATTGCCCTACTTTAAAATCCATTCATTGCACCTTGCTTAATGATTATAAAAAATCTATTCTCTAATAAACCTAAGGATATCTTTTCCATTGTCCACGACCTTGCCACATCTACAAGGGCTATCCCTGAAACATTTCCTTCACAAGCTCTTTGTAATTCTCTCAATGAGTATTTAGTTGAGAAAATTATCACTAATAAAGCAAATATGCCCCTTTTCCTCTCCCAATTTTTGTTGTCCTGTTCTTCAGCCCAACACTCAATCTTTGGACCAGTTTCCTCATATTTCCAGGGAACATTTTTCTATTCTGCTTTCTAAAGTAAAATCGGGCTCCCCTACGGATATTTGTCCAGCTTACTTACTAAAGGAGGCCTTTTCAGTCTGTCCCAACCCTCCGCTATCTTTGTTAAATAACTCTCTCACATCGGGGATGGTCCCTGATCTTTTCAAATCTGCTAAAGTCATACCTATATTGACGAAGACAGGGGCTGACCCCTCCCTTTCCACTAGTTTTTGTCCCATTTCTTTACTCCCCGTTTTGGGGAAGATTTTAGAGAGCCATGTCACTTCTTGTCTAAGCCAGTTTGTTGAGGCCTCTAATTTTTTAGATTCCCATCAAGCGGGCTTTTGTCCTGCGCACTCGATGGAGTCCGTCATTCTTACGGTTCGTGATGAACTTTGACGTGGCTCCGACGTGAATTCCTTCCAGGCCTTGGTCCTTCTGGATCTCTCAGCCGCATTTGACACGGTCAACCATGCTTTCTTGGTCGACCATGTCAAGAGTGCTGGCCTGGGGGGTCCCGCCTTAGCTTGGATTTCCTAATTTCTGGAGAACCGTTATCAGGCGGTTCAGCTAGCTGGCTTTTCAACCACAGCCTGCCCCATCACTTCTGGTTTCCCCCAGGGTTCTTCTCTCTCTCCCCTTCTTTTCAATCTTTACATTCTTCCCCTTATCTTGGCTCTTCATAAACTGGACGTCACCATTTTCAATTACGCCGACGATCTTCAGTTTATTTTTAATATCTCATCTTCTTCTTCTTCTATTCTCAAATTTCAATCTGTTATGACCTTTATCAGCGACTGGATGATCACGAACCATCGCAAGCTCAATCCAGATAAGACCAAGCTGGTCCTTACTGGTGGTGCTCCTAGTCACTGGTCTTCTATTTTCTGTCCCTCTTCTCTTGGCTCTCCCCTTCCCCTTCTCACACTGTTAAAAGTTTAGGCATCAAAGTCAGCAGTGACCTTTCTACGCATCAGCAAGTTAGTGCGGTGGTGTCCTCATGTTTTCTTAATTTGAGTATTATACACAAGATATCCCATTTTTTTTCTATTGAGGCGCTTAGATCGATCTTGCTAGCTATGGTTATCTCGCATCTTGATTACGTGAATGCTCTGTATGTCGGTATATTCACCTATGAGCTTCGCTGTCTTCAACTCATTCAAAATCAAGCCACACAGCTAGGCTTTAAGCTTCCTAAATCCCATCACATTACTCCCCTTCTTAAATCCCTTCACTGGTTACCCCTCACTGAACGTTATTTGTTTAAGCTTGGCTGTTTGACCTTTAAGGCATTAGCTGGATCCGCCCCGTCATTTGTGTCTATCAAACTTAAGCCTTACATTCCCAACTGTGATCTCCGCTCCTCCACTAAAAACCTATTGCATGTAGCCTGTTTTAAAAGGAACTCCTTACTGCTTACTATCAGAACCACAGCTTATTATATCGAGTTCCGCAAACAGTTGAAAACCTGGCTGTTTTCACAAGCCTTTGCTGAGTGAGTAGTTCTTCCCTTACATCTGTCCTAAGCGCCAAGAAACCACCTGGTCATCGTGCGCTCAATAAATTCCTTTCAACTTCAACTTCAACTTACCACACACATACCTTTATCGCACATGCCTTTTCTACATATCTCGTTGTAATGGCATGCATGATAAAGGTTCTGCATGGTAACAGTGTTTATCCATCACACACATACCTTTACCATACATACCTTTACAATGTAATTTGTTGTAAAGGTATGCGTGGTGAAGGCTATGCATGATAACCATGCATGCATTGTAACGCATGCTTGGTTAACCTCATAAGTGCTGCGCCAGTCCAACAGCCGACGGCACCACTACCTCAGGAGTCCTGCCGTCGGCCGTTGGACGTTCCAACTGCACCTGCGAAATTGAACGTTCAGCACTGGAGCTGGACGTTCCATAGCTGCTAAGGTGTTAAGGGTATTTGTGAAAACAACTGCATTGTAGTGGCTGTTTTCTCCAAGAAGGAGAGAAAGAAAGCCTGAAATAAGGCTAAGAGTTAGAGCAGCAGTAGAAGAGCTGGAGTAAGGAAATACATTTATGTATAAAAACTCCCTCTTGTCACTGATAAAGAAGAGCAGGGTAATGAGAAAAAAAGGATGAACAAGCTGAAGAGACAAATGATGACGATAAATGTATAAGTGAGCTTTTGAATTCCAGATCTCCTCCATATATTGACAGACCAGAAGACATGACCCTTACTACTGCTGGGGTTGACACAGGTGCTGGGGGAGACAGTGCAATAGTATCAACTCATACTTGAGTTAAACCGAGTGCACCAACAGAGGAGGCAATGACAGCAGCACTATCTAGTATAAGTGGTGAGGTACTGCCAGAAATGCAGACACGGGTTGCACCTGTAAGGGCAGTTAAAGACAAACAGTCACCTAAAGAGAACAGTATTTGTATTTTTCGAAATGAGGCCCATTTTGTGACGGTTTTGCATTGCCCTTGTGCCACATAAGGCAACAGAAGGGCAAGTCTAAACGTAAGTGGGATTTATCAAGCCACACGAGGCCACCATTTATGGCCCTGAAAGGCCTGATAAATCAAGAGTAATGCAAGGCAGCACAAATCGCTGCCTTGCGTTACTCTCACTCAAGGAGGAGCTTCATGGATGGAGCATAGGTGTTCCCACGCATCCATCCATGGATCTTGGCACATTCCCAGATTTAGCATTAGTGGTAGACACGAGAATGCTTTAAAATTCTATGCCTCCCATGTGAGATATAAGGAGGACAAATATCTTTATTTGTCCTTTTGTCCTCTTTATAGGTGTGCTGTTTAGGAAGATGTTCCTTCCTGCAAAAAATCAATCCTGCTTTCAATGCAGCACACTTGTAACATGACACAGGGGTGCCTGCATTTGCCCTAGGCAGGAAAAAGTGCACCAGCACTCCACCCCTTTCCCTTTCACACAGTAAAGCAAGTTAGCTTGCTGTGTTGCAATGTACACAAGATTGATAAATCTGCCCCTTTATTTGGCAAAATGCTGCAAAGTAATGTGGATATGAATAAGTTATTAACTTACATTGCTGATAACATTAGATATCTAATAAAAGAAGGTGCTAAATGTGTAAATATAGCAAATTACAAGGTAGAAGAATTAGCTGATGAACTGGAAGTTGACATCAGCAAAATGAAAAATGTGTAGCAAAATTATTAAATGGATTTAACACATGTTGAAATCAAAGAGATGGGCTTCATCACTTTAGGAGCTCATATTAAAAATCGAATTCAGAAAACACAAGATTGGAGTGATTTGAAAAAACATTGAGAAAGATAGAAGAAAGTGAGAGGAAATTAAAAGAAGATGAAAGGGATTGAGGGAAAGGTGAGACATATTGCAAGTGACTTTGAAGTTGGAGAGGGTTTGTTTTTGAAGTTTCCTTTAAGGGAATTCATGGAAGGAATGTTGTGCATGTGTTGTAGACACAGGCAGATTTGTATCCATGAATGCATAATTTTCCATCATTGCAAGAGGATTTGACAAAGTGGTATGAAGAAATACATAAATTGATGCACATATCTCCAATGTTATGGACTGATCTCAATTAATTATTTGAAATTATGGTTCTTGGAGATTTGTGGTTGGAATGCAAGGTTGTTGTTGTGTGGTCGACACAAGAGCAAGCTGACTTGATCCTAGTAATGCACCATCTACCAAAATAGCAGGTAAAAACAAGGCTGCAATTGAATATTTGAAAAACCTAGTTTCTAAGAGAGAGCTATAAATTGGCATAACATTTTGAGAACCACACAGGAACTGAAGGGCTTAGTGCATTCCTTCTATGAAAGGCTGATGGCATTTATAAGAATGATAGCGGAGTCGAAAATGGCAAACATAAAATAGTCGTGACTATTTTGAGGCAAAGCAGAAGAAGCTTAAGAATAAGATGATAATTGTTCTGACAAGACAGTTTGAGTCTGAGAATCAAAAGGGTTCATAAATGATTTTGTTTTGCAAAATGGAGAGAATTTAATGAATGAAGGAGTTTATTAGTTCAATTATTATAAATTGTTACAATAAATACACCAACAATAAAATTAAACAAATAATTCACAATTACGAACATTTAAAAAATAAGGAGTAACTACTATAAAATACGTATAGTACACATCGACGTGGTTTACACTGCATGGTGCTCAAGAAAGGCATACTTCATAAGCTCATTCCTCACATCATGTAGGAGATTTTGTTTAATTAACAACTATATATTCATGCATTTACCGAACCAAGCTAATTTCTTAGTATCGCTAGTATTTAAAAAAAACTGGTATAGTACTTCCTTGCAAGTTGGGACCCCATTTAAAAAGAAAAAAGGTTTTTGTAAAGCGCGATATGCAGTTAGAAATTCAACGTAACAGCAGAGTAAATGAACAATGGATTCCATCTTGGAATTGCAAAACCAGCCATGCATATTAAGTGTGGGCTTGTACGTCCACGATGCTCTGTACTTTTCTATGGTTAGTACAATAAATCTTGTTTGCAAGATGTAGGATCTGCATAGCCCACTTAATGATACTCTCAGATACAACTAAATGCAGTTTTCTTCATAAGAGCGGCCAATTGGATCAAAAGGCCTAGTCGTTTTCAGCGTACTTAACTTTCCTCCCTTGATAACAATGTTATTTGAGGGAGGGCTGGGACGCCCCGTTGCTGGGGCAGTCTTGCGCTTTACATATTCTATAACATAACATACAGTACATAACAGAACAGAACATAGCATAACAGAACAGAACTTAGCATAACATAACATATAACAGAAAATGTGCCTTTTTAAAATGATTTTTAAGGTCTGGTTAGTCATAAATCATGCAATTTAAATCTTTAATGGCCACCTATAAATATATCAATCATGGGGGTTTTCAAGTCTATACATTTCTTGGATCCCCACTTTAACTGTATCTGGTTTTTCTTTTATGACCGAAAAATAATATTGAATGGTTGCTGATTTGAATTCCAAGTCCTGCTGATGAAGGTCAAACGCCAGTCAAATCTGTTTGTTATACATTGTAGTTTGCCTAGTTCTGGTGAAAATGAAGAAGGAAAAGCAAGATGGCCCTTTTTAGGATCAGCTTTTCTTTGGTATCTTTTAAGATCGACCCCGCCGTGAGACATGTGAATTTAGTTTGTACAGAAGAAATGATAGAGCACTGCCTTTTTTTCCTGATGATATTTATCTGCACAGTAGTGCTATCATAGGCAATTTGCCAGACTCCAAGATACTTATATGTTGCTGTATATTTAATCCTTAACTGGCCTGCATTCCAAAAATGCTGGTGTTTGTTTTTATTTTTTCCAAACATCATCACTTTGGTTTCATTTGCATTTATTAGCTTGTAGATTGCCCTGTATTTATTCAGTGCATCCATGCCCGCTGCATGCCTAGTTTAGTCTGGTCTCAAATGACCAGATCATCCGCTAATTGTATGATCTGAACCTTTTCTAGACCAATCCTTGGAGGAAAGCCATGTGCTTTTTTTGTGAATTTCCAAGGTCTGCAATATATAGATTGAACAAAATATGTTCCATATTGTATCCCTGTGTTAGACCCTTACTGGTTTCTATTTATCGCATGCTTTTATGACCTGTGCCCAGTTTTATTCAGTTCCAGGTGTTGGAGTAAAGAGCTACAAGTGCCTTCTGTACTTCCTGAGAATGTCCCCACTTGATCAGCTTGGCCCATATAAGGTGCCGATTTACACTATTAAGAGCTATGGTATGAATAAAAAAACACATGCAAAAATAATATGCTTCAATCAAAAAGGGACTGGTAGTCCATGTCTCTTGAAGGTAAATGATGTCCCTGGTCTTTAAAAATACAATGGCTGCGGGGTGTTCCAATACTTGTCTGAGCCCTACCACTTTCATGAAATTATAGTAAATTGTGTTCATCTTGACCTAGTGGCTGTACTAAAGTCCTTGTTATTGTTAAGGACTTGTGGAGACCTGTTGAATAGAGCTGAAGGCAGCCTATTAGATAGAACTGTGGTCAACCAACCCAAGTCCAGACTTGGATAGTAAAGTACAGTTTCTCCTACTACCTTAGTTAACTTCCATCCGAATGTGTGCTAATGCTGAGCCTGAGCTATTTATGCCACTGTGTTTACTCATTGTACTTTTCTTGGTGCACCAATCATTGTTAGGGTCAAGGGGGACAAATGGATAGCTCTCTTGCACCCTGGGTTAAATTCTTCTCCAAGAAAAACTTAGACGTGAAAAGGTTCTAAGGTAATGTTTTCAGACCTGGCGCTGATATACTCCCCAGTCACAAGCTAGATACAAAACACAGTATCCACGGGTCTATTCATAAAAGACATGCTAAATTTGTATGTGTTAGAGCCACATGGGACCTAAAGATACCGTAACCACTAACCTATACATCTCTTACAGTCTACAAAGAAATATCATCTAAAAAGGACAGATTCCCACTCATCACCCCTTCACGTATTAATTGCTCACATCTGTAGGACCAACCACAGCGTGTTTTATCGATACCATCTAAATAGCATAAAAACATCTGCAAGCTCCCCTTTCCTTTTGAAAGGGTTGCAGCCCTTAGTGAAGCTAGTGTGTCACTAGGAGGAGACCCAGATGATGAAGCATGTCACCAATGGTGAGTGATGGGAATCCGTCCTTTATATAAAGGATATTTCTTTGTAACCTGCAAGAGATATATAGGTAAGCGGTTACGGTTTCTTTAGGTCTCATCTGGCTCTAACACATAGAAATTGTGCATGTGAAGGATATCTCGATGATACCATTGTAGACTCTTTTCCTGGTGAGCATTATTTTCGACTAATATGTATCATAGTAATATTCTCTGTGCTCAGGTGCCTTTGTGATGAAATATGCTGGAGAAGATGTAAAATGGTGGATCTGTTTTGCATGTCACCTCTACCTTGTGATGTAAATTGGAGTCTGAATATCAATTCATTGAGCTCCTTGATTATGCCTGTCACACTTAATAACCAACCTGTAGTTATTTTGATATTATACAACTGATTTGATCAGCTTCATGCTTCATGCTACCTACCTCTTAGAAGCTGATGAGCTGATGGAGTTGACAACTCCTGAGGTAGGTCATTATTGAAGGCTCCTAACAAAATGACCCTGAATGCATTGGTCTTACCATAGCTTGTGATTACTCAACTCAGTTGAAGTTCCTGTCAAATGTGTTGAGTTTCACTGGAAGTTGCTGGTATTGCCTCCTTGCTAGTTGTCACCATTTGCTCTTTTTGTTGAGCCCCATTAGAAGACACCGGGTTTCCCACCTGACTACTTGTCACCATCTGTTCTTTTTGGAAAGTTTCCAAACCCAAATGAAAGCTCAGTGCATTAATGAAGCTGTCCTGTTCGGCTAGCGAAGATGCAGACATATCTCCTTTCTTTGTAATAGCGAGTTGTTCTGTGGCTGGTTTTGGCGTTTCATTAGAATTGCCTTGTGTAATTTCAGCTGAGGTCTTTTCATGTATGTCAGATGTTTCATTGCCACTAAATACAGGGTACAAATGGGACCCATTTGATCCCTCCTCAGCCCCTCATGAGCCCATGTGTAAAACTGGCTGGCACGTTGTTGATCTTATCAGTTTGTTTCTGTTTTTCCTCAACATTTTCTTTTCTCTTTTACTTAAGCCAGTGCCAGGCAATGAGGTGTCACCAGTTATTTCATGAGTTTTGAACATAGAAGTAGTTGTCTGAATCTTGCTTGAGCTTGTGATTGTATTAGAAGAAATAGGGGGGTTTACCAGTTTCAGGAAATGTTGTGAAATATCCTCCACAGTGTCTTGGTGGCAATGTTTGCTTTTAGCGAGTGCTTCCCAGGCAGCAGGCCCTTTAAGGTAGCATGATCCTTTAAAGTTATTGTTTGATTTGAAGTGGTTATATTTTTTTTAATTATGTATCAAATTTGTAAGTACACAATTTGTCTACTATTAGAGTATATGGACATGTTTACCCCTGTAAGAATGTTTAATTGAGACTCACATTTCCCTTCAATACTAAATGTGATTGGCCAGTGTCTACACCCAGTCGACCCATTGTGTCCTGTGTTCTGTTGTGGCCGTGTTGCGGTTTGTACCATAATTGTTCTCAGTGTTTATGTGCTCTGCATGTTATATGTGTGTGCTGCATTTCGGGAGAGTCACCACTGCAGCTCTGATTTTGCTGCCCCTTCTCTATTTTATGTGATGTGCCTTTGACTTCTGTGCTTATGCAGTGCTACGATGTTGCATATTTGGGTACATTGGTCTCTTGGTGGGAGTTGGGGGCATGGTTTGCCCACAGATATGCTCAGCTCAATTTTACATGTGTGCCATTGTGCCCATCTCCCCCCTCCACCGTCCCTGGTCATTACTCACCCTGGTGCTGTTGTGTTCAGTCATGTTGAGCAGTGTCCGGTCCCCCAACTCCTGCCACCATCTCCCCAGTGATGACTGTGGACACCATTTCCTACAGCTCCTGCTGAGGTGCTGGACTCCCACCTCCAGTTTGCATTGCTGCCACCCGGTTGTTGGGGAGTTTCTCATTAGTTTTGCGCTTCAAATCATTCCAGCGCCTCTTGACCTCTTCCATTGTCGTCTTCAGCACTCCCACTGCATTCACCTTGTCCATGATGGACTGCCATAGTCCATTTTTGGTTGGCAATGACACAGTGGAGGTGACGGACACTTGTTGATGGTGTTCTGCCACCTTTGTTATCAGGATCCTGTTTTCCTGCAGACTGAACTGCTTCTTCCTACTCTTGTTCTCCTAGGCCTTCCAGGACCCTGAGGTCCTAGGCAGGTCCTCTGGGGGGCTTGTGGGGGTTCTGGTTGTCCTCCGTACTTGCTCAGGCAACATCTATTGTGCTTCGCTGTTGTTTGGCATGTGTTTGTCTGCTGATTTTTCCTGCCTGATATGTGTGAATTGCAGGCCTGCTGCTGGTTTTTGCTGCTTTTTGTATCACGATTGGCCTCATCGCAGATTTTTTTGCGTTCGTGTTTTGCATTTTTGTGGCGTCGCGTTGGTTTTAACGCGTTCCTTTGACATGTTATCGTGAGACTATCGCATGGTACCGCAGGGTTGTAAATACTTTGTTAACACAGCGTCATTTTCGCGCAATAGACTGCGATGTTGAAGGAGCGTTAGGCTAATTTTGCAATAATTATCACACGTTCTTGAGAACATCCCTCTTTGTCTCCTAAGTCTGAACCCTTGGGCCCTTTACTTCTGTCAATCCAGAAACCTTTCCGCCCTCGATCGGCGGCTACTTTAGCTCGTTAGGTTCATTGGGTCATGGCTGAAGCTGGTATAGATATATCATTATATTGTAACCGTTCCACAAGAGGTGCTATGACATCTAAGCCTTTGTCATGGGATACAGATTGGAAGATATTCTCAGGGTTGCTGACAGGTCGTCTGATTCTATGTTTAAGATATTTTATTACAAAACAATTGTACATGCTTTATCTATTGTTGTTGGTGAGCTTTGAACAAGCATAATCAGAGCTTCTGGTCATCCCATAGAATAGAAACATTTCGAGCACTTGCAACAAGAATTTAAGATTCTATTAAGGACACGGACACGGAGGCAAGGATTATCCCTCCCGTTGGGACTGGTAAGAGTTGTATTTTAACTGTCATAATGTCATTTAATTATATTTGACATGGTTGTTTCCCTCCCTTGATTTGTTAATGATTAAAGATTTGATCGTTCTCAAACTTATTTATGATTTTAGGGATGGATTTGAAACAAAACTGAATTTTTGAGATTCATGTCTACTTTGGCGAATTACTACGCCGGCTCATGGAAAAGTTGTCTCTTTAGAGACCCTGTTTATGTGGAGTTTGCTCTCACTTGAGAGATAGAACTGTATCGTGTTTGGATTGCACTGACAATAGGCAGCTAGTTGCAAAGAAAGAGACCGCGTATCATCACTACGGCAGCGCTATACTCGGAAGCACGGAGGAGCAGGGAGGCCGGATTCCCTAAAACAGAGCCCCATCCTGCCTCTTCAATCAAAAAAGAAGAGTATCCAGATTCGGTAATCTACAAAAAACCGAAAAAATAGTGTGTATTACCTGAAATTGTCACAGGATTCTTCTATTCTTGAATCATCGGTGGCCCCTCCGTGCACATGGAACAGTGGTGTATTAACACTTAAGCTCCTGTGAGAGCAGAACCGTGTATTAATCTTCAGAAATCCGCTGAAAGTACTTGATATGTCCATCTGAGAAACACTGAAGATATCAAGTTTAGTGAACGTCCTGAAGAAGGTGTGAAGAATAGCAAAGCACCGAAACGCCGCGTCGACTCTTTTCACTTCTGATCACATATGACTGTTTGATTTTAACTGTATTTTGACGTATGAATTGACCACCCAAGGTGGCTCTTATCAATTTGTTTTTAATAGTTTCTAGATTGTAACCCGAGTGGGAGGTAATAAATTTTAATTTTGTTTTTTTAAAAAAACTTTTGTGTTTATCTAGTGTCATTAACCCTTAGTAATTGTATAGTCCTCTGTCTACTTTGCCCTGCCTTGTTTTTCGCATCGCTACATCATCCTGGTCCTTAGGTTAAACAAAACCCATACTGCATCTCCGTCAGTGATAGGTTTAAGGATATCCTACCTATCATCACAGAGACAGGGTGTTAACTCCTTTCCGTTGTTAAGATCCCCTCCCTGTCAGATTTAACAGGGGTCCCTCCATCTTTTTTGGACATTTAATTATATTTGACATGGTTGTTTCCCTCCCTTGATTTGTTAATGATTAAAGATTTGATCGTTCTCAAACTTATTTATGATTTTAGGGATGGATTTGAAACAAAACTGAATTTTTGAGATTCATGTCTACTTTGGCGAATTACTACGCCGGCTCATGGAAAAGTTGTCTCTTTAGAGACCCTGTTTATGTGGAGTTTGCTCTCACTTGAGAGATAGAACTGTATCGTGTTTGGATTGCACTGACAATAGGCAGCTAGTTGCAAAGAAAGAGGCAGTGAGATGGTGCCTCGTTATTTCGTAGACATTGGACAGTCCTGATTGGTGGTTTATGGAGTCGGGGTTCAAAGCCTCATGGGATATGTAGTGCTTAAACGATTTACTGTTTTTTGATTGGCTGCTATTGAAGTGTGTAGTAAAGTTTGAGAAGCATAATCCTTGCCTCCGTGTTCTTAAGGGAATCTAAATGTATTGTGACATGTGCTAGAAAATATTCTACTGTGCATAGGAAGAAAGAATAAACTACCATGTCGGCACAGGCAGGATATTTGACAAACGTACATACAGAATGGTTCCTGTTTGAATTCTTACTCTGCCTTCTTTTTAAATGATTGTTTTTGAGCCAGCCTGCTTTGCTTGCTGTGGGGCTCGTCCTTCCATTGACATGATACTATCCCCCACGGGGGGAGGAGGTCACATATCCTGAAGACCGCTGATTTTACAGCTCCATTAAAAGTTGTTTGCTGTTAGTCTCCTGAATATGAGGCTCATCGTTCAACATGTTCCGCAAGGTATTTTGAAGATAAATATAGGTAGTTTGTTTCAGTATTTTTTTTTTTAATTCTAGAAAACTTGCATGTACATTTTAGAGTCGAAGCAAGTAAACATTAGATATTAAATTACCACATGACAAGAACTGGAAAACAAGAACAAGACGATTATGGAGCTGCAAAAAGAATGAAGGTACAATACGAATACGTGTTCCTGTCTGTCTGCATTTTCTTGCTTATGTAGCAACATCAATTTTAGTATTGAACCTTTATATATTCTATATTTTTGTATCACATAACCACCATCCCTAAAATATTGTAAAGCGCTCTGTCATCTGAAAGGGGCCGTGTTCG
Source organism: Lissotriton vulgaris (assembly GCF_964263255.1). Lineage (NCBI taxonomy): Eukaryota > Metazoa > Chordata > Amphibia > Caudata > Salamandridae > Lissotriton > Lissotriton vulgaris. The sequence continues at coordinate 1,945,047,590 of NC_141689.1, forward strand.
CCCCATTTAAAACACTGAAAATAAAATATACATTCAGACACACAGTGAAAATAGAAGTCGGTTTAAATAGAAAAAACACATATTTTGCTTATATTACTGTTTATTCATGGTGTCAAACTAAAGGCATTTCTCTGCAAAGTGTTTAGCATTCGCTCCAGTTTATGGAAATAAGATCAGTGGAATATTCAATTTACTTGACAAACCAAGGTAATATTTTTCACATCAAATGTAGAACAAATCAAACATCTACATTGGTTACACACTCTGGAGGGTTGCAAGGATTTTGAAAAGAGGACAAATGCATATGGCGGTACTTTAGGGTTGACCTGAAACCACTTCAGCTAATTACGGCATTTTGATGAATTTGTTGCCTAATGGTGCGGCCTGTCAGCATCTTGATCCTTATAAACATTATTTGTCAGTAGTGCAGAGAATACTCGAACCAATAGAAAGACATCGGCATTGTACTCTAATGGTGGGTAAGAGCTGACAGGCTTTAATCTATGGTGCATGCCCATTGAAATGCGGGCACTAAAAGCCCATCTCTGATGCAAAAGCTAACGAAAGGTTCTATAGTAAAACGGCAAAAGTCACTGAATTCTGGTGTTTGCTCCCACAGATAATGATGACTTTCAAACTTAATGCTATAATGAGGGAAAAGAGTACATTCAATTCCCATCTAATCACCCCTCCTTCCCTGAAATACTGCCACTAGATTTCAGTTTGAAAACATAAATCAAGTTAGAGGTGCAGACTAAAGTAGTGGGTGTAAGAAATTAATACTGAGCCTGCCCCCATTACTGCGCTGCTTCCGTCGCTGGCCTTGTGCATCCTGGTGTGCCTGCACTGCACTGCCTGATGTCCCTGACCCTGCTCTGTCTGCTGTCCCTGTGCTACCTGTTGTTCCTGCACTGCCTGTTGTCCCTGACTGCTGTCCCTGCACTACCTGCTGTCCCTTCACTGCTTATTGTCCCTGTGTTGCCTGCTATCCCTGAGCTGCCTTCTGTCCCTGTCCATGCAATGGCTGCAGTCCCTACCCTGGCTGCTGTTGCGCTCCCTGCATTACCAGCGGTTCCTGTTCTGCCTGCTGTCTCTGTACTTGGGCTGCTTGCTGTACCTGTGCTACCTGCTGTCCCTGTCCCTGCACTCCCTTCTATCCTTGACCCCTATGCTGCCTGTTCCAGGTCCTTGCCCGGCACCCAGGACCACTAGGACCACCCACTGGAACCACAATAGAGGACACTGCGCAGCCACGCAGAGGACATGTGCAGCGGTAATGCAACGCCGGTTGGACAACACCCAGCACTAGGAACTCCAGGACCTGGACCCTGGATGCCAAAATAACAATTGTGTCTCCTTATCCCCAATCCACCAAAGGACCTTCACCTGCCAATATTGCCCATTTTCATGAGACACAGCCTACGAAAGGTCCCACACCACACCTGCCCACAAGACCAAGAACATCTGCGAAAGCTACATTGTATCCGGCTCAACACTGGGAAATCCTGGACAACATCCCTCTTCACGGACATTGCCTTCCTCAACGAAACATGGCTCAACCCCATCTCAAGACTGACATCCCCACTGCTACTCCAGAGGGCTACAAGATGCTACACCAAAACCGTGCCAACAAACAAGGCGGAGGCATCGCCATCATCTTCGAGGAAACCATCAGATGCACCATCACCAAGGACGACCCCACGCATCTCATGGTACACCTCAATTCCCTCACAAATGAGAGGGAAGAGGAAATTAAAGTCCATTCAGTTCCCCTGCATAGGTACTATAGTAATCAAAAAAGGGAATGGACACTGGTATCTACAATAACCATTGGTTATATTTGAGAACCCTCATAGACGCTTTGTTATTGGTGTTGCGGTGTATCTTTTTCTCCGCCCCTCCTCAAGCGTCATGGATAGTCATCGGGTTATCAAATGTCGTGCTATATGCCTGCAACATCAATACCAAAGCGTCTATGAGGGTTCTCAAATATAACCAATGGTTATTGTAGATGCCAGTGTTCATTCCCTTTTCTGATTACTATAACACCTCAATTCCCTACTACAAACGGATGCATATACAATAAAAGGAGGCACCCACGTCTACAGCCTGCAAGCCCATCCCCAACCTCATTGCCCCCTAGCAATCGACTCTCACCACTACCCCCTACTCGGAGACCCCAACTTCCACATCGATGACACCAACGATGCCAACTCCATCACCCTCCTGAAGAAATTCTGCAATATCGGCCTCTCCCAACTGGTCACTGAATCCACGCACATAGCAGGACACACACTTGACCCCATATTCACCTCCAGCGAGCTCATCAAATTTAGCCACACCACAGAACTCATCTAGACTTAGATTCACCAGGAGATATATTTCTTCCCACCACACCTGGAGGAAGGTCACTGAAACTTAGTGGTCACAGGCTAGAGTCACTTCCCAACCCAAGATCTCAACAGACCTTGACCAGGCTGTCCATCACTTTGCCACCTGGATCTCTGGCAGTGCAGACAGAGTCGCACCACTGAAACCTACAAAATCCAACAAGACCTCCAATCATGCCAACTGGTACCCTTCAGAACTCAGGACCACCATGCGCAACTCCCACCAACGCAAGAATCTATGAAGCACCACCAAGAATCCTGCCAACATAGCAGCTCACAAAACAGCCCTTAGCAGCTATCACTAGCACATCAAAGAAGCCAAGAAAGCTGCCAAACAATAACCACCTGGTCGGAACTCACCGCCCAGACCACCTCAGCCATCATGTCATCCATTCACTCTGGGGCGCCCACCAACTCCTGCTCCACAACCTCGCCAACTTCACAACAAACCCAATCAGCATGCAACTCACGAGCATTCTCAACACCTCCATCTCCACAGCAACCTTCCTGGGCAAATGGATACATGCAGAGGTCAGACCCCTCCTAAAGGAAGCCTCCGCAGACCCCATAAATCTAAAAAAGTATAATCCGAGCTACCTGCTTCCTTACTGGCCACAGTATTTGAGAAAGCCATCAACCTGCAGCTCACCAAATTCCTGGAACAAAACTACCTACTGGACGCCTCACAGTCAGGATTCCGTACCAACCACAGCACTGAGACTTCGCTCATTGCCGCTACAGACGACATCAAAACACTGCTCAACCAATGAAAAAACAGTGGCTCTTCTCCTCCTCAAGCTTTCCGCAGCATTCTGTGGAAAATGAATATTTTTCGTTATGTATGTCCCATTATACACCCTCTCTTTTACGTCCCGAGCTCACCATGCTGGAAACTAGAAAACCCGAGCACATGAACGTAAGGTTGCACTCAATGTGTTACTTCCTCTACTTACAACCACACATTCTTATGGTCAGGCTGATTCCAAGAAATAAGCCCCTGTTTGCCAAGACACAACGACCAATTCCGAGAAACCAGGGCCTGTTTGCTAAAGACACGACACCAGACATCCTGCCAGCGACTAGTTCTCTCTTTTTCTCTCTCTCTTATCTAAGGAACCAGCCTAGGGTTATTTCTTAACGCTCTGCTTCTGCCGTGACTTCCTCATGATTAAAGACAGTCATGCTTCTTCCTGTCATGACTTCTGTATGATTATGACACAGTTACGCTGCCATGACTTCTGTATGATTAGAACACAGCTATCCGAGTTTTTCTCAAAGGGAAGCTCCTTCCTCTTTTCTATGTCAAGAATGTATAAATACCATGTTTTCTTTGATTAAAGTAGAGACTATTCCCGAGCCTCCTTAGGTGATGGAGCTCTCCCTTAACTCGAGTTACTGAATAAAGACCCTTGAATTCTAACTACCACGGACTCTGCTCTTCATGCTTAACCTTATTGATATTATAGAAATTCCGATCAAGGTAAATTACTAAAATATTTACCACAATTCAACCCCTTCCCCTGCAACACCCTCATCCACAGACTCCACAACATAGGCATACAGCTAGACGCCCATAAGTGAATCGCCTCCTTTATTACAAGATGCACACATAGCATTCGACTACTGCCTTTCACCTCCGCACCCAAAGAGACGTCAAATGCTGCGTACTATAAGGATAATTCCTCAGCCCCATCCTGTTCAACATCTACATGACACCCCTCGCAGACCTCATCAAATGCCATGGACTCAAAATAATCTCCTACGCAGACGACACTCAACTGACCCTCTCACTCACCAAGGGCCCCTCCAACGCCAAAACCAACTTCAGCAACCCCATTTCCAACGTAGCCAAATGGATGACGGAAAACTGCCTTCAACCCAACTCCGACAAGATAGAAGTACTGATCTTCTGGAAGAACAACTCCACATGGAACCACACCTTGTGGCCTGCAGAACTCAGACCTACACCTGCACCGACTGACCATGCACACAACCTCAAAATAATCCTCAACAGCCAACTGATCATGAAATGACAAGTCAAAACAGTTGTCTCCTCCTGCTTCCACAAACTTCACACAGAATCTTCAGATCGATCCCAACCAACAACAGAAAGACCATCACTCAGGCTCTTGTCACCAGCCACCTCGACTACAGCAACACCCTCTATGTTGGCATCTCCACCTAGCTCCTTGGAAAACTCCAGACCATACAGACGGTTGCAGCCAGACTCATCCTAGACCTCCCTAAATAAACCCACATCGCTCCCCACCTGGGAGCCTTCCACTGGCTCGCCAAGCAGAAGAGATGCCAGTTCAAGATCCTCATGCATGCCTACAAAAACCTAAGCAAACTTGGATCTGCCTACATCAACCATTGATTGTACTTACTCCAATCTTCTAGATACCTATGGTCCTCTACATTTACCTGTGCACACCCCTGCATCCGTCGAAGCTGCAGCGGTGGCAGCTTCATCTCCTACATCGCAGCCAAGACCTGGAACAAGCTCGAGTGGAGCTTGATTGGATTTTGCTGCTCCTGTGAGGCTTTCAATTCCATGGTCCAGTCTTGACATTACCAGGGATTGTGTGGTTTGTTTGACGTCACTAAGAGGGATGAAGGGTTTTATTTTGTTGAATAGTTTAAGGTTGAGGAAGGAGCTTTTTGCTGTGTTTTTGATGTGTTTGTTCATGTCTAGTTTGGGGTCCAGAGTGATTCCCAACGATTTTGCGAAATCAGCTAGGGTGAGGTTATGATTAAGAGCCTTAATGGCTTTTATCCATTCTGTGATTTGGGTGTTCTCCTTTTTGTTAGAGATGAGGAGGATTTCCATCTTATCCTGATTAAGTTTTAAGTGGTTACATGAGAGCCAGTGCTGCACTTCTCGTAGAGTGGCGTTCAGACTCGGGTTGTCTTTGATGGAGGAGGTTTCCAGGTAAATTCGGTATCGTCTGCATAGAGGAGGAAGGGAATGTTGTTTTTTTTAGTATGGAGTTAAGGGGCTCCATATATATGTTGAAAAGTTGTTGGGGAGGGTACTGATCCTTGGGGGACACCCCTATATACAGGTAGTCGGTCAGACGAGAAGTTCTTGATTTTTATATTTTGAGTGCGGTTCTGTAGGAAAGAGGTGAACCACTTTAGGACCACCTCCTCTGCTACCGTCCTTTTTTCAAGTGCTTTGATGAGTAGTTTTTGTTCAACCACGTCGAAGGCTGCCGATAGATCCAAGAGTATGAGTAGGCAGCATTGGCTTTTGTCCGGTGATTTGTGGATATCGTCTATTACATTTAATATCGCTGACTCTGTACTGTATCCTTTTCTGAACCCTGATTGATGAGGATCAAGAAGGTTGGTGCTGTCTAGGTGTTGAGTGAGTTGGATGAGAACACATCTTTCCAGAATTTTCGCTAGGAGAGGGAGTGACTTAGCCGATTTTGAGGCAGTCAGGCATGACTCCAGTGCTTAAGGAGCTGTTTATAAGCTTAGTCCAGTGCGGGGCTAGGCATAGTTTGACATTTTTGGCCAGTTGGTCCGGTAAGGGATCCATGATGTGTGCTGGGGGTTTGGTGTTAGAGATCATTTTGATGACGTCTGCTTCGGAGATGGTGTTGAAGGATTTCCATAAGTTGGGGGTTGTTTAGGTGTGAAATCTTCTGACTTAGTGGGTGATTTACTGTTGTGGGGGCTTTTCTGTACGACCAAGGAGAGTTCTATCTTGGAGATTGTGTAATTGAAGAAAGTGGCAAAGTTGTCTCACAGGTCTTTGGAGGCTATAACTTGTGTCATAGGGGGTTTGGAGGTTTGTTGCTTGATGAGGCTGAATAGTTCCCTGGGTCTGTTCTTAGCTTTGTCCAGGGCATTGCAAAAGAAGGACGTTTTTTCATTTTTTATGTGTTTGTTGTATCTCTCTCTTACTGCTTTGAGTCTAGCTCGTAGGATTGTGGACGTGTTGTTTTGCCACAGTATTGCTGCCACTCTTAGATCTCTTCTTTCTGAGTTTAATTCTGAATTGAACCATGATCTGGAAGGAATGTTCCTGACTCATTTTAGTTTCAGGGGGGCTATTTGGTCCATAATGGAGGTCATGGTGGAGTTGTACCGAGAAGTGAGTTCAGTTGCTGATAGTTCATCCGTGTTTAAAGGGAGGAGGGAGCTTACCCTTTCCTCCAGGTCTACAAGAGGGATTTGGCTTATATTTCTCACCCATCGTGGTGGGTCCCGAGTCCCGGGTTTGTCTTGGATCCTTTAGTTTAGGTGGAACAAAATGATATGGTGATCTGACTGGTCCACAGGCAAGTTTTGGTTGATGGAAACTGTGTCTGGATGAGCGATAATAACGTCAATGATAGAACCTTTGTTGTGGGTTTCCTCTGTGCAGTGTTGGGTGAGATTGAGGTTGCTTAGAAGATCATTGAGGGTTTTGATTAGCACAATCTTTTAATCTTTCTAGTTTAAGTTGAGGTCGCCTTGAAGTATGTTGGTTGGGGCATGGAGTGAGGAATGAGTGAATAGGTTGGGGAGGTGCTCTCCGAAGGAGGAGGCGTTTCTTGGTGGATGGTAGAGTAGTGAGTTGTTGTCACTTATCTTAATGGCTGTAGTAAGACATTCAAAAGAATTCTATTTGAGGGCATCAGTTTCCGTTACAGAGATGCTGTTCTTGTGTATGATTGCTATGCCCCCTCCTCTCAGTTTTTTCTGTCTTTGTGTAAGATAGCAAAGCCCAGGGGCACAAGCATGTCCATAATTGGAGGAGAGAACTCGTTTAGTCATATTTCGGTGATGAACGTAATGTCAATGTCATGTGTGAGGATGGTCTCTGCCAATTAGGTTGCATGTTTTGATGCCGACCTGCAGTTAATGAGCATGCAGTTGGTGTTGGATCTCTCATTATTGGGGTTCTTTGTTAGGGGAGCCCTGGGGATATTAGTGAAGAGGGCTGGGGGTCCTAAGGGTCTGGTGGGGGGGGCAGTCTCTTCCTATATCAGTGATCACCTGAATCTTGGATCTTGGGGTGACAGTAGTGGTTGTGTCAAATGTGGAGGCAAGATCTATCACTTCTTTAGTGGACAAGGAGGCTCTTGTTCTTATGGGTCTTTGAGCCTGGTTTGGGAGGGGGGTTGTGTTTCAGCCGAGCCGTTGGGTCTCATGAGACCTTGAGTGATTAATGCTGGTGGATAGGGGAATCGGAAGTGGATGTTGGGTGGGTTTTCGGAGTGTGGTGAGGTTCTGTACTATTTCAGAGAGGCCCAGAATTACAGTTTCTAGCTGGCTCTCCAGCAGGGCCAGTCACTGGTTCGTCTTTAAGTAGGGAAGGGAAGAGGTGTCTCAGGCGGGTGTTTGCGGCTCCTTTGTTTCTGGGTCTCTGAGACTGAGTCGAGTTGGGGGTCATGGATGATCTAGGCGGTTGGATATTGGGCGTGAGTGGTGTCAGTAAATGGGGGTGTCATGTATGGGTGTGGGCTGGACTCTCTGCATTGACTTTTGGTGTTGGAATTGCCTCAATTTCCTTTATGGAATGTCCTGGATATTGAGGGTGGGCGGTCTCAGCGGGGGTCCCGCTGCCATCTCTACTGTGGCAGTGGAGGGAGAGGGATAGGCTTCAAGGGTAGTGCCCTGAGATCGCAGGTTGTTTGTTGAGAATGGGTGATTAAGGAAGGTGGGGGTGGGTGTTGCTCGGGGGTTGGAGGGCCTGATCTGTGATGTGGTACCAAGTAGGATTGGGGAAAGAGTTGGGCGCTGTTGAGGAGGGGTAAACAGGGTGGAGGATGAAGTTTGGCAGGAGGAGGCAGCCTTGCAATACAGAGGTCTTGTGGGGGTGGTGGGTTATGGAAAGGGGTGGTGGGTGTTGGTTGCAATGGGCTTGGGAAGCCATGTCTTTGTCAAGGCTCTGATTTGATAAGGGGGTGTGAGAGAGTTGAATCCTCTCTGGGAAGGGTAAACAGAGTGTCGGATGTTGTCTGGAGGTGGGAGGCTGTCTGGCATGGCGGGATCTTGTGAATTTCCTGTGTAATTGCTTTGAGGGGCGGTCTATTAGGGATTAAGAGGAGGGACGGTCGGGAACTATGAGAAAGTCTAGGGGCGTCAGGGAGTGAGGGGCAGAGGGAGTCGAAGGCTTCTAGGTTGTCGTTATTTGGCTTGGATTAAGACTGTGCTGTTGGTGTATATGGTTACGGAGGTGTTACCGCTAAGCTTAGGGCGATTAGGGAGTGTGATTGTAAGTTCGCAGCTGTGGGCGGTGTTGGTTATTTTAGATATGTGCAGATGTTTCTTGAGGATGTTGTTCCAATTAGCAGGTCTCATGGTGTAGAAAATGAGGTCAATTTTTATCTGGCCTTTGGAAAAGCAATAGTATGTGTCCGCAATTAGGGTTTCTGGGTTTTGTCTGATCAACAGGTGTTTAAGGTTTCTTTTTGCTTTAGGGGTGAGGTTGGGGGGAACGATGGAGATGGAGTTCAGGCAGTGTGGTTTTAATCTTTGGGTAGGGAGGAGCGGGATGGGGTGGAGGTTGCCATACTGTCTCTAATTAGTTGGACGGAGGGAATGCGCTTGTGAGGGGATTAAGGTGTAAAGAAGCACAGAAATCTTGGGAGAAATGATCTAAACTACGGAGGTAAAACCCGGGTTGGGTGCCTTGCGGACTGTAAGATGTTTTTAGTAAATATTGTGTCTGACCTCAGTGGTTCGCTAGGGTGTTAGCTATTAGCCCACATGATTTTAGTGAATATTGTGTCTGACCTCAGTGGTTGGAGAGAGCGGTGTAGTGAGGAGACATGGGGCTTTTCAGGAACTGTGGCCAAAGCGTCGCCAGGAATAGACAGGCTACTTTATGGTTTGGGGAAAACCCGTGAAGTGACCCTGTTCAAGGAGCAGTCCTTACTTGCCCGGATCCATTGATCAGCCGATTGCAGAAAAAAAAGTCTTCTCCAACAGAACCCTGTAGGAAGATAGGTACCCTGAACACGCTATCAGCAGGTATTTTCAAGGTTGGTTAGGAAAAATAACCACTCCTTCACCTTTTCTGCAGGGAGAAATATAATGGATAGTGATTAGTCTTATTTCTCTGCTCACAGAGAGTGATGGCCGGACCAGGGCGTTCTATAACGAGTTTGAAAATTAGGGGCGTATGGCCGCCATCTTAGGGACAGGCCGGTTGTGCTTGTGAGGTGGTGTTTTCTGTGCCTCCAGACCCTAATGATTCATGTAACTGGGCAGCTGATTCATTGATTGGGACAAAGTCCAGAAATATGTGGCTGGTGAAGGAAGTTGGGGGAGCTAAGGGGACTTGCACTGTCGGTGGCCGTCTGATTAGCTTTTACAGTGACGCCATGTTAGGGTCAGGCAAAAGGAAGCGAGTTCCGAGCCTCCCGTAGTTGTGACTGCGTGGCCAGATGGAGGTCCCTCTTTCTGCTGCTTTGGAAGCTTATTTCTGCTACCTTTCTCTGTCGCCTTAACCTTTGATCTACCTGCAAGTTTCCACCTTCTTGTACTTATTTAGGCTGTCACTGCTCTTAGAGCTTGAGTCGGGACATTTTGGTTTCTAGGGGTATCCTTTGTGGTGGGTATCTACGATGTGATGTGTCGCAAGTTGCCTGGAAGTTTCGAATTTCCCTATCTAATGTGCACTTGCAGACCTACCTGCATTATCTGCCTTTCTTGATGGTCAGGATAGTATGTGTCTTATAAAACTAGAGGATCAACCCTCTAAGGGAAAGACTTGCCATCTTTGTTTTAGCAACAGGTGTTAATGCAATGAATTGATTTTCCTAAAATCAATTATATAATCACTTTTTCTTTTGGATTGAGTATTTTAAGGGGTTACATTGACATCATTCCACCACAACTACCAGATAAAATCAGGAAGCTGATCCCTTTCCCCGCTCTTAGCCATTTGTTGGGTGATAAAATCACATAGATGGCATGAGAGAGTGGTCCCCCTGCTATATGTTGTAATTTCTGTATAGTCCCTGTGTTTTTTGTTTTTACCCCACTGAGTCCAACAATCATGCAAAGATTTGCCTGTTGAAATGGACTGAGACCCCATGGAGGTGTTCCCATAATGACGAGCAACCAAAGTATGTATCTCTCTTGCAGTGAATATATTTTAGCCTTCCTGTGAGCATGAGTCAACATGTAATTTGTGCATAGTTACTCAACTCTGTTGACCTAAGGAGCCTGTTCTCTTAACCTTCCTTATAAGAGAGTACGGAGTGATAATGGAAGAAAGATGCTAGTCTCTTTCTTTAAAGATGGTCACAGTGCCATTGCCAGAACACCTTCACTTAGTACCACCTCTCCTGCCTGGTATACACTAAGAAATAATATGGCACTGTGTCTGAGTCTTATAATTATCTGTGCCAGGGCCAGTAGGAATGAGGCTTTTGTAGTCCATATCCTTGGTATGATCTGATTATACAATGACCTTCCAATATAGTTCCCAGAATGTTGATCATACACAAGAGACGATTTTTCAGTTTTCATGATAAGTGCTAGTCAGATTAGTCCTACAATATTCCAAAATCTGTCATTACTAAAGATGGCCCTGTCAATAGTACATCTGAGAAGGACTGAGTTCCAGGGACAGAGTCTGTCTGACTGCTTCCCCTTCCAGACGAGGACTAAGTCTGGGCCAAGAACATGACCAAAAGCACTCCTGGACTGTCTTCCATTGTTTGAGGAAACTCCTGAACATAAAGTAACATGAGTTACAGAGAGACCAACTACTATCCCGGAAAGGATGAGACATTCAGATCTATTGTAATTTATGGTGGAATTGGAAGAAATTATTTGAGGATTTCTAGGCAATTTGCATTTGAGTCAATACCAGGAGAATGAACAGATATACCTGAGTAAAGAAAGCACAAGACGTGCAGCTGCCACACTAGATAAATTGACAACATTGATCTCTGGAAGAGTGTTCCTTTACAGAGAGGTATGAGGTCACTGTTAGAAGATGAAGCTACTTTGACAATGCAGTGCTCAGGAATGAGATTAGACATTGCTGAATTGGTGAAGTGCATTTAAAATGGGGTGATTCTGAAGGTTACAGAGTAAGTGGGCAAAGAAATAAGGAAAGAGAAAGTAACAATCGGATACTGCAGAAGAAATGGTAAACCAGTACCCCCAGATGAATATGATGTTCTAACTTTCCATATGAGGGAGAAACCAGGTGCAGGGCATGTTCATGTACCGTGGAGTAGAGGTGATCTTGTGAAATTTTGGTACAACTTTCCAAAGTTGAGAGAGAATCCTGCTCAAAGGTGTACACAATTTGATAGATTTTTAACAATTTCTAAGGTTTTGTGGACAGACTTGAATACTTTCTTTGATATTGTGGTACCAAGTGATTTATGGGCTGTGAAATGGCCATGTACAGAACCGGCATACCCATGCACCTGTGGTGATAACAAAGTACAATGAGGTGATTATCATTTTGAAGGTAAAAGATCCAGCAAGAGCATTGATTGATTGAAAATCAATAGGACTACTTAAAAAGCCAAAAGAATCAGTGCATGCTTATTATGAAATATTGTTGCAGGTGTTTAAACAGCACAGCGCTCAAGAAAATCTAGAAAAGGGAGACATGGGGAATTTTGTGTTACGGTTCATTCTTGGGTTGTGGTCAGAAATCAGCATGCATGTTTGGTAGACAAAACATTCAGATCATAACCTTAGGTAAGCAAAGTATTGTTGTGATGAGCAAGAGAAGTAGCAGAAAGGCCTAAATAAAAATAAATGTTGGCCAAGACTAAGCTGGCTAAGAATGGGCTTCACAATCAGTTGTATGTAGAATCTGTTGATGGAATGCAGGATGTTGGTTTCCATAATGGAGAACAGATGGCCCAAGGTAGAGTGAATGCTTCTCAAGGTAGAGATTGAGGTGTTACGGTTCATCCAAATTCAGGGGTGTATATTGTAACCATGAAGAAATTGACTCCTTGTCCTTATTGCAACTGGCTTGAGTGAAGACAGAATCCTAAGGGGTGATGTGCAAATGAAAGGTGCCAATGAAGCGCAAATGCAAACTTTTCCAGTTCAGGTTCCAGTCCAGTGAATGCATATGTCAACGTAGTCACAAGTCCCAGTGATGCAGGTCGCACAAACTCCAATGGCCCCACAAAATATGAGTAATCCCATATTCAATATGTATCAAGAGCAAATTCAAATCCATTCGAAAATTAGAACCCATTTCAACAGTTCCACATGTTGGAGAACAAGAACTTTGATTCCAACAATTCCCAAAGATGGTGCCCAAGGGGGACGAAAAAAATTGTGCATTTGGAACAGTGTTAGAGGTAGACCAAAGTGGGACATATTTAGAAGGAGACGTAAATGGCCACCAAGTGTTTTTCCTCATGTATACAGGCGGTACTGGTTTTACTGTTAGAACAGCAGCCCCGCCAAACCTACCCCTCCCAGGAACGAATATCCTAGTTGTAGGAGTCACAAATAAGAAAATACCTGTAAGTTTAGGTTAACTGGAGTCCTGTAAGTCTGTTAGGAAGGAACATTTTGTGCAAGTTAAATTACACAATGTACTTCACACTGGATTGTGTTGAATTCCAAATATATGAAGATGTCAAAAGAATTAAGAAACAGCTGTGGGATTGTATCCTATAAGAATGGAAAAGGATTTACCTCTCAATTTGTGAGACACTGTACAATCAGAAGTATGGGATTTTTCAGGGAAAGACATCGGTCTAATCAAGGATGCAGAACCAGTCCAAATTACCATACAGCAGAACGCAGTCTGCACCACCATGCAATCTTATCCCTAAAACAGTGACTGGAATGACTCCAGTAATTGAAACCATGTTAAAACAAGGGATTTTTAGAGAAATTGTTAAGAGTCCTTGCAATTCATCGATCATGGGTTTACAGAAGCCCAACAGCAAGTATCGAACTGTTCAGGATCTTCAAAACATCAAAAATATAGCTGTCTCATGTTGTACCAAATCCAGCACCAATATCATTTCAAATTATCTGCACTGCAGAGTCGTTTACGGTTGTGGATCTCTGACAGGCCCTTTTCTCTGTTCTGTTGCACGAGGACAGTCAATTCTTGCTCTCATTTGTATTTAGAGATAGGGTTTTGCATGGTGCCGAGTTTCACAAGGGGATACATAGAACCCTTTGATCTTTAATCAGATCTTGAAGAAGAATCTTCAAGCTTTAGAAATACCTTGCAGGTTAGTCCTTGTGCACTATATTGATGACCTACTTACTCACAAGGAGCCTGTAAACAGGATATTATAACTCTTTTACATAATTTGCCTGAGAACATACAGAAGGTGTCCCTGTGCAAATTAAAATGCTGTGACAAAGAGGGAGGTCCAGTATTTAGGGCACCTCACTAAAAAAAGGAATGAGGAACAAGTCACATGAGAGAATGGAGAAACCCCTGAAGATTAACCCAATCAGAACTAAGAGAAAAGTCAGGATGTTCCTGGAAATGGTTGGCTACTGTAGACAGTGGATATCAAACTTTTCCCTGGTAGCCACAACTTTGCTGAGGATAACACAGAAAATATACCTGATCCACCTCCATGGAAAAATTACTTTAATAATTAATAACATTCATTCCTAGAGCTCAGAGAAAGTCTCTGTCATGCCCTTGCACCCTACCTAGAATGCCTGATTATAGCAAAATGTTTACATTATTTGCATTCAGAGGGAGGGCCGAGCTCTCTCAGTGCTTACTCAATTAATGTAACCTCTCAGAGACATATGGATAATTTTGCAGCTGCTCTTGATCCTGTTGTCACAGGACTGCCCATCTGCCTTGAACCAGTTTTGGTGTTTGGTGTCAGTATTAAGAGAAGTGAGAACATAGTGATGTTCCCTCATTCAGTGGAAATTTTGCTCACTTATACTAAAACTCAATATTCAATGAATAGCAAACTCACAAAGTATGAACAATTTATTTTGGCAGCAGAGAATGTAGTGCTAAAAAGATGTCAAACTTTCAATCCAACTAAATTGTTACCATTGCCTGATGAAGATGAGGTTGAACAGGACTGCCTTGATGTTACAGTTTTGTGTACCAAGCAAAGAACAGGCATTAAAGATGACCCTCTCAAAAAGCTCAACTATGTATTTTGTCTGTATGGTTCATTTTTAAGAGAGCTTGAGGTGCCTATAATGGCAGTGTATGCTGCTTGTACAATTCAAGAAGTGGTGGAAGCATCCGTGCTTCATGAGGTTACCTCAGCACAAGTGGTGCAAATAATTGCCCTTACACAAGCCTGCAATCTTTCAGTCAATTGAGAGTGACTTTATTTACAGATATTCAGTATGACTTTGGTTTGCTCCATGACTTCCATGCAGTTGTGGTCACATCGGGGATTCATTACTTCATCTGGATCACCAATCCGGAATGGCGAATATGTGATGAAACTGTTAGAAGTATTACAATTGCCACAAGCAATTGCTGCAATTAAATGTTAAGCCAACAGAAGTACAAATTACTATGTCACAGTTGGAAATAGATGTGCAGATGAAGTTGCTTTGTATTGTGTGATGGTGCCATGCACATTGAAAGAGTATATACAAATGAGTATAAAGACATTAGCCGATCAGTGGGAAGAAATCAAAAGGAGATAAGAAGTTCCAGAGGAAGAGCATCACAGATGGACAGAGAGGGGTGTGTTGAAATTGCAAATGATAATTGGGTTTCAGCATTGAAAGACCTGCATTGTCAGATAGACTGTTGTTCCCCATGACACAACATTTACAGGGCGCTGCATACATTGCGAGGGATGTAAAGCTTAGACTGTTCAGGCAGTAATGGCTTAATCCCTGTTTTATGCCATAGGTGTGTGACATGTCAGCAGAAGAAAGTAGGGAGAGGAACATGTCTAACACTTAGTCACATGGAAAGATCAGGAGGACCCTTTAACAAGATGCAATTGGATTTTATCAAAATTCCTATTTGCAACAAGTTGCAATATATGTTCGTTACACTGTGCATTTTCTCCCAAACGTTGGAAGCCTAACCAACAGAGAGAAATAATAGTTTAACCGTATATAAACTGCTGCTGTGTCAAGTCATTCCACAGTTCGGCTTTCTGGTTTCTCTGTAGTTAGATGAGGGACTCACTTTAACAATGAGATCCTTTGAATGCTTTATGTGGAACAGAGATTGCATTGTGGCTATCCTGCAGAAGTTTGGATATACTTGACCAGCTAAATGGGACACTGAATTCATGTTTGACCAATGTCTGTGCATCTACTTCATTGAAATGTCCAGAAGCTTTACCACTAGTACTGATGAGTCTCCGAAGCACTCTTAACAGGAGGACTGGATTTTCACCTCACAAGTGTTTGATGGGATGTACTATGCGAATACCTGCTGTACCTTTGAATGCACATGTGAACATCACAGATGACATGATACTCAACTGCCACAAAGGGTTAGCTGATGTTGTCCATTCTGTTTCTCAACAGGCTGGAGCTGCTACTACCACTGTGAATCAGGACTAGCACCATGACCTTAAGCCGTAATATTTGAAAATCCTACCTGAAGCCAAGGGGGAGGCCTCTACTAGGTGATCATGATCACCATCACTGCCATTAAATGTGCCAGGGTACTTAATTGGGGGAACACCTCTCAGATCCAGAGAGTGAAGTGTCCACTCGATAAAGTCATGATCTTTGAACCGGTATCCCTACATCCTGAAGTACCAGAGGGGGGTGAGGTACAGCAGAATTCCTCAACTGTACAAGTTATGGAAACTCACAAAGTGGTGTGGAAATATTCACTGACAATGGAGAACTGATAGCTGAAAGTTGAGGAGTGGTTAATTTACTACCAGAGCAAAGGAATGATCATGGTGAAGAAACAAATGTGAGGAGAGAAAGAACCCTATGGTAGAACTGAGACAATTGTGATATAGGGTGTCAGTTAAATATATACCACAAACCAATCTCAAAGAAGCCTCTAGTGGTATAAGCGTGCCAGAAAAAGATCAACAACTAAGTACACAGATTGCCAGCCACACACTTACTTAAATCCTCTATTTTTGAGGGAACAAACCATAAGAGACTTCCTGGTTCGTACGTGTATATCACTCTAACCCTTTTATTATTTATTTATTTTTTGTCTTTTTTAGTATCGATGTATGAAAGAAAAAGATCAACAGACACCAATGAGATCCAAGAGAGCAAGAATATTTTGTTGTAGGTATTCAGCACCTGAATGGATTTACTACACAGGGAACATGTTTAGCGCAACATATTAAGATCCCAAATGAAATAAGATCAGAATCATTTTAACATCCATGATATGCCACACTGAAACAGCATTTGATTTGAAACAAAATTATAAACTAAGATTTGACAAGCACTATTTAGCTAATTCAAAGCAAAAAGGTCTGATTCTACCAAAGATGAACTGTATCTAAAGTGAACTTTAAGAGACTGTGATTAATGATCATGACAATTGTTTTCTACAAGCTAACAAAATGAATTAAGAAGAATTAATTAAGTCCATAGATACAGTTGGAGAGTAGGGATAACCCTTTTAGAATAAGCCTGTAATGGGATATGGATGCCTCATACATAAGCTGAATGAAATAACTGGATCAAGGACATAAAATAGAGGCATACCATATTGAAACACAAAAACATTGTACATTAAATATTGATAACAAAAATATTGACTTCCTTCACTTAACTAGTAAAACCTCACAAATCATCAAAAATAGTGATTTTTACCTATATAGAAGGCAAAAATATCAGAAACAAACACATTGTTAATTTAAAAAAGACATATAATATATAACAAATATTGATTCACATAATATAGACAATAATATGATTGCCATATTAATTTAAGTATCATTAATAAATGTGAATAAAACATTTTTACAAGAATATGTGTAATACACCCATAACATTTTATACATATGTTTAAATTAAATATAAATATTTTACATCAATAAAATGTTTACCCTATTAATTTATATACCTGAAATCATAGCATTAAAATTCCACCCAAAAATCACTATTAACTACAAACATTTGAAGGGGAACCTAAATAAACATATATACTAAAGAAAAATGGGGCAGATGCACAACAGTTTTTTGTGGTCGCAAATGGGAATTCGGCCTGTTTGCGACCGCAAAATTGGTCTGCCCCATGCACAAACCATATTTTCGAAGTTGCAACCTATTCCTGACTCACAAAATATGGTTTGCGACTCCCTATTAGGAAGGGGCATGCTAAGGGCGCGCCTTCCTAATAGAAAGTCTAACAGCAATGTTTGATTGGTTTGCGACCGCAATTGTGGTTGCAAAACACTCGCAGTTTACCACCAACTTCAAGCAGGTGGCAAGCCTCTAGCAAATGGGATGGGGTCCCCTTCCCCTTTGTGAATGGGTGCGAAAATATGTTTTTAAGAGCAGGCAGTGGTCCCAGGGACCACTGCCTGTCCTTAGAAAAATGAAACTGAGAAATGTTCTTTCTCTTTTTTAAATGCATCCCATTTTCCTTTAAGGAAAAGGGGCTGCATTTAAAAAAGAAACTGCTTTAGACATGGAGGCCACCATCCCTGGGAGTTCTAGTAATTCCCAATGGGGTCACAAATTGAACATGCCGCATGAATATAAATGAGGCATGCAATATGTGACCCCGTTAGGAGTCGCAAACACTGTTGTACATTCCATATTGCGAGTCACAAATTGCGAGTCGCAATTTGACGCAATGCACGTCTCGCAAAATGGAATGGTCGTACATCTGCCCCTATGTTTTTGTAGTAATTAAAGTAACGTTACCAAGACTAATGTGTAAAGCAATGCGACTCTAACATTGTCAAACATGCTTATAGGGTACTAAACCCGAATTGATGAAATGCAGAGTAATCAAACCTTTTCTGCTTACATCCAAAAATAAAAATACAAAAATCATACTCAGATTTTGTAATAATACTTGTAAGTAGATCTTTTCATGAAATACAATTGCAATGTACCATGAATAGGAAACTGCACAGTAACAATGGACAAATCCACACAGAATTGTCTTTGCCACTATTTGACATTTATTTCATGTAAAATTGATGAATTGCTTATATAAGGAATTCTGTGAGGTATTATAACAGAATGGCCACTTCAAGTTAAACAAAACGGAGCTTAAATTTCATCAACTCGATTTTTTTGCTTTTATGTCTATTACTGTTGCGTCATGCGTGGCGCTCTATTTTCCTCAAAATGACTCGACCAAAAGAGTTGGTCATGTGACCAAGAGCCAGGGTGAGCTCGAAATGCTCGTGATTTTCCACCAGATCGGTGGAACTGCTGTATACTTAAATATAAATATATATAGTGAGCAAGGCGGAGGCTTCCGCCGAAACGCGTCTTTTTCAGCAGCTTTGAAAAATAAACTTCATTCTTAAGCAACTCACGGAGTCGGTGCCGTCCTTCATCGTGAGGAAGTGTGCTTGGTAAAAAAATAAAATATATATATACATATATATATATATATATATATATATATATATATATATATATATATATATATATATATATATATATATATATATATATATATATATATATATATATATATCAATCCACACGTTTTCAGGTTCCTCTTGGAAAACATCCCATGTCGGTTGATGCATACAAATGGCTAGAACCACTTGCCGATTTAATATTGTTCGGTTTCTTTTCCTCAAAAAATGCACACTCAGAGGTTAGGTAAAGTCTGCCAAAACTTTAATACTGCAACACTGCTACGCGTTTCGACACCGTGGTGTCTTGATCACGCCATGTCATGGCGTGATCAAAACACAAAGGTGTCGAAACGCGTAGCAGTGTTGCGGTATTAAAGTTTTGGCAGACTTTATCTAACCTCTGAGTGTGCATTTTTTGAGGAAAAGAAACCGGACAATATATATATATATATATATATATATATATATATATATATATATATATATATATATATATTCACTGAAATAAACATAGGTTTCAGGGACGTTATAGTTAGTTGGAGATTTCACTCGTACAAAACCATAGAAATTCGGCCGTTATAGATAGTAGACCTAGCTATAACTTGCGCCCCTGCAATGCACTGCTGATGACGTCACATTTTACATCACTCATGACATGCTCAGTGACATCACTGATGACATCTCAAATTACATCACTGCTGACATCACTGATGACATCATCCAGTGAATGTGTGCTTGGGTATTGGCGGAGTGTTTGGATTAGTACATGGTAGTGGCTGGGTAACTGGAGGACTGCACAGGGAGTGACAGGGTGATTGCTGGACTGCATGGGTACTACCAGGGGAATTGAAGGAGTAAATGAGAAGTGTGTAGGTGGTTAGAGGACTGCATGGGTAGTACACATGAATTGTAGCAGTGCATGTGTTGGTGCCTGGATCATTCCATGACTACATGTGTAGTGACTGGATGATTAGAGTACTGCGAGGAGAGTGCATGATGAATTTATAAGTGATTGGGTTTTTTGGCGCAGTGATTGGATAAGAACATAGGACTGGCCGGGTGATTGGAGGACTGCACAGGTAGTACCAGGGAGATTACTGGACTGCATAGGTAGTCCTCAATGGATTGCAGAAGTGCATGTGTTAGTGAGTGACTGGGTCATTGCATGAGCACATGGGTAGTGACTGGATGATTAGAGTGCTGCAAGGACAGTGCATGGCGATTTTATACCTGCTTGGGTTTTGGCAGAGTGATTGGATAAGTACATAGTGCTGGCTGGGTGATTGGAGGAGTGCATGGGTAGTGACAAATGGATTTCTGGAGTGCATGGGTACTACCTGGGTAATTGGAGAAGTTAATCAGTAGTGTGTAGGTAGTTGGGGGTCTGCATGGGAAGTGCTTTGGGGATTATAGCAGTGCATTGGTTAGTGCCTGGGCCATTCCATGAGTACATAGGTACTGAGTGGGAGATTAGAGCACTGCAAGGAGAGTGCATGGTGAATTTATAAGTGCTTGGGTTTTGGTGGAGTGATTGGATAAGTACATGGTGCTGGCTGGGTGATTGAAGGAGTGCATGGGTGCTGACAGGGTGATGGCTGGACTGCATGAGTAGTGCTCAGGGTATTGCAGCACTACATGAGTTAGTGTATGAGCCATTGCATGGGTACTGACTGGATGATTAGAGTAATGCAAGGAGAGTGCATTGTG
Source organism: Lissotriton vulgaris (assembly GCF_964263255.1). Lineage (NCBI taxonomy): Eukaryota > Metazoa > Chordata > Amphibia > Caudata > Salamandridae > Lissotriton > Lissotriton vulgaris. Next base: position 1,945,068,135 of record NC_141689.1, read on the forward strand.
AATGTATAAGTGCTTAGGTTTTGGCGGAGAGATTGGATAAGTATACACGTCACATCAATCCCGCCCCCTCCCTTCATCACTGTGCAAACTCACCCAGGTTATAAATTGGGGGATTAACTTCCCTTGAATCCTGAGGGTCCCTGGGGGCCAACTAGCCCACTAGGTATCTCCAGTAAGTGCCACAGAGCTGTGTTGCAGAGAGGTGGTCCAAGGCCATGCCCCTTTCTACACCCCTCTGCAATGCAGCTGTGTAGCACTTACTGGAGGCACCTGGTGGGCTAGTTGGACCCGAGGGACCCTCAGGATTCAAGGGGACTTAATTTCCCAATTTACAACGTGCATGAGGGCCCGTTTGCACAGTGGTGAAGGGAAGGGGTGGGGCCTGATATGACAAGTGTGCAAATATGCCACGTGGGCCATTTTAAGTTGGGGGATTAAGTTCCCTCGAATCCTGAGTGTCCCTGGGGCCCAACTAGTTCAAGTTCAAGTTAAAAATGTGTATAGCGCACTACTTACCCAGAGGGTCTCAAGGCGCTTGAGGGAGGGGAGGTACTTTACTTATCGAATATCCAAGTTTTTAGTTGTTTTCTGAAGGAGAGGTGGTTCTGTGTAAGGCGGAGGTGGATGGGGAGAGAATTCCAGGTCTTGGCCGGTAAGTATGAGAAGGATCTTCCCCCCATGGTGGATCTTTGGATGCGGGGAATTGCGGCGAGGGCTTGATTGGACGATCGTAGTTGGCGGGTAGGGGTGTAAAAGGACACGCGCGTGTTGAGGTATTCCGGTCCTATGTCGTAGAGGGCTTTGTGTGCGTGGGTGAGGATACAGAACGCTATTCTCTTGTTAATGGGGAGCCAGTGGAGTTCTTTCAGGTGACCGGAAATGTGAGCTTGGCGGGTGATGTCTAGGAAGAGTCTGGCTGATGCGTTGGAGTTTTTTCTGTGTTTTGGCTGTGGTTCCGGCGTAAAGGGTGTTTCCGTAGTCCAGTCGGCTTGTGACCAGTGCATGGGTGACCGTCTTTCTTGTTTCGGTGGGGATCCAACAGAAGATTTTTTTGAGCATACGTAGGATGTTGAAGCATGATGATGAGACGGCGTTGACTTGTCTGGTCATAGAGAGGGAGGAGTCCAGGATGAAGCCCAGGTTACGTGCGTGGTCCGTTGGTATGGGTGCGTTTCCCACGGCTGGTGGCCACCATGAGTCGTCCCATGCGGAGGGGGATGATCCTAAGATGAGGACTTCTGTTTTGTCTGAGTTCAGTTTTAGGCGGCTGTTTTTCACCCATTCGGTTACTTCTTTCATCCCTTCGTGTAGGTTGGTTTTGGCGGTGTTTGGGTCTTTGGTGAGGGAGAGGATCAGCTGGGTGTCGTCTGCGTAGGAGATGATGTTGAGGTTGTGTTGGCGCGCAATGGAAGCGAGGGGACTCATGTATACGTTGAAGAGGGTGGGACTGAGTGATGATCCTTGTGGTACGCCGCAGATGACGTCAGTGGCCTCTGATTTGAAAGGGGGGAGGCGGACTCTCTGGGTTCTTCCGTCGAGGAACGAGATGATCCAGTCCAATGCTTTTCCTTTGATTCCGACGTTGCTAAGGCGTTGTATGAGGGTGCTATGACAGACTGTGTCGAAGGCTGCGGAGAGGTCAAGTAGGATGAGAGCAGCTGTTTCTCCGTTGTCCAGTAGAGTTCGAATGTCGTCTGTTGCTGCGATGAGGGCGGTCTCGGTGCTGTGTTTGGCTTGGAAGCCGGACTGTGAGGGGTCGAGGGATTTGTTGGATTCGAAGAAGGCGGCGAGCTGACTGTTGACGGCTTTCTCAATGACTTTGGCAGGGAATGGGAGGAGCGAAATGGGGCGGTGGTTCTTAAGTTCAGAGGGGTCTGCTGTGGGTTTCTTCAGGAGGGCGTTGAGTTCGGCATGTTTCCAGCTTTCCGGGAAGGTAGCGGAGTTGAGGGAGCAGTTGATGATGTCTCGGAGGTGGGGTGCGATAATGGAGTCTGCTTTGTGGAAAATGTGGTGGGGGCATGGGTCGGTCGGCGATCCGAAGCGGATGGTGTCTTCAGTGGTGATTGGGTTCCAGGCGCAAAGGTTGTTGGAGGGGGTTTTGGTTCGGAGGAGGATGGGGTGGATAGGTCACCAAAGCTGTTATGTATGTCAGCGATTTTGTTGTGGAAGAACGGAGCTAGAGAGTCGCAGAGGTCTTGGGAGGGAGTGATGTCATTGGTGCCGGCGGTGGGGTTGGTGAACTCTTTGACGATGTTGAATAGTTCCTTGTTGTTGTGGGCGTTGTTGTCGAGTCGATCCTTAATTGCTAATTTCTTGGTGGATCGGATCAGTTGGTGGTGTTTGCGGGTGGCGTTCTTGAAGGTAGCTAGGTTGTCAGTGGTTGGGTATTTTCGCCAGGTTTTCTCGAGGGTGCGACACATCTTCTTGGATTTCTTAAGGTCATCATTGAACCAGTGGGCTTTTTTGCTGCTTTGCTTGATTTGACGGTTTTTCAAGGGTGCTAATTCGTCAGCGCTGTGGGTGATTCATTGTGTGAGGTTGGTGGCTGCTAGGTTTGGGTCCGATGATTTGGCAGGAGGGTTTTGGTGAAGTGATGTGAGAGCTGGTCGGTGGTGATTTTTTTCCAGTTTCTGCGGGGAATTGGTTGTGGGTGGTTGTGGGTCGTCATCCTTTTGTAGTTGAAGTGAACGCAGCTGTGGTCCGTCCAATGGAGAGCTGTGGTGTGGTTGAAGGAGATGTGCTTGCTGAAGGTGAAGATTGGGTCGAGCGTGTGCCCGGCATAGTGGGTGGGGGTGTCAACAAGTTGACACCCCCACCATATGGTGCCCACCCTATGGTGATAAGCAGCGCCCTTGTGCGTATTTTTTCAGCAGTCCTTGATCCGGTTGCTAGCGCGTTACCTGGGTGTTTTTGTTTTGTGGCAGCAGCTGGTGTGTCTATACAACAGAGCAAGGGTATTTTTTTGTCACATAGGTTGCTGGTGTTAGTACCCCATGCAGTTAATGCCCTTCTGAACCAACTGAAAATGCAACATTTAACTAGTGTTTGCTTGACAGGAAACAAATTAACACTTTTGGCTCCTCATATCACTTTGAAAAGATGTTTGACTCTTAATCCAGCAACTTTATTGCCATTCCCAGTTACTAAGTCTCAGTCGCAGGAACCTAATGATTGTATATTCCTTACTGAGGAACAGAAAAGAGTCACATCGACCTGCAAGATACGCCTCTTTTGAATGTAGATGGGGAATTATGGGTTGATGGGTCCTGCTTGAAGTTATCAGATGGCGCAACATCAGCTGCATATGCAATTTCAACATTCAGACAGTAGTTGAGACAGCTTGCATCCCGCAAAAGTCAGCTCAGGCAGCTGAGTTAATAGCATTAACGAGAGCGCGTGAACTTAGCACTGACTTGTCTGCTAACATCTACACCGTTAGTCGATATGCCTTCAGAGTGGCTCATGATATTGGGCTACTCTGGAAGGAAAGAGGCTTCCTTACATCTCATGGGACGCACATAATACATGGAGAATTAGTGCATACTCTCCTTACTGCCTTGACATATCCCAAGAAAATAGCGATTGTTAAATGTAGCGCACATAAGAAAGTGAATGATAAGATAGGACAAGGTAATGCCTTTGCAGATTACACGGCTTGTGAAACAGCAATGCAGCGAAGCACTACATCCATGTATGTGGTGAAGTCACAGGCTGAGCGTTGGCATGATGCAAGACAAGAAGTTCTGGCCATTCAGTGTTCTGCTTCTGCAGAGGAATTAGAGCAATGGGCCAAGAAGGGAATATTAGATGATGAGGGCTGCTGGAGAAATAAGGACATGACTAGGTGGAAACTGCCTGCAGCCTATTTACAACCTATGTTTCAGATGGCACATAGGCCGGCACATGTAGGAGCATCCTCAATAACAAAGTTACTTATGCAAGTTTAGAATCATCCTGAAATTGCCGGCACAGCTAAAAATATAGTTCAGTCCGGTTTGATTTGCCTTCTGTACAATCCCGGGAAAAGAACACAAACTCCCACAGGAGGGTTTGCTACTCCAACTGCACCAACTGGATTACATCCAGCTAGAATGCTGTAATAACTTAAAGTATGTCCTAGTAGTGGTCTGTACCTTCAGTAAATGGATAGAGGCATAGCCTATGAAAGATAATACTGCTTTTACTACAGCTAATGTGCTTGTAACGGAATTCTTCCCTCAATATGGTGTTTGCCGATTTTTGTGGAGTGACAATGGACCACATTTTATTGGGCAAGTTGTTGAGTATGTTCTGAAAGGGATTGGGAATCTAGCAGAAGTTTCATGCTGCTTTTCATCCACAATCAGCAGGACTAGTGGAGCGATACAATACTACACTTAAACTGAAGTTATTGAAGATTCAGGCATCTACGTCTTTGAAGTGGCCTGATGAACTTCCTTTAGTGTTGCTTTCCATTAGATCAGTACCACATACATAATCTGGCCTCACACCATATGCGATAGTGTTTAGAAGGCCCATGAATATTTGGGGGACTCCTAAGCTATGCCCTATAGATGATGTACCTTGTGTTTTGATGAGTGACTATTTGTCCCAGTTAACTGACAGCTTGCTTTCTGTTCATCAACAGGTTCAAGAAGCTCTTCCTGATAGATCCCAGGGTGATGGCCATGACCTGCGACCTGGTGATCAGGTCATGGTGAAGGTCTTCCAGAGGTTGAATAGCCTGGAGACGAGGTGGCATGGCCCGGAAACGGTCCTCCTTGCAACTAGAACTGCAGTCCGAGTCACCAACAAAAAGGCCTGGGTGCATAGTACCCACTGCAAGAAAGTGCTGTCAACCCTAGTGGAGCCCGCTACCCTGTCGACCATCAAGACCTCTTGGATACTAAGAAAGGCCAAACTATATCACCTGAAGGACCTGAGGAAGTCTTCTCAGACCACACGATCCCTGGTACATCTCAATATCAGCTGCGCCCCAGGAGAGAAGCTGCATTATTGAAAAAGACTGGTTGAGCAACCATCCTGGGTTAGTGAAAATGCTGAAGTGGCAAGGAGGGGATCGTTTTATATTGTGACACCCATCATGACCCTCAGTGAAGAAAGCAACAGCTGCCCAGGACTTTAGAGCTGCATCTATTTCATTTTGCTTCAACATCGAGACAAACATACCTATGGAGAAGATCCCGACCATTGCAAGAATCTGTGATAAGAAAACTATGTTCATTGGTGGGTTTACCTTTTTCATGATAATTGCAGCAGTAATAGCCTGGGTTGTAGAGGAAGTGGCTCCTGTTCGACAAACGCTGAATGCCACTACTCCAGCCCCCATTGAGCACCATTATTTCTCCCTTCCCTATCATGAGCAGCAGCATAGAATGTCCTACCTCAACAATACGTTCATCCAGGTGTTACACCACACCCAAATTGCTACAAATATGACCAACTGTTGGGTGTGTGGAATGATGCCAGCTCCTCAAAAGAAGGGAGGAACACCTTTCATTCCTCTCCCATTCTCTCACAATGGTTCTTGTCGAGCCTGGGTTTCACTCTTATGGGCTTTTGAGGCAGCTAATATTACCGATGCTGGTGTAGGGAGATTCAATTATTACCTTAATAAAATGTGCTATCCTGATGGGGAAGGAGATCCACAGGCTAAAGGGACTATATGGGAGTTGGAGGAATACCGACAAGGAAACTCTTCTATGCGGTATATTTTCCCAAACACTCCAACATCTAAGGGTAATGGACCTCCTGTTATAGCCTGCACTAGAGCCCGAGCAAATTTATGTGTGAGCAGTATTGGGAGAATTCCTGTGGAGAAAAGCTCTGGTTCTGAGCATCACAGGGGTTAATAACAGTAGCTTCATCTCCTCGCATAATACATACTTTATCTGTGGAAATAAGGGATACTACGATCTGCCCATTGGATGGCCTGAAATTTGCTATGTGTTCTTTCTGTTGCCACCTGTGTTTTTGGCTCCAGCATCATATCATAAGGACTACCAGATATTTAATGACATTTCCATGAACAGATACAAAAGAACAACAAATAATGATGAGGTGGATCAAACTGACACTGCACTGCACAAACATGTTGACTTTAATTTGGGTTTGTTCTTCTTTGTTTGTGCCGCTTTAAACAGCAGGAAAACCAGACTTTTAACACGTGTCATAAAAGCTGTAACTAATCAGAAAGCTATGGCCATTGGGAAAATTACAGAAAAACTGCAAATAGCAAGAATGGTGGCGCTCCAAAATCGAATGGTTCTTGATGTTGTCTTGGCTGAACGAGGTGGGGCATGTCGCATCATCAGGAGCAGATGCTGTGTCTACATCCCTGACCATGTCCCATCTGTTTTTAGTGCAATTTCCAAGCTACATAAAATTGCTGCTGAGATCCACCCGGACACTGGAACATGGACTTTATCCAGCTTGCTATGGTCATTGTTTGTAACTTGGTGCTGGAATGCCCTAAATAGTGTTGTGTATAATCTGTACAGTTCAATTATTATGTCGCTTATGTTTGCAATGTGATCCAATGCTTTGCTCTCTTTGTATTGCTGCCTGTATACCCACCAAACACAATATCAAGCCTGTAAATACTCAATATGTATTGGTTCAGGACGTCAATAATTTGATGCTTGTTGATGTACAAGATATATACCCTACTCCCTATAACATATAAGGGTCTTCAGCTAATGCTAAAAGGGCTGTCTGTAGAAAATTGGCAGTGGCCGACGTTAGCATGAGCTGAAGCCATTTTGTTCACAGCAGTCATTTTAGTTAGCCATGTGCTCGCCATGTGCTTTTCCGTCTTCACTGTTGTCTGCCCTTGTATTCTGTTAGAGTCAGCACTGAGTTAGAGCGTTGAGCATGCTTGAAACAATGTGTAGTCTCTAGTATACACCTGTTATAATTGTAACTGTCAGACTACTTTAGTTAATGTCAGCAGTGTTATAGCTCCTCCCATCTTTTTGACCAAGCAATTCTATCTTGACCATATATGTACATGTAACTATTCTTGTGAACACGTGTACCACCTCCTTTTGAGCTTCCATGCTTACACTGCAGTATATAGGCGCCACTGTTTTTGTATTCCGTGTGCTGCCTCTTACATTGCCTGAGGGTTGTGTATAAATGTAGTCCCCCTCATGAGGTTTAATATGAACTTTGTTTACTATTGCAGGTTTCGTGCCATATTCTATGTGTCAGTCTGAAGGACTAGTGCGATAAGAGCTGATGGCACTGTTTTGAAATGGTTCACCGCATTTTTGCATAAACGATCCCAACTAATAAAAAATCAACAACTTGATGTCTAACATTTCAGTCATCACCCGAGAAATCCCACAAGGCTCCGTCCTCTCTCTCACACTCGTCAACATTTAAATGGAATCCCTCACTACTATTCTAAAGCAAGGAATATCTCCTATCACCTCTATGCCAACGACACCCAGCTCTACCTAGAAATAACCTCTCATCGACTTAACTTCACACTCTTAAAAGTACAAAACTGGCTATCACACAACCAAGCCAACCAAAAAAAAACGGAAAATCTTCTCTTCTCTAATCACGACCACCCTCCAAAGACACAAAATGGATAAAGAACCTTGGGGCATATTACCAAGCAATAGCGATAATTATCGCTATTGCTTGGTTAGAGACAAAAATTTACCGCTGAGCTGCGGCGATTTTTACCGCAAATAAACCTTGGTATTACCAAGGTTCATCGCAAATGCGATAAAAATCGCCGCAATGCATGAATATCGCTAAAAAGTCCGCGATATTCATGCATTACTAAACTAATGCTCTTAGCCATGTTATCCACCTACCATTGGATAACATGGCTAGGAACTGCTCAGGGCTTAGCGCGAATATCTCCAAAAGTTGGTAATAGGAGATGGCGATGTTAGCGACTGTTTTCAGTCACTAACATCTTGGCACGCCCACTTTGCATGTCATTAGTGATAAATATCACTGAAATGCAAAGTGGGGCCCAAGATGGTCGCTATCTCCTACTAGCTGTCGCTAACTGGTGTTAGCGACAGCTAGGTAATAGGGAGATAATTTTATCTCCGCTTTCTTGGCTTTTAAAGCCAAAAAAGTGGAGATAAACACCCTTGATAATATGCCCCCTAGGCTCCCTGAACTGTAAGCTTACTCTAGCTGACTCAGCCAAATTGTTGGTGGTTCTCTCTGGATTGAAGACTAAATATGAGCTCTCACATAAGGTCCACTGCAAAGCGTGTTTTTACAGTTTATTACTCCTCATCAAAATCAAGCCTTTCCTATCTCCAAATGACCTAAAAACTGCAACACAAGCACTAGTTCTGTCCTGATGAGACTATGGAAATGCCACATTCACTAGAACAGCTAAAGCACACATAGCCCCCATGAGAGCCACCCTAAATGCAGCAGCAAGTCATGGGAGCTAAGAAACACAATCACATCACCCCCACACTGCAAAACCTTTATTGGCTACGAATCTAAGCATGCTGCTGCTTCAAAACATCCTGTCTTACTCATAAAGCCCTACATACTGGTAAACTCGATTACCTTGCAGCAGAACTCACTAGAGCAGGACAATAGGGAAACCTAAGAAGCTCCAACATGCTTCTTCTCATCCTCCCCAAAAGACATAAACAAAATGCCCTTTCTCACTCTTTCTCGAGCAATGCTCTTAAAATTCTCTCCCAATAATTATCAGAAGTAACCCCTCCTTCACGAGTTTCAAGAGACAACTAAAAGAATTTCTCCACAACCAGCATCTCTATTCCTCTGGAAAATAGCTGCTCATTCCCACGTTGGAATCTCCACCTAGTTACATTTACCCCTCCAGCAAAGTTTACTCAACGATCTGATGCTCATCTGAGCAATCGAAATTCTTCATTCTGTGAACGACTATCCCACAAAACTGTACTTGTACTGCCTGAAATTGACTGATAACTATCTAAAATCTGTGTTATTATTGTACTGTGACTGTTTCTGGTATCTGTTGTTTATGTTGCTGTAAAGAGCTCTGATTCTGCTTGGGTCGTGTCAGCGCTATATAAAGCTCATAAAATAAAAATAATGTTGTTGTCATTTTGATGGCACTGAGATTATCTCAAAAGAATATCAATATTATCAGCTGCACAATACTTCAGAGCACCTCTCTATTGATACCCAAGACTGAACATCCCGAAAAACTATTTTTAGGAATTTGGTGCACTCCTGTGACATCATGACTGGCACTTGTGCATGAGCAATTTGTCTGCCATTATTCAAAGTCTATTATTCAAAACCGTATATATGAATGGCATTTCGGCGGACAAAATGTAAAAGCCATGAGGACTAATTTTTATGTTCATTTCAAAACATGAACAGAAAACGGTGAAACATCAAGCATGTTATGTGAAGAATGTTTAGCTGGAAATTTCTCAAAAAGGACATATATTTGTTGAAGAGCATTTAGAACCATTTAACAATGGAAGTTGTTGGGAATAATCTGGGCACTCCCTTGACAAATCTCTTGTTTGCTCTGGGCAATAATCGGTACATGAGTGATGTCGAAAGAACGAAACAAATGATACATTTGTATGATGATTCTTCTGGAAAATAATTTGTAAGGGCAAGATACAAAACATGGCTGAGTCTCTTTGACATGAGTCGGCACAATGTTTTTTTACACGGAAGTGTACAATGTAATCAAAATCACAATACACTGCTAGATAGGCAAGTGGATAGTGGGTTTTGTATTTCTGAATATGTAGGAGTCTCTATGTGTGTTTGTGTGTGATCGCGCGTTTGTGCTTGCATATTAAAAAAATAAAAAAAGTGAATTTCGATTTTCAATTTAGTACACATGCGTCCTTTGTTAGCAGGTGGTATGCCTTTCTGTTCATAGCTTGTAATTTTGATTTGTTTTAACGTCTGAAGATGCCTTTGAGGAGTTTTTAATTAAAACATATTTTTACATACAATGACTTAACTCAAACAAATTGAGATAGTAATCGGCCTCAGGAGACGAGAAAGCGCCAGGGGGTAGCAAAAGGCATCATTTTTGCTTTTATGAAGAATGTTTCTTTGGGGTTGAATGTGTTTCCCTTAAATAAATCAGATGTAAGCGTGTTAGCTCCAGGGCCTGCACGGTGCAATTCACAGAAGAATATCTGCCTGAGCAATAAGCTTTAAGAATAACAATGACTTTCTTTTGTTTAGATTATATGTTAACTTCCTAAATCGACTGTAAGTTGTTTAGTAGCCAACAGTTATTACGTATAAGCACGTCTGCTATAAAAGCAGCAATTATCCTGCTATTGATATTCGTTATTCGCATATTTAAATTACTATGAACTTGGGGCCAGATGTATCAAATGGTTTTACCCATTTTGTGTCTATGGGAAAAAGTGTTCATACATCTGGCCCTTGGTATTTTTGTGGCCAACATCTTTTGAGAGACAGGTGTGCATACTTATCCCAAGCAACATCTTTGTGGCTGGTGAACCATAACTTCTCACACCAATATCTTCCAGTGCACATTTTTAGTGAGAGGAGGTAATTGACGAAGAAAAAATATCGCAAGACCTACCAATGATGATGTTCGGGCTAATGTGAACTGAATGGCAAAATGAATGAAACGACGATGCCTTCTGTTGTAGCCCCCCCATGTGGGATAATCCACGTTAGACTTCAAACAAATAATTAATAACTTACGTTAGTAAAGTGATCGATCCAGAACCAATGCAGGATGCGTCACAACAACGACATTTGTGTACAATTCATCAATAGTTACTAATGGTAATGTAATGCCAACACGTTGGCAACCTGCAGATTTAAATGTATGACACATAATATGCAACAGAGGTCAACCCACTTGAAAACAAGGAGCCCCATACCTCCCATGGCTCCTTCGAGGTACAAGTCATTTCCTGGCATTATGGGCAAGTGTGACAACATACCATCGCTAGGCATTAGGACCCAGGGTCCACAAGGGCCGGCTCCGCCCACCCTCCCGAGGGCCATTCCCGAACCTATGGCCAGAGGTGAGGTCATCAGGAAAGGCATTGGTCTTTCTGGAAAGACCGCAAATTGCTGCAGTGTGACGTCACTTCCGCACCCCTCACCGCCTGTGAGGTTCAGGCCTATTTAGGACGCAGCGGCCCCAGGCCTTGGCCCTTTTTACGTGCACAGTGGCGGGAGAGGCGAGAAGTTTGTCCCACCCACCCGTCCCAAAAATGAACATGGTTTGGCGGTAGGATGAACACCAAGAGCGCTGTACAACAGCAAGGGCAGTCCATGGGGCAGCACTGAGGGGGGAGACAGTGAGCTGAACCCCGGTGACAATGTTTACACCGGCAGGGGGCAGGGGCACACAGCTAGATTATCTAGGGCATGGGGCTGCTGCCTCTGGTTACACCCTACGAGCCCCATAGATGGCCTGGTTTTGGATGGGTGGGCCCCTTAGGGTTGCATACAAGGATCAAGTGGGTGGGGAGCACCGCTCAAGGAAACAGGTGGGTTACACCTGTGTGGTTCTCCATGGGCGCAGACTGCGTGTCCCTTAGTGCTGGAGTAAAGAATCCAACATGATGTGTTTAGCTGCCTAATCATCTTCTTGTAAATATGAATGCATTTCGATTAAGATGTTGGTGTTTAAAAATTATTATTTTTTTTAAATTGTTTGTTCATGATTATAATGGTATCTGTTTCAACATTTTTATAGTCAAAAGAATTTAATGTCATATTTTGGATAACAAATGTATATTTAATAGTAGAGGGTGGTGTGCAGGTGGGGAAGAGGGCGAGCACCTACATTTAAGGAATTTAAGGACCTCCTCTTTTGGCAGGAACAGACACTAACATATGCGGAACAACTATTTGCATCCTCTAGACCTAGGGACATTTGGGATCCACTGCACACATATCTGCATACAAACTCAGGGGTGCTGGAGGAGCAGACTGCCCCCCCCAACTTGAAAGAATTGAGAACCCCTAGTTGAAATTCAGAAGAGATACCAGCGTAATGGGAACCCACCCCGAAACTACAGAAGCTGCCAGGGCCCCGGAACATGGCAATCAGTCAAGAGGCATTAGATACAAGATTCCTGAAAATGTGCAATTGCTAACTTGTGTGGGAGCGCCATGTTACTTTGAAATTTGTAGGGGTGCACCAAAATCCTGAGTATTCAGCACCCACAGGTTTAGAGGGTCTACTAATGTAGTCTAGACTTATAATGTTAGGCTGAGAATCAGCACGATATGTAGTGATATGGTTATTAATTAAAGACTAATGTAGTGTTCTAATCGAAATATTGTGTTGCCTAATGTAGAAGTATAATCATATGTGGAATGTCGTATTACTAATGAAATGCTTTTGAAATGTATACATGCTTATTAAGGAGTGATTTAATATAGGCTTCTAATATGAAAGGTAGTGATTACATTGAAAGCAGGATTAATGCTCCATAGGGGTGAAATGTAATGTCATGTTGTATTAGAAAGTCTTTAAACGTGCAAAGGCCTGGAACATGTTAAAGCCAGTAGAGGCCTAACTGTATTTTCTTTTGTTAGTTTTAGTCGAGAAGGAAAGATTTTCTCTCTTCAGAGAAGAAGCTGTCCTCAGCAAAATGTTGAATTGTAACTTCGAATGTTTGCAGAGATGTTCCCATGTATTTCAGCTTGCAGGTGCAAGGCCACAAGGCTCGTTAGGTAGAAGGGTCCATTGTTTAGGAGTTAGTATAGTAGGGGTGAATAAAGAAAAGTTGCCAAAGAATTTGGGAGTGCAACATTTAGCGACGAAGGTGCCTGGGACCCAAGGACACACCAACAGTCGCTGGATGGAAAGGTGCCATACTGGAAAAATCCAAAGATCTTCACCTGCCAGATGGGTGTACCTCTGGGCGTATCAACTGTTTTGGGATTTTGTATTAGGGCCAGCTCCCGAGGGTGGAGAGGAGATCTTAGTCAGGGAACGGTAAGAGCAGGATGTAGAAAGCTGGACAGAGAGAGTCTTCGGGATCTTAGGGCAGAGTGGGGTGTAAGAAGGAGCATCTTAGAACAAGCTCGATAGTTAGACTATTTGCCTGAAGAAGGTGAATGTACTTCTTGAAAGTCTTCACCGCTAATACCTTTACTCTTGTCTGATGAAATGTTATGTAGGGATGTCATCTTAGAATAGTGTAGGAACAGACTAATCACTTTCCTTTTCCTTTTTGTAAATGCAGTCCAAACTTCAAGCTGGGACTGTTCTTGGTTGCCTAATGATACTCGAATTGACTTTGCTTTTTATTCTGAGTCGTCTGAGAATCTTGTGTAGAATTATGTTTGTATTAGTGCCAGTTTATTTTCTGAACCTCTTGCTGGGATGTTTGTATGTCCAACTATTTTTGGCTTTGTAATAAATCTTTGAAACTTCAATTCATAGTCAGTGGTCCCTTGAGTTTAACTTGGATTTGATGGTGAAGTTGTTCAAAGCTGTTGTAAATCTTCCCTTCAGTCTTCTAGAACAGGGAAAAACGTCCAGTTGACCTGGTTTGGGATTCTAGAGATGAGTAAGAAAATCTAGATGAAAATCCCAGCTTCCCCACTTGTCATCTAGGATACGGTATTATGATTGTGTAAATGCGTAGGATATAAATTGCTGCAATGTACCTTTCACTCTGTAACTGAGAATGGGATATTACTGATGTACTGACAGTTTACTGTATGATGTTTGAAAAAGTCAATGAAATACATAATAAAAAAAAAATGTTAATTAAACATGGCCTGTTTTCCTCCCATGGCAAAAGTATATCTGTATTGTCATCGACTCGAGGGGTCATGCACGAAATGGGGACCTCTGGGTTCTAAAGCTTTTTGGGCCATATGTAGGTGGCCAAATACCGCTCTATAAAGCCGAAATTCTGTAAATTTCGGCTTTACCGCCCGGTATTTAGCCCTGTGCGATGTATGTATTACTGAATGCCCTCGGTAATAACGAATCGGTAAATCGTTACCGATTCCTTATTTACCGATCGGTGAACACAGAAACAAACATTACCGAATCGGTAAATAACGAATCGGTAATAATTCCGAAATGCGATGTAGCAAAATTCGGTAATACCGAATTTGACCAAAATCGGTATTAACGAATCGGTATTTACCACTGATCCTGAAAAGGTGGTAATCAGGTGCAGTTCATAAAAACAGCCCCAAAATGCAACAGTGTGAACACAATGGCGGGCCTCTACCTCGTAGCAAGGCGGCTACATTTGAGAGCAGCAGGAGTGAGGATTTGGAGACGAGAAGAGCGTGTGTACAGACTGCGTGTCATATTGTTCCAATTTACTGAACCAGAAATCCATGAGAGGTACAGGCTGCACCCACACACCATCCTTGACCTCATACGGGACCTGAAACCATATTTTGAGCATCAGACACCAAGGCCGTACGCATTACCCACCTATGTACAGGTGCCCTGTTGCCTGCACCTCCTGGGCTCGGGAAGTTACCAGGGTGTGATAGCCGCAGTGGGTGGTGCATCACAGAGCTGCCTATCCAGAGTTTTCAACACCTTCCTGGACGCCATGATGGACTGAATGCATCATTACATAACCGTCCCCAGTACACAGGCGGAGCTGCAGAAGACCAAGCTGGATTTCTACCAAATGGCACAGTTCCCTCACGTAATAGGCTGTGCTGATGGGACCCGCAGACCAATCTGTCCACCTGCAGCAACAGAATACATTTACCGCAAAGGCAAATCCACTCACTCCATAAATGTGCAGGTGATATGTGATGCAAAGTTCATCATAACTGACATTGTGGCAAAATTCCCAGGGAGTACCCACGACTCGTACATATTTAGGAACAGTGGTATCCATACACGTCTGGCGAATTTGGAGAAGGATACCTTCTAGGTAAATCAATATGACACACCCTGATGTATACCTTGGCTCAACCTATTGGTGACATACAATAATGGCACTTTCTTTTGCATTTAGGTGACAGCGCATATGTAAATGTAAATGTGTTTCGATTTATATAGCGCAACACTTTAACCCAGGGGTCTTAAGGCGCTTGCTTAGGGAACCCGTCCTGGTATTCCCCTGTGAGATACCCCGGCCGGGTATCCACAAGGAGAAAGCCAGGCATCCCGCCGCGAGGGGCCGTAGTGGAGATTAAGCAAGCTATTGCCCAGAGTCGCAGAGTGTGACCCCGTGAGTCGAGTAGGCACCGGAGCGAGAATTGTCGACTCCGTGGAATTTTGAGCCCGAGACCCGTCGAGGCAGGGAATCGAACCCTGGTCCACGGCCGATCTCAGCTTCCGGGTCTGCCGCCTCTAACCACTGAGCCACGCTTCTCCAATATGCCCTCCGGTCTTACCTACTCACACCATATCACAACCCATCCACACCAAGGGAGAGGAGATACAATGTGGCACATAAGAGCACACGCAACTTGGTGGAGCGCACCTTTGGACTGTTTAAAAGCAGATTCTGTTGCCTCCACAAAAGTGGAGGTGCACGTCAGTACAGCCCCATCAAATGTTGCAAAATAATTGCTACATGTGCAATGCTACATAATCTAGCCAGAAAAAAACGAACAGCAGTGGAACTAACTGACTCTGAGGACGAGGGCGAGGACAATCCCCAGCCAGAGCCCTGCACAGCTGGTATTGCAGTAGAACAGGATGGGAGACACAGACGGGCTGCGATAACATGCAACTATTTCTGAGTGAGTAACGAGACAGAGCCAGTTACTGTATTTGTGTAATGGTGTTTAATCAGCACACCACCAGGATCTAAGCCAGTGTCCATACAGACATGGGTAACATCACCCATTAAATGAGTCCCAAATAGCAGTATGATCTATTTTTTGCGCCCACGCGCTGCATGTCCACATTCAATGGCCACACTGTCTGTGCTGCCGCTATGTTCATGCACAGCGCTGTGGCGTTCGCTGCACCTCCTGCCCTCGGTGGGAGAGGATGTAATGCTACCACGTCTGGTAGCCTCCTCACTATCCCCCCCGCTTCCATGGTGGCCGCCTTCACATTCTGCAGCACTTCCAGTGCAAAGGTCATTGACACCATGCCCCTGGCCACGTCCCTGCTACAATGTGCCATCTACTCCTGCATGGCGATGAAACTTCTGCATATTAGGAAGGTAGCAGTGGCCAGCGGGTTCACTGCCTTGGTATAGGTCTGGAGTCTCTGCCTTTCCCTGCACCTACCAAGATGGTCCTGCTCCAACTGGCTGCAGAGCTTTTCCACAGAGGTCACAATGTCTCTCATGCCCTCAGATATGTTGTCGCCCATTGCAGTGATGCCCTTCTCAATTCTGTACATGTGTTTGTTGATGTGAGCCACCTCTCTATGCAATGATCGCATCTTTCTCCATTGCAGGCGCTGGACCTTAAGCATGTTGCCTTCCAGTCCAGCAAAAACACTTTCATCATGTTCTGAGCCTTGAGGACTGGCTGGCCTTGACTTGCGGCATCTTGATGATGTGTGGGCGCGCTCAGATGGAGTCCCTGCCCTCACCATGTTGCCCTCCTCATGGACTGGAGACTGTTGGCCCCTGTACCCTCCTCCTCCGACTCCTCCATCTGCTGGAGGGTGGCCACGGCATGCCTCCTGCCGGATTGTGATGCTGGTGGTGGTGATGATTGTGGCACTGGGGATTGAGTTTGAGGAGATGGCGGCGTTCTCTGGTGCTGTGATGATGTTGGGGAAGGGGAAGTTGTTAGTGGTGGTGGTGGTGCGGAGGTTGTGTGCCCTGCAGGCAAACTCTCTTCCTCCTGTTGCCTCCCCTCTGGCCTGGCTGCCTTTGGTCTGCTCCCCTCTGCAGCACTGCGAGATGACTCGCCTGTAATGACAGAATGTACATATACTCACTTCTCTGGCTGCATTTGCATTGCATTAAACATCATGCCTACAGATCACACTGCCTGTCCTCAGCTTGCTAATTTCTTTCACATGCTATTGGGTTTGCTAGGCTGACTGTCCTATACATCTGTTCCCTAGGACTACATCTCCCACAATGCATAGCAGGTAATGAGTAAGACATGTAGTGGAGTGGGAGCCCCTATGCCTCTAAGGGGATTGGGGTTGGGGAGGGGGTAGCACAGCATGCTGGGCATGCGTCTTACCTTGTTTCCTGGCAGCTCTGGAAGAGCTGTCTTTATCTCCCACACCACTCACACTCTCCGGCTGGAGGGTGGACTCTACCATCAGTTCCAGTGAGGTTGGTGCAGGTGCTGTGTTCTTCCCTCCACCAGTTTTGCCGGCCTGCCTCTGCCTCTCAGCCATCCTTGCCTTCGCCGTCTTCCTGAGGTCGTACCACCTTTTTTTGATTTCCTCTATGGAACGCTGGGTGACCCCAATTCCATTAATTTTACTCTGGATCCCAGTCCAGATCTGTCTCTTCTGAGACTCAGGCACATGGAGGGACTGCTTTCCAAAAATCTTGTCATGGTCCTGGCTCACATCTTGTATAAGTACCTCAACTCCTTCTCGCTGAACTTCAGCTTCCTGTTTCTTTCAGATCCCTCCTTCTCTCTCTCCTGGCTTGCCATTTCCAAGGTTTTTTGGGGGGGGTTTGTGGATGTGTGGCTCTGTTGCTCCTGGATCCTCAACTCATCTGCCTGCCTCACAGTCAGCTCCAGGTTCAGTGCAACTGTCTGGGTGTTGCCACTTCCTGTTTGGGAGGTAATTGGGAGGCACAGGATTGGCTGATTCATCAAAAAACGATTTTTTGAATTACTGAATCGGTATTTACCGATTCGGTAATGGATTCGGTAATACCGATTAGGTATTGGTGTTTCTTTTTTTTTTTTTTACCGATTGCTTCCGAATTGGTATTTTTTTACTGATTCTGTATTTTTTTCCGATTCAGTATTTTTTACCGATTTTTACGGAATCGGTAGATTTTACCGATTGTTTACGTACATCGGATATACCGATTTCTTAATACCGAATCGGTAAAATTCAGTATTAAGGAATCAGTATTTCAAGATTACCTACATATGGCCCTAAATGTTCTATTTTTTACTGTAACATCCAGTTACGTAGAATTAACTCAATACTCCTACAACAGACACAATTACCACACTTTCTCCTTTTGAGAAAGCACTGAAAAAGCCCCAAGCATGAGTAAAAGAAGAGTTTCCTTGCAATTACATACCTGTCACGATTGTGGTTGTTGGCCTCTCATTTATATTCCCACAAGGGCTTGTTCTATTGATGTTGTTGATGTTACGATTGTAAGCCCACAGCCTCTGCCTTTTCCTCTTTCTCCTTAGCTGTGACGTTTTCCTCCTCTGTTTCCATCTTCTCTTCCTTTTGGTCGTCTTCCTCTGCCACTCAGTTATATGATCTTCCACTCCTTTTCAGGTGGGGGTATTCTTCTACAAAGGTTTTCCTACACTTCTGGAGTTAGTACTCTCTCCCCTTTTGCTGATATGTGAGATTCAACCTCAATTTCTGATTCATTGTTTAGGGCTAGTGGATCACAACTACTGTTTCATTAGCTGCTATTTTCTTTTGGAGGGTGTCATACTTTCCATTAAATGTTAGTATTCTGCCTTATTCCTAGGCTTGACAGTCACAATTATGTTTTCTTAGTTTTATTTCTCCTGCAAATGTTAGAAGCTTTTTCAATTTTTTTGTCATGAGGGTTTTGAGTACTTCCTTTTCAGTTTTCAAATCAAGCCAATCTTTAATTTCCTCAATGTTTTGAGGGCTTTATTCCGATCATACCATGCATATTTTACAAGGATCTCTAACATGGTACGTGAACGTTTGGCCAAATTCTCTGCCCACTCCAACGGGTCTGGGTCTGCTGATTCATAGCATGGGAGATGCGCGGTGCTCTTGGAACATTTAGAAATATCTTGTTTCGATATTTTCTCAAGCCTTTTAAGCTTAATATTCAGTCCAGTCATACTTTTGGTTTTGATATTATGTCCATTGAGCGGTGTGTTGCAAACAAATAGGATATTTGCTTCTTTTACTCTCTGTGCTACACGATTGTCTGCCACACCCTCCTGTAATTTACTTACGTAATGTAAGGTGCTGCACTGATGGCAATTCACTTGTTGCATTAGTCAGGTTCCTCCGCCTAAATGAAGTAGTTATGAATCTGATGCCCATTACAGATAAGGAATGTCCAAATATGGCTACCTCTCGTGTTGGGAAATGCAGAGATGCTGAGGACCAGGACGGAAGTGCCGAATTGAAAGCCCTCAGCAAAATATGTCAATTTTATTATCACTTCAAATTTAATTTAAACTCAAAATAGTTTATATTCTCATACCATTTAATTTCCCAGCCAAATCTATGCACTCAAGCTCACGGTTATTTATACAAATGAGTTCTGACCTTTTTACTTTCAGTATTACCCAAAAAAGCCTTTCAACTTCAGAGTCTCTTCTTTTCAAATGCAGAAAGATATATTTTATAAAGTTCCATCACAAATTAGAGACATTTTCTATTTCCATGCACACATAGTTGATTCCGGCTACAAGAAAAGTGTTTCAGTACAATTTATTAGGGCCATATCCAGGCACATCTCCAATATGTGACAAAAGTCTATATAAAATGGAGCCAATAAGCTGTTCCTTAACAACACTGAAGACAGACTTGGCATGCATGGTGTGGTTTCCCAGTCGTTTTGCCTCTACATCCTGTATTTTGTATGCTATGCTGGATTTCGTTTTTGCTGGTTTAGATGCTTTGGGCACTTTGCCCCTGCTGATCAGTGTCAGAGTGCAAGTGCTCCCTGTATTAAATTGTTATTGTGGTTGGTTATCCATGATTGGCATATTTGTATTACCAAGAAGTCACTAGTAAAGTGCACTGAGAGTGCCAGGGCTGGTGATTCAAATGCTACTAGTGGGCCTGCAGCACTGATTGTGCCACCCACAAGAGTAGCCCTAAAATGGTGTCTCAGGCCTGCCACCGCAGTGCCTGTGTGCAGTCTGTGAACTGCCATGTCCTCCTGGTCAGAGTCCCCACTGACCAGGCCTAACCCTTCCCTTTCTGTGCACATTATTCACCCCATGGAAGGCCCAAGGTACCCCCTTGGGCAGGGTGCAGTGTATGTGAAAGGTAGAGCATGTACTAGTGCAGGTGACATGCACTGGTAGTCAATGACAGCCATTTTCGTGTTTCACCATTGTAAGGCTATCATGGGGAATGCTGGCTACGGTGGTTACCTCCATATCTTCCCATAGGAGCAAGATAGGACATACATTTCTAGTATCCCTGAACTCAGAATTTAATAACACTTCTTTTAGGAATGGTTGTTTTTAAATCCTGTGTTTGAGATGAGCACTTTTAGAAAGTGGCTGTTCTCTTGTCTGACCTTTCTGTGTGTCTTGGCCTGTTTGTGAATTGACTGTCTGGTTTGTGAGTGACAGGGGCTGGGTGGCTCCCAGAGGCTGAGTGGGCCGTCCCTGGGCTGAATAGCTCCATCTGAATCTAGAGTGGTGGGAGGGGGTAGCATTTGGGCCTGAATAGGGATTTGCCTGCCTTCCACAATGTTGGCTCCACCTCCTGCTGGGCGGCTAACGACCCTGCCCCTCACTCTGAAAGGAAAGGAGAGGCCAGGAAAACAAAGTGCTCAAGGAACACCCAGAACTGTTTCATACCGGGCTCAGAGTCCTCCTGCACAAAGGGAGCAAAGACTTTTAGGGGTATAAGTACAGGACCCCAGACTACAGAAAATTAGATCATCCTAGAATCAAGAAGGAACCTCTGCCAAGGAGAAAGCTGGAAGACTGAAGAAGGAAGACTGTCCTGCTGTTGCTTTGCTGGACTGACCTGAAGTTGCTTTGCTGCCAAGGAGAGGGGAAAGACTTTATTGTTGATTTGTCCCCTTGCTTGAAGAGATCTCCAAGGGCTTGTTGTGAGCTGACCTCCTGTTAAGAAGTCCCAGGAACAAAAGGACTTCCCCCTCCCAGCTTTCCCTGAACTCTACTGCAATTTTTCACGCATCGCTCGCTTGCGGAGCGCATCCCGGTCAATGCGAGGAAACTCCCGCTGCTGCAAAGATCAAGATCGTCGCAGCGCCTAACACCGCTGCAGAAAACCGACGCATCCTTCGCTAGTGGAACGCATCGCTCCGGTATGGTAAAAGTACCATCGCTGCGAGTATAGTCGCTGAGCCTGTCATCGCTGGGTGAGATCGCCACACCGCTTGCTTGCAGACCGCATCACGTTGCTATAAGTATCATTGCAGAGGAATTGCATCGAAGGGCCGCGAGAGGAGAAGATCGACGCTGCGCCATGCATCGCCGCCGCACCTGAGATTGTCGCCGTCCTGCAGATCGTCGCATCGTGCCTTTGCGAGACGCTCCCTATGATACCTACGCACCAGAATACATACAAGGTATCGCCTCCCTGCCCATACTGAATTCATTGCATCAAGCCTGCTGCGTCCAGCGGGGCTGTCGCATCGCCTCCCCAGGTTCTCAGGAGTGACGCATCGCTTGTTTTCCACCGCACCAGCTTTTGTTTTGGAACTTTGTCGCATCTAAAGGTACTGTTGGCTAAACGTGACACAACTGTGAACTATTCTAACACAACTGTGGATTATTTTGACACACCCCTTAAGAACTCTTTAAAAACCATATCTTGAACTGTGTATGTTGGATTTTTGTCGTCTTGGTGTAGTTTAGTTTAGATTAAATACTTCTATATTTCTAAACTGTTGTGGAGTTCATTTGTGATGTTTTCACTGTGTTACTGTGAGTGTTGGTACAAATACTCTGCACATAGCCATAGTTAAGTCTGACTGCTCGTGCCAAGCTACCAAGGGGGTGAGCAGGGGCTATCTAAAGAGTGGTTCCTCCTTACCCTGACTAGAAGCAAGGGTCCCTATTTGGACAGTGGTACCTACCTTTGCCAACTAGAGACCCCCAGTTCAAACAATGATATATTCGTCGAATGGCAAAATTATAGGTAGAAGCTAAACCTGTCATTTATTTTTTACAAGAATTGCAGCTTTCCTTTCTATTCATCATAACCCTCAGATATTTATAAGTTCTTATGTTCTCCAATTCACTTGGGCCTTTCACCACATGTAGACAGCCTGCAATTTCATGCTGGTCCCGCCAGAGTAGTATTTTTGTAAAGAGTTATTTTCATGGCCGAACAGGTCGATGAAGATTCTGGTTAAAGACAAAATTCACCTCTTTCTAGAGAGTTTTTTTACATTTTCCTAACATTTGCAAATGTCAGCACACTGTATAAATGTTTGATTTTCGAATATTGACAAGATACCTATAAAACTTTCATGTTCTTGTGAAACTTGGAACTTTCTGTTTTCTAAATCTTTGAGTCTGAGGCTTTCAAGTCACAAAGAGACCTATGGGATACTTAAATTTTTATTGTTTCACTGGTTTCTAGTTTTTAGGTCTCGCCTAGGCAGCGCATGCGCTGTCTCGTCAAGAGATGCTGTTTACATTATAGCGGGGGAAGCTCCGCTCACTTTCCGGCCATATTTTTGATTGGGTTCAATCATCAATTCTGCATTGTGATTGGTGTTTAGCTTGATAGTACTGCCTCCTGACAACTATGTCGTCATTCTTTTCCTTCCTAGACTATTAGCCCCTTTACTTCAAAAACATTTTTCTTTCCCCAGCCTCTCCCCTTTCCCTCCCATAGTCCATGAATTCTTGGACCACCACAACCTCCCACCCCCTCACATTCGTGCCTTAGTTCACGTCCGCAAGTCTTCTCGTAAATGCGAGTCCTCCTGCATTTTCAATGCGTGTTTGTTATTTGATTTGTGGGTGAATTTGCACTCTTTGTCTCGCATGCGCGCGATGCCTTACATCGGACACATGCGTGGCAAAACAGTAGCGTTTTCACTATTCACGCCACGGGGGAGGCAGAAATAGCACAAACAGCGAACGACTATTGCACTGAGTCATGACGCTGTCACAAGGTCTCATGAGTAATCATTGATTTCGACACACTACAGGGCCGGAGCGCATTATCAGATCGGTAACACATCATCGTGGCAAGTGGTTTGTTAAAAGGGTATTTATTCTACTGTGGAAAATTGGCAGTGGCCATTGTTAGCATGAGCTGAAGCCATTTTGTTCATGGCAGCAATTTTTAGCTAGCCATGTTCTTGCCACGTGCTTTTCCATCTTCACTGTTCATTGCTCATGTATTACGCTAGAGTCAGCACTGAGTTAAAGTTTTGCGCGTGCTCGAAACTATGTGTAGTCACTAGCATACACCTGTTTTACATGTAACTGCCAGATTACCAGCTAAAGTTAGTAGTCTTGTAGCTCCTCCCACTTTGCTGACCAAGTGATTTTATCTTGACCATATATGTGCATGTAACTATTCTTATGAACACTTGTACCGCTGTTAGAAACGGGACCCTGGCTGGCCAATACTCGCGTCGAGGTCAGTCAGGGATCGCCATTTCTAAAGTCAGGGCAAGGGAGTCACTAACCAAGGTAACCCCCGCTCACCCTCTAGGTAACGTTGCGCGAGCAGTCTAGGCTAAACTTGGAGGCGGTATGAGTTAAGTATTTGCGCATGCACCCCAGCAACAACACCCAAGGCCCACCACAAAGAAAGACTCCACACAAGGTTTTATATAAAAAAATAGCCTTTGTATTATAATAAACAAAACACATTAGATAACACACGCAAACTTTACAATGTGCCTGGGGCACGGGCAGAATTTACAAGGGGAATTATGTACAGGACAGGGCCACATGGACCACTGTCAGGGGTAGGCACTTGTCAGAAAATAATACTGGTAGGTACACACTTAGGACATAAACATTAGAATGATTAGCACCAAAATTGTAAATGTAACATACATCCAGTAATCACTGGAACAGGGTAAAGACCTACTACGCAACCCTAAAACACTGTAGGAAATCACGCAGGTAACTAGGACCTTATCATCAGGACCTAAGGAAGGAATACCAACACCTAAGCAATTCACTCTTAGCA
Source organism: Lissotriton vulgaris (assembly GCF_964263255.1). Taxonomy (NCBI): domain Eukaryota; kingdom Metazoa; phylum Chordata; class Amphibia; order Caudata; family Salamandridae; genus Lissotriton; species Lissotriton vulgaris. Next base: position 1,945,092,079 of record NC_141689.1, read on the forward strand.
AAGGGAAGGAAACCTAAACATAAAATGGGACATCAACAATCCTCTATGCAGGGCAGACCTAACAAAGGGGATAAACATAAAGTGGGACATCAACAATTGCACATGAGATATGAAAACACAGAGGTGCAGATTAAAACATATGCGCAAGAATCACATAGCAAGAAATCACAATGCGCGGGGTGCACGTAGCACAACACTCAAAATGTCCCTCAGGCCAACTGGCCTCGAAAGGGGCGGAATGCCCTGAGTCTCAGTGTCAGGGGGTCTGCGCAGGCAGTACAGAACACAAAGCCTAAACGTGGCAACTGTCCACTAAGTGCTGGACAGTAGTAACTCAGCTGGGCAAACGTTGGAGCCTGGAGGGCTCAAGAACAAGGTGGGGAGACACAGCGTGAGAGCCTCGGGGCTACAACCAACTAGCTGCCTGTGTCCCCCTAGAGCCTCTCAGGGCTCGCTGAACAAATGCACAAATAGCTTCAGCGCTCTCAGGATGATCAAAATGCCCCAGAGCCTCTCTCAGGGCTCTAAATACGATGTGGGCAATGAGCCTCGCTGGGCTCGGCAACAACTGGGGGCTCTGGAGCCTCTCGGGGCTTGAAAAGAACCAATGCGGGCGGAGCCTCTAGGGCTCAACAACAAATGTGGCACGCAGGAGCCTCTCGGGGCTCAACTAACAACGGGGGCTCAGAGCACAATGCCCGGAACATTGGAGTCCCTCACGGGGGACTCAGAACAGTCGTGAGCCTCTCCGCCTTGAAATACGCAACTTGCCCCCAGGAGCCTCGGGGCTCCAAACACAGAGAATGCGAGGACTCAGAACCACTGCCCAGGGTCGTTGGGGCGGCCCGCTGCCAACCGGGGCCGCCCGGGATAGGGATAATCACCAAGCACCCTGTCCCTCCCTCACCGGGGTCTCATGGCGGGCGGGGCTCCTCTCTCCTCACGGGGAGCTTCCCAGCAGCAGCGCGGGGCTCCTCTCTCCTCACGGGGAGCCTCGGCCAGACGCTGCAAGCTGCTTCCTGGTTCCGCTCTCCTCCCCTGATGATGCGGCGGGAGGCTCGACCGCCTGGGCCAATCCCAGCGCGGCCGGGCTATGACGCGGCAGGCTGCTTCCTCTCAGCCCGGTGCTGCGGCGGTGATCACAGGGCAATGCCGGGTTGGCGCCGGCTCGAAAATAAATAAAATAACACGGGGCAATGCCGGGTGGCACTGGCTTTAAATTAAAAGATAAAGCGAGGTGGCACTCGCTACTTCGAAAATCGGCAGATCGCTCCAATGCCGGGTGGGCACCGGCAATGTCGATAAAGCGCTCCCAAGCGCTCGGGGAGCAAGGCACCGCGCTCTCAAGCGCCAAGGGAAGCGTGCTCGGCGCTTCAAGGAAACAAAGCGCCTAGCGCTATAATTCAAAAGTCAGAGCGCCTCCAGGCACAGCAAAGCTCCAGCAGGGTCTGGAGGCAGGCAGAGGGGCAAGGCAGGGCCAGAGCCAGCACACTGGGTCTCCAGGCAGGGAGACAGCCAAGTGGCGGTCCTCTTGGCCCCAGCAGCAGCAGCAGCCCCCTCTGGCAAGATCCTGGAAGAAAACCAAAGACAGGACAAATTGTATGGGGACACAGCCCCTTCTTATACAGAAAAATCCCTTTGTCTCAGGGTGCAGGGTGTGGGAAAACCAGTCGCAGCTGGTTTTGAAGTACTCTGTTTATCTCAACCACCCTCTCTATTCATTGGCAGGGCTAGGGACATCAGTCGCACTACAGGGGGTGGAGCCAGCATTGTCTGGGGAAAGTCCAGGCCCATCAGGGACCAGGTGCACTCCTCCCAAGCCATCAAGCATGCTAATCTCACACTCACCACCGGGCAGACCCATCCAGCCTTCCTGGAGCCAGGCTCACCAGCCAACTCCAGCCAATCACACTGCAAACATATTTTACAGTAATATGCCAAGTTCTAGAAATGGCATTTCTACACATGACACACACATGCCACATACACCATTGCGAAGCATTCATTCTCACGAACTCGCCCATACCAAATTCGAGCATGCACTCCCCACGCATCAGGGACTACTAGGGACACAGACATTCCCCATGCATCCCTATGGGAGAGCAGGCCAGCTTAACTACATGCACGCACTTTACACTGGGACACAGAGAAAAAGTGCGCACAGACCAGAAAATCATCCACGCATATCACAGAGTAAAAGCAAAAAGATTAGGGGTGAACCTGCCTTATGGGCCAAGTCCAACAACCGCCTTCTGTTGAGTCTCCATGCTAATACTGCAGATATTTTGGTATAAAGGTGCCACGGTTCTTGCATTCCGTGTGCTGCCTCTTACATTACCCGAGGGATGTGTATAGATGTGGTTCCACCTCATCAGGTTTATTAAATACTATGTTTTATATTACAGCTTCTGTGGCAACTTCTTTCTTGACAGTCTATAGAACTAGTTCAAAAGAAGCACAAAACCCTTGCACCGGTGGGCTTACTAAGGTCCATCCCACACTGCTTGCTAGGAGCACTGCGTGAGAAGAGTGAGTGTGAAGCCGGCTCACACAATCCAGTGTATTAATTACATTATGGTACTTGTAATTCTGGAGTTAAGACGGTTGAAAGGAAACGGCAATAGAATGCAAGGGAGAACGCAGGACATAACTGCTCTTATAGGCACGGACATGTGGACACATCTACTGGCCTTTAGTGACTATCTGTGCATCCAACATACAACACGCACAAGGTGATCTAAAAGCTAGCAGCCCCAGATCAATCACAGAGCACACATGCTTGCAATCAGCATGCCCGGTCACATTATCACGGGGACAGCCGCTGGATTTTGCACCTGCTGTGCGCTCTTGGAGGCTGCAAAGTTTAGTGCTGCGCCTCCTCGTGGAACAGGTGACTTCTAAAGATTCCCTCTCGCAAGCATCTGCCTGGTGACTGTCTCCTAAGGCCCAAGCCCAGTCATGGCTCAGATATATGCAGCACCAGGCAGCTTAGACAAAAGATGGGCGCTCCTGAGTAACAGCACAGAAAAAACGGCTTCCTAACCAACTGCCCACTCGAGCACAAAGCACGAGGGCCTATGCTCTGCCATGGGGCGGGAGGAGGTGGGGGACAGGCAGATGTGTCCCACAGAATCGCTAAAATTCCCTCTTACTCCCATCAACAGGGAACAGCGCAGCCCTTGGTTTCTGGGAATGAAGACAATGGTAAATGGTGGAGTGCATTTCAGCCCAGCTGACGGCCCCTTGCAGAATACCAGAGGGACGGAACTCGGCGAATTAATCGCTCTCTGGAGCCTTACCTTGCCACTCAGACCAACAACCTGCTGCCCTCCCTTCCTCATCCTATTTACTTCAACACAGTGTGTGCCCGACCCCTCCGTCGCAAATTCAGCCTTGATCCACTCCTTGCTGTAGTTTGGAGGACAATAAAGGAGCGTAAGAAATTGTGCGCCCTCCAGCCATGGCACAACCCTGCAGTGCGTTTGCAGCTTGTGGCCTATTAGAAGCCTTCCTGTCAGGTGTAGGGTTGCCCCGGCCCCTTTCTGTCTGGCCCATGAATTCCCCAGACCTTTGATAAAGCCCAAGGTATGAGATACCCTGGCACGGAGCCACGCGTGTGAAACACAAATAGACCGAATACTGTGCATGCCCTGTCTGGAAAAAGGGCATGTGATCGGCTTTTGAACATCTGTATGAAAAGAGGTGGATGGCAGATAAAAGCGGTGCTTTGTGAGGCTCTGTGTTTGCTGTGTATTACCACTTGTTGGGCCCAATGCTTGCTGGACTTTCCTGGTTAATGAAGATACAGGGCCAGATCAAAAGTGCTTCTCCGTCCTTTACCATTGGACCTGGGCTGCTCAGTCGCAGGATGTGCCATGTAGGTATAAACCAGGCAGGAAAACGTGGCTTTCTCATTATTTGCTTGTCATTCTACACATTAAGTAGAGAACATGATATAACATAGATTGACAACTCAGCAGCTCCCTCTATTGCAAAGTGACGTTAAGGAGTGCACTGGTGAGCCGCACAAGAACAAGCATTTGCAATGCACTAGGTTTCACATTTACGTGATTTTAAGCATTTGGAATTGTAATTAACATTGCCGTTTATTAATGTTTTCAAAAACAAAAATAATAGGCATTGTCATTTACAATGCCAATAACTTAAACTCTCGTAAATGCAAGACCTAATGCATTGCAAATGCTTGTTCTTTTCAGTCTGCGCACCTTCAACAGGCAGGGTCATTACTTTATGCTACTCGAGACCTCCTTTACACTTGGGGCAGATTTACAAAACTAAAGTGTAACACTTCGAACCACCCATGGAACTCTCCATGATGCAAACACTATTTGCCCTACACGGGGTAAATGACCTAGCAAGCCTTTGCATCCCTTTGTTTCACTTATCTTGACTTTGACGCAGCGCAGTCTTGATAATGGGGAGTTCCATGGTGGTTCGTGGGTGTTCCAGTGCAACCATCCTGGACAGATGATGCAAAGCCTTATCTACTAAACTTGTTAGACTGAGCTTGGTGTTAAAATAAAATGCTTTCTTTGGTGTGGTCATTGGGCAGTGTTACACTTTAATTTTGTAAATCTGCCCCAGGTGTTAAGGAGGAAGAGACAGAAGGGTCTCAAGTAGCACAAAGTAACCGCACTTCCGGTTGAACGTGCGCAGACTGTAAATAACAAGCATTTGCAATACAATAGGTCTCTCAATTGTGATATTTTGAGCTACTGGTGTTGTAAATGACAATCAGCCAGATTCATGAAGCAAAATTGCAATCGCAATAGCTGCGAAAAAGCTATTGCGAGCGCAATTGTCAAAAACGGTTTCTTGATGAAAAAAGTGAATTAGCAAACACAGAATTGCGAAATCACAAAATTATTTCACAAAATCCCAGCAGTAGCCCAATAGCGAATCGGAAATTGCGAGAAACCACGGATTCTGCAAATAAAATTGCGAAATCGCAATACAATTGCAATCGCTATTCAAGAAAAATCGCAATTAGCGAAAAACCTGAAAATCGCTTTTTGCGAGATGCAATTTATGGACAACCCAAAGCAGGTGGTAACCATCAAAGCAAAGCAAAAAAATATTTGAAAAACCGTTTCCCAATCAGCAACAGGTGCTGGCCTGACCAAACACACTTAAGGAGATGCAGCAGCAGCATTAGGAGTCTCACAATGCCAGGATTCTACATGGTGGTTAGGCGGCGAGGCTACAGCGAGCAGCACGGATCAGACGTAGGATACAGGAGAGGATATTCCGTCAGCGGGTCACCCTGCTGGGCCAAACCAGAGAGCAAATATTCGCAAAGTACCGCCTGAATGGGCCAATGATCATCAAGCTAATTCAGGACCTTGACCCCCTGATGCAGCACCCAACAAGCTGGACCAATGCCGTGTCCACACATATCAGGTATTGTGCAGCCTGCACCTTCTGGCCTCCGGGAGCTTCCAGGGGATAGTTGCCGCTGCTGGGGGGATATCCCAGCCCACCATGTCCCGCTGCCTAAGGAGTTTTCTAGATGCAATGCTGACCCAGCTACACCACCACATCAAATTTCCCACCAGCCAACAGGACTTGGATGAGACCAAGCATCAATTCTACAATGTTGCGCTATTCCCAAATGTGATAGGATGCATTGACTGTACCCACATCCACATCTGCCCACCAGCTGAAACGGAGTACATGTACCGCAAACGCAAGTCCTACCACTCCCTCAACATCCATATGGTGTGCAATGCTAAGACATACATCACGGACATAGTGGCACAGTACCCGGGCAGCACACATGACTCCTTCATATTCCGGCACTGCGGCCTCCACACACGACTGGCCAGGGGAGAGTTTGGTGAAGGACACCTACTTGGTAAGTACACTTGGCCCACAATGTTACACTGTGATGAAGTAGCTGCGCTGCACAGGCACTGACCCTCTGCTCTTCTCATTCAGGTGACAGTGGATACGCCCTCCGTGAATACCTCCTCACCCCATACCTCAACCCTGCGAACCCACAGCAACTGCGTTACAATGTAGCACACATACGCACAAGGAATTGCATTGAGAGGACATTTGGGCTACTGAAGAGCAGATTCCGCATACTGCACAAGACTGGTGGGGCTATGTACTCCAGTCCTGATGTGTGCTGCTGCATTGTGGATGTGTGTGCAATACTACACAACATTGCTACCAAGCGCCAGATACCTGTAGAGATCTCTGGCAGTGAGTCAGAAGGGGACGACCGGCCACCTGCACATGTGCGTCATGCACGCGGGGAGAATCCAGCTGAAGGACACAGACGCCGCAACCACATCACAATGAACAATTTCTAGTGCACCCACTCCCCTCACCCAACAATTCACAAATGCATGCCAATGGAAATAATGACAGGAGGCCGATGTACGATGCTAGAATAAATATTATTGTTGAAGGCACAGTAATAATGACATTTTGAAATTATTTACATGTGAGTAGTATTGTGCCATACTGCTCACAAACATAAACAGGACATGCTTCTATCATCAGCATGTCCCTGCCAATGGATAGTAAAGTCAAGTGCGCCTCTGGCGCGGCACCCAATCGCCTCTCAGGCTCATCCTCAGGGACGGCACGTGAACCCGCAGTGGGCCTGCTGAGGCAGACAGGCTGCTGACACTGGAGGTCCCCTCACTAGTCTCGTCCCCACCACCATTGGCTGGGCCAGTTGGATGTAGTGCCAGTACAGCACTGGTGACCTGCTCCAGTACATGCGCCACATCCTCGCAGCATTGCACCATCTGCTGCTGCATTGCCAGGGACCGACGTGACAGCTGGGAGGTGGCATTACCAATTCCGTAGTTTGAGCGCGTGTAGGCAGATAGGCGCGTAAGTAGCTGGCGGTGGCAGCGGCGGGCGATGTTGCACTGCGAGATGATGGCCGCAGTGTTAGCCTCCATGGCAGTTGTCATCCGCTCTATCCTATCCGACACATTTGCTACATTTCTGCCAATGTTGTGGAGCTGGAGTTGGATTGCCCCTTGTCGTCGTGCCTGCAATTGATGGATGCGCAGCATCCATCGCTCTATGCTGAGCCCTGGCACACGCACAGCCATCCCCCTCCTGCCGCTGCGTGCTGTGCTCTGCTGACGCTCCCTGCCATGCCTGCTGTGCTGGCTGGCAACAGTGGTTGTGCGCAGTGTCACCGGTCTAGCAGCACCAGATTTTGAGGGTGCCGCTGGTGGTGGTGTTGCGGTTGCCAATGGTGCAGCGCCTGATGGAGCTGGCGCTGATGGTGGTGGTCGAGCAGCAGGCACTGGAGCAGCGCCTGCTGGAGCTGGCGCAGATGGTGGTGGTCGAGCAGCAGGCACTGGAGCAGCGCCTGATGGTGCTGGCGCAGATGGTGGTGCTCTAGCAGCAGGCAATGGAGCAGCACCAGATGGAGCTGGATGTGTGGCTGTTAGCACCTCCTCTGCATCCTCTGCTGCATCATCTATCAGCAGCCTATCACTGTCGTTGCTGCTGTTGTCTGCACCACCTGTGAGGGGAAGTGGACGTAGATTAATTGCATGTATCTTTCACATGTGCAGGTGCTACATGCATGCTGGCTGACATTCCCTGACTGGCTGTGGCATTGCGTACTTTGGGACATGTCTGGCTGCATTGGAGTTTTTGTACATTGTGGGCAGACTACATGTCCCACAATGCATTTGGGCATATCCTAATGTGCATGGGTTGCATGACTGGGGTTGATTATGGGATGCTATAGGGTCATGGCCATTGTTAGGGGACAGGGTCGCAGTCGCATGCCACTTACCTTGGCTGTCTTGGGTGGGTCAGGATGAGTCCAGAGGGATGACCCCTATACACGCCTCTCGCTGAAGTGTGTCCTCCACTCGATCCTCCATGGGGGTGTTGGGAGGGACTGTTGGTTCTCCAACTCCAGTAGCCTGGCTCTCGCCCAGCCTCTCTGCCACCCTCTCCTTGGCACGACCTCAGAGGTTGTACCACCTCTTTTTTAGGTCGTCTATCGACCTGTGTGTCACCCCCACAGTGTTGACTCTGGCGCCGATCCCCAGCCACAGTCGGCGTTTCTCAGCCTCTGGCACCCTCCTGGAGTCCTTGCCAAATAGTTTGGTGTGGTTTTCACACACTCCATCTATTAGGTGCTCCAACTCCTGCTCGGAAAATTTCAGCTTCCGCTTGCGCCCGGTTTCACTGGGCCCTGCTGCTGCATCCTCTGCCATTGCTGCAGTCTCAAAAGTGAAAGATTTCAAAGTCTGAAGGTGTTCTGAGAGGTGCTATGTGTGATGCAGCTTCGATCTCTGCCTCACTGTTGTAAATGGGGGTGGGAACTGCCTGCTCCCTGGTTGTGATGTCATCACTGGGCTCGAAATGCGACTTCCCGTTTTTGCGATCTTGCTATTTGCGAGATCGCAATTTGAGATCTCGCAAATTGCGAGATCGCTATTCATACACGGATTTCGACGGAAATTGCGATTTTTCTGCGATTTTGAAAAATCGCTATCGCCTTTTGCGGCCGCTTGCGATTCGCTTAATTTTATCGCAGATTATGATGAATGCCGTTCTGCGAATTCTAAATTGCGATTCGCTGTCAATCGCAGTTTATAATTTGCAGAATTCGAATTTCATGAATCAGGCTGTATGCCTTTTATTTTTGTGTTGAAAAAACCTGCAATAATAAAAGGCATTGTCATTTACGATACCAATAGGCCAAAGTTTTGTTTAGCTCTTGTGACCCATCCTGGGCTACAGCAGTGAACTGCTGAGGCAGACAATATTAAAATGCCTAAAACAAGTTAGTGAACCAGGCATAAAGTAACCTCCATAGCTTGTGCCTGACGGGCAGTAGCGACTGTGACCTGGTACATGCGTAATTACCCCCACATAAAAAAACAATTTCAAGTCTATTTTTATATCAGCAGCGAGCAGGGAGAGTGGCTGCACAGCAGAATAATGTTGTTTCCTACTGGAGTTATAAAAATATTCCAATGACCTGCATTGTGGAGTTTGTCCTACAAACGCTGCTTCCCCATGCTTCCTCCCAGAAAACATTAGCAAAATAAACACAAACGTAGAAAGCACAGCACTGAACGAAGGGGAAGCGCTGGTGAAAAATGCTCCTAACGGAGTAATAAAAACATAAAAGAAAGAGGTACGTTCGACAACGGACTAGTTAAGGCAGCTTGAGGGGTGTCCTTACCGATAAGTCCAACGGTCCGCATTAGCAGTGTATCAGCGACCACAGCCATGGTCTGGTACAGCCCGAGGCCTGCTGCGACTCCAGAAGCCTTGGAGTTTTCTTTTCCCACCTACTGCTCTGCAACCCTCCACACGCGTGCCGCTCCGTCCCTTCCCTACCGCTCACAACAGAGCTCTCAAGACCTGGATCTGAGCTGAATAGATTGGCCGAGGCTGCCGCTCCGCCCTTGGAGCTGCTGCAGGACCCGGAACAGGCACATGACCGGGATGCATAGTGCCAAATTTGGTGCAAGTTGCAATTGCGAGTTGCATAGGTTGTATTATTTGAATCTAAAAGCGTATATCTCATTTTTTTAAAGGACAAGCTGTTTGTTGGTTTTAACCTGTGTGTTCATTATGACTGTCCCGGGTCCTGGTTCAGCCCCACCATGCTTACCTCTCCAGCACCTGGTGGTCTGATCAAACATGGCCCTGGCTCACCGAGGCTCTGAGGAGGCCAGCTGGGCGCACCCAATTCACTGCCCACTGCAGGCCTCTGCGTAGCTTTCCTGGTCCCTACACCCTCAAATTGCTACTCTGTGCGTACGCGCGCTCCCTCCCAACGGGAGACGGCTGTTGAGCACTGAGAATTCCTCAGCGCCCTTGTCTCCAGTGCTTGGAAGACTGAGATGGGATCGTACCGGTTACAACAGCAACGGCAGGCGCATGCAGGGCCATGGATTTTGGTGACATCTTTCCAAAATATAGGCTTTTTATGCTTTACATTCGCTCCCCACACAAGACAAAAAAGGTGGAATAATGCTGGCGTTGACGCCATTGTCCTAGCGGATGGCGTTGAAGGCATGCTGCATGTGTCCATGTTGAAAAGCAGGTCAACCAGGTGATAATTTCACTTAGAGGAACCTGTCCCCCAGCATGCGCCATGCTCGCAAAGTGCATTAATGTCTGTGTGTAATTCAAACAGCAAATGGAATTGAAAAACATTTTAGATGTGCACAAGAGCTGCGTTTACAGTCCTTGTTAATTAAAGTAAACAAAGGCAGCAGAGTCATGTTACGATTTTGTTACGTGCAGCAGGGAGGGAGAAAGGGAGTAAGCAAGCAGGAGTTGTGCTAACACCACGAGCCATGCGCATGCACCTCTCCGGTCCTCGGTACACGCACATCTGCTGTCTAATGTGCTAACGCCGTACGCGTGCACATGTCCTGTCCCCGTTTCACCGAAAAAAACCACAACAATAGATTTCGCCAAGGCGACAGTGCATGTGCTGCGTCGCTAGGCGAGACCTAAAAACTAGAAAACAGTGAGACAATGAAAATTAAAGTATCCGATAAGCCTCTATGTCACTTGAGAGCCTCAGACTCAAAGATTTAGAAAACAGAAAGTTCAAAATTTCACAAGAAGAGGAATGTTTTATAGGTATCTTTACAACTTTTGAAAACCATACGTTGATACAGTGTGCTGACATTTCCAAATGCTAGGAAAATGTAGAAACTCTCTAGGAAGAGGTGAGTTTTGTATTTAACCCGAATCTTGATCGACCTGTTCGGTCATAAAATGACTTTACAAAAATACTACTCTGGCTGGGTAATGTTTTACCTTCGCAATTGTTTCTATGAATACAATAGAAAATTCTCCTTAAATACAGTGGGTGCCTTCTCTCTCTTTTTCAAGGTGCACAATCTGAAAGTCATATATGTAGTGATTACTTTGTGTTGATCTTTTACATGCAACATTTTATTTCTGAATTATAAACATCTTTTGACTTGATGTGCGATAAAAAAGCCTAGGACCGTTTAGGTAATATAAGCAGTGAATGGTGAATGTTTCAATTATTTTCTATACCATATGATACCCAGGTCTGCAGACAGTGATTGGTTACCCCATTAATGTATTATGGTTATATCACCTAACCAGCATTTCATGTTGGAAGAGTACCTATTAAACAGAACATTTGCAGATATGGCATGTCAACACACAGTGTACTTTCTGGCAAGTTAGAAATGACGGAAACCTTTTGGTTCCTGATGGGCTACGTAGAAACAGGACGCAAAAGCGTTAGAGTGGAATCCAATGACGGATGATTTAGAATGTTGAGGTTGCAGTTACAAGCTGATGAATAAAGATGTGCAATTCTATGCTCCATGTGTGGCATACACATAGGCCAATATCTAAGGCTGGGGGCGACTTTACAACTGGTGACGAGTTAGGGGTAAGTAACCTGAAGATTGACAGTGCTCTCCCAGAGAGTATGCCATGGTCAAAACATACTGCTTGTGCATGTGTGTTGCGGTCAAAGTACTGACCCAATGCTTAATGCATGCGGAGTCAAAGTGCATCTCCAGCTTCTATAAAGAAGTTAAAAACACCAAAAGCATTGCTAATAAATCTACAAATCAGTTGCCAAGAACCTGCTGGTCAGACCGTACATAAAGGTAACCAGCTGCTATGCAATATAAAGTCCAATCTAATACAGAGCTTTTATGCTGAAGGCAGATGCAAACCGATTTTCAAAGAGCAGCTTTTGACAATCACAAATTGCAAGATGAGCTTACAATTAGAAAGTGGTGAAAACACAGAGCACGCAAAGAAACACCAAAGAATAAAACAGATATTTACTCACCAGAACCTGAGTAAAGTTGGCCGGTGCAACCTCAAGTCAAGTCAAGTCAAAAGATTTATATAGCGCGCTACATACCCGGAGGGTCTCAAGGCGCTTGAAGAAGGGTGGGGAATTACTTGTCGAATATCCAAGTTTTAAGTTGCTTTCTGAATGCTAGGTGGTTCTGAGTGAGACGAAGGTGAGTGGGGAGTGAGTTCCAGGTTTTAGCTGCGAGGTAGGAGAAGGATCTACCTCCCATGGTGGTTTTATTGATGCGAGGTATGGTAGCAAGCGCTTGGTTGGTGGATCGTAGTTGGCGGGAGGGGGTGTAGAAGGAAAGTCGTGTGTTGAGGCATTCGGGTCCAAGTTCGTAAAGGGCTTTGCGTGCGTGGGTTAGGAGGCGGAAAGTAATCCTCTTATTGACGGGGAGCCAGTGGAGGTTTTTCAGGTGACTGGAGATGTGGTCTTTACGCGGGATGTCTAGTATGAGTCTAGCTGATGCGTTCTGGATGCGTTGGAGTTTTTTCTGGAGTTTTGCGGTGATACCGGCGTATAGGGTGTTTCCGTAGTCCAGGCGGCTTGTAACCAGTGCATGGGTGACCGTTTTTCTGGTTTCGGTGGGGATCCAGTGAAATGTTTTTTTGAGCATGCGAAGAATGTTGAAGCAAGATGATGAAACGGCGTTGACTTGTCTGTTCATAGAGAGTGAGGAGTCCAGGATGACGCCCAGGTTCCGTGCGTGGCCCGTCGGGATGGGTGCTTTTCCAAGGGCCTCTGGCCACCAGGAGTCATCCCAGGCGGAGGGGGAGGTACCTAAGATAAGGATTTCTGTTTTGTCTGAGTTCAGTTTCAGACGGCTGTGCTTCATCCACTCGGCTACTTCTTTCATCCCTTCATGTAGGTTGGTTTTGGCGGTGTTAGGGTCTTTGGTGAGTGATAGGATCAGTTGAGTGTCATCCGCGTAGGAGATGATGTTGAGGTTGTGTTGGCGTGCGATGGCCGCGAGGGGGCTCATGTATACGTTGAAGAGGGTGGGACTGAGGGAGGACCCTTGTGGCATGCCGCAGATGACTTCGGTAGCTTCTGATTTGAATGGTGGGAGGCGGACTCTCTGGGTTCTTCCGGTGAGGAACGAGCTGATCCATTCCAGTGCTTTTCCTTGGATTCCCGTGTTTGTGAGGCGCTGTAGAAGGGTGCTCTGGCAGACTGTGTCGAAGGCTGCGGAGAGGTCGAGGAGGATGAGGGCGACTGTGTCTCCATTGTCCAGTAGAGTTCGAATGTCGTCTGTTGCTGCGATAAGGGCGGTCTCCGTGCTGTGTTTGGCTCGGAAGCCTGACTGTGAGGAGTCGAGGGATTTGTTGGTTTCGAGGAAGGCGGCGAGCTGGTTGTTGACGGCTTTCTCGATGACTTTGGCCGGGAGTGGAAGGAGCGAGATGGGGCGGTAGTTTTTGAGTTCGGTGGGGTCCGCTGTGGGTTTTTTCAGAAGGGCGCTAAGTTCTGCTTGTTTCCAGCTTTCCGGGAAGGTGGCGCAGTTGAAGGAGCAGTTGATGACGTCTCGGAGGTGTGGTGCTATGATGGAATCTGCTTTGTGGAAGATGTGGTGAGGGCAGGGGTCTGTGGGGGATCCTGAGTGGATGGAGTTCATCAGGTGGATGGTGTCCTCAGTGGAAATAGGGTTCCAGTCATTAAGGATGTTCAAGGGGGGTGAAGGTTCTGCAGATGGTTGGGTAGGTTGGTCTCCGGGTTGGTTGTCGAAGCTGTTGTGGATGTCTGTGATTTTGTTGTGGAAGTACGAAGCTAGGGAGTCGCAGAGGGTTTGAGATGGGGTGATGTCGTTGGAGTTGGCTGAGGGGTTGGTAAATTCTTTGACGATGTTGAATAATTCCTTGCTGTTGTGGGCGTTGTTGTCTAGTCGGTCTTTGAATGCGGCTTTCTTGGCAGATCGGATAAGTTGGTGGTGTGTGCGGGTGGCGTTTTTGAAGGCGTCCCTGGTGCTGGTGTTTGGGTCTTTTTTCCAGGCCTTCTCGAGGGAGCGACAGAGTTTCTTTGATTTCTTAAGGTCATCATTGAACCAGGAGGCGTTTTTGCTGCCTAGTTTGATATGACGTTTTTTCAGCGGTGCTAGGATGTCGGCGCTGTTGGATAGCCATTGGGTGAGGTTAGTGGCTGCTTGGTCGGGGTTTGAGGAGTGGGCAGGGGGGTTTTGAAGAAGCGATGAGGAGATCTGGTCGATGGTGATTTTGTTCCAGTTTCTTCGCAGAGTAGGTTGAGGATGGTTGTGAGTTGTGGTCTTATTGTAGCTAAAGTGAACGCAGCTGTGGTCCGTCCAATGGAGAGTAGTAGTGTGACTGAAGGAGACATGTTTGCTGGAGGTGAAGATAGGGTCGAGTGTGTGACCTGCGATGTGGGTGGGCGTAGTGACAAGTTGTTTGAGTCCGAGGTTGGTGAGATTGTCCAGAAGGGACGTGGCGTTGCTGTCATTGCTCTTTTCCAGGTGAAAGTTGAGGTCTCCCAGTAGAATGTATTCCTCGGAGGGGAGGGCGTGTGGGGTGATAAAGTCAGTGATAGCGTCGCTGAATTGTGCACGGGGTCCTGGAGGTCGGTAGAGGAGTGTGCCTCTGAGTGTGGTCTTGGGGTCGATGTGGATCTGGAAGTGAAGGTGTTCGGCGCTGGCAAGGTTGACGTCTGAGCTGGTTGAGATGCGGATTGAGTCCTTATGGACGATAGCGATGCCTCCTCCTGTTTGGTCGGTGCGGTCCTTTCGGATGATCTTGAATCCTTCCAGTGTCAGGCACCACAACCCAGGCAAACCAAAGGGGTTGTGCTTACCAAGCTGGTGACAGTCCCAAATGACTGAAGATGTCTTCCGAACTGTGGAGGCAAAGACTAAGGCTGTCATGTCTAAAATGATCAAGGATGATCCAGAAGCTAGCACATCTCAAGGCCTTAGGTATAGTCCACATGAACAAGTTCAAGGTCAACAGATGAGAGAGCCAGAGAGAGAGCTCCACCCTCAATGACAGTCACTTCTGTAAATGACTACAACGCTACCGCTTTCCTGAAACCTCCATCACTGCTTGATACTGCCAAAACGCAAAATATTGGCAATACATGAACTGCTTGGATAGAGACATTTGATGATTTTATTAATGCACTTCAAGAGACCAACAAAAAGATTATCAAGCATCTCAAAAATTTTGCTGATGATGGTGTAAAAGAAGTCATAAAGAAAATGCAGCAAACTGACAAAAAAGTTACCTATCGTCAAGTTAAATGTTGCATCTCAAGTTTAATTGAATGCCAAATGTTGATTATGAATGATCCGTCTTCAACCAAGAACACCAGAAAGTTAGTTAAACCATTTATGAATATGTAGAGAGGCTCAACACAGTCATCAGACATTGTGAGGTCAATGAATTTAATGATGAAGCTATTCCTCTGAGAATTATTGGTGGATGCTTGTCAGATTCATTCAGAAGACAAATGATGAGTGTTAGATCTGACATCCTCGGTGTGGTTATCTCTGACTTTTTGCCTTTATCTACTGTACCTACTGTGTTTTTGATCCTGTGCTGGATTTTGTTTTTGCTGGTTTAGATGCTTTCGGCACTTTGCCACTGCTGATCAGTGTCAACGTGCAAGTGCTCCCTGTGTAAATTGTTACTGTGATTGGGCTTCCCTGATCAACATATTTGTTTCACCAGTAGACCCAAGTGTGCCAGAGTGGGTAAATCAAATACTACTAGTGAGCTTGCAGCACTGATTGTGCCACCCACATGAGTAGCCCTGAAAAGAGGTCTCAGGCCTGCCACCGCAGTGCGTGTGCGCAATTTATTAACTGCCATGTTGACTTGGCAAGTACACCCACTTGCCAGGCCTTACCCTTCCCTTTTCTTACACGTAGGACACCCCTATGGTAGGCCCAAGGTACCCTCCGGGGAAGGGTGCAGTGTATGTGAAAGACAGGATATGTACTGGTGTATAACAAGTCCCGAAAGTCAAATACTGTCAATTTCATTTTTCACTCTTGAAAAGCTATCTTGCCTATAGGACAGAATGGGGAATGCTGCGTATCATGTTGACCTGCATATCTTCCCATAGGAGCAAGATAGAACATTGGAATCTGGTATCCCTGAACTCAGAATTTAATAACAAATTTTTTAGTAAAGATGTTTTTTATATTATGTGTTTGAAAATAGCACTTTTAGAACGTGGCTATATTCTTGTTCAACCTTCCTGTGTGCCTCTGCCTGTTTGTGGATGGACTGTCTGGCTTTGTAGTGATAGGTGCTAGGGAGGTGCAGTGGCTCCAGGAGTCTGGAGGAGTCAGCATTGGGCTGAATAGGCCTGATCTGCATTTGGAATGGCGGGAGGAGTAATACATGCACCTGAATAGGGATGTGCTTGCCTTCCATAATGCTGGCTCCGCCCCCCTATGGTGTGCCTGGGACCAAGGCCCACACTGACAAAGGATGCTGTTGTGCACTGGCAGAAAGCCCCCAGAACTGGTTTGAACTGGGCTCAGAGCCCCTTGTACAAAGAGAACAAAGACATTTTGGTGTATAAGTATTAGACCTAAAACCCCTGAACTTTAGATCATTCCTGGAATTCAAGAGGAACCTTTGCCAAGAAAAAGAGCGGGAGAGACTGAGGAGAAGTACTGCCCTTGCTGTGCGTCTGAGGTTGGCCCGCAGTTGCGGTTTCTGCCAAGGAAACGAGAAGGACTTTGCTTTGTGCTGTGTCCCCTGCTGAAGGAGATCTCCAAGGGCCTGAAGTGAGCTGGCCTCATATTCAGAAGTCTCAGGGACACAAAGACTTCACCCCAGAGCCCCTGAACTCTGCAGTTGTGAGTTCTAACTTGCCTTAAGGTGTCTGTGCCAGTTTTGGGTCTCTGGAGGTTGTTGCTGCTGTTTGGGAGCTGGAAGAGAGAAGAAACTCAAATAACTACAGAAATCGACGCATAGCTCTTCTTGCGGCTGTTTTTCCGACTCATCTGCACGGGGCAAGAAGAATTTCCACACATTGCCGCGCCGCTGCAAAAAACGTTGCAGTGTCTGTTGTCGCAGCAAGAATCGACGCATTGAGGGATCGTGGCTGAAGAGAACCGACGCAACGCCGCGCAATGCCGCTGCATTGATCGCCGACGCATCACATGATTCCACTCATCGTACCTGTGCAGCAAGTAATTCAGACGCATCATCTGCGAGCCTGAACTGGCAAGAAGAACCGACACATCACTCCCCATATCGAACGGAATCGACATAAGAAATTCCCTCTGCATGCAGCGGGAAGGGTTATCGCCTCCTCAGGCTCTCAGGAGTGTCGCATCTCTTTGTTTTCCGATGCTGTGTCTATTTGGCTTGGTAGACTTTGATGCAACTACAGGTACTTTGGTGAAAAGTCACTCATCCATAGTTTTCTATGGTACAAGTTCTTGAAACCTTTTGAAAGTCATATTTTTAACTTGTATTTTGGATTTTTGTTTAGTTTAGATAATGACATTTTATTTTTCTAAACTGGTGTGGTGTCCTTTTGTGGGGTCTTCACTGTGTTACTGTGTGTGTTGGTACAAATACTTTACATATTGCGTTTGGGATAAGCCTGTCTGCTCGTGCCAAGCTACCAAGGGGATGAGCAGGGGTTATCTAAAGTGTGTATCCCCCTTACCCTGACTAGAAGCAAGGTCACTATTTGCACAAAGTACCGACCTCTGCCAACTAGAGACCCCCATTCACATTCTGCACAATGTAACTCAGGTCTCTCCCAAACTCTATAACCCACTCATAAGCTGCCAAGCTGGGGATCGTGATGATAGAAAAGCTGCTGACTTGGAGGCCAAAGGTGCTCAAAATATATCTAGCATGTGTGTGAAAATTAAGCCAAAACAAAAGAGTAAATAATGCAAAGTGATGTCTCCTCGAAAAAATAAGTTGTGCTTTAGATGTGGATTTTCTTTTCCACACCAAGGTAAATATCCCACTCTTGGGCAAATATGCACAGGCTGTAGAAAGGAGAACCATTTTGTGATGGTTTGCAAAGTGAAACCATCAGGTCGCCGCTGAGTTAAAGCGGATCCTGCTCCCCAGACTATACAACAGAGCCTTCGGCTCTCCTGCCCCATCCAAACTCTCGGACCAGCCATCTTGGGTGAGGAACCCAATCACCTCTGTCAGGCCCCTCCCACCCGAGGCACCAAACACTACAAAATGATTCCCCCTCCTAGGAGGCGCAGCGGCGGCACCGGCGGGGCGCCGAAGGCGCGCCAAAGGCAAGCCCGTCTGCGCCCGTCCGCGCCCAACCGGGCCCAGGGGCCATGATCGCTGGCCAAAATCCTCCCATACATTACTCCCCCAAAACATTACACCAACTTCGGCACTTTACTAACGATCGATGTCTCACATCTTGGGACCCTACATCAAAACACTTCAACTGTCCATATTGTCCATTTCAAAGTCACCCCTCTACACCCCCCCTTCATTCAGCATGTTCCTGCTTAATTGCAGATCCCTTCCCAAACATGCCATTGAAATATCCCTGCTGATCATGGACAAAGACCCGGATGCCATATTCCTTACGGAAACTTGGCTTCATCCAAGTTCTCCCGGCAGATTACCAAATACTGCGAGCTGACCGCTCCCTAGGAAAAGGCGGTGGCTTAGCAATTATTTATAAAAAACGCTACATCTGCCGTTCCTCTCCAACCAATATATTCGGCTGCGAACACCTTACCTTTTCGCTGGACTTCTCCCTTACCTGCACATTCTCAGGGACGCTTATTTATCGACCTCCCGGCACCTAGACTAGCTTCATTATTCAGCTCGCCCCAGAGGTAGCCAGTGGTATCTGCTCTTCATCTAACTACACCCTATTAGGCGATTTAAATGTGCACTTGGACGATCCCACGGACTCGGCTGCCATTGAATTACGTAACAGTCTGCTGGCATTAGACCTTTCCCAGATAGTACTACAACCCACTCATGAAAAAGGGCATCTCTTGGATCCCATTTTCAGTAATTGCACCCACCTCTCAGTTAGTCCACCCATTACTCTTCCATGGACGGACCACTTTCTGATTCCATTCTTGTGGACTCCACCAGGTTCCTGCCTCTTAACTCTTCCTACCCCAAGCAGAGACCGCAAGTGGACTCAACTTAATACCAACTTGTGGACTTCCACACTGGAATCCTCTGTTCCAGAGAATAACCCTGATCCTATTGTCAGCAATGACAACTTTAACAACTGGATCTCCTCTTACCTAGATTCCATCATTCCACCCAAAATCATGAAATCCAAACACAAACCAAAAAATGCCTCTTGGTACTCACAGGAATTACGCTCCCTAAAAAGAGAATGTAAGAAACTGGAACGTAAATGGCGCCTTGATTATTCAAATACCAGCAAAACTGAATATTGAGCGTCTATAAAAACCTATAAAATTAAGATAAAAAAGGCTCAAGCCACCTTCTTTGAAAATAAGATCAACGAAGCAGCATGCAAACCCAAGGAGATCTATCAGATCGCCAAAAGCTTGCTCAAACTCCCGGACAAACTACCAGACCCTCTGAGTGCACAAACCCGCTGCAATGAGCAGGCTGACTATTTTTACAATAAAATAGCAACAATCTACTCCTCCTTTCCCCCCCTTCATCATCCACTTCCAGAACAGCAACACCCCAGACCCACTCCTCTTACCTACTTGGAATCCTTCACACCTCTGGAGCACACCAGCTTAGAAACTATAATGCTGCAGGTAAAGTCTGGATCCCCTAGTGACCAAGCCCCAGCTCGCTTCCTAAAAACAATCCCGCCCACCATTCTCCCTACTATCCAGAATCTGATTAACAACTCTCTCTCAACAGGACTTGTCCCCCCGAAGTGGAAACAGACCACAGTCAAAGCCCTCCTGAAGAAACCTAACTTAGATCAGATGAATCCAGGAAATTACCATCTGATCTCCCTGCTACCATGGATTACAAAAATTGCAGAAAAACATGTAAATAAATGCATCACTGAATTCCTGGAAACAAACAATTCCTTGGATATTTCACAGACTGGGTTCCGTCCCATGCATGGAACTGAAACTGCATTACTAGCAGTGACAGAGGGAGCTAGAAGGATTGTGGATGAGGGTGGCACTGCGGCCATTATTTTACTGGACCTTAGTGCCGCCTTCGACACTGTGAATCATGACATCTTATGCCACAGAATGTCAGAGCTAGGAATAACCTCCACTGCGGCAGCCTGGCTACACTACTTTCTCTCTGACGGCTCCTTCCGAGTCTGTGAGGGCATGATCACATCGCCCAGTAAACCGCTCAGTTGTGGGGTTCGTCAGGGCTCGTCCCTGAGCCCCACTCTGTTTAATATTTACATGCTCCCCCTTGCAGAAATAATACGCCCTTTTGGCGTTCAAGTCGTGTCTTACGCCGACGACACGCAATTGATAGTTACCCTTACCCATCCCTCCTCCTACTCCAGTGATCTCAGAGGCTGTATGGAAGCAGTCTGCTCCTGGATGAACCATTCCTACCTAAAGCTCAACGGCGATAAAACTGAGCTAATGGTGCTGCGCAGCTCCCCTCAAAAATCTATTGACTCACTGTGGCCGCCAGCACTAGGCCCTGCCCCCGTAGCTAGAGATACCATCAAGAGCCTGGGCATCTGGCTGGATAACGCACTAACCTTCGGCCACCAGGCAACCAAATTAGCAGCCACCTGCATGAGCATAATTAGACTCATACGAAAGATCCTACCACTCCTTCCTTTCAAGGCCAGACAAATCATGGTCCAGGGTCTAATCCTCTCCCGGCTGGATTTCGGAAACGCCCTATATTTAGGAGCCCCCGAATCCACCCTGAAAAAACTGCAGGTTATTCAAAAGTGCGCTGCTCGGACCCTTCTGCGCATTCCCCGTCGGCAATCAGTGAAAACCGAACTCAGAGCCCTGCACTGGCTACCGGTAAAAGACAGAGTCAGCTTCAAAAGCATGTGCATCGCCCACCGTGCTTACTGGAGAAAGGGAGCAATCCTCAATCATACTCTGATCACCCCCTACCACCCCAACAGATAGCTAAGGTCGACTCTCGCCTTTCAAGTCACCATTCCCAGGTTTAAAAGAGAAAGAAGTGGAGGAAGAATGTTCTCAACTAACGCAGCAAGGCTTTGGAACTCCCTTCCTCTTTCCATCCGGTCGGAACCTAACATCTTGCCTTTCCGAAAAAAATTAAAAACCTTCCTCTTCAACAGATAACCTTGACCTGCCTGACTCCCCTGTACTTCGGCTTGAGCGCTGGGATGCCTGCGGGTAACTATCGCGCTATATAAAAACCTATTCCATTCCATTCCATTCCATTCCAGGAAAAAGTAAGAGCGTCACGGTGCGAAGGCAAAATGGCCACCAGAACTTTCCAGAAGTAATATATCGATGCATACCCATAAGCCCAGGTGGCCAAATCAGTTAAGACAAATCAATACTGAACAAAATCAACAGTTGTTCTGTATCAGTACAAGTCAAAGTGATGAAAATGTTGTGCCATACCGATGTTTACCTCCAAAAGCATGTGCATGTTGGTTTGGCTGCTTGTGAAAAAAAATGTCAGTTAAAGAAATATCGACATGCCAACGCACCAAAGTCACTTAAACATTGTTCAACGCTTACACTGAAAGTAAATGGTTATTCAATAGCTTTCTCTATTGACAGTGGTGCATAATTAAACATTATACCTAAGGAGAAATACAATAGATTAATTCCATGCCACAACTTATGCTATCGAAAACTAAAGTGTTTACATGGGCTGCATTTATGCCTTTGAAAAGGGAAGGTTTATTTGTAGTGACAATGAAACACAAGAAAATGACGGTGCAAATAGCCATTCATGTGCTTCAAGACTGAGCTGTGAGTTAAAATAGGTTAAGTACTGCCCTGTAGAACCAATTTTATTCAAGGGTTTACTGACCTAGCTAAAATAGGTGAGCCCTGCATTTATTTGATGATCTTACAGGGTCTGGTGTATATATGCGGTCAACATGTTTCTTGCCTTCAGCTCCTAACTCACAGCTCACACTCATACCACTACCTTGATCCCTAACCCTCACTCACCATGTGGGTGCCTCTTAAAAGATCTCCGGCAAAGAGCCCCTTTGCGGGAGCCTGTCCGGCATTGCAGCACCGAAACGACGAGGAGCACAGCTAAAATGATGAAGCATAACATCCTTTGGGGTATGTCAGGGCATTCCATAAGAGACCTGTTCACCCTAACATCCCCTCAGGAACTGCACATTTCTTTGTATTTATACATTTATTAGGAGCCGGGACACCCCCGCTGGAGGTAGCCGCGCGCTCTATAAGCTTCGTAAATAAATAAATAAATAAATAAATTGTCCAGGACCTCATCAAAATCTCCTGGTTCCTCCTTTGTTTATAATAAATTGACTTGAATGCAGACAAGTGTGTGTTCCGTAAGACTATTGTACAATAATTTAACCATGTCTTTTTGGATGGTGGTAGGGCAGCAGATCATGAAAAAGTAAAAGCACTGTAGATAGCTGATCCCCCAAAAGATGTTTTTATGGTTTGTTCATTTCTTAGTATGGACAGTTACTCTTCATGATAGATACCAGACTTTACCACTGTAAGTGCTCTGTCGGGAGACTTGACAAAAAAGAATCAAACAAGCCAGTAAGACTGCTACTGAAATGACATACTTCAATCTGAACCTTCATACAGAAGTTGTTGTCAACATTAGCTCCATCGGGTTAGGCACCTTCCTTGGATAGCACAGCGGATACTTGAATACTAGAAGGCATATTGTGGCATATGCAAGCAGAAGTGTGACCCAAACAGAATGTGCTTACTCACAACAGAAAAAAATAAAATTTAGCCATGGTGTGGGATTGTGTATATATTTCCAGGGATTCCTATATGGAAAACCTTTTATGATGGAAACTGATCATCAAGAGTTACCAACTGTATGTGGCAATCCAAAGACCAAAATACCTCCTTGCTTTGAAGAATGGGGACTACAGTTACAAGAGCATAAGTATATCTTTGTGTATTGTCCAGGGAAGGATCAAACCCTGCTTATTAATTTTCCAGTGTGTCACGGTACCCCATCCAAGATGGCTGAGGTCTATATTAACTTCTGTATAAATTCAACCACCCAGCTGCCATTTCGTTAGCCCAGATTGTCCATGCCATGATAGTGACATATTGAAGGATATAATTACATATCACTTATGTGACCAACACACTCAACCGCTCACCAGTGATGGTGACTATCAAAAATACAAAAATGCCAAGGATGAACTGTCCATAAATTAGAGAGAAGTTATACTTACTCAGATGGTTGGGAATTATGATTCCAGAGAGTCTGCAATGGAAAATAATTGAAGTGCCCCATGAAGGACATTGTGAAATTGTTGCCACAAAATGAGTTCTCCAAAACTGAGTCTGGTTTCCTTATCTTCATGACAGTTGAAAAGGACAGAAAGGCATGTCATCTATGCAACTGCCTTTTAACAAAAAATCCTCACCACACCTTAAACATGTCTGAACTCCCAAAGCATGCGTGGTAGAGAATAGCCATTGACTTTTTTGGTGCACTTGACAATGGGCATCACCTGCTGGTGATTTTGGGCCAATACTTAGGATTTCCATTAATTGAAGATCTTTCACCTACTACTCAAAAACGAGTCATTGAAATACTAGATTAAAACTTTGCACCATGGAGTGCTCCAGCTCTAGTGCAGTCTGACAATGGCCCGCCTTTCAATAGTTGAGAGTTCAAAGATTTATTGGAGAACATGAATATAAAGTATCAGAGTGTGCATATCTCTTGGGCTGCAGGGCAACGGAAATGTTGAGAATTTTGTTAGTGTTCTAAAGAATGCAGTGCAGCGTGCTACTCTTGAGAAGCTCGATATGAAAACTGTTGAAATCTACTGTGAGAGGTTATCGTTCAACTCCCTACTCGACCCCAGGTGAAAGGCCTGAGACATTGATGTTCAGGAAAGCAATGAACACCAAGTTACCTTAATGGACCAATCAGAGGAAGAAAGATGAGAAAACAACTCATGAAAAGGGCTTAGTTAACAAACAAAAGATGAAAGCATATGCTGAACGAAGAAGACGGGAGAAGAACATTGATTTTAATAAGGGACATTGAGAGCTTGCAAGACAGATGTGGAGATACAATTCTGAAGCTCCATTTGATGCAGAACCATTTCAATTAATGTCTACCATGGGACAAATGGGGACTGCCCAGTGCCCTGGGAGTCTAACACCAGAGACTCCTCATTTTGGGGACTTAACTAATTGTTCATTAGTTCAAACTGCTGAAGGAGAGACTGGTTTTGAAACATCAATGACATATGTTGCCTCTACACAATTGATGTAGATCCTGGGCATTGGAGATGGCAGTTCCCAGTTTCCAAGAACAAGATCGGGTTGAACAATAAAAGCGCTAAAAAGATTGTTTGAAAATATTGAATTTTATATATATATATATTATATATATATATATATATATATATATATGTAAGGCTGAAACGCGTTGGTGGGGTGAATAGTCTTGAAATAAAGGCTTAACCAAGATATCCTGATTGTGCCGCCTCCTTTGTTTACCAAAATTCCCTGGGTCAGGATCCGACACCTAGGCAGAGCACACACTGCTGAGCGCGTCCAAAGGGCTGAAGGATCACTTTGTGTAACATATATATATATATATATATATATATATATATATATATATATATACACTAGCAGCCCGTCCCGACCTTGTCCGGGTGCAACAGGCTTCCCCGACCCCCGCCCGCCCCGACATTGTGCAGCAGCCCGGGCCCCCGCCCAGCCCGGCCCCGCCTGCCCTGACCCCTGCCTGCCCTGACATGGGTCCCTTTACCTGAGCCGCCGCTCCTCCTGCCTGTCCGCTGCTCGCACCGTCGCTGGCCTGTCCACTGCTCCTCGCGTCACCGCTCCTCCCCCGCGCCATGTCCGCCGCTCTTTGTCGCGCTCCTGGACGCCGCTCCTCCCTGCGCTCCTGACGTGAGCACGCACGTCGCGGCCGGCGCTACTTCGGAGGGACTACTTTTTTTTCTACTGTAAATTTTTTAAATAACTTTTTTTTAAAATGTATATATAATATATATATATATATATATATATATATATATATATATATATATATATATATATATATATATATACGTACTAGCAGCCCACCCCAGCGTTGCCTGGGGCAGAAGGGGGCTGGGGGCAGCATTTCAGGCTTGCATGCACTCCTGCCCTGGCCCCGCCCGCCACAACATTGTCTGTGTCCCGGACAATGTCGTGGCGGGCGGGGGCCGGGGCGGGAGTGCACGCAAGCCTGAAATGCTGCCCCCAGACCCTGAGCCTTACCGCAGTTGTTCCGGCCCAACCTCCCGCACCGGCTCTCTCCCGTCCCGTGTCCCAGAGCCTTACCTGAGCCGCCGCTCCTCCCGGAGCTCATCACCTCACCGCTGCTCCTCCTCGCAAGCCTGAAATGCTGCCCCCAGACCCTGAGCCTTACCGCAGTTGTTCTGGGCCAACCTCCCGCACCGGCTCCCTCCCGTCCCATGTCCCAGAGCCTTACCTGAGCCGCCGCTCCTCACTTCACCGCCGCTCCTCACTTCACCGCCGCTCCTCCTCGTCATCACGTACGTTGCGGCCAGCGCTACGTTGTGGCCGTCAGCGTCGCGGCAGGCGCTGCTTCAGGGCACACTTTTTTTTGTAAGTTATATTTTTAAATGTACGTTTTTTTTTAATTCTCTATAGGCTATGTCCATCTGCATACCCTGAGGATTACAACAATGTATTGGGTGTGTGGATTGGCGCTGTGGTTCCCGAGTTTACCTTGCAAAAAGGTTTGTGTTCTCTCTTTATAATAGTAGTATATATATATATATATATATATATATATATATATATATATATATATATATATATATATATATATATATATATATATACATATTATGGCACATTGCACTACATTTACAACACAGTCATTACATTGCAACATCCTTTACAACGCATGTCACTACAATGCAGCCATTACATTGCATGTCACTACAACGCATGACACTACAACGCAGGCATTACATTGCATGTCATTACAACTCATACTATTGCAACACATAGTTCCCCTACACTATCCAACACTTATCCTACTTAGTCTACTTAGTCTACATTTTGAGTAACTTGCTCATTTTGGTATTCACAGAAGGCACTTACTAATTGATGAGCAAGTGCCTTCTGTGAATATCAAAATGAGTAAGTGCCTTCTGTGAATACCAAAACGGTAGTAAGTTTAGGTTTTTGTCTTAAGTTAGTTCTGTGAATCGGGCCCAATGATTGTCAATACATGTAAATCACACACGAGCAACTTTGGCTTTCCATAGACTGCATATATTTTCATGTTGAGACTTGTTGCCACTGCTGTAAACTTGGAAAGCCATGTCGAACTTATGTATACTGTTCCACACTTGTCTTCATAGCCATTTACCTCAGTGCATACCTGCTTTGCAACATCGCACTTTATAAAGAAAATGAATCCCTGTTCAGAAAATAGAGTGGCATTCTCATTCCAGGACCAATTTCACTGAAGTGGTATAGCATGCCCAACCTAAATGTAAGTGCTTGAGTCGTTAATCGGGCAAAACAAAATATTTAAATACAAAAAGATGTTCAACTGTGAAAGATGTGCTTTGCCAATATTGCTAAATTTTCAAATAGTTTGTACGCCTTGAAACAGACTACTTAAGAATAATCTATTTAATTTATAGTGCCCCCATTTTACATCATATATTCTCCTTCCTTTCTATATGCGACATTTTATAAAATTACAAGTTCATTTAAATTGACCTACATCAGTTTCAACCAATATTTAGAGGGTTAGCAAGTGCGAAACTCTTACTTCTTTCTTCGCTCATGTTACGGGTACCAAGGTTTCAAGGTAAAGCAACACACAATCACAATGGGCTTATCATTTATACACAGCAAGACCCTTTGATATTTTATCTTCCCAGAGCTGCAGCGTTTAATAGAACCCTCTGATCTGCTGCTAAATCTCAGGTATTGTGAAAGCTATGATATTTGAAACACCGACAAACACGAGTAGGGTTGATATGTGGCTATGGTCTCGAAGAGATCAAAGCTAAGAGAAACAGAGAATTCCAATTTCAAGAGTTTTCTTCATCAGTTCATCTCATTGAAGCACTCAGTGCTCTGTGGGAGCTTTACCTCTTGAACTCTTTAATGCGGCATTGAGCAGATTTCGTCTACAGAAAATACATATCAGCTACCCAGTTATAAAAAGACATTGCTTCACTACCTTAACCAGTTCACTGACTGTCTGAGTGTAAAGAACTTGGGGAAAGGCACGCTATTTTATAACCACACAATATAGGAAAAGTAACTATTTGATGGATTTGATCTTATCCTCAAAAGTGGTCTCCCTGAATCGTTCGGTTACTGATGTAACCTACTATCACCTCCTTTTCAACTTAACTTTCCTCCCTAGAGATAAAGCTCAATACACCCACCTTCAAGTGGGGGATGTAAAATGCTACATCAAATACACCAACATTAAAATCACTTTAAGGTGGCCGAAGATCTTGCAAAAGAGAACTCTCTGTGCTCACGATGCATTGGTGAGGTAATTGCGTAGTGTAAATATGGTGAAACTATGACAAACCTAAAATAATAAATAGCCAGATTAATTTTCATTGCATTTTTTTGCAAGATTGTAAATGATACTGGCAGTTAACGTTCAATTACACAACAGGAACTGAGAGCATGTTTTCTTTTTTCTTTTTTTTTTTTACCACAGACAACGATTTCATGTTATTGAAAAAGACGCTAAGTTCAATGCCCCCTTTCTGCAAAACGAGCTAACACATTATGGGGCAGATGTACAAGGACTTAACACTGCGTAGTTTCAATTTTCTGACGTTATGGCAGCTATGTTTTTTATCGCCTTAGTTACAAGTTGTCGCTAACCTCACTTATCAGAAGTTTATTGGTGAAAACCTGCATTTTTTAGATCGCCACTTCTGTTAGCGGGAGTTAACGAAAATGAGTTGCAAGGTAATTATTCCTGTGCAAAAACTGCTACTAAACCCACTTCGCAATGTTTACAAGGAATTTCTAATATAGTGCAAAACCAAACAAACTGCCTCTAACTGCAGTTATAGGCAATTTTTTATGAACAGAATACAGCTGGTCTTAAAATTAGTGCAAACACGTAGGGCCTCATTTCAGAAGGTTTTGGTGCTGGACAACGCTGCGAGAAATGTTGCTGCGCTGCCCTGAGATAAAACTACAGGAGAGGAATGCGCAGTAGCAATATGATAGGGCGTATTCCTGGGCCTCATTCATGAACAGTATTGCATTGCTGCAACAAAATAGCGTTGCAACTCTTTTCACTACACCCTTCTTGCGACACCATGGATGCGCTGTGTTCACTGTACGTCGCTCCATGTCAAAATTAATCCTGATGCATCTGTCAGCGGTAAAGTCACGCATCGCTGCAGTTGTGTCACATGCATGGCGCAACTCCAGCTATGCATGGGGCAAGTCTACACCTGTGGCACTGCGTCATCCGGGAAACGACCTTTACATCGTGGTCATTACACCGCCATACCATTACAACGCGGTTGTTACAACAACCTAGTTGTTACCACGCAATGCCATTACTACGCAAGCAATTACATCGACTTGCAGTAGATGGCACGCTAACATAAGGAATAGTATAGTTTCCTATTCCACCACCTTCCCTACTGTTGCTTAGGCTGGAGTTTGAATAGTAAATTATCCATTTCTAATGTTAGCGTGCCATCTACTGCAAGTCGATGTAATGAAAAGGGTCCTAGGGCATGATTAAAAACATAGGTGGGATATATGTGCGGTGTAGATAATACGCTTTGAAAAGGTGCTTGGTTTTTCTTTTTAAGTGTGGTTTAATCTGTAATAGTTGGCCTATGTCGGTCGGCTCATCGATTTAATGGCACTTGTTGTGATCTTAAAATTATACACTTAGTGAATAATAGCGCATGGTTTTTGAGGCAGAGAATGCATGAAACAAGGACAGATTCACAAAACGGGACTGGCTGACATTAAACAGAAATGCAATGCTCACTTTGACTTCTCGTGTGTGAGGATTCATGGATCCAGTCACACGGGGGACTTCCTGTATTGTGAACCCTAATAGGATGTAAACAATGTAGGCATTTGTAAGTGGGAAAGTTACACAAATGTGGTTCAGGTATTGGCATTGAAAGTGTTGCGGTGATCTTACGGTCATTTTATCAGACAGGTTTGAAAACAAGCTGTTTCAAGTAGACGCGGGTGTTAGGTTTGTGAAGAAGTTACCACAAAACAAGCACTCATGTAAACGTTTAAGTGGCGGTAATCATGAGGCATATTTAAGAAAGGATTGCAAGCTGTTTTTGAGAAAAAGCGAGTATTGCGTTTGTGAGAAGTTGGCCTGGTATATGATGCTCACTAGTTCTAGTGATCACCTTGTACCATGCCAAGCAACCCTTATGATGATTGGTTGTAAGTCAACCTTATAGACCAGTTATCCTAGTGGTAACGTGGACAAAGAAGTCTTAGGCTAAACTCTGAAAGGCATGTGAAGCCAGCTGTATTACCATAAACAACCCCCTTAAATACCAAATGAAAGGACACCACACATATATATATTGAAAATATATATATATTTATTAACTACAAATATCCCCTGAACTCTTTATGAGCACAGAAGCACAAGCGTTAAACAAAACACAGTTTAAAATACACAAAAGTTGCACAATATGGATGAGCCCTAGGGGCCACCTAAACCATATACTAAGAAAGTGGTATAAGAGATACCAATCGAAAAGGAAACAAGCCTAGGACCTTGGAAATCGCTGGCGCTGATCGGGACTAGCAGTGACTAAGTCGGGAAAGGCCCGCGGGACTCGGGTGCAGTGTTTAAAGTGCACGCACTCACCAATGCAATGTCTATGGTGCGTAAAAGTTAGAAAGTTAGTTAGTTAGGAACCTTCCGAGTGACCTAGAAAGCTGAAACTTGAGACACAGGCCCTAGAGGTGTGTACTAGTGTGGGAACACCGGCGTTGCTGAGTTACCTCACCCACAGGAAGCAGGTGCATAGGGTCGAAGTAGTGTTGGGTTTCGTCACGCAGGTCGATGGTGCTTGGAGCTGAAGATGCTGCAGGCGGCTCGATGTGAAGATTTCCGGTGGATCCAAGGGTGGATCTGAAGATGTGAAGACCTGGAAGCAGAGGAGACAATGTTCAAAGTCACTAGCCAGTGACTACAGTGGAACATGATTGGAACCAGGCGATGTCGGGTGCAAACAGGCGTTGATGTGTAGCTTCTCTCTGCAGCCACGTCGACACCGGGGGTTGAGGACATCCAGGAGTCTGTCACGAGCTGTCCCACGCAGGCTTCTCGCTGTTGGCGGTGTTGGCAACTTGATTGGAGCAAACAGGCCTTGGCTAATGCAAGCCACACAGGAATCAAAAAAGACTTACCACTCGGACCAGTAAGGTCAGAGCGGGTGCTCCCTTTTACAGGAGCGAGGGCAAGTCCGGAGCAACCAGACCCGCTGTGTAGTTTGTCGGTTCATCGCCAAGATGGCCGCTGACCACATGGCTAGTGGCCAGGATGGCACGTCGAGTGGCACAATGCAAAAGGGCCCCACGCAGATCGTGGAGATGCCTGGGGGGCTGATCTTCGGTGCAAGGGCTGCTCGGTGGTGAGGGTTCTTAGTCCCCAAAGCACAACGTCGAGGATGCCTCTGATGCTGCGCAGTTAGCTTTTCAAGTGTCTTTTAAGAGGTCCAGTCCCACGTATCTCGGTGCCTCCACGGGTCCCTTCTTTGCAGGGACTGTGGATCGGGCTGTGAGAAGTCTGGGAGTCTGGGTCTTGGTCCGGCGGGAGGCGGCGGCAAAGCAGACGTCGAGTTGCTGGTTGGTGCCTGTGTTCACAGGGTGGCCACTCCTAGGCCACAAGGGAGATTCTCTTCAGTCTTCTGTGCGGCAGAATGTCGAAGTCCAGTCGTCTTCTTCGTTTAAAGTTGATTTCAGGATGATCTGAGGTGCAATGGCACTGCTCCCACTCTTATTCCCAATCTGAGGGGTGGATCACCTACTAGGTCCCTCCTCTGGGTGGAACCAGGAAGGGGGGCGGTTACACCCCCTTTCCTTTGTCCAGCTCCGGACCGGTTTGGACTGGCTTATGCACGGGGACACCTTGTGTGCCCCGGGCATGTCTCAATCTATTCAGCCCTGTCCTACCCAATACACAAAATCCTGTCTGGGGTGGTGCTCGCACCTCCCAAGGCAGGAAACTCTTTGTCCAAGCTTCCCTTGCTGGAAGGACTCCCAGCAGCAGGAGGTCAGACTTGTGTCTGTGGTGGCAGCATCCATTTTGTGACCGGGGTTAAGGCTACACACATGTTGTGTCCCTCTAGAAGGGTGGAATTCTATCCCCGTCGACAGAACTTAAGAGTATATGATATGGCAATATCCCGGAACAGCTAAGGGAGTGGTTCCCGACAGCTGCAGACAGGCTCAGCTCATGCTAGAGCACCATCTCACATATTTCCAAGCACTCTGCCTCCAGGATTGATGAGGCCTTCCATAGGAGTGGCTGATAGGAACATATGTTTCCAGTTTAGGGTTAGATATAGGGATACTATATCTAAGTAAGAGGTGATTACACCAACTTACCCCAGCTGAGTGATCAGCCAGTTGTGTCAAATATGGAGGCCAGGCCAGGGGTGGCGCAATACATGCTGCATCCCCTGGTAGGCCTTGGAAACACCTATGCCCTGGGTACCTAGGGTACACTGTTACAGGGGCCAATAAGGTGAACCAGTTCCAATTCGTAATGCACCTAGAGTGCATTGGCAGTAATTTAGAGAGAGAACAGCAGGCTGTGGGTCTGATTAGCAGGCCCACAGCCACATTAAGTCATAAATCAGTGAAGCAAAAAGCTAAAATTTGGGGTGACCATAGGATAGCAGACCCTACTCTCCTACAGCGTTTATAAAGAAGTTACCACTAAACGAGCACTCCTACAAGCCATCTCAATTACTCACATTTTGTCTCAGGATATTGCCGCCATTACCAAGATGGTGAACCGGATCCCGCTGATATGAGAGAGGTGGCGAGGTCCATGTTTGTAATGGCAGTGGAGGGGTGGGTGTGGCTATGTTGTGGCACGTCGCACACGTGGTCCCTACTGCGGAGGGAACACTAGAT
The DNA here is from genome assembly GCF_964263255.1 of Lissotriton vulgaris. Taxonomy (NCBI): domain Eukaryota; kingdom Metazoa; phylum Chordata; class Amphibia; order Caudata; family Salamandridae; genus Lissotriton; species Lissotriton vulgaris. The sequence goes on from NC_141689.1 coordinate 1,945,124,175, forward strand.
AATTAACTGTGTTGTGACAGGTTATCATTAGTGCGCATGCACGTTTATTATGATTACAATGCCTACTTGTGTTTTAAGTTTCAGGCTTGTGGCTCGGTGGGGGCATGGAGGCATCACAAATGACTCAATGAATAATAGTGATTTAGCATTGCCCAATACAAAGTTACATTGGGGGATATATCTTTTTAAGAGGTAGAATGTGCTATCAACATCTAATGTTATAACTGTATGGGCATATGTTGTTAACGTATGATACTATGGGGGAAGGTGTAAGACACTGCTCGGAAGAGTGCAGTGTAGTCCATCCCCATTCAGAGTTGTTTAGTGATGCCATAAATAACACATGGTTGAATACTGATACAGGCACTTTGTATAGCTGACTACTGGTACTGGCAGTTTCTCATCACTTATATGTGCCATTGTGTAGGGTTTTACGATCTTTGTATTAGATTCCATGGCACATTGTCATTAAGGCCTGTGATATGGGTCTTGAGTCTGTACACCCACCGCTATTCTTTTTCGAGGAGTAGGTTCTGTAGACTTTGTGTGTGGCCTTCTAGTTGTTCAATGATGACCCAGCTCATGTCATTGGTAGTGTGTCCGGTGGTTAAGTAGTGATCAGTTTTTTTGGTGGTGTTGCGCTTGCATCAGATATTACTCCTATGTTCGCATATTCTGGTTTTTACTTTTCGGCTGGTCATACCTATGTACCTAAGATTACATGGGCACGTGATGAGATACACTACATTTGAAGAATTACAATTAGTGTGTTATTTGATGTGCCATACTTTTCCTGGTTCAAGGTTGAGATCTTTTGTGGTCTTTGTTAAATGGCAAACGCTGCAGTTGCTGCACGCGAAATGGCTTGTGATGTTTGGTAGGCCCCATGCATTTAGGGCTATGTTGTCAGTAGATATTAGTTTTCTGGGGCGTGTGGCTACCAGACTGTCTCGTAGCTTTTGCGATCTTCTGTAGGAAAATAATGGCTTTTCCCATTGTTTACCTGATGTCACTATCTTCCAGTTGCTCTGAGTGATTTTGGCTACCTTGTTCGAGATGGAGTTGTAAGTGGTCACACAGGTCAGTTGAATGGTAGTATTGTCTTTTTCTGTGTTATCCAGCAGGGAATCCAGGTTCTTTTGTCAAGCTCTTTTTTGGGCTTTGTTGATGATTTTTTGAGGATGCCTTTGGTTTTCAGTTTTTTTGTAAGGGATTCTGACTGGGATTTGAAGTCCTTCATTTCGCTACAAATGAGTTTCAGTCTGAGGAATTGACCATAGTGGAGGTTTTCCCTAATGACCTGGGGTGAAAGCTCTCAAACCTTAGGAGAGAGTTTTTTTGCAGTTGGTTTGAAGTGTGTTTTAGTGGTTAGGATGCCTTGATGTGCCTCTATGTCAAGGTCTAGGAAGGTGATGCTCTCCCGACTCGTTGAGTGTGTGAAGTTTAAGTTGGGATCAAGGGTGTTGACCCATTTTAGAAAATCCGTTAGTCTGTTCTCAGTGCTGTTCCATATGAGGATGACATCATCAATATACATTTTATATAAGGATATTGCTTGATAGAATGGCGATGTGGCATCCAGGATGTGCAGAGTTTTAAAATTGGACACGTACAGGCCGCCATGCTCGGTGCGAACGTGCTGCCTATTGAAGTACCATACTGTTGTAAATAGAGGGTGCCTTCATATTAAAAAAAATTGTCTTTTAATGCAAATTCTGCACATTGTAGGATGAATGATTTGGGTGTTCTGTAGGTCCATTCTGCACTGTCCAGTGCAGCATGAAGGACCTCAAATGTATCATCTTGGGGCAGGCTGGTGTACAGACTTTCGATATCCATACTCACTAGAATGGATGCGGTGGGGTCAAATCGGATGTTCCTGATTTGTGATAGTAAGTCATTAGTGTCTGTCAAGTACGCAGGGGTAGCCTGCACCAGAGGTTGCAAAGAGAAATCGCAAAAGCGTGAAAGTGGTTCCAAAAGTGAACCTCTGTCGGGCACAATAGGCCTGCCAGGGGGGGTGTTTTATTTTTGTGATTTTTTGGGATTGTGTAGAAGTATGGGATCTTTTTGCCTCCAGGGGTGAGATACAATGCTTCATGTCTGCTGATGTGTCCATTTGATTATGTCTCATGTACCAGGATGTCTATTTTGGTTTTCAGGTGAATGCTTGGATCTTGATCAAGTTTGCAGTAGTTTTTGGAGTCATCAAGGAGGCGGAGGCATTCTTAATGGTATGCGTCTTTGTTTTGCAAGACTATGCCTCCTCCTTTGTCCGCGGGTTTTATAATGATGGTATCATTATTTTTTAGTCTGTTGATTGCAGCGAACTGGTTTGCGTTTGTGTCCTTGAATGCAGGTTGCTCCATGGGGTTTTCCATTGCTTTGTAGATTGCTTAGTTCAACCTGGGTAGTGTATGGTGGTGGATTAAACGTGGATTTTAGTTTGAGGTTAGTGTCACCTTTGTCCTCATTCTGGGTGGTGGACGCACCTTGGTTCTCAAAAAAGGCTTTTAGTTTTAGTTTATGAAAGAATTCTGAGACTTCACAATGGAGCTTGAATTGATCAAGTTTGGTGGTTGGTGAGAAACATGGGGCCCGATGTAGGTAATTCACATTTACCGACTCTTAAATACAGCATTTTACCAATTCCTTTTTTAAGAGTCGGTAAATATGAAGGGGGGAGATGTAGGTATTTCAATTTTAAGAATTACCGAATCGGTAGGATTCAGTATCTACCGATTCGGTAAATACCGAATCGGTATTGCCCATTGATTCCTATGGGCCATGAATCCCATAGGAATCAATGGGCAATACCGATTCTGTATTTACCGAATCAGTAAATACTGAACCCTGCAAGGGTGCAGGGGGTGTCACTTTGACACCCTCTAGCACCCCAATTCCGGACTTGTGTGCCATGTGGCACACAGACATGCCCTAAGGGCATGCACACCTGAATTCGGTATTTTACCACCCAATTTGATTGTGTATATACAGATTCTTAAGGACCTGTGACACTCTTAGGAGTGTCACCTACATGTGGTTTTACCGAATCGGTAAAATTACCGATTCGGTATTTTACAGAATCTGTACATTTAATGAATCAGTAAATTTACCGATTCTGTAAAATGATGGCCCCTACATGCCAAATCCTAAATACCGGTCGGTAACGGCCGAAATCATCCGTTACCAACCGGTATTTTCTCTCCTACATCTGGCCCCTAGTCCTTTCTTTAGAAGTTCCTCCTCGGTGTTGGTGAACCTGTGGTCAGACAGATTCGTCACTAATGTTTGGATGTGCTCGGTCCGGCTTGTTTGCTGCGTGTGTTGACGCTCGGGTTCTGGTCTTCCTCCCAGTGTATTTGACTCCTTCCTAGTCTTCTTCCTTGTCCTTTTCGGCCTGCCTCTAAAAAATTTAACCTTTGGTTGGGGTTCCCGTATTGCTTTGGTAGTGGCGTGGCAAAGTCGGGGTTTCAGCCATACATTATTTGGGGGTTCATTAGTGGGAGCATTGGTGGATGAGGGCCAAAGTAGTTAGTATGGCCACCTTGGTGTACAGGAAGCCAATGTTGTTGCCAGTCGGTGTTTTGGCCCCTGCCTCTTTGTCTGTTTCTGTAGTTTCCATTGTTTGATCCGTAGCTTCCATTGCTTGATCCACTGCTTATGGAGGACACATCATCAGAGCAGACAGATTGCACTGTCCTGTTTGGAGCTTTGTAATCTTCATCTGAAAAGGGGTACATTTTTAAAAAGGAAAAATTCTTGAGATCTTTCTGGACCTGATAGATTTTGGACCGGGTGAGTTCTTCTTTATATTCCGTCATTTCCTTGTTAACTTCGTCAAGTCTTTTCTTGTATGACATAAGGGTGGTTTTGTAATGGCTCTCTGTTGCCTGGATATTAGAATGGCATCTGACAGTCTTTTAACTGTCTGAATTATTAAGATGATACAGTCTCTGGTTCAGTGTCATGCAATCTGTGCCCAGTCCTTGCGAAATGCTGCATCATCTAGAAATATGGTTGGTGAGTTAGTCACTATTAGCCCTTTTGGGGCCGTGTTGGAGTTTAGGTATTCCGTCAGTATTACTCCATGTAGTATAGTTCTTATGCGGTTTCTCTTTTTTTCGGTTAGGTTTTCCCAGTCTGTACTTTGTGAGATTATTTGAGCCACATTGAAGTCTGCCAAAAGTGGTGAAGCTGCCAAGATGTTACTGACATCTCCCTCAGTAAAAGTGAGCCCCGGATGCTCTGCCATGTTACCAATGGGTTCTCCAAGGTCGCACTAAAGACAAGTATGAGAAATAGTTTTTTTAAATCTGCTTAAGAGCAAGAAGAAAGAGAATACTCTCACAGCTGTTCGCTGTCGTCGTAATACAAAATAACAACTAGAGAGTGAGGAAATGACCATGGTACTTGTCCCTTTCCCCAGTAATGTATACATAACAACAGGGACAAGTCCTTTAGCAGCTTGAGTTCAAGGCTGTTCACCTGTAACCTAGTAGAGGAATGTTGACAACAGGTGGTTGGCTTATGAAACCCCTCACCCACCTACCTAGTACCCAGTCACATCCTACGCCTCTAAAGTTTAAGGATAGCCTATAGGGCAAAAGGGCACAGATCACAGTGAGTGTTGAGTGCCATCACCCTCGTTTGCAAGGGTTCTAGCACAGTTGCTAATGCCAACTGTTTTGCTGGTTCGTTACAATGCAACAGCAAGCCACACTACAGGCTGACGGAGGACATGCTACTCTGCTTCTGATTTTCTCCAGGTTCATTTGTGTTGTGGGTTTCTGGGATGGGAAAGTTTTCGATAAAGCCACTGTCTAGTGATTGCTGATAAAACATCAACCTACATTAAAAAGGTTCCCACCATTCAAGTCAACCCTCTTTTTCAACACTTCATGGGCTATATCACAAAACACTTTTGGCTGGAGTTATTTCATGTCCTTAGTGAAAAGCTGAGGCAGTGCTTGCTCCAAAACCAATTGCCACTGTTTTATGAAAACACAATTCTGGATGTGGTAATGTGTGCTAAGAATGTTTGTGTATATTTGTTTGCATAGCATTTTTTAGTGGGGTGCTATCTTCTAATAGTTTAGCTATACTGAGTATTTGTAATGCATTATTGCAATTTGATTTTATTGAGTTCTAATGTGGTTGTTGTGTTACATTCCTTTTAGCTTGTTTAGCCTGTTATGCTTTATTTGTGTTAGTATGTTGCTTTGTGTATACTATAGTGTTATGTTCTGTTGTTTATTCTATATAGACAAATGATGGTACACTTCCAGCCAAAAGCTCCACATACCTTAAAGGTCCATGTGAAAAACAATTATTTACTATTATCTAAAGTGGTGAATCAGTACTGTACAGGTTCTTCAATGATTAGAGCAGCAGACCCTGATGCAGAGGTCTAGCCCGGGACAAGGGTTCAATTCCCCCGCCTCGGCGGGTCTTGGGCTCAAAATTCCACGGACCTGATAATTCTCGCTTCGGTGCCTATTCCAATCATGGAGTCCCACTTTGCAACTCTGGGCAATAGCTTGCTTAATCTCCACAACGGCCCCCACAACTCTAAGGATGCCTGGCCTCCACCATGGGGGTGCCCAGGAGTGGACTCCTCACAGGGAAAGCCAGGATGGGTTCCACAGCGGTATTCGTACAAGCGCTTTGAGACCCTTGCGGGAGAGTAGTGTGCTATACAAGTATCAATTTACATTTACTTAAGCAACCGGTCTTTGCCAAAACTCTTTTGGCTACCGTATTGTTGCCTGCGCTAACTTTAAGTGATACTGCCTGTTAGACCTGGCTCTTTTGACAGGTTTTTCCCAAAATATTTTGCCTTTTCCTCCTATTTTTCTGACCCTGTTTTTATTGGCTATAGCATTCTGGGCTCTTTAGCACTACTGGTCTGTGCTAAAGTGCATATGCTCTATGTATAAATTATGACAATGATTGGTTATCCATGATTGGCGTATTTGATCTACTGGTATCTCCCTAGTAAAGTGCATGGTTTGTGCCAGGGCCTGTGAAAAACATGTTATTCAGCGCCTTGAGACCCACGGGTGATAAGTGCGCTTTACAAATACACATGTTATGTTATGTTTATGTTAAATCAAATGCTCCTAGTGGGCTTGCAGCGCTGGTTGTGCCACCCACATAAATAGCCTTACCACTTTAGTGTCTGCATATGCAGTTTTATACTGCCATGTTGTCCTTGCAATTAACCTACTTGCCAGGCCCAAACCTTCCCTTTCCCTAAATTTAAGCCACCCCTCTGGTAGACCCAAGGTACCCCCATGGGCAGGATGCAGTGTATGTGAAAGGTAGGACATGTACTGGTGTATGTGACATGTTCTGATAGTAAAATACTGGGTGTTTCATTTTTCACTATTTAAAGGTTATCTGTCCCACAGGCTTATCACTTGGAGTTGCACTGTAACATTTTTACATGTGTAACTTGCAAAAGGGACGAGATAGGAAAGTGGAGTTTAGACATTCTGTGTGCCTCTGGCTGGTTGTGTATTCAGCGTCTGGTGTGTGAGTGCCAGGAGCTGAGATGTGCATTCTCTCCAGTCACTGGGGGGGTTTGAGGTATGCCTTGCCTGGGTGACTCATTGCAGGGCTGAATAGAGCTGGTCTGCATTTAGAGTGGTGGGAGGAGTTTTGCTTGCACCTTAATAGGCTGTGTCTTCTTTTTCACAATGCTGTCTCCATAACCTGCGGTCATGCTGCACCAGGGAGGAGAGTAATGGTTTAGACTGGGTTCAGAGAGACCCTTACACAACGAGAACAAGGACATTTTGGGGTATAACTATGATGCCTAAAACCCCAGAACTTGCGATTGCTTTAAGGAACAAGAGGACCCTGCCAAGAAGATGAATGGAAGGACTGTGTGAGGAGTGCTGCCTTTTCTGAGTGAGATGTGCTTTGGCTTGCAGTTGCTGCTTCTGTCTCTTGTGCAGGAACATTACTGACTCTTTTGACCCTGCTGTGTCATCCTGCTTGTGAAGAATCTCTATTGGGCTTGTTTGTGCCTGCATCCTGTTGGAAGTCTCAGGGATAAAAAAGGCTTCAGGAAAAGACCCTTGTGAAGCCTAAAAGTAACCTGAGAGCTGTGTGAAGAGCACTGCCCCTGTTGGGGGCTGAGCTGGTGTGCAGTTGCTGATCCTATCTGGAGCAGGAAAAAGGACAGGACTGTTCTTTAACAAGTTGGCCAAACAGTGCATGGTAAGCGCTGTGTTCTTCACCTTATTTTTCAACTCAAACCATGTAAAGCAGCGCTTTATTGTTGCAAAGTGCATAGGGAAGCACTTCTTTTTGTTCCAGCCTCTGTGGCCCGAGGTTACTGGAGTGTGCTCACATTCAGACACTGAAGAAGCACTGTGCCCAGGTAAAATCAGCGTGGGCTAAGGGTGTATTACTCATCATACCTGCGGAGCTGTGAGGCTAGGTAATATTGTATGCAGGGCCACAGAGCGAGTATGAAAACCGGCTGCTCCCGGATGTTAGGCCAGCTTTCTGATGCAGGGTGGGATCTGCAGAGACGTCAGCGTGGCAACCAGAAAGCACAGCCTTGTGGTGATGATCCAGAGTTGCATCTCCAGTAACTCCTCAAGGCCGAGGGACTGCCTGGCAAGTAGGATACTGCTGCCTCCCAGCCTTGCCTGAATCGGTGAACCTCTCCTCAGCACGGGTCCCGTATGTGAAGCACAGCCCAGATCACGAGCTGCTTCTGGGGAGAAACAGGCCAGGAGCAAGCGGTTTGATGCACACAGGAGAGGTGAGCAGCTGCTCCGCATGGTTGAATGCAGCTGCCTAAAGGAAAGATTGGCTGCGGAGCACCCAGAAAGAGGTCTCCTTGCCTCAGTGGCAGCTGGGTGATCTAGGGCCTCAAAGAAAGCTGCCCCGTGGGAGCTAGCAGCGGCACTGCACATTCGTGGGCTGCCGCATTGCTTTCCTTACTCCTTACTACCCCTGAATGAGGGAGACCCAAGGAGGTCTCCTGCCTACCTGTTACCTTGGAAGTGCCCCTTCCAGTGTTTCGGTAAAACATACCTGGGGAGCACTGTTATCGAATATGACACCAATCACCTCAAGGTGGGGTTTTACCAAAAACAAAAACTACCATATAACCCCTGACAGGTGAGCACTGCAACCTAGGTTCTGAGCTGGAGTTTTAGTGAGGCATGGAGCTGTAATGAAGTGTGATGATTCAGGGGAGTATCTCCCAACCTGTAGCCATTTCTTTGGGCCCTGATGTGGTTAAGCCTGTCAGTTTGTCCCTAAATGGTTGAACTAACAAATGCTGTTATCATAGTGCCCACAAAGATGGTGTTTTTCATAATGTTTTTCATGATGTGTGCAACCTTACCAGGATTTGCTTTTGTGCACTCTAAGGTTTATGAGAATTGCCAGTGCCAAAGTGATTTATGATCTATGTTATTACTGTGACAAGCACCTAGTGGCACAATGATTTATGTGAGTGATGGTCTAATGGGTTTTACCTACTACCAAGTGATTTATGATCTATGTGGCATCATCACAAGCGCCTATTGGGGCAGCGAGTTATGTGGTTGTGGTCTAATTTGTTTTTTTGTCCAATACAAAGGATATGTTTCATATATCCTTGTGTAGAGTCTCTCTATTTGTGATGTGCCTAATGTGTCACTGGTGTGTGTGTTGCACAAACACATTGCTTCTGGGATAAGCCTGACTGCTCTGCCAGGTTACCAAGGGGGTGAGCAGGGGTTATCTTGGGTGTGTAACTCCTTATCCTAACTAGAATGGTGGGTTATGCCTAGCTTAGGTATACACACTTGACACCAGAAACCCCATTTCTAACACTGCCCCATTACCTTTTACTGCAGACCCAGAAAACCCAATTTTGAGGAGTTTTCAAAATTGAAAGACCCTAGTATCACTGCATTGCACTCCATTCAGCCTTCCCAAATGCCAGCCTAGGGAAATGAGATCCATTCCCTGACAGGTTTATCTATACCTCCCACAGTGCAGCCATGCATTGTACCAGAATGACATTGTGGGCAGACCTGGCAGGTGGGATTAGCTCACGGATAGTGGAGAAGGCCACTGTGAGTGGATAGACCTCAGTGGAAGGGAGAACCAATGAAAAGAGGACTCTGGTTTACTCATGCTCTCCTCTTCCATGTACACTCCCCCACCTCCACCTTCCTGTTACCAGGTGTACATCTTGGCAGAGGAGGCCTCCTTGAGAAATACTTTTGGATGTCTCCTGAACAGAATATGGGTGTAATCTCAACTGTTCAGACATTGTATGTACAGTTAAAACAAAATTGCTGGACATAAATTGGAAGATGATCAGATTACCCTCAAGAGAAAAGTTAGAGTAGTGAGCTCTTGTTACACAGTGAACATGACAAATGACCTCTTGCTGCCTTTGATCATAAAAATGCAAAGGGCGTTATAGTTAGCGATTAGCATTTAAAAAATCTTAGAAATTCACTGAAAAAGTTTAAGGTTTCAGGGATGTTATAGTTTGAAATTAGCATTTAAAATACCATACAAATTCACTGAAAAACACCACAGGATTCAGAGATGTTATAGTTAGAAATTAACATAAAAAAACGTAGATATTCACTGAAAAAAACACAGGTTAGAGGAACGTTATAGTTAGGCTGACAATTCACTCGTAGAAAACCAGAGAAATTCAGCCGTTATAGTTGGCTGAGCTAACTATAAATCGCGCACTCACAATGCACTGCTGATGACATCACATATTACATCACTCATGATTTTGTAATTTTGCAGCAATTGGGTTAGCATTAGCAGAAGCCATCCTGTATTTAGAAGTTATCTTGTCCGTTTTGTGGAATCCAATTTGTATTTCTAGCAGCCATCTTGTTTGCCATGTGCTACCACGTGCATGCCATGTGCTCTGTCCTACCTTGCTGTTGTCTTCTCTTGAAATCTGCCTAGAGACAGGTTATATTTAGCCTCTTCTGCTTCGCACATGCTCAGTTGAGCTTGCAGCTGTCCTTGCAGCTGTCCCTAGTCTATAAATGTCAGGATGTGTTCACCAGAATTAGCAACTGTTAGCTCCTCCACTTGTTGACTGTGCATTTTCTGTATGACCTTATATGTAACTGAATCCTTCTCTTGTACTTGTACCACCTTCTTTTGAGCCCCTGTGTGGGTATAAAAGGACCATGCTCCTTCCATTCAGTGTGCCACTTCATACATTGCCGAAGGGTGTTGTGTGAATGTAGTTCCACCTCATAAGGTTTAATACATTTTGTATTTTCTATTCCAGTTTCTGTGCCAACTACTTTCTATTGGTCTGAGGACTTGTGCAGAGAAGGTTGAACCCCTTGCACTGGTAGGCCTTGCTGAGGATCACCACCACAGTGACATGGGTAGATTTAGTCACTTTAGCACAATAAACTTGCTCTAACAGGGTTTGTATACTTAGTATTATTTTTCTTTCTTTTTTACCTTGCAGGCCTTGTCTTAATGCAACAAAAATAATCTAAAAATATGATAAATTTTCGTCAGAATTCCGAAAAGCATAGTTCTTCATCATGCAGAAACCTTTCACTTTAGTACATCAGATTATATTACTGCATAGACAGATGTACGGAAATGTCTCTTTTGGCATGTTCACCCCATAATATTTGGACTGATACTGCTGTTTTTTTTACCCTGAGAGTGCACTGAGGGCCTTGACGATGCATTCAGACACTACAAGAAAGCAGGGGCACTGAGACAACAAGAGCTGGCTACATCAGAATAAGGGTCAGATAGATACTCATCTGACCTAGATCAATAGAGCACAACTGTCAGAAAAGAATCATTCTCATTCACAAAACTAGATAAATATAGTTTTTTACAAAGAAACAAAAAATCATGCGAAGGACCACCCAGAGGAAGAGGAGGAATCACTGGACGAGGCAAAAGACAAGAAGAGGTGGTGGAAGTGTTAAATGAAGTACTTCTACATGGGAAATCAACATGGAACACAAAAAAGAAATGATGGGTGAGGGTGTATTAACTGTTATTAATATTTCCTCCCAGAATCTGACCCCCTTATAAGCAATCTGGGAGAGAACTTGGTCTGTCTTTTTGCCCAGCTGCGAAGCTGGACTTTTGCAGAACTAGGATTGACTTATTTTTGTTTGTTTGTTCACAATAGTTCTGCATTAGCCTTGGTTCAGAACACCACCTCTACCACGTCTGATGATTTAAGTCATGTGGATATCAAGGATTGTCTGCTTTGAATGAGCTCGAAGGGGTTAACACTGATTGGGTCACTGAAAAAGATTTCTTGGAATCACTAAATCTAGATCTTGACAGAACCACTGTTACTCCTTTTAAACTTAAATCCACTTGCAATCCTAACAGTCCACACTCCACACTTTTCAATAAGTAGTTACTAGAGATATTATCAACATATGGTACATCACTAGTAACAATTATGCTTCCAATATCAGCAAGGAACAGAGGAATGCCCTGTAGACCTTACGGGAAGACCACAGTATCATCATAAAACGCTCAGATAAGTGAGCGAATGTGGTCTTTTGGGATGTTAATAAATATATATCAGGTAGCACATTGACAGTTGGATCGCAGTGGAAATTATGAAAGGAATACAATTCAGGCCTACAACCAATCTATAGGCTCATTGTATTTGTTGCTTACTAAATGGAAAGACCAGGGATTACTCACCACAGAAGAATATCAGTTTCTTTATGTTAAACATCCAGCGACCCGTGTTTCTATATGCTTCCAAAAAAGGCAAAGAAAATACACCAGGTGGACCTATTATGTTAGCTGATAGTCTCTTTGAACACACTTCCATGTATTTAGATTGTTTTCTCTTGCCCTATGTTTTGGCTCACAATTTTTGGGATCACAATTCATTGGCAATCCAATTTTTGACATGTCTCCATGGATGTGGCTGCATTGTACACTTGAATTTATCAGATTTTGGGAATAGAAGCAAATACTTCTTTACGGATAGACCTATTTGCAAGTTTGACCATATTGCCATTCTAATTGAAATGTTGGATTTATGCCTTAACAGTAAAATGTTTGTGTTCAATTACTTGGGGTATCATCAGTTGGTCAGAACTGCGATTGGGAGCTGCTTTGCACCTAGTTATGCCTGTATCTTCATGGGGAGGGGGGAGGCCAACCATGTTTGAGTGGAAGAAATGAAAAATGAACTAGGCATATCATATTGTGGAACAGGTATATTGACAACCTCTTCATTATTCGGGAGGGCTTACAGGCTGAGCTGGTAGATTTTTTAACACATATTGTACATAATAATCTTAATCTGTCCTTCACACACAAGATACATTCTACAGAAATAGATTTTCTGGATGTTTTGGTTGAGATCTGCGATAGGCAGTTACAAAAGAGCCTGTTCCGTAAAGAAACAGCGACTAACAGTATCTTAAATGCAAAAGATAATCACCTCAGAACTTCAAATGGAGCATTCAATACAGGGAATTATTACAAGCGAGTCGCAACCATAGCACAGATCTCCTGTATGAAGAGAAAAAGAGCAGAATGTTTCATAGGTTCCGAGCCAGAGGCTATCCAGCGAAGGTTCTGAGATCAGCCAGTTTGAAAGCATCGCAGGTCACATGTGAAACACGACTTACCAAAAGGAAGAGGAAGGATGAAGGGAAAGATTCAGTCACTCATCACGACATATAACAATGAGAGCAAGGCTGTGAGAAAGATTGTCGCCGTCTCTGGCATCTACTTAGAAGTGACCCTGTAATAGGTAAGAAGGTCAGCAGATTTCCCCAAATCACACACCATACACCTAAATATTTACAAGCTATTCTGGTACACAGCCACACAGGAAAGAGGTCAAAACATTTGACACAGCCATTGGCAAACTGAGAAAGTTTAATAAATGTATGACCTGTGGGAGTGATTTCTGCATTTATGTACTTAAGTGTCTGTGTGGCTTTAGATATGATTGCAGTACAATTGGAATGGTAAACCAGAACTCTATAGGGCCATAAAGAATCTAGTTGTTTCTTACCCTGTCACAAGACACTGGGCCAGAATGCACCAACAGAATGTTGATCTTGTTGTACTTTTTGCCATTGACAGAATTGAGCGGAGAGTAAAAAAAGGTAGAAAGAATCTGAATATATCATTCTGCTTGGTAGCAAGTTCCCTGGATGACTGAATGAGAGTTAGGAGCTTCATATACTCATCGGCTGATGTGGTATTTTACTGAAGTTCTGTGTCACTATATATTTCTCCCTCTCTATGCCGTCTCTGTACTAGAAAAGTTTCTCCTCTTCTGGACTCCGAAGTTTACATTTCTTGTTGCAATCTCCTGCTCTCTTTTAGATAGATCTTTGATGAAAAACTTTTTTTGATAGAAAAGGCTGATTTCACTTAGGTTATGGTGGCTATATGACATCAACCCCTGCCTCTCTTTTTTGCTCAAAATGGATATATTGATATTCTTCTGCTTTATATATCTTTTATTTTGTTTGTTTTCAGTGACAATAAAATGCACTCACAAAGGGATGATGGGCGTTTTAAGTTGGGAGATTATTTCCCCTTGAATCCTGAGGGTCCCTGGGGGGGCAACTAGCCCACCAAGCACCTCCAGTAAGTGCCACAGAACTGCGTTGCAGAGAGGTGAAAACAGGGGCCCGGCCTAGGACCACCTCTCTGCAACTCAGCCCTGTGGCAATTACAGGAGGTACCTGGTGGGGTAGTTGGCCCCCCAGGGACCATCAGGATTCAAGGGGCATTAATCCCCAACTTAAAACGCGCCATGGGGCACGTTTGCACAGTGGTGTAGGGAGAGGGCGGGGCCTGATTTGACAAGTGTGCAAACACGCCATGTGGCCCTGTGGTGCGTTATAAGTTGGGAGATATAACTTGGGGCCCCCCAGATTAAAAAACAAGTTCCGGGGAGGTGGCGGTCTCCTGGGCTGCTAAAGGGTTGCATGCCCTCCTGCATAAAATATACATAGCCCCTGGGGTTTTCCAGTAATTTTGGTGGGATTCACGACCCCATCACGAGCTGGCCTAGGGGGTCAGGGTGTTTCTACCCTGCTTCCTTTATTTGTTTTTAACCTATTTTTCAGTTTTCTTGTGACTCGCTTCTACCGAGTCAAAAGATGGGTGACAACACTTTCTGGTTTGGAGTGTTACCAGCCAACTAGAATAAAGCTCATGGTCGGGAGGATTTGCAAACCCACCGCGGCCATAGATATCGAAACTTTCTTCATCTAATTTCTCAGGAACTAATGAATGGATTTATGCCATTTTTAAAAAAAAGATCTCTTTATGAACCAAGGGCTACATTTTGCCAAATTTGGTGTATTCCATTCAGCAGTTCGAAAAATAGCTTTGTCTAAAGTTTCCTATGGAGGACAGATATCAAACCCATTCTTTTTCTAATTTCTCAGGAACTACTGAACAGAATCACACCATTTAAAAAAAGGATCTTTCCGAACCAAGACCTACCTTTTTGCCAAATTTGGTGTAATTTCGTGCAGCAGTTTGGGCTGTAGCTTTGTCTAAAGATTCCTATGTAAAATAACATGGGGAAAACACATTTTCAGACACCCCACTTAATAATTCACCCCCGAAAACTTCAGCCAGTGGGTAGTGTGTATATATATATATGGAAGGTTCATTTGCTTTTTTCCATTGGTTCAAACTCATCGAATGTACATATTTATTTTATTATGAAATTTCATTTCTTTACATGACTGCACAAAGCCAAGCGTTAACTAATATTAAAAATGTTTTTTATGAACTTGCAGCTATGACGCTAAATAGCATGTGTGATGAAAACAGTGGAACCCTATAGTCTGTTTTCCAGCTCCATTGTAATTCTGTCCTCTCGGACCTTGGTCCTACCACATTTTCTACCATTGTGCACTTTAAATTGGTGGTTTCAAATGTATGCCTTTTGCTAACGAGAAAGACCGCCTGGTCGAAACGCGTCGCCAATAAACACCTTGTTTATACACGGATCACTGGGGTGCGAGTCTGTTTGTTCCTCGTGAAACCCTACCGAGAAACCTTTTGCCGATATATATATATATATATATATATACTCACTGAAAAAAACATAGGTGTCAAGCAGGTTATAGTTAGGAATTATCATTTAAAAAACATTAGAATTCAGTAATGTCACCAGTGATGTCATCATTTGAGATGTCATCAGTGATGTCATCACTGACCATGTCATGAATGATGTAATATGTGACATCATCACGAGTGGATTGCGGGCGCGAGAGTTACAGTTAGTACAACTAACTATAACGGACACATTTGAATGGTTTTTTAT
Source organism: Lissotriton vulgaris (assembly GCF_964263255.1). Classification (NCBI taxonomy): domain Eukaryota; kingdom Metazoa; phylum Chordata; class Amphibia; order Caudata; family Salamandridae; genus Lissotriton; species Lissotriton vulgaris. Next base: position 1,945,139,494 of record NC_141689.1, read on the forward strand.
AAGTGAAATGTCCAGCTAACTATAACACCCCTAAAACCTCTGGTGTTTTCAGTGAATGTCTAAGGTTTTTTAAATGATATTTACTAACTATAACCTGCTTGAAACCTATGTTTTTTTTCAGTGAATTTGAAAGGTTTTTTTAAACGATAATTCCAAAGTATGACCTGCCTGACACCCAAGGTTTTTTTTTCAGTGATTTCGAAAGATTTTTTTAATAACAACTCTTTAATCTATCAATTTGTATTATTATTTCGTTGATACTGATTTACAAATTTATTTTAAATATATTTATTTTTAGATATCTTATTTTTTAGATTACATTACACATTTTTAATATTTAAAAAAAAAACGTAATATATAGATATTTTTTTTGATTATTTTGTGTTTTCTTTTGTTTTACAATTTTTTGAGCAGTCCCGCACCCAAATCGCACCTGTCTCGTTTGCGCAGAACATAGATGCCATTTTACAATTGTTCTGTAGGATGCGCGTAGGGTGTGCGATGGGTGCGTATTTTCATGCACGATTGCTAAGCGACATGTAATTGACTACAAGCACATACGCAACATATGCGTATCACGCCACACCGCACGCGCACGTTTCTGCATGACGTCATGTACGTTCAATGCAGTGGGCACATGACTTCCGTGAAATTTTTCGATATAAAAAAAGATATACATATATATATGTATTCATTATAAATATTAAGGGGGAAAAATAATACTTTTATTACTTTTAAATGCAGTTTTGAGAAGTCGCGTAGATGAGTGCTGGGTGTACCCACCCAATGCGGATCCCATGTGACCAAAAAAAAAGAGATTTCATTGGTTTATAACACTTACTGTTCTAACTATGGAAGAAACCTACCCATTTCAATTACTCTTCTTAGACCTTCCTTACGAGAAGACCTATCCTGAAAAGAACATCACTTTTTGTTCATTGGAAACCTGAACTTCTTTTTTGGAATCAAAAATGGCTACACCACTGAAACAATCATCTGATTCTGATGATTTTGTTACTGAACAATTTCTACCAGAAGTTACCCTCCCAAAAGATACACATTCATCATATGGATTTTTTTTACTTTTCCAGAGGGGCAAAAGAAATGTAATACCACCAAAGTAACATGCAAGATTTGCCAGGCAGTACTGTCCAGAGGACATTGAAACAAGAAATACTCCTGTGGCACTTCTAGTATGCACAAGCCCCTCCAATCCATGCATCCTGTCAACTATGCTCACGAAGAATGTAGAAGACTGCGCCAAAATGTACCTCCACCAACGGCAATAACAAGTAACTCTGCAGCATCACCTTCAACATCACCACCAGACATACGTCCCCAATTTGTGAAAGTTAGAATGCACTGCGTGAAGTGCAATCGTTTAATTTGTTATAGGGAGGAATCAGTAGACCTAGTTTGCAGAGCAATTGATAAATGTAAATGTACAGGGATTTATATAGCTCAAATCACCAACCGGTTTCTAAGCGCTTGCTTAGGGAACCCGTCCTGGTATTCCCCTGTGAGATAACCCCAGCAGGGTATCCGCAAGGTGAAAGCCAGTGTGTGAACCCGTGAATCGAGTAGGCACCGGAGCGAGAATTGTCAAGTCCATGGACATTTTAGTACACAAGACTCCGCCGAGCCGGGAATTGAACCCTGGTCCCGGCTAACCTCTGCTTACAGGTCTGCCTCCTCTAACCAGTGAGCCACACTTCTCCACAAATGCTAGTTTTTTTTTATATTCCCTCAAAGTTCATGGTTTTGTTCGTCCTGTTGACTTATTTTTCTTTTCAGAACTACCTACTCTGGTGAAAGAAAGAGCAAAATGTATATGCTAGTGTGTGAAAGTTTACATAAATGTATACGTAATGCATAATTGACTAAAGAATGAATTTGTCAAATATGTTGAATGTATAACTGCAGAACTATAAGGAAGTGCTGAAGCATGACAGTGTAAGCTCTTTAGCTACAGCGTACTAAGCTACTTCCGAAGCACAGAGATGCAACATATGTACATAACTATGTTGGAAGTCTGTCCTTCCCTCTGCACTGCTACTTAAACTGCTGGCATGTGGTGATACAGGCACCCTTGCACCATGTTGCAAGAATATCTGTGTCGTGTGGAGTTTGTTTTTGTGCAGGAAGACACACCTTACTGCACAAAAACAATCATTGAAGGCATTTTTCTCCTACAATGTATGCTGTGGATTGTAGCATATATTGAATGAGTAAAAAATTAGCAGAAGTGAAAACAATTCTCCTAGGTAGTGCATTGGTCTTTGTGTAAAGTAGGGGGTCGTGTTGGTGGTACATTTAGCGTTTAGGGTAGTGCACTGGTGTTTGTGTAGTGTAGGGGGTCGTGATGAGGGTAGTGTTTTAAGGTTTAGGATAGTGCAGTGGTGTTCGTCTACTATAGGGGGTAGTGTTTTAGGTTTTAAAGTAGTGCAGTGGTGTTTATGTAGTATAGAAGTTCATGCTGGGGGTAGTGTTTTAGGGTTTAGGGTAGTGTAGTGGTGTTTGTGAAGTGTAGGGGTTGTGCTGGGGGTATGTATTAACATTACACTATTACCACCCTAAGCATAATTATCAGTAGTAACCACCCAAAAATTCCAGGTGAAGTTATCAGCTGAATGCTAATAAAACGTGTATCAATATTAAATGCTTCTCATCAAGTAAAATTCAAATCATCACCTGCAATGTGCCACAAATGCTAATACCACAGCAGTAAGTCTCCCCAACTTAGATTTAAAATGGATGACATGTTTCATATGACAGACCCATAGGCCAACGCTGCAGCTTCCACATGCTTCAACACCCACCATATACTCAGCAAGACCTTCAAATAGACCCACCACCCCGAATCAAGCACTCATCACCAGCAGGCTGGACTACGAGAACGCCCTAAATGCTGGAATCAACAAATCTCTACTCCATAAACTTCAGACTGTCCAGAACACTGCAGTCAGACTCATCCTCAGCATCCCACGACAAGACCACATTACCCAGCATAAATGAGCACTCCACTTGCTCCCTCAAAAAAAAGTTACCTTCAAGCCGCTCACACACACCTATAAAACCCTCCACAACACCAGACACTAATATCTCAATCTCATTCTACACCCCAAAAAGAAACCTCCACTCCGCTGACCAGACCTTGGCCGAAATCCTCCGTATCCACAGAACCAGACAGGAGGCACACCCTTCTCCTACATCATGGCCAAGACCTGAAATGAACTCCCCCTCAGCATCAGATGATCTCCCACACTGAAAGCATTCAGGAACAGCCATAAGACCTGGCTTTTCGAATCACCAAAGCTGCACAAATCCCCCCAGCACCTGGAACCCCCCACAGGTTAGTACTGCACTCTACACATCCCTAATTGATTTCTTGGTAGGCCACCACAGTGTGTGTTTGAGTGTTATCAACAGCCCCTGTCATTGGTTTGGCTGTCTGTTACTCTTAAGGGTAATGAAATAAGCAGTACTACCTTTTTTAATTTACACAGAATCTCTGGGATTGGCTTGGTTTAGCTTCACCTCTGAGAGCTACTTTTAGGGTGCTGGAGAGCTACCAGTAGCTCCCGAGCTACTAGTTGGAGACCCCTGGTATGTATAGTGAGTGGGGAATTGTAGTCCCGAAGCACAAATGTGAAAGTTATTACACCACCATATGCATAATACATAGCACTTTGAATCGCTCCGTTCCCTAAAACCTGGCTCACTGCTTGAGTACATGCTTACTGACTGAATGATTACATTAATATAAGTAAAAACTGGGTGAATTCTTAATTGGTTGACTTTTACTTTATTGAATGAATTACTACATGGTACTTAAAGACTCATTTTGAAATTGCAACAGCAGTCTCGCCTTGTTTGCTGGAGTATAAAGATAGTGACTGGGGAATTGTAGGCCTGAAGCACAAGTGTAATGGTGGTTACACCACTACATGAATAATGCATATTAGTTTGAAGTATTGCATACCCTAAAGCCTGGCTTACTGCAAGAGAATATGTACTTATGTAACTGCAAACACATCAACCAACCAAATCATTCTCTCTCAATTTTGCCAAATGGACACTGATTCATAGTGTTGTTCTAGACAAATAAAAGTATAATTTGCAGTGTATAAATAAAGATTAAAAATATTAGATAAATAAATGTATTAAAACTAGGATTAATGGAAATAAATAAATTAATAGTCGGATATAAATTAGAGCACTCAAAGTTTAATAAAGAGTAGCTCTGACATGTGATGCAGGGAAAATAGGGGTTTAGGGTAATGAAGAATAACAAAAAACGTTATACAAAAAAAGAGAAGTTACTAGAATGATAAGTCAAAAAAAAATGGGGAATGAATGTTAATACTCGTATTTAAAAAAGTAACCTATTGAAATCCTTTATTAAGAAAAACAAATTTAAATAAAGCATTTTGGAAATTATACGAAAGTTAAAAAGTATGGAAAGAGGCACATTTACATAAACATGTGACGCACTAAAACAGTGGAAATGAGAACACCTGTCAAATGAAAAACGTGACTTAAAAGTGGGAGGAGCAATAAATGGATCCCAAAGAGTGTTAAGTAACCAAGAAGTATATAAACCACAACCGTGGGATAATTAGTTTCGTTTCAGAGAATCAATACGACCGAAGAAACTATTAGCAAGGTAATGAATTGAAAATATCATTCATTTCCTCAGAGGGAACATATTGTTAATGTATATTTAAAAATACATTAAACATTATCTTCCTTCCAGAGGAGTTGGATGAATTTCGACGGAGGAAGGAAAGAATATCGAAGAGAGGTAAATTATCTGAATGGGTATATGTTTGATATTTTTAAAAAAGAAAGCAAAAAAAATTAAATGATTTTAGAATGTGGTATGATTAAGTTCAAATGGAATGTAATAACAAATTGACAAAAGAACCATTACAAGAAATATATGTTAATTAAGGAATTACTACATGCAAAGTAATAATTTGGAGCGATGCCATCCTCTTGAATTTATCTTTCATTTCCTCAGAGGGATCATATTGTTAATGTATGTTTTAATTTATATATAACTTTATGCTCTTCCAACTGGAGTTGGATGACTTTCCACAGAGGATTTCAAAACATAAAAAATAATATTTTTTTTTAGGCAAGTATTTCTTAATGATTGAAAAATGTAGTATTAATAAACTATCGACGAAAAAACGAAATACTTTGGAATAAAAGAGAATACAATTTGTCTTCTAGAGTGAAAATGGGCTAAAATTATTTATATTGAGTAGTGCTTTCACCAATTTTTACTCATGAAGAACAGGAAGATTATCTTCGCAAGCACTTTTTTGGAAAAAAATATATAATTGTGGCTTCAAATGTTAATAATTCTTTCCCTTTTAAAAAATGATTGTTAAATGTAATATTGAAATGAAATGTACATAAAAAAAGAAAGATGAAGTAGTGAGGGAGTGTTTGTCATAGCACTTCTATTCTACTTTATCTGAAAGTAATAAAAGCCCAAACATTTAAATAAAAATGTTGGGGCAACACTTATATAATGTAAACATAAGGAATGAGTGCTTATGATAAAATAAAATAAATGTGGTGCAAAGCGTGATACCAATGAATGAAAAAAAGATTTAGCATTTCGCCCATGTGACGAATATAAAAGACTCAATAAAAATATTTTTAAAACTTATGCATTTTTCTTTCAAGGATGGTTTGAAGAATTATACATTTAATGAAAGGACAAAGTACACCACGCTAAAGGAGAAAAGTCAGCACAATTATGAATAGAAAGTTGAAAAATAATATTTTTAAATACCCTTCACAGTCAACAAACTCGTAAGCACAGTAGCCAGTTTAAATTAAAAACACCCTACCACAACTGGGGGCATATCAAGAAGGGTTTGAAACTCATTGTAAAATAAAGTGTGTCACAAAATGGGATACATACATGGTGATGGTATCATAAAAGGCTTCTTGCAGAATAAGTACGCACTTATCTGCCAGACCCCATTTAATGATTAACCAGGCTCTCAAGACTAAACACGTCATAAATCATCTCTCGTCGCATTCTCTTCTTCAAGGTTCTCCCAGGTTCACCGTGAAAGCGCGTGTCTACTTCTCCTTTAACTCCTTTCTTTTTCATAGTAATTGTTACTCATACACTATCCAACATATAACCCACAGATGCAACCCCCTGGATTTGCAATATTAATTGTTGCTCATACAGTATCCAACACAAACCGTACAGATGCACCATCCTGGACTTAGAATAGTTATTGTTACCCCTACACTAACCTGCACTTACCCTACAGATGCACCCTGCTCTCTCTTTCAATATCCAAACCAGATTTACAACACACGTGCACCACTTTCGCGTCACTTTTCCCATGTTAAAAGTAATGCAATAGTAATGCAATGAACTTGTAAACCTGCCCCTATCCACATTAAGAGCAAACAAGTATGCAACTCATTCACTTCTTTATCGATCACAATTAGACAGAGTTGTTTCATGATTCACAATGAACTTCAATAAATACTTCGTGCCTATTTAAATGGAAGACGAGTTTGTCGACATTACAAAACTTAGTGGCATATTTACAAAGACAGAGTTAAAATTTTCATTGCTTTAACGCCTGCAAAGTACAACAAATGGACTTCAAAATCCTTTGTTATCTTACTGGAAGACATTCTCAGCATTGCTGTTTCCTATACAAGACTGAGAGCCACCCCCGGAGCTATAAAACAAATAGTTGTGGTGGCTCCAAGCCCACCCCCTGCAGAATTAGAAGTGTTTGGACCTCAACGACCCCCCTCAAGCCCCAGGAACCACCATCCATGGGATTTTGTGTATTGTGGGAGGCTGATTGCGTGGCCCACCTCCTGTAGCCCTAGAGGGCCCTGGGGACCGCCATGCCCCAGGGCCCTCTCCTGCAGTCTCCTAGGGTGCCTACCCCAAGGACACTGTTGTTTGGTATGAGAGGGCAGGAGTCTCGCGGCTCCCGCCCTCCAGTAACAAAGTTACTTTGGATTTTGAAAGACACAGCAGTGAAATCTGTTCTCACTTTCAAAATCCAAACCAGATTGCTCTTCCATATGCAACTTAGCATCTCCCCATGTGGAAAAGCAATACCTGCTCCCGAAGGACGGGAGGAGTCGGTGGGAACATGGGGACATTGTGGCTCCCCCCCATGGTCTCCAACATTTTTCATAAGACCCATGGGATAGGGTCCCCGGGGATATTGGAAATTACTGATAGGGGATTTTTGTTATGGTAAAATTAAAAGACGCGCACCAGCGCTGCGCTCAGTGCGGCCCCCTGCTGCACACACGCTTGATGCACGACTCATAATCTGTAGGGTGCACGACTCCAGCGCCTTTGGTGCACAACTTCTACGCGTTTGGGAGCCGGAATTGCTTTTCCACATAGGGAGCTACTAACATGCAACTTCCCATGTGAAAAAGCAATCTCATTTACATTTTGACAGAGAGAACACATTTCCTTGCTATGGGAGAGTGGGATGGACATTCCGGGACACTGCAGGAACCGGACCTCCCACAATCCATAAAGCCCCAGGGAGTGGTGGTCCCCGAGGCTTTGGAGACCTTGCAGCCCCCCAACCATTTTTTTCCATAGCCCCGGGGGGTAACGGGGCCCTCAAGTGTGCCAAGAGGGGGGCTATGCATTCCCCCTCCCACAATACTGAAAGCCCTGGGGGTGGTGGTCTTCTTGGCTTTGGGGTCCTTGGGACCCTCCCCCACCATTTTTTCTTTTTAGCCCTGGGGGGTGACGATCCCCGGGTCTGAAGGGGCCCTTCAAGGACCCCCATAAAATGTAATAATTTTGCCCCCAGTATTTACCCCCCATAGCTAACTATAAGGGCCCCCCCATAAAATGTTATAATTTTGCCCCCGTTATTTACCCCCTTGGGGGCTAACTTTAAGGGCCCCCCCCATAAAATGTAATAATTTTGCCCCCAGTATGTACCCTCCCATGGGGCTAATAATAAAAAACGCTCCGTTTTATTTTATTTATTTTACGGCAGAGTCTGCACACCCTACCCGCACCTTCAGGGTTTAAAAAAAAAATAGTGGGCCCTGGGGGTCCTAAGCCTAGACCTAGACCTAAGCAGGTCTAGAGTGTAAAATTATTTCTACCCTACTCCCTTTGTTCGTTTTGCACACATATTCCACTGACTTCCTCATCGTCGCTTCTACCGAGGCACAAAAGGGCTGCCAACAGTTCCTGGTTTCGAATGTTGACAACCACTTGGCAGCCAATTAGCATTCAGCGCGTGATCGGAAGGGTGCGCTTATGGTACGATGAAAATCCTCTATATATATATATATATATATATATATTACCTACTGGCGGTCACCAGTAGGTATATATATTTAGGATTTTTTCTCTATGGAACTTTTGAAAATTCTATGTCTAATAACTTTGGCGTTTGTGGACGGAATCGGCTTAAATTTTCAGCAAAATGGCACATTTTGTTTCTGAGCAGCCCCTAAAAATATGGGGGGGTTCGTCAAGGGGGGCCGAGAACAAAGGGGGGTCCCAAAACGCGTTTTTCCCATTCATTTTTCCATAGGGCGGTTGGCCTCACTTTTAGCTCGAACGGCTGAATGGATTTACACGAAACTTGGCAAAATTGTAGGGACTGTTAGCCCGATGTGCCTTTGCTGGGTCTCAATATATGTGCTCCAGTGGATTTTGAGAAATTAACGTTTAAAAAAACAGATATATCTGTGACAGCGTCCCGGATAGCGCTCCAGATCGCGTACTTTTTGCGTAACGGAGCTTTGCGAAGCGAAGCTGATTGGCTCTCCGGTGTCTGTCAACATTCTAAACAGTCCGGTGCGGCCGCCATCTTGTCTCTCGGTAGGATCGAGAGACAAGAGGAGGAGAAAAATGAAGGGGGAATTTAATGAAAGGGGGCAAGGTAGACTCCTCTTGACCCCCTAGGAATGATGTTGGGGTTATTAAAGGGTCCCGTGGGGCAAATAAAAAAAATTAGATTTTTCGCAGTAGAAGCACTTCTCGGTTTGCGAACCGGGTCGCAAACTGGTAGCGAAACGGGAATTGGCCATTTTGTGTTTTGTTTTAATTAAATTACAAGATGGAGGAAAAGCAATGTGAGTATTGGGTACAAGGGGGTATGGGAGACGTATCCTGACCCCCTATGTTTTCTGAGGGTGGTTGAGGAGGCTCATATTTGTTGATACTTGTCTTCCAGCGGTTGCGCGTGAGCGTTTTTTTTTTTTTGCTGCGTGATTTCTGTTAACATTCGATTCGAAGGAAATCAGGAAGTGTTGACCGCAATTTTGACACTGCGAGTAAATATATTGTTAAAAATAATTGTTATAAATTAATCCGTATTGATAAACATTATCTGCGCCATCTTGTTTTTTTTTCCAATGCCACACTTTTGTCGTGCACGGCAGCCATTTTAGATGCCTTGACCAGACCCACTCTCAGCACGCCGCCAATCCTCAGCATGGCTCCCCACCCTCGCAAGCATCTCCCCCATGCACTGGTCACCCACGCTCTCTCTCTCATGTATGGGCCATAAACCTCCTCCCATATGCGCTGCTCTTCCCTGAGAATCCCACCCCGTGCTGAGGAAAATTCAGCCCAGATTACAACCGATGTCCAGGCTGCTGGCACAAGACGCCACTTAGTTCCCATCTTGAACGGTTACCAAATAAAGAGACGGGCGCTGGAAGCAGGAACACAAGAACAGAGTTTTATTTTTCATGAGGAGAGCCTGTCATTTCACTCTACATATCAAACAAGTACCACTCAGCCCCCTGGCCCCCTAATCCTGAGGCAGAATTGCCACTGCAACAAAGGACTTAAACTCCTGCAAAGAACACCATGTAACATTTATTATCATTTACCACCAATGTTTTCATATATCAGTGTTGCTGAACTCACTCAGTGAAATGTCGCTCATTTCATTAAATCACTTTTAAAGCATGCCTTATAACAATACACCCTATCCTATGTGGAAGTGCTTATATTAAAAATGACATTGCTCTAACCAGGATAGACAAAGAAATGACACAGTGATGTAAAAGTTTCTGAAAGAAATGCCTAGAACGTCCCATGTGAAAGTGAATTTTATCTGGCAATTTTTTTCTTTTCCTTCTCATGAAAAGAAAGTTAATGCCAGGTTCGTTACCTGCCTCATCTGCAAAAAAACTCTCGAGAGGGACCGAAAAAAAATATAGCTATGGTAATAATACCATGCATCGGCACATGGAGAGGTGGCACCCTCTTAATTATTCTAAAGCACAACTTCGAGATTTGGTGGATAATCCCCGACCGGCAAAAACATCCACCAATGAATTAGAAATAAGTGAGTCAGAGGCAAGGGAAACGGTCCCAAATCTGTAAAAGAACTTTAGGCAGATGAGATTGACTTGTGTAGCATGTGGAAAATTATTTTCATGCGGAGAGATGAGTATTACTTTAATAAATAGATCATATGAAAATCATCAATGTCCAAAACATCCTAGAAAGTAATTTTTGTCATTTTTTGAGGAAGAGAGATAACCTACAGTGGTACGGGGTTGTTTTCGTTCGTACTAGGGGGGCCAGGTGACATTTCCTTCGGGGTGGCTTAGGGGTATTTAAAACAACTTCCCTGATACAGGTAGCATATAAAGTAGAGGCTAAATACCAGGATCTTTATCGATTGCTTCATGCTGTACAAAAATGAAAAACACATACAACAAACCTGGACAATTCATATTTTCAAAGTTTCTGCGTACTATACTTTTTAACCCTTAACTAATTGAGCTGCTTCATTTCACCTGCTTTTAAAAAAAAAAAAAAAAAATCGGAAACAGTGGCCATTTATTCGAAACTTACCAATCTACGCGTTACAACTACGTTTGCTTTTTCAGAAACCTTTAATAAAAATGTTGGTGGCCAAATACGGGCCTACAACCCCGTGGGCCGGCCACGGAGCAGGCTGGAACTGTAAATGGGGGGGGGGGTATTTATTTGTGGAAAACATAACAGAGAGTCAGTGGTCATTGATTTCATAGTAAAAAGTGCGACAAGTGCAACAAAATCATATCGATAATTCATTGTGAGCAAGTACCAAAAGTGTCGACATTTCGAACCTTCAATAATAAATACAGTAATCAATGATGCATTAGAACTTAATATCAATTCATTGTTCGAACGTGCAATCAGTACCCGTCCCATGTCAATTCATTGTTCGAACGTATAATCAATACCCATCCTGGATCAATTCATTGTCCGAACATATAATCAGTCTTATTCCATATCAATTCATGTGCTAAAAACTGCATACATATCTCATGATATCAAGGCTGAGCAATCGGGGCACAACAAGGAGTTGAGAGTTTCATTTGTACCGGCGCTATTTTGGGTGAGGTCAGGAAGGTCCAAGTATAGTCAAAATGTCTCCACCTACTCGTGGTTGGACCGGGACCTCTTTCGGCAGTCCAAAAGTTTTCGTTGAAGGGTAGCAGAGGGGACTGCCGACATGAACCATCAGTCAAAGTGGGGTGGGAGGCAACAATCTCTCCTACCGGGTCATACTGGTGTACCACCGGAACTGATCAAGTTGGTAGTCTTGCAGGATTTTGGTCATTTCAAGACTGAGGCCGCCGCCGGCATGAGCGCGCCGACGTCCCGCGGCTACGTCGTGGTCGTTCCGTGGGTGATCATGGCAGTCATTTCCCATCGGGGGTGTCTGCGGGGGTCGGGGGCCCTCTGGCTCTTATAGAATCTTCAAAGTTGAGGAGAACGTTTCTGGATGCAGGACTCATTTTATAGTTCAACTCAGAAGCGTTGTTGCACCGGAACAGTGGACGAGCCCCCCGCTGGGTGAGCGGAGCATCATTGCCTCGCAATAGTGGACGAGACCTTTTGTTGGGTGAGTGGAACGTTGGGGGTGCAGCTGAGGGGCCCCCACCTGGGGGGGTGGGAGAGGCTCGTTCGCGCCGCCTCTCCTCCCAGCGCACCCCACGCCGACACCTGGCGTTGATATCCGTGATGTCCGGACCAGGCGATAAGAGGGGGGGGGTCGGAGGCAGAGGCAAGACATCCCCCCCCCGTGGCCTGCAGGGCGCCGCTTCAGGACCGAACGGGGAGCTCATACCAAGCCGGGGCCAGACCAGGAGATACGAGGGGAGGGGGGGGGTCAGTGGCATGTGCAAGACATTCCTCTCCAGTGTTGTCGCAGCCAAAGATCCCGTTGGCCTCGGCTCCTCTCCTGGTGCACCTTACGCGACGACCCTTTGATGGGTGAGTGGAGCGTTGGGGGTGCAGCTGAGGGGCCCCCACCTGGGGGGGTGGGAGAGGCTCGTTCGCGCCGCCTCTCCCTCCCAGCGCACCCCACGCTGACACCTGGCGTTGATATCTGTGATGTCCGGACCAGGCGATAAGAGGGGGGGGGTCGGTGGCATGTGCAAGACATCCCCCCCCAGTGTTGTTGCAGCCATTATTGAAGAAATAAGAAGATCCCGTCGGCCTCGGCTCCTCTCCTGGTGCACCTTACGCGACAACCCTTTTGTTGGGTGAGTGGACCGTTGGGGGTGCAGCTGAGGGGCTCCCACCTGGGGGGGTGGGAGAGGCTCGTTTGCGCCGCCTCTCCCTCCCAGCGCACCCCATGCTGACACCTGGCGTTGATATCCGTGATGTCCGGACCAGGCGATAAGAGGAGGGGGGGGTCGGAGGCAGAGGCAAGACACCCCCCCCTATGGCCTGCAGGGCGCCAGAAGAGAAAGGGAGGACCAGTACATTCCGGGCCGACCATCCCATGACTTCTCCGGCTGATGGTGGCTAGTCAGGCCCCGCCCTGCACGTGTCGAGGCCTCGTCTTCCGGATGGGCGTAACCGTGGACCTGTTGCACTTCGGGAGTTTCCGGAATGGGGGTAGGTATCTGCTGATTTGTATCTATTTCATGTTACCGTTATTGGGCGTGGCGGGCGGTGGGACAGACATGCTTGGAGCAGTGGGGGGGTGGCGGAGGTTAGCTATCTCGTGGCTGCCGTAACGTCAAGCTTGGCTTCTCTCACCACTTCCATGTTTCTTATTTCTAGCGAGGTCAAAAACTCATCAGTGGCCTACTGATTTTTTTCGATTTCTTTCCCTTCTTTTTCAAGTGTGTTTCATTGTAAAGTTTCTGTTTAACAGGATACAGTGATTACTTCGTATTTTACATATGTCTTCTTTATTAGGGGTACTCTCCGGTTGAGCCAGATGATGTACCTCTAATAAATGGTCCGGGTGGAACTAGTTTCTCAATCAGTGGGGAGTAGATGGGCATGACAGATTACAACGGGGGACAAAGGTCCGCATTACCCACCCTTCACTACTTGCAAAGACTAGACAGAATATTTCTATTCCACGTTATTTGCAAACAGAGAATACCTCGAAAGAACTATTCCTTGTGTGTATAACTGTATAGTTGAGGAAATGGAGGTGTGATTGATTCAGTGCATGACTGACTAGGTGTGTGAGTAACTTCATGGATGAGTGACAGTCTGTGAGTGTCTGTTTACTCTGAGTGTATCTAAGATTATATTAGAGTCTGAAGAGGTTGATCGTATTATCACATGATTGATGTCATCAGTGATGTTGTCAGTGATGTCATTTGAGTTGTCATCAGTGATGTCATTTGAGTTGTCATCAGTGATGTCATCAGTGATGTCACTGACCATGTCATGAATGATGTAATATGTGACATCATCAGCAGTGGATTGCGGGTGCGCGATATATAGTTATTGCATCTAACTATATATGCGAATTTCAATGGTTTTGTGCGAGTAAATTAAGGTTTTGTAAAAGCTAATCCCTAACTATATATGGCCTAAAACCTATGTTTATTTCAGTGAATATATATATATACATATTTTTTTCATATATTTATATATATATATATATATATATATATATATTACCTACTGGCTATCGCCAGTAGGTATATATAGTTAGGATTAATTCCCTATGGGATTTTTGAAAATTCTATGTCTAATAACTTTGGCGTTTGTGGACGGAATCGGCTGAAATTTTCAGGAAAATGGCACATTTTGTTTCTGAGCAGCCCCTGAAAATTTGGGGGGGTTTCGTCAAGGGGGGGGCTGAGAAAAAAGGGGGGTCCCAAAACGCGTTTTTAACATTGAGTTTTCCATAGGGCGGTTGGACTCACTTTTAGCTCGAACGGCTGAATGGATTTGCACGAAACTTGGCAAAATTGTAGGGACTGTTAGCCCGATGTGCCTTTGCTAGGTCTCAATATATGTGCTCCAGTAGTTTTTGAGAAATTAACGTTCAAAACAAGATATATATCTGTAACAGCGCTCCGGGCTGCGCTCCGGTCCGCTTACTTTTCGCAAAACGGAACTTTGCGCGCAGAAAGCTGATTGGCTCTCCGGTGTCTGTCAACATTCTAAACAGTCCGGAGCGGCCGCCATCTTATCTCTCGGTAGGATCGAGAGAGAAGAAGAGGTGAAAAACGAAGGGGGAATTTATTGAAAGGGGGCAAGGTATACCCCTCTTGACCCCCTAGGAATGTTGTTGGGGTTATTAAAGGGTCCCGTGGGGAAAATAAAAAAAAAATGATTTTTCACGGTAGAAGCGCTTCACGGGCCGCGAACTGGGCCGCAAACTGGTAGCGAAACGGGAATTTGCCATTTTGTGCTTCGTTTTAATTGTTTAGAGACAAAAATTATCGCCGCACATCGGCCACAATGCATGAATATCGCTGAAAAGTCAGCGATATTCATGCATTATCCAGCAAATGCTCTTAGCCATGTTATCCACCTTCCTTTGGATAACATGTCTAAAAACTGCTCTGTGCGGGAGCTTTTTTTTTTTTTTTGCTGCGTGACGTTTGTTAACGTTCGATTCGATGGAAACCAGGAAGTGTTGACCACCATTTTGTCACTGCGAGTAAATATTTTGTTATAAATGAATCCTTATTGATAAACATTGTCTGCGCCATTTTGCGTTTTTGTCCAATGCCACAATTTTGTCGTGCACGGCAGCCATTTTAGATGCCTTGACCAGGGCCACTCTCTGCACGCCACCGATCCTCAGCATGGCTCCCCACCCTCGCAAGCATCTCCCCCACGCACTGGTCACCCCCGCTCTCTCTCTCATGCATGGGCCATATACTTCCCCCCATCTGCGCTGCTCTTCTCTGAGAATCACACCCTGTGCCCGCCCGACACCTCCCTTTCACCCTATTCACTAACGCACCCTCTGACACTCCTCTTCCTCTGTGTCCGATTGTCCATGCCGGACCCAGGCTATCACCTAGCCCTGCGGATGTAGTTTATGGCCCCAGCTGTAGAGTATCCAGACATGCCAACCCTCCCGATTCAGGCGTGAGACTACTGATTTCAGTGCTAGTCTTTCGCTTCCCGATTCCAGCAAGGAAAAACCCGGGGGCATATTACCAACAACAAGCGATAATTTTTGTCTCTAACTTGTTTAGAGACAAAAATTATCGCCGCACATCGGCGAATTTTATCGCACATAAACCTTGCTATTAGCAAGGTTTATCGCAAATGCGATAAAAAACGGCCGCAATGCATGAATATCGTTGAAAAGTCGGCGATATTCATGCATTATCCAGCAAATGCTCTTAGCCATGTTATCCACTTCCCATTGGATAACATGGCTAAAACTGCTCAGGGCAGGTGTTAGGTTTTGGAGATATTCGCGCTTAGCGCGAATATCTCCAAAAGTTGGTAATAGGAGATAGCGATGGTTAGGGACTGTTTCCAGTCGCTAAAATCTTGGCACGCCCACTTTGCATGTCATTAGTGATAAATATCACTGATATGCAAAGCAGGGCCCAAGATGGTCGCTATCTCCTTTTAGCTGTCACTAACTGGTGTTAGCGACAGCTTGGTAATAGGGAGATAATTTTATCTCTTTTTTTTTTGGCTTTTAAAGCCAAAAAAGCTGAAATAAACCCCCTTGATAATATGCCCCATGATTTCTCGGGGGTTTCAGCTGACAGGGCTTGGTATTGTGTTACGTGCTAATTCTTCTAGGAAACGTCAGAGGGTCGATGCAGGGGTTCTAGAAGGGGTGATAAACCATTTAAGCCTCATGAACAAGCGCATGGTCTTTTAAAGATTTGTGAAGTACTCGGGGCGGCGGTGTGTGTGTGCCCTCTTTCAGGAGCGGGCGGGGGGGCACTGCCAGCAACTTGCCAGGCCAGGCAGTGTTCAACACGTGCATCACCCTTTCTCTGCCTGCTATTGCGCTCCATGCTTCGGAAAGGTAAGAAAAAGAACGTGCATTTGAGTTTGAAATGTCCGATCTTGTAGCAGTACACTTGCAAAGCCCACACATGACAATAACCCGATTCAAGGCCCCATTCACCCGATTTTTTAAAGATATATAGTACTCCAACAAAGTTAGATTTTAAAACTTTATTAACTTTTAAATATAACGAACGCAACAAAAACTGTAAATATATTTAACCATTTTTTGAAATTAACCAGAACTATAACGATAACAACAACAACAACAATAATATAACTTTTATGCCTAAATTACGCAAACATTTAGCTAATCTGCTAAAGGGGGGAGTCGCCATTTCTTTACAATAATCAATAATGAAAAATCCACATCAATAGGGTTGTCCGTTTTCTCGATGCAGCACTATAGTGCAACATACACAGCACCTGGGGTGTCAAGAGTGAACAGGTCTTTCTTTGTTCCTTAAGATGTTATCTGTGTCAACCTCTTCCGAGAATGCTGATGCGTTAGGATTTCCTTGTGTTTCTTAATAGCATTGGTGTCTGTACACTTCTTTGTCAATTCTGTGAAGATGATAACTGCTTCATAAACAGACGATATCTTTGTTTAGTCATTAGTGTTAAGTGTGTCTGAAACTACAGTGCCCTTCTGTTTTTTTTTCTTCAGGCTCTACAGAGTTTTGTGTGTTGTTCTTTTGAGCGACAATTATTCCAGAGGTTTCAGGTTTACTTGTTTTGTCCTGCAGTGAGTTAACAGCTTTAGAGAGTTCATGTTTATTTGCTATGTCCTGCTGTTCGTCAACTGCTTCAGAGACGTCAGCCTCATTTGTTATGTTTCAGTAGATCCTGGACCTGCCCGGCCGCGCCCAAAATGGTGCCGGTGTAAATGGGACTCGTAACTGCTTGTTGTGTACTGGTTGCCCAACCTTGATATCACGAGATACATATGCAGTTTTGAAGCACATGGCGGAGGCTTGTCTGCTGTAGTGGTGACGCGAGACGTTGTAGTCGCAAGAGGGGGTGGTAAACAGCTGAATGGCGGAAGAGGCACAGAGTACCAAAAGCGGGCGGAATGGCAACTAAAACGGTAAAGGGGCGCCCCACGACAGCGTGTCTTCAGGTCAAACGGATTGTGGGACAAGGTCCAGAATGGAAGATTCTTCAAAAGGGAAAAAATTCCGCCGGACCCCGGGAGCCGGCCGCCTATGCCGGGGCGATCTCAGGCCTCACCAGGGCAACACGACTTGGGGAGGGGGCAGGAGCCAAGCGCCCCTTCTCAGTCCGCGCCATCTCACCGCCCCTCGGGGGCCTCCGTCAAGCGGTTTAGGGAGGCACCGTATCACATTGTTTTCCAATGCAGTCAGGTCCACAAATGGACCCCACTTACTTTGAATAGTGAAGCTGCAGCAGGTGCAAATAAGGTTTAAACAGTGTTACAAGAGCTGCTTAGAACTCTGAAGTATGGCACTCAACAACCAGGACTTATGCCATTTGTGTAAGGCAGTGACATGGAAGCAACTCAGGGACAAAAAGCATGAACGAACATTCACGTATGAAAATCTTATTTGGGGAAAGGGTAGAATCCAAACGCCCCCTGCCAGTTCGCGCCACTACACCGTATGTGGAAAATCTAAAGCCATCGTTCTACAAACTCTCAACGCTTGCTATCAGTGCATGAGTTTCATGCTCGATCGATTGAGCTAGCCGGATCGGTTAATAAAAAGTATAAAATAGTTATGTAAATAGTTATTTAATAAAATGTTTTACTCTGTTTCTTTGCTGGTGTGTTGTGTATATTTATAATATTTGCATAGGGTTTGTCATTATTTTGGGCGGTGTGGGTGGCGGAGTCGAGCTGTCTTGCAGCCCTCATGGTGTGGAGCTCAGTTCATTTCACTATTTTCGTATTTCTCATGAAGGGTTGTTCCTAATGTTTGTATTTTACAGAGGTCAAAAAGAGATCGAATTAGTGGTCTACTGATTTTGCTCGATTACTTTTATTTTTTTACACAATTTTTCACTATCTGCAAAGACTAAACAGAGTATTGCGACTTTGTGCTTGTTTGTAAATAGAGAATGATCCAAAGAGAACCAATTGTAAAACAGTAAATGCTTGGATAATAATCAATCAAATGGGGACACTCTGCATTGAGACAGTTACCTGCTAGAGGAGCACGGCGGACCTGCTGACCAGCGGACCCTTCTTCCTGTAATCGGCGCCACAACTCGCCGGACCCGCTTCGCGGGTCCCGCAGCGCGTCATCTGCCTGGGGGCTGCTTCGAGGAACTGAGGAGGAGCGCGGGGTCAGGCAAGTGAGCTAGCGGGGCTGCGAGCAAGGCAGGGGACTCCAGCGACCAGGAGCCCCTGCGCGCCCAACCAGCAACACCTGGGCTGCTCTCCCCGCTGGCCACGCCCCCCGCCAACGGAGCCAAAAGCTGCCTCAACCCCAGCGCCTGTGGGACACTCTGCATTGAGACAGTTACCTGCTAGAGGAGCACGGCGGACCTGCTGACCAGCGGACCCTTCTTCCTGTAATCGGCGCCACAACTCGCCGGACCCGCTTCGCGGGTCCCGCAGCGCGTCATCTGCCTGGGGGCTGCTTCGAGGAACTGAGGAGGAGCGCGGGGTCAGGCAAGTGAGCTAGCGGGGCTGCGAGCAAGGCAGGGGACTCCAGCAACCAGGAGCCCCTGCGCGCCCAACCAGCAACACCTGGGCTGCTCTCCCCGCTGGCCACGCCCCCCCGCCTATCACCAAATCAACACAAAGCAGCAGCATTTTAAGGAGGGTAGGACCTCCGCTTCGCGGGAGCGACCGGGAGAAGCCCGGGACAAGGGCGGGACCGTTTTAGGCCGTTCTAGGCCTGAGAGGCCTGGGCTGGGCCACGTTATTTGGCCCTACGAACAGCCATTGCACGTGAGTCTGTTACCATTATTGTACGACAAGCCACCCACTAACCATCATGTGCACACGTTCCACACGAAGCAAAACCGCAAAGGGTCTTGGTGGCTCTAGTGGGACCTTGGATGACTTTTTATTTAAAACTAATTTGGCGATTGACCACGAAATTAACAAAATGCAACACAGGGTCTCTCTTGAACTTGATGCTGCCCGTAAATTGTCTCTTAATATTGCTTCCTCAAAAAAATCGTCACTTGGGAACCTTGCCCTAGCACTTACCCCTGAGAGGACTACAGGCCCTCGCCCCTTGCTAACCACAGCTGATATACATCACAGCCCCTCTCAGTCCTTAAGTGATCTGGTTAGGGAACCTCCATCTAACCCGGTGGAGGATGTAGTGCCAGTTAAACCTACAGCCAGTACATGCTCAAAGGCGAAGAGCAAATCACCTAGGGCTGCAACAAGGGCTAACACCATTGCGAACAAAAAGGCGCTGCAGCAAAAAAAGAGCTTGGCCAGATCTGCCTTTGCTCGCAAGAAGGCAAAAATTGCGAGAGCCCAGTTCTTTAATTGCCGACGCCATTTGTCTGCCTTAGCTCATGGTGAACCAAACGATAGCACCCACACTGACAGCATTGATTGTGCCACCACCCATGCTCCAGATGGTGCTTCGACCGTCACCAAGGTGGCGGCTTCCCCTGGATTATGTGTGGAGGGGTCAAGGGAGGGAAGTTCGGGTGGGGCGGAGAGGGACAATGGGGACGATGAGGTATTTATACACACTGTCTGGGTCACTCTTAAGAAATTACTCTCCCCCTTGGAGCTCAAACTTACTAGAATAGAAAACCACCTGCTTGAGATGGATAAGACGATAGTAACACTTGCTAGCCTTAGCCTCAAGCAAATGGAGTCTAGATTCTCACAGGGGGAGGGCTCACCATTAGAGTGTCCAGAAGTGAATGCATCTGCTTCGCTTAACGAACGACCCAAACCTGTACCCAAACCACGCACAATAATAGGGAATAGTACCCCCAATATCCCAATTGCTAAAGCAGGCCCCACTAATGTGCCCCCTGCACCGCCTAAACCCAAGCCTAGTGCCAAACCCAAGCCTAGTGCGCCTCGAGCAGGGGCCGAATCACACACTGCAGGACCAAAACCTAAACCTTCAGCAGATCGGCAAACTATTCAGCCAGCCCCCAATGCTCAGCCACCCCTTGAATCTAGCAGACCAAACTTCCGTGGGGGCTACATAGATTTACCCCCGGAAGCTAGTCCATATGTTGCTGTCTTAGCCGGAGTACCGACCCTTGACCCTCTAACAAAAGAGGACCATTGGTCCCTCAAAAACAAGGTCATACATTGGCTAAATACAAACAGACAGCTCCCTAGCCACCAAAGAAGCCGGGTTCTTATGGTCCGAAGAGTACCATGGATTGGACCGAGCCACAAATCCATCTTGGGAGATTGTATAGTGGTGACATTTGCTGATCCCAATACTGCACACCATCTCTGCTCATGGTCCCCTAGCATAATTGACCAGTCAGTTGTCGTCAGACCCCTCACTTTTTTCTATCCCCCTAGGAACGTGGATAGGACAGGGGGGACTTGGTCTACAATCCAAAAGTCTGGAAATAGGGGTTATAGGTATGCGGGACCCAGCCAGAGTAGCTGGTGGCAGGATGTTCCCACGTCTAATATGTTTGGCTGTCTGGAGGAGGTCGACTGACTCGGGGGGGACATCATTAAAGGGGAACTGACAGTTGCTAGCACGAACACCACAAGCGAGGATAGTACAGGCTGCCAAACGTCGACTCCACCTGATCCAATTTATGTCCCCACTGACCACTTTTCTTATCAAGCAGATATAGAATCCCCGGCCCACCCTGTTACCCCTTGCATCGATAGCCCAGATAGCCAACTTAAAATAATATCCTGGAATATTGCGGGTCTTAGGGGTCGCTTGGACAATGATGACTGGGTCGATTACATTTCCTCCCATGATGTCATTCTGTTCCAAGAAACCTGGGCAGTAGCCCCACTCCATAGACAAGGCTATCTAAACTTCTATAAACCGGCTATTCAGGGCATGAAGGGTAGGGCGTCGGGTGGCCTCTGTATTTGGATAAAAATTAGCCTGGGCTTTAATGTTAGAGAAATAGCAGGGACAAATCCCGACATACTTTGCATCTCATTAAGGAAGGCAAACTGCAAAGAAATACTCCTCATTAATATTTATGCTAGAGGTTGCCAAGGAGGCAAGAAGCAACCGATCCTTAACGATCTGGAAGCCCTCTTGCATGAGCACAAAGGGGACCAACTCACCATAGTGGCAGGGGACTTCAACTGCTCATTCGAGCCTATCATGAACCTTGCCGAAGATGTTGGTTTAGATGAGGATTCCGCATGGAAGATTCCCCCATTAACAATTACTAAGGCAGTCAGGGGAACGGAGGCTGCTTTCCATTGGCTTGGGCTGTGTCTGGAATGGGGATTCCGAGCCGTAAATGGTCGCAGCTCATCTGATAAGGAGGGGAAGCCAACCTTCGATAATGGGTCTTGCGCAAGTCGCATTGATTATATACTCATTAATATCGAATCTTGGGTATCCATGGCTGACATGATTGTAGACAGCAGGCCGGAGAGTGATCATAATCCCCTCTCTCTAGTACTTAAGATCCCTGGGATAGCACCACCTCAGGAGGAAACAGATTGTATCACATCTGACCTTGTCTTATGTGACAACAGAAGACGGGTCAAATGGTCCAAGGTGATATCTGACCCTGAGCTTGTCAACCAGATAGAAGAATTGGTTCTAAATACCAAAGAAAAGATGTTGGCACCCCCCCCCAGCGACCTGCCCACGACAAATAATGTTGACCTTCACGAGGCATGTTTTGTGGCAATTAAAGATCTTCTCACCAGACCATGCCGGAAATGAAAAGCTAAGCAAAGCAAGGGCTGGTACAATAAAAACTGTAGGGAAGCCCATGCTACACTCATTGCTGCAGTCAAGTCTAGGAACTCCCCGGCCATTAGAACAGCGAGACAGATCTACAAGCGTACCATTTGGGAAGCCAAAAGGGACTGGGACGACTCATATTGGCATGATCTTCTTCATGCATGTGAGTCCTCCAACCAAATCAGATTCTGGGAAATAGTCAGGCGAGGAAGGGGCTTGGACACATCATCCCCTGAAAATTATGTTCCAGCCGTAGAATGGGTGAAATTCTTTTCTGCTCAATTTGCCAACCAGAATGCTCCCCAGCTGGCCGAGGTGCACTCACCAGGACCCCAATCAGTACTACATGAGAATAGACTTGTCTTTAGCTGCTCTGACACCAAACACGCTTTAGGATCCATCCAGTCCGGGAAAGCCCCAGGCATTGACGCTGTACCAGCTGACCTTTTCAAGTTAAACTTAGATCTGTGGGTCCCCTACATCACCATCTTAGCTAATTCAATAGCAGCCGGGGAAAAAATACCGCAGTCTTGGAAAGGGGCTGAAATAATACCGGTTTTTAAAAAGGGGGATCGATCCTTACCAAAAAATTACCGTCCAATCAGCCTGATCGACACCATCCAAAAAGTGGTAGCACGAATGGCCCTAGCTAGAATACAGGGGTGGATTGAGCAAAACAACATACTCTCCCCCCTGCAGGCAGGGTTTAGGTCAGGCACCAGCACTCTAGATCAGGTCTTTCGGCTAACCATGTTATACTGGAAGGTGGTTTTTTTGGGCGGGGGGGTCATATATGCGGCCTTTGTCGACCTTCGGTCGGCATTTGATATGGTTCCCAGGGCTAAACTTTGGGACGCCCTTAAAAGCATGGATTTCCCCCCAGACCTTTTAGACCTGGTGAAACGCCTCCATGAGGAAAACTTCGCGCGTGTAAGATGGGGCAACCAGGGACAGGTGACCCCGAGCTTCCCTGTAGAACGAGGAGTCCGGCAGGGCTGCGTGCTAGCCCCTACATTGTTCCTCTTGTTCATCAACCGGGTGGTTGCTTTCTTCAACGAAATCCACACTGACGCACCCACCCTGGGAAACACAAAATATCCTCTGCTAATATTTGCGGATGACACCCTGCTCCTCTCAAGGACCCGTAGTGGCCTGCAGGCGGCCTTAAACAGATTCTCTGAGTTTTGTACACAAAATGACCTCCAAATTAACACAGACAAAACCAAATTTATGATTTTTAACAAAAACAAGCCCATCACCAGCTCATTCTCTTTAGAGGGCGTTCCGATAGAACAAGTTACAGTGATGTCCTATCTGGGTGTAACCTTGGACCATCAACTCACTTGGAAACCCCAGCTGGAAGTGACAGCCCTTAAGTTTAATCGCCTTTCTGGATGCCTGTTAAAGGAACAGAAAAAATCACTAACAAAGCGTATTACACCTGCTCTAAAAATACACGATGCCAAAGTGAATGCAGCTACACTGTATGGTGCGGATATTTGGGGGTATATAGGTTTGTCTGCCCTTACCAATGCTCAGAACAAGTTTCTCAGGATGTTAGTGGGTGTCCCCCAATCTTCCCCCATTACTCCGTTGCTTTTAGATTTAGGATGTAAACCGCTGGGTGAGATGGCCCAGTACCGTCTTGTTGCTCTTTGGCGTCGCCTCTGGACGACCGAAGAACTTAGTTTATTTGCCCAAGAGCTTGGTGAAGTCAGAGCATTGTGGGGTGCCCAAAAAATCCCTTGGCTCAGGGAGGTAAAGCGTATACTGTATCTGATGGGCCTCCCAGAGCTATGGCTACACCCAGAATGCTCAAACTTCCCATCAAAAGTTGAATTCAAAGAGCTCTACTGGGCTGTTAAAAAATCTGCTCTGGTCTCCCTCTCAGCTGCCAACAACCTAACAGGTCAGTTTCTGATGCACAAATTAACCCCGTTTTTGGAACCATATTGGGACTTGATTGGTAAGACGCTTGATCGCAAGCTGTACCATCAGTTCCGAGTGGGAACCTTACCGATCAAGTCCTTTACTGCTAAGTGGGCATTGAATTCCAGCGATAATTGCCCCTTTTGCCCTGACCATGCTGAAAGTCTGGGCCATGTATTTTTTGCATGTCCTGTATATCGACTGCCCAGACTAAAATGGTTGAGACCAATTTGTAAAACCTTAAACTGTGGGGACAGCCACACAGCCCTTCTCAAACTAAGAGATCTACGCTCTGCTAAATCTGTGATTTGTGTAGCTAAATTTTTGGGTTGGATGTGGCTTATTCGTGCAAAGAATCTGTAAACTGTTTTATCAATTTGAATGTTTTACATTAATTTTAATGTAATGGGGGCTTCTTTGTATAATGTTGTTATTTGGAATTGTTGTTTTTATCTGTGTCTTTTATGAATTTTTTTTATTCGAAATAAAGACTAATTGACTTGACTTGAATCAATCAAATGGAGAGACAAGCAGGTACGACGGATTACAACAGGGGTAAAGGTCTGCGTTAACTACCGTTCACTATCTGCAAAGAGAGAGTACTACTAAGAGAAAAGAGGGGAGTGGGGGGGGGCAGCGTTCAAAGCACATCAGCGTGCATAAATACGAAACGTTTTTACCTATCACGTACTTGACATTTGATAGCTTTTGATATTTGCTATTAAAAAACCATTGAAATTCACAGAAAAAACCATAGGTTATAGTCGATATATAGTTAGGAATTAGCATTTACAAAACCTTGAAAATTCAATGAAAAAACCATTGGTTATAGAACATATATAGTTAGGAATTTGCATTTACAAAACCTTATTTTACTCGCATAAAACCATTGAAATTCCATATATAGTTAGATGCGCTAACTATATATCGCGCACCCGCAATCCACTGCTGATGATGTCACATATTACATCATTCATGACATGGTTAGTGACATCACTGATGACATCACTGATGACATCTCAAATGACATCACTGATAAAATCACTGATAACATGTCATTTGACATGACTGATCACATCACTGATGATATCATTCATGTGATAATACCATGAACCTCTTCAGACTCTAATATAACCTTAGATACAATCAGTGTAAACAGACAGTCACAGACTGTCACTCATCCATGGAGTTACTCACACACCTAGTCAGTTATGCCAAAAATCAATCACACCTCCATTTTCTCAACTATACAGTTATACACACCTTACTTATTCAAACATATACTAACACATATTTACTTTACTCTCTTATACAATCTCTGATACATGTTCACAATGATCCATACAGCCACTCACACATTCACTGGCTCTTATGCATAGTTATTTATATATGTCACCTCTCACATGTACTGTGTTTTACATATGTACTTACTTTGACATGTAGCACTGAGATATCCATTCACTCACTAATACACTCATGCACAGTCAACCGCCCATACAGCTGTTTCCACATGCACTTTTGAATCTATACATATAGTGAATCAACTACTCACACATCTATGTACAGAGTCACACACCTCCCAGCCACCCATACACACACACTCAGTTTCCCATACAAATACTTGGACAACCAATCAATAACCCATACAGTTACTCATATAGCTACTGATCAACATATGCAGCAGTTTGTAGAACAACAGATATAATGATGCACAAATTAAAACAGTTTAGTCACTAACCCATGCACTCAGTGACACACATTTAATCACTCCCTCAATCAGTCAGTCATGCACCTAGTAAATCCTTCATCCAGACACTTATATATCCACTCATTCTTCAATATGTAAAACATATTTTAACTTTACAGAAACATACAGTCACTGGATGTTGTAATCAGTGATGTCATCAGTGATGTCATTTGAGATGTCATCAGTGATGTCATCAGTGATGTCACTAACCATGTCATGAATGATGTAATATGTGACATCATCAGCAGTGGATTGCGGGTGCGCGATATATAGTTAGCGCATCTAACTATATATGGAATTTCAATGGTTTTATGCGAGTAAAATAAGGTTTTGTAAATGCAAATTCCTAACTATATATGTTCTATAACCAATGGTTTTTTCATTGAATTTTCAAGGTTTTGTAAATGCTAATTCCTAACTATATATCGACTATAACCTATGGTTTTTTCTGTGAATATATATATATATATATATATATATATATATATATATATATATATATATATATATATATATATATATATATATATATATATATATATATATATATATATATATATACATATATATATATATATATATATTCACTGAAAAAACCATAGGTTTCACACCAGTTATAGTTAGCTGGTCATTTGTTTCATACAAACCTTTGAAATTACAAAAAAGTCATCCATTTAGACACTTACTTACCCTTGTATTCTTCCATCGACGTTTAGATATACATATATAAAAAATATGTATTTTTCAGAAAGACACACATCCACTGGATGATATCATCAGTGATGTCATTTGAGATGTCATCAGTGATGTCATGAGTGATGTCACTGATCATGTCATGAGTGATGTAATATGTGACGTCATCAGTAGTGCATTGCGGGAGCGCGAGTTATAGTTAGCTGAACTAACTATAACGGGGGAATTCCAAAGGTTTTGTATGAGCAAAATGACCAGCTAAATATAACTGGTGTGAAACCTATGGTTTTTTCAGTGAATTTCAAAGGTTTTTAAAACGCTAATTCCTAACTATAACGTGTGTGAAACCTATGGTTTTTTCAGAGAATTTGCAAGGTTTTTTAAATGCTAATTCCTAACTATAACGTGGCTGAAACCTATTGTTTTTTCATTGAATTTCAATGGTTTTGTAAATGATAATTTTGAAATGTATTAATTGTTTTTATACTGATTTACTGCATTATTTTAAATTATTTATTACATTACATATTTTTAATATTAATTGAAAAAATAAAATGTTTTCACAACTCTCTGCAATGCAGCCCCCTGGCACGTTTGCAGAGGGGGAACTAATTCCCCTTGCATACTGGGGGTCCCTGGGGGCCAACTAGCCCACCAGGAGCCTCCTGTATGCGCCAGGAGGCTGCGTTGCTTTGCCCTGGGGGGCGGCAGTCCCCGGGGCAGTGTGGGGGGATTGGGGACCCCCACCCTTCTTTATCACTATGCTCCTGCGATTTGGTCCCCCCAGGGGGTAATTTGAAAAAAAACAGACCGGATTTTAAAAAACTTACATTTTGGGCCTTTGGGGTCCTTGTGGGACCCCCTGAGCAGGCCTAGGTGGTCAGGATGCTTCTACCCTGCTCCCTTTCTGAGTTCCACACGTTTGTTTTTCGGCTTTCTTGTGCCTCAGTCTACCGAGGCACAAAATGGCTGCCAACAATTTCTGTTTTGGAGAGTTGGCAGACAGTGGCAGCCAATCAGCATGCAGCTCGTGCACGGGAAGGTACGCATACCATACGCGTACCGTGCATGCTTATAGATATATTTTTTGCCTTTCGATTTTCTCATGAACTACGGTAGGGATTTACACCATTTAAGCAAAAGCGTGATCTGCGATTCAGACTCTACCATTTTGCCAAATTTCTTGTAATTCGTTCAGCTGTTCGGGCTATAGCCGTGTCTAATCGTCCTATGGAAAATAACATGGCGAAAACACGTTTTGGGACCCCCCTTTTTTCTCAGCCCCCACTTGACGAATCCCCCCAAAACTTTCAGGGTAGGAGCGGAGCGGGTCATCTTCTTTGAGAAATTTGCGAAGATTCATCAACCGGCGTCAAAGTTATTTCCAAAAGAATGTTGCGGATTTCCTATGGAAGCTAGGTCCTAACTATAACTACCTACTGGCGACCGCCAGTAGGTAATATATATATATATGTGTATGTAGGTAGTTATAGTTAGGATTATTTTGTATAGGGAATTTGCAACATTCTATTGGGAATAACTTTGGCGCCGGTTGAGGTATCTGCCTGAAATTTTCCTCAAATTTGCCTCGCGGCACTCCGCTCATTCCCTGAATGTTTGGGAAGATTTGTCAAACGGGGGGGCCAGATAAAAGGGGGGTCCCAAAACGTGTTTTCCCCATGTTCATTTCCATAGGGCGGTCAAACTCACTTTTAGCCCGAACGGCTGAATGGATTTCCACCAAACTTGGCAAAATTGTAGGGACTGGTAGTCCAATGTGCCTTTGCTATGTCTCAAGATATGTTCTCCAGTGGATTTTGAGTAATTTAGGTTAAAAAAAATACATATATCTATAAGCGCGCCCCGGTACGCGCACCGGGGCGCGCACCAGCGCGCTACGCGAGTTCTCGTGCGGAAAGCTGATTGGCTCTCGGGTGTCTGTCAACATTCCAAACAGTCCGGAGCGGCCGCCATCTTGTGTCTCGGTAGGATCGAGACACAAGAGGTGGCAAAAACAAAGGGGGAAATGACCAAAAGGGGGCAGGGTAGACCCCCCCTGAACCCCTAGGTTTGATGTGGGGGTCATAAAAGGCCCCGCGGGGCAAAATAAAATAATTCGATTTGCGCTGGGGAGCGCCCGGTACGCGCACCGGGGAGCGTACCGGGGAGCGTACCGCGGGGAAAAAAGAATGACAGATTTTTTAAAAAATGAAGCATTTTTTTATAAATTGGAGGTAGTTCTAAAAAGAACTGTTTTTTTATTCTTTTTGTTGTTTTATATTTTTTTGTTTTTTGAACATTTTTTACTTTTTTTGGCTTTTAAGAACAGTTTTATATTTTTTCTGTAATTTCTATGGGGAGAAACAAAAAACAGGGAATTGTAAACGGCTCAACTGGAGCAAAAAAAATCAGGAAAATAATTACGTTTTTTTTCTGCAGATATGGTTATCTCCTGCACGGTTGATTAGGTTTATACCTTTTTTGCCATATGTACTTCTAGTCCCACAATAGATACAAACAATTTTATAACATCCAAACTTGGTTTGGATGTTTGGGACCATCTCCCTTGCCTCTGGACCCGATGGAGTGGGTTCTTTGCTTGTTGAGGTTCTGGAAGATGATTGGGGAAGGTTTCTGGACAGTTCTCACACCTCTGCCGCAGAATAGTTGTTAGGATGCTTGCGTTGCATGTGGCGAATCATGGTGTGATTACCAAAAGAATATTTTTTTGTAGGGTTTGCCGCATTGACTTTCTTCTGGCCTCTTGGGAATTTAAAAAACTCCCACACAATGTGCTCTCTCGGTTTGTAAGGGGAATTGTCTTTAGGAAGGAACGTCCTCTCCTCCTCCTCCTCCTCCTCCTCCTCCTCCTCCTCCTCTTCTTCACCACCAATGTGGTGTTGTGGTGGTCCTTGTGGTGGTGGTGGCGGTGGTGGTGGTGGTGCAGATGCTCCTGCTGCTGCTGCTACTGTAGCCATTTCTCAATGAATGAAAACAGGTCTTCCTCACTCAAAGAACAAAGTGAGAATGAGGAAAAAAGGTGAGGGCTTTCATCATTAGGAAAAAAAAACTGTCCTGAACCAAAGAAAAGTGTTATTTTCAGGTCACATGACCAGAGCTTTCATCATTTTGAAACCAAAACTTTCCTGAACCAATAAAAAGTGTTATTTTTAGGTCACATGACCCGATGCGCTTATGCTACGTGCCCCGAGGCGGGCCCCGGGGCGCGCCCAGGGGCGCGTCACGTAAGCGCGTCGCATGGTTACGGAGCGCGATCGTATGCGCTCAAGTGCTTCCGGGTGCGCTTACAACTGTGAATAGCAAGGACCCCCTGGGTAGTAACAATCTATAGACTCCTAGGGCAGGGTAGCAACATATGTGAAAAAATCCTAGGACGTCTAGGTATATGGGTGTACAGATAGGACAGGCCAGTTATCAACAAGGAACAGTAGGGGAAGATAAAAAAGGTTGTATAAAAAGTATATTTTTATTTTGTATATTTAAAAATCATATTCAGAAATGACAGGAGGTCAAACCAATATGACGGGTATTAAAATAACTTTGTCAACATTACATACACTAGTCATAACAAATTAACATAAAATTCGTAGTACATAGAATACAAGAATATATTAACAAAAGCATACAAGTAATCACGTAAATAATAAAATAAACATAAGAACTCGACGCGCGTTTCGGCAGGGGACCGCCTTCTTCAGGAGACACAATTTTAATTCCTGAAACACAATTTAAAAGAATATCTATGTTATCTAGACATCCATAGGATTTATAGTGACAACATATACAAGTATCATTACAAAATAAATTTAAAAACCTACATTCCTGGCTTGAGGACTGACCTTGACTATTATTATGTACACTCAAGGCCTTTGATGAGCACGATATATTATCAATTGTACAGTATCTGACACATTATAGGCTGCCTACCCTTGGTTTTTAAGGGTAGCCCCTTACATTGAAGAGAACTAACCTAAGGTCTCTCTCTAAAACACTAAAGTAGAATCACTTCTAAGTTATTATATATAGGAATGAGTCTTTGTAGTTCATAGCGTGTGTTAGATTCATGACATATTGTTCCAGGATAATTGTTTGTTGAAAGAATAAAACAACATTATAAATCTAAAGCGACAGTGCT
The DNA here is from genome assembly GCF_964263255.1 of Lissotriton vulgaris. Taxonomy (NCBI): domain Eukaryota; kingdom Metazoa; phylum Chordata; class Amphibia; order Caudata; family Salamandridae; genus Lissotriton; species Lissotriton vulgaris. The sequence goes on from NC_141689.1 coordinate 1,945,170,135, forward strand.
TAATTCACAGGGTATACTCACAAAGGTAGACTTCTATCCATACAGCAAAAAACACCCAAGTGGAGTCTTCGTATAGACGTGGGATGTATATGGGAAAGATTTTGGTAGAGGGATTCCTAATGATGAAATTTACATAGTTAAAGGGTAGTCGTATCAACTTGTTCTTCTTACTGACAAACACATTTGGCGTAACAAATCGCTCTTGACATGTGGAAGGCACTGCAGGATTTATTTCCCTCATGATGGAGAAACAGGATATTGTGCCTGTTCATATATATAGCGCCCACTAGGTGATACTGTTCTAAAGTACTAATCGTATCGCATGAATCATATAGCATCTCAGGTGTTTACAATGAATTTTCAGGTACAATCTATTTTCTCCTAAGCATAAGGGAGCGATGGAAGAGGAAGAAGGGACAGATGTTAACTAAATGACACTATCAAATGATATAGTTCACCATAAAGCAAAGGAAATGGTAATATCAACTTTGTACCTTATGATTCCACGTATGATGGATGAATATTACTGACAAAATTATTCATTAAATACACACTTGATGGCCATATTCGAGTTGTCCCACAACACTGTGTACCGTAAAAACACTATGGGTAAAAACGGAGACAAAATAGACTTATTCCTCATATATTATGACCATGGTTACTGCAATGGTAACTATAATGGTCTAGAGATGTAAATGGATGTCTAGAAACAAGAGGAAATATAATAGTTACCTATAGCTAGAGCCTACATTAGATGGTAGACTTGACGCTCGAAACAAGGTTGCTGTCGATGGCACCTTATCTCGTTGGTAGTTTTAACAGGCTCTAAAAAAACGAATTTACAGATTTGTGAGTTATATTATAGTAAATCTCGAAATTTGTAGCATACTGAGGTGCTGCTCTACACATCCGTGTAGTATTGACTCTATTGATTAGTCCTCAAATAATTTTTAGTTAGGATTACCTTGGTGTATCTTAAAGTGAAGTAGTGCCTGTGTTCGAAGCAAATCTCGATGGTGACTCTAAAATCGCGCCTTGAATGCGGAGAAATAAGGCACTCTGAAAGAAGTAAAGTCAGAGTGCTCAATTAGTTATTAGTATATCTAATTACATTATTGTAACAGATTACTGCACAACAGAAAGCTAACCGCGATCTGAACGTGCTTCAGATCTATCCTGTGACCAGGGCTTACCGTGATGTGGCTCGATATCGGCGAACAGCAAGATGTAGCTGCTTCGTCTTCCGGCGTGTGGGGGCTCGTCCTCCCGCGAGATACAATGTATCTAGCGTTGAAGAACTCCCATATTTAAAGGAAATAATTGACGCGCGAAAAGATCGCCGGGGATGTTGGTAGTCAGATTGAAGAAGGACTACGTTCTTATAATTTGATCCTGATTCAAAATGGCGCTTAAGACAGGCGCGAACAGTGTCTATAGCTCGAGATTTTCTTTATATTAAATGAGAGGTTGCAATTGCAATGCAACGTTGAAAATATATATAGATGTGGGACGTGGGAGATTCGGATAATACGATAGAACAAAAAATAATAATGTGGCATATACTATTTCATTCAAACTAAATTATTAATATTATTTAATTGTTACCACGATGGCACATAACTACATTACCAAGGTGATGAGAAGCACTACATATATTTTATAAAAAATATATACAGTGGGTATGTCATGGGTGCTGGTAGTCAGATGGAGGAAGGACTATGTTCCTACAACTCGATCCTAATTCAAAATGGCGCTCAATAGAAGCGCAAACAGTGTCTATGCTTCGAAAATTTCCATATATTTAATGCGAGGTTGCAATTGCAATGAAACGTTCAACATATATATGGACGTGGAACGTGGGAAAATCGTATAGTACGACAACACAAAAATAGTGTGGCATGTTTATTTAATTCAAACTAAATTATTGGTATTATTTAATTGCCACCGGGTGCGCTTACGCCATGCGTATCATGCGGACGCGGCTACGCGATACGTCACGATTATGTTTTCATTCGTGCAAAAGCACTAACGGGACGCTCACCAGTACGCGCCCTGGGGCGCGCAGCAAGACTGCGCTTACCGGTGCGCTCACTAGGACGCGCACCGGGAGCCCTCCAGGGCAAAAAAAACCATGAACAATATACATTAAAAAAATAGTATTACATAAATATACAATATAGGATTCATTATAAAAAATATTACATTTCATACCTATAGAAATTTGCTAGTAAAAAACCTTTGAAATTCACTGAAAAAAAACATAGGTTTGAGGCCCTTTATATAGTTAGGAATTAGCATTTAAAAAAACAATGAAATTCACTGAAAAAAACATAGGTTTCACACCAGTTATAGTTAGGAATTAGCATTTAAAAAACCTATGAAATTCACTGAAAAAACCAGAGGTTTCACACCAGTTATAGTTAGGAATTAGCATTTAAAAAACCTATTAAATTCACTGAAAAAACCATAGGTTTCACACCAGTAATAGTTAGCTGGAAATGTTACTGACATAAAACCATTGAAATTCCCACGTTATAGTTAGTTGGACTCACTATAACTTGCGCTCCTGCAATGCACTGATGATGACGTCACATATTACATCACTCATGACATGGTCAGTGACATCACTCATGACATCACTCGAGCGCCAAGAAACCGTCTGGTGTTAGTTGCGCTTTAGAAATATTTTTTACATTACATTACATCCTCACTGCATATTAAGGCACCGTTGGCAAAATATCACGCAGCACAAAGTTCCCCTTTAAGGAGAACTTCTACAGATGTTCATGTATTTTGAGTGCCCTTTCATCACGCATGATTTCACGTACCCGACACTGTGTACCACAACTGTCGCCAGCATTGCGTGGCCCCTTTGGCCCGAATTTTTGCAGATATTTGTGACAGCTCGGCACGACCGTTACACGATCATGACATACACACACACAAGGCTATATGGTCTTCCTCCGTGTACGCACAGCTGTATTTTCTCTCTTCCAAGAGAGCTGCACCCAATCTAGTGTCTCGTATTATTCCAGGGGTATCCTCATTTGTGAACTGTGCTGCTTCGGGAAATTGTACTATGAATTTGAATAGTCTGTTCTCCATGTTCTTTCCTTGCCTAACTATGTCACTAAGATGTTGCTTTACTCCAGGTAGTAAAACAACATGCAGGCTGTATGCAGTAAAATGTGGTAAAATGGCCTTCTCATGGCAACTGACATAGTAAAAAGACTACTACACTCACCTGTATATATTTCACCTATGTTCTCACAGCGCTATGTGATCAAGACTGTGTTGTAAAGGATGTTGCAATGTAAGGACTGTGTTGTAAATGCAGTGCAATGTGATGACTGCTTTGCAACGTGAATTGACAGCATTTTTATTTGCCTGATTGTAATATTTTCGTCTTACCAAACCAATTGTAAAGTGCTCTGTTACCCTACTAGGGTCAAGTCTGTACTATATAAAACTTTATAAATAAATAAATAAATAAAAATATAAAAAATAAAAAATCAACAGTATGTACTATTAATCATAAAATATTCTCAAATGATTGGTTATCCTCATTGTTATCACTATGCCACTTAAGAATTAAATCATGCCTAAGTGAGCCAGTGGATTCTCTGTACACCTTTTGCATTTATCTATTACAGGCTTGAATGTAATGCCTTATCCATGTTGAGGCCATTAGGGACTTTAAAGTCCAAATTATTGATGTATTTCTTTTCTAGCTCCTCCAACTTTTTTACTCGGTTCCCTCCTCTCATATTGGGCGGTATCACATCAATCACAAAGAAATTGATCTGATTTGGATGTTTCTTATGATGTACTGCTCAATGTCTTGCCATCGGGTACGATTGATCATTTTTACAATGGCATGCAAATGCTGTAAGATACTCTTATACGCTGGTACTGTAGTGCTGCCAGTGTATCTCAAGCCGCATGTGCAGGTTAAAACATAAACAGCAAATTCTGTTGTGCAGTTGTATGTGCCTTTGATCTTAATTTGCTACTTGTTGAAGGGTGATGTGTCTGTTATAGTGTTTTGGCCTATATTGCAAGCTGTACATCTCGAACATTTTTTTAAACATGGCTTGGCCCTCTCTTTCTACTACTTCAAACTACTTCATATTAGTGCATCTTTAAGTGAGGGAGCACATCTGTAAGTCATTTGTGGCCTCTTAGATACAAGAGTGCCTATTATAGGATCTCCCTTTACTATGTGACAGTTTATTGTAATAAGAGCCACCATATATAAATATGTAGTAAAAGTAATGCCTGGTAAGGGCCAAATGTGCAAAAATGATTGGTAATGGTAATGCATGGTAAATACTGTCCAGTAAAAGTTGTTTCCCCTTTGAGGAAGCTTGCACTGGCCCTCCAATACCACACTTGTTCCATGTATTTGAAAGAATTTTTGACTGGCTGGCTCTACAGCACTACATTTGTTCTATGTCTATGAAGCAAGCTTGCGCTGGCCCTGTGAACCACACTTGTTTCCTGTCTATGAAGGAGATGTTCACTGGACCTGCAGGTGCCACACTTGCTCCATGTCTTTGAATGAAGCGTGTACTGCCCTGCAGTACCACATTTTCTCCACGTCTTTGAAGGGAGCTTGTATTAGGTTGCCCTGCAGTAGTATACTTGTTTAATGTCTTTAAAGAAAACGTTCACTGCATCTTCGGTATCACCCTTGTTCCATGTCTTTCAGGGATGTTTGTGAGGCTCTTGACCAGTGCTGGATGTCATTTGCTTGTGAGACAAGCCCCCAACACTCCTGCTCCATGTGCTCTATCAATTTCTGCATGTTTTAGATCTGACCAAAATACTGTTTATCTGTCTCATCAGACTCTTGTAGTCTCAAAAATAATACTTAGGCATGCTTAGAGAAAATGGGCTTTAGGAAAGCCCACTTCAGTTATTCTTCAGATAGTGCATCATTCACATGTTGGATTCAACCCTTCAGAACAGCATACAAGCATTTGTCATTGTATTAGCTCTCTTCTGCCATTGGCTTTGTTGCCAATATTTGCCTAGTGAACAACTATTGGTCTTTTATGATGTCAGGTAATATAAGTAAGAGTATTTTACCTGCTTACTGCATCTTACTCTGCATCCAGTAAACTCCTGCCTAAGAAGATATTTTCTTTAGTTCATCCCCCAGCAGCTCACCAGCAAATGCAGACTATTGCTAATTGAGTAATGAGAGTACCAATGGTTTTTTGCCATTGCTTCTGGGCCACCTCTTTCTGATGAAGATAGCCAAGCATTACTGATACAAGCTTGGAAAAACAGTTGATGATCGTGAAAATGTATTCTGCATACTCTATAAATTGTATCCTGTTCTAAGCTGGCAGAGCAGTGCAATGTTTTACTTTTAAAATTTTATTTTAATTGAAGCGCATTACCTCCAAATTCAGTTGTAATTTTTTGTTTCGTTCCTCTTTATTTCTCTCTTTGTTTATTTTAGCATATACTTGCGCCAATAGGAAAACCACCACATTGTTTTAGAAGGCAAGTGGAACTTTTTTAAATATAAACCCTTTCCACACTAAAGTCTACAAAGATCAGACCCATATAATCTGCAGTGCCTGATGGGAGATTAAATATCCTCAGTGGACATTGAAGCTTCAGAATAGCTAACATCAAGAGTTTTGATTTACACTGGTGTACTGATGTACCAGATAATCAACCTGTGTATCCCATGCCACCATCTGTCCGAACTCTTCTTCTTCCTAGTGAACGGTCTACCTACGTGTGAGCAATATGCTTGTGTGAGTGCAGAATCGCTACCATGTTTTTTGAGTTCATTGTGAGGGGTGTGCATGTGTGAATGTAGGCTCACCATTGTCTTTTGTGTGTGCAGTGTCAGTGGTCTAGAGGTTGAAAGTTGTGTGAGTGTGAGTTCAGCGTGAGCCATATGCTTGTGATAGTGCAACCAGAGAGATTTTCCTTTTTGAGGGCAGCAGTGTGTGTGTGTGTTGTCCCTGCATGGTATGTCTTTATGTATATGCAGTTTACAAGGGCCAAACCTTTTGCTTAGCTAACGCTTAGCTAACGCCTTGTACGGTTATTGGTATCACCTGCACAAATGTAGTGCAGACAGTGGAAATACAATACTGCGTGTTTAAAAATGGTAATGAGTTTTAATATGGAGATGTCAACTCGGTCGAAGGAGGATGAGTAGTTCCAAGGGGTGACAGACTGGGAAGTCACCCCTTTGAGGGGGTCCCAGTTCCTTTACTTGCCCGTGAGAGGGGGTCGCAATTTAGCGATACCACTGCCAGTGACAAATCCATTGGAAATACTATTGTGTGTACAATGAGAAAACCTGGACAAAACCATATGTCCCTAGCATAAATCATATGTGCGTCTACTCTTTGAAGTGGCTGGTGAAGCAAAGTTAGCTTTTCTGTCAACCAGATCTCATGCAAGTGGTCCGAAACAGTATCCAAAATGGTCTATTAAATCCTGGCAGAAATTATATTTGCATTTGATGATAATGTAATCTCAGACAGGTGTCAATGTGTAACCTGTCTTCTAGTTCAGAGATAGATATGTGTCAGTTTCAGGACGGTGTTCATGGACGTCTTCATGTAGACCCTTATAGGTTGCTGCAGTACTTTAATACTTAATTTTCAGACCAACACCACCCATTAACAAAGACCCCACACACTTCGGTGGATGTACAACAGGGTTAAAAGAAATATTGTGTGTGTTTTTTTCTTTTATTGAGCTTCTTTCAACAATGCGCAATCTTGAAATGTTAAGATACAACAAAAAAGAGACATATAGATGATGGTGGTGCGTGGGCAGAATAAAGAAGGCACATCTTTTATTTCTTGATCTAGTATGTAGTTTATGCACTGCTCCCTGAAATAATGTCTACCTTTTACACAAAAACCCTTTCTCTTAGTGATAGAGAGGGCCTGCAAATACATTGTTAAAAATAGTGTTCCTAAGTTGTAATATAAGAAAGAAAACATTACCATAGCAACTGCTAAACATCAATCTCCACGCTTTCCCTAGTGCCATTCCTTAAATATAGTCATGTTCACTGTGCAAGAGCAATAAACCAGAAACAATGGACACATACAATATAACTTTAGCATAGTTAAGGTGTTCAAAGCCTGAATGTGCACTGGATTTTTAGCTTACTTTATGCAAACTAGTAGCTTGATTAGGTGCACCTAGACAACATTTATATCAAGATATTGGAATGTTATGCTAAATAGGCCAGGGTGGAATCTTAATTACGCAGGACTGATCGGAGTAGTTTTGATAATACCGCAGTACTCTCTGATTTGAAATTACCAATATTAACATGATTGCTCCTGGTCGCGTAATAAAGAGTGATGTTGTCAGTGTTTAATTTGAAAAGATTAAGTGCCACTGCCCATACATTTGTTCGTAAACCCACGACTGGCACTATCAGACAACTTGGTGCCGAATACCAAGGCTGCTTAGTCTTCATTTCACCTCATACCTTGTTAATATCATACCAAACAATGCCCACCTCTTTATCCAATCTTGTAGTCACTGTTTCACCCATGCCATCGCACTTCATTACAGTTTTTCCATCTTTCTCTTCCTCCATTTTTGACCCTTTTGAATTTTTTTTCTCTGGAGGAGAAATACATGATGGTCCCCAAAATGTGTGCCTTTGGGCCCTACAAGCAACCATCAGCTCAAATTACGCACTGAATGTGGGAGAATAAGTCCTACAGCAAGAGCACATTTAGCAAGAACAGGTGGTTGCTCACGCATGCTATTCCTGTCCTCTTGTCTTTAAGCTATTTCCTACTGCAAAATGAATTCTCGCTCTCATTGTTGGTTCAAGGGCACGTTTTTGCTCTAAGAAATTGTGATAAAGGCAGAATTACTCTTCGTGTAATTACTTAATATTGTAGAATTCGTATTAATTTCCGTGTGTTTGCACTATGCTGAATTATGGAAGCAACAGCCACCCCTAATGCTAAGCTACGGAATGTTCAGGGGCTTGCTTAGCCAGTCAACTTTTCCAACTAAAAAAACTGTAGGCTGCAGGGTAGAGGGAGAGGTCCAAGGTTCAGGATTGAATGTTGCCATGAGTAACAGTGTCAGTACTGACTTGCATTATGTAGGCCTCTGTCTAGAGAGGCACAGTGAGCAAAAAATGATGGATTGGAATGCTACCCTGCATGGGCAGACTATTTTACTTTTTGGGTGTTTGAGATTGGTCGAGCTTCCCATACCTACTACTGCCCATGTTGTGAATTCCTAAAAACAGTAAATTTACCTCCATTCAAGGAGTATTTATATGGGTACAGGTTTACAACTTTTTTTGATAAACTAGTCTTTATATATATTTAAGATCTTGATTAAAATATGGACACGTTAACGCCTATTAGTTTAATGAGAACACGAGACGAAAATGGCACAGACATAGCAGCCCCAACTACCAAATCAAGAATGCATTATGAGGGTTGATGCACACAAAACTCCCCCACTGAAGCTTCACCCTTGCCAATTGCTACTAGACCTGGTAATTCTCCCTAGCAACTCATGACTATGTTCACATGCAACACAATGGCCTGGAGCCCTGGCATCGGATCATATATTTTAAATGCATTTTAACTACACACACACTTATTTGTTTCTGCTACAAGAAGTCTTGAAGGCAGAGATGCTACATCGGTGCATGTGGGCAGGGCTTCCTGTTTCTAGTTCTTGCCTTGTTCTCATCATTCTATCAAATGGTTGATGACCCCATGTACAAAGTCTGACTTGCAAATGTAGGAGAGCATGTAGGCAGATTAATGGGATGAGCTGAGCCATTGGTCTGGCTTAGCTTTAAGAGTTAGTGAACAAGCTGAGACTTAAAAACATTTGGCATGTGTTTAATGCGATAAGTTGTCTCTTTTCCCCTAGGATCTTCACATATTGAGTATAGGTATTTTGTTTTTTATTACATACCATCAGGTACCAGGCAACATTACAGGGGTATCGTTATGTTAAATTCACTTTAGCAAAGTCACTGTTGACTGTTTAGGTACATATGTCAAAACTGGACTCACAAGGAACAAGCATGCCTTAACTCCGGACCAGTTTATTTTATCCAAAAGTGTTATTATAATTCTTTTTAAATTACACTAGTTTGTCACAAAGCAACTGAGGTAACACATTTAAACAGCATGGGTTTCCACAGGCTCGAGTAGGCAACATGAGCCGATCCTTCAAAGTTAGTCTGTCACAATAGGAAACTGACATTGGAAGCTATTGTTGCATACCTTTCATTCCCATTTCTGTACTATTATTTGTTTCTTAGGCCTGAAGAAGTTGCTGCGCACAACGGTAAGCGCGAAGAAACACGTGCTGTGAATAAACTGAAGCTCATATTCCAGCAAAGACTCAAGCTTTTGTTACACTGTTGTTGATATAATTGATATCCTGTTGATATACTGTTAGTGTGTGCAGGGGACTGTTCTATTTATTAAAAGTGACAGCTTATAAAGTCACTACTCATGAGAACTCTAAAGGTTTTCTAGATTCTTATTATACATGGAGCAAAATTAAAGTCTATTAAATCAAATCTAAGAAGTGACTGCGCAGCTCACATCCCCAAATGAAGAATTTAATAGTGCACATGAATGTAATAATACAACATAAACTATGTGAAATAAACAACCTGCCTAGGATCACAAAATGTGGACAAGTGGGTATGCCGGTATTGATTCTACGTTCTCTATTTTCACATTTTGAAATTCAACCACCAGATGTGTATCTCTTTCGCTCTTTCACATCAAACGTTACTGTTTTTTGTTTCATTCTTGGCTGAGAATGAGAAATACTGACACAGAGATAAAAAACCCTACTTGAGGGCCCTAAACCAAACTACAAAGACAACAATAGATTTCTTTTGGGGGTGTCACACCTCAACAGCCCGCTGAAGCTACAACCCTGAGAAAACTGAGACACTATATTACATCGCTTACCTGACGGTTATTCATTCTGCTACATCTCTGACAGTATTCTCGCAATAAGATAATATATTGTTATTTTTTTTATTATATTCAAAGCTTCTGAAATATTGAAAAACAGAAACTGTATGAGAGAATGGCAAATATCAAGTGCCAAAAGGCCAGTGGGAGTGACGATTGTCCTCCCTAAATAGTCGCTACTGTGTTATATCATACCTATATATTTCTTAAGAGCCCTTTTGAATTGTAGTGTCTGAGCTCAATGCATGCTGTAGAATGTTGCTCAATGTGTGCTGTAGAATGTTACTCTCTTTAGGTTTCATGAGTGTTGTTTTGATTTGAAGTGGGTGTGCGACAGTTGGTGTTCTGTGGAAAAGCCTAGAGTACGTGCGTGTACTCCTGTTGCATCTCTTTATCTTGTAGAGAATATTGTTGTTACATCTTTACTTTCACTGTGTCTGTAGTTTATCACTACAGATTTATTGGTGGTGAGAATGAGCTGCTGAATCTGCTGAATGCTTCATTTGATTATTGACCTGCTTCTTCAAGAGAGCTTTGTCACATATTGTTAAGTGGGTTGTTTCATAAAAGAAATATTTTTTGACGCTTTGTAGTTCTTAATGAGTAAGAGGGAGTACCTTTTGCCTACATGCACATTTTCAAATAAGAGGAGGAGGCTTTTTCCACTATGCAGTGGGGCCTCCTAGCATTACCAGCATTTGTGTGAGCACTGAGACTTTATTTTACCACAGTGAGCGTGCCTGTGGGTGTGCTTTACCTCAAACTTTAAAGCGATGTGTCAGTGTCTCTAATGGGGATCCTCATGTGCATTGGGCAGCCTCTCTAGAGAGTATCCTCTCTGCATGTCTTCGCCCTTGCCCTTGCTAAGTCCAAGTATCTGCGAGTTTACTGTATTTCAGAAATATTGTTTATTTTTCGTCAAGGAAAAGCATCTGGTGGTTACACATAGACCCAAAGCACCATCGTGAGAGGCGGCCTCAATATATGATGTACACTTATGGTGATTTTAGTGGTCTTAAACAACTTGAGAAAGCTCTCTAAGTGGTAGCTGTGAAGAGCAGCCTTCAGGCTTAGTCCAGAAGGAGTGTAAAACAGATTGTTTTACCAGAACACAATCTTATAGCTATAGATTAAGTGAAAAAGAACCAAACAGTGTATTTAAAAAAATATATATTTATGATAGGACACTCAGTAACACATACAGATATCTCCTACCCAGAGATATACAGAATGCACGCAATACTTTTCAATGGAAACAGGTAAGTAGCACGGAATACACAGTGGACCCCAGGGGGAGACCAAACCTCATACTAAAATAGTGGTATGGGAACCACAACTTGGGTCAAGACAATAATCAGAGGACGTAGAAGTGCCAGGGACTCAAGGGACCACCCCAGGTGAGTATCTAGGAGCCCAACGGAGGTCATGTACAGTGTAGGAACACAACTATGTTCTCCATTCAAATCAATGTGTAAGTCACAGTTGCAATTTTAAAGAAAGATGACCCTTCCTAGTGGACCCTGAAGAAAACTCTAGTAGACAAGAGACTGGAGAGCCACCCCACCCGTGGATAGCTTAGGAACCAGGATATCTGCACCAGGGAAGCCAGGTGCATAGGTGTGAACTAGTAACAGGAACCGTTGGATGCATATTCGGTACATGCAGAGGAAGTGTGTGCATGCTAACAAACTTACTGGTTTGTCGGTATTCTGAAGCTCTTACCTGGCACATTACCATCATAAAATCATTAGGGGATTTATGTTTGCTACAAACAGTAGAAACCCCTCGGGAAGCTAGAATCAGACAGAATTGTTTTCTGCATCTCAGTTACATTTCCTTCATTCACTGCATTCAGGAACATGAGAAGCACAGACTTCGGCAGAGGGACTGTGAAGAGCAGACTGAGGTCATAGCGCCTCATAGCCTGGTTACCATGAGCTACAACAGCTGGAGAATGGAATCTCCTTCCAAGTCCGGCCCTATTTGGGAAAACTGCCTTGCACCCCCTGTCCTCTTATGCTACCAGTAACCTTCTGGATCCCAACCAGAGCTCACCTCAATTACTTGCTCATCTGCCATATTGGGGGCACCGCTGCCCGTACTGACCCTCCTTGCAATGCGAGGTTGGACCGCTGGTCCTCGTAACTCAAGTCCGGGGCTCCTGCCTCACCCAATGCACTGCTGTTAAACTCTGCTGATCATCACACGCACCCTCTGGTGCATTCTTTCCCGTTGCTCTTTGCTCTTTGTTGCAGGCAGAAAGGGGAGGAGGGGGCCCGGCCAGCAGACAAAGGGCTACTTGTGTCCCCCAGATCCTTGCTGCCCAGGCCTGACAGCCGACTGCTCCTAGTAGATCCTTGGGAATCGCCGCGCTTGCTCCGCTCCAACTCGCCGATGGCACCGCTTTGCGTCCTGTCTCAGATCCAGTCCTCCGGTCAGTTGTTCCTCCTCCTTGCGATTCCTTCTTTTCTTTGCAGGGAGGGTTGTATGCTAACTCCGAGCTCGTGCCTTTATTTAAACCCCCCCAGCTGCTTGCCAACTCGCCCCCGAATTGTGTGGGTGCTATAGTTAGGGTGACTAATCCCGGTTGCCCCTCCTGTTGCAGGCTTCGCGACAGGGAAGGTCTTCCCGCCTACTGGCGGCATTTGCTCCAGGCCCCCAATGGGTCTGGCTGTGCCTTCCCTGGCCGGGTTTCAAGGCCATGCCCCCCCTGAGCGTACAGCCATCACGCACATGTGTGTGTACCGAATAGTTGCAATCTACAAGTTTATTTTCAAAATTAGGCAATAGTGAGTTTTCTATAGGTAAATGTGATGTGAGAGGAAGCTTTAATATTAGCTTATAGGAATTTACGTTGCATATTGTACTCTAACAACCTAAGTGCATGTAATATATATATGGAATACTAAATCTATAAGAGCAAACAACAGAGTATCTTTCAGCTCAGAGTAATATATTCAGACACATCTTTGGGATGTGTAGCAGCTCCTCTGGTCAAGTAAAATTAATCTAATAATAAGGGGATAAGGGGCTTATGCAGAAGGAGTTTTCCATACTGTATTTTGTTGTTTATCCAAAAATAACATAGAAATAATGTCACTATTTATTTATTCATGGATATCTATGGGACCTCATAAAAAATTATATTTTCTGCCCTTTTATTTTGAGATTATAGGGTCTAAAGAACGTCTTCTGCATTTTGTAGACAATTCCTCTCTAATATTCCCACGGGCTGTGTGGAGGCTGGCAAGCTTCTCTCTTTGGTCTATTCCTTCTCAATAAAACATGAAATGTCTATCAATCCCTATCAATCCCTTGACATTATTTACACAGTTGAGCCACTCATTCTGTTTGATGTATCCTTCAGTATATATGGAGCTCATCTTCAGAATGTTCTTCAGATTCATCCTTTATGTCTAGAAATGAAAGGCAACAAACGCCTATATTTTTTTCCTTAAATGTGTCCACTGCCAAACAGTTATTTATTAATGGAAACAGCCACCCTTCTAACAAGCAGAACAATTATGTCACTCAGGGCCATATGTAGGAAATCTACATTTACCGATTCTAAAATACATGGCACTTTTGGAAAAGCACAAATTTGCTTTTTCAAAGGTTTTCAATATTTACCTTGTAGTTGTTGGTAAATACCGAGTCCTTAAATGAAAAATGCACTCACTTGAGTGCTCCCTACATTAAGAATTCGGTAATTTACCGATTCCTTAAATTACCATTCGGTAAATTACCCAATCCTTAAACCTGCCTTTTACATCTCAAATGCCCAATACCGGTCGGTAACGGCCGAAATTCTGTAATTTTGGCCGTTACCGACCGGTATTGGGCTACCTACATCTGGCCCTGAGTATGTTATTTGGGATGTCATCTATGATCTCATGGGTGAGTCCTTGAGCAGTGTTTGCTGGGGGCATAAGTTGGGTAATGGTTTGCATAGTTAACCATAACTGGCCAGCTTCAAAGGTTTTTGGCTTAGTTTTCAAACAGCTTCACTTCACCTGTGCTTTTCTTAGAGAATTTCTGATGTGTTTTAAAACATACCTGTCTGTCCCATAAGTAAACGAATAACACAAACGCCTGCAAACATCATTTTTAAAAGAAACTGTCGCAAAAACTACTCGTTAGTGCCTCAAGGCATGCACATTCAAGGAACTATATAATACTGGCCAGGCATACCTCAACAACCGTTCCTCCTGACTAATACTTTCACAAATCCCACCCATACAGAAAATCTGACGCAGCGGCCTAGCCTTCTACCTCGCTCCTAAAGATGGAATGACCTGCTGGTACACGCACGAGCCTTCTCCGCAATTCACAAATTTAAGAGAAGTTGAAGAACTGACTTTTTGAGTATTCCCACTAAGTCCTAGATGTGGCTAGACTCACACCTCAGCACCAGGATACCCTTCTCGGTCACAGTTCACATTTGTATGTAGCTTACATGTACCGACATATTGGCCCTGGTCTCTTCTTCTACAAGAACCTAGATTTCTTTTTAACCTGCTTTCTTTCCAGATCAACTCCGTTCTTTCTCTTGTGCACATTACCCTCATCATCAGCCTTTATGTGCATCTTTGCTAGCACGCCATTCAACTCCGTGTAAGAATTGCCTAAAAATGACTGAAACGCTATGCCACATATTTATCTTAATGCTCCATAGTTGGAATTGCATTTATAATCAAATCCTTCTAAAGTTGAGAAGAGACCGGCATACAAGCAGCGGCAAATATGGACTTAAAGTGCCCTGTATAAATCAATATGAAAGTAGCCTGTCTCTGCAGAGATAAGACATGGACATGCGACCTTTCTATATAGGCTCAGGCAACATGTCTCATGCTGAGGTGTAATCAAAAATAATCTCGTAACTTTAAATCTTGACTGGGGCGTTAATCGATGCTGTGAGGGTTCCAATTAGCTATCAAGAGCAGAAGAGCTGCCCAGCAGCCATTTCACCTAATCAAATATTGACAAACACAATCTTGTGAAAGATAAAGGCAGAGGTCAAACTCAAGGTGGTGTCACTTGGTGAATATCATAGACAATGTGTTAAGGCTTTGACGAAAGGTGTGAACTGAAATATAAGATCAATGGCTTTCCAGCTGTTCTAACATATAAAAATAGAATTGTTTAACACCCAAAGTAAGGATAAGGAAAAAAGGCAAGTATGTGTAACAGAAGTCACATAATAAAGGCTCCTGCTGTAATTCTTTTTTACGTTATCAGTTGCCAATATGGCATATTATTTTGGCGTACGCTTATAATTGCTCTATTTTCTCTGGAAAATGTTCACTTTATATAGATATGAACACAACGTAGACTCTTATATTGCATTGTGATATCAATGTTTTACCTCATGCCTATTCCATTTACTGATTTCTATCATGTTATGTGCAAAGTACACAAATAATACTTATCAGCAAATCTAAAAATAAAATATTAGTGGACTACGTATTGGGATGTACATTCAGAGGAAATTAACTTGTAAGAGGTGTATACTCTATTGTCATAGAAACTACCTTGCTAGAAAGTTCGAAAACTGTTTAATGGCAGGATGTAATGTGCACTGGAAGAATGACAATTAACTTCATTGCTTTACTGAAATTCATAAGAGTCAATTCATTGTTAAACGAATAAGCCACCTGTACATGCAACACCACTACAGCTGTCACTTTAAATGAAAATGCTTTCCTTTATTTATAGTGCTATTTATCTCCACTTGGAAGTTCAATGTTGAATGCTGGAGCCAAAAGCAGCATCTGGTCAATATGAAAATAACCGTTATGACGAGAAATGATAGAGAGCAGAGTGACAGAAAAAAAATTAAATAGGCAAAAAAATAAGAGGCAGGGAGAAAGGCAGCAAAACAGAAAAAACAAGAGGGAGATAAATAAAAAGAGGCTGACAGAGGGAAAAATAGGGTGCCACTAATATGGGTATCCCTCCAAGAATTTGGCTGTTTCTCGGATGTTAGAAATGGGGCTCTTTAGTTGACAGTGGCTTGCACCCTGTACAAGTTGGGTCCCTTATTCTAGTCAGGGTAAGGGAGTTACACGCCCAAGATAACCCCTGTTCATCTCAATGGTAGCATGGCACTCTAGAAGTCAGGCTTATCTCAGAGGCAATGTGTAAAGCATTTGTACATAAACACACAGTAACACAATGCACACACTACAAACATACACCACACCAGTTTAGAAAAATAACCAATCTTTATCTGAATAAAAAAGACCAAAACAACAAACATCCAACATACACAAGTAAATATATCACTATTAAAAGGTTCAAAATAGGTCAGTCCATAAGAAACAATGATGCACCAATCTATCATGAAGAGCGTAGGATGCATCAAAATCAGAGATCAAAATAGACACAGGGAAGATGAGGTGCGAACAAAAAATTAAAGCAATGTGTCGATTCCTTACTCCTGGGGGAGGCGATGCATCGTTCCTTTCTGCCTGGGGAGGTGATGCATTGATTCCTTGCTGCAGAGCAGAGACGGTGATGTGTCAAATCCTTACTGCCAGGGTGGGTAATGTGTCAGTTCATTACTGCGAGGGGAGGAGATCCATTGATTTCCAGGAACGCGGCCTCGGTTCCTTACTGTTAGGCTACGTCACTGAAGAACTTGGGGTACATGTGCGATGTGTCAAAAATTCCAGTCACGCTGGGTTGATTCCGAGGCGGCCTAACAGGCGTTGCGTTGATTTTCCAGCCGCAAAGCACTTGATGCATTGATTTCTTCAGCCGCACGGCAAGGTTCATGTCAGAGTGAATGACTCAGAAGTCAGACACACAGCGATCTGTTCAGCCACACAGCTGGTACTACGTTGATTATTTTGTTGTCCATCCTGACAGCTTCTCCAGCTCTTCTTCTTGGCAGAATGTCTTCTTAGTCCAGAAGTGTTCTGAAGTTATGGTGTCACAGCTCCAGTACGTATACCAGTTTCAGCCTTTCAAGTAGGCAAGCTTCAAATAAAAGTCTTTGTAGTGCACACGACCCTGCCTATGCCTCACTTGGCTAGAGACACATTACTGGGGGCCTGGAGACAGCTTTGTGTGAGGACAGGCACAGCCCTTTTCAGGTGTCAGTGACAACTCTTTCCAACACTCTAGCTCAGGAAGACCCATCTGGATATACAAGACACACCTCAGCTCCCTTTGTGTGACTGTCTAAAGTGAATGTACAAACTGCTAAACTGTCACCCTCTCTCAGACATGGATTACACAGTCAGGCAGAGGCACAGAATGGTAAAACATGAAAATGCCCACTTTCTAAAAATGGCATTTTCAAACACTGGATTCAAAAACAAATTTTACTGAAAGATGTATTTTTTAATTGTGAGTTTAGGGACCCAAACTCCAAAGCTCTATTTCTTTCTAATTGGAAATTACAGTTGTAAGAGGTTACAAGGCAGCTCCACTGATAACCCATAGGAGATAGTCCTTGCAATAGTGAATAGCAACATTGGCGATATTTCACAATCAGGACATGTAAAACACACCAGTATAGGTCCTACCTTTCACATACACTGCACCCTGTTCATGGGGCTACCTTGGAACTACCTTAGGGATGCCTTACATGTAAAGGAGGATGGTGAACTCCAGTCTGTCAATAGTCTACAGAGTTTTTCCAACCCGCGCAGAGTTCTTCAAAGTCCACCACCTGCCGGCAGAGAAGAGTTTACCAGCGCACTCACTGAGACTCACCAGTCGACACTCACCCCTGTTTGACTTTGCCAGTCTGCCCTCTGCCTCCCTCTGTGCAGCCACTGCTGGCAGGTCGGCACTTCTTGTTCAGTAGGTGGGAGCGTTGTTCTGCATCTGCTGCTGTGCCAGGAAGTGCTCAGGCTCTGCCACTGCTTTCTCCCTCTGAAACCTCACCTGACTGGATCCTGCTCTTGCAGGACATAGCATGAGCACAATGACGCCCTAGACCTAGAATCCACCACCCCTCAGACAGCCCCATGTGGCCTGTGGCAGCGGGTCCTGCATGAGCAACATGGCGGCCTCACTCATCACTGCACCGGGGACCCACAACCAGTTTGATCATCTCCATCTTGCTGGTAAGCAGGGTTCATTCATGCATGGATGGGAGAGTGTTGCGAGGCTGGGGTGTGCAGCTTGGGCCTTCTACAGCCAGCTCTGTGCATGCCCCCACTTGCATGTGTTGTTGGTGCATTTAGGGAAGGGGTGTGGGCGTCTGAGGACTACATGCCACGCCATCTTGCTTTGAAACTGTGCCAGGAACACACGCACAGTGGGTTTGACAAGATGCAGTTTTTTTTAATGTGTTGTTGACATTAGTAGTGGTCAAGTGCACTCTGTCGCCAGCTTGCAGAACTCTGCCGAATTCCACAGAGTTTTAGGGTAAGTCCATGAACTTCGGCGGAGTAAAACTCAGCTAGCTCTGCCCACCCCTGCTCTTATGGAGAAATTCCAACAACAGATGGCTGTTATTGCCGTTGTCGGTCTGGGCATATCTGCCGTCGCCAAAATAGAAGGCTCATGGGATTATTTCAGCTGAAGTTCATCATTACTTCATCCCCACTGTGGGATCACCGATAGCTACCATCTGTTGTTGGAATTTCTCCATATTACTTTTCTTCTGATCATCGAGGTCGGATCCCATTCGCTTTTATTGGTTAACAGTATTCCTGTGCATTTGAACACTGCTGTGCACTTACAAATTCCCATGGGCTGGGCTTTTAACCACATAAGAAAAATTCTGAACACCATTGAGAGATCCTCTACATCTTTTTCTATTCAGTTGGAGTATCGCTCCGATAGCACTTAGATCACTCTGCCTGGAATTAAATATAAAGTTGCCTGCATCGTGGGACTGACTATTCCCTTGACGGACACAGTGGGACTTTGTCTATACAGGAATATTTTGCCCTTAGGAAGTTCCGTTAAAAGGAATGAAACGTGTTGGCTGTTGTCCTGTCATCATTTATCTTGAAGAAGAATAAAGAATATTGAAAAGACCATATTGACTTAAGTGTGACTTCATCTCTGGTGCATCCATGGGAACAGTCCAGACCGAACTGCCAAGCCAGGTCCTCCGTGGACCGGAAACAAGCATCCTGGGACCAGTTTCAGGGTATGTCACCCTTCCTCAGCCAGGCTAGCTTGAATCCAGTGGCACAGTGAGCAAGGGACCCACGTCTCGGCATACCCATCCCACTTAGGGTGAAAAGTGTTACAGCAAGCAAATGATGGATGGAATGCTGACAATGCAAACATTCTCCTCCAGTTAAAAGATCTGGCTTAAATCCATTGTTCTTTTGCTCAGCATGCCACCCCATTTTAGACTCAGCCATATGCAAATCAGTCTTGACCCTGCACCTCATGAAGACATTCCAGACCGAACTGCAAAGCCAGGTCCTCTCTGGAACAGAAACAAGCATCCTAGGACCAGTTTTTGGGTATGTCACCCTTCTTTAGCCAGGCTAGCTTGAATCCAGTGGCCCAGTGAGCAAGCGACCCACGTCTGGGCCTACCCATCCCACTTAGGATGAAAAGTGTTATATAAAACAAATGATGGATGGAATGCTGACAACGCAATTATTCTATTGTTCTTTTGCTCACCGTGCCAATCCAGTTTAGACCCGGCCGTATGCAAATCAGTCTTGACCCTGTTCCTCAATGGAACAGTCCAGACCGAACTTCCAAGCCAGGTCCTCCCTGGACAGGAAACAAGCATCCTGGGACAGGTTTCAAGGTATATCACCCTTCTTCAGCCAGGCTAGCTCGAACCCAGTGGCACTGTGAGCAAGGGACCCACGTCTGGGCATACCCATCCCACTTAGGGCGAAAAGCGTTACAGCAAACAAATGATGGACAGAATGCTGGCAATGCAAACATTCTCCCCCAGTCAAAAGATCTCGGTTGAATCTATTGTACTTTTGCTCACGATGCCACTCCAGTTTAGACCCAGCCACATACATATCAGTCTTGACCCTGTGCCTCATGGGAACAGTCCAGACCGAACTGCCAAGCCAGGTCCTCCCTGGAGCGGAAACAAGCATCCTGGGACCGGTTTCAGGGTATGTCACCCTTCTTCAGCCAGGCAAGCTTGAATCCAGTGGCACAGTGAGCAAGGGACCCACGTCTGGGCATACCCATCCCACTTGAGGTGAAAAGTGTTACAGCAAACAAATGATGGATGGAATGCTGAAAATGCAAACATTCTCCCCCAGTCAAAAGATATGGGCTGAATCCATCGTTCTTTTGCTCACCATCTCACCTCTGTTTAGACCCAGACATATGCAAATCAGTCTTGACCATGTGCCTCATCGGAACAGTCCAGACCGAACTGCAAAAGCCAAGTCGTCCCTGGACCAGAAACAAGCATCCTGGGACCGGTTTCAGGGTAAGTCACCCTTTTTTAGCCAGGCTAGCTTGAATCCAGTGGCACAGTGAGCAAGGGACTCATGTCTGGACATACCCATCCCACTTAGGGCGAAAAGCATTACAGCAAACAAATGATGGACGGAATGCGGACAAAGGGCACTGAAAAAAATGAGATAAGGGAACTGGATGAATTAAATATAACATTTTCAGGCAAAATTGCAAAGAAACTATAACCGGCCAAACATAGCCAATTCCCCTACTTAATCAGCACCTTGATTTTGATTTGAGGATGACAGTGATGGAATGGGATTTGGCTAAGGCAGGCGGTTTTCATAGGTTAGAGTTTCTACCCTGAGGCATGTTTTTCTGGTTCTCAAAACACCCAGGTCGAGTAAATCAGGATGCCAAAGCTGATAAGCATCTCAAGGGTTATATATACTGTAATCAAGTTCCCACTGAATTTTTCGGTTTTGAATCCATGTCAGCAAACCAGGCTGCATAGCCTCAAGCACTTTCTGTCTGTGTCTAGATTTTTTTGTGAAAAGTTAGTTCACTCTTTTGGTTTCCAAAATTCTCTAGTGAGGTCAGGCTGAAAATCACAGCTATTCAGGTATCCAGGAGACTGGGTGCCACCAAGGTGAGGTCCCACTTCACATTTCTTTCACTTGTAGAGCTCCAGTAAAAGTTCCATCCCTGGCATCCTCAGTTGGTCAGCCTCATCACCACTGTGTTGATTTTTTACCTAAGTTGACACAAAGACTTAGCTCCACAAATATATTGTTGCTGGGACGTTTCATGTTGGTTTTTCCTCTAGCCCTCAGATCGTTAAGGCAAGCATCAAGGCAAGTGGCTTCTCTTTATCCATGATCCAGACTCAAATGCTTATCTGGATTTATTCCAGAGCAGGGGACACTTTTGCCATGTGTGTCCCCGTAGCCTCAAAGGAAGCCAACCTCTTGGCACTTGGAGAGCAGTTTCAGGTCCTGGATCTCCATAGGAGTCTGATGTCATAGGTTAATCTTTTCTCTAGTGGTCAGGCATAGTATTATTTCCTCTTGATTTTCTGAGAGGTGCTACTATCAATTCTGTCTCTCCTGTGCACTAACGAGTCAACGAGGAGTTCACCACGCCTTCTTTTTTTTACTATTTTACTGCAAACGTTCCCAGAGGGCCACATCCCAATGGGTGCAGAGTTTCCTCCACTTCCCTAAACCATTTCCGCTCTACCAGCCACAACTATATGCAGATGATGTGACCTACCCTCTCCCAGTGTTGGAACAGGTTTTCTATCCTGCTAGGAGCAAAGACATAAAATATGGGGTAGATCTGGCCATGAAGGGTTCAATTTCCATTTCGTCTATTATGAAATAGCTGTTAAAACTACCCTTTCTTTTCTGTTGCCATCAGTTCTTGTACTCCTCCCAGGTGACTAAGCCTGTGGTCATCTTTCACACTTGTTCAGCCTTCCTTCTCCCAAAGGCAGAACATTCATCCTCCAGGGTGCCAATTTGTAAAAGACAGTAAGCCTGGAGATGGGCTTCTGTACACACTAGTGCAAAAGCAGTTTGCGTTCATGAAGCACAACGTACAGTTTTTAAAAGTTGCATTTCCCTTAAAGTGATCAAAAATCTATTAGCACCATTGAATTTGGATGAAATTAACTTGGGATGAAAGTCCTAATATTTCCATAGCTAAAGTTACAAATAATACAACTCTATCTATAACTGAGCCTGTTAATAGAAATGTGGTTTTACCTACTACTAACAATCAGTTTTCTGCAACTCTTTTTTGTATTTTGGGGATTCACTTTTCTTTAATCTCTAGCATGTTCCACTTTAGTATATTGCACAGCCATGTAGGTTTATTTAGGTGTAAGCATTGATTTTTCAACATGACAAAACACGTTTGCTCAACATCTGTCACTGCAGTGTTTTAAAACTGCAGTCCAGACAGGATGCAATTGTCCTCTCTGGAGCTATACACTTTGGTCATATGTGTGAGTGGGATTAAACACTGCCAACATTCGACATTTAACTTAAACAACAACTTCTGACATTTAACTTGGACACCAGTTGGGCATTTTTATAGAAGAGTTAAATAAGCCATTTGGTTCTATCCAGTTCGAGAATATATTTTTGGGGGGCAGAACTTGTGCACTATGACATTGACTGACAGAGTGAGATTGCACAGAGTATTTACTGAGCACCAGATTAGTCCTCTCTGCAGAGCTGAGGCAAGGAATGTTGCTGCCCCTTTCTCCCTTCCTTTCTGTCTGCTTTTACCTTTCAGTGAATTCTCTATCTTCCCCACACTTTCGTCTTTCACAGAGCCTCCACTGTGGTGCTCCAAGAAACTTCCAAAAATATTTACAAAAAGTAAATAATCTCTTGTGCATTTTATATGGAAATCTTGTTTGCATATTTATTCTGGCACCGTAATTAAAGATAATGCTTTCAGGAACAGCAATTACTGCTCATTTAATCTTTCACTATGTCTGAAACTATTACCCTGGTACAATCTAGCTGAGGGATATATAGGAACATGTACATTTATTCATAGAGATATTTAAAAAGTACTTTGCCACTTTATGGTGATTCTAGTGGTATGTATGGACTTCAGGGAGGACATGTGCGTCTTTTTGGTAAGATATTTTCGTTATGTTGATGTTTCTTTAGTTTTGGTCTAACACTTCTGGTGGTATCAGCTCCTGTGGTATCTATCAATGTGTTCAATTGTCATGGCTCCTCTTCTGCCGAGCCCACATGGGTTTTGAGGGTCCAGTGACATCGTTTGACAAAATCTACATTCTACCTACTTTTGTGAATCATTTAAACACATCATATAGAAAGCATACAGCTCCCATATCTACTTCTCCCATAAGACCACCTCAGGCAGTGAAACTTTGGCTTTAAAGGTTAGAGATGTTAGGGTGGCTCAGGATGATTAATTTCGTATTCAATGATTGATGTATTCAGCTACCTTTTTTTTCCAGAGCGTATGCATAATTTTGAATGCCCTACCATCTTTATCTATTCAAAGGAGTACGTTTAGATCCTCAAGTAACAGTTTCTAGATGTTTGGATGGCATTTGACATTAGTCTGGTAGCAGAGTTTTGAGAAATATAACATTTGTTCTAGTTCAACAATAGTATTCCTCTAAGGAGGGTTTGCAGGAGTAATTGAACATTAATTATCATACTAATGCCAATCTTTGAAAGTGTGTGCTTCATGTTTATAATACCTATGATTCTAAATTATTGCACCCGGTTATCAACAAACATTTCAGGGGAGTATAGAAGAGGGACATCAAAAGAATCTCAGTCCTTCTCCAGAGTAGTCCTGCCTCTCTGGACCTGCCTCCTAGCAGAAATAATGTGTCAAGACATTTTGTCTGACATTTTATAATAAACTGAAAACGTTTCTACTGAAAAAAGACATGAAATAGGAACCTGCCAGTTCCTTGATCTCTGTATTGCCTTCCCACATTCTGTTTTTTAATTTAAGGCTTTATTGAGAAATAACAATAACAGATAAAGAAATAACAAACACTAGAGATATCAATGAAAATCAAAATTAAGAATACAAAATTGTAACTAAGAAGAGAAGCTGTTTGAATCTTTTTTTAAAATATTAGAGAATAAAAGAGGGAGGGAAAGTGCAGAGGGAAGAATAATGAAAACAAAAGACCAATTTTACATCATGAAACATAGCATGAAGACATAGAATAACAATACAAAAATGAAAAGAAGATTGCAGAGAAATATAACATCTTATTGCAGTTTAACATTTTCAGAGGAAATACAGTTAGTGGAATCATGAGCAGGATTGTCTAAAAGGCAAAGTTAATTGTAACCAGTATAAATCTCTCTTAACAGTATAACAAAGTGAAAGCAGTGTCTAATCTATGATGACTCACATTATAGCACCAAGCTTTGTAAGAAATATCTAAAGAATATTTCCAAGTAAGCGTAATTTTTTGAAAAATTAAAGACAACATGCTATCTAACAACCATAAATTAGCAAAAGGTGATTGGAAATCAGGGGATAGGCTACCTAAAAAAAGTGTGGGGGGAGCTAATGAGGACTGCAAATGAAAAACTGCAGCAAGTTGGGACCATACCATTCCCCAAATGGAAACTGTAGGAGGACAATGAAATAGTAGCTGTACAAGAACCCCAACTTAGTTATCACACAATAACTAAGATAGATTCATAGAGAATTTAGCTTTGGCACAGGTGGTAAGATTCAACCTGTGATAAAGAGAAAACAATGATTGAGAAATAGAAGCTGTTCTGGAAGTTTTTAATATTTTATCCCATATCTTATTCCAAAGTGGGAAAGTCCAGGAACATCCCAAATCTGATTCCCATTGAGACTCTATCTTAGTTTTGGGCCTTATATTAGTTGAAAACTGAAGAAGTCGGCAAATAAGTGATGCCTTAGGAATGGAAGTAAGAATCGAACAAACAAGGGACTTCTATGATGATGAAGAGGTAGGGGTTGATAATGAAATTAGAACATCTAGAAGAATATTAATGAGGAGGAGATATTTAGGCAAAAAAGTGGGAGGACATTTAAACAACTGTTGTAACATTGGGAAATAAATCTTTGACCCATATTAAGGCTTTTTGCCTCCATGATTTCCAAAATAATTACATTATTATTAGTGATAACTATTATCGTATAGTGGACAATTTAGAAATTAGTTGTGAGTTACACTTGGCAGCTGATAGTAAGGTTTTAATATGGGGCAAGTATCCATAACAGTGGAAAAACTGTGATAGAATGGTTGGAGGAGAAGGCTAAAACATCTCTGGATTTAAAGGAAGCCAGGAAGAAGCATTCTATGTCCAAACATTAAGGCGTAAACAAGGATATTGATAAAGAAATCCATTTAGAAGCTTCGAAGCAAAAAGCTTTATGACATAACTGAAAAAAATGGAAAGTTCTTCCCACCATTCTGCTTAGATTTCCGAAGATGAGTAAAGGAATTTCTGAATTGTTTTATTACTCTAAGAAATTTCAATAATTTTGAATCAATCTTTTTTTTAAAAGTGAAACAGGTATGTACACCCTCCCACATTCTTAACACTTTTCTCGCCCTAAATGTTGCTTCTGCTATAAACATCCTTCCATTCTCTTTGCACCCCTGCTCTGCTACAAATGTAAATGATTATGATAGCGGCTGGAAGTATGATCTCTAATATAGGTACCAGACACCATAGTATTACAAATATTCCTCTTGCCTATTAATTGTTCAATTTAATTTCTCTTTGCAAACTTGATATAGATTTGATTTTATTACAAAAAGATTTAAAAAAATCATTTATGAGGTTTCCCCAAAAAATCATTAACACAATATGTGTTCACTATAGTGTGAATTTGGAAAAACATTGTCACTGTTCAGTTCTTAGCATGTCTAACATCTATTTCAACCCTAATCTCCACTGGCTGTTTATCTTCAAGGTTGCCTTATGTCCTGGGTAGACGAGGACCCTTTGTGTAATGTATAGGCACCAATAAGACATTTCCATCTTCAGAAAGATATCAGATGGGAATAGTAGCTGTTACCAAGCATGCCAAAACTATGTGTGGCTTAACAACGCAGTCAATACCATGGGTGTGTTGAAACCACGAGTTCCACTACAATGCAAGTCATCACAATGAATTGCTTTAGAGAAGCGCTGAACTTTGGAATAGTTTAAATACTACTCCAACTCCGGTCGGTGTATCAGTAGAGGAGGTATTTGACTTAAAATCCAACACCAGTCCAATACCGCATTACCTAAAGGAAGTCGTTGTAATGACTTGCATTGTAATGGAACTTGTGGTAACATCGGAGTTGTGGTACTGACTACGTTGTAAATGCAATATGATGTAATGCCTGTGTTGTAATAGATGTTTACCATCAGTTATTTATGCACAGTGGACATGTAGCCTTAATGGCTTGAGCTCCGGCTTTAGCACTTGGGAACCAGGTTGAAGTCTGGCCTCGGCTCATCAGTCCGTGTTTCTGGGAAAATAAATCACTTAGGGTCAGATGTACGACCAGTGTTCGATTACGAGTCGCAAATTGTGAGTTACAATTTACAACGTACAACACTGTCAGAGACACTGATTGCGATTCCCAATGGGGGTCGCAAAATGTGAGCCTCACGAATATTAATGAGGTATTCATAATTTGCGACCCCATTGGGAATGGCTGGCCCTCCCAGGGATGGTGGCCAGCCACGGCCCGTGGAGGGAGTTTCGGTGGGGCGGAGAGGCGGGATGGGGGAGAGGCAGAGTGGGGGGTGCTAAAAACTGGAGTATGGATAATTGAAGGTAAGCAAACAATTTAATAAATAAAACGCATTTCGTAGCGCGCCATTCATCGCATTTTGAAATGCAGGGCGCGCTACGAAATTCGTTTTATTAATTACATTGTTTACTTACCTTCAATTATCCATACTCCAGTTTTTAGCACCCCCGCCCGCCTCTCCGCCCCACAGAAACTCCCTCCACGGGCCGTGGCTGATGGTGGCCTACTGGGCAGACTTCCATGTCTCGGACTGGTTTTAAATAAAGCTATTTTTCAAATACAGCCTGTTTTCCCTAAAGGAGAACAGGATGCATTTAAAAAAAAAAACATTTTCGTTACCTTTTTTAAGGGCAGGTAGTGGTCCCTGGGACCACTGCCTGCCCCTAAAAATATTTTTACCTGCATTTGCAAAGGGAAAGGGGTCCTCTCCCTAATAGCGAATCGCAAAATGCTCTTTTGTGAGTCACAAATGATTTGCGACTCGCTAAATAGTATTTGTACATGGCCCTACCAGATTTAGCATGCGCAAACGGGGCGCAAACTCGTTTGAGCATGCTAAATTTCATCGCACATCTGGCCCTTAATCTCATCATGCTTCAAACACGTTTAGTGTAATCTGTCGCTGATGTCAAGCACACTCATGGCAAGTTCATGAAAAATTCAACTGAAGAAATGATATGTGCTATTATATATGTAGAAATACATGCCTATTACCTTCAATATGCAGTGATAGAAGTATGGGTCTGTGGTTGTTGAAACATCAAGATTCAGATTTACAAAAAGTTTGTATTACTTTTCGAATGCAACAAACAGAAAGTTTTCTGCTGGGACTTACAAACCAACGGAAATAATGATTTGTGATGGTTTTGAAACCCCACATTTTGCAGCTCTAATCACTGCCTTGGAATATTTTGAATCAAGAAGGCTTTTCATGGGTAGTGCATGAGCAGTCCCATGCAACCACAAATGGAAAGGGGCGACCAACTCGGTCCCCCCGAACTTATGGCAGAGTGCCTCGATCCCCCCGGGAAGCCATTTTTGGGCGGGGGGCGCGTCTCGGCTGGTATGCCCGAAGCGGCGTAGCCGGGGCGCGCCCGTTCCCGCCCTAGAGTGGGCTGGCCTAGACACTGACGCAGCCAGCCACGCCCTCGGGGCAGGCAGGGGCGGGTATACGCCCGCCCTGAAGACGGATAAAAAGGGACGCAAGACCAGAAGACATCCTCTTGTTCTTGTGCCCTGAAGCTGCACCTCCTCGCTGCACGTGAGCTCGGGACAGAACGAAGAGCCAATTTTGAGCGTTTTAATCTTTCTTTTTGTCTTCTAGATACTTCGCTTGAAAGATGCCCAAGAAAGGCGCGAAGAGAATGACGACTGACCAGATGGTTCGGGTCCTCATGAAGGAGATGTCCGAAATAAAGAAGCGGTTGGCGGAGCGAGACGGGGAGGAGGGATCGGGGCGTCCACCGGCCGGAGGGAAGCCAAAGAGGCCGAGAAGGGGGCCAGCCGGGGGAGACGTCCCGGTCCCCTGTTCCCCGCTCGAGGCGCCAGCCCCGGTACCGGCCCCGGTACCGGAGGAAGGGAATCCGATTCCCGTCGTAGTCACCCCGACATCCACTGAGGAGATGCCTCCCGAGTTGGCGGCACAGTTAGCAGCGTGGTTGGGGGACAGTAGCGAGGGCGCCACGGCTGCCGAAGCGCAAGCACTGATGAAACAGTTGCGCGAGAAACGTGATACAGCCAAGGTACCCGCGCCGGCTGCGGTGATAGACAAGCCACGAGTGGCGGAAGCAGCGTTCGGTGCAGGTAAGCGGCCATTGCCGATCGCGAGGGATGAGTCAACACCCTCTCGTAGAGAAAAATTGGGGCAACATGTTCCTTTGACAATAAAGGAGAAGATTTGGGCGGGGGAATATGTAAACATTTTCTCCTTGCTTGTTGATCATTATGAGGTTGAAACTGTTAAGAGTCAAAAGGATCTGATGCATCCAAGTGTTTGGCGCGCAAAAATGGCCGCCTTTAAAGTGAATGAGAATATTGGCAACTGGGGCAATGCATGGGGAATTTTTACGTCAATTTTGGGGGAACGTAGGCCTGAATTGCTCCCTGAGTTTCCAGTATATCAGTCACGAATTATGGGGTACTCGACATCGCACCAAGGTAACCAATGGTTCTGTTATGATAACCTTTTCAGGAAAGCGATGGAGCATAACAAAAGTTTAACCTGGGACTGTTATGATTCTTTGACATGGGATAAAATGAAAGAGTCAGGGATGTTGAAAATGCCGTTGGTGGGGAGTACTGTTGGTGAATCCTCCCGCCAATATGGGGGGACGCCCTTTCGGTCGGGTACGGGTACCGACGATTATCCGAGACCCGCCGGCAATGCAGGGAAGAAGGGTTTCTGTTTTAATTTCAACAAAGGTAAATGTACTAGGCCCCCGGGATCGTGTAAGTTCAAGCACGAATGTAGTGGTTGCGGGGCACCCCATCCTGAGTCCTCGTGCAGAGCCAGAACGGGTGAGAATGGGGGTAGAGGAGGCGCCAAACAGGTCTAATGTAGTCCGAGGGGCGCCTTTACCAACCCCGATTGATACCTTGGCGATGATTCCCTGGCTCAGCGAATACCCAGATCGTACTTCTGCTGGGGTGCTGCGGAACGGTTTTTCATATGGTTTCCGCATCCCGGTGGGGGACTTTCAGGGTGTCGGGACGTGCAAAAATCAACTTTCCGTCTTGCAGCATACGACTGTAGTGCAGGATAAGATCCGGAAAGAGGTTATCCGAGGTCGTGTTGCCGGCCCGTTTAGTGTTCCCCCGGTACAGAATTTTGTCTGTTCTCCTTTAGGGGTGGTCCCCAAGAAGGACCCAGGTGAGTTTCGGTTGATCCACAATTTATCAGCTCCTCATGGCCTTTCTGTGAACGATGCAATTGATCCAGAGGTATGTTCGGTGCGGTACGCATCATTCGATGAGGCCGTAGCCATTTTGAATCGCTTGGGGCCCGGGACGCTGATGGCGAAATCAGATATCGAGTCAGCGTTCCGTTTGCTCCCGGTACACCCGGACGACCAACGTCTTCTGGGATTCATGTTTCAAGGTTCGTATTACAAGGATAGGTGTATGCCGATGGGGTGCTCTATATCTTGTGCATATTTCGAGAAATTCAGTAGTTTTCTACAATGGGTTTACACGAAGGAAACGGGTTTTCGAAATGTGATGCATTACCTTGATGACTTTCTGTTCCTTGGGGCCGCTGGGGATGACGAATGTGCCCGGGCCTTGACTGAATTTTGTGTATTAATGGATCGATTTGGCGTGCCATTGGCACCAGGTAAAACTGTGGGTCCCACGACTTGCCTCGAGTTTCTGGGGATCGAGTTGGACTCTAGTGAGGGTTGTTTTCGTTTACCAGCTGCCAAAGTGTCGGAATTCAGGGCAGCCCTGCAAATGTGTATAAATGCATCTAAAGTTACGCTGCATCAATTGCAGCAATTGGTGGGGAAGTTGAATTTTGCCCTGAGGGTGATCCCAATGGCCCGCCCCTTTTCCCGTTCAATTGCCCAAGCGATGGTCGGCCTAAAGGAGGGTCATCATCGCACGAGACTATCGGCTGAGGTCCGCCAAGACATGCGTATTTGGTTAGCATTTTTGGCGGATTTCAATGGTCGAGTCGTCTGGAACAAACCAGCCTTGTCCTCTGAAGAGCTTGGTCTATGGACGGATTCAGCGGGAAGCATGGGCTTTGGCGCCATCTTCGGCACAAAATGGTCGGCACAACGGTGGCCAACATGGTGGCATGATGAGGGGCTGACGAGTAACATTGCTTTCCTTGAACTGTTTCCCATTTTGGTGGCCCTCAGAACCTGGCCCGATGGATTCAAGAATCACTCTGTCATATTTTGGTCTGACAATATGACCGTTGTAGAATGCATCAATAGTCAGGCAGCACGTTGTAAAATGATTTTAAGGCTGCTTAAAGAAATTGTCTTACTGTGTATGCAACTGAACGTGGTATTCAGAGCGAAACATGTCCCAGGGGTGATGAATCAGGCGGCTGATGCACTGTCTCGTTTTCAAATGCAGGCTTTCTCGGGTTTCCTTCCCTCAGCGGACCCAGAGCCGGCACCCTTTCCCGAAGCTCTCTGGTCTCTCGGTGCCCCGAACTTCGTTACCTCGTGGGAGAGAGTCTAGCACCAAGGACGAGGAAGGCATATGAAGGGGCGTTTCGGGCCTATTTAGCCTTTTTGGGGACTGAGAGAGGGGGGCTTTGGGGGCAGGAGGATTGGGTAGTACATTTTCTGATGTCCTTGCGTAGGGCTGGGAAGTCGGTGGCTACAGCCCAGAGGCATCGTGCTGCCATTTCCTTTGTGGCCAGGGCTCATAATATCCAGGACCCGACAGCGTCTTTTGTGGTACAGAAAGCGCTGCGTGGGTGGCAACGCCTTGAGGGTCGCAGAGTAGATGAGAGGCGCCCGATAGGTCTGGATAGGTTGTCCCAGTTGCTGGCCACACTCCCCGTCACATGCTCGTCTCAGTTCGAGGCCTGTTTGTTCCGAGCTGCTTTTACGCTTGCATTTCACGGGGCGATGAGGATAAGTGAGCTGGTGGCAAGGAACAAGCAGGATGTGGCGGGGGGTTTGTGCCGGGAACACGTTCAGATCCGGGGTGAGACGATGGCTGTATCCTTTGTCAAGTCCAAAACCGATCAAGGTGGGGTAGGGGACTGCATAGTAATTCGCAGGATCCCAGGGTCCTCCATGTGTCCGGTAAAGTGTTTAGAAGACTACCTAGCACGAAGGGTGGCATCATGGGGAGGGACATTGTTGAGACACGCGGACGCCACCCCACTGACGAAATTTCAGTTTCAGCGGGTGCTTGCGATGTCAATTACCGCAGCGGGCTTGGACCCGGGCGAGTTCGGGACCCATTCCTTTCGGATAGGGGCTGCCACTGAAGCTACAGCCAGGGGTCTCAATGTGGAACAAGTGAAACGAGTGGGGCGCTGGTCCTCCAATTGTTATAAGAGGTATGTGCGGTTGCACATGTTGTGAAGCTATGATAATGTACTCACGCTTCTTGTCTTTTGTTTGGTTTTCAGTTACGCAAGCCTTCGAGGCGGGGCGGACTATGCAGTCGACCCAACACCAGGCCAGCGGTCAGACATCACCGGCTGTGAGGAAAGAGGTGTGGGTCGTGGGCCACTCATACGTGAGGCGTGCCGCTGACGTATTCAAAGCAGGTGACATGATTCACGTAGCTGGGGAATACGGGTACAGGGTGTCCTTCTACGGAAGGGGCGGTCTCTGTATTGACCAGTTTCAGGCATTCTTTGAGGGTTTGTTAGGGCGGACGAGGTCACCGCCGTCTATAGTCATAGTACATTTAGGGGGCAATGATTTGGTCACCACCGGTAAACGACTTCTCCTAGAGGCAATGCTTTCCACTGTAAGTTGGTTGGCGAGGAAAGTTCCGGGGTGCATAATTGCGTGGTCTCATATGATCCCACGAAAAGTGTGGCGGGGGGCTGTTTCGATTCCTGCTTTGAACCATTCTGTTAGAAAACTTAATAACAAAGTGAGTAGGTTGTTCCGTTCCAGGACATTGCATTCTATCTCGCATGGTTGTATTAATGATGACAGTATGTATCTAGGGGATGGCGTGCATTTGTCTCGGGTGGGAAATGAGTTACTCATAGGAGACTTCTTAGCATGGTTAAAAAACGTTGAAACATGACCTTTAGGTAGGAGTTTTGTGGGGGTCCGGATAGCCGGTCAACTATCCGGCCTGTGGCGGTAAGGTCATGATCGGTGAGCACTAATTGGTAGATCCCTATGAGTGGGCGTCACCCAACACGGATGGGAGCGCTCGGGAGAGGTGGCCATTGGCCCCTCAATGGGGAGGCGGTCCCTTCTAAGGATGGGTCGCCGGAAGTAAAGGAAAAGGCGGTCAAGGCCCCTTCCTTTGTAGGAGGGGTTACAGCCCCCTCCTGGGGAATTTCCCGGGGCCAGTGACATCTGCGACGGCAGATGCGGTAAGTTGTGTGGGGTTGGGATAAGGTCTACGATACCTTCTAGATACCTCACACGGGTATTCGAACGACCTTTAACTGGCGTCGAGTCTTTAGGTGCCCCCGTCAAGTCAAGGGAAATTGGTAGTAGTTGCACTTGAGGTACGCCTCCGTGCTGTCACCCCTCCCAAGTGGGAGGGGTAAGTCGGGTTAGGGATCTTGACACCGGTTATGACCTTGCCGTTGGCCCTTAAACGTTAGGATGTACAATTTCAATATGTCAAGAAAATGTTGGTAGGATGCTAGTTCGGCTAGGAGAACCTCTGTATTAGAGAATCTGTTAAGGATAGCCAAACATCGTAATGTGGTAATGAAATTGTACATAACATGAAACGTTTAATGTTTTAATTTTGTTTTAATAAATACGGCCGGGATGGTCACTCCATCCCACTTCCAAAAACTTCAAGAACGGTTTCCGGTTTCCCTCCTTTGGGGATTGTGTTGAGAGGGGGTGGCGGGTATCTCGGCCATATGGAAAGGGGCGACCAACTCGGTCCCCCCGAACTTATGGCAGAGTGCCTCGATCCCCCCGGGAAGCCATTTTTGGGCGGGGGGCGCGTCTCGGCTGGTATGCCCGAAGCGGCGTAGCCGGGGCGCGCCCGTTCCCGCCCTAGAGTGGGCTGGCCTAGACACTGACGCAGCCAGCCACGCCCTCGGGGCAGGCAGGGGCGGGTATACGCCCGCCCTGAAGACGGATAAAAAGGGACGCAAGACCAGAAGACATCCTCTTGTTCTTGTGCCCTGAAGCTGCACCTCCTCGCTGCACGTGAGCTCGGGACAGAACGAAGAGCCAATTTTGACCCACCCACCATCCCCTGAAGACAGCCAGTTGTTTGTAGTAAATTAATTTTGCTTACATTTCGTTTACAGGTTGTGGAGTCTTGTTGATTTTGAGTATAATAAAGAATGGTCGGTTTGAGTACTTTTTGCCATTAAAAAGATTCAGATATAGTGTTGAATTTGAAGCATGCTCTTTCGGTCATAGTGGCCAATGTATTCTTAGGTTTTGTTAGCACTGTATTTGTTAGCACTGTCGTATTTATTTTGGTAGGCGATAAGGTCATGATCGGTGAGCACTAATTGGTAGATCCCTATGAGTGGGCGTCACCCAACACGGATGGGAGCGCTCGGGAGAGGTGGCCATTGGCCCCTCAATGGGGAGGCGGTCCCTTCTAAGGATGGGTCGCCGGAAGTAAAGGAAAAGGCGGTCAAGGCCCCTTCCTTTGTAGGAGGGGTTACAGCCCCCTCCTGGGGAATTTCCCGGGGCCAGTGACATCTGCGACGGCAGATGCGGTAAGTTGTGTGGGGTTGGGATAAGGTCTACGATACCTTCTAGATACCTCACACGGGTATTCGAACGACCTTTAACTGGCGTCGAGTCTTTAGGTGCCCCCGTCAAGTCAAGGGAAATTGGTAGTAGTTGCACTTGAGGTACGCCTCCGTGCTGTCGCCCCTCCCAAGTGGGAGGGGTAAGTCGGGTTAGGGATCTTGACACCGGTTATGACCTTGCCGTTGGCCCTTAAACGTTAGGATGTACAATTTCAATATGTCAAGAAAATGTTGGTAGGATGCTAGTTCGGCTAGGAGAACCTCTGTATTAGAGAATCTGTTAAGGATAGCCAAACATCGTAATGTGGTAATGAAATTGTACATAACATGAAACGTTTAATGTTTTAATTTTGTTTTAATAAATACGGCCGGGATGGTCACTCCATCCCACTTCCAAAAACTTCAAGAACGGTTTATTGTATATTTGTATTTTTCCTTGGTTTTTCCTCTTTTCGTGTGTGCTGCATGCCGCAGTACATACACATACAAGAGAAAAATCCTTTAAGCATACGTTTTGAGCAGGAAAATACCCTTCTTGCACAAGAAGCATTCCTAGTACTACGCAGGCACGCTTGCACTATTGCGCGAGGGTGCCAGAAATTTTGCCTGCGATTGTGACTCTGATGGTGCCTGGCAGCCACAAGTGTACCAGTGCAGGGCTAGAGCAAAACTATGCTATGTAGATGTGGCACAGACCTGATCTCTTCCGTTCACACAATGAGGTGAAGCAACTTAATTCACTGCACTGCGTGAACTCTTTGTAAATATGCACACACATGTTTTAGAAACTAGTGCTCCTTACTCGAAATGGTACATTCAGCAGAGGGCAACACAGGCGTTTTTCTTCACCATACACGGTGTTCACAGCCAGGAGTTGAATTCATGGTGTTATTTTCTCGCTGTAGTCCTATGAATGATTGCAATGTGAATATACTGAGACTTCGCCAAGCAAGTCTAATGCACACTATTCTGCAGCTGCTTTTTGCTTGCCAAGAGTTCACCTGTAAATGATCTTTCTGTCTCCCACGCTCAGAAATATTTTATATTTGTAATGGGCCTTTCCCACTTTCTCGCAGTATAAATTATTCACGTCATTTTTCTATGATATTTAATTAGCAAAGTGTTCACGTAAGATGGCATACTGAACCATAAATTTTGATTTCACCTTTCTCCTCTTACTCAGTATAAAAAAGCTCGAAGATTGTAAAATATATTGTATCTAACTTTATTTTTTAAGTAAGCATTGTTTGGAAATACTCACATCATAGTACCCTATAGACATTTAAGTTGAACAGCAGATGCCACAGCAATCTTCATTTAATGTTATTCAATTACAATACCATATGTGATGCTGTATCCGTAAATCATAATACCAGAAAGGTTTGAAATGCACTTTATGCTGCAGAGTAATTATTAGATCAGACAAGCTTGTTGTAGTCTTCCCCGAAAATGTTTCCTTCACCTCTCCTGTTTTCTGCATTCTTTTTTGTTAGCATTAGGACTTTGCACACTTTACCACTGATACCCAGTGCTAAAGTGCTTGTGCTCTTCCACTGAAACATGGCAAAATTGGCCTACGTCTGACCAGCCGCGGTCGGTAGTAGGAGTTTCTGCAGGACGGTGACGTGGGGAGGGGGAGGGGCAGGGTGGGGGTAGTAATGTATGGATTATGGAGTTTAACAGGTAAGTAAACATATAAATAAATAAAACGAAGGGGCATATTACCAAGCAATAGCGATAATTATCGCTATTGCTTGGTTAGAGACAAAAATTTACCGCTGAGCTGCGGCGATTTTTACCGCAAATAAACCTTGGTATTACCAAGGTTTATCGCAAATGCGGTAAAAATTGCCGCAAAGCATGAATATCGCTGAAAAGTCAGCGATATTCATGCATTACCGAGCTAATGCTCTTAGCCATGTTATCCACCTCCCATTGGATAACATGGCTAAGAACTGCTCAGGGAAGGTGTTAGTTTTTGGAGATATTCGCGCTTAGCGCGAATATCTCCAAATGTTGGTAATAGGAGATAGCGATGTTAGCGACTGTTTCCAGTCGCTAACATCTTGGCACGCCCACTTTGCATGTCATTAGTGATAAATATCACTGACATGCAAAGTGGGGCCCAAGATGGTCGCTATCTCCTACTAGCTGTCACTAACTGGTGTTAGCGACAGCTAGGTAATAGGGAGATAATTTTATCTCCGCTTTCTTGGCTTTTAAAGCCAAAAAACGGAGATAAACCCCCTTGATAATATGCCCCGAATTTCGTTGTGCGCACTGCATTGCATTTGGTGATGCAGTGCACGCAACAAAATTTGTTTTTATTTATTTATATGTTTACCTACATGTTAAACTCTGTAATCCATACATTACTACCCCCCACCCTGTCCCTCCCGTTCCCCACGTCACAGCACTGCTGGAACTCCTACTACCGACCGTGGCTGCGTCTGTCTGATATGAGGTGTCTGATATGAAGAAAAGGAAATGTTTAGAAACTAGTCAGTGGGTGCACTTGCCCAGTCAACATGGCAGTACCAGACTTCCTCTTTCTGTACTTCTCTTGCCTTACTGTGCTCACCTGTTTACTCTTTGTGTAGCCTATATGCCTCTTTTTGCACCAAACTACTTGCCATGCAGTTTTACAATAATACATGCACTACATATGGGATGCTGTAATCATTCACATATTACAGTTGTAATTTTTTTTCAGTAGCTCTTTTCACTTATTGTGCAGCTCAGGTGTAATTATTACCATATTCAGAAACCCAATAATGCTCTTCTTTGTAGCTTTTAAAATAGAAAGTGTTTATTTAGTAATAGATAATATATAATATTGTTAATAATCTTTTTATTATTTGTACAATTCTTTTTTACAGATATTCTGCATTATTATTAAGAAATAATAACCATGACAAGAAAACGAGATTGGAAGAAACAACAAAGAAAACAGTATAATTTAAAGGAGAAAGAAACGCACAAATGAGATGAATTACAACATGTGGCAAAAAAGAAAAAGTCTTCTGGTAAGAGAACAAAGGCATTCATTAAAAGACTTTCCAGGAGAGGAAAAGATTACGGAACTTATGAAAATAGAAAGAATACCTGTACAATGAAAAAAAAATTCAATGAAAAAGAGACACATTAATAGAAATGTAAGAAATTAAAACAATAACAATTTTGAAAGCATTGTGGCGGTGGCATCCTAATGGCCACAGCGGGACCGCCACACCTCCGGCAGACAGTCCCGTTCACAGTTACGGAAAGTCCTCCCACCATCATAATAGGCTGTATGTGTGCATTTTTTGTTGCCATACTCACTATAGAAAACAAACTAGAAATGTTGATCTGTATTTAAACAGTGAAAAAGTAAACTATGATAAGTGGAAGGAATTTGGTGCTAATTTATTGGCGGAAGATTGTTTTGAGTTGGGTAGGGATCATCGTATTTGTATATATTGTTATATTAAATTAGAGGAGAACAAAATGCCAGCTAGAGCTGTACATAATAACCTAGCATTAGTAGCTATTTCTCCAGAACTGGTAGATTTAAACACATATGAGTTCATTCTGATTCAATCTGTGCACCCGTTTCAAGCTATTGTTCGCATGGAGCCTAAAACAGGTAAGTTGCCTCCATCAGATTTACAGAGGCTTAAAAGGAAGAGTTGTATATTTACCCTTACATTTAAAAAAAATCTTGAAACTATCGGTGTAAAAAACAGAGGAAACTGAAAATAGTCGGAAAATATGGTAAGAATTAGTAGATGTTAGCAAAGTGTAAAAGGCTATGTTATATCTCACAAAATACAATGATTACTACAAAAAGAAGAAGAAATTGATTTAGTTGATGATAGTGAAATTTCAAGTGGCCAACTTGATAAAGTGGATATGTCCAAAAGTGAAGATATTTAAGAACCTTATAGTGTACATCCTTTACATTCAAAGGAAGTTATTAGAAATATTATTGAATTATTCCAAATGAAGAGAGCCAAGAGAACTCCCATGAGTGTTTGGAAAAAAGGTTTGAACGCCTGTTGTTTTCCACAGCTCTTCCCCACTGGAAAAGGAGGACAATATGACGAACGACCAGTACCAATTCCAGCATCAGAATATTGTACAGAAGATCCAAGGCTTCGACAAGGTTTTCCAAATATATTTAATCTTTTCTTTGAACGTGACTTGTCTGGACTTTCATATGCAGTGAACCACATATTAAAAACAGGAGATCATCTTCAACATGTTTCTGCAAAGGAATTCATTGACAAAATACATCAGAGAGACGATCATTTGTGGTCATAGGCAAGATGGCGCCCACTGTGGACGCATAGGAGGGTCGTTCTTTTGCCCCTACTCACGGCCACTTTTTCAATATTCGCTATTTTGTTGCCATATTGAGACACTGTTGCTGGTTTACTTACGGCGGTTCGGTGTCCTCTGGTACTGCGGCACGGTGGGGCTGTGATGGCTATGACAACAAGCGCGGACTTGGGCGCTGTGTATTCAGAGGCACTGAATGATCGGAGGAAAGCTCGGTGTGTCGGAGCTTGGTGCTGGCGTTTCGGGATTTGGAGGCTGGTGTTTTACTCCTGCGTTTCCAGCGGTCATCGGTGGATGGCTTGACTCTCACACTCGGCATTGGATTCACTTTGTCTGTTGGGGCTGAGTGTGGACGGGTCTTTTCAAGAGGTCTAGGAGGAGGAGGAGGCCCAGAGTATTCAGCAGAGTCAATAGACATTACGGTGTTCTCAGATGCCTGTTTGCGATACCCCAGTGGCGGTGAGTGCTGAGATCAAGTGTGGGGAGTTCATTTCTATATAAGATTTTGAGAGGAGCTTAGAATAATAAAGATGCCCCCCAAGGGAGTGCGAGGGAGACCCCGGGTACTTGATACAGATGATGTAAACACTAATGGCAGCAGTGCTGGAGTGGAGGCACGAGATATCATCAGTGAAAACTCTGGGAAAGTGGGGAAGAATCCCGGTACTGGTTTGGGGTCTGCATCAATGAAAGGTAAAGACAAAGATAAAGAGGGAGCAGAGAAGAACATACCAACGATCTTTTCCGCTACGAAGGAAAAGCGCAAAGGTAAATTGCCCCTTCCCCTGCTCAATGATTTTGCACAGTTGAATTTAATTGTGGATTCTAATACTGAGACCTGTGTGCAGAGTAGTGATTTTCTTACCAGCGCAATAATAAATACTGGACGGGGTAATGATGATATGAATCCTGCTGGCGATACAGTAAGGAGAGAAGGGGGCAGCGCAGAAGTGGAGGAGACGGCGGCCTCCGGTAGAGCTATAGACATACCAAACTGTCTCGTACAAACTTTACCTCATGATCAAAATTTGATGCCTGGCACAGAGTCTGGCGACTTTCTGTTCAGTATCCGATCAATCTAATGTATCAGGGGATGAGGCGGAGTTACAATATGCAACTCAGATGAACATTAATAATGGAAGAGAGCATAGCAGTTCATTCCTTGAGGATGCTGTCACCCTTAATGAAGGACAATTGTTGACTTTCCGGAACATATTGCAGTTAAATGAGGATAAGGGTCCAGAGTACTCTACTGAGAATCCACAGCTGTTAGGGGAAGATGAGATTTCTTTGTCTCTTATTTATCAATCCATCATGACTCACCGGGCTGAAACTCGTGAAGAGAGTCATCAAGTTCAGAATATATACAGGAAGTTACAGAACTCTGTACGCCGGATGTCTAAGTCACAGGCTGATTTTGTTTCCAGGGTGACTAAAGCTGAAACTCGGATATCCAATTTAGAGGATGAATTGCCTCAGTAAAAATCTAAAACTACTGCTATTCAATCTGTGAAGGACGATTTACAATGGAAGATGGCCGATATTAAGAATCGTGCTCAGTGTAATAACCTGAGAGTGATTCAGGTTCCCGAGGGGAAGGAAGGACAGGACCCACGGCGCTATATTGTTGAACTTTTTATGAAATCCTTCCCTGAACTGTCCAAGTGGGACTGGGACCGCAAAATTGAGAGAGCGCATTGCTTTCCATTTAATAGGTGCTTTGTGGCTGCCATTAGTAACACTCAACCGAAGGGGCGTCCTAGAGCTCTGCTAATTGCATTTAATAGTTTTTTGGCCCGAGAGGATGTGTATCGTTCTGCACGATCTAACAAAAAAATATCAGGGGGTAACTTTGAGTTTTTATGTACAACCTGATTTTTGTAAACAAACAGTTGAGCTTAGATGGCAGCTTTGTGAGATGATCCCCAGATTTCAAGCAAAAAACGCGCTGGCGTATTTGCTGAATCCAGCAAAATTGAAAGTAATTTTTAGGGATCGCACACATTTTTTTTCTAGTGAGACCTCCACCAATGAGTTTTTTAATTCAATTTAGTGGCCGGCTCACTTTCATTACATTGTTAACAAAAAAAAAATGTCTTTAGTTAGTTTAAATTTTCGTTGGTTGATTGAGCGATGTTGAAATTTTGAATTTTCTGTATTACTAGGTTTAGATACAGTCATGAATAGGGGCAAGGGGGAGTGCGATCACCTACATCTACAGGATCTTGTGTCCTAAAGCCTTGTTTAGGGGTGGTGGGTGGCGGGGTGCTCAGGGTAGGAAGGGGATGGGCTGGTGGGGGGTGTGGGGCACAGAGGTGGGGAAAATCACAGCAGCTCTAGGAGCTAATAAAGTCAGATATATTTGTTTGGTTCTACAAGTAAAATATAATGAAGGCTTGGATGAATGTTGAATTATTATTATGATGTCTAAGGGGGTAAAGATTAGCCCATTTAATGTCTGTGGCCTTAATAATTGGCATAAAAGAAATAGAATATCTGCAGAGCTGCGTAGTATCTATCCTGACTTGATATGTCTCCAAGAGACACATATTCCTTGGTCACAACGCACAATTTTAGAAACTTTGGGGGTTTTCGTTACTAGTGGCTTCTAAAAAATCATCAATGATTAG
Source organism: Lissotriton vulgaris (assembly GCF_964263255.1). Classification (NCBI taxonomy): domain Eukaryota; kingdom Metazoa; phylum Chordata; class Amphibia; order Caudata; family Salamandridae; genus Lissotriton; species Lissotriton vulgaris. Next base: position 1,945,211,130 of record NC_141689.1, read on the forward strand.
GGGGGTAGCGATTCTGGCTAGACCCAATTTAGTTACAGTAGGGTGAAGCCTAGCTGACAAAGCTGGGAGATGGGCTATTGTGAATTGTTTGATTGGGCAGATTAAATTTACTCTTTGCACATTATATGGTTCCAATTTAGATGATCCCTCAGCTATAATAGAAATTAATAATGAATTAGCAATGTGGGGGACGCCTCTTTTGGTTTGTGGGGATAATAATATATCTTTTTTCATTGGAGAATTAAAGAGGGAGTCCCGTGTTTATAACGGACGCAAGCCAAAAGTGCTCAAAGCTCTGTATAATCTGGTAATGGATCATGGGCTATGAATGTCTGGGGGCACTTGAATGTGGTAGACCCGGGATATACTTACTATTCTTTTCCCCATAAAAAATGTGTGCATCTAGACTATTTCTTTGTCTCAGGTTCATTAACAGATGGGGCTTCAATGCAAACTTTATTAAGAATTACATCGGATCATTCTCCATTTGTTCTTGGAGTTCCAGCTCTTGCTTTTCTACCTCCGATTCAAATATTTTCCTTCGATCGGAAATTCTGTCTGAATGAAGATTTTGTGGGATACATGTCGGGGTGGGTCAGGGAATTCTTTTCTATTAACTGTTATTCTACACAGTGTCCTACAGTATGGGATTTATTCAAGGCATGCTCTAGAGGGGAGGTATTAAGCTTTGTGCGCCATCAGAACAGGAAGAGAAAACAGGAGATGTTGGAAATACAGGCAAATTTGAGGGATGCTGAAAAATAAATTAATTCAGGGGACTCTTGCATGCACAGGTGATCTACAAGTACTAGAGGAGGCTGTGGAGGTGGCTAAGTCTAAAATTAAAGTAGTCTGGGATGTTGATAATGGCAGGAAATATCTGGTTCATAAAAAACAAATTCATGAATTTGGCGAATCTGTCGGCAGGTGTTTGGCGCTTTGCCTACATATGAAAGAATCTGGGCGGCGTATTGTGGGTCTAAAGAACAATGCTGGAACACAATGCCAGGACCCAAAAGGGATCTTAGCTATTTTTCAACAGTTTTATTCAGACCTGTATACACAAAAACTATCTTCAAGTACACTTACTTTATATAGTGGGGATTAGCCTATATTACAGCTTGATAATAATGAAAGTTTGAGACTAGATGACCCAATTACTATGGAAGAGTTGGAAGCAGCTGTAAATGGGCTTTGGGGAAAGCGGCTGGACCCGACACACTTCCGGTGAAATTTATAAGGTGTTTTTCAATGTTTTAAAAGATGATATGTTAGGTACATTTAAGGTTGCCCAGAATGGATCCGCCCCTAAATCATGGGCAGAAGCCACTAATGTAGTTTTTGGGAAAAAAGGTAAAGACCCTGAATTGGTGGGCTCTTATAGGCCAATTTCACTAATGAATTGTGACACCAAGATATATTCAAAAATTTTAGCTAATCTCATAACTCCTTTAGTTTTACCAAATCAACATGGTTTTATTCCTGAGCGCAGTACAGTATCACACGTCAATAAGGTGGTGACGTTGTTTGATCTAGCGCAGACTGAGAAGTTTGAATTAGGCCTTATATTATTGAATGCAGAAAAGGCGTTCAACCGTGTGGAGTGGGCTTACTTGTGTCAAAATCAGGACATCCATGGATGAATTGGTTACGGTCAATTGGATCTCGCTATTACGTAATATTCAAGACTCGCTGGATAGATGGTCCAGAATGCAATTTACTTTGGTAGAAGTAACATTATTAAGATGAATATTTTACCTAAGGTGTTGTATCTATTTCGAGCAATTCCGCTGGAAATATCTGCGGCACAATTGCAGCACCTGCAGTCTATTTGCTCTAAGTTTCTCTGGGCCTCGGGTAAACCAAGACGAGCAATGAGATTCATGACTCTACCTATTGATCGGGGGGGCTTGCTATTCTGGATTTTACCTTTTACTTTTATAATTGTTTTTTGTTAAAAATTAGTATTTTATTAACTGGAGAAGATGTTAGTAATAGGGCAGAGGCCCATCTATTTTCCAGGTTCTGTTGGGTCCTGTGGCACATCAATGCTTTTTTAAACACATTGACTGCAGTTATTACAAGCGCACATGGTTTAAGGTACTTATATCAGCTTTTAATGTCTGGAAAAGAATACGAAAGCTTTGCTCAGTTTAGAAGATTTCCCGGTATACTCCAACAAATGCTGTAAATATTCTTCCTTCTATCTTCTGGGATACTTCTGCTGTTGGCTGGAGGGTAAAGGGTGTTGTTCAACTAGGGGATTTTTTTTGCAATGATGGCTTGCTGATGTCTTATGAAGCATTATCTCAACAGCATCATTTGCCCAAAAATCAATTTTTTAAGTTTCTACAATTAAGAGAATTTATTTTTCGGAAAAAAGTTAGATCGGATTCTAGTTTAGTAGTCACTGCTGTCCAACAACAGGTTAAAATTGGTGTGTTTTATCAACTATTGTTATCCTGTAGAAAGGATGATCTAAATAAACACAGTGTTAAATAGGCCGTGGTCCTGGGCACAGAGAATTTGAGCTTAGAGGATACTATTATTAGATCAAGGGAAATTTTGTTGTCCGTGAACCTGAAAGCTCAATGTTGTAAAACCTGTTTCAATTTATATTATACCCCTGCATGGATGTTAAAATGAGGGAATGGGCAAGATGGAAAATGCTTTCGATTCCGGGGGTAATGCAGATATGTTACATATTTTTTTCATGTTACATATTTTTTTTTCATGTGTGTGTTTGTCAAATTATATTCAACACATGGAACAGTTTCTGTCTAGAGTAATAGGATTTCAGTTTGCTACAACACCTATAATGATGCTTTTGGGTATTGGACCAGAAGTTGGTAAGGGCACTCCTTTATACAAACATAGATATCCTATTTTTATTGTAATGACTGTTGCCTGACTTTGTATTGCGGCCGAATGGCAAGAGCCTGAATCTCCCTCCTTTGATCAATGGAAGGCTAAGATGTATAATTTATTTTTGTTAGAGCATAGTTTGTGTTTTGTTAAGGGGTAAAGAAACTTAAAATTGGGCTTTGAATTTGGGGAGGTTCTCTGATTATATGTCTAACTTAATCGTTTTTGCAATTTCTGTACTGGCTCATTAAGTTGCTGAGAAAAAAAAAAGAAAAAGAGAGACGATCATTTAGAATCTCAATTGATTAATTTGATGGCATGTCAACGTGGTACTAATAAATATTGGTAGCGTCGTCATGGAGAACTTAAATGTATGTTAATGAACTTAGGAACCCCTACATGGTTTGCCATGTTAAGCAGTGCTGAATACGCATGGGATGATTTACTTGAATTTCTTTGAGAAGCAAATTCAAATATTAAAAACATTGAATTCAAAACACCGGGAGAGCTGTGTTCCTTGGATCCAGTAAATGTGTGCAGATAATTTAATCATAGGTTTCAAGCTATGATGTCTTTTATCTGCAATAAAAACAACCCACCATTTGGAGAAGTTATTGATTTTTTGGGGAGAAAGGAGTACCAAGCTAGAGGTGCTACTCATATACATATGCTTTTATGGACTTAGGAACCCCTACATGGTTTGGTTTGCCATGTTAAGCAGTGCTGAATATGCATGGGATGATTTACTTGAATTTCTTTGAGAAGCAAATTCAAATATTAAAAACATTGAATTCAAAACACCGGGAGAGCTGTGTTCCTTGGATCCAGTAAATGTGTGCAGATAATTTAATCATAAGTTTCAAGCTATGATGTCTTTTATCTGCAATAAAAACAACCCACCACTTGGAGAAGTTATTGATTTTTTGGGGAGAAAGGAGTACCAAGCTAGAGGTGCTACTCATATACATATGCTTTTATGGACTTAGGAACCCCTACATGGTTTGGTTTGCCATGTTAAGCAGTGCTGAATACGCATGGGATGATTTACTTGAATTCCTTTGAGAAGCAAATTCAAATATTAAAAACATTGAATTCAAAACACCGGGAGAGCTGTGTTCCTTGGATCCAGTAAATGTGTGCAGATAATTTAATCATAGGTTTCAAGCTATGATGTCTTTTATCTGCAATAAAACAACACACCACTTGGAGAAGTTATTTATTTTTTGGGGAGAAAGGAGTACCAAGCTAGAGATGCTACTCATATACACAAGCTTTTAAGGATTAAAGATACAAATACATTTGGAACTGATTCGGATGACACTGTTTTATCATTTATTGAAGACTATGTCACATGTGCTATACCAAAAATAAGAGAAGAAAATACATTAAGACAACAGGTTTTAAGGTTTCAAACTCATCGATGTTGCAAATACTGTCGATAGAAATACAAATCAAAGGAAAAGTTTCATGTCAGCAGTGAGGCATACTATCACTAGAAAATCTCAAATAAATACTTACAATTTAAAAAGAAGTAAACAATCAAAGTATATTAATGATTATAATCCAGTGATTTTGTTGATGTGGAATGCAAATATGGATATCCAGTATGTTGTGGATAATTCCATTGCTGTTGCTCCGTATGTAACATCATATATAACAAATCTGAGAAGACGGAGTTGAAAGAAATGTCGGAAGAAACTTCCCATGAGAAGACTCTAAGTAAGAAATTATACAGCTTTAGTTTGAAGATGCTGTCCCATCGAGTGATTGGATCCTATGAATGTTGTGATCAGTTGTCCTCTGCAAGTTTATATTCAAGAGGAATCATTTAGATTAGTCTAGGTCTTGCTGCAACACGAAATCAAGTACTTAAATTTGTACAAGAAATCGAATAATTAGCATTAAATGATCAGGAAAGCACAGATAGTGTTAAAACAAACATGTTGGATACATACTATCCAAATAGAAGTCCCCATCTTGAAAATATATGTCTCTATGAAGTACTGCAATATTACAGTTTTAAGAGAAATATTACAGAGAACATAAATGAAGAAAAATATGCAGTGATTGTTTCTGAATGATGCTTGGTGAAACATAGTAAAGGAAATCTGATTAATCACAGTAAACTGAGTTGCGATACATTAGATAAAAGGGTATTTTACTGTTTAGTTCTTCTGCAACTCTTCAAGCCTTGGCATACTGAAATGGAATTACTTGGAGATTTTCACACATATGAAGATTCTTTTAATGCATGGAAACATACCATTGAATGCACAGCTTTTCAGAATTATCTACAAATGTTGACTGAAGAGATTCAACAAGAAGCTACTATTGCAGCTGAGATTGCTAGAGACAGTTCTCAAGACAGTCTAAATTCTGCTCCACTGAGTCAAGATCCACTGGGAGAACCAATTCTTGAAAATGAAGCAGCAATTGCTATGAGTGAAGTAGAAACAGCAATGCATAAAGGTCAACAGGATAATATGGATTTGGGAAACTTGGAAGAGAAACTAAATCTTAAACTAAAAGAAATATATCAGCAAGTTACAAAACAGATGAGTGATGGTTAACATCATGAAAATAAAGAATGCAACTGCACATCATTTCAACTTATACGAATGTATATCAGTGGTCAAGCTGGTGCAGGAAAAAGTTTCTTCAATAAAGTTTCGACCAGTTATTTACAGAAAACTACTGAATCACATTTATCTTCTGTTATAACGTCTCCAACTGGGTTAGCAGCACACAACATTAAAGGGATTACATTGTTTACTAATATTACCTCTTGAACATGAAAACAAGTTGGAATATCACAAGATTTCTGGAGAAGCTTGTTTGGAAGTTTCAAGAGTACTAAGGATAATGAAACTTCAGATAATTGATGAGTTGAGCATGGTCTCAAACTTAATGCTTCCCTTTGTACATTTAAGAATGCACTACATTTTAAAAGCAGAATATGATGTGTTATTTGGAGGAACTTGTTTCCAAATGAAAATGTTGCTTTGGAAATAATATACAAAGAAATTGAGAAAAGAAATCTATAATGTGCTTAATGCCAACACTGCGAGAGTGTTCTACCTTCAATGAATAACAAATAATAAAAATGGAAGCCATTGATAATATAGAACACAAAGGAATTACTAATATTTTGACAGAAAAGTAAAAACAAAATTGTATTCTTTGGAAAAATCTATATCTAAGACTGCTGGTTTAGAAAATAATGTAATTGTATGTGAAAATTGTCGGGTAATTAGATGGCGTAATTTGGATGTGGAATTTTTTTTGTAAATGGATCAATGCATTAGCATATGCGGTGACCATTGACAAATCTCAAAGTTTAAGTGTAGACAGTGCTTTGGTAAACATTGGAAGTACGTTTCTAAAGAGGGAATTGCATATGGCTGAGATACCCGCCACCCCCTCTCAACACAATCCCCAAAAGGAGGGAAACCGGAAACAGTTCTTAAAGTTTTTGGATGTGGGATGGAGTGACCATCCCGGCCGTATTTATTAAAACAAAATTAAAACATTAAACGTTTTCATGTTATGTACAATTTCATTATCACATTACGATGTTTGGCTAACCTTAACATAATCTCTAATACAGAGGTTCTCCTAGCCGAACTAGCATCCTACAAAACATTCTCTAAGAACACTGAAATTGTACATCCTAACGTTTAAGGGCCAACGGCAAGGTCATAACCGGTGTCAAGATCCCTAACCAGACTTACCCCTCCCACTTGGGAGGGGCGACAGCACAGAGGCTTACCTCAAGTGCAACTACTAACAATTTCCCTTGACTTGACGGGGGCCCTTAAGACTCGACGCCATTTAAAGGTCGTTCGAACACTTGTGTGTGGTATCTAGAAGGTATCGTTGACCTCTCCCCACCCCACACAACTTACCGCATCTGCCGTCGCAGATGACCCTGGCCCCGGGAAATTCCCCAGGAGGGGGCTGTAACCCCTCCTACAAAGGAAGGGGCCTTGACCGCCTTTCCTTTACTTCCGGCGACCCGCCCTTAGACGGGACCGCCTCCCCACTGAGGGGCCAATGGCCACCTCTCCCGAGCGCTCCCATCCGTGTTGGGTGACGCCCACTCATAGGGATCTACCAATTAGTGCTCACCGATCATGACCTTACCGCCTACCAAAAATAAATACGACAATTCTGAAACCTATGAAAACATTGGTCACTACGACCGAAAGAGCCTGCTAGAAATGCAACACTACATCAACTCATTTTAATCGTAACAACCTAGACTGTATTCACCATACTTTATTATGATTAACCACAAACTGATACTGTCACAGCCTGTAAACGAAATGGAAAAACCAACTTATAACTTCACTTTATTGCACAACAACTTGCTGTCCTCAGGGGCTGGTGGGTGGGTCAAAATTGGCTCTTCGTTCCGTCCCGAGCTCACGTGTAGCGAGGGGGTGCAGCTTCGGAGCACAAGAACAAGAGGACGTCTTCTGGTCTTGCGCCTTCTTTTATCCGTCTTCAGGGTGGGCGAAAACCCGCCCCTGCCCGCCCCGAGGGCGTGGCCGGCTGCGTCGGTGTCTAGGCCAGCCCACTCTAGGGCGGGAAAAAGCGTGCCCCGGCTACGCCGCTTCGGGCATACCAGCCGAGACGCGCCTCCCGCCCAAAAATGGCTTCCCGGGGGGATCGAGGCACTCAGCCATACGTTCGGGGGGACCGAGTGGTCGCCCCTTTCCATATGGCTGAGATACCCGCCACCCCCTCTCAACACAATCCCCAAAAGGAGGGAAACCGGAAACAGTTCTTAAAGTTTTTGGATGTGGGATGGAGTGACCATCCCGGCCGTATTTATTAAAACAAAATTAAAACATTAAACGTTTTCATGTTATGTACAATTTCATTATCACATTACGATGTTTGGCTAACCTTAACATAATCTCTAATACAGAGGTTCTCCTAGCCGAACTAGCATCCTACAAAACATTCTCTAAGAACACTGAAATTGTACATCCTAACGTTTAAGGGCCAACGGCAAGGTCATAACCGGTGTCAAGATCCCTAACCAGACTTACCCCTCCCACTTGGGAGGGGCGACAGCACAGAGGCTTACCTCAAGTGCAACTACTAACAATTTCCCTTGACTTGACGGGGGCCCTTAAGACTCGACGCCATTTAAAGGTCGTTCGAACACTTGTGTGTGGTATCTAGAAGGTATCGTTGACCTCTCCCCACCCCACACAACTTACCGCATCTGCCGTCGCAGATGACCCTGGCCCCGGGAAATTCCCCAGGAGGGGGCTGTAACCCCTCCTACAAAGGAAGGGGCCTTGACCGCCTTTCCTTTACTTCCGGCGACCCGCCCTTAGACGGGACCGCCTCCCCACTGAGGGGCCAATGGCCACCTCTCCCGAGCGCTCCCATCCGTGTTGGGTGACGCCCACTCATAGGGATCTACCAATTAGTGCTCACCGATCATGACCTTACCGCCACAGGTCCGGATAGTTGACCGGCTATCCGGACCCCCCACAAAACTCCTACCTAAAGGTCATGTTCCAAAGATTTTAACCAGGCTAGGAAGTCTCCTATGAGTAACTCATTCCCCGCCCTCGACAAATGCACACCATCCCCCAGATACATACTGTCATCATTAATACAATTATGCGAGATCGAATGCAATGCCTTGGAACGGAACAACCTACTCACTTTGTTATTCAATTTTCTAACCGAATGATTCAAAGCAGGGATCGAGATAGCCCCCCGCCACACTTTTCGTGGGATCATATGAGACCATGCGATTAGGCACCCCGGAACTCTCCTCGCTAACCAACTTACCGTGGAAAGCATAGCCTCCAGGAGAAGTCGTCTACCGGTGGTGACCAAATCATTGCCCCCCAAATGCACTATGACTATGGACGGCGGTGACCTCATCCGCTCTAACAAGCCCTCAAAAAATTCCTGAAACTGGTCAATACAGAGACCGCCCCTTCCGTAGAAGGACACTCTGTACCCGTATTCCTCAGGTACGTGAACCATGTCACCTGCTTTGAATACGTCTGCAGCCCGTCTCACGTATGAGTGGCCCACGACCCAAACCTCCTTCCTCACAGCCGGTGACGTGCGACCGCTGACCTGGTGTTGGGTCGACTGCTCAGTCTGCCCTGCCGCGTAGGCTTGCGCAACTGAAAACAAACAAAAACAAGAGGCGTGAGTACATGATTACAGTTTCACAACATGTGCAATCGCACGTACCTCTTATAACAATTGGAGGACCAGCGCCCCACACGTTTCACTTGTTCTACATTAAGACCTCTGGCTGTAGCTTCAGTGGCAGCCCCTATACGAAAGGAGTGGGTCCCAAATTCGCCCGGGTCCAAGCCCGCTGCGGCAATGGCCATTGCAAGCACCCGTTGAAACTGAAACCTCGTCAGCGGGGTGGCGTTTGCATGCCTCAACAATGTCCCTCCCCATGATGCCACCCTTCGTGCTAGGTAATCTTCTAAGCACTGTACCGGACACATGGATGAGTCGGGGTTCCTGCGGATGATCGTGCAGTCCCCTCTCCCATCTTGATCAGTCTTGGACCTGAGAAAGGAGACAATCATCGCATCACCCCTGATCTGGACATGCTCCCTGCACAAGCCCCCCGTCACGTCCCGTTTGTTCCTTGCAACCAGCTCACTAACTCTCATAGCCCCGTGAAATGCCAGCGTAAATGCAGTCCGGAACAAACAGGTCTCGAACGGGGACGAGCATGTGTTCGGGAGCGTGACCAGTAACTGGGACAACCTGTCTAGACCTATCGGTCGTCGTACATCTACTCTGCGACCCTCTAGACGTTGCCACCCACGTAGCGCTTTTTGTACCGTGAAAGACGCTGTTGGGTCCAGGATGCCATGGGCCCTGGCAACAAAGGAAATGGCGGCACGATGCCTTTGGGCCGTAGCCACCGATTTCCCAGCCCTACGTAAGGACATCAGAAAAAGTACTACCAACTCCTCCTGACCCCAAAGTCCTCCTCTCTCTGCCCCCAAAAAGGCTAAATAGGCCTGGAACGCCCCTTCATATGCCTTCCTTGTCCTGGGTGCTAGACTCTCTCCCACGAGGTGACGAAGTTCGGGGCACCGAGAGACCAGAGAGCTTCGGGGAAGGGTGCCGGCTCCGGGTCCGCTGAAGGAAGGAAACCCGAGAAAGCCTGCATGTGAAAACGAGACAGTGCATCAGCAGCCTGATTCATCACCCCTGGGACATGTTTTGCTCTGAATACTACGTTCAGTTGCATACACAGTAAGACTATTTCTTTGAGGAGCCTCAAAATCAACTTACAACGGGCTGCCTGACTATTGATGCATTCTACCACGGTCATATTGTCGGACCAGAACACAACAGAATGATCTCTGAACCCTTCTGGCCAGGTTCTCAGGGCCACCAGAATGGGAAATAGTTCGAGGAAAGCGATGTTACTTGTCAGCCCCTTCTCGTGCCACCATAGGGGCCACTTTTGTGCCGACCATTTTGTGCCGAAGATGGCGCCAAAACCTACGCTTCCTGCTGAATCTGTCCATAGCCCAAGCTCTTCAGAGGAGACGGCTGGCTTGTTCCAGACGACCCGGCCATTGAAGTCCGCCAAGAATGCTAACCAAATCCGCATGTCCTGGCGGACCTCGGCCGATAACCTTGTGCGATGATGACCCTCCTTTAAGCCAACCATCGCTTGGGCAATTGAGCGGGAAAAGGGGCGAGCCATTGGTATCACCCTCAAGGCAAAGTTCAACTTTCCCACTAACTGTTGCAACTGATGCAGTGTAACTTTGGATGCCTTTAAACATACTTGGAGGGCTGCCCTGAATTTCGACACTTTGCTAGCTGGTAAACGGAAGCACCCCTCCCTTGAGTCCAACTCGATCCCCAAAAACTCGAGGCAAGTCGTGGGACCCATAGTTTTACCTGGTGCCAATGGCACGCCAAGATGATCCATTAACACACAGAATTCAGCTAAGGCCCGGGCACATTCGGAAGTACCGGCGGGGCCAAGGAACAGAAAATCGTCAAGGTAGTGCATTACATTTCGGAAACCCGTTTTCTTAGTGAACACCCATTGCAGGAAAGTACTGAATTGCTCAAAGTAAGCACATGATATAGAGCATCCCATTGGCATACACCTATCCATGTAAAATGACCCCTGGAACCCGAATCCCAGAAGACGCTGATCGTCTGGGTGTACCGGAAGCAACCGGAACGCTGACTCGATATCAGATTTCGCCATCAACGTCCCGTGCCCCAGGCGATTCAAGATGGCTACCGCCTCATCAAAAGATGCGTATCGCACCGAACAAACTTCTGGCTCAATTGCGTCGTTCACCGAAAGACCATATGGAGAAGATAGATTATGAATCAAACGAAACTCACCCGGGTCCTTCTTGGGGACCACCCCTAACGGAGAACAAACGAAATCCGGTACCGGGGGCTCACTAAACGGGCCGGCGACCCGTCCCCGGCTAACCTCTTTCTGAATTTTTTCTTGCACTACAGATGCATGTTGTAAAACGGAAAGTTGATTTTTGCACATCCCTACACCCTGAAAGTCCCCTACCGGGATGCGGAAACCATGTGTAAAACCGTTCCGCAGCACCCCGGCAGAAGTACGATCCGGGTATTCGCTGAGCCAGGGAATCATTGCCAAGGTATCAATCGGGGTTGGTAAAGGCGCCCCTCGGCCTAGCTTAGGCCTGTTTGGCGCCTCCCTTACCCCCATTCTCACTCGTTCTGGCTCTGCACGATGACTCAGGATGGGACGACCCACACGTACTACACTCATGTTTGAATTTACACGATCCCGGAGGCCTGGTACACTTCCCCTTGTTAAAATTAAAACAGAAACCCTTTCTCCCTGTATTGCCTGCGGGCCTCGACTGGTCGTCGGTGCTCGTACTTGGTCGAAAGGGCGTCCCCACATTTTGGCGGGAGTAATCAACAACAGTGCTCCCGACCAATGGCATTCTTAACATTCCCGATTCTTTCATCTTATCCCATGTTAAAGAATCGTAACAATCCCAAGTCAAACTCTTGTTATGTTCCTTTTCTTTCCTGAACAAATTGTCATAACAAAACCAATGGTTACCTTGATACGCTGTCGAGTAACCCATAATTCGTGATTGATAAACGGGAAACTCAGGAAGCAACTCGGGCCTACGTTCCCCCAAAATTGATGTGAAAATACCCCATGCATTGCCCCAGTTGCCAATGTTCTCATTTACCTTAAAGGCGGCCATCTTTGCGCGCCAAACACTCGGATGCATTAAGTCCTTCTGACTTTTTACATGTTCCACATCATAATGATCAACAAGCAGGGAAAAAATATTCACGTACTCCCCCGCCCAGATCTTTTCCTTTATAGCTAAAGGCACATGTTGTCCTAATCTCTCTCTACGAGAGGGTGCTGACTCGTCCCTTGCAATCGGCAATGGCCGCTTACCTGCACCGGACGCAGCTTCTGCCGCTTGCGGCTTGTCTATCCCCGCCAACGGCGTAGCCACTCTAGCTGCCTCTTTCTTCTCACGAAGCCCTTTTATCAGCGCCTGTGCTTCGGCAGCCGTGGCGCCATCACTACTATCCCCCAACCATGCTGCTAGCTGTGCTGCCAGCTCGGGGGGCATGTCTTCCTTGGATGTCGGGGTGACGACAACGGGGATCGGATTCCCCTCCAACGGTACTGGGGTCGGCGCCTCGAGCGGGGCAGAGGGAACCGGGACGGCCCCACCGGCTGGAACCTTTCTCGGCCTCTTAGGTCTCCCTCCAGCTGGCGGGGTGCCCGAACCCTCCTCCCCATCTCGCTCCGCCAACCGTTTCTTTATGTCGGACACTTCTTTGCAAAGGGCCCGCACCATCTGTTCGGTCGTCATTCTTTTTGCGCCTTTCTTGGGCATCTCTCCGAGGAAGTATCTAGAAGACAAAGAAAAAGATCAAAACGCTCAAAATTGGCTCTTCGTTCCGTCCCGAGCTCACGTGTAGCGAGGGGGTGCAGCTTCGGAGCACAAGAACAAGAGGACGTCTTCTGGTCTTGCGCCTTCTTTTATCCGTCTTCAGGGTGGGCGAAAACCCGCCCCTGCCCGCCCCGAGGGCGTGGCCGGCTGCGTCGGTGTCTAGGCCAGCCCACTCTAGGGCGGGAAAAAGCGTGCCCCGGCTACGCCGCTTCGGGCATACCAGCCGAGACGCGCCTCCCGCCCAAAAATGGCTTCCCGGGGGGATCGAGGCACTCAGCCATACGTTCGGGGGGACCGAGTGGTCGCCCCTTTCCATATGTTGCATTGTCACAAGTCAGAAGTTTAGCTGGACTGTATTTAATTGATTTTGATGAGAGAAAGATTAGTGCAAATTGTTTAAGAGAGTATAATCAGTTAAGAAGACCATATGCTCCTAACTTAGGTGAATATCCTGTATATGAAAAGCATGTAGTATGTCATAAACAAACATTTGAGACACTCTGTAGTGAGGTTGGACACAAGAAAAAAAATCAACAGCGAGTTGAGGTTTCAAACAAACAGAAAAAGAACACTGTTGAAGATGTTGTAGGATATCAGTTAGAAAATAATTCAGATCTTAACTTCTATGCTAATGTAGGTGTGAACGTCATATTTTTTCTGGAAAGTCTTCAACAAAAAATTATGGAAAATATGGAAGAAAGATTTTGTTCTTTATTACATTCTATTCATGAAAAGTTGACAACTGACAAAACTGAAATTCAAAGTGCTTCTGGCATTCTCCATCTTTAAGATATATGATCTGGTTGTTCACAATTTACACAGAATGTACAGCAAGATGCTCAGGAATTTCGAATGTTTATGCTTGCAGTATTGGAAGATGATGGAATACAAATTGAAAATCTGTTTGTACTACGTTACATATGGGAAAATACATATGATAGCTGTTCATTTTCTAGTACCACTGAAACTGACACTGAAAGATTCATATATTTGACAATACCAGATTGCAAAACAGTGTCTTTTAAAGAATTAGTAAAATCAGATAATCATAATATGGAATGTAGTCACTGCAAATCTGAAATGTTTTCAACATTTTTTGTAGAAAGATTTAGAGAATGTATCATTTTAATGATACAACATTGTAGAGCAGATGGAAATAAATTGGAAACTATATTGTTGCAAGCCAACTGTCAATATAAGGAAGAATTTTCAAAGCAGTGGTAATTATTTTCCACAATGGACCTTTTACAACATCTGGACACTGTACTGTGAATTTAAAGTGCAACAGATGGACCCATTGTAATGATGCCCAGTTGCCTTATGAATTACCACATTCATATCTAATATTTTTTATGCCAAAGTTCTGAAAAAATAATTTGGCCTATTGGGAAGATGCTATGATGATTTAATGAGTTTATTTTGGAAATTTTCAATACTAACAATTTCAGAAATATAATTCGGCCTAGTGGGAAGATATCAATAGGAATTAAGAAGTTTAATTTGGATATTCTCAAAGCAAATGATTCCGGAAACGTCATACCGCCTCTAGGGAATATATCAAGAATTGCTGATTCAATTATCATTTCTGTTCTTCGATATTGTATTTAGGAAAATGATTTAGAAAGAAGCATTTCATATATTTGTTCTTTGTAGTATTTGCAATATAAATGAGAGTGTCTATTTTAGTAAATGTAAACAGATAGTTGAATTTGTTGTAATATTTTGAAGAATGACGTTTTTTTTTCCCCGCTGTAATATGATGATTAAGATTGAAATCACTGTGTATGGTGAAATTCAATAGAATCTGAAAACAGCAAAAAAGGCAAAGTGAATATGTTATGTAATTGTGAAATTATGTTATGTTTGTAAAAGTATAATATTATCTGTAATAAAAATATTTTTTCTTTTCTTTTACAGAAACTAATTCTAAAGTATGAAGATATTTTTAATTTCCATTATAATATTACAACTGAAAAAAAATTTAAATCAGTTTCATACCTACTAAAAAAGGTAAGATTAAGTCACACAAGCACTACCATGCACTGCTACAATCGCTAGAACAGCATCCATACAATCCTCTATCTGCCTAGACACTGCTCATTCACATCTTTAATTACCCAGGTACTACTCATGCAGACCAGCAATACCCCTGTCACTCCCCATGCACTCCTTTGATCACCCAGCCAGTAGCATAAACATATCCAATCATTGTGCGATTACTCAAGCACTTATAAATTCACCAGTGGTGGCTTGTGGGATCTGAAAGTAGTGAGGAGTAAAAGTCCGAAGCAGTAACTCACAGGATATCACACAGAACACAACAGTAACACACAGGACCTTACACAGAGCACAACGGTAATACACAGGAAATCACACAGAACACAATAGTAATACAGAACACAACAACATCACACAGGACATCACACAGAACAACGGTTTGTTGTACACTTGTCACAACTCGCATCACACAATACTGTCAGTTGAATGTTTGTGGAGCAGGCCCAACAACACATATTTTAAACAAAAAACTCTTGAAAAGATTTTCAAGGTTGAACTCAGGTTGTGCCAACCCCTGTAATACTTTTATGATGCTGGTGCCCCAGGACCAGTAATGAAAGTAATTATTCTGCCTTCCCAATGTAAACATTTTTATTGGAGCTAGGAAGATAAGGTCTGTGACAGGAATGAAAAGCTCTTTTATCAGATGGGGCTGAAGATGGGAAAGGCTTTACTTTAAAACAAGAAAAATGAAAGCCCACACTGCCCCAAGCTATGAATTAATGTACCTTTAAAGGCAGCAGCACGAGGGACACTGAAACTCATTGGTCGGACTGGATTGTGCTCTGGGCTGATTCCCTGATAACGTGCTCCTAGTCTGCTCACACCACAGCCTGAATTTCCTCCGGAAACTGAAACACCAATATCACGGGAGCTGTGCCCCTACGCTACCGTTCACCCCAACCACCAGCATGACAACAACAATGTAAATCGGATCTTAGTAAAAAAAAAAAAACACTGCATAGCGTCCTTACCTCCAGGCTCCATGTTGAAATTCATGCTCTGATATACACCTTTCTGCCCAGTATAAAGACATGATGATGGTATGCAAGCCTCGGAAGTATTTTGCATTTTGCTTGACGTTATTCCCGGTGGAATGCCTGACATCTGCATGCTTCTGCCTGACTTGATTAGAGGGAATTGGTTTCACAGGGTGATGCAAACTGAAGCCCCGCAAGGTGCCAATCGTGGCACACTTGAAGCCACTGAGAGATTCACAAGAGCTTTGTGCCCCGGCAGCTGTCATTCTTGTCCACCTGGCGCAGGGACAGGCCTCCCATCAGAAGCACATGCTCTCCCCCTGACATCGCCGATGCCTCTGTGCTCAGAGATGCCCGGCCTTGATCGGCCCCCACCTGCCCTCTTGTGCTTCCACCCTGCACGCCCCTGCTCATTTCCGTTACAAGGACTGATGTGTTTTACTTTAAGCATCTCCCAGTGACGTTGAGGCATTCTGCTGTGCGTGTGCTGCCCCAGCCCCGCAGGCTGTTATTAAAAACACTTCTTGGCCCTCTGCTATTGTTTAGTAGTAGTGAAGCCTCCAGTCAGCGTGGCGCTTTCCCGGCTCCCAGCACGCCTCCTCACATCACATCTCTTTATTTTTGGCACAGAGTGCACGCATGCACAAATCTTTTAAGTTAAAGCTCGCCTTTCATATGCTGCATGCATAAATAAAAACATCTAATTCACAGGTAACTTATCTCAGTCCTCACCTACACTGCGGGTACATTGCTCAGACTGCTAATATGGCGGCCCTCAAAAGTACAGGTACCTGTTTTAAACTGAAAACAATTTAAGGAAGCGTATTCAAAAGATGCTGCCGCGAGTCATGATGCCGCGCCCTGCTGCAACTTTACATGGGAGCCATTCAGAATGCTGTAAGGCGCAGCAGAGAGTGCCCCAGCCATGCCATTTTCTCTATGTAGGCTGCCTACATAGAGAAAAATGGAGAGTGGGCGGTCCTGCTCGAGGGCAGGGGGGAGTGGCTTACCCACTGTTGAGGGTCCAGACTGTTTGGTCGGCTCCAGGGCTGACCAAACAGTCAGTACCCACAACAGTGGGTATGCCCCTCTCCCGCTGCCCTCGAGCAGGACTGCCCACTCTCCCGCCCCCAACCAGACACTTCTGCTTTCTCGCAGGTCCAACTCGCCCACCAGGTACCTCCAGTATGCGCCACAGAGTTATGTTGCAGACAGATGTTCGGAGCCATTGCCTCTTTTCACACTTCTCTGCAACGCATCTATGTGGCACTTACTGGCGGTACCTAGTGGGCTACTTGGAGCCTAGGATTCAAGGCAACTTAATCTCCCAAATTAAAACGACCACAGGGCGCGTTTACACAGTGCTAAAGGGAGGGGATGGGGCCTGAGGTGAGGTGTGAAAGGTGTGAAAACACGCCCTGTGGCATGTTTTAAGTTGGGGAAATAATTTCCCTTTAATCCTGAGAGCCCCAGGGGGCCAACTAGCCCACCAGGTGCTTCCAGTAAGCGCCACTGCGCTGTGTTTCAGAGAAGTGGCCCAGGCCATGCCCCTTTTTACACCTCTGTGGCACTTACTGGAGGTACCTAGTGGGCTAGTTGGCCCCCTGGGGCTCTCACGATTGAAGGGGAATTATTTCGTATGAGTGAAATGTCCAGATAACTATAACATGTGTGAAACCTATGCTTTTTTCAATGAATATATATATATATTCATGATGGCAATTTTTCAGGATTTGGGGTTACCCATAAAAACCATTTGTGCTGCACACGGATATGCCACCAAGTAGTAGCAGGAGGTTTATGCTAATGATAAGGGGGAAATACGCCCAGTAGTACATCTGAAATCATTTTTACACTTGGGCAAAAGAGAAATTATAATAATACATCACTGAGATGTATGACAACTAAGAAGGTACAATGTTTGAAATATTTTGGGCCAGGCAAATTATCCCCAGCTCTTTTCAAACTGAATAATATACTTAAAGTGGGACAGTTAATTCAAGATACACAGGGATGGAGCATGCCCTCAGCCGGTTTCAATTCACTTGGGGCTACAATATATGCCGGTAACATGGTTAGGTCAATCAAGTATGAAGTGGGACGAGCTGCTCTCAGCCTCAGCACTGGGAGCAGACGAGCGGTCAGCAAAGCTCCAAGACAAGTGGAACGGCACTTGCAGCCCAAGCCGAGTCTGACGGCTGGCCACAAGATCAGAAGCGAGGGAAGCCTAGAATAAGCAGAACACTGAGACACCTGCAAAAGGGGCCATCATGTAGGGTTAGTGCTTTTAGCCAGAAATGGAAGTCAACAATTGGGATAATGTTTTGATTGACAAATGTGATTTGCAACAAGCAAACATGGGTTTTCGAATGAACAACCAGTAAGTTGCGAAATGTATGATCCTTGTTTTGTCTAATAAACTGCAGCCTTTATGCACCATAAACGATAGAACCTCAAGTGATTTGAGGGATGCAGAAGGATGCACTGTGTGGCCAAAGAGGAGGGGTGAACTTTCACATCTGGGAGTGGTTCCTATTTGATTGTAGATTAATATACAAATGTAACTCAGAAGATAAAGGTTTCTTTTTAAATAGCTATCCATTTAGTAAAGAAAAATAACAACATTGTTTTGGTTTATTTGTAAGTTTAGTATCTACCTTTAACTTAAATAAACACTTAGAGATAAAATATTGCATAAGAGAAAATTCTGATTTGGTCAAATAAATTTGTGGCTAGCTACTAAGGTGCTTGATTATGAGAGGCTTGTGCCGCCAGAGCGTCACTTTTTTTGAAGGTTCAGCAGCACAAGCCTCTCAATCATCTATAGGAGGCGATGCAAAGCCACTCTGCATGGCTTTGCATTGCCTCATAGATGATATGGAGTAAGGCAAAGCAGCACAAGTCGCTGCACAAGTCGCTGCCTTGCCTTACTCTTCTTCAAAGAGGTGATCCATGGGTGTTGCAGTTGTTTTTTCCACACAAAGACCGTGAATTCTGATGCCACCCCAGGGGCAGCGACAAAACCTTATGCCTCACCATGGATAATGGGGAGAAATATTTTTCTTTCTCCTCGTTTTTAACTCTTTCCATGTGTGCTGCTTTCTGCAGCACATATAAAAAAAGAAAATGCCTCTCTGGATTGTTTTTGTGTAGGAAGATGCCCCTTCCTGCACAAAAACAATCTTGCCTGAAATGGAGGCAGCGCAGGGGGCAAGGAAATGAATGCACTGCATTCATAAATACGGTGCATTCCTGTCTTTCACATTGGCATAGTGTAGCGCTGCAAAAGGACTTGTGATGATGCCCTACGCCAGTTCCTCAAAAGTGAGGCACCCAGTGATGTTATTTAATAATACTTAGAGTTCTAGAATTGTTTTTGTACCAATTCTCATATTTAGCAATCGTTATTCTTTTCCCCAAATTTACAGCCTGGAGAATTCAGCAGGATTCTGCATTTTTTTAAATTGTTTTTAAGACTGAATATGTGAATTAAAATGTATATAGATTTGGACACTGGTTGTTATTTTTGATGCCTCCAGTCCCTCTCCTCATTATGGATTAGGCACAATGATCACCTTCGATGTACTGTTTTTCACAAGAGCAACTACCAACTGCTGTGCCAAAAACAGCTTCAATAAACAGGTTTAAATGTCTGCTCTTTTCTGCATCGATGTTATGCAACATGAATTTGAATTAAGACAGGTAGCCTTCATGTGATCATCTAATACTGTCTCTAATATGATCCTTTTCACCAATCACATGCTGCTCCCCTTCCCCCCCGCCCCCCGTCAATCCTACTCCTGATGTCCTAAAGGCGCCAAGCTGCTCCCTGGAGTGAACGTTGAGCTATACAAAACCTCTTTTCATTCATTTGCAAATGTTTTGACATTGGTGCACTTGCCTGATATAAAGCAATGCAAAAGATTGCATCAGCCTGTGTGCACAGCCCAGAAATTGTGTCACAACTTGCAAGCCTCTTTGCAAATTGTAATAAATAAGGACTGTAATATCTCAGTTTCTTGCAAAGAGGAGTGTTGCATCATTACATTAAAGTCTGAACTATAGAGCTGCAATATAATTTAGATGACGCAATCAAGGGCAACTTTTGTTTGCTGCATGCGCTGCCCATGTTTTTAAAACGTGTTCTACTCTATGGAAACAAGGGGGCAGATTTACAAGAAACGTATGCGTCTATAGAGATGTGTTTGTTTCCCTGAGTCAGCCTGCAATACCGTTGCGCCACCAAGGATGCCCTGTATTTACAATACTGCACACCATGGCGCAAGGATTGAAAGATGCAACAAAAATTCTGAATCATCTGTTGGCGCTAAAGTCACCCATTGCTGGAATTGTGTCACAAGCATGACACAACTCCAGTAATGCATCTGAGGCCTATACTTATTGTACTGTGTCACTCCTTATGCCTGCTCCAAGCAGGCGTAAGGGTTTGACTCAGTGGCGTCCTACAAGCCGAGCAGTGAAATCTTGTAGATTTCACTTCATCACTTCTTCAATGCTTTCCTGCGTTGGAATGCCCACCCTGCATACATTATACCTGACACAGGTATAATATGGCGCATCACTTTACAACATGACGCATCGCTTTAGATGCGTCACGTTGTAAATGGGGCACAATGTGTGCATTGTTTATGCCGCTGCAGCGCAAATGTGTCATAAGGCGCTTGTAAATCTGCCCAAAGGTTTGCTTCTATCAGGTTCTAGTTGACTTGGGCATTTCGTATTACAATTCATTGCCAAAATGGCCATATCGCTAAACAAGGCTTAAAGGACAAATATAAAATACAATTAAATGGAGCTGTCAAATCGAACGGATTCAGTTCTTTTGCGAAAGTAAAAGGTTATTCAAATAACATGCACATTCAAGGTAAAAATGGAGCTGTATTACTGAAGTGAAGTATTTAATTAAATATAGTAGCAACCTTTCTTTAAAATGCATTGGGAAATAATGTCACATTGGTAGATGCGATTTTGCACTGTGGAAAATCCAGTATATACTCTTCCCACAGCTACCCATCCATTTAATTAACTTTTTAGCTTTTAGTATCGCAACTCTAAATATTTTACATCATTAACACATGTTCATCAATTGTCGGTGTAAAGTCTAGGAACTTTCCTTGTTGTGCCCTGGATGTGCATTTAATATGCTTTATGAAGGGACTGGGTACCTATATCTCCTCCATAAGACAACAGTGTCCGTTGTTTGTCATACTTATTACAGCAGAGCGGTAGTCTCCACACATTGCCGACATTTCAACACAGCTGCAGTGAATTTTGAGCACTGTGACCTGAGATGGATTACAGGTCACAGCTGGATTCATATCACTTCCTGCAACCGACAATGACATTCTCATTTTTTATTGGAGTCACCTCCAAGTGCAACCTCTAATGTCCTCAATTCGAGGACCCTGCTTACTCCTGGACCCCCCTGAGACCTTCTGTATTATTGTTACTCCATTGCGGACGTGTGATTATGACCATGCTTTTCAATATTACGGCAAGATTAGCGAAGCACCGGGCAAAAAATGTGCTAATAACACTGCAGTTTTAATACATAACTTCAAACTATCCCAGCTCTTACTGCTAGAGGCATCCTACAAAACCATGGCATGCCAAAATACTAATCATGGCAAAAGTCATACTATATATAAAAAAAACACTGTTTCATAGTTGGCATATAAAGCAGGAGTTGTATGGCAATTTGCTAATAAAAGCATATCCATACTTGCACTTGTGACACTCTAGATTTGTTTGAATTGCAATTTTCACCTTTTCCCACTTGCATTTGGGCGGTGGTAATTCCACAGCGTTATTATGCCTTGTTATAGACTCCATTGAGTGCCAATTTTATTAACTGCCTGTACATGGGGTATACCAACACATTTTAATTAGGTAGATATCTGAGTATTTGTAAACATTTACCATCTTATGCATTATATAGGAGACGGCCTTGATCCTTACACCATAAAAGCAAATAGTACTGAAAAGTAATAGAACATATTACATTATTTAAACCAGTTATTAATGAAAAAGATTTAACTTTAAAAGCCATTTTAAATAATACATGTGTAATGAATATAAAGTTAGTAAATAAAAACGAAGGAGGAGAAAAGCAACAGTTTATACTGGAGGGGGGCATTTCAGACCATGCTGTGGTGCTACTGGACTTGGGAAATGTATTTCTATTCAACAGGGGATGGAGGACGGTTTCTTCCAAATGTAGGGCACCAACAAAAAAGCAGTCCCTGCAGAGAACATTCAGACCACGTTGGACACCGAATAAAAGGCTTTTCTGCACTGACACTTTGAATCGAAATCAAGACATGTTGGACCTGCCTCTCTCTGCAGGGTCCCCACAAACGCTTTGCCTTTACCCTCCACTTTTCGCTGAAATTAGTTTTCGGCACTAGGACCCATAACATTTGTTTACACTTGTTTAGTAAATCATGTACACAGGGTCTATGGCTGAGATACCCGCCACCCCCTCTCAACACGATCCCAAAAGAAGGGAAACCGGAAACAGTTCTTCAAAGTTTTTGGATGTGGGAGGGAGTGACCCTCCCGCGGCCGTATTTATTAAAACAAAAAATTAAACATTAAACGTTTCATGTTATGTACAATTTCATTATCACATTGCGATGTTTGGCTAATCTTAACATATTCACTAATACAGAGGTTCTCCTAGCCGAACTAGCATCCTACAAAGAACATTCTCTATAAACACTGAAATTGTACATCCTAACGTTTAAGGGCCAACGGCAAGGTCATAACCGGTGTCAAGATCCCTAACCAGACTTACCCCTCCCACTTGGGAAGGGCGACAGCACAGAGGCTTACCTCAAGTGCAACTACTAACAATTTCCCTTGACTTGACGGGGGCACTTAAGACTCGACGCCATTTAAAGGTCGTTCGAATACTTGTGTGTGGTATCTAGAAGGTATCGTGGACCTCCCCCCACCCCACACAACTTACCGCATCTGCCGTCGCAGATGACCCTGGCCCCGGGAAATTCCTCAGGAGGGGGCTGTAACCCCTCCTACACAGGAAGGGGCCTTGACCGCCTTTCCTTAACTTCCGGCGACCCGCCCTTAGACGGGACCGCCTCCCCATTGAGGGGCCAATGGCCACCTCCCCCGAGCGCTCCCATCCGTGTTGGGTGACGCCCACTCATAGGGATCTACCAATTAGTGCTCACCGATCATGACCTTACCGCCTACCAAAAAATAAATACGACAATTCTTACTCGAACCTATGAAAACATTGGTCGCTACGACCGAAAGAGCATGCTTAAAATTGCAAAACTACATCAAGTCATTTTAATGGTAACGACCTAAACGATATTCACCATACTTTATTATGATAAACAAAAAACTGATACTTTCACAACCTGTAAACGAAAAGAGCAAAAGCATACTTAGCAAATTCACTTTATTGCACAACAACTTGCTGTCCTCAGGGGCTGGTGGGTGGGTCAAAATTGGCTCTTCGTTCTGTCCCGAGCTCACGTGTAGCGAGGAGGTGCAGCTTCGGAGCCCAAGAACAAGAGGACGTCTTCTGGTCTCGCTTCTCTTTTTATCCGTCTTCAGGGCGGGCGTAAACCCGCCCCTGCCCGTCCCGGGGGCGGGGCTGGCTACGTTGGTGTCTAGGCCAGCCCACTCTAGGGCGGGAAAAGAGCGCGTCCCGGCTACGCCGCTTCGGGCATACCAGCCGAGACGCGCCTCCCGCCAAAAAATGGCTTCCCGGGGGGATCGAGGCACTCCGCCATACGTTCGGGGGGACCGAGTGGTCGCCCCTTTCCATATGGCTGAGATACCCGCCACCCCCTCTCAACACGATCCCAAAAGAAGGGAAACCGGAAACAGTTCTTCAAAGTTTTTGGATGTGGGAGGGAGTGACCCTCCCGCGGCCGTATTTATTAAAACAAAAAATTAAACATTAAACGTTTCATGTTATGTACAATTTCATTATCACATTGCGATGTTTGGCTAATCTTAACATATTCACTAATACAGAGGTTCTCCTAGCCGAACTAGCATCCTACAAAGAACATTCTCTATAAACACTGAAATTGTACATCCTAACGTTTAAGGGCCAACGGCAAGGTCATAACCGGTGTCAAGATCCCTAACCAGACTTACCCCTCCCACTTGGGAAGGGCGACAGCACAGAGGCTTACCTCAAGTGCAACTACTAACAATTTCCCTTGACTTGACGGGGGCACTTAAGACTCGACGCCATTTAAAGGTCGTTCGAATACTTGTGTGTGGTATCTAGAAGGTATCGTGGACCTCCCCCCACCCCACACAACTTACCGCATCTGCCGTCGCAGATGACCCTGGCCCCGGGAAATTCCTCAGGAGGGGGCTGTAACCCCTCCTACACAGGAAGGGGCCTTGACCGCCTTTCCTTAACTTCCGGCGACCCGCCCTTAGACGGGACCGCCTCCCCATTGAGGGGCCAATGGCCACCTCCCCCGAGCGCTCCCATCCGTGTTGGGTGACGCCCACTCATAGGGATCTACCAATTAGTGCTCACCGATCATGACCTTACCGCCACAGGTCCGGATAGTTGACCGGCTATCCGGACCCCCCACAAAACTCCTACCTAAAGGTCATGTTGTAACGATTTTAACCAAGCTAGGAAGTCTCCTATGAGTAACTCATTGCCCACCCTCGACAAATGCACACCATCCCCTAAATACATACTGTCATCATTAACACAACTATGCGAGATCGAATGCAATGTCTTGGAACGGAACAACCTACTCACTTTGTTATTCAATTTTTTAACGGAATGATTCAAAGCAGGGATCGAGATAGCCCCCCGCCACACCTTTCGTGGGATCATATGAGACCACGCAATTATACACCCCGGAACTCTCCTTGCTAACCAACTTACCGTGGAAAGCATAGCTTCCAGGAGAAGTCGTCTACCGGTGGTGACTAAATCATTGCCCCCCAAATGTACTATGACTATGGACGGCGGTGACCTTATCCGCTCTAACAAACCCTCAAAGAATGCCTGAAACTGGTCAATACAGAGACCGCCCCTTCCGTAGAAGGACACTCTGTACCCGTATTCCCCAGGTACGTGAATCATATCACCTGCTTTGAATACGTCTGCGGCCCGTCTCACGTATGAGTGGCCCACGACCCACACCTCCTTTCTCACAGCCGGTGATGTGCGACCGCTGGCCCGGTGTTGGGTCGACTGCACAGTCCGCCCTGCCGCGTAGGCTTGCGCAACTGAAAACAAACAAAAGACAAGAAGCGTGATTACATGTTTACAGCTTCACAACATGTGCAATCGCACGTACCTCTTATAACAATTGGAGGACCAGCGCCCCACACGTTTCACTTGCTCTACATTAAGACCCCTGGCTGTAGCTTCAGTGGCAGCCCCTATCCGAAAGGAATGGGTCCCAAATTCACCCGGGTCCAAGCCCGCTGTGGCGATGACCATTGCCAGCACCCGCTGAAACTGAAACCTCGTCAGCGGGGTGGCGTCTATATG
Source organism: Lissotriton vulgaris (assembly GCF_964263255.1). Lineage (NCBI taxonomy): Eukaryota > Metazoa > Chordata > Amphibia > Caudata > Salamandridae > Lissotriton > Lissotriton vulgaris. Next base: position 1,945,236,530 of record NC_141689.1, read on the forward strand.
CCTCAACAATGTCCCCCCCCATGATGCCACCCTTCGTGCTAGGTAATCTTCTAAGCACTGTACCGGACACATGGAGGACTCGGGGATCCTGCGAATGATCGTGCAGTCCCCCTTCCCATCTTGGTCAGTCTTGGACCTGAGAAAGGAGACAACCATCGCATCACCCCTGATCTGAACATGCTCCCTGCACAGGCCCCCCGTCACATCCTGTTTGTTCCTTGCAACCAGCTCACTAACTCTCATAGCCCCGTGAAATGCCAGCGTAAATGCAGACCGGAACAAACAGGTCTCGAAAGGGGACGAGCATGTGCTAGGGAGTGTGGCGAGTAACTGGGACAACCTATCTAAACCTATCGGTCGTCTTACGTCCACCCTGCGACCCTCTAGGCGTTGCCACCCCCGCAGCGCTTTTCGTACTGTAAAAGACGCTGTTGGGTCCAGGATGCCATGGGCCCTGGCAACAAAGGAAATGGCGGCACGATGCCTTTGGGCCGTAGCCACCGATTTCCCAGCCCTACGTAAGGACATCAGAAAAAGTACTACCCACTCTTCCTGACCCCAAAATCCCCCTCTCTCTGCCCCCAAAAAGGCTAAATAGGCCTGAAACGCCCCTTCATATGCCTTCCTTGTCCTGGGTGCTAGGCTCTCTCCCACGAGGTGACGAAGTTCGGGGCACCGAGAGACCAGAGAGCTTCGGGGAAGGGTGCCGGCTCTGGGTCCGCTGACGGAAGGAAACCCGAGAAAGCCTGCATGTGAAAACGAGACAGTGCATCAGCAGCTTGATTCATTACTCCTGGGACATGTTTTGCTCTGAATACCACGTTCAGTTGCATACACAGTAGGACAATTTCTTTGAGCAGCCTTAAAATCAATTTACAATGGGCTGCCTGGCTGTTGATGCATTCTACTACGGTCATATTGTCGGACCAAAACACGACAGAATGATCTCTGAACCCTTCTGGCCAAGTTCTCAGGGCCACCAAAATGGGAAATAATTCAAGGAAAGCAATATTATTCGTTAGCCCCTTCTCGTGCCACCATAAGGGCCATCTTTGAGCAGACCATTTTGTGCCGAAGATGGCGCCAAAACCTATGCTTCCTGCTGAATCTGTCCATAGCCCCAGCTCCTCTGAGGACACGGCTGGTTTGTTCCAGACGACTCGGCCATTGAAATCCGCCAGAAATGCTAACCAAATCCGCACGTCCTGGCGGACCTCGGCCGATAACCTCGTGCGATGATGACCCTCCTTTAGGCCAACCATCGCTTGGGCAATCGAGCGGGAAAAAGGGCGAGCCATCGGGATCACCCTCAAGGCAAAGTTCAACTTACCCACTAATTGTTGCAACTGATGCAGTGTGACTTTAGATGCATTTAAACATACTTGGAGGGCTGCCCTGAATTTCAACACCTTGCTAGCTGGCAAACGGAAACACCCCTCCCTTGAGTCCAACTCGATCCCCAAAAACTCGAGGCAAGTCGTGGGACCCACAGTTTTACCCGGTGCTAATGGCACGCCAAAATGACCCATCAATACACAGAATTCAGCTAAGGCCTGGGCACATTCGGGATTTCCGGCCGGGCCAAGGAACAAAAAGTCATCAAGGTAGTGCATTACATTTCGGAAACCCGATTTCCTAGTGAACACCCATTGCAGGAAAGTACTGAATTGCTCAAAATAGGCACATGATATAGAGCATCCCATTGGCATACACCTATCCATATAGAATGACCCCTGGAACCCGAATCCCAGAAGACGCTGATCGTCTGGGTGTACCGGGAGCAACCGGAACGCTGACTCGATATCAGATTTCGCCATCAACGTCCCGTGCCCCAGGCGATTCAAGATGGCCACTGCCTCATCAAACGATGCATATCGCACCGAACAAACTTCTGGATCAATTGCGTCGTTCACCGAAAGACCATGTGGAGCAGACAGATTATGGATCAATCGGAACTCACCTGGGTCCTTCTTGGGGACCACCCCTAACGGAGAACAAACGAAATCCGGTACCGGGGGTACACTAAACGGGCCGGCGACCCGTCCCCGGCTAACCTCTTTCTGAATTTTTTCTTGCACTACAGATGCATGTTGTAAAACGGAAAGTTGATTTTTGCACATCCCTACACCCTGAAAGTCCCCCACCGGGATGCGGAAACCACGTGTAAAACCGTTCCGCAGCACCCCGGCAGAAGTACGATCCGGGTATTCGCTGAGCCAGGGAATCATTGCCAAGGTATCAATCGGGGTTGGTAAAGGCGCCCCTCGGCCTAGCTTAGACCTGTTTGGCGCCTCCCTTACCCCCATTCTCACTCGTTCTGGCTCTGCACGATGACTCAGGATGGGATGACCCACACGTACTACATTCGTGTTTGAATTTACACGATCCCGGAGGCCTAGTACATTTCCCCTTGTTGAAATTAAAACAGAAACCCTTTCTCCCTGTATTGCCTGCGGGCCTCGACTGGTCGTCGGTGCTCGTACTTGGTCGAAAGGGCGTCCCCACATTTTGGCGGGAGTAATCAACAACATTGCTCCCGACCAATGGCATTCTTAACATTCCTGATTCTTTCATTTTATCCCATGTTAGAGAATCGTAACAATCCCAAGTCAAACTCTTGTTATGTTCCTTTTCTTTCCTGAACAGATTGTCGTAACAAAACCAATGGTTACCTTGATACGTTGTCGAGTAACCCATAATCCGTGATTGATAAACGGGAAACTCAGGAAGCAACTCGGGCCTACGTTCCCCCAAAATCGATGTAAAAATACCCCATGCATTGCCCCAATTGCCAATGTTCTCATTTACCTTAAAGGCGGCCATTTTTGCGCGCCAAACACTCGGATGCATTAAGTCCTTCTGACTTTTCACATGCTCCACATCATAATGATCAACAAGCAAGGAAAAAATATTCACGTATTCCCCCGCCCAGATCTTTTCCTTTATAGCTAAAGGCACATGTTGTCCCAATCTCTCTCTACGAGAAGGTGCTGACTCGTCCCTTGCAATCGGCAATGGCCGCTTACCTGCACTGGACGCAGCTTCTGCCGCTTGCGGCTTGTCTATCCCCGCCAACGGCGCAGCCACTCTAGCTGCCTCTCTCTTCTCACGAAGCCCTTTTATCAGCGCCTGTGCCTCGGCAGCCGTGGCACCATCACTACTATCCCCCAACCAAGCTGCTAGCTGTTCTGCCAGCTCGGGGGGCATGTCATCCTTGGGTGTCGGGGTGACGACAACGGGGATTGGATTCTCCTCCGTTGGAACTGGGATCGGCGCCTCGAGCGGTGCGGAGGGAACCGGGACGTCTCCACCGGCTGGAACCCTTTTCGGCCTCTTAGGTCTACCCCCAGCCGGCGCAGGGCCCGAACCCTCCTCCCCGTCTCGCTCGGCCAACCGTTTCTGTATCTTGGCCACTTCTTTGCAAAGGTTCCGCACCATCTGGTCGGTCGTCAGTTTATTTACGACTTTCTTTGGCATCTCTCCGAGGAAGTATCTAGAAGACAAAGAAAAAGATCAAAACGCTCAAAATTGGCTCTTCGTTCTGTCCCGAGCTCACGTGTAGCGAGGAGGTGCAGCTTCGGAGCCCAAGAACAAGAGGACGTCTTCTGGTCTCGCTTCTCTTTTTATCCGTCTTCAGGGCGGGCGTAAACCCGCCCCTGCCCGTCCCGGGGGCGGGGCTGGCTACGTTGGTGTCTAGGCCAGCCCACTCTAGGGCGGGAAAAGAGCGCGTCCCGGCTACGCCGCTTCGGGCATACCAGCCGAGACGCGCCTCCCGCCAAAAAATGGCTTCCCGGGGGGATCGAGGCACTCCGCCATACGTTCGGGGGGACCGAGTGGTCGCCCCTTTCCAAAAGACTACTAGGGGAGCTACATCACTTATTCTGCCACCTACTTAAGTAGTCCTTTAAAATATGTCCCAGGTATGGCATTAAAGCCTGAATACAGTTTTAAACTGCCAATTCTACTTAGCAATATAACCTCTTTGTCAAGACTTAAACTCTCCCTTTCTTGTATATAAGGTAGGTGAGCCGACAGGGCAGGGTGCATTGCAATTAAAAGGTGGGACATGTACTGATACGTTTTGCATGTCCTGGTAGTGAAAATACTCCCAAATTAGTTTTCACTACTGTGAGGCCTCCCTCTCCCATAGGATAACATTAGAGTTACCTTATTACACGTATTGGCCTGATTTCGATGTTGGGCTGAATTCCTTCCGCCTGACACCGACTTGGTCCTGGGATCAACCAACGCGGGTTGGCGGTCCCGACTGGCTCATTAGGATGCGCCTGAATACTGTGCCAAGTTACCCAGTGTTAAGCTGAGGTTAATTTAGTGACTTTTTATGTTTTACCCTGCCAGGAATTTGTAGTTGTTGCTTGACCAGGGCTAACACCTCAGTCAAACAGAAATCCAATTTTTAACACCTTCTATGTATGTAAGGTTACATGGATGTGCGTTCGTAAATGTTTTGATTCAAACACGACTTTGTGAGTCATGGTTGGAATGCATCGATATTATTTAGAGACATTTAGTCCCAAAGAATGTCACCTGCCAAGACAGACAACATTATTATGGTAGTAACATGTAGACCAAATGAGTGACGCACATTCCATTAAAAAAGGTTCAGCAATTGTTCCACTGCAGTATTTGGGTGACCATTACTACATTTACTAAAAAACCCATCTCCGACAACACTGGTAGAGCCCGCCTAGGTGTATCATCAGTCTGGGCGAGGGGTCCTATCATGAAGCATGCCCAAGGTATTTATGGGTGAGGACATGTGTCCATATTTGCAATCTTTTTTATACTGGGGCTACCTTATATTTTTTGATTATGCTTTGGGCTGACTCACTTTCACTTTAATTAGTCTTTATTCGATATATTTCAATCATAAAAGACATTTTACAAAAATTTGTTGTTTTTTGTCCCACCCCCTCCCCCCAGCCCCACAAGTATACAGGATCCACAGTGAGTTGATACAATAAGTAAACAAAGTAAAAACATCTTCCTATCTCATCCTATTTACATTTTTACAAAATCTTAAAATATCCTATTTACATCTTTACATGATCTTAAAATATCCATTAAAATACCACAAAACGGTAAAATTTTGAAAGCTAAGTTCATTAGTGCCAAACGGAAGGATAAGTAAAAAAGTAACAATTACTTATATGGTTTGCGTAGTTTATCATATAAATATACTGATCAGAAGTTCAAATGATCGCAAACAATACGACAGACGATAACAATCCTAAATTTATTCCAGACTCATTTTACGTGCCCGAATTATCCACATCCAGTGGAGAAATGTTGCCATAGCTATAACAACTGGCTGAGAGGTATCTGTTCTTAAGATCCTAACAGCCTTGTTTGCCGTTCTTAAACCTAACTGAATACAAATTGGTTTAAGCCATGAGCGTCTGGGCATTCTATATTCAGGACAGGCAAACAGCACATGTCCGATGTTCTCATTATGGTCCGGACAGAAAGGGCACCTTGGAGTTTGTACCTTACTCCATTTCACTATTAGGGCATTTAGTGGAAGTGTCCCCACCCTCAACTGATGGTACCTCTTCCGGTCCCCTGGGACCGTGATCCAATCCCAGTAGGATTCGAGGGCCGGTGAGTGCTTGAGCTCCAAGTAATCGTATGTAAAGGAGCGGTCAATATGATTCCTAAAACACTTAATCTCTACCATGCTCCAATAAAGTTCACGGAGTATCTTTTTTGGTGGAAATACATTATTTAGGGGATCATCCCACAATTGGGGTAAGCCCAGTGCCCTATATAAAAGTTTAACCTCTTTCATCCAGACTATCTTACAGCCAATATCCAGGGTTCTCACCTCTAGGAAACCTTGGGCATACTGGGAGAGTTCTGGGGTTACCCATAACCTTCTCCAGTAGGCCACAATTCTATACCTAGCCATGTCCCTGAAACTATAAAATCCTAAATCATAGTTTAAGGGTATCAGTGGGGTTGACATTGGTAAACCAGTAATGTTGCGGAGGAATTTGTTCTGTGCTACCGTCAACTTGGTAAGGTTACTGGACCCCCAGAGTTCAGCTCCGTAAAGAACTGCTGCTCCAACCTTAGCGTTATAGATTTTTAGGACAGGTCTAATTGGTTTGGTATGAGATGAAAAAAGCTCCTTTGTGAGAACTCCTGCGAGTTGTGCATGTTTTGTATCTAGCTCATTTGTATGCTGTTTCCAATCTAGATTATAGAACAAATTGATACCAAGGTACTTAAAGACCTGGGTCTGTTCAAGCTGGACCCCATCCATAATAACTCTACCTCTAATGTGTTTCCGCTTATGCATAACCATAAATTTTGTTTTACGTGTATTAATTACAAGTCCATGGTCAGTGCAAAATGCTTCAAAAACCCTAATGGCCCTTTGGAGTCCCTGCTGGGTCTTTGATATCAGCAGGGTATCGTCCGCAAACATCAACAGGGGGATCAGTCTTCCTGCCAACCTTGGGGCATCCGTGGGCTGATGTTCGAAATAACTGATCACCCTGTTGATGTATAACGAAAAGAGCGTTGGTGCGAGCACGCATCCTTGGCGTACTCCCCTCGCAATGGGGAACTTCTCAGTGGCACTACCCTGCTGATTCCACTGTACTTGTGCACAATTATTTTTATGCATTCTAATCAGTAAGGACAGGATTTCTTTTGGGATACCCTGGTCATGCAGGATATTCCACAACTTATGGCGGGGTACTAAATCAAAAGCTGATTTTAAATCAACAAAAGCCGCAAAAAGCATTACCGCCCCCTAGTAAAACTGTGCGCCAGTACAATAAAACAAATCTAAAAACTTGGTCAATGGTGCTGGTATGGCTGCGGAAACCAGCCTGCAGGGGTGATAATATATCGTGATCGTCTATCCACCCATGTATTCGCTGTAGTAATAACCTTGCCACAACATTTTGTATACATGCAATCAGGCTGATAGGCCTATAGTTGCCTGGGTCCGAGCATGCCCCCTTTTTAAAGATGGGTATAATCTCGGCTCCTTTCCAGGTCTCAGGGATAGGCGAGCCCTTTGCAATAGCATTGGCTAACAGCTGGATATAAGTGGCCCATAGGTCCTTGTCGTGCATAAACAAGTCTGCAGGGATAAAGTCTAGGCCCGGAGCTCTGGCTTTAGGTATATTGCTCAGAGCTTTTAGGATATCATCTTTGGAGAAGAGTAAGGGGCTCGTTAGAGTATCTACTAGGGCTAGACACTCCTCTTCACCTTCATCCTCAGCGGCAAACTGAGTAGCAAAATGGGATACCCTGGCTTCTGGTAACACATAATTCATGGGTTCTCCTCTATTTGCCCCCCTTCCCCATTTGACAATATTCCAAAAGGGTGTCATGGATCTTTCCCTACTGGCTTCGAGGAGATCCCTCCAGTAGCCTTCCTCCCAATCCCTTTTTGCACTAAATTGCACTTTTTTATACATAACTCGGGCCTCCCTTATCTTGGTTTTGTCTCTAGTTTTTACTGCATCTGACAGGAACCTATAGGCAGTCCTGCAGGTTTTATCATACCACTGATCCTCCTTTCTTATTGGTCTACGTGGCTTCTTCTTAGCTTTCTTAACAAAAAACGATTTTAACTTGTTAAAAAAATCATCATGGATCCTGCTAATTTCAGCTATCGGGGTATTTTTGTCAATTATACCCTGTACTTCTTGGATGGCCTGGGTTGTTAAATCCCTCATAGCTATCATGCTTTCCTCATTGGCTACACAAGTTGGCCATCTGATGTGTCTTTGGTCGTTTGAGAGGTTTATCTGAACATTTTCCCTCTCTTCCTCTTTTGACATCAGATCAAACAATTTAAAAGTTAAAATCAATGGGTCATGGTCACTTTCCACCCTTGACTCGATCCTCATGTCAAGAACATTTACCCAATTCTCTTTATTAGTCAAGATGTAATCAATGCGACTATGTGTAATTCCGTTAGAGAAGGTAGGGGCACCCTGCTTATCTGATGGTGTTCTTCCGTTAGTGGCCCGCAACCCAGACTCGACACATAGTACTTTTAACTGTAAGGCAGCCTCAGACCATTTTTTAATGGGTATCAAGGAAAGCTGTGGGATTTCCCAGATGAAGTCCTCTTCAATAGTGAGGTCTACATCCTGATTATCAAGTGGTTCAAAACAACAATTAAAATCACCACCAATAATAATGTCGGCATTCAAACAGTGTTGTTTTAGTAGGGTGTCCAACAGGTCAACCGCCTTAGTAGGTTTGCCACCCGGTAGGCCCCTTGAGTAGATGTTAAAAATAAAGAGGTCCCTACTGGGCGGTCGCTGTAGTTTGACCAATAATATATCAGAACTATTGGTATCTATTTGTAACACTGAGTGATCGTTATTCTGCTTAATCCATGTTACCAAACCACCTTTTGCCCTTCCCCTTGAGCTCGGGGTAGCTGGAATGAAATAATGTAAATATCCCTGGATTGGATCTGGTTCTAACTACCAAGTTTCCTGTAAAAGGATTATGTCCTTTGAATCCAGGAAAGTTAGCAGGTCCTGTGATAGAATCTTATTTTTTAACCCTGCAACATTCCAGGACATTAAAGTGCATTGTACATTGATATTATCAATGGTGGATTTGATACTACCAGTTTGGCCTTCACACTGTTGCTGGGTAAGATCATATTCACTTGTGGCATCATCTATAACAGCCAATTTAAAAGATAAATTTTCATTTAGCTCATTTATATCATTATTAGCAGCATGTTTGGAACATTCATTACAATGATGAGCATTAATCGTAGTACCAGACTCATCCTGTATATTGGTTGCATTAATCAAACCATCAGTTAATCCAGTATTTGGCTGGGTAATCATTTCCCTGGCAACATAAACACCAGCAGGAATTGAAAGGTTTTCAGATCTATTGCCCAGTCAATCACAATCATTTAGCCCTGATAAGGCTTCATATCTATTGCCTAAAACCATGCCCCATTCATTAAGGGGAGCCCTTGGACCTCTGTTATTTCTCACAGTGTTCCACAGAAGACCCGGATTCCTCGGAAAAGTCACATTCTGTTGCTCTCCGTAGAAAAATTTTAGAGTAAGAGGAACAACAGATCCTGCTCTTCTTTGGGGAGGGTAGATATGATTTAAGAGATTGGGCAAAACACCTGGATGGGAAAAAGTCACTATAACGCAGTCTCCCTTGAATCTTTTCGGTCGATTTCCAATCCACGCAACCCTCTTTGCGGATTTAATTTCGGATGCAAGTTGGAGGGACCGAAACGCCCGAAACGCCAACCAGATGGGAGGAGGCATCGCCATCATCCACAGGAACACCATCCATCTCACGACCAGCACCGACAACACCCTGACCAGCGCCGAACACCTGCATTTCCAGATCCACACCAACCCGAACACCACCCTCAGAGGCACACTGATCTACCGACCTCCGGGACCACGCACTCAATTCAGCGAGGACATCGCCGACTTCGTCAGCCCGCATGCCCTCCCCTCCGCTGACTACATCCTCCTGGGAGACCTCAACTTCCATCTGGAGAACAACAACGACCGCAACACCAGCATCCTGCTCGACAACCTCGCCAACCTTGGACTCAAGCAACTGGTGTCCACCCCCACCCACCTCGCCGGACACACACTCGACGCAGTCTTCTCTTCCAGCACAGATATCGACTTCAGCCACGCCACAGAGCTTCAATGGACGGACCACAGCTGCGTCCACTTCACCTTCAAGAGAACGACGACCCACCAACACCAGCAACAGGCCGCCCGCAGAAGCTGGAACAAGATCACAGCAGACCAGCTCGCCACCTCCCTGAGCCAGCACCCTCCTGCCAGCTCAGCGAACCCCAGCCAGGCCGCCGACAACCTCACGAAGTGGATAAGCAACTGCGCGGACGAACTCGCCCCACTGAAGACCCCGCCTAGCAGACCCGGCAGCAAGAAGGCCCCATGGTTCACCGACGAACTCAAGAGCTCCAAGAAGAACTGCCGAGCCCTCGAGAAAGTCTGGAGAAGGGAACCGACACCGGACAACAGGACCTCCTTCAAACTTGCCACCCGGAAACACCACCAGCTGATCCGCGCCGCCAAGAAAACAGCTTTCAAGGACCGGTTAGACAACAACGCACACAACTGCAAGGAACTCTTCAACATCGTGAAAGAGCTTTCCAACCCCAGCGCAGGAAACAACGACATCACCCCATCGCAAGACCTCTGCAACTCCCTCGCCTCATACTTCCACACCAAGATCGCGGACATACACAACAGCTTCAACAACCAACCAACGCACACCATGACCGAACAACCACCCCCCACCACCACCCTCCACGCCTGGACCCCGATCAGCACCGAAGACACCATCCGCACGATGAACTCCATCCACTCCGGATCACCGACCGACCCCTGCCCTCACCACGTCTTCAACAAGGCCGACGCTGTCATCGCACCCCACTTGCGAGACATCATCAACACATCCTTCGACACCACCATCTTCCCTGAGAGCTGGAAACACGCCGAACTCAGCGCTCTACTCAAGAAACCAACAGCAGACCCCACCGACCTCAAGAACTACCGCCCCATCTCGCTCCTCCCGTTTCCAGCTAAAGTCATCGAGAAGACCGTCAACAAGCAGATGGCCGCCTTCCTCGAGACGAACGGATCCCTCGACCCCTCACAGTCCGGCTTCCGAGCCAATCACAGCACCGAGACCGCCCTCATCGCCGCCACCGATGACATCCGAGCCCTGATGGACAATGGAGAAACAGTGGCCCTCATCCTCCTAGACCTCTCCGCGGCATTCGACACGGTCTGCCACCGCACCCTAGTACGGCGCCTCAGCAACATCGGAATCCAGGACAAGGCGCTGGAATGGATCATCTCCTTCCTCGACGGAAGAACACAGAGAGTCCGCCTACCACCGTTCAAGTCAGAGGCCTCCGAAGTCATCTGCGGCGTCCCTCAAGGATCATCTCTGAGCCCCACCCTCTTCAACGTTTACATGAGCCCCCTCGCGGCCATCGTACGCAAACACAACCTCAGCATAATCTCCTACGCCGACGACACCCAGCTGATCCTCTCCCTGACCAACGACCCCGCCGCCGCCAGAGCCAACCTGCACGAAGGGATGAAAGAGGTGGCCGAGTGGATGACGACCAGCCGCCTGAAACTGAACTTGGACAAGACGGAGGTCCTCATCCTGGGCTCCTCGCCCTCCGCCTGGGACGACTCCTGGTGGCCTCCCGCCCTGGGCACCGCACCCAAACCGACAGACCACGCACGCAACCTGGGCTTCATCCTGGACTCCTCCCTCTCCATGACCAGGCAAGTCAACAACGTCTCCTCGGCGTGCTTCAACATCCTACGCATGCTACGGAAGATCTTCTGGTGGATCCCCACCGAGACCAGGAAGACCGTAACCCAGGCCCTCGTCACCAGCCGACTGGACTACGGCAACGCCCTCTACGCCGGTACCACCGCCAAGCTCCAGAAGAGACTCCAGTGGATCCAGAACGCCTCAGCCAGACTCATCCTCGACATCCCACGAACCAGCCACATCTCCGGACATCTGAGAGACCTTCACTGGCTCCCCGTCAACAAAAGAATCACCTTCCGCCTCCTCACCCACGCACACAAAGCCCTACACGACCAAGGCCCGAGCTACCTCAACAGCCGACTCAACTTCTACGCTCCCAAACGCCACCTCCGATCAGCCAACCACGCCCTCGCCGCCGTCCCCCGCATCCGAAGAGCGACTACAGGAGGAAGGTCCTTCTCCTACCTGGCCGCCAAGACCTGGAACTCCCTCCCTCCCGACCTGCGCCTGACCCAAGACCACCTCTCCTTCAGGAAGAAGCTGAAGACCTGGCTGTTCGAGCAGTAGCGGCACCCCCCCCCCCCCCCAGCGCCTTGAGACCCTACGGGTATGTAGCGCGCTTTATAAGTGTCACTGATTGATTGATTGATTGGTGTTTACCTCCCAGTGCCATTTGCGTGTTGTTTGTTAGCCAATAAAGTGCCTTACTAGACAAAGATGCTGGCGTTTCAGTTTGTACATCTGTTGGCGGTGGAACATTGGCCAGGACCAGAACAACTGGGGAGGCTTCTTCAATAAATTGAAGGGGATCGGTTTCCTGACAGTTTATTGGCACATTACCCGTTTGCCCTGGTACCCCAGCAGTATTCAAGGGTCGGTTGGTAGAATGGGTTTCATTTCGGGCTGGGCTTCCAGGGAGCGTAGGACTGCTCTCTTTTTCTATAGAGCTCCTTGCCTTAGGTTCAATCGGTTTCTCCATTTGAGTCACTAAGGTATTAACCATCTCAACCCCTGCCACAGCTTTAGCTTGAAGACCGCTCATCTTTTTTACCTCCGCGTTCAATTTGTCGATTTTGGCGATTAAAGGCTTAATGATGGTTTTGATTTTAGAGTCAATAATGTCTGCTATTTTCTGAAGCAAATCGTCCTCATTGTAGCTTTTATCGTGGCAACTTTTATCAAGAACATTATTATCACCATCATCAGAGATTTTTGCCTTATTTTTTCCTGTCGGAGTAGCTTTTTCCCTCCTATTTCCTGAGCGTAACCCCATCCGCCTTTGTTGGGTTTTTCTATTCTTTCTCGAAGGTCGAGTTTCCTGCTCAGGGGATGACAGTTCGTCAATATTATGCGCTAGGGTCTCATGTTCGAGTTCAATGTTTATTTCTTGATCTGATGGCACTGTATTTACAACATCACCCAGGATAAGACTATTCTGGTCATCCAAGTTTGAAGTAGGGTGAACTGTAACATCTATTAGGTTAATGGAGTCATCAGGTGCTAAAGAGCCTGAGTGTTGAGGACTTTGGGTTGGGCTTAGTAACTGTAGGTTAGGCGACTGACTCAATCCTAATGATTGTCTTCTTTCGTTATTTATTTTAGTTACGACTTGGAGCATATAGTTTTCTATGGGCTTAGAATTGACAGGTGGCTGTTTTTTAGTTATTTTTTTAGACATGTTAAGGGCTATGTTGTTGATTTACCCAATGTGGAGAAAAATAGTACGCTTCCACACCTACTCACCAGACTAACTACGTAGCTGTGATATTCTAAATACAGGATGTTGTGTAGACTTTGGCGGTAGTCACTAGTTACTTTGCTGGGGCGCGGGTATCAGTTAATTTAGATTAAAAGCACGCAGTAAGCCTTTCTAAATGACATTGCACAGAGGAGTTAGTAGAAAGGTGATTTTCTTACTTGCTTGGGTTACAGATGTTAGGGGGGTTGCCCAGTCCAGTCTCGGCCAGTCTAGGACTGTCTAAGACTGTCCCGCCCTTGTCCCGGGCTTCTCCCGCGCGCGACTCGCGAGGCGAGTGGGGGGCGTCTCCCTTTCAGCGCCGCCTGGCGCTCCTCTCGCGTCACGAGCGCGTCACCCCTGGTGCTGCTGGGGGCTGTAGTGCGCTCTCAGCGCGTCCCGCTGATACTGCCGTTCTCCTCACGGCTTCACTGCCCGATGGCTCAACTGCTCCGCTTTGCTGGTAAGTGGCCTGGCAAATGAAACGCTGCTCCGCGAGGCTCCCGGCGGCGTCTCCCTTTCAGCGCCGCCTGGCGCTCCTCTCGCGTCACGAGCGCGTCACCCCTGGTGCTGCTGGGGGCTGTAGTGCGCTCTCAGCGCGTCCCGCTGATACTGCCGTTCTCCTCACGGCTTCACTGCCCGATGGCTCAACTGCTCCGCTTTGCTGGTAAGTGGCCTGGCAAATGAAACGCTGCTCCGTGAGGCTCCCGGCGGCGTCTCCCTTTCAGCGCCGCCTGGCGCTCCTCTCGCGTCACGAGCGCGTCACCCCTGGTGCTGCTGGGGGCTGTAGTGCGCTCTCAGCGCGTCCCGCTGATACTGCCGTTCTCCTCACGGCTTCACTGCCCGATGGCTCAACTGCTCCGCTTTGCTGGTAAGTGGCCTGGCAAATGAAACGCTGCTCCGCGAGGCTCCCGGCGGCGTCTCCCTTTCAGCGCCGCCTGGCGCTCCTCTCGCGTCACGAGCGCGTCACCCCTGGTGCTGCTGGGGGCTGTAGTGCGCTCTCAGCGCGTCCCGCTGATACTGCCGTTCTCCTCACTGCTTCACTGCCCGATGGCTCAACTGCTCCGCTTTGCTGGTAAGTGGCCTGGCAAATGAAACGCTGACTCGGTTAACCAGCTGTTCCATTTCAACACCTTTTTTAAACAAAGTCTTTGGCAAAAAGCGTATGCAGAATTTTTAAATGTCTTTATAAATGGTAAACAACGTAATTTTATTGGCTCAGTAAAATCAGTTTTTATTTATATTTATTTTGTGCCCTTCTTTCACTGATTTGGAACGTATTACCGATAATTGCCTTTCTTCGTTTTTAAGTAATGAGATAATGACTATTATACTAGAGGTACATTGAACCTCGTTTTCTGATTTAACATCTATTTAGTTGCAGTTGTTTTTGGTATAAAAATTAATAACTTTTTTAGGCACAATTTATGTTCTCTGTATTCTATCTTCGCGCCACGAAGAAATTATGAAACTGCATTTGGCCATAACACATGTCGGCCTTTCCTTTACAATGTCTAGAACATGTTCTGTAGCTTTTAACCATGTGCAGGAAATGACCACACTATATTAAGGACATGCATCACTCGAGCACATAGATAACTCCTGTTAATCTTTATTTCATTATGCATTCAGAGAAAAAATCAGTCCTTCTATTTGAACACATGAGTAATATCTTTCATAATCTCTTTCTAATTTTGAATTGAATAATGGATGAAAAAGCAACTTTATTTTCAGAAGGAATTTCACAAAGTAAGGGCAGATCTCTGGATACCAATATTAGTAGAAATGAAAAGCTCAGTGAGGGGCCATAGATCAACAAAAAGGTAGAAAGTTAATTAAGACCCCCTGCAAACGGAATCATAAGTGAAAGTTGCAACTTATCTGAAGAAACAAAGTGACAAAAAGCAGACTTCACAGTTAAGAAGACTCTGAGTTTAGCACAATGTAAGAAAATAGATTGCCACAGTTTTCAGGACTATTTTACTCAACTTAATTCTCACATCCTCTCTAGTCGTTTAACCATTGAATCACCAATATCATCTTCAGTGCTTGATAGGCTGTAGGAGGTCCTGGAGATATTGACAATTGAGGCCCCACTGGTCGAGGCTATCCCCAAAAGTAATACTGATTGTGAGAGCTCAAAATTGTTAAATGCGTAGAGGTAGAAATAGTGGATTGTAGCGTCCAGGATTCCACATTTTCATCCACTAACACGTTTCCAGCCTGCCAAATTTCCCATGTCTATTTGTAATGTGCTGCTCCAGTCTAGGTTTTTCGTAGAATTTGGGTCTTGTAGTTATGTTTATTCCAATATGAAATGGGACTCCAAATCCCAGAATTGAAAGGAAAAAAGCTTGAACTTGAAAATGGAGTTCCGGGGTGAATAAAAAGTAATTAGATTTGAAAGTATTCTGTCTGAATATAAACTCATTTTGAGGATAGGGAGTGCAACGAGAAAGAGCTATAGGCTGCCCATTTCTCTCCTGAGAAAAAATCCAGACTGGTAAGCCAATAGAGGGAAAAAATAAATGAAATCATGGACATATCTTGCAAACATTACAGACAGATAGTGGGAGATATCAAAGTTAAATAAAATGAAAATGTAAGTTAGAAAGGCTCAAAATTCAAGCTGGACATAATAATTTAAGGATCTTAAGGGAGCGACGTTAAGTCATACCTAATTAGATTTCTCCAAGGAGTAGTTCTGAAAAACTCTTATAGATATAGCAAGAGAGTAGAGAGTTTCGACTTGTGCATAAGACCCTTTTGAGTTGGACCCCTACAGAAGAAAATCCTGAACAATTTTAGTAAACTTTCACATGTAATAAGTGAATCATTTTTAATGGAAGCTGTAAACAGTAGATGTCTTGTCTCTTTTTTCATGACATATTTGCAAGGCAACAGAAGGCAGGCAGTGGGAACTGAAAGAAATACTGGTAAGGCTAAATTAGTTAGCGGCCACTGTTTTACTCATTTCAGTCAATGCGATTCAGATCTTAGAACACTGAACAGATACCTCTGACGGATCATAGAAAAGAAAACAATATTTTTTAAAGTATAAATTGATATATGTAAAGGTCCAACATTTGAGAAAATCCACTTCTCTAATTGATCATTTATTATTCACATTATACAGTCATGGTTTGCGACTCTGCGTATATAAAACTGGAAGCAATTTTGAAAAATAACAAATATTTGTTCCAAGGATAAACCTATTGTGATATGGTGCAGTTCTGCTCTCTTATAGAACTGGCCCACATCTGGCTTCCTAGTTCCAATGCTGGCACCCTTGTGCCACAATGCAACGATTCCTCCATTGTGGCAGAATAATTTTTGTGTAGGAAAGGATAAACACTTGCTCAAAAACTATTCTTGGAGGCCTATTCCCCTTTGGCTATATCCTGCAGAATGCAGTATACATCAAGAAGGATAAAATGAGAATAAAATGTAGGTATATTTCCTTGTTATGTCTGTCTTAAGTAGGTGAACCATTTTGGCGCAAACCCATGTTTACTGATT
This sequence comes from Lissotriton vulgaris, assembly GCF_964263255.1. NCBI lineage: Eukaryota > Metazoa > Chordata > Amphibia > Caudata > Salamandridae > Lissotriton > Lissotriton vulgaris. The sequence goes on from NC_141689.1 coordinate 1,945,253,103, forward strand.
TGTGTAACTATGGGTTAGTGTCAAAAGACTTATGGATGCACGGGAATGCCCAGGTTCTACCTATGTAATGCCTTGCTGATGCAAGGTAACTCAGGATAGAGCTATGAGCTGCCTTTCTTTACTTTTTTGTTTCACTAAGACGCTCAGATTTGTGCATAATCATAAGCTATTACTGTGGCAATGGCCAGTGATTAATGGCCACCCTTTTGATAATATCACGCTGCTTTAAATCTCATTTCACTTACATTGGTGTTTTCTTTTGAAGCAGTATTACCAACTCCAGTATAAAACAATATAATGGTGTGTGCCATTTACAGGGTGATGAAATGATGCAGCATTGTGATAATTACAACTCAGAATGTCACATATTATAGCAATAATGAATTTTGCACTCATTCTGAGGTAAAAAAAATTGGAATGATGCCTTTTCCTCTGCAAAAATGTCAATAGAATGTATTTTGTGATACTAGTGTAGGGCTGTAGGAGAGTGACTCTCTTGGCATGGTTAGCTCACAATTTTTGCTTGATGCCTGATATGATTTTGGTCCATTAGTGCACTGGGTCCCTGCTAAGCAGATTCCTAGTGTTAGATCTCTTTCTCTAAACTGGCCCATGATTGGCACAACTTCAGCCACCCCTGTAAGTCCCCAGTAAATTGTACTCCTGGTACTTAAATGGAAGTGTCACCCAGCTTTGGGGGGCGTTCTTCAGAGCACAGCAGTGACCCACAGCATTGCTGGTTTGTCGTCCTTATAAACAAAACATTGAAATTAATCTTGTCAATGTGTTCCAAAGCCTAATTTATTTCCATTACGATATTATACATTTCATGTGGATTTTGTATATATCCAATTCAATCCATAAATGTAAATTGGTCTCAGCATGTCTCCCGATGCATTTCGGGCATCGCAGTGCCCTTCGTCACGGAAAAATGTCTAAATAATAAAGATAGCATGAGTAAGATCACTCATAGGATAAGGGAATACCAGACAGTAAAACGTGCTAATTAGAGTGTAAATAACATGGTGCGTAAAAAGAAGTGAAACCAACAAACTAATGTGCATCATGAGCATTCTGGATTTAAAACAAAGGCGAAATCGTGCAAGCTTCCATGAATCTCCAACATAGTTGGAAAAGTGCCTGTAAGATCATTAATTGCTGACTGTCTGGAGAAACTAAAAATATCAACATTGATCAGTACAAGCGTGTGAAATAAAAGTGTTTAAAAGGACAAGGTGATAATTCATGTGAACCCGCCGGTAAACAAACCTGCGTTGAAGGACTATGTACGGAATGAAGGACTATGCAACAATGCTATGGAACTCGTTTCCCTTGTACCCAAAATTTAACTCCAAAGTAAAACTCAAAATAACAACCAAGTTGCAATTAGACCTAATACAGACGTCTGCATCAACATGCCTCAACAAGTGATAATGCGATTTCAACAAATCCTGATGCAATTCCAAAAACCGATCAAACTGCTTCCGGCTACTTCATAAACTTTGATATATTTTCTTAGGATCTAAGTGAACCAGAAACAAGGCCAGCCCATAAATCACGCAAACAACAAGTCAATGACTTTCTCAAAAAGACTTACCTGGTATCAACTTGGGTATAACTCTGTGTAATTACTGGAATACTATTATTTCTTTTCTGGCTAGGTTTAGTTATAACTTTCAGCATGCTCATTAATGGAGATGATACCTTCAACAAATTTCTACAGCCCAAAAGGTTAACCTGATCCTGAAGCCACATGAATCTTCCCATAATGAGCAAAGATACTTGTCATCAGTGAACATTACAGCAGTTCCTATACCGGATGGTATAGTTCGCAACAAGGTTGATTTCGATATATTCGGTCCTACTTAACTTTAAAAGATTTCTCATGTATATAAAATTTCATTAAGTGATATCATTACCTCCAGTACTTTTTTCTGATGATTAATAACATGTTGTCTGATTTAGAGAAAACTGCTGCATTTCGAACACTAAAATGTTAGAAGGTACTTCAGACTATGACACTTCGTACTGTTACCAACATTATGGTCATCATTTCCTGCACAAATCTATAACACCTAGGAATGTACTGAGTACCCTCAGAGTGAACATTGCCCTACACCACCAAAAAGCAGTTCACAAACATTTTAACAGAAATTTTCATATTTTTCAGGGTTCAACACTTATGACCTGGTGTCATTTTATTATAAAGTTACACAACATCGGCACTGAAATTTATGTTTACAAACACCAAACAGATTTATTCTGCTTCCTTTATTGCCTAATTGTCGGAACGGGTTTCGACCTAGGGAAGGACACAATAGACTTAAAATCGGTCTGGGGTTCTGGGGACTGGGAAGTCCGGAGAACAGAAGCGCTATTTAGAGCATGCCTCATTCCACAGCAGATGATATTCTTAAATGACACTGTGCAACAGACATCCTGTCTTGGACTAGCCAAGAACAAGGACCTGAACACACCTTGATTTCCACCACCATCACAGATGGTGGGGTGGCAAAATTCAACTTCACAGGAAGGGGCAACGGTAGGTGACATTTGACAGTACAATAGATCAGACCCTGATTGGAAAGAATGGTTGGTCTGGCCCTTAGACACAAACAGATGTCAGAAAACATTCTTGGGTAGCACCGAAGGGTTCAGTATCCATAGGCCAGACCGACGCTATGTACAAAGAGGACACTCAGGGGTAGTGACATCCTATACTGTTGGAAAGTTGTGCCTTGATTGGCTAGAAACCTAAACACTAACAGAAGTGAAAAACACTTATCCTTACTCACACAAGGCATGGATCTTAGGATGTTTTTATGAGGTCCCAGAAAGAAACATCAGATATGTTTCATATATGCTCGCATTTATGCTGCCTACAATGAAATCTGGAAAATATCCCAACAAGAGGCTGCAGAGAAAATACGTATTCACTTAGAAAAGGTGTTAGCTGTAGTGGATAATGGGTTAACAACTTTGACCTCCAGGATATATTCCTTAGGCAACATTGTACCTTCTGCGATAGACATATTGGAACAAGATTTGGCCATATTACAACACCGACGCTGCAATCTGTGCATGCAAGCTATGTGCCATGGAGTTTATCAACAGTACTTCTCTGTTTTCTGAATATAATCTAACAGATAAACAGGTAGAAATGACACAAAGGGGAGCTAAATATACAATGCTTTGTATTGGAGAAACTGGATAGATTACCATTTATAGTGGCAGAATCACCATCAATGGAATGGCTAATCCATTGCCACATAACTCTACCACTAACTAATTTTCAGTTCCAATATTGCCTTGAGCAAAGGCAGGCAGGCAAACATGAAAAAATGGGTAGGAAATACTACATTAAGGAATCTTGGTAATTACCATACAGATTTCAAAGCCGGAGTGGGGATCAAGAACTGTTTCTAAGTGGAACAAACTGCAAGAAAGCTTTAAGCGAATCTCTCATGCGCCAGGATATTTCACTACACAGAGCATGTAATGGCTCGGTAGCGAACTTGTCCTGCCACATCAAAAGGGACTCCAGCAGCTATGATTACTCCGGTATTCAAGCTACTCTCAAATGGGAGTTACTGGATGCTGAACGATCAAGGTTGCTGTGGGATGCTTCTGGGCATTGCCTCTCTGGTCACTGTGAACTCCAGGGTTGCTTGCTGTATGGAAGTATTGCTTCCCCCAATGAAAACAGTCAGAGAAGCCTTCGTTGAATGTTTCCTTTAATCATTTTGATACTTTGAGCTGACTGTAAGCTATACTTTTATAGCAAACCATACCCTTAACCTCCGCCCGAGAGACCTTTGATCTTCACTTCACAAGGACATACAAACTGTTCCTTTCATTTAGCAGAAATGTTAGGTCGTATCTTTATTATGTCTGATACGAGTGGTAAAGTACTCCTATTTAAGACCATAGGGTCAGGATTTCTATGCACCTTTCAGATAATCCTAAAAGTTATTTTATACACTCCGTATTTGGAAGCATTTTTCGAGGTCCTTTTTCTGCTACGCAATGGATGGCCCAATCACCAATGAGATGGCAAAAGCGCTCCTGGAGCGGAAACAGTGTGAGCACATGGTACAACATCTGAGCACACCTCGCCTACGGGAACTAAGTGCCTCTTGGTTCCTATCATTTAGACCATTCTGGATGGACTGCATCTTACCTGTTCTTTTATGCCTGTTTTGCGGAGAAGAATGCCTGTTGGATCTCTGTCCGACACTTGCATCGGACACGTCTACAGACTTGAATGCCAGGCTGGAACCTGTGAGGTCCCATGCTCAGCAATGTCCCCAGCGTATTCCTATACTAATGGATGCATTCCTTGAGAACCCCCAGGTGCCTTTTGCTACAAGTGTGTTGAGCATCACCTCTTCTACTCAGGTATCGACTACAGCAACAGCTGTCTCTGCACCAGCTAATGGCAGTTCTAAGTATCATCTGTGCTCCATCGACGTATTCTGCGAGGTGCTACGAGGACCATCCTCTGAGGCAGCGAACAACAACAATGTTGCGTCTCTCAGCCAGCACACTTAATCTTTAATTGGCTCATCGTGTGCTGGGAACAAATTCGGATTTTTCCTTTTGGTTTCTAAACTCAACTGAATTTGGAACATTACCTAAATATTAACACTCTTGCTAGAAAAGCATGGCCTTCTGACACTTTCAGTGGTTCGGCATATATAAACGAACTCAAACAGGACTTTAGCTTAAGTGACAATTCCAATACTGACTTTCAAATTTTTTTTATCCCCTCTTAAACTATTTTTAAAAATGATTTTAAAGACAAATGTTTTTACAGGCTCACTGATAGTTTTATGCATTGCTACATAGTAAAAACAGCAGTTTGCTAGCGTATTATTATTGTTGACTATTCGAAAAAGGATTGGGCGATATGTTTAATATAGATACCCTAATATAGGACCGGGTAATATCATACACCTTCACCTAAATTACCTCCCCTACACTACACAGTAACAAGTCTTTTTAGGATTGACCCTTTTCCTAGTTATACTCCTGGGCGCAGAAGAGGGTTTTCCCTGAACAATAGCGTTCCATAACTTCATCAATAGACTCACATAGTATGAATAAAAATGTATAAGAGTTCTTGGAAATCAGGCAGGGGCTCTACCACCCGCATAATATCTACGTACAAGGTTCATCACATACGTCATCCCCAAATCCAACAATGGCTAATACAAGAAACAAGGGACAAAGGAGCCCTAGATATTTTCTGTATAAATACAACACATCTTGCTCATGTTAGCTAGAGGGAACCGAGTCTTCCAGGCTGACACACCGACCAGAGACGCTAAGGCTCCTGCATGCAGACGCTCCCGCTGACAATGTTCTGACACATCCCTAGCGGGATGTCCAACACGAGATCAGGACGGGGTCCCACACTTTTTCACTTCAGGTAATGGGGTTGGACTAAAACCTAGAGGGCTTCTTATCTTCACACCTACTCACATGCTAGGTACACTTAGGTACATCTAGACAGGCATCGTAGGAATACGCGCTTTCTTTTATCACGTATTTTATATTGATGTATGCATTCATGATTATTGCAAGATTGTAGAACTGTACTATCCTTTTATATTCACTGTACTGCTGATCATATATATCTGCTACTATCTAACGGTTGTTGTGGTACAACTATTTTACACTAGAAGAACAACTGTGCAATAAATTCTAATTGTAACACGCCCAACTATTTCTTCTGTGTAACTCTCTGAGACCGAATAAGTGAGCATGAGTGACTGAGCGAAAGGTAGTGCCTTGTTTCTGCGATTATGAGGGATCAGGGTTGTCATGTTCTAATGCTGCCAGAAACTATTCTCTCTCCGAAAAGAGTAGATTCTAGTGTCACTGTGAGCTAGCTAACGCAAACAGGTTAACATTCTCGGTGGGGGTGCTCGGAACCAGTCTGCCACCAAACTCACAGTTTATGTTTTCCGAACACGCAGATTCTGTAAAGGAATATATAGGAACTACACGACAACTCCCTCTCCATCCAGTCCCAGGCCTGCCACCTGGCTTGAGTTACAGGGAGAACTGGTAGGCCTGGCTGGCATTCCTTGAGGTCCTCCTCTCTCTTTGCAGCACAGTTTGATTTACCCAGAGCCCATTCTGACATGTTCTCTGCAGCTGCAGTTACCCTCATGATATAACCTCTGCTCTATGCAGCCATTTATCACCTTATCAGAGTAGATCGTCTAAGCCTGTTAAGGTTGACCAATCAGCAGAGACTGCTAGATGGCTGAAATTTAGCTCACAGAAGAGAAGGTTCTATAACTTCTTTACAGTAGTTATGATAAATTCAACAGTGGCAAGTTGTTGGATTTATCAATACCAATCTCTTAAATCTTTAAGTGACATGTTAAGCTCCTCCTTAGCAATGTTTATAATTAAATGAAAGTATACAAGGTTAGCCGATGGAGCTAGTAATCCACAATGGGAAAAAAATAATTTTGAAGATTTGCCCCCATCAGAGCTTATAAAACATTTGTATAATGTTTATGTTTATACTTACATGTCACCCCACTGCTTGGGCACCTAGGGGAGACTGTAGGGGTAGCTTATATTTAAACATAAGGTAAATTACCACTTTGGAAGTACCTTTACCATCTAAGTGGATTTACTTTAAAAGTACAGTCTACAAAGCAGGGCTGCCTTTAACATTGACAGCAGGCAACACTGTGGTGCACATTCCAGTGCAGGAAACCTACTGGGCCTCTAGACCCCCTTGCCCAATTATATACTAGGGACTTATTGGTAGTTTGAACCCCCCTGCTCTATTGCATACTAGGCACTTACAGGGTCTGTAATTGCCTATTGTATGTATACCTAACTACCATTTACCTTTACCATCAGAGCCCTGCCCCTGGGCCTGGTTAGCAGAACCTAGGGAACAGTCAGAGTCAGTTACCACCAGTATCATTCAAAAAATGGGGTTGAGCAGGGCCAAAAAGGATAACTTTCTCACATGTACCCATCAAGTGCCACCAGTGTCAGTCAAACAATGAGGGTGAACAGGGACAAATTATATGACTTTTTCACATGTCTACTCGAGAACTTAGAGGCCATAGATTTTATTGCAACGTAGGTATTTCAGACGGTACTTCAATACTCAAAACACACAAAAAGCGGACAGTGGACCAATAAGGCAATCAGTCAGGCACCAATCCAATACAATCATCAATTCATATCATTCAAATACAGGAATACATTTTTGTGTGCAAAATCTCCAAAAATGCCCCCTGTCCAAGAGCGCTCCCCCGTTACAAGGGGCAACCAAATGAAAAACGGTCAAGTTTTTTTTTTTCCTGTATTAGTTCTTTCTTTAAAAGACAGACAGCCAACGCATTTTGTCCTAACAAACAGTACTTCTTCAGGGTTCATCTCATCTATGCCACCCACTGGGTGGCAGGAGAATGTCATCTGCGATGTGGCGTCAGATTACATGATAACAAAGTCATTGGCTACACTTCTGATGTGGCCTAGGGAATAAAAATTGCATTGTGGTATTAAATTGCTGTGGCTATCCTACCACACAGACTGCAGTTCTGACTATAAAATTACCAAGGGATATTAGGAAAATGGAAGACTACCTAACCTTTTAGCATTTTTTCAATTTGATTGGATTACGCACCAGCTCAGATAGATGAGCCCTGAAGAAATCCTGTTTTTTTAGGACGAAACGCATTCTCTGTCTGTCTTTTAAAGAAAAAACTTATAGAGGAAAAGAAAAAACTTGACCAGTGTACAACGAATTGCAGCATTCTTAGAGAAATATTATTCAAAGAACTTTTCTGAATATTGCTGCAAAGTGGTACTTCAATACTCAATATTTACACCACAAAATCTGATTTAAGTGGCTAGATATCTAGTAAGGTATGGTCCAACACTAAAGAGGTCTGTAAGGCTGGGGGAGCTGATTGAGACTCTATAACGTAACAGACTGAAAAGCTACAAGTCATAAGGGATCCATGGGTGGACCTGTTGTTTCTTCATTTGAATGGGACACTTATATTTGACTATAATTCAGGGTATGAGGCCCCCACAGGTCCTCTGCAGACACAGTGACATGAATATGCTCTGCTTACAGCATGCTAGTCAGCCATGTCTGCACCACTGAACTAGGAGTTTTAATCAGCTATTTTGTTTAAATACACAGGTGTTATGCTACTTCCTTTAAAGATTCCCAGATGGGACGCTCTATTTCTTTCTAGATTAGCTTTTATGTTTTGACACCGTCTAGTAGACAGTATTCTTCCAGATCGGAGTTTGTGTTTAGTCATATTTCCACATAAAGCTGCTTTGGGCAGTGCGCTTGGGTTGTAATGCTGGAATTCAATAGAGTGGGAAGAGTGATGCCAAAGGCGATTGGAATGAGAAGGCACACCCTACAACCTGCACACCGCACAAAATCCTAGATGGACCGCACCTGCAGGTACGGGCTCAACGTTATTACTGAGACTATTAATGCCAAAGGACCCTCAATGACCAGCCTAACACACTCCACTGTCACCTTAGCACCACTTCTGCAGACATGTTCACAGTGAAGTTAGGAGGTCAAGTACAAAGGCCTCTACAAGTGACCACTTCTTCCCAAAGGTCCACAATCACAGATGAAAAGAGGGTTTGAATAACAAGGGGCACCTTGTCTCCCCCGGTTGGTAGGTAAGTTCAGGTAGCTGTATGGATAGCTGCAGGCTGTAGGTCATAGGCTGGGGTGCAGGAAGCTAACAGCAGACCATAACAACAGCAGCAGCAAACCCAGAAACTTGACTTTTCACTGGTATTCAAGGGCTGTGGTCTTGCAGTTCCCAGGAGCCATAACAATGCCACTGTACCTGATTTTTGAAGCCTGTGGCTGCAAGCATGAAGAAATGTTTAGCTGAGACTAATTATCCTAGGGCTTCCCAGCTCTTTGCTGCTTCTGGGTGCTGCTACATTCCTTCCTGTTATCTGGAACCCAGAAGGTAGGGTTTAAAAGAACTCAATATGTAGTCTATATTTATTTTCTTTCACTTGTCTTCTCTTTCCAAGGTGGTTGCTTATACTTTTAGTTTCTATTGGGTTCCCACTCCATCATGCGGATTGTTACATCGAAGTTGTCATAATTTCCTGTTCCTGTTTATTTCATATATGAAAGTTTCCAATTTAGTTGGAGAGTCAAAACACAGATGTAATACTTCAACAGTTCTTCACAATTAGTGCTTCAGCAACTGACTTAATATAGACCAACTAAGTTTCAAGAATGCTGCTCAGTATGTTTGTCTAGGACTGCAGACATACACGTTATTAGTTCCTCAATGGCTACGTTTTCAGTAATCCAGTAAACTGAAAGAGTTTGTGGAAGGCCAAGTGGTGCACTTCGTCTTTTGTCAATGAGAATTTTCTTTTGACAGGGCAAAGGATTCTTACCTGATTGCATTCCACTGGGTACCACTTAAGCCTTGGTAACTTCACTGGTTTCTGCTGAATACCTTGCTTTGAATAAGTACTCCAACTTCTTGTAAACATTCTAGAGGATATTCACGAGACCAGATTAAGTAGCCTTAGGCGGGATGTTTCCCAAGGGAATGTGGATGTTCCCACATATATCACCCATTTTCGAAAGGTGACATTGGAAATCACTTGGGTGGAGTGCACTTAGATGACTTTCTTCCAAGAGGCCTAAAGGAAGAACTGAAAGGCAAATTAGCTAGAACAGCATGAGCCACTTCTTTTTCCAGACTCCTAGATCATGATATACTATTTGAATACAGGCTTCTGGGGCGTAGGCTCTAGAGATGAAAGGGTCAATCCAGAACTTCAATCTTTCCATCTCAAAGTTTCAGCTGCCATGAGGCCAAATCCCAACTTTAAATCCAGATCACAGACGGAGCCCATGTAAATCGGATCTACTAGAGGCCGACTCTAAAAAGGACTAATGAGGCAATAATGACCCATGTATGCACTGTGCAGTCCCAGTTTACTTGTTTAAAGAATTCCCTGTCAAGCTTTCAGGCCTCAGGGAAATGCCATGTTTGTTCAATTATGAGGAAGAAAAAAGGAAGAGTTGTTTTCTCTAATAATGAAGACCTCCGATTTTCGGAAGGATCTGGGTCTCACCTTTTTGTTCTACAAGTATTTCTTTGAATCACTACTGGAGGCTCTGTATCCCTGCCTGCATTGTTAGATTCAAGGTATTTGGCAATGTGTATCAATACGAAGAGGGCCTCAAAATGTCAATTATTGAACAGAAAGAAAGCCTGTCCAGAGCATGTCCAGATCATAGATAGTTTCTCCTTGTCATCGAGACTTGTGACTTCCATGAATGTTCAATTGTTGCTTTCCTTAGACCATGTCAAGGAGATGGATTGCTTTGATTTGATTATTTCACCGAACTATATTCTTATATAATCATTGCTTGGCCATTGTGTCATAACCCGTACATCAATTGGGAGATTCAGACCATATCTGATTTCTCTCAGTTTTGTAATGCCAACTGTTACCCTAATGATAAATGCTGGTTTGTTCTTGAGCAGGAATCTGCAAACAGTAAGGCCACCTCCACCAGAGCCTAGGTACTTGTTGAAGGGTTTTTGGACCAAAAGCCTTGTGCAGCTGCTGTATATCTACATAGAGATTTGGATTGGTCCTTTCCTACTTTCTCTACTGCTGTGATTTTCTTAGAAAAGTTTATTCCTTTTTTCCAGCAAGGAAAGGAGGATCTGAAGCAGTATTTGAAATAAAATTCTCTGAATGGCATTTGCAGCCTTTCCCTCCTGCTGGAGCATCTTTGTTTTTCATGTAAATGAAGTCAAACAATTTGAGGCTATGTATCGACTACTAAGAGCTCAATACGGTCACTCTCAAAGATCACTAATGTTTCTTCCTTATTATTGACATCTTGGAATTAAATATTTCACCGTGCTTGAGCTCAGAGGAGCTTACTACTTGCTCTAAATGAAGTGGGGGCATAAGTGGAAGACAGCGTTCGGAACTCCTGTTTGCCACCTTGAATATCAAGTTTTGCCCTTTGGTCTAACTAATGTTCCAGCAGTCTTCCAAAGAGTCATAAATAGCATCTTTTCAGATATTCAGATTCGTTATTTTATTGTCTTTTTAGAGGGTATTTAGATGTTCTCTTCCTCTTCGTCTGAGCATTTGTAGCATGTTGTTTCTGTTCTTCATCACCTTCGGGAGAATCAGTTAAATTGCAGGACAGAAAATTGCAAGTTTAAGAGTAGAGAAGTTGAGTATGCTATTGTTTTTTGGAGCAGAATTTAGCAATGGATCCACTCAAGATCTGTGCTAACCTGAATTGGCCAGTCCCATCTTCATTATAAGAGGCCAAGATGTTTCTGGGCTGGCTACTTTCTAGGGGTAGTATATAAATAATGGTGCCTCCATGTCCTGTTATATTTCTGCCACCCTGAAAAATTAAAGTTTTTCACTGGGGTTTTACGGGACCTGAGAAGCAAAAGAAGCCTATTTAGAGCTCAAAATATTATTTACTCATGCATCAATCCTCAAATACCCAGAGCTAATCCTTAAATTTATTTTAGGGACTGAGTCCTTTGATTCAGCTTTTGAAGCTGTTTTGCTTCAAATTTATGAGGAAGGTCATCTTGTGCAGCCCCTAGTTTACTTGTCTCATGTCTTGAATTTTTGTAAGCTCAAGTATTCAGCCCAGGAATGAGAACTTTTGGCCATAAAACATGCTTGTTTTGAAAGGCGACATCTTTAATGGACTCTGTGGAACTTATCAAGTCCACACTGAGCACAGGAATTTACAACTCCTCCAGAACATGAAGTTCAGGAATACTAGCAGACTGTTGGGTATTTTTCTCCAGATATGACTTTCATGTAACCTGTATTCCAGGTTTCCAAAAATACTGCTGACGGTACTCTCTCTAGATGAGATGATGTTATAACTGAAGATATTAAGACTTGTGTGCACCTGCTTCCAGATAGAGTTATTAGTTTAACTTAAAACTTCCTAGAACAATATAGAATGCCCAAACGTATCTTACTCAAAGATTCCCTCAGATTCCCCTGGCATATCATCCCAATTTCTTTGTCAAGAGGCTGTGTAAATTTCAACCATTGGACTACAGACAGAAGTCTTTAAAATATGCCATACTTCACTGACATCAAGGTTTGAGTTCAACTTTTAAACTTGCATTTCAGGATTTGTGGTGGCCTGCTGTTCACCAAGATGTAGATCTGGATAGAAAGTCATGCCTGCTATGACTCCATGTCACACCTTTTGTTTACCATCAGCCATTGCTGGTGCCTTCTCATCCTTGGCATTCCAATTATACTGATGTTATTGTTGACTGGCACTTTCAAGGGGAAAGAGTAGTTAAAGTTACAGAGCTCTTTTATTAGATGCATACTTTTCTCTATTTTTGAATCTTCTATCAGAAAATGTCAAGGCAAAGACATTTTTAAGTGATATATTCTGGTAACATGGGCTACTTAATAACATAAATTCTGAAAGGAGCTCTTAATACATCTCACATTTCTGGCGACCAATTTTTTCTTCTTTAGGAATCCAAGAAGATCTATCCTCTGGTTTCCATACACGGTACAATTGGCTGAAAGAGCGAAACCGAACTTTGAGCAACACCGACGGTGCTTCTGTAATGTTACTCAGAAACACTGGACAGAGTGGCAAATGTTGGCAGATTTATCGTACAACAATTCTAAACACTCTGCCACCAAGGTCTCCATTTTCTTTAGCATTTTTGGCATTCATCCATGTTCATTTCCATCAACTCCTCTTTCACACGTTTAGCCCCCACAGATAGTAACTTCCTTGAACAATTACATTCGGAAAGACAATTGATTTGCAAGAGTCTTCAAGGCCTGAATTGATAAAACTACATTGATAAAACTGTAAAAACCAACACCTAATTATAAGCAGAGTGATATGTTTCTACACACTCAGGGGCATATTTACAAGGCCCTATCGCCACCACAGTGTCACTTTTTTTGACGTTGTTGTGGCAATGCGGGCTTTGCCTTATTTACAAGGCAGCGTTAAGCTGCTTAACGTGGCTTAACACTGCCTTGTAAATAAGACACCCTTTCACACTATACTTTGCGTGAAAGGGGTGGGCAATGGGTGTTGTGGTGTGTGTTCCACCACAACACCCATTGATTTTGATGCAGGCCTATATTTACATGAGTGGTGTATTATGAGGCAGCACCAAAATTAAGACCAGGAATAACCTGGTCTTACCCTGGCGCAACAAGGCTTGTTTTTGCTGTTTCCATGTGTGCTGCATTTTGCGGCACACATAAAAACAGCAAAAAGCCATTGATTGTTAATGTGCAATAAGGTGACCGTTCCTGCAGATAAACAATCATACAAAAGTGATGTTTTGCAACTTCTTTGTGTGCTGCATTAAGCAGCAAACATAGAAGTTACTAGACACCATTTCAGATTGTTAATGTGCAGGAAGGGACAACTTCCGGCACATAAACAATCTTCCCCTGCAACGCAAGTAGCCTTACACCATGGTGCAAGTATGCCTGCCTTGACACTAGGAGGCAAAATTAGCACCAGTGCAAGGGGAAATGCAGGGCTGCACTATATCCTTGTGAATACGGTGCTGCCCTGCATTTCAGAAGTGGTAGAGCACGACATTAAATCAAGGAGGCTAATGCCGCACTCGCCACTTCCTCGTAAATATGCACCTCATAATGTTCCTGTTCATTGTCCTTGTTATTTTGTCCTTTTCTTATTTTTAAGGACCTCAAACCCGGTGCCTTTCAACTCTGTCTTCCAGGCTCCTGGCTTCGTCCCACTTTTCATGGAATCCAAATTAACCATCTATATTTGATGGTTTCTGCAGAAAGTGTGCTACTCCCCCAATGGTAGTTAATGAGAAATGTGAGTATGGAATCAGTGAGAACTGTTTTTCCTGAATTTTTAGAAATGTATTTCACTTCTACGCTGATTGGACAGGCTATCCTTTGAGTGAACGCTTCTGGGTTCCTACCTCCTCTGTCAACCCCCCTAGAGTTGTCTGCTAATTTTTCCTAGCTTTTCCAAACCATCCTGGGTCTTCAAGAAAAGGTATACTTTTCCGAACACCGATTTTACAGGCCTTCTGGAGCAGTGTGTTATGGGTCCCTGAAGGCTTGACACCATGGTACCCATGAGCCACCAGAAGTGTCCGAACCTTGCAGCTGAAGGCAAGCAGCAACACTTACCTGGGGCTAGTTCTCTTGAGCCTTCTCAGCTCCTTACTACTGCTGAGTACTTCTGGCTTTCTTTCAGAGGGACTTGATTAAAAAAAGATAATCACTTACCTGAAGGTTTGTAGCTAAGCTTAACAGGGGCTCTGCATGCAGTCCAGTTCAGGATTTATTGTTCCCTTTCCTTCCCTTCCAAGATGGCTGTTTCTTTCTTTAAATTCTATGAGGTTCCCAATCCATCAAGCAAATTTCCACTTGTGGTATGTCATCATTTCTTGTTAATTTCACTTATAAGGGCTCCAACTTTAATGAAGATTGTGCTGCAACAAAACAGTGTTCCTTCTGCAATCATTCACTCAGCAATTGCTGATTCAAATTATTTGTACTGCGCCCTTAGTAGTATATTAGCCTTCTGGAGTACTTCATCCTACAAGGAGGTTTTATTTCTGCCTATGGCTTTATGCCTATGGATGTTTCCTCCTCAGACGGTAGCAGCTTCTTGTGGGCATCCGTCATAAAATGTTCCACTTGTGTTATTACATTGTGGCTGAGGAAGCAGCCACCTATACCTCAGACAGGTGCTTACCCCTACTCCCATGCACTTCTGGTCTTGGGCTTTATTAACCATCCCTTCCACCTTTAGCTCAGGAAATTGCCATTCAGGATGACATATGTCCTGGCATGAAAGGAGTCATGCCAGCCAAGATTAAGACCACCACATTTAAACTATTCTATTGTAATGCCCCATCAGCAGCTCAGCCAGTTGTGCCCTACAGGGAGTACCTGAAAAATGTTGGTTGAATGCCCTCTCTGAGTGACAGGCTACAGTAGGATTCAGAGATCTGGAGATATACTAGAGGAATGGAGAATCCACTGCAAGATTCAAGAATCTTGTGTTTCGAGGGTCTACTGCAGGTTTCAAGGAACCCACAGTCTAAAACAGCCACAGCCAAGGCATGACCAGGTGTTTGGCTTTCTTCACCATTGATGAGTGCTATCCTCGGTTTGGGCCCTGCATTTGCACACCTGTCTTCCTCTTCTTGGGTCCTGCTAATCAGCTGTGTTCCTTGCTCTCCAGCTGGGACAATCTCAAAGCCAGAGATCAAGTTCAGCTTCTCAGATGTTTTCTGATTCAGAGAATTTTCCTGCATCCTTGGAACACTGCAATCTTTTCCAGTGCTTTCTTCAGATGCCTCATGCTAGAGTTTTGCTACAGAGAATTGGACTTTTCGGTTTGGATTATGAAACTATTGTTGTATTTGTGAATTGCCCCTTATCATTGCATGGAAACTCTGCCTGCCTTCTAAGTTGTATCTCGGGCCTTCACAAAGTAAATTATTAATCATGAGTTTCTATTCAGTGCCCCGAGTTATCGAGTTTTACCAACTGTGTATCAGATATGGGATAATATCCAATCTCACAATGATTCCTTTAGCTCTAGCAAGCTAAAGGTGGTGTTCCATTCATAATTTGACTGTGTACTATAATGCACCTGTTGCTACAGTTGCTTCATTCATTTTTCAGTTTCTGTAGAATGTTACCATTTATGTGAAAACCAAGTAAAATAAAACTTTTTGTGCTGTTGAATTTAGGAACAGAATGAAACAGTATATGTCATCATTCAGGAGAGACATCAGAATACCGTAGAGAACTTCCTCTTGATAGATGTGCGATGTGACTACAACTCAACAATGTCTCCTTTCTGCCTGCTCTCATAGCCATATCCCCTCTCACCACTCTTTGCCATCAGCATTGGGCTAAGCTTTGCTTTTATTTGTCATTGCTCATGGGGAAGAAAATGGGTGCATTCCAAATCATTCCTGCAGCAATGTTCTGATCTACACGTTATTGGGAATGTGAGCCTGACAAGCTTGATAGTTGTGTGGTGAGGTAAATTAGGATAATGCACTAGCCACTGACCAGTCATATCTGATGGAAACTATGATTAGTCCTCTATTTCAACTTTACAAACTGGTTTTAAACTAACAGTCCAGATAGTTTTAGAAGTAAAGCCTGCAAAGACTACTGAAACATTTTTGTAAAGATAATTTCTTACATCCGTGTCCAGAAGACTGAGGAGCAACATGACCGCCTCGAGGATTCACCTCTTGTGAATTATGGCCCCTCTTAACAGGAAACATCCTTTACAAGGCAGTCATTATGACGACCTACCTTTAGAACACAACTGTTACAACGCAACTGCCTTTACATTGCATGCTAATACAATGCATGCCATTACAACGCATGTCACTACAATGCATGCCATTACAATACATACCATTACAACGCTTGCCATTCAACACATTATAAAGTAAGTATTGTAGATTTTGTTAGTATTATGGTGGGTATGGGTTTTGGGGTACAACGGAATAGTAATATTTACCCCTACACTATCCAACACTTTCCCTACTGTTGCACTCACTGGAGTGGGAATAGTAATTTTCATCCTTACAGTATCCAACAATTAGTAATTTTTACCCCTACACTATCCAACACTTACCCTACTGTTGACCTAAAAGTATTATGCGTTTCAATGGTATGTGTTGTAATTGTATGCTCTGTAATGGAATATGTTAGAATGGTAGTTTTTCAAAACTTGTTGTAATGGCATGCGTTGTAAAATCATGCAATGTAATGGTAGTTGCGATGCAAAGACTGCATTGTAAAAGCATGCATTGTAACGTCATACATTCCTCTTCACACTCAAAAATAGCAATGAATGTCATGTTACACTCTAAGTGTAATAAGATATTTATAACTATTATATATTTTGTTTGAACAGGAGCCAAATAGGAATCCTGTCACAAACTTTGCTAACCTTTTCATTTTGTGGCAGAAGATAAAGTGCTGAACTAGAAGTATATCACCAATGCCATCAGTAACCCTGATACAAACACAAAGGCATAGTTCAAAGTTTTGTTTTTTAACCATGATTTCACTTTCATTGTGTTTTTTTTCAGGGTACCACAACTAAACGTGTATAAAAATGAAATATTGCTCAAATACGCATGTTTAATTTGTCACTCTTTGACTTGGTCATTTGGGGTTACCTGTCTCTGCTGGCCTCTGTCTGTGCCCTATGCCCAACCTGTACTGCTCCCGGTTGAAAGGGTTGAAAATAGGATCAAAACTATTGGTCAGTCCCTGTTCCCCATTAGTACTGATGAGGGGTGGTACCACAAAACCGGTCCGAGGATGCTTGTTCCGGTTGAGGGAGTACCTGGCTTGGCAGATCGGGCTGGATTGTTCCTGTGAGGAACAGGGTCAATACTGATTAGCATATGGCTGGGGTGGCAAAGTGAGGTAAAGAACGTTGATAGATTCAACCCAGATCTGTGACTGGGGATGAGTGTCTGAAAAGTTTCAGCGCTCCGCCATCCTCTCCTTGTGTTTGCCTAGTTAGTACACACCTGGGGAAATTTATTTGTTGGGCAAGGTATGGTTTTCATGATGAGGTCTCTTGTTATAATTTTGTGTTAATATTCATAATTGGTACATTTCGAGGATTTTTAGATTGCTATCCATGGGTGTAATTGCATTTTAACTGTGTCCTAATGGAATTCGAGAGGAATATTTAAACATAGGTTAAGGTGGTATAAGCAAAAACTAAAACATAACTCCCTTTTCACAATATTTTGTGATTTAATTTTCTGGTGGTTTCTCATACTAGTCTACAGCCATCATCTAGGAAACAATCCTGCTTGCGCATGACCCTCAACTGTGATTTACAGTGGTTGGCAGGAGGTCCTGCCTCTGCACTCAACATCTGCAGTGGGCGAACCCCAACAGAGTATGAATGAAGGCTGTGCACAGCTGGGGTTGGCAATAGGACCTGTTGTTTGATCAATCCCTTCACCTGCCTCCCATTGGACCAATACACCATGAGGTAAAACCGTGGTGTGCATACCCCTATGCATCTGCAGGGCCTAAAAAGTTGTCTAGTTTTCAACTAGTTTTCTAAATTATTTATTGGCATAAGCACATCAGCTTTTGAGTGTTGAGGTCCTGTACTAGCTGGTGTCAGAAATTGGACTCTGTCATCTGCATAGTGAGCCTGTGCAGAAGCAATGTGTTCCACCCGTACTCTCTCTCTCTCTCTCCATCAACGACTCTGCAATAAGGAATATCCAGGTTGACAACATAAAAGAGGGTAGGAGGTTGGTAAGAGACTGAAACACTGAAGTCTGTCCAATGCATCATTCTTGAATTGACATTAGGCTAAAATGATTAATTCTGTCCTGGAAATCACTAATAGAATTCGCCTAACAGTATTTGTAAAAAAAAAGGAGCAATAAATACTACGGAAATGATTGACAAGAGTCATCAAGTTACACCCATCTGCTCTATGCCATAGCTGCCAAGACAGTTTACTCGTTGAACATGTGTGTTGGACCTGATAGGAATTTGGACTTATTTCTTCGGAAGGACTCCAACTCAAATAAAGAAATGTTTGTGCAACCCTTTCAGAATCACAGAGAAGAAAGAGGTGTGAAAATGCCTCCAGTCATATCGCTTTCCAAAACACAGGAAATTGCAGCCTTTCCAATTGGCATTCATTCTGCAGGTTGTTTTGTGACCTACCTGTGAATGGACAATGTGCGATGTGATCCCTTAGTTTATACGTTGCATCACAAATTGTATTCCCATTCACAGTGTGCAAATTCAACGCCCCTTGTTTGCAAACGGGACTAGTACATCAGACCGTTCGACCCCTAGGTACTTACCATTCTGTTTATGCCAATCTGTGTCAAATCTGATGGCAGACAATAAATACCTACATTTATTGGTAATGCTGATCGATGAGATTTATTTGTATCAAAGAAATGGACATCATGAAAAAGTTATACACTATCGAGGCATGTTTGCCATAATTTTCATTGAATGTTTTGCACTGGAACATCACTCAGATATTAAAAATAGACGAGGATGATACGACTGCTCGAACACTTGTTCTACGAACATGGGTAGTTTTATTACTTTTCCCCGACCTGGATTGTAAGGATGAATTAAGAATCAAATGAATTTGAGTGTGTGACATTTTTAAGTATGGTCTTCATGTGTAAGAATTATATATGTATATTGCGTTCTTCTCCATACTCAATTCGTTGCAATTTGATAAAAAAGAGAGAGGATAAAAGCACAACCCACCTAGTATTTGATTTTAGCAGTTTAGGTTTTTGCTTGCAGATAGATAGATAGATAGATAGATAGATAGATAGATAGATAGATAGATAGATAGATAGATAGATAGATAGATAGATAGATAGATAGATAGATAGATAGATAGATAAATAGATAGAATAAACTAACAAAAGCTTTTCACAGGGCCCTGTACATCTTTGAAACGTAAAACCCTTTTTCATTTCTGAAATGCTGTATAATTGGTGCTGCTGGTATGGTCTCGACTTAGAGCAAAGGGTCACGTCAAGTACAATGTATCCCCCAGGCAACTCTAGTTTAACAGCTCCATAAATGTGTCATGATGACAAAAACCCCATAAAGTTGATATAAATTTAATATGAATGATCACTGGTCTGAAATTTCCCTCAGGTACTAGTAAAATTACTTTTTTTATTAACAGCTTTTTCGGTAACCTTACGGTTGCAGAGTATATGAATTATAGTGCAACATGTCCCAATTTACATTAGAAAGCACTTTAAATAAATTGATGCCAACACTGGTACCTGCATGGCATGTATTGTGGAGAAGATCGTAACCCGCTATGGCTTTGTGCTACAAATCATTTCATAATTTAAAATGCAATCATTGTATACCATACCTTATATGAAATAATTGAAATAAATCAGTGGAGGATGGGATAAAAAATCATACAAACCTGAAATATCCAAATAACCTTTGTGAAATGTATCTGTAATGTGTTATTTGTACAAATCATGTAATCACCGTCAACGTGTCCTTAAACACTTTTAAGAAGGATGATATAGATGCAACAATAAAGAATGTACGCCGAGTAGATAAAATAAAAAGTAACATACAGTTATAGTTCAGAATTCACGTGCACGAAAATGTTACCAACCAATACAGTTTGGGCAAGATACCTCGCTTGGTTAAAGATTTGGTTATTTTAATTTGACAACAATAGCCCTCCTTGTGTGTGATGCAGCTGCATAAAATTGGTCCAGATGAAAAATAATAGTGTATTTCAGTTTATTTTGATTTTCCTCCTAATGCATCCACGTCTAAGTAAAATGTTAATAATGGTTCGCCCCCGTAAATTAAGTAGCATAATTATTGCTTTAAAAAAATTATGTTAAACAAATGTGGTCTAACAACGACGAATAACTATCACCTTTCTTCGTGCTTTTTGTAAACCCGATGCCCTGTTTTGGTGGATATGGTTTATAAAAAAAAGGCCATAAATTGTTGTACGCAAATTCAATTGCAAAACAAAAGGTTTATTATTCAAAACATTAATGCATAATACAATTTGAATGCATGCCAACTAAGCACATGTACTGTAATGTTGCAATTAAAGCTTTCTCTAGATTAGATCGATTTAGCAAGTGTTTGTAGTTATAAAAAGTGAACATTTAATGAATTTTATTGGTTTTGGGCGCAATTGCAAGTGGCAAATATATGTTAGGAAAGGTAAAAAGTGGTTGCTATATTGGATGCCCAAATCATACCAGATATAATGAAAATATCTCTGAAAACACAGGACTGGAGTACACAAACCCTAGATTCTTGCTTTTCGAACAAAGAACAAACAAAAGGAGAATGAAAGATGAAAAGCTAAATTGGCCCTTCCAGATTTTTATATGAAAGTCACTTCAGATCTCAATCGGTGGGGGTTAGCTCACTGAGCCATCATATTGCTGAGTTGAAGTACATGCCTATAAGAACTCAAAGAGAAGGACTTCCCAAAAACATCTAAGTACCAAGGGGCATATTAGCAATGCTTTGCGATAACTATCGCAAAGCACACATAGCACTCAATTTTTTAACGCCGGCTATCGCAGGTTTTTATTGCGGAGATATCACGTTATTAGCAATGCGTATCTCCAAGGCGATGAAAATTCCTGCGATTGCTGGGAAATTGCCGTTTTAGAGGGAACATCGCTGATTTTCCAGCGATGTTCCCTGCAAAACGGCGATAAACTTGCTGATACAACTCTGTGGTCGTATCAGCATAATCCACCCCCTATGTTAGGGATAGCTAATTCAGGATTTTAGCAGATGTAAAATTTTGGTGAAAACCCCAGTTCTCGCCAAAATCTAACGTCTGCTGAAATCCTGTGGGCTGCCTTGTAAATATCGCAATGTGAACATCAGCGATATTTTACAAGGTCAGAGATAAAGCCCTTGTTAATATGCCCCCAAATAATCAATCAAGCTGCGATAACCTGAAAATTCCAATTGCTAAAATATTTAGTGGACATTTTAGAATTTGCATTATTGAAGGATTCCAAGTTTCCTCTCACCATGTTATAGAAAGTCCAGTTTTGTGTCTCATTGGCTGAAAATTGCGAGTGTGCATTAGGGACTTACATTTTCATTAACTATAAATTATTTTATTATTCTAGCATTGGACCACGAGTGCGCACTAATTGAGGATGTAAGCAGATGCAGTGTTTAAGCTAGAATTCTGCCTGTGCACAGGGGTTGGGAAGGATCCGGGGACTGCTGTCTTTTTAATGTGAGGACAAAGCAGATGACGATCCTTGTTCATATATTATTGTGTTCTCCATGGCATAGATGTAATGTAAATATGATGGGGCAGATTTATGAATTCTGGCGCATCTCTGCAAATCAGCAGGAATGCGCCAGAACTGATGCGTCACGCAATTCCCTCCTTGCAGCACCACAGATGCGCCGCATTTACAATGCGGCGCACCATGGTGCAAGGAAGGGCAGATGCGTGACGCATCTTGTGGTGTACGGGCGGCGCATTGCTGGAGTAGCGTCGCAAGTGTGACGCAACTCCTGCAATGTACAGAGGCCACCCATACATAACGTGGTGCGTCACTCGTTACGCCTGCTTCAAGCAGGCGTAAGGATTTGACGCAGCAGCCTCGTAAAACTGACTCAGTGAAATCTTGTAGATTTCACTGCGTCAGTTTTACGGGGCTTCCCTACGAAAGAACGCCAACCCTGCGACAGAACGCCCACATGAAACCTGACGCAGGTTTCATGTGGCGCAGGGCTTTACAACGTGACGCATCTGCCTAGATGCGTCACGTTGTAAATAGGTCGCAGGGATGCGCCACGTTTCCGCGCCGTTGCGTCACACAACAGCGACGTAAACGTGGCGCAAGTCCGTCATAAATCTGCCCCAATGTGTTTATAAGATTTAAGGTTATGAGAGACAAAAGAGTATTGGATGTGATTTTTGGTGTCAGTCGATTTTGTACACGTGTTGCACAATCAGCAAGTTGCCTACATTACTAGCTAACCTGTGATTCCCAACAATGAGTTGGAAGTGGCCTACGTGGGTAATTTGGAATTGAAAGGTGCCAATATGTGTTCCTTTTGACATCGAGGGACGGCTGAAAGGCTGGTGTTGCTAAAATATGAACACTCAAATTCCCAATCCTAGACCTAATATCCAGACGTTTCTCCATGGTTTGAAATTAATCTTCTCTGGGATGTAGAGGAAGGTGATCAGAGTTGCTGGTCGCATTTACCGAAGAGTAGATTACAGATGTGATTATCGCCCTAGAATAGAATTTTTCTTTTACATTTCTCGAGTGACTGAAGGTGAGAGTGTGCATATTTGAATGTAATGTGGCCACAGTATGATGTTGTTCTGTAGTATTGTATAACGTGCAAACTGTTATTTTGAGTATACATTGCATGAAACGAAAAGTTTTTATTGTAATGTGCCTCATAGAATTGGTGAAGCAAATTAAAAGTTGAATGTATATTGTGAAACGATAAGTACAAAAATAGACGTTTTCCCACTATAACGAGTTGTACAAGTCTACCTTAAAAATATTTAATCTGGTAAGAAAATAGGTAAAAGTTAAATTATTAAATATGCCTAATCATCGAGACCCCCTTAGAGCTTATGCAGAAGGTATTCCCCAGTGACAAGGATACATTTCAAAAGTATAGCTTGGATTAGTTTAAAGCCACCCAAAAGCATATTTATCCTTGGCCAAAAGAAGTTGTCACATATCTCTGACGTAAATATGCAGGAGCCAAATGAAAGAGAAGGGAAGCCACCGTAGCCTTTTGGAGAATATTTCGTGAAAAGTCCAAAGACCGGACACAAGGAGATAACCAATATACCCCATGTATTACCCACCCTCATTTGACCCCTATGAGCAAAGTGCCTAGCATCTGCCCACTAGTGTACCTGCAAGAAGCCGCAGCAGGGTTAGAGAGACTGAAATCGGAACACCTCCTTACTCCCCGACAGCAGCCCCAAAAGTAACCCCACAAATACCAAACCCAAAGTGGGCAAGCTCTCTGAGGAGGCAAACTAGGGTAGGGGACCCCCAATTTTCAGGGCAATTAGAAGAACAGTTAGTACTGCATCTAGATTCAGCCTTTCCCTAGCAGGAGAAGAGTGAAGAACAAGGCTCAGGGGTTAGTGATGACCTGTCACATATATCATCAGCAACATCACAGTCGTTTCAGAAAAGGGATACTACAGGTGCAGTAATTAGAGAATGAGTGTCCACCCCACAGCAAAGGGATGTAGGGAATGCAGGGTGAAGTGACTATGTGCATAAGACTGTAGATATGACACAACAGCCAATAGCTCAAGGAAGGGAACAAAAACGTAGAAGGACTGAAGAAAGTCTGCACCCTCAGGAGAAGGAGAAGGGGGTGTAATTGTCTCACCAGAGGGTGTGCTGCACTGGCTATCTTTCAGTGAGAGCAGGAGAGAGACAAGTGAAGTGAGGAGAAAAGGGTATGACAATGACTTTACAAGACAATCACAGAGAAGTCTTAGGAAGTTAGCAGACAGGATAGACTATGTATACCAGCATGCGGGGAGCATGGCTGAACTGCTTCAAACCCCAGAACCAGGTCATCCTACTTATTCTATTCAAGACAGAACATTCCTTGACTTTGACTACAGAAGGGGCACGTGGAGACTGCCTAAATAAACTGATGCAAGGGAATGAGAGCAAGATGTGCTCCCTAGAAGCAGGAAACCCAGAGCTACAGAGCTTCAGCGCTTATTATTCCAAAGCACTCATGGCCACCCAGTTGCCAGAATGTGATCCAGTGAGGTTTGGGGGACGAATGACACTCCACACAGGGAGAAAATAGCTGGCATAGTATTGTACCATTTGTAGATAATTTAGCAGAATGGACTGAGTAGTTAGCTCCACAAATGAGTCCATGGCCACCAGATGGACTAACCTTACATGAGGAAATGTCTGTGTGTATGGCAGAAGTACCCCAGACAGCATCCTCCCCAGCACGCCACCACCCCTTTGCATCAGATGCTCCTCATAAGTAATGGGCCTGGGGCACCATATTATGTTCTTTGGCTACAAATGTACAAGGAAACTCTCAGAAAACAGTTGCCACTGTTTACTAATGGATCAGGGAAATGGTTTAGAGCATTTGAAAAACAAACTGCAGGTATCACCCTGGCGGCAGGGCACGTAAAATGCCTACTTAGTTCCTTCATAGGGGATGAAAAAGACACAGTATTTTAAAAGGCTTCAGTTAGAAATATGACCCTCACTGATACCAGGTGTGATGAGTCTCCATTTAATCTGTTAGATCTGTAGTGTGGGATCAGCTGAGGAAAATGTATCCCAATAGGCCAGACATTTGATCCCTCATGACTTAGTCTATGTAGCTAAATGAGAATCCTGCTCAATATATCAATAAGATGGAAGAAAAATGGACCCAAAAAGTAGGTCAGGCCTGGGAAGTGTCAGGAGGTAGTGGTGTACTGTTGTATAATGCAATCAGGAAAGGGTTGCCTCCTGATGTGCAGGAGAACTTAGATAACATAGTGGCACTAGAGGCCAAGCCCTGGACTGAAATTCAAGGACACATAGTCTATTTTTGCAAGACAAAACAAGAAAAAGCAAAAAGTAAACAGCAGAGAAAGCAGCAGCCAAGTTGGCTGAAAATTAGTGAGGAAACGAGGAATGGAAGGTGTGGTAGTGGCAGCAGCCACTCAGATGACGGCAATGACTGTGGGAATGGTCCCAGGGGCCACCCAACGACAGTACCCACAGCAGCAGCATGATGTAATGTCTAAGCGAAGTAGTGGAGGATAACAAAGAGGAGTAGGAGGAGGTAGGTTGGGTCCTCCAAGACGGGATCTGCATAATATTATTGTCAGAGGTTTGGGCATTAGATTAAAGACTGTAGCACAAGTGATGGAATGAGCAAAAGGGAAAAATAGGAATTTTATATTCAACCAGGTAATATGACAGTACAGCCACAGCAAAATCTACAAATATTATATGTGCCACAGGCGCCCTCGCAAAATGAGCAGAGTTTAGCAATGCCTCAGCCCTGGCAGGGACTGCCTCAACAGAACTACCAAGCACCCCAAACAGAGACTCCACTCCAAAGTTGACAATGAGGTGCAGTTTCTCTGCACTAACTAGAGTAGGAATATTAAATTTTACCCCTCTGCTATCCAACACTTTCCCTAATGTTGCACTTGAGGTAAATTGATCTGCCCCTAAAGCAGTATATTTTGTATCATGGTAAACAATAATAGTATACATATGAAACCATGAAATTTAAAAAAGAACATGTATAACCATGAGATACTTTACCTGAATTGATTTTAACTCAGTCCTCAGAATACCCACTTGCTGAATACCACACAAACTATATCCAGATCGACAAAAATTAATAATGAAATGCTATATGTAATGGCATGATAATGTGATACTCAACTGATTTCCACAAATTTTATAACAATGTTAATAGCCCACAGTTTAATTTGGAATTGATTCAAATACATTTTTACGTCGGTGACTAGATAAACTGAATTCATTATACATAATCAAAACAAATAAGTCTTTCTTTATGTTAATTCACTGTTGCGTCCTCTGTGATGCTCACTCTTCCTTCAAAAAAAGTCGACAATCTTACTGAAGGTCATGTGACTTAGACCTCTTTCGTGAGCTTGAAATGCGTCTTGTTGTTTTTTTTTGCCACAGTAAATACCTTTGCACTTGGCTCTGGTGTGGCTCGTCACTTTCACTAGACCAGGGTTCGTCTTTGTTGATATATATATATATATATATATATATATATATATATATATATATATATATATATATATATATATATATATATATATATATATATATATATATATATATATTCTTCCCACAAGCGCCGGTAAACAGGTCAGGCTGTCGATGGGCGGTCCCACTAGGCCACCGGCAGGCACGTAAATTATATCCAAAATTCTCCGTATTTAAGACTGAGAATTTTGGATATATATATATATATATATATATATATATATATATATATATATATATATATATATATATATATTGCAAAAACACCACGTTGATCCTTGGCCTTCAATGCAACGAGAGAACACAGCACCACTCCAGAGTAAATTAATAACAGGGTTATATATATATATATATATATATATATATATATATATATATATATATATAAATATATATATATATATATATATATATCCAGAACACCCTCCAGCGTTGCAGAAGGTAGGAGCCACACACGGGGACTTGGAAAAGAGGTTCTTTATTGAGTGCAGATAGGGCGTGATGCATTTCGGCGTGAGCCTTCCTCGGACGCCTCTGCTCAACTGGAAGTTAGTGCGCCCAGCTGATATAGATCTCTGTGGCACTCGTGATTGCGCAGTGCGCGCCTCCCCCAATCCTGTGATCGTTAGTTGCAGCGTGATGGTACTGAAACTGCAACTCCCAGGATGCCTCAAACCTGGGTAGATGTAACGTGGGGAAACCAGGATAGCAGTCCTTGTGTTTTTCAGGCATACACAGAGCTGGGCGAACTAAAAGCAGTGAAATTGTCAGCAAGAGCCTCTCGAGTCCCCGCAATCGTTTCAACCCGCAGGGCACAGGTCCGCCAGGTCGTGGGCCGGTAACTTGATACCAGCACCGTCCGTGTGAATACGGACTGCCAGTCAGCAACGTCCCATGCTTCTCCTGTTTTCCCGCTGGTGAGCTGCCTGATGTCACTCCCATGACGAGAACCAAACTGCTGGCGCAGACACCAGAAAACAGACAGCCAACTTCAGAAACGCGAGCTCCATATCGTGTCTCTGGTCGACACGAAATAACATCCAGAACACCCTCCAGCGTTGCAGAAGGTAGGAGCCACACACGGGGACTTGGAAAAGAGGTTCTTTATTGAGTGCAGATAGGGCGTGATGCATTTCGGCGTGAGCCTTCCTCGGACGCCTCTGCTCAACTGGAAGTTAGTGCGCCCAGCTGATATAGATCTCTGTGGCACTCGTGATTGCGCAGTGCGCGCCTCCCCCAATCCTGTGATCGTTAGTTGCAGCGTGATGGTACTGAAACTGCAACTCCCAGGATATATATATATATATTAATCCAACCTCGTCTTGAATTTTTCAGTGCCTTTGACCCAAATTCAGTGCATTCGTTTATTTTTGCCGACGCCGCCATGCGGCGTTTCGGGAAATCCCTCCCTTGATCACATGACATCTCAGTGATTTTTTCTTTTCCTTTTAAAGTGCTGGTGCAACTCTAATATTATAGACATAGAAACAATACTCCGTACTTGTATGTCTTTCACATTAACAATTACAGCATAAATGCATAAGTATCATCATGTTTTAAATCAAAACACATTTACTTGATTCATTATTGTAAAAATGAATTAATGACTGCTTCAATGCATTAAAAGACTAAAAGTATTGAGCTATGTCTTAAAAAAACACCCTATAACCTAAGTGAATAAATAAATGAATAATTGTGCAAAACCAGTGACAGTGCAAATACCATAAAATCCATTTCTTTCGTACCACATGGGCAAAATATCTGTTGCAACTAAAGTGACCTATGCCGTGTTCCTTTAAAGCGCTGTGCTAAGGACAATGGGACATTTGTTCTACATATTTGTTATGTCAGGGATCTATACAGTTATAAAACCATTGTTAATTATTACAAATATAAATATTTTATAAACAATAGGCCCTAAAATCATCCTTAAATTGATAAAATATATAAATATATAATAATGTCCTAAAATCCTACTCACATGCTAAAAAAACGTAGTAATAGTGGAAAAGTGAATTGATATTTCATACTTATTTTTACATTTACCAAACTTCCAATAAATATGGCTCCCTGCTCTAAATGAATTCAACCTTTGTATGAATATAAATATTATAAAATCTATAACAAAATTTCATGAGATGGATTCATCAATAGAATTAAATATGTAAAATATCATTGTTATATACATCTGTAGTAGGCCGAAAAATTAATACATAGAGTTCATTACAAGAAAGTATAAAGATCCTCCGTATTATTCAAACCCCTGGGGTGCTTGGAGTCAAATCTACGTATGTACAATGTTTCTAGCACCTTAACTTAGCTTCCCTATTTCCACCCCTCTTGGTAGGAAGTACAGCATCTATCACATAGTATTTCAGAAATTTGGGATCTCTGTTGTGAATTTGTTTGAAATGTCTGGCTACCGGGTAGCTTTCCTCATTATACATATAGCTCTAATGTGCTGCAATATCCTTTTGTGGACAGGCAATTTCGTGCTTCCTATGTAATTTAAATTACAGCTACATGTAAGCACATAGACAGCATATTCTGTTTTGCACGTCAGATGTAAGTTAATTTTGTAAATGCCTGGATCGAAGGCTGTTTTATAGCTGATGGTATTTGCCCCATATTGGCATGCCTTGCACACAGAGCATTTGTAAAAACCTTTTCTAGCCCTCAGCCAGCTGTTTTTAGGCCTGGCCTCAATACTGCTTTTCACTAGTGAGGACCCCATACTGTTAGTTTTTCTGAAGGACACCGAAGGATTTGTAGGAAGGGTGCCTCCTATGATGGGGTCACTTTTAATGATGGGCCAATTTTTTCTCACAATCCCTCTGATTTGCTTTTCCTGTCTGGAAAAGTTGAGAATAAGCCTAACTGGTTCATCCACTCCAGTGTTTTCCTCATGTCTGTTTTTGTTTTTCAGCAGATCCCTTCTACTAAGTGATTTGGATTTGTTGAGGGCTGACTCTATTACCGCAGAACTGTACCCTCTGCTAAAAAACCTAGTCTTACATTCTTGCAGTTTGTTATTGCAGTCTTCTTCTTCACTGCAAATCCGTCGAATGCGGAGCATTTCACCATACGGTATGCTCCAAATTAAATGAGACGGATGAGCACTAGAGGCATGCAATAAATTATTGCCGGTCGTAGGTTTCCGGTACAAAGTGGTAGTTAGTTTGTCCCCTTCTACCTTAATCTGTACATCCAGAAAGGTTACAGAGGACTTACTGATGTCAGCCGTCAAATAGAGGTTAACTGCGTTATCATTCAATTTCTCAATGAACTCTGAAGCGCTCGCCAGGTCCCCCTCCCAAACTATAAACAAATCATCAATGTATCACAGCCATGTGACTTCATTCGTGTTGTATATAAGTTCATGCTGCTGCCTGAGGACCAGCTCCTCCCACCAGCCCATAAATAAACAGGCATAACTGGGGGAGAAGCTGGCCCCCATAGCAACACCCTGAATCTGCTGATACATTTTACCATCAAACAGAAAAAAATTATTTTCAAGACAAAATTGCAGCATTTTAAAAATCATTTTGGAATGTTGAGCAAAGGATATAGGTCTACTGGCTAAGAAATATTCTATAGCTCTCAAACCATCTTGGTTCTTAATTCACGTGTATAAGCTTGTCACATCTAATGCCATCATTAGGAAGGATGGTTGCCAAGTGATAAATTGGATTTTAGTTAGGAAGTCACTGGTATCTTGCACATAAGATTTGAGGCCCTTGACATATTCCTGTAGAAATGAGTCTATATATCTAGATACATTTTCCAACAGGCCATCGCATGAAGCAATGATGGGGCGTCCTGGAGGCTTGGTTGGATTTTTGTGTATTTTAGGTATAAAATACATAACCGGGACCATAGGATGTTCCTTCTTTAAGAATTTGAATTCATTCATGTTTAGTAGTCCCAAGCTTTTCCAAGCCAATAAATGTGCAAACAGAGCCTCCTGTGTGTCCTTAAATCTTTTGTATGCAACCTTCCGATAACAGTCAGTATTATTTAATTGTCTATAGGCCTCCTCCATATAGTCATTGCATGGCCATAAAACCAAGTGTCCTCCTTTGTCAGAGTTACTTATAATGATTTGTTCATTCTCTTTCAATGTTTTAATTAGCTGCTCATATTGCCTTTCCTGATTTGTGATTTTCCTCCTTAAATTCACAGTTGTGGTACTGAGTTTCTTGACTTGCGCTACTAGTTGTTCACTAAAAACATCAATAGAGTCACAAACCATAATAGGAACAAATTTTGATTTTTGTTTGAACGACGTGGTAGGTTTGACATTAGTTCCAGTGATTTGTGATGGCTGCAATTCAGATTCATCCTGCGATGGGTATTCCCTCAGTCCTTCCAGGCCTTTCATTTCATACAGGAGGTCGTGATCTGTTCCAACCAACCCCCTGAAGGCTGGATTTTGCGGTGTAACTGCGTCCGCTGAGTCTTCCTGGATGCCCCGTGACTGATGGAACTTTTTTAACTTTAATTTTTGGATGAATCTGTATATGTCAGCTCGTGTTTGGGTGTAGCTGAAATTGGAATCCGGACAATAGGACAAGCCTAGGGATAAAAGTTGTTGTTCTGCTGCGGAGAGGTCAATGCCTGCTAAGTTGATGATGGTGTTTTTATTGCCCATCTCTGTAGTTTCTGATAGAGGGACATCAATAGTAGTCTCATTCATCTGCGGGCTCTGCCCCTTCCCCGCTTGGCTACTCCTTCTCCTGGCTTTCCTGTGGGCCCTCCTCCTCCTTGTTGCCCTGTTTTGTTTTGTCCCTTGGTTTGCGACCTCAGAGTTTCCCTGCGGCTGCTTTTTAAAATTTCCAACTCTTCCCCCAACGTGAGCTTGATGTTGGGTATGGTCGGTCTTGCTCCCACATTGTCCGACTCGGAACCACTGTCTATTGCAGAACTAAGTTCCGAACCTGAAGGTGATTCCGTTGTCACTTGGTTTGTGTGTGCTGAAGCCAAAGCTTGACCTGATCCCTGCCCCAACCGCTTGTTTTCAGTAGCCACCCGCATGGAGTCATACCTTCTCGCGAAGGTGAAGATTTGTTCATTTAAATAGTCATCTCTATCCCGTCTGAATTTATAACTTTTTCTGTTTTTTATTTTTTCCTCTTCCTTATTGAGACGTTTTTCTATTTCATCCACCATTTTGGTTTTATACTGGGGATCACCTTGTGGCTCTATCTCCTTTTCTAAGAGCTCAATTTTCTCTTGTAAAACTTTTCTGTCGATCTCTGCATAGCGTACTAATATTTCCACTAATTTGCGAGATGATTCAAGATTACATTCTCCCCATTCCACCATCATTGCCGGGTTGGGGGACTTATAGCTGGGAGCAATCATGATGCGTAGGCCCCTTGGTATCCTGCCCACGTCCAAATACTGCTGGAGGGACATTGCCTCCCACCATTTTGCTTGCTCCTGCCGTTTTAACTTTTCCAAAGCCTTAAAACTGTCCCTTAGTCCCTTGCTTTTATCCTCTGGACCCTGAATGGTCACATTACTTGCCCCTTGTGCTTCATTTGGGGTGTCTTCAAACAGCCCTTTGGCTGCTAATTCGCGATTTCTGACTGTGCTTGCAGACATATTCGGCTCCTTGAGTTAAGCACTCGCGCTGGAACTTGCTCCTCCGTCCTAATATCGGGAGAGTAGCAGAAAGCCGCGCTGCACTCTCACTGACCTGCTTAAGCTCCTTGACTGCTATACCTTGTAGGATTCAGCCCTCTTACACCGCTCGTTCTTCTCCCTCCGTGCGCCTGCTCTAGACACACCGCAGGATACTCCAACTCGCAGGGTGATCCCCCGAACTCCTCGTACATGCTTTCTGTTTAACGAAGAGCACGCAGGGGGCTTCACCGCTTCTCCGTTTGTGCAGATACTTCCGTAAGTGCCCCGGGGGTCCCCGCCAGCGAACACCACGTTGCCGCGACCACTCGTAGCGAAGACGTCTCCAGAGCAAGGACTCTTCCTGGATGAAGCCTTCTTCTCAGTGAGGGGTCTGCGAAACAGTCGAGAGTCAATCCGGTATCTATTAACCCCTTGCGTGCGCGGGAATTCCCCGCCCATGCTGACTCCGCCTTGCGCGGGCGGAGTCATGACGGAACGGTTCCGTCATCAGCACAGCTCACCTGTAGCTGATGACGGAACCGCTCCGTCATCAGCATGCAAGGGGTTAATCAAACCTCGTCTAGAATTTTTCAATGCCTTTGAAAAAAGACCCGCGCAGACCCAAATTCAGTGCATTAGTTTATTTTCGCCGATGCCACCATGACGCGTTTCGGGAGATTCTCCCTTGATCACATGACATCTCAGTGATTTTTTCTTTTCCTTTTAAAATGCTGGTGCAACTCTAATATTATAGACATAGAAACAATACTCCGTACTAGTATGTCTTTCACATTAACAATTACAGCATAAATGCATAAGTATGATCATGTTTTAAATCAAAACACATTTACTTGATTCATTATTGTAAAAATGAATTAATGACCGCTTATATATTTATATTCACTTAAAAAACCATAGGTTTCAGGCCATATATAGTTAGGAATTATCATTTTAAAAACCATGCAAATTCACTTAAAAAACCATAGGTTTCAGGCCTTATATAGTTATATAGTTAGGAATTAGCATTTAAAAAACCATTGAAATTGCTCCTATACAGTTAGTTGTGCTAACTATATTTTGCGCACCCGCAATCCACTGCTGATGATGTCACATATGATGTCACATATTCCATCATATTCCATCATATTACATCATTCATGACATGGTCAGTGACATCACTGATGACATCACTGATGACATCTCAAATGACATCACTGATGACATCACTGATGACATCTCATTTGACATCACGGATGACATCACTGATGACATCATCCAGTGACTGTGTGTTTCTGTAAAGTTTAAATATGTTTTACATATTGAAGAATGAGTGGATGTATAAGTGTCTGGATGAAGGATTTAGTAGGTGCGTGACTGACTGTATGAGTGAGTGATTAAATGTGTCTTACTAAATGCATGGGTTAGAGACTAAACTGTCTGAATGTGTGCATCAGTATGTCTGTTGTTGTGTGGTTAGTGGAAAATACCCACAGCAATGTTGAGCCAATATGGTGGGTGGCAAATAACCACAGCAATGTGAAGCAAATGGGGGATGGCAAATACCCACAGAAATGTAGAGCCAATATGGGGGTAGAAAATACCCATATCAACGTAGAGCCAATAGCGGGATGACAAATACCCACAACAATGTACAGACAATGGGGGTGGCAAATGGCCACAGCAATGTAGAGCCAATATAGGGGTTGCAAATACCAACAGCAATGTAGAGCCAATATGGGGGGTGGTGGCAAATACCCACAGCAATGTGGAGCAAATGGGGGGATGGCAAATACCCACAGAAATGTAGAGCCAATATGGGGGTAGAAAATACCCACATCAATGTAGAGCCAATAGCGGGATGGCAATTACCAACTACAATTTACAGCCAATAGGGGTGTCAAATACACACAGCAATGTAGAGCCAAAATGTGGAGGGGTGGCAAATACCCACAGCAATATACAGCCACTATGGGTGGTGGCAAATATCCACAGCAATGTAGAAGCAAATCTGTCTCAGCCTGGGATGACACACACAATGAGGGGCTAGAGCCCTCAAACTGTTTTTGTGGGCTTCATAAACCACACCAATTGACTTAATCAGTTACACAGTCCCCCCCAGGCCCTGCAATATGGTGCCAGGATTTCCCTGCCTCATCAGCTGTTATGTAAATAGAGGCTGGGGGACAGCCTTTGGAACATAGCCACTATTGTGCACTGCCAGACATGCCTTGACAGAGGTAATGTGATCTCAACCACACGGGCATGGCAGGTGCAGGGAGGTTGCTTTGTAGATAGGGGCCTTGCCAGGAAGCAAGTCACAACTGGACAGTCTGACCTACATACCACCACCTTCATCAGCAGCAGTGTGCATTTTACAATAAAACCTCTGACTGGTAAAAAACCCAGAGGCCAGGTTCAAAAGATGATCACAGATTATGTGCCAATTACTTTCTGAGGGCCTGAGCATCATTGGGATCACGATCCAAACATGGGTCAAAAGCATGTCGTGTGTGTATAATGGGGGAATGTCATCATCAGATAGATACAGTTAGCATGCCAAATACTGAGGGAATCACACATTTGACGCTGGACCAGGAATTGCAATTACCACACATATGTCGGTCTACCACAACACACACAGAAACAATGCAGAACAATAGAACTATTATGTACTCACAATAGTATGACATCATCATGCATCTGTGTCCAGTAAAGCTCAGTGGATATCTGCCCAGGCACCACACATGTCCACAGATACAGCCACTCAGTACTGATTTCAGTGTCTCCAATTACAACAACACAGAAGTGTTTGTGTCAAAGTCGTCAGGGAAATATCTGTAGCCAAAATCCATATTGATTTTGAAAGAAGCATGGGCCAACAACAATGTAGGATACAGTCCCCATGTGTGGCCTGGTGCTGCTGCACACAGTTACCAAATCTGCATGTATCTACGGTAATCCTTGGAGAATGTTATTTGCAGTTAATCTACATCTAGCCCCTCAGGCTGTAGTGTGTGCAGAAATTAATATTCCCATTTTGAATGTGCAGATTGTGCCCTGCATAGTAGTAGGAGTATGCATGAGTGTCACAACGGAGGATCCACAAACAGTGCTGGTGTGTCTAGTGTGCTCATTGTGTAAAATACCATAGCAACACAGGTGAGCATGCTGCGGTGGTGGTTCAATCTGTGTCTCAAAAACACAATTGATGCATTCATCCTGAAGACAGGGGATATGGGTGCATCTTGTGAGGATAAAAGACATGGGCATAATTAAGCCCGCTTTGTCCACATTTGGCAATGAAACAATTTCCAAAAATCAATGGAAACATCATGGAGACTTTCAACAAACACATATAGCCATCAGGCTCTAAGGCAGTATTTAATGTGCATGATGGGAGCCCTCATGGATACACACAAGGGCAATACTTGCAAAACCAGATCAAAGGTAACAAATTTTTGGGAATGCAAACATTCATTGAACTGGGTATACTGTTCCAGTGTCAAATGCGTGTTTGTTCACAGTGCAATGTGATTTCCTCAGAACAACCAGAGACATTATCACAATGACTCCATCTCCCTTGGTATCACCATACCTCGGACATTCAAAGTCAAAATGGCAGCAATATCTGGGGGAGGAGCTTAGCGCGCATCCAAGAAGGTCGCGTGAGAACAGGGCTCCCCGACCCTCGCCGCTCTTTGCAATTGATCCTGATTATATCCTGAATTCTTGGACGGATTCTTGAAGATGAACCTCGACTGAGTCCATAACTCTTTTCAGAATTTAAATCGGACTTGGGCAACCAAAATTACAGCGCTTTGAACTTTTGGGGTCCACCTGGAGGCGAGCCGGAGGACTTGGCGACTTGTGGATCCGGGACGAATTTGAACAACAACGGCAGTGGGGTCTCATCGGCAGCCCTACCTCAACTTTTGGTTTTGTTTCTAGATCCTGGCATGGTCTGATTTAGAGACCGTTTCGCTTGGTTGGGGACCAATCCAGCCTCCATTTAGTGTAAGCACTGCTTCATCATCACAGCCTTTTGGGTCAAATCGTGACTTTGTCTTGGCCGTAAGAGCCAGTTTTTGTGGTTTGTTGGTGCCCGGCCTGCCGGCGGCCATTTTCACCAGGTCTCGCGGGCCCCTCCGTGGCGCATCTTCCAACATGGTGGGCAGGGGTGAAGCCGAGAAGCGGAAAACCAAGATGCCTCTTCGTGGGAGACCGGTCCAGACAAATGTTATGGACCGGTACACTCAAGCCAAAGGATCTCCCGGGCTCTCCAGCCGTACCCCGGAGGACGCCAGAGAGGACCCGTCCGCTCCTGTCGATTTGTCCCTGCAGGACTTTAAGGGTGCCATGACCAACATGAAGGAGACCATCGGCCAGCAATATGAGGCTCTGGCTCGTAAAATTGACACGGTCGCCATTGATGTCACTCTGATCAGGGCCGACTTGTCCAAGACCAATGAGAAAGTGAAGTCATTAGATCTGAAGACTTCCAGCCTCAATGCCGATGTGTCGGAACTCTAAACTGAACTCGGCAATTTGAAATCGTCCAATGACCTGATGTCCCATCGGCTGGAGGACGTTGAGAACAGGGCAAGACGCAACAACATTCGCGTCATAGGTGTTCCAGAAAATCCCGAGACTCACTCGGTTGACCTCCTGGTTGAAGACCTAGTCCTGAACCATCTTGCCCCTTCTGGACTGAGCACATTTTTCTCAGTGGAGCGTGCATTATCGTGTTCCGGGTGGTAAGCCCAAGCCGGGCGCTCCTCCGAGGCCTATCATCGCAAAACTTTTTCACTTCAGAGACCGTGATGCGTTCTTGCAGGCATCGAGAGTGCGCGGCCCGGTAAAATATCAAAACTCCTCTGTCAATTTTTTTCCCGGACTTCACTCAACTTGTCCAGAGACAAAGGATTGGCTTTCAGGGGGTTAAACAACGTCTTCGGGACCTTGGATTAAAGTACGCAATGCTTTTCCCTACTAGGCTTCGAGTGGAATATAAGGAGCGGACCTTCTTTTTCGATCGACCGGACAATGTGAGCGACTGGTTGGATTCCCTGCCTGGTCGAGGCAATCGGACGCAGCAACCTAGTGGTGCCGCGGGTGGTGAGCCTACACAGAAGTGACTTTTCGGTCCCTGACCTCCGAACATCAGACATTGCTCAGCTGGGTGCTAATTCTTTTGTATATTATGTCTTATTGTTGTCCACGTTCGGGTGGCAGGTGGTAACGGGCCTCTTTCCTCCTCCGGGGTTTTTTTGTAGAATGGGACTGTTAGAGCGACAGTCACACTGCATGTTGGGGTGGCTTCTTAGTCTACTGCAGGGGTGCAGGGAGGGGAGAGTTGTAACGGATTTCGGTTGGGGGGTGGGACGGGGTGTTTGTGTGTGTGTTTTTCTTTCTCAAGGCGGCATATTGGTTTTTTCTCTGCTTCAGGTGTCCTGCTCTTTGTGGGGTGACTCATACATCACTTGTGGGGATGGGGGTAGTGGGTTGAGGTTGATATCTTGGAACGTCAATGGATTGGGGGGTCGTATAAAACGGCGTGTTGTACAGCAATATTTGCGTCGTTTGTCTCCTGATGTGGTACTCTTGCAGGAGACGCATTTGGTGGGAAATGTGTGTCACGATATGAATAGGTAGGGTTATCGCTTGGTTGCACACTCCGGGTTCACCACTGGTTCCAGAAGGGTTGGTATTCTGGTCCGGTCTTCTCTCCCTCTAGAGATTGATAACGTAATCCTTGACGACAGAGGGCGTTACGCCGCCCTCACTGGTAGGTGGGAGGGTACGACTCTATCATTGGTTACTGTATACGTTCCCCCGGGTCTCCAGACCTCTACTTTCTCGGATGTTGGCCGGATGATGCTGGAGCTCCCTGAAAGTCTTCTCCTCATGGGTGGGGATTTTAATCCTGTGCTTTCAGGTGGTTTGGATCGCCACCCCCCCAGGGATCTTCCCACTTCCCAATTATGGCTCGGTGGGTTCTTGGACACCTTTGGTCTGGTAGATTGCTGGAGGTTAATGCATCCGACACAATGTCAATATACCTTTCACTCCGGGGCTCATGGGAGTCTCTCCAGGCTTGATTACATCCTTATGCCTGCTGTCCAGTCTTCCTACGTCGGGGAGATCAGACATAGGCCTATCTCCCTATTGAATGCTGAGCCGAAGATTCTCGCCAAGGTCCTTGCTAATCGTCTACTCACTGTAATTTGTGACCTGATCCATCCGGATCAATCCAGTTTTATTCCGCACCGGAACACTGCTCTCAATCTGCGGTGCTTACATGGCGTTCTCGCTAGGGTGGAGCCGGCCATCTTGGCTTCCTTGGAAGCCACAATGGCCTTTGATACAATAGAATGACCATATCTTTGGGCCACTCTGGCGAAGTTCAGTATTTGTGCGGAATTTATCAGTTGGGTGAGACTTTTATATAAGGATCCGCTGGCTCAGGTTGTCCTCAATGGTAGAGTGTCCCAGTCCTTTGCTCTCGGGAGGGGTACTAGGCAGGGTTGCCCGCTGTCCCCCCTGCTCTTTGCTCTTGCTCTAGAACCGCTTGCAGCCTGGCTCCGATGGGAGCCGTCGATAAAGGGCATTCAGTGGGCCCCCGATTTTGAAGATCGAGTTTCGTTGTACGCCGACGATATTCTTTTGTACCTCACCTCCCCTCGTAAATCCCTTAACGTCCTATTTGACGTTCTCACTTCTTTCGGCAAGAACTCCGGTTTGATCATTAATTGGTCTAAATCGTGTGTGTATGTCTTCTCAGGCGGCCTTCCCCCCTTACCGTGTAGGTTTCCCATTCAAATTTCACAATCCGGCTTCAAGTACTTGGGGGTCTATGTATCGTTAGACCCGGCTGCCCGCTACGAGCATAATCTCCTTCCTCCTCTCCGACAATTGAAGTTGGACGTGTCGTAGATTGCCGTTGTCTCCACTTGGTCAAGCGGCACTCTTTAAAATGATGTCCCTGCCTCGATTTCTCTATGCACTTCAGAACTCTTTCGACATTATTCCGGCGGCCTACTTTCGGGAGGTGGAAGGTTTACAGAGGAGGCTTGTTTGGGACGATCGCGCACGCATCGCTCTTGCAAAACTAACTCTCCCCTGGTATGACGGGGGCATAGCTCTCCCGGACATCAGGAGGTATTATTGGGCCTCCCAGATGTACGCCAATAACTATGCTACATATGCTCCCGGTCCGAATCCGGCTTTCGAGATGGATAAATATCAGTTGCCCGGCGGTAACTTCAACAGAGCGCTCTACTCTCGGACGGCGGGGAGGAACCTAACGGGACCCATCAAGATTGCAGTGCGTGTGTGGAAAGATGCCAATGCGGCCATGGGATGGAATGATCGATTGACACGTGCGACCCCTTTGTATGCTTCTGAAAGTTTGGGATGCCTCTGGACAATGAAAGGTTTTGAGAACTGCGATATGATTGGCATTAGTAGAGTGGGTGATCTCTGGGTGAAGGGCGCGGTGAAGACCTTTGCGGTGCTTCAAAATCAGTACGAGTTGAGTGATAGGGAGTTCTTCAGGTATGCACAGGTTCGCCACGCTTTGCTGTCTGTCTTCACAGCCGGTGTTACTGTTCCTGAATCTTCCCCACTTGAGGACCCTATACTTGACGGTCATCTGCCCGATAATACTATCTCCTTGATTTATAAGAAATTAATTAACAATAGGGCAGAGCTCCTTGTGCGTCTCAGGGAGGCCTGGACCGGAGACGGGTTGGAGTTGGATGACGAGGACTGGCAGTCCGCACTGTCCTCCCCGAAAGAGGTCGCCATTCCCGCCCATCTCTGTCTCGTCCAGCTCAAAATTCTATATCTTGTGTATGTTACGGGTCCTCGTTTGGTTGCTATGGGTTTTTCCCCCGGATGGGTTGTGTAAGCATGGATGTGAAATGAGTGCCACCTTTCTTCATATCCTTTGGGAGTGTCGTGAGGGGGCGGTGTATTGGCAACATGTGCATGCGGTAATGGAGTGTGTCACCGGGGTCGCTCTGCTGCCTGAGGCTCGTAGATGTTTGTTGAATGTGTGGGAGCCGAATGATTACAACGTTTCCCAGGCCCGGTGGGCGGCACTTGGGAACATGATCGCAAAGAGAGGTATTGCGCAGCTGTGGGGTTCCCAACGGCCTCCCACCGTGTCAGTATGGAGGGAGAATATGGACTGGTGCATGTTTAGAGAGAAGACGGTATATTTGGCTAGGGGCAAGCCTAGGGCGTGGAGTAAAATTTGGAGTCAATGGAATGCCTACCGAGGGAACATCTGTACGCCCCCTTTTGAAGACACTCCGGACATTTCTCTGTCCCCCTGATCCTGAGGTTCCTGAAATAATTTACTCTTTTTTCCTGATTGTCTGACTTCCCCACTGCCTCCCCCCCTGGTCATCTCTATTGCCCTCCTGATTCTCTATCCGGTACTGCAGGTCCCCCCCATCAGAGCCCGACATTGTCTAGAACGCTTTTCGCCTTGAGTTTTGTTTTTCTGTTTTTCTCTTTGTTCTATTTCTGAAAAATTAAAAATATCTATATCCTGACTACATCCTGTGTTGCTGAGAAATGTATCCTGTAACTCTGCTGGACCTCTAAGGGATCAGTCGCTGCTTTGTGAGGTCATATAATTGCTTTACATGTACTAGCGGCCGGCCCCTGTGGTTGTAGGCCCATACTTGTAATGATATTGTTTTGCACAATAAAGTTTAAAAAAAAAATGCCAGCAATAACCATGCGTGTGCAGTGTACTGGCAAATGTGGGCATGCGTAGCTGAGGTAGTCTTACCCCAGGTGGCACAACAACATACATCCATTACATAAACATTGATGGGGCAACACTCCTCAAAGGAATGGGCTGCCATCCAATGTTCCGGAATCATGACATTGCAAATGTAGCAATCACAATGAATAGCGTCTGCTGATTAGGAGGCGTACCCCTGAGCATAGCGTCAAAGACCCATATAGTTAGTCGGACCCAATTCAGATCAATCTTCTTTTGAGTGAAATAATATCACATTTATTCATATCATTTGATATTCTGTTCATGAGAAACAAACATCCACCGATGTCTTATTTCAGATCCTTGAAAATATAATAGAATCCGTCCTGATGCATTTCGGGCAGACAGATGCCCTTTGTCAGGTGACTAAAATAAAAGCAATGTGTTTATTCTTGCTGTTCGGATGGTGTGATGTGGCATGACACTCCACATCACATGTAATATTTACCACATCTATCCCAGGGCACTTTCCAAGGCCAAGATTTACCAATTGATAAGTACAACAACCTACAAGGGGTGAAATGCCACATATGCCAACACACAATTCAGACAACGCAAGGATAGTTGGAGCCAATTTTTCCAGGGATGCAAATAGGTATTGCATATGACAGTGTACTCAAAGTGGACATTCACACAATCAGTCATGAAAATCAATTGGCAGACACCAAGCTGCAGATAGCACATTCCACATCTTCATATTTACTTTGGCAACTGTACTTACATACACAAGATCTACACATATGTATATATCAACATTACCTCATGACCTGCGTGAACTCTACTTGTGCAGGCATGACGCCTCTCAAATCCACCCCAAAGTACATGCTCAACTTTCAAAACTATCAAACACACAAGCATGTCATAAGTCACCTCTGCGGCAGCTAGATAGAAAAACATGTCTGCCAGAAAGCTACAGCCTTGGATTCAAACTGTTCAAACCCAATTATCACTATCTCACTCTGGTGCTGCCCTTCTCACATGCACACCTACAGGCACAGCACCATTCTTCAACACTATGTACACAACAACTCTCACATAAATGACATGCACACACTGTACTGCACTCATCACCTCCTCAGCAGACATCAAACTTAACATGTAAAAAGGAAGACGCTCCTCATCTGTTGCACCCTCTGTAATGTCTTAGACTGCACTCATTTCACGACGTGCAGAATCACTGCCCACTCTGACATATCACAACAAGACACTTACATTGCTCAATGGATATGTCCTTAGTCAAATTCAACAAAAAGAAGGCTAGGAGAACGTAACAATACACTCTTAGTCCCCAACTATACTGTTTAAAAAAAAAAAAGAGTGTAAAGACTCTAAATATTACAACCAGAGCAGGGAAAGTATGGATATACAACGCCAATTTGGTTTGCATAGAAAGCCCTCACTCACCAACATGGTTGGTGACATGCTTCATCATAGGGCCCCACTGGGGTAGGCCGAATGCCTCCCCAGTGCGCTACAACGCCAGGAGGCATATTTCCATTAAAACATCCTCTCATGAGTGCCAACTAGGATTATGATGGAGACTTCAGATCTTGGAGCATCTGCACAGAATATAGACACATATCCTTTCTGTGTACTCACTGTCCACTTGCCTTATCACATGTACCACCTGGCAATTCAACAGACTTCACAGCACTCATAGGTCAGCTTGGTGTGACATGGAACAGCATCAATCTAAGCTAAAATCATCACCCTTGCCAGTCATCCACAAAATGCAAATAACACTGCATTCATATGCTCAACTACAACAGGTGAGTGGTTGCAAAACGAAATCCAAGCTGGGACAATCCATAAACACCATACTTGTAATGTCACAAAATAAAAGCAGGATGGCATGAACGACTTGTAAATTAGTTAGCAATAGACAATTAAAACAACACACACCCTGCCTAACAAGAATTCCTGCAGTAATTGGAGCCCTGTTGAGGTAGAGGGTCGGAAGACTGTGAGAATACTGCTCACATTACACTCACAATGAGCTCAGGAAAGGCACCAGATGTGTTCACAGCCATGAAGGGTTTTTGCCCACAGTGGCATGACACCTGAGGTTGAGAGGGACCTTGCCACTATCCTACAACATCTGAAGAAGACACAGACATTGATTTCACACTTTTACGTCACATACAAGTATTGTAACATCACTTTGTGTACATGGGTGTGTACAAAATCACTGCCATGCAGTCAACATCCATATGTATCCAGGTGAAAACATGAGACAGGTGCCTTTCTGCACATCACAAACATATGCATCATGCTTTGCCCAAACTGTTGCACATGCACTATGATGACAAATCAAAGCATGACCTATGAGTCAGAGTGCTAAAAAAATTAAAAGGTTGGTGACTTCATGTCTCACTCATCCAAAACGGAAGTTGGCAATGGCACCAAAGAAATGTAGACCCGACATTCTTAAATAGATATTGTCAAAGTGCTCATACTCTATGGAACA
Source organism: Lissotriton vulgaris (assembly GCF_964263255.1). Taxonomy (NCBI): domain Eukaryota; kingdom Metazoa; phylum Chordata; class Amphibia; order Caudata; family Salamandridae; genus Lissotriton; species Lissotriton vulgaris. The sequence goes on from NC_141689.1 coordinate 1,945,296,418, forward strand.
TATGCATTCCATGCCATACTAACACCATTGTACATGTAAACTACTGATTGTACATGTTACAGAGTTTACTCAAAAACAAGTTGGTGGACACAGACATTTGTAAACAAAAATGAAAACATGCTTTATTTGGCCTTAAAATCAAACTTCGATGAATAGCGAACGTCTATTGGCCAGTCCATCATTGTTCATTCTTCTGATGAGCCAGAAAACATCATGCCCATCTAGTTGTGCCTGCACAAGTTCTGCTTGGGGACAACTCCCCTGGAAGGGGCAACAAGGGGATATGACAGGCACCAAAGGGGCCAACTAATGGAGTCTATGGAGTCTGGATTGTGTTTTAGAAGGGATGAGATCAGGGGGTTGTCAGGGTCCACTGCTGTGGTAGATTCTGATGGCATGGGGTGGGACTTCATTGCAGTAGTTATCTCAAATTTTGAGGGGTGGACAGCTGTAGGGGTATGTGATCAGATGGAGCTGGGGATTGTGTGACGTGAACTAATTTGGGATTTTTTTTTTTTGAGGGGTGTGTCGGGAATGGGGATGGGAGAGGTCTTTTTAGCCTTTTTTTATTGAGACAGAGGTACCAGGCAAGTCTGGGGAACTATGGGAGTGGATGTTTTAATCTGGGACGGGGGATTTTCTGACGGGAGTTGATAGTTCCTATTGTTTCTTCTTGGGGGGCAGATGCTGATGCCGGGTCAGGTGGGCGGTACTTTCTCTTCTTAGTGGGGGTGTACGTTTGGGGAGGGAAGAATTCTATGGCAACTCGGGTGTGTGCCTGGGCTGAGGGGGGAACAGAAGAGTAAATGGCAGGGGTTGTCGATGGCAGAGGGTTGTGAGGTATGCAGAGTGCCTCTGGATGCATGTGTATCGTGTTCTGTCACGTTCCTGATGGAGAGTGTGCTGTCTGTCCCCTGAGTATAGGTGTGTGTGGTTCGAAAATTCTATCTGTGTGTTTGTGTACTTCATGTGGATGTTGAGGTGTGTGCATGTGTGTGTTTGTGTGTCTTGGGCCAGGGAAGATAGTTGGAACAGTGGATGAGGAAGAGGCAAGGGGGGAAGTTATGCTGGAGAGGGGACAGTGCTGCCATCAGTGAAGAGACCATAGCCTGATTTGTTCTCTGTAGGGCAGACATATTAGAGTGAATGCCCTCCATGAATGACAACAATTCTGTCAAAAGAGTGGTATGTGCATGGAGGACATTCAGCATGGATGTATGCCCCACAGAGATCTGCCTCAGGAGGTTGTTGGCCTACACACTGAGGGCAGCAGTGGAAACAGCTGCAAGGGGTGAGGGGCCAGCCCCAAAGGAGAGGCCTTCCCTATGGGAGCGGCAATGGACACTGGTACTGGGCGCAGCTGGGAGGGTGGAGATGGTGTGGAGATGGTAGTGGGGGTGGACTCTGAGGGTTTTGATGCAGTCACTGTGTCCCTCACCACCACATGGGAGGCGTCATCAGAGCTGAAATCTGCTGCAGACCTTACTGATGGAGTTGCATAGCCATTCCAAGTGAGGCTCCCCTCACCCTCTCTGTCACTGGGCCCCCCTCCGATGACTCTTCACTGGACCCAGACTGACGTACTGCTTCCACCACATCCGTGGCACTATCTCCTCCGGTGGCCGTTGATGATGCTGTGACCAAGAATAAAAAAGAATTTCATGAGTCATCCATACATACTTGACACAGAGGTAACATCAAAAATGTTCACAGATCCGAGATCTCAGACATAACATTGAGTTGTGCTATAGCTCTTGCTACATTAACATACATGGCACTTGTTAGTCTGCTAGTTAACCGTTGCTCAATCACATATGATTTGTTCAGCAACATTGGGTGTATCAACATCAAATTACGTAACCACAAAGTTGACTAATGGACTACGTAGCAGGGGATATTTTGTCTTGTGCTTATGATGGTCTTGTGTCCTGACATTTCTGTCTCCTGTTCTGCAAGTGAGTATAGCCATCAAAATGGGAATATGAATCTCAGATCAGAATTGAGACATGGTATACAATCTGCTATCCTTAGTCATCAAATGTGGAACCATTGGTTCATATGTCACAGCTCAAATGTCTACCTAGACAAATATTCACCATTCATCGTCATTTCATGACTCATGAAACACAGTTAACAGTGATTGATCACATTTGTCCTGAAGCTTAGCTTCTCTGCTGTCAGTTCATATATGTGACTTAGTGTGGGCAGAGCTGGCATAGTTCCTCTTCGCGTAGCTCCACAGAGTTTAAAAAACACTCTGTGGAGCTCCGCTTCGCCACGCTCCGCTTCACTCCGCTCCCTTCCCGCTCTGCCCCCACCCCAAATTCTTTAAAAATGATAAAAGAAGGCACTTACCTACATTTCTGCTGCCTCCCCTGCCTGGCTGCTCTCCCTCTTGCACCTCACATTCTTCTTCATTGAAAAAAACACTAGGTTTGTGTCTTGTGTGTGCGCACAATGTACAACATGGTGTTTTTTTAATGAAGAAGGACGCGAGAGGAGCAGGAAGGAGAGCAGCCAGGCAGGATAGGCAGCAAAAACGCAGCTAAGTGCCTTCTTTTATCATTTTTTAAAAATTTGGGAGGGGGAGGGAGCAGCTCACTCTGCTCTGACACGGAGGCAGAGTTTTGCCTACCTCTGCATTTGCAATGGAGCGTGGAAAGTGACAACCTGTATTTGACACTGAATGTCTCGTGTGTTCACCCTTACAAAGTCCCACACATGGACTCACTCTTTAGAATGGTGAGTATGGCATTTTCAACAATATAATGGGTAAGTTCAGTGTGACATGTGACAAGAGTTAGCCTAGCTGTGACTGTCCCCATGGGATACATGTGATTACACTTAGGAGCACAGCTGGGGCCAAACAATGGCACACAGACCATCCCAAACTTACCTAGGTGTAAACATAGACCAAACATTCTGCCAAAATGTTTAGCATGGGATTTGAATTTTATTGTATTGTATATAGTATTTATTAAGCGCAACAAACACCCCACGGGGACCCAGGCGCTGCATTATGTTGACAAAGAACTAATGGTAATCAGAAGGGCAAAGGAAAGATTAGACAGCACTTAGGGAGCCAATTCAAATTCTAGGAAACAACCATGTCTTAATCCTTTTTCTGACCAACAACAGGGAACTACATTGTCTAATCCCGAGTGGCAGTTCATTCCACAGCCTTGCAGCAGCAATGTGGAAGGCTTGTCCATGCAGGCTGACCCTGTTAAACCTAGGAACTTTTGCCAAAAAGGCCGAAGAAGAGCGAAGATGTCAGGTGGGGATGTACCAGAGTAATTTTTCTTGCAGTGGTTTTGGACCGGATCCATGCAACACTCTAAACACTATACACAGGGATTTAAAATGTTTTCTTTGCAACACTGGAAGCCAGTGCAGCTCAACCAAACATTTTGAGGCAGAGAAGTCTTGAGGTTTAGCCAAACCACCCTGAGAACAGAGTCACTTATCAGTGAATGTGCAGACACATGTCAAGCTATGGGAAATAACATCGACATTTTTATTGATTTTTTTTAAATTTTCAATATTCCAATACTACAATTAATACGTAAGTTTTAATACACCTCCCCAACAAATATCCCTATATCACTTACATCCCATCCCTAAATTCAAATTTTACATTTTTCTAAATGTTATCATTAATATTTTTATTATTAAATTCCAAACATTACATATCAACACTAAAGTAGTAAAATGAACAGCTGTGTAATAATATACTTCCCTATATCCATTGCATCCCATTCCTTAAACGTGTTTTACAATTTAATAAAATCTTTTTCAACTTAAAATAATTTGTATAAATTACAATTAATAAATATCAATACTACAGTATCAACAGTAACATCTAAGTATTAATGCACTTCCTCAGCCAATATCCCTTATATCCCATCCCTAAACACTAATTTTGAAATATTATTACATATTCTTATAATTAAAATGATCATTAATGTAAAACGATTATAATTCATAAATATTAATATTAAAGTATACTAAATAATTCCTGAGTATTAATACACTTACCCAAACAGGACCCCTACATCTCTAGCACCCCATCCCTAAATACTAATTTTGCATTTGCATTAAATATTTAAAATGTTTAAATAATAATGTATTTAAAACAATTCAAATGTATAACTGTTAATACTAAAGTATTGAAATTAATAATACCTGCACAATAATGCACTTCCCACTCAATACCCCATGCCCCATACATCCCATCCCAAAAACATAATACCATTAAAAAATATAAAAATAATCATAAAAAGTAATATTTACCAAACATCTATAAGATTCATATGCTTGTATACTCACCCATATACTTACGTATTTGTGGTAATGACCCTAGGGATTAAACACATAAGTACGAATTACACTAGTAGTAACAAAATGTGTGCTAATGGTACTAGTTGTAAAACAGATAAGTAGTACTAACCCGAGTGATAAAAAAATGTGCTAATGACACATGCATTTTAAATATCTAACTCCAAAAATAATTGTAAAGTAATGCGTGTTAATGGCACTAGTGTTAAAGAAGTAATGGTAAAGACTAAAGCGTGGACTAAAGCATGGTTAGGACTACTTTATAAAAGTTCATCATTGTTTAGATCCTTCTTCTGAGTTTCGCAATCCGATGGACCGCTAAACCTATGGTGGCAGTGAGGCTACCTCCATACCGGTGATCTGACTGCCCTATAACAAGTTGGGTGGTCAGACCACCTAGATTCAACTACTGTCAGCAAGGATATGTGATCCCTGGTGGTCTTGCAGTGGCACAAGACCCTAATATGTTGCTGGTGTGGCTGCTGCACCACCAAGCATATTAGAAGTTCCCTCACTGCCACAGTTTTCATAGTTGTGAGCCTGCCATGAAAGTGTGTCAGTGAGGAAACAAAGGGGGCCATACAGGGGATGCAGGCAAGGGGGCACATGTTGTACCCCCCATCTGCATGCACCCACCAGTTCCTGCAGGCCATGAACTGTACAATCCATTGCATGCAGAAACGTGCAATAGTGTTCCCATTGTGGTGCCTTGCTATACTCACGTATAGGCACACATATAAGCCTTAGCACTGCACTGTTATGGGCCACCTGCTGCAGGACTGCCTGATGTGGATTTCTGTCAGAATCTGGCTGGTGGTCGCATTATAGCTTTGGTGGTGTGGCAGCGGAGCGCTGGCATGGCGTCCTGGTGCCACACCACCAGTCATAATAGGGCTCTTAGACTTAGAAATTCTGTCCCCCATCCTCAGTTACTAATCTCACAGCACCCTTGCCTGATGCCCAGGAGCATGAGGACTCCTCAGAGATTCTTGATCCTGAATGGTCTGGACCAACCCATTCCGCAGAATGGTCTCCTTTAGCCAAGGTGGCCAAATATGTAGCAAACTACCTCAGAAAGCTTCTGGAAAAAGAGGCTTGGGTTTGGGTTTTGGGGCGGAATGCCCAAGCCAATCGTTGGTGGGTAAGGTAGCCTTCACATCAGACATCAATAGTAGGATGGCCACATTCCTAGCGAAGAACATATGTGACCCTAGGAAGGGCATAGATAGATCACAACAAGGCTGTCAGGACAAGCTCCTGGACAACATTGGCCTCTTGACTAAGATTTTAGATTTTGCAGATTAGGCGGAATAGGCAAAATTCCCGGGCACTACTGTTCCTCTCCAGATAGGCACAGCATGCAGAGTTATTTTTAGCCAATGACAATTTTGCATGACACCAAATGAGAACCTTAAGATTGACCCCCTTTTTATGAATGATATTCTAAATAGAACAGAATATAAGTATTGTTGCCTCTTCGTCCCCACCCCCTGTGCTATTGTGTATTTGGGGATAATAGAGACATTCGTGAGGTACAAAGTGTGCCAATGTGAATAATTTGGATATCAAATTACCTCCTTGTATACTATTGTTGGTTACATGGTAATGATGTATAACAAGAACACACAGTACAGGCACCAAGTACATTGTACATATTTTGTTTTATTTCCAGCCCTGAAGAGTCAGAGTGACTTGTACTCTGATGAAACACGTGTCGGCTGGCGTGGTACAACTTGAGCAATAAAATGAAATTAATGCTCTAACAAGAAGAAGTGGATATCATTCCTTAAAGACTGTTATATGTGATCTGTTAACTCACACTATTTAGTGTTTTGAATTCAATTGGGTGTGTGCGTGGGATTTGGTCATTCTTCTGGAAAAAGAGGCTTGGGTTTGGGTTTTGGGGCGGAATGCCCAAGCCAATCGTTGGTGGGTGAGGTAGCCTTCACATCAGACATCAATAGTAGGATGGCCACATTCCTAGCGAAGAACATATGTGACCCTAGGAAGGGCATAGATAGATCACAACAAGGCTGTCAGGACAAGCTCCTGGACAACATTGGCCTCTTGACTAAGATTTTAGATTTTGCAGATTAGGCAGAATAGGCAAAATTCCTGGGCACTACTGTTCCTCTCCAGATAGGCACAGCATGCAGAGTTATTTTTAGCCAATGACAATTTTGCATTGTCAACTGAGAGGCACCACTCTCGATTTAAGTGGACCTGAGTTGGGGGACTTAGCTTCCACCGAGGATGGCAAAGTGGCACAAGGGGGGCTGCTCAGAGATTCTTTAATAAAAGAACTAGGGAAACTTGTCTCTACCTTCACTTCCCTCGACAAGGTGCAGGCGTCCATGAAAAAGATCTTTCACCCCATAATTTTTGTCGGGCTGTCCGTGGTAGAAGTTGATAAGCCAATTACTTCTCCACCCAAGGGCCTCATTGAGTTCAATGACACAGTAAAGTTCAATAGCAAGACTTATCAATATCCTGGGAGTTCTCCCCCTCCAGGAGAAGCCAGAGAGCTTGAGGCACAAAATGATCCCTCATAGTGTAATTCCATGGATCTCAGACAGGTGAGTGTTTGCCCTTCTTCCTGACAAAGGGTGGGATGTCGTCTGGCATTATTCATACACAATTGGGAATTGTTAACCTCGGATGCTTGGGTTCTACAGACAATACAGGTTTTTCACATCAAGTTTTATGGCTCACTATTGTAATGCAATGCTCATGTCCGTTGGTGTTTTCCACAGAACAGAATACCTTGATAGATAAGCAGATAGCAGAATTGCTGCAGAAGGATGCAATCACCCTGTTTTATCTCCATCCGGGTGGCTTCCTCTGCAACATCTGTCTCATGGAAAAATAGGATGATGGTCAACTACCCATGATAAACTTCTGGGAGTTCAACAGGCGGCTGAATTTCCAGCCATTTCTAGATGGAAAATATCCATCTCATAAGAGATCTGTTACTGATGGAAGACTGGAAGACTGGATGTACATTTGGATCTCAAAGAAGCATACCTGTTAGTCCCCATTTTGTTCCCCATCACAGGTTTCTACAATTTCAATGAAGAGGATAGGTGTATGAGTTTGAGACACTGCCTTTTGGACTTTCCTCTTCACTGTAGTGTTTCACCAAAGTGCTGAAGCAGGTAATGGAATCTCTACAGGCTTAAGGGCTTTCATCTCATTATTTATCTCGACGACCTCCTGTAGATAGATCAGTGTCCCAAATGACTGGTGGAACAACTGCAAACAACAGTTAACCTGCTAGAAGGCTTGAAATTTGTCATCACGAGAAGACGATCCTCATGACCCTGTCCAACCTGATAAACTTTCTTTGATTTCTAATAAACTCTGCAGTAAAGCCTTTGAGTCTACCCTCCCGGAAGAGAGCAAAGATCTGGAGAGAATGGTAGGTCCCCTGTCATCCTTCATTCAGCAATTTTTCCAAGGTCCACTACACTACAGGGCCCTTCAGAGGCTCAAGGCCTACAACCTTCGCAGGTTAAAGGCCTCGAATATTTAGAGTTGATTTCCTCAATAGAGGAGGTCAAAGCGGAAATGAGATCATGGCTCACACACATAGAGACGTAGAAGGGCAGGGCCATCTTTACATCCAGCCCAGATATCATCAGAGAGTTGGACGCCAGCAGGTTAGGATTGAATATGCGATGCGGGGACTTGTATAAGGTGAAAAATGGTCAGCAATAAAATAGCAGCTCCACTTAAATTGTCTAGAACTGATGGCGGGTTCCTTTTGTGTCCACTGCTGGGCCAAGCAGAAGGGGAGCTGCTGAGTACTTCTAAAAATTTACAATGTCTCTACAGTTTGCCACATCAGCCACTTGAAGCATCCAGTTCAAATGTTATAGCGGATATAGCAAAGGAATTCTGGATGTTCTGCGTGTCCAACAAAGTATCACCCGTGAGCCACCAACTCAGTTGTGGATTGGCGCTTGAAGGAATGGATGTATATCAACCTGTGGCAACTGAATCTGAAGATTTTCACAAAGATCGAGGATCAATGGGGACCTTTTAATGGTGGACCTTTTTGCATCCCACTTGGATCATCAACTACAAGGATTCTTCAGCTGGAAGCTGGATCCACTAGGAATGGATACTTTTCCACAGGACTGGTGTGTGGAACAGGGATACACATTTCTTCCCTTTGTGATGACAACAGGTGAAATTAGTCCTAATCGTACATTTTCAAAGGTCGCAAGTATGGCTTTTAGTTCTTCTCGAACTTTCTTGGGATTTTCCAATCCTTCTACCCCACACTCTTCTTCTCTGGGACCCTCAAGGCAAACCTTACTCGTTAATACTTCAGGGTTGGATTCCCCTCAAGGTGCAGAGGATTACAGGGAACATTCACAAAATCTGAGCAAATGTTGGCCACAGCATGAACTGATGGTACCACAAAATGATACAGATCAGCCTGGTTAAGATGGTTTCGTTGATGTGTTCAAAAACCTCAGCAACCTCATGAGGTCCGACATTGTTTACATAACCACTTTCCTGGCTTTGCTGGCATTAGAGTGCCTGGCCTTTAGGATGGTGAATAGGTTGAGGTTGGATATGTCCATGAGAAATATAATGACACAAAGTTAAATGGTAGAAGAAAATCTGCTAGTAAGCAAGTTGAGCAAAACCAAAGGGGATGATGGATGGAGTGTTGAACATTGCAAGCACTCACCCCCAGTCACTAGTAAGCAAGTTGAGGCAGTTTGGCTTTGCCTCCTGAGCCCCAGTAGTCCCCACATGGGCTCAGTCACACGTGTTCCAACAACGCAAGTCCTACAATGCTTGCCTTAACCACGCATATGCCTTACCCATGTATAGCCCATATTAATACTGTTTTCCCTATAATTATATCTCGTTCCTTTAACCCGTGACATTGATGAAAATGGCATTGGAGATTCTCAAGTCTCCCTTGTCCCATCATCAATATATCTGTCTATGAAGTATTCTGTCTACTTTCTTTTTCATTGTATATCAATACTTTTCTCAAAATGTATGCAATTATTTATATTGTAAGGTAGTTGCCAGTGAGCAATTTACTAGCCCTACAACTGTTTTTTGAATGGGACTCTTCCTAAAATCTCTCATAATTGTGTATGTCAAAAAATGCAATTAGTTACTTGGACACTGGTGTCAAATTTCAGAAAAAAATTAACAACTTTCCCTACAAAATTTAAGTTGAAATCTACAGTAATTAGAAAAATAAAGTTCACAGTGTGGCTTAAAAGTCTGCTGGGTAGATGAATTGCAGGAGCAACTCAATACATTTTCGTGAAACAGAAAGTTTTATAACATTTCAGTCATTGTGTGGAGGGTCTGAGACTGCTTATTTTAAAAAGCCATGTATCTCATAACCTCTTACAAGAGTTCTAGAAACATAGGCGTTAGTTGAAACGTTTATCAAGCTGACTCTTTGGAGGGCATATGGGACTTTCACTGTGTATCGACAGTGAAACAACATCGCAAACATCTCACATTTAGCAATCAAAAGATAGACACCTACTGAATTGTCCTGAACAACCCTTTTCATCAAACTTCACTATCTCTACAACCAAATAAAGAAGCACAACCTCTTTAATGTGTGTTTATACCATATTTCCCTTTTTTACCAATTACCCCTTTTTCCTTGCCGGGCTATGCTAGAGCAAACATGGGATGGTTTCATCAACCCTGTTACAGCACAATTGTAAAGGCATGTGAAGCTCTTTTACAGCCAACAGGGGTAGGAATGTTGGGCTCTGCTACTGCAAACAAGTTAGGAAAGGGGCTCTTGCAACATCATGGAAAGGAGTGAGGGGTTCTGTTACACTGAATGTGAGAAGGCATATGGCTGTAACCACATACATGGGAAGGCACGGGGGTTCTGTTACAACAAAACAGAAAGGATGAGGCTATTTACAGAAAACAGGGGAAGGAACTGGGACTTCGCTAAAACAAATGGTAAGAAATTAGAATATGTGTTGAAGGAACAGGAAGAAGGCATGGGCATTCTATTACAGCAAACGGGGATCAGATGTGGCTCTGCTACAACCTGAAAGACATTAGTTTCTTTTACAGTGAACATGGAAGAGATGGAGGATGTGTTAGAAGAAGAATGGCAAGGGCTGGGAGCTGTGTTACAGTAAATATTTAAAGTCATCAAGGCTCTGTTTCAGCAAACCTGGGAAGCAAATGGTCAGAATAGCAGAATTTAGCTGTTTTTATCAAAAAAAGCATTTCACTATGTAAAAAACCCTATTTTGAGATTCAGTAACCTATTATCGAATCTCAAAATGGGTTCACAATATGGTATTAGTAAGTGGCCTGTTAAGGATGTCCCTTTCTAAGATCTACTCGCAGTGGAATGTATAAATATTTTGCAACCAAAATGCGGTCACAAAACTTTAGCATTTCAAAAATAGTGGTAATGCATTCACAAATGGCAAGGGGTCCCCATTATAAATGGTTGTGAAAACGTTTTTAAGAGCAGGCAGTGGTCCCATGGAGCACTGTCTACCCTCAAAAAATTAAAAGAAAACTTTTTATTATTTGTTTTAAGTGTAGCCCATTTTTCCTTTAAGGGAAATGGACTGGATTTTTTTTTAATGTGGCTTTATCTAAAAGCAAACACAGACAAGGTGGTCTGCTGTCCTCAGGAGGCCTACATCCATGTGTTTTTAGTGATTCCCAATGGGTCGCAAATTGCAACCTACCTCATGCACATCAATAAGGTAGGTTAATTGCAACCCACTGAGATTAGCAAACAGTGTTAACAACACCATAGTACATAGCTGTGCGCGATTTCCAAACCTTTGCTATTAGGAAATAGCAAACTGGAATCTTTGAACATGTGGCCCATGATCTCTAACAGTGAAACAGTGATGGTTCTTTACAGCATTCCATTCCATTGCCACCGGCGCCTCTCTACCACTCCTAAGTGGACTCCTTAGAGCATTTACCATTACCAGTAGTATATTGGCCATTCCTTTGTGTTGATCCTCTGTTTCCCCTGGGTGAACTCGTCACTGCATAGAGGGCAACTGGTTGCTCATCTGCCACTCCTGGTTAATAGGGTTGGACAAGTAGACAAGATAATCAGCCCCTGTAGAAAAATGTTTAAACTTGCACCAAAGGAGAGCAGGTCCCGACTAAAGCGGAGCCATGGCCCTTTAATTAATGAGATGCGGCAGGCCCATCCAGCTATCAAAGTAGCCTCCCCCCATCCCCCCAACTTGCAGCCCACTGGGAAAAGGTAAGAATGGTCAAATGAACTGCAAACCTGTTCGGCAATGGCGCAAATCCGAGCATGCACGTGGGATTATTGAGTGCAAATGTAGCAAGACAGCCAAGATTTTGATGACATGGCTCTGGGGATGAAGGCTTTATCAGAAATCCAGCCAATACAACCCTTTCACCAAAGGTATCCCAGACCTTCTGGCTTTGCCAGGGCATGTTTTGAAAATTCCACTGCCATCTTGCGTGATTTAAAGTATTGTTTGTTTTTGCGTTATCAATTTAGAGGAATGTTATTTAAAATACGATTTTCCCACCAATCCAAGTATTCAGGCACTGTCATACCGTTGCTCCTTGTTTGCCTCACAGAAACAGATCATGCAAATTTAATCAGACTGTCCGACCCATATTGTGTTGATCAGTATCACATGAATGGAAAAAAAGACCCGAGAAAGAAAATGAACTTTTATCGATTTCCCTAGATATAGAATAGCACTATCCATCGGCGGTATTGTATTTCTATATATTACAAGAGAAAGAAGTGTACACTACCCCTGCCTAGACAGGGCTTTCACACAATGGATTGCTTAGCATAGAAAACAATACCCTCACTGGCTTGGAGTAGAAAGCTGAAGCGAAAGTCATTTGTATGTTTATTCGGTTTTAAACTAAGGATTGATGGTTTCCTGCATCATTCAGTTTTTTGTTTACTTTTCCTGAGAATGAGATTAGTGCAAAAAGTAATTTGCAACCGGGATATGTATTTAATGCCGGCCATCCATTACAACTGCTGTTAAACCAGCATGGAGTGTGGAAAGCACTTCTTTACATAAAGCATGCATTATTAACTACGCGGAGCGCTCCATGCTGCTGAGCACACATCATGCATCGCCCATCAAGATTACCTATTATTAGCTCTTGTATATGGCAAAAAGAAGGCTTTCAACGTGAAGCTGCTGTGCTGTTGTAAAATCATATTTCTATGAACAAATACTCTACTTTTAAATATATCATATACTAATCATACCTGATTAGGTTTAATCTTCAACATATCTGGGTTGATTGGCATTGTCTTCGAACGTATATAATATATGCATTCACTGTTAATGAATAGTTAAAGTGAGCAAAATTAGGAAAAAATTCATGTACCCCTAGATGCATCATTGTAACATTTTGCGATTTCTTAATTGCGAAAATTCAGGAATCGCAATTAAGAAATCGCAAAATGCTATGCAACAAAAAATTGCAAATTATTTTGCGATTCAGTAATTTTCCTTAATTGCGATTCACAATTTGCAAATCGCAATTAGGAAAAACCCTTCCCATTGATTCCTATGGGCCAAAAGGCCCATAGGAATCAATGGGAAGGCATTCACATTTTGCGAATTTCAAATTGCGATTCGCAAAATGTGAATGCAATTTCAAGGGTGCAGGGGGGGTTCAAAGAACCCCTCCCTGCACCCCTGAAATTGAACTGTAAGTGCAATTTACACACACACACATGACCCAAGGACATGTGTGTGTGTAAATTAAAACTTTCAAATATGCAACTAGTGCATGTTTGAAAGTGTTCTTTAAATTAGCATGAAGTTCAACTTCATGCTAATTTACCCCTTCCAAATTGCGAATTCGCAATTCTAAAGTAAACATGCATTGCATTTAAGAAATCGCAAAATTGCGATTTCTTAAATGCAATCGCAATTTAAGAAATCGCAATAAAATTGCGACTTCTAAAATTGCGAAAAAACCAAAATGCTTGATGCATCTCAAAAACGGGATTTGCATTCGCAAACGGCCGAATTTTGCGATTCGCACCGTTTGCAAATGCAAAAACTCTTGATGCATCTAGGCACTAGTCTCTCATTTGAAAAATTTGACGTAGTTTATAAACTAAGGTTTATTGCATTTCTAAAGTGCAAGGGATTTTATTTCCATCTATATGCTTTCAACAGTGATAGTATCCAACTCCGCACCTCACCTCATATTCTCTATGCATTGTTGTGCATGAACGCTGAGAAACTGCCACTTCAAAATTCGACATGTTGAAAGTGACAGCTCTCACAAAAAAGTTATATAGACTGATGAAGATGCATATAGATGAAGGGGACAGAACACAAAAGAAAAAAAGAGGATGGGAAGAAGAAAAAGGAGGAGTGTGGCTAAGTGGTTTTTGTAAGGAAAATGAAAATCGGGGGAAAATAGAAGATAAAGTCGGGATCATATTGGCTTTGCTAATGCTTTTTGTTTTATGCTAGATGGACATGCATGCACATTGATGCTGGCCATCTAGCTTAACACAAAGAACACTGGCACAAACATTAAGTTTCATTGCCACAACCTATTGTATTTTCCATTGCCTGTTAATGAACTAACATGAACAGTGCTCTGTTTAACCTTTACACCCATTTTGCAGGATAATGCGGCCCCCGGGGGCAGTGAGGTCAGCAGACCAGTCTTCCCCCAGGGTGTTTGCGCGGCATAAGGACAGGGTTGGTGTTAGGTAGCTTAGGGGGGGGCCTAGAGGGGGGGTTCAGGATAGGGTTCTAAAGGGGGCAGGAGAGGTCGTTCTTCCTCTTCCTGTACCCAGCGCCGTTAGGGAAAGTTAAGAAAGTTTGACCACCCTCCCACCCTACATGTTTTTAGGAGTGGGAAAGGTTTTTTAGCCTTGAGTAGCGTGCCGGTTTAGGACGGGTTGTGGTGTGTGCTATGACAGGCATACTCACCCTTTTTGGGGATGGGGATACCGGTGCATGATCGGGGTGTGGCATGCAGGAGTGCGATGCCTGTGAAGAACCAGGTTTTAGAACCCAGCGGCGCCAGGGGCACGGCCAAAGTCTTCGGGTTCACCTGTCTTAGAATACAGAGACACAGGATACTTTTCGGTGGCGTCAAAGATCGCGTTTATTGGCTGCAGCCAGAAACAGAAGTCCATGAAGTACAACACAGGTATATTCGTAGGAGACTGCTCAAATTCGTAAGGCGAGTCATCCTCTTTTATGCCAAAAATCACATTCTGGACAAACACCCACTATTTACAATTTGTCCAATCATAGGTATCATTACAAAAGGTATCGCATGACGACAAACCCACTTTTTAGTTGTCCGGCCCATCATTAATTATACAGGAAAGCCGAACATTCCTTCTTGCACAAGCCGGACAAACTCATAATAAAAGGACCACAACCCATATCATAAAGAGGCCATAAAGGAAGAAACAGAAACAGATAAGAAGCAGGATAAGGGGTGTGTGTGTGTGTAATAAACTTTACAATGTCCTGTGCTCTGATCCTCAATCTTGATCAGCTACCGGGCAAGGAACTGGCTTAGTAAGGTCATCTTCAGGCAACGGGGTCAGTTCACTCGGGTCATCCAGAAATCAGCTAACGTGTACGTGTACTAAAGACTCGTTCGGCCTCAGTCATCGGCCTATGTGAGGGCAAACACAAAATGGCTGCCATGCACAAAATGGAACCCATGGTTCGTAACGAAATCCCCAAATCCATAGTGAATCCATCGGTCTAACATGACGAAATCACTCGTACTTGCCGCACTCACTAGTTACGGTTCGCTACTATCAAATTCGTAGCGAAACCATGACATTTATAAAGCGGGTTCAGAATTCACGGAACCTCACCTGGAGATGCTGGAGGAGGATGAAAGAGAAGTGAGGAAGCGAATGGTATAAGGGAAGAGGTCGCTGAGTGAATCGGGACTGAGTAACTGGTGTGTGGGAGTGGATGATGAATGAAAGACATGAGGTTGGGGTTTGTTAAATGTTTATTGATGTTATGTTTAAATATGGTTGCCAACCCTGTCCTAATAAAATGGCCTTTTACGCTAACTGTCAGCGTGGAGTGCTTATTGCGCGAATGGCGCTAATCAGCTAAGATCCAGCTCTTGCTTTAGAGTTTGTCACTGTTTCCTCTGACTTTGGCTTCCTTGACACGTTTTCCTCTTGTCTGAAATGTTGCTGGAGTTGAATTTTCACTGAATTTCTTATCTTGGTTGTTTCATTTGAACGGATGAAGACATTCTACTGTAAATGTTTTCATCAGAGTTGACACCAGGTAAAGCTTGGTAAAGTAAATTTGAGCATTGAGAGAGGACGTGTTCACCACTATTACATTAAATTAACAGGAGGGGAGAAAAAAGAATCAAAGAAATGAGATCAGAGAATACTCTAGAAAAAATACGTCTTGTCACCTCACTTTTGGTCAAAATGCGGTATCTATGCAGCAGGGTGTGTTCTTTGCTATAACATTAAAGGAACACATTGAGCATGAACTCCACGTAGCACAATCAGTTACTGTGTCTGGCTTAAACTGAAAGGTTTGTGCTTTGAGTCCTCCCAGAGGTAGAGGGTCCTATTCAAAAACTGCATTGTGTTGTACTACATAATGCTCTTCACTAACCTACATGAGGAGTTCGCCACCTCCTCCGCCTCCTCTGCCCAGGCTGCAGAGATCTCCTCACACATATACAAATTTAGGAGGGAAAGCGAGGAGAAGATGAAAAGTGGGGAATATGTACTACGAAATTGGTGGAGTTTGGGAAGGAGTAAGAAGGCCTTTATGGTGGGCTAAGGATAAGGTATTGGAGGGATATGCAAACATCCTCCCACAACAGAGTAACTCCATTCCTATCTCTAATCAAAAACTACACTCCTTAAGCTACTACAGACAAAAAGGTCCCAAAACAGTAATAAATATAGTGCAGCTCAGACCTAGAGTAAGACTAGTACCACACAAGCTCAACGTCTGGAACTGAAACACCCTACTATAAAAAAAAATAGCGGTTGGGCTTAAAATAACACACCCTAGAAATGTATCCTAAAATACATTAATTTATTTGGACTTCTTAAAAAAACACATATATATATACACATACACATATATAAAATTAAATGTGATACAATACAAATAAAAAAACAATGTGATTCTGTATTCTATTGTAACTAAGATATTTGAATAACCCTATATTTAACTTTTAGGAATTGTGACTATATAATAATTGAAAATATTATTTTAATTTGGGTGGGATTTTCTTATTTAATATATAAATGAATTACATTCTAAATCCAAATTAATTTAATAGTGTTGTTTGTTTTTATTTTGTTCTACATTAAACATATCATACACTGATATTTAACATAAAATATGTTCACAATTTTTTTGCAAGTTCAGCAAACTTTTTAAAGTCTCCCTTTACTTTTCTATTGGGAGATGTCTGCCCCCGTGGCATAGACCTTGTGACAATTTTCTTTTTAAGGGGTGGACACATGCTTAAGACATGAAAAAATGGATGCAATCTTGCTGAAAGATTTTTTGCTACAATCTTGAAGCAACCTGATTAATTGAACAATAATGTATGCATTGGAGGAGGAATCCTTACCTGCACTTTTGTGACATGCAGTATCATAGGCAACCTCATTCCACCCTGATACAGTGATACTTTTAGGGTGGATTCAAATTCATTCAGAGGGAATCCTTAATAAGACTTACTAGATAGTATACTAATCAAGATTGTTATTTAAAATCACCCCAAGGTAAACCTGAACCAAATTCAGGTGGAGTCGCTTTGCAGTATATTTACACTAGGAAATGGTGAAAAGCCTATGGGGTATACACACAAGAACGTGTGATAGCTATCGCAAGAGTAATGTAACACAGCTTTCAACATCGCAGCCTATTGCAGGAAAATAACCCAGAGGCAAGTTGGAATTCACAACGTGCGGTAGCATGTGATAGTCTGCCAAAACTGTGGACAATGTCCGCGATATAACAAACCTCGATGGAGACAAAAACACAAACCACAACACCAAAAAACCAGCGATGGGCCAAAGCGCGATGAGGAAATCAGCAATAAGCAGCACCAGGCCTGCAAAACACACCTGGCAGGCGGGAACAATCACTATAAAAGTAAAAAAAAAACACCCAAACACAAACTGACCAACATCCAAGCACCATGGAGGCAGCTGGAGCAGGCACAGTGGATGAGCGCAACCCCACAAGTACCCCGGACGACTAGCCCAGGATCTCTGGGACAGGGAAGGGCAAGGACAAGAAGAAGAGGAAGACGAAGTTTAGTCCGCAGGCAAATAGGATCATAGTCACGGAGGTGATGGAACACCATCAACAACTGTTCATCACCTGCAACGTGTCATTGGGCACAAAAAATGGAATGTGGCGGGACATCGTGGACAAGGTGAGCACAAGAGGACAATGGACAAGGTCAAAAGGCTATGGAATGACATCAAGCAGAGGACCAAGGAGAAACTCTCCGCCAACCAGAAGGCAGCAATGCAGACTGGAGGTGGGCACCCAGCGCCACAGCTCGAGCTGGATGACATGGAGGAGCTGGTGTCGACAGTCATCAGTGTGGAGACCGTGGCCGGAGCCGGCAGATCGGACACCGCTCGACAGGGCACAACACAACCGCAACATGGTGAGTGACCACCAGGTACTGGGAGGATGGGTGGAGATATGCACAATGGCACACATGCACAATCAAGCAGAGCACAGTGCACACCCACAATGACTCTTGGTCCAATGCCATGCTGTCTGACAAGTCAACATGTACCATGTGCCTATATACATGTGGACACATTGTAATACACCCTCTCCCCTTCACATCGCAGGGGCACCGTCAACACCTCCTGCAGAACAGTCCCAGCCACTCTTCGCTGATGACGAGGAGGACAACCCCAGCATCGACACCCAAACCATCCAAGACATCATTGATCTCATCCACCACTCACCTCCAGGACCAGGGCAGCCAAGCTACATCGAGGTGACCACACTCACTACCCAAAGCACCCAGCAGGAGGCACCCACAGCTCTGGCACTCCCCCAGGACCCCCAGGAACAACACATGGCCTTCCAACACAGTGTGCTGGAGTGCCAGAGGGAGACCGCAGAGTAGGTGCGGTTGGGCTTCGGCATAATGGCAAACAAACTTGATGCCATCCTTGGGTGTGTAGGCCCGGTCCATGTTCTCCAACAAGCCCTGTCTGACATCGCTGGAGTAATGACGTGGAGAGTAGAACACCTGTCCGCTCAGAGTGGCTGCAGTGATACCAGCAGTGAGAACACAGCTGGGGACGAGGACGTGGATCTGCCTGTGATCAGAAGGACTCAGTAGCATTCATTTCTGCCACCTGGCCTGCTTCTGTTTGGTCCCGCACATGGCCTCATGACCTTCCACTGACCCTTGATGCACACAGATGCACTCACCTTGGACTACAACATGGACTGCCACATCCTGTTTGATGACCAATCACAAAGCGAGCATACTGCGGACTGCACCCCTTCTCTTCCGCAGTACTTGTCACCCCCGGATGGACTCTGGCTGGCCCTCCATGGGCCCATATTGTGTAGTGTGTTTGGCACTGCCCTGTACCTCTCCTGCTGCAGAACTGCACTGGATGTGCAATAAACATCCAGTGACGCACTGCTGTGTCATGTCTTTCATCATTCATGTATGTATGTGTGGATGAATGCAGGGTCAGTGATTTCCCTTGGTCTATGATGCTCATCCTGTGGGATGCCAGTCAGAGGGTGCTACATAGGAATTTGTGTTAGGGGTCCCGTGGACACCACAACAGGGAAACATGCATCAGCCACTTTCTTGTACGGACATGGACGAACCACGCCCAGAGTCCCCGAGTCATTGTTGCAGGCCCTGTACTGGTAAGGAGTACGCCAGTCCAGACCACTGTACTTGGTAGCCTCATTACCAACTATCGCAGGTGTACTTGCTGATGGTGTGCAAGTCACTGGTCTAGTTGTCAGCATGTCACAGCCACTCCCTGAGGGCAGGTTTGCATGCACACCATACCCATCCGGCACAGGCGACCCGAGACCTTGAGGCCGGCACGGGCCTACCACCACGTGGCACTGACTGGGTTGAACAGGGTTTTGACACTCGCTGCATTGCGGACGGCACAGGCACCCCGCCATGGGTCTGGCATAGTGATGCAGTGCAGCCTGCTGCAAGCTTTGCGAGATGTGAGTATACACTACAGTAGGGGGATGCTCCACCCACTTTCAGGCCATATTTTTGATTGGCTTCAACTAGAAATTCTGCATTATGATTGGTTTTTGCTTGTCAGTCCCGCCTCCTGACAGCCATGTTGTCATTTTTGTTCTTCCGAGGCTATCAGCCCCTTAACTTTAAAAAAACATTTTGGTCCCCTGCCTCTCCCCGTTCCCTGCAGCAGTCTGTAACTTCTAGGACCACAAACACCCCCAACCCCTTCCTGCTTGTGCCTTCTTTGATGCCTGCAATTCCGTTGAAAATGCAATAGGTCTTTAGTAAATACGAGTCCTATTGCATTTTCAATGCTAGTGTCCTGTGATTGGTGGGTGACTTTGCACTATATTTTGCCTAACCTGTCCTAGTCACATGCACAATACAAACGGCTCTCTTATCCATGCGTGGGGGATGTCTTTCTGTGTGCTCAGAAGGCCCTAATGCTTCGCTACGTGAGCACACAGAAAGACATCCCCCACGCATGCCAAGGAGAGCCGTTTGTATTGCCCATGTGATTAGGACAGGCTTAGAGACACTGGTTTAATTTCTTTGTTAAAACAAATGTTGCATCCTCACTGCTGTTTCCCCTTGCAAGGCAAATGATGACTATGGACGGTCAGACTAAAAGGTTTCAGAGTATTAGTGTGCCCGCGGGTAGTTGGCATCACCCCCTCAGTCTGGGAGTCCAATGACGTCAGGGTGTCTCACAAGTAGAGAATCACGCATTGGAGGACGCAGCATGGTGTTGAGGAAGTCCTCCAACCTGCCCCAGTGGCCTGTCCTGACGCGGTGGGATTGGAATCTGGAGCCTGTCTACCCTCAATCCTGCACCACGGGTAGGACGATCCAGGGCCCCTTATCGACCCCTTTCATCATTTCTCTTTCTTGCTCCGGGTGATAGTCTGCTGCTGAAAACAATGCCCCTTTTAAACACCGCCCATGCCTCCTGCTTGGACCGCCACAAGCCAACACAAGCACTGTAGCGCCAGCTATATTTCCAAACAACTAGTTCAGCAGCGGATGGCTTTTAGAGAATGGTTGTAGTTAAGCACAGTTTGTCCAGGTTTGTGGAACTCAAGTGATTTGATGTTTTTTTTAAAACCACGTAGTTGTTTCATGCGAAAAACTCAGATTTCCTAAATCATGATTCGCAAATATGACTCCAAAATGTAGACTGTCAAAATCTCGACCTTGGATGGCTCCATAAAAAAGTGTTCTGTATTTAATTTCTCAATTCAGACTCACTTCCTAGCATGCATGAACTTGGTTCATTTACTATTCTAACTCGGTTCTTTGTGTAGCGGTTGGCAAGTGCTTAATAGGTGTATAGATGCAAGGCGAAATTTTGCTAGGGATATATTTACATATTTTATATACCGCCTCTACCCCTGACGAGGCATTGACGCGAGATTTGGATTTTGGTAGTCTTTGATTTGGAGCCTTGCCTTGCACAAGTGGATTTTGCATTTTTTTTTTAATCATGTCGGCAGCATCAGGTGGGAATTTTTTCGATCGGATTCAATGGTTTCTGTTGAATCCAGTTGTCCACAGGGTGGATTTTGTGCACCAGTGGATCTGACAACACATTTACTGTTGCCTCCAGCTGCATCTTAACGTTGGTTATTGGTGTAGAAATGTGTCTGTTGGTTTCAGTTGGCACTGCCATTTACCAGAAGAATGCCCATTGTATTTTTTCCTTTTTTAACATAGCCCAGTATCCAAAATGACGATATGTGTTGTCGTGACCTAAGCGTGGGGCACTAGGACCCCGTGGGTCGAGTAGCTGGGGACAGGTCACCAGACCAGACATCCGGTCATCTGGGGGCGGGGAGAACAGCAGAATATGGGATGACCAAGAGGAGCGAGAACGCGATCCCTGGGGTCTACAGCAACTAGGATAGTACCTGCAATTATGAGAATAAAGGAACCTAAGCAACCTACCTGAGTGATGTGTCATGTCTGTATAACTCCAGCACGAAGACACTACATGTGTAAACCACCCAGCACCTGCCCAAATGGGAATTCAAGCCAGGTTTTTCTGAAGTTTTCAGCTGTGCGTTGGTTCCCCGTTCCAGATGAAATTATTTTTGCCCTATTCTTCCTCGGGTCCAGTAACGGCCATTGAACCGCCCAGGGAACAGAACTGTGGTTTTAGAAAGAGCAGATGTGACATCATTGTATTTTTAAAAGTGTGTTGCAGCCGTTAGTAGAAAAGAGACAAACTACTGTTCCCAGCTTTCCAGCGACTCTTGCTTCCAACATGACACCAGCAAAGGAAATTCACTGAACAAGAAGCGTCCACCAGCCCTATATTACCTCCTGTTCAGAGCATTGTTATTTTAAAAAAATATATATATGTTTAACGTCTCGTCTTCAGAGATTACGTATTTAGGCGGCTTCTATTTTCAACTGATGAAGGCTTGTTTTTTCGTACACAGATGACGATAGCTTGTCTGGGGATAAGAGTGACCTGAAAACACCCACTTCACAAATAAAGCGAAAGCAGTGACGGCACAGGTGAGTGGCACTAAGATATCAACTGTCCCCCTGGACGCTGTGACCCGCTCAGATATTCGTGGTTAAATATCCAGTCCATGATAATCAACATTGTTTTCATCTATTGAAAGCCAGCTGGGTTTGTAATGCACCTTTCCCCCCAGGAGAATGGTACTTTTTGTTTTGCTATATCCGTGTTTACTGCTCACCAGCTAGAAGAATTAGAAAAGTCTTTCAGTGACACTCATTACCCGGATATGTATGCCAGGCAATAGCTGGCCATCAAAACTGAACTTCCGGAAGTCATGATACAGGTGAGCTCAGAGGATTTTGTTAGACACTCTTCTTACATGCACACAGGTTCACAAACATGTCCCCACACGCGTTCGCCTAATTAATATTTACAAACAAACACACAACAGAATGCACACTCAATAGCATACACACAATCAGACAGGTACTCCGATATGCAAACACACGAGCACACACCGACAGACACCAGCAGCTGAGATAGCACAGTCAGCCATGTTAGAGAAGGCAGAGTGTGCTCTAGTGCGCTGCAGTGTCAGAGGACAGTGTGTATGAAAAATGGGATGACCAAGGATCTGTCATCTGACTTGCAGGTGCCAGCCCTCTTAACTACCTTTCTTTCTTTCTTTCTTTCTTTCTTTCTTTCTTTCTTTCTTTCTTTCTTTCTTTCCTCTTTCTCTTTCTTTCTTTTTTTCTTTGTGTGTCCCTTTCCTCGTTCTGCCTTCCGGTCCATCGCGTACCTTCTAAATAATTCATGTCCCCACATCTGTGATAACAGAGGGAGCATTCTGGTCACAAAGCCATTGTTAGAACACGGAAGTGCTTCATCACAAAATGGAGCAGTGTTCCTGTGTTCATCTTACGGGTATAGTGTACAATTGTGCAACATCCATGTCACAAAACTTTACAACTCTTTAGTGCGGTAAAATTATGTATTTTGTATTCTACAGTGCCGTGTTACTGTGGTGGGGCTAGCTGGATACTGGGCTGGTAGGCCAGAACAGTGCCTCCACAGAAGTTGTTTATATAAACCTACGCCCATCCTACGTACACTCTATGCTAGTAGGCAGGACTGAGCCCACTTAAAGCACTGGCTCTAACTGTCCCCAAATGTGAGACCGATTGCATTGTAAATGCTTGTTTTTGTCTCTGGTGGGATAACTATGTTTGCATGGAAATGTAAAAAAGCACAGTCTGGGCAATGGCCTGGAAGATCAGAACATGCCCTGGACAGACTACCACCAGCACAACTACATAGCCAGGCTCCTGGAATACAGACAAGTTTGTCACATGGAGCCATAGACTGCAGCACACACTCTGATCTTATGGGCGCTCTTAGGAAAATATTTGCTAACTTGCTGTGCAGTGCAGCACAATAACCAAAGATGCAGTGCTGTGTTGCACGAGAGAAAGAGAGCAGAGCAGCGTCATATCTAGTAAGATATGGCTCACCTGCTCTCTTCCCTAGTTGTAAGGCACAATCAGATTGCCTAGGATCACACACACACGTTTGCACCATACTTGAAAGGTATCTGTGTGATGTCTAGCATCAGTTTTGCTCAGTGCAGCATACATATAAGTGTGAAAAATGTAGAGAAATAAAATCATTTCTACATTTAAACACCTACCTCAAAGAAGCAATCTTTTTTAACACAAATTTCTGTCTGCTATTTTTAGTAGACTGGGATTTGTATAAAAAACCATGGGTGGTTGTGTGGGAATAGTCATCTACCTCCCATAGAATGCTCCCATGATGCAAATCAATGCAGAGTGATGCTTTGTGTTAATTTCATTATGTTGTGTATACACAACAAGGTCAACCCTACTCACAAGGAACCAGGGTAATTAATCAACCCCACTCACAAGGAACTAGGGGCATATTATCAAGGGGGTTTATCTCCGCTTTTTTGGCTTTAAAAGCCAAGAAAGCGGAGATAAAATTATCTCCCTATTACCTAGCTGTCGCTAACACCAGTTAGCGACAGCTAGTAGGAGATAGCGACCATCTTGGGCCCCGCTTTGCATGTGAGTGATATTTATCACTAATGACATGCAAAGTGGGCGTGCCAAGATGTTAGCGACTAGAAACAGTCGCTAACATCACTATCTCCTATTACCAACTTTTGGAGATATTTGCGCTAAGCGCGAATATCTCCAAAAGCTAACACCTGCCCTGAGCAGTTCTTAGCCAATGGGAGGTGGATAACATGGCTAAGAGCATTTGCTCGGTAATGCATGAATATCGCAGACTTTTCAGCTATATTCATGCATTTCGGCCGATTTTTATCGCTTAGGAGATAAACCTTGATAATATCAAGGCTCCTAAGCGATAAAAATCGTCGCTACGCGGCGATAAAATTATTGCCGCAAAGCCAACCTAGCGTGAATTATCGCTAGTTGTTGGTAATATGCCCCCAGGCAAATTAATCGCCCTACTCACAAGGAACCATGGCAATTACTTTTCAAGCAGCTTTACAATGTAAAACAAATGTTGTGATGAAAAGCAAATCCCAAATAAACATGTTGCACAACTTTGCATCACTTTTGTGACACAAATCCTGAACAAAATGTGACTAAATCTGTCCCTACATGTTAAGTGAGCAGCTTGGAGGAGCTGCTCCAGCTACTGCTGGGTCGATTCTTTAATACACAGAGCATCTGACATCCTGTCACACATTGCTGTTTCAACTGCATTGCTCCTTACGTGACTTCCTGATCAAATTGATGTGTCAGATATCTTATACGAGGTTATTTCCATTGTAATTTGAGAACTATAGATTTTTGTGCTCTCGTGTGAGGACTGCTTCCTGCAATGTCCCCAATGATGAATTTGATGTAAGAAAACATAAACATCCTTGAACTGCTGAGGGGTTTTCCCAAAGGAGGTGGACACAATCAAGACAGTGTCTGAAAAGGGCTTACTCAAACAAGCTAATGGTCAAATCTGGTTGACCTAAACACACAGTCTGGTTGCTATGTTGTATGTTGTACGCTGTGCATTGTGCTGACACACAGTCCGACTGATAGCTAAAAGTTTGTATTCACACTTATGAAAGGTAAGAAGATAGGAATACAAAGAAAACTTCAGAAGGTGAAACACTAAAGTAAACATTTAAAATACATAGTTGAAAAATATATTTTTTAATGAAAGATGAAATTAAAGTGAAAAAACAAACAGATATTACATTTGGAAGTAAAATAATAATAATGTATTAAATAGATCCCAAGCTGTTTGTCTTCAGTGTATTTGCACCTATTTATATTAGGTTTATGAAAAACATCCAAATACACAATACATGACATTTTACATGCTGTATGCAAATGTGCAGATAACTTTAAATTCTAATAATCGTAAAAAAATAGTGATTTCCTACAGATTGGTAAATAAATGACTGATTCTCCATTACTGAATCGGTATCACAGAATCTGTAATACCGATTCGGTAATTAGCGAATCGGTATTTCAAAAAATCATTAATTGTCGAATCAGACAATCCTGTGCTTCCTCATGACCTCACTACCAGGAAGTGTTCACACACATGCAGCTGATCTGATCCTGTAGCTGTTGGAGAGACTGGGAGCAGGAACAAGAGCACCGGAGCTACACAGCTACCACCCAGCAACCACAGAGCAGGCACCATGGCCTCACAGGAGAAGGGGAAGGATGCTGGGGAAAGGAATCACAAGCAGAAGTTTAGTGAGAGGGAGTTGGAGGTCTTCATAGAGGAAGTTGTTAAAGACAACGGCGAGCTCTTTGGCAAGAGACCTCTGCACGTCCCTGAGGCACAGAAAAGGAGGATTTGACTGGAGATCCAGCAGAAGATCAACGCGATTGGTGTCACACTACGCACAACTGAGGACTTAAAAAAGCGATGGTAAGACCTGAGGAAAAATGCTAAGTAGAGGGTGGCTGACTGGCAGAAACAAGCAGGGAAGACAGGTGGAAGAAGCCCCACAGCGCCTGCTCCAACTGCCCTCGAACAAATGGTTGAGTCCAACCAAGATGGATCGCACACCACTAGCCTCTCCTCCGGGTCGCCCCTTAGCACTCTGGTACATGTAGTGCATGTAGATGGACGAGTAAAAAGTAGTTCACCACAGTTGGTGCGAGTAGTTACTCATTATCCCCAAGTTCTCTGGACCCGAGACATGGCCCGGGTTTCGGGACAGTTTCCCTCGTCAGCAGAGCAGTGTTTGGGGTAGATGAGAAGGCCGCCAAGTAACCGTCACAGGCCTGATGCCTCTCCGGCGCGCAGGTGCGTCTCCAAGAGCTCGTCAGCTCAGGGCTCACGGGAGCCATTTAAGTACAACCAAGTTGGATCGCACACCACAAGCCTCTCCTCCGGGTCGCCCCTTAGCACTCTGGTACATGGTTCACCAGGGTTGGTGCGAGTAGTTACTCATTATCCCCAAGTTCTCTGGACCCGAGACATGGCCCGGGTTTCAGGACAGTTTCCCTCGTCAGCAGAGCAGTGTTTGGGGTGGATGAGAAGGCCACCAATAACCGTCACAGGCCCTGATGCCTCTCCGGCACGCAGGTGCGTCTCCAAGAGCTTCTCAGCTCAGGGCTCACGGGAGCCGTTTAAGTACAACCAAGATGGATCGCACACCACTAGCCTCTCCTCCGGGTCGCCCCTTAGCACTCTGGTACATGTAGTGCATGTAGATGGACGAGTAAAAAGTAGTTCACCACAGTTGGTGCGAGTAGTTACTCATTATCCCCAAGTTCTCTGGACCCGAGACATGGCCCGGGTTTCGGGACAGTTTCCCTCGTCAGCAGAGCAGTGTTTGGGGTGGATGAGAAGGCCGCCAAGTAACCGTCACAGGCTCTGATGCCTCTCTGACGCGCAGGTGCGTCTCCAAGAGCTCGTCAGCTCAGGGCTCACGGGAGCCGTTTAAGTACAACCAAGATGGATCGCACACCACTAGCTTCTCCTCCGGGTCGCCCATTAGCACTCTGGTACATGCAGTGCATGTAGATGGACGAGTAAAAAGTAGTTCACCACAGTTGGTGCGAGTAGTTACTCATTATCCCCAAGTTCTCTCCCGAGACATGGCCCGGGTTTCGGGACAGTTTCCCTCATCAGCAGAGCAGTGTTTGGGGTGGATGAGAAGGCCGCCAAGTAACCGTCACAGGCCCTGATGCCTCTCCGGTGTGCTGGTGCGTCTCCAAGAGCTCATCAGCTCAGGGCTCACGGGAGCCATTTAAGTACAACCAAGATGGATCGCACACCACTAGCCTCTCCTCCGGGTCGCCCTCCACCCACAGAGCGTCAGTGGCATTGGGCATTGGGAACGTGGACCGCTCAGCAACAGCATCTAACAGACAAGGTAAGATGCATGCACAGTATGCTGTCTCCCCTCCCTAACCCAATCCCCTGCAAGAATCCCACTCCAGAACATGTTTTATTTAAAATCAGCAATGCATCATGGGAGATGTAGTCCCTATCAACTATTAGCAAATCAGTCAGTCCCCAAAAAGCATAGACATGTTACACACATCAATAGATGAGATAGCGGAGGACAGACAGCAGCAGGTGTGAAATTTATTTGCAGACAAATGCTAGCCAGGCAAGTGAGTAATAGTACATTCTGTATCCATAGGCGGAACATATCCCCAGGCTTCAAAAGGGGAGACTGGGGAGGCCTGCAGGGAGGAAAACCCAATTGAGAAGGAAGTCCTCTCAACTGCAAACACCACACCAACACCACCACCACCACCACGATCAAGGAGGTATACAGTGGCTAGCCTCCAGGAGATGCCACAGAGGAGGACAGCCAGGAAGCACAACAGACCACGCCGGGCGATGACACACAGGCATCTGTGACACAGTCCCCCATGGAGGAAACCAACACAGGTGCCCGTAGATGGCGACAAAAGGCATGTAGTCCTGACACTGAGGAATCCAGTTTCTTCTTTGGACCGGAGAGGCAGATGATCAAAGTGCAGCGCCTGCAGGGAAAGACAATGAGGGCCATTCAACGTCGGATGGTGGCAAACAACAGAAATGTTAACAACATGAAGGAGGCCATATACTGCCTCAACAATACCATAAAAACACTACTGGGTATGGGCTCCCAACAGTAAGGCCAAGCCACTGACCTAAACTTGAACAAAACAAACTCCAATACATGCCTGTTAATTCTCACATTTACAACAAGGGGTGGTGAGGGACAGAGTCTCTGAATTAAGCAGAAAGCTCTCACCCAGTCAAGAGATCAGGGCTAGATCCAACACCGTTTTTTAGCTCACTGCACCATCCCAGTTTCAGAACCTGGCTGTATGCAAATTAGTCTGTTCCTGTCCCAGTGCATGATGGGAACAGGGAAAACCAAACTACAAAAGCCAATTCTTACACTGGGAAGGAAACAAGCTCCCGGGGACCGGTTTCTGGCATTACAGCCGTCTTCGGCCCGGTTCGCTTGAATCCTGATGGTGCAATGAGCAAGGGTCTCACATCTGAGAATACCCTTCCACGCTTAGGGTGGACAAAAATATTTACAACAAGGGGTGGTGAGGGACAGAGTGTCTGAATTAAGCAGAAAGCTCTCACCCAGTCAAGAGATCAGGACTAGATCCAACACCGTTTTTTAGCTCACTGCACCATCCCAATTTCAGAACCTGGCTGTATGCAAATTAGTCTGTTCCTGTCCCAGTGCATGATGGGAACAGGGAAAACCAAACTACAAAAGCCAATTCTTACACTGGGAAGGAAACAAGCTCCCAGGGACCGGTTTCTGGCATTACAGCCGTCTTCGGCCCGGTTTGCTTGAATCCTGATGGTGCAATGAGCAAGGGTCTCACATCTGAGAATACCCTTCCACGCTTAGGGTGGACAAAAATATTTACAACAAGGGGTGGTGAGGGACAGAGTCTCTGAATTAAGCAGAAAGCTCTCACCCAGTCAAGAGATCAGGGCTAGATCCAACACCGTTTTTTAGCTCACTGCACCATCCCAGTTTCAGAACCTGGCTGTATGCAAATTAGTCTGTTCCTGTCCCAGTGCATGATGGGAACAGGGAAAACCAAACTACAAAAGCCAATTCTTACACTGGGAAGGAAACAAGCTCCCGGGGACCGGTTTCTGGCATTACAGCCGTCTTCGGCCCGGTTTGCTTGAATCCTGATGGTGCAATGAGCAAGGGTCTCACCACCCCCTTTTCTAAATTGTTAATTCTCACAGCACATTGGAATCAAACCTAATGTGGGTTCTTAGACTAGTAATTCAGTCTGAATGAATCATTGTTTTTTATTTTCACTTTGAACACATCTGTGAATTTGTTAATACAGTTTCAACAATTTTTCGATCCCTCCAATCAAAAACACATTATATACAATAAACCATAAATACAAATATACATATTCCAAAACATTTATAACACATCCATTATATCTCAGTCAAACCATACATTCCACATTCACTCAGTCATTATACAAACAACCTAAGACATTTTTTTGTGCATATTTAAATAAACCATACAAAACCCCATAAACAATACTTTTTTGCGATTTTGTGCTTCTTACCAAAATTATAAAGTAATTGAGATCAATTGGCGTGTAAACTGGCAGTCTATGCGTTTCAAACTCCTAATTGATTGGGGAGTTCTCATCAGGACCTCATACCTGTGGAAGAAACAGAAAAATCTGTTTATGTCCAGCTCTAAATTCTGTATCATTAGCCTCCCCACCATGGTGCTTCCACCTCTTACCTCC
The DNA here is from genome assembly GCF_964263255.1 of Lissotriton vulgaris. Classification (NCBI taxonomy): domain Eukaryota; kingdom Metazoa; phylum Chordata; class Amphibia; order Caudata; family Salamandridae; genus Lissotriton; species Lissotriton vulgaris. The sequence continues at coordinate 1,945,326,265 of NC_141689.1, forward strand.
TAATGGAGAGGAGCCTCAACAACCGAAAATCAATCCAAAGAAACAACACTATAACAAGAGTAAATGAGCCAACATTACTTGACCTTGTAACTTGCCAAACACTCTTTTTTGCATAACATATACATCAAGCACTCAGACAATACTCACATCTGTCCAAAAAACGTCTAGAAGCAAGACAATTGCTCGTTGTAACCTTGGGGCGCTATAAATAGAGCCTGGATGGGAAAAGAACAAAGGCTGCTGAAAGATGCAGTGTTCTATTTGGGCTTAGGGGGCTATCTAGTGCAGAGAGAGAGTTTTTACCTGTATCAGGGGATCAGCATGATCCAGCGCCGTCTGTGTGCAAATGGGCGGTCAAGGAGAAAACGCTCCGCGTTGCCTGTGGAAGGAGAAGCATGTCCGTGTTAGCCGATCGTACACTGTCGGAGTCAATTTAAAAAGCATACAGACTCAATTGGGGCAAAGAAATATGCCACAATCCTACGTTTTTCATGCAAGTCCTAGCGCGTGCAATTCACCTTGGGCGCTGCTGTCGATTGTAAGCCGATTCCGTGTATTTGCTTTTCAATAGGCTTGTGACCGGAAGCGGAAACACAAGACCACTGAGGTGTCTTGGGAATTGTAGTTTGTTATTGAAGGGAGTCTGTTTATGGGCATTGTTTTGATTATTACAGTGTGGAAAGTGACTCATAAATTAAGTACATCCATGGGCCAGATGTTTGTATATTACTTTCGATGTTGGCAATTACGATCCATTATGTTGTTATGTGGATGGTATTGATTACTAGACTCTCAGTAGTCCAATTGTAACGATCAGAGTCCTTGTTTCGTTTAAACGAATATGAACGTCCGGGAAGATCGGAGGGGTCCCCTGGAGGTTTTACAGGATATCAATCGGTCATTGAGCCGTGATGAATATTGTCGAATGTGTCATTAATTTCTGGAAAGAATTATGTAACCGCCTGGAACGCAGAGTGTATTCCAGCTGGTGCAAGTGTAGTCCTCATTTTGACATGCCAGTGCGAGTCTGTAGAGATCGTCCATAGTGGTGTGCTGAGTTGACCCGCCGGTGCCAAAAATGAATTCGCTGTTTGGTCAGGGCGGAAAATGCCACAAATTCGAGAGTGCTGGGAGGTTGTTAGATTTCAGTTTCCCAGGTGTCTGTGCCTAAGAATAGTCCTCAAGGACAATAATGAAAAGAAGTTTGGCAGGTCAATTCAGTTTGTAAAGTTCCGTCATTTCATTCAGGCCGTCCATGGCTGTGTTAAAGTTGACGAGAAGCATGGACTCTCTCCTGACCAATTTGGCATTCAAGTCGCCACCCCTGAAATCACTCCCTACTTTGGATATGACTGTCCACTTAAGGTCAGCTTCAGTGTGTTTCATGATCTGCCAATGGTTGACTAGGGGGGCAGTAATGATGTTTTTCTTTATTCTTGATTTATGTTGAGTTATTCTAGACCTGACCTTCTGATTAGGTTTGCCAATATATAGCAAATCACACGGGCATTTGATCCCATATACAACATACCTGGACTTGTAGTTCGTAAAAGACTCATGTTTCCATGATGTATTTTTGTATTTGAAAGTATCACCTTCCTCTGTTGTTGCACAACATACACATGTCCCACATTTCCATTGACCTTTTATTGGAGGTAAGGATAGCATAGACCTTATTGTTGCCTGTTCTCTTTTTGGGAGCGATGCCCGTACCAATTGATTGGCCAAGCTTTGATTTTTTCAAAAAGGGAATAATGGTACTTTGTTCAGTGAATCATCAAGATTTTTGACCAAGTGCCAGTTGTTCCGTATGACCTTTTTTAGGAGGTTTGAATTAGGACAAAATGTGGAAACACAGGCAATCCTGTCTGTTTCCTTCTTGATCTTTTTTTCTAACAGGCATTCCCGGGGTGTCCACCATGCCCGTTTCATTGATATTTTCAGTAATTTTTTGGGATAGCCTCTTTCCAGTAGGTTTTCTATTAGTTTATTGGCGTGGATCTCATATTCGTCCCTGAATTGACAATTCCTTTGGTTTCTTAAAAACTGACAGCAAGGCAAATTTTCTTTTAAATTGCGTGGATGGTTGCTTGAGAATTGCAACAAATTGTTGCGGTTGGCTTCTTTCTTGTAGAGAGTTGTGGCCAAACTGCCGTTAGATGGATATACAGTTACATCCAGAAACGGCATGCGATGTTTTGAATAATTTATACTGAATCCTATATCTTGTGTCCTGTAATTAAGCCAGTCATGGAATTTCATAAGGTCCTCTTCGTTCCTGGTCCAGATGAAGAAAACATCATCTATAAATCTACTCCAGTTGGTAATCATTTCTATGTAGGGATTATTTTGGTAAACAAAAGTTTCTTCATATTGTGCCATGAATAATATGGCCAGCTCAGGAGCAAAAGGACACCCCATAGCTACTCCACTAGTTTGAAAATAAAATTCACCATCAAAATAGAAATAACTCTTTTTTAATGCAAAACTGGCCAGTTTCACAATGAACTCAGTAGGAACCTTTGTAGGTTTTTCGCGTGTCTCTAAGTATGATTCCAACACGTGAATGCCTTCGTCCTGGGGGATTTGGGTGTATAAAGACACCACATCCATTGTCAGCAAGAAATGGACATTTTCCTCAAATGGAATTGATGTGAGTTTATTTATGAAGTTGGTAGTATCTTTTAAGAAGTATTTGACATTAGGCATAAACGGTTTCAAAAAGAAATCAACAAATTTGGCCAATGGCCCCATCAGAGAATCGCACCCGGAGACGATTGGTCTCCCCCACGGTGTGGTTTCATTTTTGTGCACTTTTGGCAATAGGTAAAAAAGCGGTATTCGGGGATTCTTAATTTTTAAGTACTCAAACTCCTTTTTGCTCAGAAAACCCTCTTTGTTTCCCTCATCCAGTATGGAATATAACTGATTTTTTTGTTCTGACGTTAGATCTATGTTGATTTTCCTATAACATTTGCCATCTTCTAATTGTCTTTTTACTTCAATAGTGTACAAAGCTCTATCCCCTACAACTATTGCACCTCCTTTGTCGGCTTTTTTAATTATATTTCCGATGTACCCTTCTTCAAATTCATTAAAGCCTCAGATTCAGATTTTGTTGTGTTATATTTTATCAATTTTTTCTTTTTCTCCATGTCCGTTATAGCTGATAGTAATTTCCTTTCAAAGGTGATCACTTCCTTTGGGATTTTGTTTGATGGAGGACAGAATGTTGATTTATTCCTCAAACCTGTGGTCTCAACAGTTGGATCCAAGGGGTTTTGAGCAAAAAATATTTTTAACCTGCTTTTCCTACAGAACTCTATTGCCTCGGTTTTTAGTTTCACAAAGTCTGTATTTTTTGATGGAACAAATGTGAGTCCCTTTTGGAGACTGCTTTCCTCATCCTTTGTCAAGATTTTTTTTGAGAGGTTGTAAATGCAGGAAGTTTTTAATTCTTGTAATTGTGTCGATGAGTCGACATCTCCCATGGTTGGTGGTTGTGGCGTATCCTGCCTTTGGGTTTCTGTTGGCCCTTCCTCAAAAAGAGCCTTGCTGTTGTTGATGAGATCCTCGTTTGTTGATGTTTCTGCGGGGTTCAAAACTATCCCCTTCACTGCCATTCCCAGAAGAGGAGGTGTCTGAAAAAGTGATGAAGTTGTTGGATGATCTCCCTTGGCACTCCTGAAGATGTTACGAGACTCTGGTCTTGAATAAAAATCTGCTTGCAAAAAGGGGTATACTTTGTCTAAGTTGAAATTGCGTTTGTCCTTCTCTAATTGGTTGCTTTTCTGATTTATTGTGAAATCCTTGAATTCACTGATTTCTTTTGCTACTTTCTCGAGGAGGGTTTTTGTATCAACTATTTGCTGGTTCGTTGATATTGCGTTTTCCAAGACAGAGATTTCCTCTAGTTGTACTTTTGATAGTCTTTGAGCCGTTTCCACGGTCAGCACCATGAGATCACGACTACACTTTGTTTCTATATAACTGTAACGCTTTTTGTGTATTGGATCTTCTGTGAGGATAACAGGTACGTTTTTGATTTGTAGACCACCCGAGATGGTCCCTGCTCTCAAATGTTGCAACAGAAAGTGTCCGTGCAGATCAGTGTGAATTTGTTTTTTCTTCAGTCTCAGTAGTTTATCGGTGTCATTCTAATTTTGAGTAGAAATGCTCAGCGTGGCAGAAGCGAACAATGGGGGTGGTGGCTAATAATTTTTGAATATGTTCTTCGCTGTACGTGAAGGTCTCTTTGTATGACATACCACTGCACACAACACTGCAACACTTGGCACACTAGTCACTCACACCAGCTCAACCTAAATCAAAACTCCTTACTGACCCGACGCAGGACCCTGATACTGCTAGCAAAACCTATTTCCTTCACACTGTACACTAAGTCACATGCTATGGAAACCACACAGACAACAGTCCGTAAATAACCCAAAAAACTCTACTGGGTATGGGCTCCCAACAGTAAGGCCAAGCCACTGACCTAAACTTGAACAAAACGAACGCCAATACTTTTATACTGAATGCCTGGTAATTCTCACAGCACATTGGAATCAAACCTAATGTGGGTTCTTAGACTAGTAATTCAGTTTGAATGAATCATTGTTTTTTATTTTCACTTTTCAACACATCTATGAATTTGTTAATACAGTTTAAACAATTTTTCGAATCCCTACATAGAAATCATTACAAACTGGAGTAGGTTTATAGATGATGTTTTCTTCATCTGGACCAGGAACAAAGAGGACCTATGAAATTCCATGACTGGCTTAATAACAGGACACAAGATATAGGATTCAGTATAAATTATTCAAAACATTGCCTGCCGTTTCTGGATGTAACTGTATATCCATCTAACGGCGGTTTGGCCACAACTCTCTACAAGAAAGAAACCGACCGCAACAATTCGTTGCACTTCTCAAGCAACCATCCACGCAATTTAAAAGAAAATTTTTAAGAATCCGACGGAATTGTCAATTCAGGGACGAAGATGAGATCCACGCCAATAAACTAATAGAAAACCTACTGGAAAGAGGCTATCCCAAAAAATTACTGAAAAGATCAATGAAACGGGCATGGTGGACACCGCGGGAATGCCTGTTAGAAAAAAAGATCAAGAGGCAAACGGACAGGATTGTCTGTGTTTCCACATTTTGTCCTAATTCAAACCTCCTAAAAAAGGTCATACGGAACAACTGGCACTTGGCCAAAAATCTTGATGATTCACTAAACAAAGTACCATTATTCGCTTTTCGAAAAAATCAAAGCTTGGCCAATCAATTGGTACGGGCATCGCTCCCAAAAAAAGAACAGGCAACAATAAGGTCTATGCTATCCTTACCTCCGATAAAAGGTCATCGGAAATGTGGGACATCTGTATGTTGTGCAACAGCAGACGAAGGTGATACTTTCAAATACAAAAATACATCATGGAAACATGAGTCTTTTATGAACTGCAAGTCAAGGTATGTTGTATATGGGATCAAATGCCCGTGTGATTTGCTATATATTGGCAAAACTAATCAGGAGGTCAGGTCTAGAATAACTCAACATTAATCAAGAATAAAGAAAAACATAATTACAGCCCCCCCATGTCAACCATTGGTAGATCATGAAACACACTGAAGCTGACCTTAAGTGGACAGTCATATCCAAAGTAGAGAGTGATTTCAGGGGTGGCGACTTGAATGCCAAATTGGTCAGGAGAGAGTCCATGCTTATCGTCAAGTTTAACACAGCCATGGAAGGCCTGAATGAAATGACGGAACTTTTCTAAACTGAATTGACCTGTCAAACTTCTTTTCATTATTGTCCTTGAGGACTATTCTTAGGCACAGACACCTGGGAAACTGAAATTTAACAACCTCCCAGCACTCTCAAATTTGTGGCATTTTCCGCCCTGACCAAACAGCTAATTCATTTTTGGCACCAGCGGGTCAACTCAGCACACCACTATGTGCGATCTCCACAGACTCGCACTGGCATGTCAAAATGAGGACTACACTTGCACCAGCTGGAATACACTCTGCGTTCCAGGCGGTTACATGATTCTTTCCAGAAATTAATGACACATTCGACGCAATATTCATCACGACTCAATGACCAATTGATATCAGGTAAAAGCTTCAGGGGACCCCTCCGATCTTCCCGGGACGTTCATATTCGTTTAAACGAAACAAGGACTCTGATCGTTACAATTGGACTACTGAGAGCCCAGTAATCAATACCATCCGTATAACAACATAATGGATCGTAATTGCCAACATCGAAAGTAATGTACAACCATCTGGCCCATGGATGTACTTAATTTATGAGTCACTTTCCACACTGTAATAATCAAAACAATTCCCATAAACAGACTCCCTTCAATAACAGATTACAATTCCCAAGACACCTCAGTAGTCTTGTGTTTCCGCTTTCGGTCACAAGCCTATTGAAAAACAAATACACGGAAGCGGCTTACAATCCACAGCAGTGCCCACGGTGAATTGCACGCACTGGGACTTGCACGCACGCACTGGGACTTGCACGAAAAAGGTAGGATTGTGGCATATTTCTGTGCCCCAATTGAGTCTGTATGCTTTTTAAATTGACTCTGACAGTGCACAATCGGCTAACACGGACACGCTTCTCCTTCCGCAGGCAACGCGGAGCGTTTTCTCCCTGATCACCCGTTTCCACTCAGACGGCGCTGGATCATGCTGTTCCTCTGACAGAGGTAAAAACTCTCTCTCAGCCATAGATAGCCCCCTACGCCCAAATAGGGGGCTATTTCAGCAGCCTTTGTTCTTTTCCCATCCAGGCTCCATTTATAGCACCCCAAGGTTACAAGGAGCAATTGTCTTGCTTCTAGACGTTTTTGGACAAATGTGAGTACTTGATGTATATTTCACGCAAAAAAGAGTGTTTGGCAAGTTACAAGGTCAAGGAATGTTGGCTCATTTACTCTTGTTATAGTGTTGTTTCGTCGGATTGATTTTCGTTTATTGAGGCTTCTCTCCATTAGGAGGTAAGAGGTGGAAGCACCATGCAGGGGAGGCTAATGATACAGAATTTAGAGCTGGACATAAACAGATTTATCTGTTTCTACCACAGTTATGAGGTCCTGATGAGAACTCCCTAATCAATTAGGAGTTCGAAACGCATAGACTGCCAGTTTACACGCCAATTGATCTCAATTGCTTGATAATTTTTGTTGGAAGCACAAAATCTCAAAAAAATATTGTTTATGGTGTTTTTGTATGGTTTGTGTAAATATGCAAAAAAAAAAATCTTAGATTGTTTGTGTAATGACTGAGTGAATGTGGAATGTATGGTTTGACTGAGATATAATGGATGTGCTATAAATGTTTTGGAGTATGTATATTTGTATTTATGGTTCATTGTATATAATGTGTTTTTGATTGGAGGGATCGAAAAATTGTTTAAACTGTATTAACAAATTCACAGATGTGTTCAAAGTGAATATAAAAAGACAATGATTCATTCAGACTGAATTACTAGTCTAAGAACCCACATTAGGTTTGATTCCAATGTGCTGTGAGAATTAACGGGCATTCAGTATAGCAGTATTAGCGTTCGTTTTGTTCAAGTCAACAATACTGTGGCAGAGGTAATGAAGGAGATGTTGGAAGTAGTGAGGCTGTTATGCGGCAGAATGGATAGTGAGCGTGCTGCAAGGCACAGAGATAGTCAGATACTTGCAGGGTACATCAAGTCTGTCAACAGGCTGTGGAATGCAACCCATGTGCCTAGTCATCGATCAGTTGCCATGGAATTCAAATGGCAATGTGCAGCCATGAGGTCACTCAGGGCCTGGTCACAGTCACCAGTGCCTTAGAGGTGATTCAGACAAACCAAATTGCTGCCACCCGAACAGGGGGTAGGGATGAGAGTGAGGAGGCAAGCATTCACAGCACAATAACCCCCTCTTGCCAGAGAGCAGGAGGTGCAGTGTGAAGCATGGTACTGCTGCAGGACACAGCACTGGTGAGGACAGTGTGCCTGCTGAATGCAGCAGTGGTGTGCATGGGCGTAGGAGATAGGCACTGCCCTCAAATTCCATAGTGTGGTGGGTGACGTAACCCATTGGACACATAGCTGGTGTTACGGTGTGCTGGACAACTGCCTTTTGTAAGGTCTATTAAACACCCTGACACAAATGCATTAACTGGCTTTGTCCCATTACTTAATAATTTTCTGTCATCTCTGACATCTCTGTATCCCACCTGCTGCAGCTGCGCCACATGCTGTGCTGTGCTGTGGGTTGTACCTTCCTCTTCCCCATTCTCCTCTTCAGATTCACACATTTCCACAGGTGTCCCCCTCTTAGTGGCAAGGTTATGCATCATGGCACATACTGCTATGATTTTGCAGCAGACCAGGGACTGGTACTGCCGTGCACCTCCCCTTTTGTGGAGGCAGTGGAACCGGCTTTCGAGTAGTCCAAATGTTTGCTCAACCACATTGTGCGTTGATCTATGTGCAACATTATATCGCCTTTCACTTGGGGTGGATGGGTACAGGTACAGAGTCAGGATGAGAGAACGCACCGCATTGGCACTGTCACCTGAGTGTGAGCAGAAAGTAAGTTATTCACAGTCAACAATCGCAGCACAGGTGTATATTTCAGGGGGTGTCACATGTATTTAGCTAGCAGGTAGCCCTCTCCAAATTCTCCCGCAAAGAGACGGGTATAGATCCCACTGTTCCTGAATATGTATGAATCATACGTGATCCCTGGGAATTTTGCAACTATGTTGGTGATGATGGAAGACACATCACATAAGACCTGGACATTAATAGAATGTTGGATTTGCGATTGCGGTAGATGTACTCAGTCACAGCAGGGGCCAGATTGGTATATGGGTCCCTTCAATGCAACCGATGACATGTGGGAACTCAACCTTATGGTTAAAGTCCATCTTAGTCTTCAGCAGTTCTGCCTGTGAGCTGGGAAATTTGATGTAGTGCGGCATCCTTTGCAACATGGCGTCCAGGAATTTATTGAGAAAACGCGGCAGGCAACTCTGTGAGACTCCACCTGCCACCGCTAATACTCCTTGATAACTGCCAGATGCCAGGAGGTGCAGGCAACAGAGTACCTGTACATGAGTAGTTATTGTGTGAGCCCTTGGTGTCTGGTGCTCCAGGAGTGGGTGCAGGTCCCGTATCAGGTCCTGGATGGTGTTTGGGTTTAGCCTGTACCTCTCATGGATTTCAGCCTCAGTCATTTGGAACAGTGTAACACGCAGTCTGTACACATGCTCCTCCCATCTCCAGATCCTCAGTCCTGCTGCTTGCAAACGTAGCCACCTTGCTGTTTTGTAGAAGGCCGCCATTGAGTTCACACTGTTGCATTTTGGGGCTGTTTATATGCAGTGCACCTGATTACCACCTGCTTTGAGTCAGTGGTAATTAGCGACTCTTAAATACCAAAAATTCAGTATTACTGATTTTTGGTACATCGCATTTGCGATTATTAAGGATTACTTATTTACCGATTCAGTATGTAGGGGTTTCGGTGTCTGCTAATCAGTAAATAAGGAATCAGTAACCGGTTTCCCTTATTTTTACTGATTCCTTATTTGCGATGGTGTTCGGTATTACCTACATCGTACATGGCTAAATACCGGTCATTAACGCAGAAATTTAATGAATTTTGGCATTACCGACCGATATTTAGCCACCTACATCTGGCCCTTAGTCAATGAAAAATAAGGATGTGATTGATAGTATCAAAAGCAGTGGAGAGGTCCAAAAACGCATGAGGCAATTTGGTGCAGCAGCCTGGTCCTAATCGAGCCTGACTGTCATGAAAATTAGATATTCATCAATACAAGTTTGCAGCTGCTTAGTGGGGGCCTTCCTAATAAGTTTTGAGGGGAAAAACGTAATAGGGATATGGGCCTAACCTTTTAAGATTCAGTCAGATCCTGTTAAAACAGACATTCTTGGTTGCTGACATGTACACCCAGGCAAGGTGAGAATCACCACTCTAGCCAGAGTAAGCTAGTTTGGCACAAGCAGTCAGGCTTATCTAAAGAGGCAATGTGTAAAGTATTTGTGCAACACACACAAATAGTAACACAATAAATAAACCACAAAAGACTCCACACAAGGTTAGAAAAATAGAGAATAAAACAAAACATAAATGACAAATACCCAACCGTCAGAAGTCGAGATATTAATTTTTAAAGATTAAATGCAAAAACAGTGCTCAGAAGTCCCTAGCAGTCAATAGGTTACTTGAAGTCGCGAGGCACCAGTGCAAATCCAAAGTCCAGACCAACAGCGATGGAGAGCAGGCCAGCAACAGGACCCATGCAGGGCCCACTGAGAAAGTGCCTTGGATGGAGCAAAACATCGATGCTGAGGGATCAATGTGCCAATCTTTTCTATGCAGTCGGGTCACTGCGTCGTCGACAAGCTTTGCCTAAATGTTGTCATCGAACGGCGCAGAGGGTCATATTCAGGCAGCGCAGGCTATGGAACTACTCTCATTGAACAGCCTCTACGATGGCGTTGAATGGCAATGCATCGGTTCCAACCAGCGCAGTGTTGATGATGCAATGATTTTGTAGTAAAACACCTGCTGAACCAACTTCTGAGGCACAGAACTTGGCAGCTCAGCAAAGTCCAGCAGCCCCAGCAGAATTGCAGAATTCAGAAAACAGGAGGCAAGCCCAGAAAAGCAGCCCAGTAGGATAAACAATCTTTACCACAAACCTTTTTTCCCGCTGGGAATCACAACGCGGTCGTTACAACGATCACATTGTGATTCTGCATACAATTACTCCGCAAGTTGGAACAACGACTTTCGGGGGTGGGTGTTGGATTTAAAATCCAACACCTTCCCTAGTGCCTGCACAGACTGGAGTTGGAATTGTAAATTATTCTATTCAATTATCTAGCGCCACCCCCCTCCGCAAGTCGTTGTTCAGACTTGCGGAGTAATAGTATGCAGAATCACAACGCAGTTGTTGTAACAACCACGCTGCGATTCCCTGTGGGTAAAAAGACTGCAGGATAACAACATACATTCGCCCAGTAGAGTTCATTATTCAACACAGCAGTCCTTCTATAAGAGGTTTGGTTCAAGATCCAGAAGTGTTTGATATTAGGGGTCAGAGGCCCAGTACTTATACCCAAAAGTGTAAGGGGTGAGTTCAAAGCAGCTCTCTGAAATGCATACGGATACTTTTCAATCCACTCCTGTCTGCCAGGCCAGCTGTGGGGGTTACATCACTGCTTTTGTGTGTGAACAGGACACTACCTATTGAAGTGTGTCAGCCCTTCCCATTCCTCCCAGCCCAGGAAGACCCATCATAATGCAGATGAACGCAGATGAGCACTTAGAATGCAGAGTAACCTCACCTTCCTGGCTGTCAGGCACATAAAGCAGTAAGTACATAGAAATGTTCGCTTTCTAAAAGTTGCATTTATAAAACAGTAATGTTGGATCCCACTTCACCAATATTGAGAATTTATCATTACTATTCCAAAGATACAAAACATGAAAAAGCTACTCCTCTCTGTTCAAGAATTACAGTTTGAAAGTGTATTAGGAATGACGTATGAGAGGAGCTGGCCTCACTGCAAAAAAAACGACAACTAGCAGGATATTTAAACATAAGAGTGCATGTCCCCCCTTTTACTTAAATGGCACCCACCCCATAGGTTTACTTAGGGTCCACCTTAGGGCTGACCTATATGTAATAAAAGGAGAAATTAAGGCCTGGCAATTAGTTTTGAATGCCAAGTGGAAGTGGCAGTAAACTGCACACATAGGCACTGCAATGGCAGGTGTGAGCCAGATTTGAAAGTTTACTTAGGTAGGTGGGCGGTACAATCAGTGCTGCAGCCGACTTTGAAGCATTTGAAGTACAGGCCCTTGGTATATGGTACACAACTTTACAATGGACTTACCGGTACAACAAATATGCCAATCAGGTATACCATATTGTTATCATGTTTTAGGAGAAAAAGCACATGCACTTTTAGCATTGGTTCAAGAATCATCAAAAATGGTAGGCAAAAGGCAAAAAGTCTGGGGAAAGACCACCTTGAGGCCGACAGGTCTAATAGATCCAGAAAAAATGTTTGTTAGGAAAGGATGCACAATCCCTCCCTTGAATTGCTCAGGGAAGCATCCAGTCATCAAAGTAGAATTAAGGCTATCAGATGACTCCTTTAACATTTTCTAAAGCCCATCTCAAATTGCGTCAAAACTTGAAGACCTCTATTAGCAATGAGCAGTGAGCATCCATTGATGGTAGTAGGGCTGAATGACAAAAAACATTTTGGCCCACCAGTGTTAATATTGTTTTGTCTATAGTGCAGTTATAATTTCAATGATGCTAGTGCAGTTATAATTTCAATGATGCTAGTGTGTGCATTATGATCAAATGTATAGTCAGGATGATTTGTGAAAATGAGGACACCTTTAATAAACTGGTGAAATCTACAATCGTCAGAGAAAAAAAGAAAAGCTAAAAGGTAAATGTTCATACCTGTGTGAAAGCATTGAAAACACTTTTCCTAACATGTTTTATGGTGGAGTCCCCACTACCATGTTGACAACTGAATTGACAAGTGGTTGCCACTTTTGAAGCAGTATATTACCAGTGCCTCATCAGACACAAACCTCTGTGGAGGTCTAAATAAGAATACGGCACTTCTGATATATTGTGCAATTTAAAAGTTTTGCTTGCCTGTTTCTTGATCTGCCAAACTTCATTTCTCAATTCTGGTCTTTTATGTAATGTTGCTCTTCTCCGAAAAGGATGTAAAAGTGGACAGTGTAAATTTATTGATGGACCCAGCTTAGTTGGACAAATGTAATCTGTGGAGGTCTCACTCTAGGTGATGAGCCTAATTTTCACTTTTAGCTTATTAGCAGCTTCTTCAGCTTAATGGCTTGGTTGTATGTATCCATCCTTGCATCTTGTTCAGAAGCCCACATTTTTATTGTCTCCCCTCAATGCCTTTCCACCATACTCAAATGGAATGAACAGCTAGATGAAGTACATTAGCACTCATTGCCAAGGAATGGAGATGCATTATCATTCCTCTGCTTCTCATAACCTTTGGCAGTTTTATATTGATCAGCCGGTGATGAAGCATGTAAGGTGTAGATTTCCATTAATTCCATTAATTGAGAACCTCTGGTATGAGGGAATGCATAGCAGGTCCCCGTGTCTTAGGCCTCTCCTTAACTGTTTCTATATTTTAAAGTTATATCTGAAAAACATAAAATGTTTGTGACGGATGTCCATTACGCTGCCATTCTGTGCTTCATTTTTGAGAACTTCATACACCATAAGATATATTAGAACATTGGAATGTTGGGAGCTCCATTGCAGACAATGGAGTGCTCCCTGCTTCTACGGGACGGTAAAGGCTTGCAGAGCAACATTCCAATGTTCTACAAAGGCTTGTCGAAGTTCGAGGGGATTTATATCCCCTCGAGCTTCGAGAACTCTTTGTTTAATTTGTTAGAACATTCTGCCCTCTAGTGGCAGAATGTTCTAATAGCCTTATAGCCCTTCGTAGCAGGGCTATACGGGCATTTAAAGTCCCGCTGTCTCGTTAAAGTCCCTCGCCTTCGTCTCGGGCCTTTAACAATTCCACAGGCCTTTAATAGCCGGTATAACCCGCTACGGCGGGCTATAAGGCTATATGCTATGTGTAAAACATAGCGCATAGAGGTAGCTCCACTCTTTATAGTAAAGGCAATGCTGCTCCAGTCATCAAGGACAGGTCAACAAACGCTCCACTTAAATCCAAAGGTTGAAAACATCCAAATCCTTTCAAACTGGTTTTGTCTGCTCTGAACGGTTTATTCATTTATTTATTCTGATGAGGACCTGGCAATGTAGCACAAGTGTTGTTCACCCCGGTGTAAAGCATGTCAAGCTCCTTCAAGTGAACCCAATATGCAGTAAAGCATATGTAATATGTATTCTACACATTGCTCCATGTGTCTATTGTCAAGTGAGAAGCTCGCATTGATGTCTCAATCAGTACATTTGAAACCAGTGTTAGCATTGTTCTGTACAGCGCTACATCAGTAAAAGTGAAACATGTGTGGTTTTGTCTCTATTTTGGACAAATACCCTCTATGTTTACTAAGAACCTCTCACCTCAAAATGGGACAATATTAAACAGCAATATTTGTGCAAACTTTCAATTGCATGCATTGGTGGATAGCTTTTAGGAGCCTGAGTGTTTATTATTTTTTAATGATGTAGAAAGAGAGAAATGATAACACACATATAGCTAATCAGTTGATTATTGTGGCATCACGTTTTACAAAGGTTTTGATACACAAAAGTAAAAATTGATCATATAAATATATATCAGGAACATTATGTATCAAGAATAACTTAATTAACACTTTTTTAAAAAGAGGTCAAAGGTTCCCAGACAGTTAGATACGGATGCGTTTCTCATCCTTTTGTATAGTAGATATCTCCAAACCACATATGTTGATGAGTTGCACCCACAACTCCCTGCACATTGGGGGACTCTTGTGTAGCATGGGTTTGGCTACTTGCAATCTGGCAACTACTATGCCTGCAAACATAATTCCAGCAAGCTGACAGGGAACTTTTTCCGAGAAGCTTAATACTTTGGGGCTTATTTACAAGCCCCTTACGCCACCCTTACGTCACTTTTGCCATGTTAAAAATGATGCCAAAGTGACGCAAGGGGCTTGTAAATCTTTCCCTTTGAGTTTAATTGTAGGAAATATTAGGATACCTAACGATGTGCCAAGCTCATCAATCAATGATGATGATTTACATTTTCAGCAGATTGATGACCACAACATCTCTTAAAGTGATGTTCTGGTGGCGCTATCCCCTTGTGAATATACCCCTCAGTAATGGCAAAGGAAAAGCAGAGACACCTAAACACCCCTGAACCAATGCTATAGTAGCTATAATTCACCAGTGGTACTACTAGGAGAGAGAAATGCTGTACATTATAATCAAGGATGGATACAAAATAAAAAGGA
Organism: Lissotriton vulgaris; assembly: GCF_964263255.1. NCBI lineage: Eukaryota > Metazoa > Chordata > Amphibia > Caudata > Salamandridae > Lissotriton > Lissotriton vulgaris. The sequence continues at coordinate 1,945,341,299 of NC_141689.1, forward strand.
GCAAGACGACAGGGAGAAACATGGGATCCAGCACTCATGCCTTTTTTTCTAGACAGGGATTGTAAGTAGAGCTTAAATCTCTAATTCATTATATGATTTGGCTTGCTAATCATTATCAGATGAGCATCTCCCAGTTCCTTTGTGCAGCAGTTTCCCAGCTATTTCTGCAGTTATGCAAATATGTGTCCATGATTTATGAGTGATTTTGTGATGCGCTCTTACCTAGTGTTATGTAGAAACATTATAGGCCCAAGTAGAAATACCATCCATTTTAGATGCTCAAGTTTTTTAGTTGAATTCTTTTCTTAACCAAAATGACATTTGACACACATTTCCTTATGTGCAAGATATTATTCTCTGAAACAGCATTGCTTACATTTCCACTTTTTTAGGCATATTATCAAATATCTTGAACATTCTGTACAAGGGCTAAGCTCACACACAAAAAGTTGGTGTTTTTTATTGTCAGTTTGTAAAAAGAAATATCACAATAAGATTAACAATAGCTTCCTGACTAGGACTTTGGCGGAGCAACATGATTGATGTTTAATATATAAACAGCATCACTTCCTTGTTTAGTTAGAGGAGCATTTCACTGGCACTGAGAGATGGCCACGTGCCGAAATTCCAACACAGCTGATTCCTGTTCACCTCATGTGAGGGAATAGGCCCAGCTCTCCTCCAAGACAGGCTTCCCAGTGACAGACCCAAAGGTAATAAAGGAGTTAAATCACCCTACAGGCATTTGGCAGATTCATCCATCTTAGGCGCAATAGGATAGATAGCGCTAGTTGAGAGTACAATATATTACAGTACTTATATCAACACATATAGTCTCTCTAACAGCAAAATGGTTAAACTGTTTAATTTTTTCACTATTTCCGTTATGCTAATAACATTATTCTATTTCCTTCGATTGATTATTGCAGGGTATATATTGTACGTATGAATCACAATGCTTCGATAAACATTGAAACTGCATGTTTTGTATTTCTTGTGTATCTCTTTGGGTATGAATTAGAAACCAAACAAAAAGGTACTCAATCTGTTACCACAATTTCCTTGGGGTGTGAGGGTTGTCATGTTCTGAAGGTTGCACATTCGATTTGTTACCTTGTTAAGTTTGAGGTGCAGATTGTGTACTGTTAGCTAGCAGGACTAAACATAACATATCCTGATGATATGTGTACAATCAGTATTGGACAGTTTTCACATTTCTGTTGTACAACAAACGCACAGTCTTTCTGAGAAAGTAAAAGCCACATGACACTAGAGGTAAACCTGTGCACCCAGTCTAAGAAATCATCTGCTTAAAGTGCCAATAATGCTCACGTGTATGATGACATAACTGTAATCTGAGGGTTTTGTTGGCGAAGCAGGCTGGTAGAGCAGCTGACAGAAGATAAAGTTCCTGATATAAAATAAAAAGTTTGAACCTTCCCACTCTCATCTTTGAAGTGAAAGCAATGAGCCCGCAGGATTTGGCATTCAATATCCCAGTCCTGAAGATCAGGGAGATATGTCTAAATGAGTCATACAATAAAGCTCCAAGGATCATTACCCTCAGCCCCTTCCTTGATCCCGAAGACACGAAGATTGTTGCGTCTCATCCAGATTTCATTGTTCTCCAGGCTCAACTAGGGCCAATTTCTGCTTCTGCTGATCATCTGTATACTCATTGAAATCAGTAACCGTGTTCCTGATCATGTCTGTTGTCTCCTCCACTTTAACCAGCCACTAACTGAATGAAAACAATAGTTTAGACAATTTGTGGTCTACTGCTTGTGTTTTCATATTTGATAGCTACAGTCCTGCTGCATTCTTTTCCTTTTCATCAAGATAGGCACAAATCATCTGTAAAATTGCTATCAGCATGTTTCAAATATTTTAATTTGGACCTGGATAGTTTTACATTTTCAATTTCCAGAGAAGGTCCAGACTGGGTTCATGACTCATTCTATGAGGCTCCGGACCTGTGAGTGAAATCTGGAAACTTCCCTAGACACAGAGCTAAAGTTCAAGGAACAACTCTCAGAGTCCATGAACACTATAAATAAAACTGCATTATTTTTGGTAAGCTTTAGAGTGAGTCTTGTTGGGATGCATACTTGTGCCTGGGGGTCAGAGTCTGCTCATTATGCCTCCTTATATGGACATTTATTTTTTTCAGGACGTGCAGATCATTCTCTGCTCTTTATAATGGTAGCTGTGACAGAACCTTTTCTGTCATTATCAGCCACTAAAATCCTTCTGATCTTAATGTAGGATAGGAGAAGAAACGTTGTTGTCCACGGGGATGTCTACATTATTTAAATTTGTGTCTGTATATTTTCTATAAGATCAGGTTTTGAAAACTGTATATGAACTAATGGTTGGGTGATCTCTATAATTTAACCCATCAATATCTGTCTGACAGATTTTTTTTTAAAGCATATTTCTCAAAAACTGCCTACTTTGGTATAATTCCCTTCAGCTGATTTTGTTGTTGATAAAAGCAAAATATCTCAAAGTAGAGCTTAGTTTTTTAACCCACAGTTCAGTGCAAATCCTCCTCAACCCCGAACAGATCTGCAAGAACTAAAACATGGCAAAACATAGCCACTTTTGCATTAAAAAATACAGGTGCATTCTTTCAATCATCAAACAGTGACAATCACTGACTTCCAAAGCTTTATTAACAGTGGTAAATTCCCCCAAGTATTAAGAACAAATGAAAACTGAGAACAGGAAACCCTGAACTCTATCAAGTTTGATAACATTGCCGCTATCCTAAAGAAGTCTTCAGCAGACCATGACATTCTTACACACTATGGACTTAGTTCTGGTATCTCTGCTTGCTACGGCATTCAGTACAATCATCTTCCACAACTGTTCTCATATATGGAATCATATATCCTCATTAGCGATGTTTAGTCAGTGTTCAAAGTATTCCTGGTCACCAAATCAATGCTAATGAGCATTAGGCAAGAATTATTTAACACAAGAGACCAGAAAACATGCTGCACCCTTATTCTACTGAGCTTCTCTGTGGTATTTGACACTACTGACTAACTAGCACTCCACAAAACGTTTACATTTTCTGCAGATATCAGCTGAACACTGTTCCCCACAGGTCCAAACAACTTTTATTCTTCACCAGATCTACCAACATCCTCTGTGAAGTTCATCAAGGATCAGCCTCATCGTCAAACAAATTCAAAATGTATAACAAGTTTTACTAGAACTAATATGATATTGGATATCACATGTATGAATTGACATGCATTTACATCTTAAGCTTAAGATATAAACCAGCATAATATTGAACATATCAGATTGTCTGTTGCTTGCTGGATATTATATTCAGTAAGACTGGATACGCCTGAACCCTGAGAAAACTCAACTCCTACTATTTGGGATGACCAGTCATGTACACCACCCTTTCTCCTGACCTGACATTTTGTGTTTGTGTCCCAATCAGTAGCAAAAGCCAGCAATTTGGTGTTGTTGTTTGATAACAATCTTCAATTCACTTAAGAATACTCAATCTCTGCAAATCTAATTTCGTCACTTATGCATGGTAAGTGGTACTCGCGTCTCACAGAAAACTACCATGGTATTGCAACTGCTTCTAGTTTGGATTTGCCAACAAAAAAAACCACCAAACTTCAAGGAGTCTAGAATGAATCTACTGACCTTTTGTCCGGCCTCAACCGTTATATCACTCCAACTTGAAGCTTCTCCATTGGCTCTCAATAATGAAATGATATTCCTCATATCGATTTGCATTGTTCAAAAAGCATAATCTATCTGATCACTGATCTACTGGCAACATTGTTTAATGCTTACCTTCAATCTAGAAGTTGAAGATAGGTAAAGCAAAATGTGGTGTCCATTTGGACATTCTGCAACGAGGAGCATATTGGATAGACATTTCATGTACAAGGATCATCTTTGTATAACCCCCAACCAGTGCATCTAAGACTGGAAACTGGCATCCTCATTGTCAGAAAATCTGTAAAGGCAACCTTTTCAGGCACATGTATGGCAAACACACACCTGTGTGCTTCCATAGTTGTCTTCTATTTCGACTGATGTTTTCTGGTTAGACGCCTATAACCATGTCCTACTTTCAAATTGGGATATTCATAATACTGAGATTATTAACTCTTCAAAGGCTTTACCATCTGCTATAAGCATATACGCCCAATGTTTGTATAAGTATTTGCCAGAACAATGCAGTGTAGAAATCATCTACATGCAGGGGGAGTTACAAAAGAGAATGCATTTTGCTTTTTTTATTGCAAGCTGTAGCTTATTATCAGTCATGGAGTTGCCTGCTAAGGAATTTTATTGAATTATTTGCCAAATTGCCTGCCTGGTAAACGTGAAAAAGACATATATTAATTTTTTGTCAGATACATTTTTTAAATAACCAAAATAATTAGTATTTAAAAATAAATATCTAATTTCTGAGGTATCTTGTCATTGCTTTTTCATTTTACAAGGGTTAAAAAATCTGTTTCAGTAGTTGACTGGATATCTTGTTGTAAAGTAAACAGTAGTTACTCGGTAGTATAATTAATTTTATTGTTAATATTATAAAAGCAGGCAAATGGATGGGGTGTTGCATTAAATATCCAAATGTAACTTTTCTCTAAGGTAACTATATAATGAATAGTTTTCTTTACAGAGGGCTGTGGTAATCCTAATGAAGGGCCATAATTATATGGGCCATAATTATAGCTTTGTGTTAGATGGTCAGGTAAGTCAATATCACTAAACCTTGTGGGTTGGGGAGGATTAACTAAGTGTGCTTGTCTTTCCAAAGTAAGTATGGCAGGCACACCTCCTGCAACATGCATAGGGATCTTTGTAGCTACCTCTCTCAATACTATACAGACAACCTCTTATCTTGCCTATCTAGCTTATAAAGCAGCATTACTCAAGAAAGACATTTCCCCAGAAAGAGACAACTTATCATCAGAGAGAGTATATTCTTTCCAGTTTTGTTTATTTATCAAAACATATAGTTTTTTTATTTTTCTGCATTTCATATGTTTTTTTGGAAATGTATGTTAAACTCATATGTTCATAAAAACAATTACAAATAAGAAACAATTATGTCACATCTCAGTTAGAGAAAAACTAGATTGAAATTTAACAGTTTCAAAACAAATTGTAATGACCCCCCCAAAAAAACAAGATTTATACATCATCATCTTTCCATTCTCTCCTTGCATTCTTCTCTCATATACCATCAGTCAGCCCACACAAAAAGAATACGCTATGAAAACACATCTAAATGGGAAACTTGCTCTCTATTACATGTCCATCACTGTTTTCAAAATCCTAGTAAAGAAGTTTACAAATCTTTCACATTTATTTCAAGTTGATTCTTGGCTTAAATCTTGAATAGGATTCCCAGATGTGTGACGACTGGCATACGCACATTTCGGTGACACCAATTATTTATATCACCTTCTTCAGGGCCAATTGAACAATAAGGTTTTCATCTGTTTAGCGGTGTAGGGGTCTATATGTATATCAGAACATGGAAATGTCTCTGATTTCAAAAGATTGGAAATTCTGAACATTGGTGTCCAAAGAGAGATTTTCTGAGGAAATAGTCCTTTGATCCTTAAAATAATAGTTGTTAGTATTAATTCCCCCGAAATGCATTCCTCAATAAAAAGGCCGTCTGAGCTGCCTCAGTGGTCCATTCCTGGAATATCTTTATGTGAGATACAGCTCCATTTTTTATATAAAAGGTTATTTATATCACCAATAACTGTTGTTTGTCTGGATTGTGAGCATCCAAAAGCTGACTCTTCAGTTTAAACGATCTTATGGACTCAGTCCGTCTCCCTTCTCTCGCGTGGCACCTCTTCCGACACTTTCCAGTGTAGACTGCCTCTCTCAATAAACTAGGGGGTACTTTATATGTGGTAGCTAGAGATTTTATTTGCTGAATATTTTTACTAACTTCTGTTTTAATTGCAGAATCAAAGTGATTGTGTTCTGAGGTTCCTTCAATACAGCTCCCCACATTAACTAACTGCCTCTGTAATGGTTTGAAAAAAAAGTGTATGCACCTCACTGAGCCCTGGGTTCAGTATTTCTCTCCTTATAATTAAGGTACCCCTCATTTTTAAGTAATAGGTTCCCTCCATTTGAAAGTACACAATTAACCTAAGGCATGCTCTTAATTTTTAGCACTGTATATAAAATGTAAGGAAAAGCATACATATAAAAATAATTATTCTAAGAGCTGCGGATATAGAAATTTGAACCCAAGGAAGGCTTCTCCCCGGATGACTATTTTACATTTGCATTTCCACATTTCCACAACCCCTTCCCTGCTGATCACACATGTTCTTCCCCAATTTTTATCGGGAGACCTGGGGGAATGCTGGGTGGTAGGAAATCTGTGTCAGCCCTGTGATGCCACACTTTCCCACACCAAAATGTTTGAAAAAAACAGTTTTTTTCAGCTAAAATTGAGGTATGCAGGGGATTCTGGGTAAGGAAACATTGGGGGATCCTCGCAAGCCATACCTCCTTGAAAGCCCCCGGGTGTCTACTTTAGAGCAATGTGTGGGTTTGGTAGGTTTCAGCAGGTGCCAGCAGAGCTAGGGTTCAAAAACTACAGCTAGGGACTTTGCAAAAAAAGGGTAATTTTTCCCTGCGAAATTGAGGTGTGACCACGTTGTGTTTTGCGCCCTTTCCTGTCGCAGGCACTAGGCCGACCCTCACAAGTGAGGTACCATTTTCCCCGGAAGACTTTGGGAAATACAGGGTAGAAGAAAAATTGTGGATCCACGCACATTTCAGAACTTTCCACCACAGAAATATGGGGAAAATTTATTTTTTGGACAATTTTTTAGGTTAGCAAGGGATTCTGGGTAACAGAACCTAGTGGGAGGCAGTCAAGTCACCCCATCCTGGATTCCCCTGCGTATTTAGCTTTCAAAAATGTATAGATTTGCTAGGTTTCCCTAGGTGCCGGGAGAGTTAGGGTTAAAAAAATACAGCTAGGCGCTTTGCAAAAAAAGGGTAATTTTTCACTGCGAAATTGAGGTGTGACCATGTTGCATTTTGCGCCGTTTCCTGTTGCAGGCACTAGGCTGACCCATACAAGTGAGGTACTATTTTTCCCGGAAGACTTTGGGAAACATGGGGTAGAAGAAAAATTGTGGATCCACGCAAATTCCAGAACTTTCCACCACAGAAATATGGGGAAAATGTGTTTTTTTGGACAATTTTGTAGGTTAGCAAGGGATTCTGGGTAACAGAACCTGGTGTGAGGCAGTCAAGTCACCCCATTCTGGATTTCCCTGGGTGTCTAGTTTTCAAAAATGCATAGGTTTGCTAGGTTTCCCTAGGCGCCGGCAGAGCAAGGGTTCAAAAACTACAGCTAGGCGCTTTGCAAAAAAAGGGTCATTTTTCACTGCGAAATAGAGGTGTGACCACGTTGCGTTTTGCACCGTTTCCTGTCGCAGGCACTAGGCCGACTGACACAAGTGAGGTACTATTTTTCTCGAAAGACTTTGAGAACCGCGGGGTGGAAGGAAATTTGTGGATCCACGCAGATTCCAGAATTTTCCACCACAGAATGAGGGAATATGTGTTTTTTTGGACAATTGTTTAGGTTTGTAAGGGATTCTGGCTAACAGAACCTGGTAGGAGGCATTCAAGTCACCCCATCCTGAATTCCCCTTTGTGTTTACTATTTAAAAATGTATTGGTTTGCTAAGTTTCCCTAGGTGCCGGCAGATCTAGGGTTAAAAAACTACAGCTAGGCACTTTGAAAAAAAAACGGTAATTTTTCACTGTGAAATTGAGGTGTGACCACTTTGCATTTTGTGCCGTTTCCTGTCGCAGGCACTAGGCCGACCCACACAAGTTAGGTACCATTTTTCTTGGAAGACTTTGTGAAACGCAAGGTGGAAGGAAATCTGTGGATATATGCAGATTCTAGAACTTTCCACCACAGAAATGTGGGGAATTTTATTTTTTTGACAATTCTTTAGGTTTGCAAGGGTTTCTGGGTAACATAACCTGATGGGAGGCAGTCAAATCACCCAATCCGGTATTCCACTGGGAGTCTAGTTTTCAAAAATGTATAGGTTTACTAGGTTTCCTTAAGTGCCGGCAGAGCTAGGGTTCAAAAACTACAGCTAGGCACTTTGCAAAAAAAAAGGGTCATTTTACACTGCGAAATTGAGGTGTGACCACGTTGCTTTTTGAGCCATTTCCTGTCGCAGGCACTAGGCCGACCCACACAAGTGAAGTACCATTTTTCTCAGAAGACTTTGGGGAACGCAAGGTGGATAGAAATGTGTGGATCCACGCACATTCCAACACTTTCCACCACAGAAATGTGGGAAAATGTGGCTTTTTTGACAATTTGTAAGGTTTGCAAGGGATTCTGGGTAACAGAACCTGGTGGCAGGCAGTCAAGTCACCCCATCCTGCATTCCCCTGGGTGTCTAGGTTTTAAAAACGTACAGGTTTCCTAGGTTTCCCTAGGTGCTGACAGAGCTATAGTTCAAAAGCGACAGCTACACACTTCAGAAAAAAAGGGTACATTTTCATTGTGAAAATGTGGTGTGTTCACGTTGGGTTTTGAGCCCTTTCCGGTCGTGGACACTATGCCTACCCACACAAGTGAGGTACCATTCTTATCGGGAGACTTAGGGTAATTCAGATTTGTAAAGCAATTGTTATTACCTATTGAGTTCTTTTTTTTGTAAGACTTTATTGGCAGTTGTCAATTACACATTACATCTTTTGCGTGTGTAGATATTAGTTACCACTCCATAGTCATTTCGGTGCTTGTAATACACAGCTATTTAGCCGACAACCTTCCGGTCCAACAGCATTCAAGAACATTGTGATTAAGACATTCCATCAATGAATAAAGAAATCAATTGTCTTACTTTTGTTATTTTTTTTTCTGAACATAACCATAGACTCATTAGGAATAATAAACAATATATCAGGATATCTGTATACGGTCAATCATTCACATCAGTGGGTTTTTCCGATTTACTATTCTATACCGTTTCTTGTGAGCTTCTTAAAATATCCCCCCATTCCATACCTGTACCCCTCCCATTATTCCGTCAACGGGTATGTATCAGTTTCCCAACTCATCCTCTTCATCAGAGCTGTCATCTTCTTCTTCCGGTAAGGGTTCACACAGGTCACCCCTATATTTATTCTAGGGTAACCATATCTTGTTCCATTTGCGAGGGTTGGCTCTTATCTTATAAACCACTCGCTCGGTCACCATCAATCTATCCATGTGTTTGCACCATTGTGCCGACGTCGGTGCGTCCGCTGCTCCCCATTTCTGCGCTATATCGCGCTTGGCCGCCATTGTTCCTATCACTACCCACTGTTGCCCCTGTCGTGTTAGATCTGTCTTTCCCCATATATTCAATAAACAGACCGGTGTGAGTGACACTTCCAGTGTTTGTGAAATGGTCCTCATGATTCGCTTCCAGTATTCACTAATGATCGGGCATCCCCAGAGTGTATGTAGAAGTGTCCCTTCCTCTCCACAGCCTCTCAAACAGTTTGGGTGATCAGTCCTATGTATTCTGTATAGAGTAGTTCTGGTGTAATACACTGTGTGCAGTATTTTAAATGGTACCAATCGGAAGCGGGCCGACACTCCTGCCTCTCGTGGGGATGCCAATGCGGCATTCCAGTCCGTTTCGTCCATTTCCCCTAACTTCTCCTCCCATTTATCCCATAGTTTAGTTAGTGGATCAGGTAGATTGTTTAGCAGCTTTCGATAAGTGAGTGATGTAGCCCCCGTTTGTATATAATCAGTGAGTAGGCGGTCCTCCAACGGTGATGATTCGGGGACCTTTGTCCCCGGCTCGATGGCTGCCATTAACGCATGTCTTATCTGTATATACCTATAGGTCTCAGTAGGTCCCAAGTCATATTGTTGTTGTAAGAGTGAGAATGGGATCATGCCAGTACTCGTCCATAAGTCTCCCACTGTGGAAATTCCTATATTATCCCATTGGGTGAATCCCTTGCTATATCTCAGACACCCCAGTGATTTAGTGTCCCACAGAGGTGTAAGTTTAGTTATTATGTCCCCCCATTTCAGTCTAGTCTGCGCCTTGTGCCAAAGTACTATTGTATGTTTTGTCGGGCCTACCAGTTTTGCCATTAAACTTTTATTATATAATGGTGCCAGTAGACTGTGTGTGCCTAGCTGCGTTCTGTCCGCCAAATAAGCTGGGTCTTCTTGTGGTGCGTGGATCCACTGGTTTATCACCTTGAGATGGGACGCCCAGTAATACAACTGTATATTCGGCAGCGCTATCACGCCGTCATACCATCCACGGTTGAGTTTTATATGTGCCACTCGAGCCGGGCGTTCTCCCCATAACAAACCTGAAAGGACTGCTGTCACCTTTTTAAAATATGAGGGTGGGACTAGGGTTGGTGTATTTTCCAGTACATACAGAAAACGTGGAAATGCTTTCATTTTAAACAAAGCCGCTCTACCTAAAAGTGTCAATGGTAAATTTGTCCAGTATCTTGCATCTGCCTTTAAGCGAGTGAGTGGAGGTAACAGGTTTTGAGTAAAATGAATCGAGGCGTCTCGGGTGACGTAGATTCCCAAATATTTAAACGAGGAGTCTGCAGTTGTCAATTGGCATTCGCTGGGTAGATGTGGCAGAGGACCCTTCAGTTCATAAATGATCGATTTCGACCAATTTATGGTGTAACCAGAGTGGATACCATGTGTATTGCATAATTCTAGCAATATAGGGATGCCAGCGGCTGGGTCGGACAGGTATATTAACGTGTCATCAGCGTAGAGGGAGACTCTGTCTTCCCAGTGCTCCCCCAACTCACCCCTTTCAGTAATGGAGTGTCTCTAATGACAGTTGCTTGTGGTTCCAGGACTAACGCAAACAGCAAGGGGGAGAGCGGGCAGCCCTGTCTCGTTCCTCTATTCAACGGTATTTCTCGTGAAATGTGTCCATTGGCCGTCATATGCGCGACAGGTTCTGTGTATAAGAGTTTTATCCATGCGATAAATTTAGGGCCAAAGCCCATGTGTGCCAGGACTTCGAAGAGGTATGGCCACTCCACTAAGTCGAACGCCATCCTGGCGTCTAACAAGAGAATGACTGCTGGTTCCGTCAATAGGGGGGCCCGCGCCAGTGCGCCATGTACTCGTCGGAGGTTGAGTGCCATGCTCCTATGGGGCATAAAACCGGATTGATCTGGATGGATCAGGAGGGATAGGTGAGGCATCAATCTGGTAGCCAATGTTTTCGCCAATATCTTGGCTTCCGCATTGAGTAGCGAGATTGGGCGGTATGATGTACACTCGGCGGGAGGCCTACCCAGTTTCAGGATGGCAACAACAGTGGCCATCCGTTGATCCAGAGGCAGGACCCCTCGCTCCAAGCTATCCTTGAGCATAGCCAACACTGGCTCACTTAGTGTGTCTGTCATCGTTTGGTACCATTCAATCGGGATACCGTTGGGGCCTACCGCTTTCCCTGTGTGTAGTGTATTAATTGCTGCCTGAATCTCTTGTACCGTCCAGTTCATCCACCGCGTCTTGGGGTAAAGTCGGGGTGTGTACCGTTTGGAGGGCCAGCGTCGCAGCACTCGTCGTGACTTCCCTTTCCGGAGTATATACTCCCTGAAAATGGTCCGCAAGGATATCAATTATTTCTGAAGGGTGCAAATGCAGTTTCCCCCTCGGGTCTGCCAACTGTAGTACGGTCCTGCTACCCTCTTTTTTTTTATCCAGCCACGCCAGTAGTTTACTGGCCTTGTCTCCTATATCGTATACTCTATTCGCGTCGCTGTTACATTCTCAATCGTTTGCTGTCGTACATGATCATTATGTGCTTGTTGGCATAGATTAAATGTGTGTAGTGTGTCCTCTGTTGGGTGCTCCATATGTGCCGTGTTTGCTGCTTCAAGGTTCAGTTCCAGCTCCCGCAATTCCCGATGCTGTGCGCGCTTATGCCCTGTTATTGTTGTAATGGCATGACCTCTCAGAACTGTTTCATATGCTTCCCATAGGGTAGTGGGGGATGACACCGAGCCAGTATTCTCCGCAAAGTAATGCCGGGTCACCTTTTTTAATTCTTTCTGGATATATGGTACTTTAATATAACCCGGATAAATTGGATACAGCCTTTTTCGAACCCTTCCCGAACACGAGATGTTCAGTGTTAGAGGGGAATGGTCTGCACATCACTAATTGTAAGGTGACCGTTCCCTAGTGTGAGAAAGTAATCTATGCGGGACAGACTATTATGAGTTGCAGAGTAGTAAGTGTATTGTCGGCTCTCGGGATTGAGGTGCCGCCATACATCTAACAGCCCCTGCGCCTCGATGAAGTCTTGAAAACGGGATGGACCAAGTGTGTGCGTTCGGGTCGGGAACCTATCCTGTGTGTTGTGCGCCACTGCGTTGAAATCTCCTCCCTTTACTAGGTCGCCTTCCGGAAGATCTAACAGTAATTTCCCCAACTCGGGTAGAGTGGTCGCATGCAATGCTGGAGGAATATATACAGAGACAACGTTGAGTGGTTTGCCTTCCCATTGCCCAATCGCCACTGCAAAATGGCCATACTCATCGGCTCTCGTGGAATGCAGTATAAAACGGGACGCCTTTCTCATTAGAATGCCCGTTCCACGAGACCCGGAGGTAAAGTCCGAGTGCACTATCATACTATATCCACGTCTGTCCAGTGCTTTGCTCGCCGTCCCCACTAGGTGTGTCTCCTGAAGAAGAATTAGATCCGGATTTAGTCTTTTAATACCCTGCAGGACAACCCTCTCTTTATCTTGTCTCCTAGGCCCCTCACATTTCAGGACATCAATTGTAATGGAGTTACCAGACCCGTGCATGTGCTCCCATTTAGAGTAGCTGATTGTGAGTTGTGTGCCATTGCATATCTACCAGGTCTAGCTTGTACATTTCAATATCTGTTTACCATAGTGTTCGGTATATACCCATCTGAGTGTTCAATTCGTCGTGCTGCACATTATTTCCTTGAGTCAAACAAAACAAAAAACAAGAAACCCCCCCTATATCACGAACAACCCCCTTCCCTGCCCCCCAGCTATACGGACATAAAACGGCCCGCCCGCCCCCCCAACTTAGCAGAGTGCCTGTCCCATTCCTCACACCAAATACTTGCTCGCGGGGGTGAAGATTCTCCGGAGCCGGCGGCCCCTCATACACTCCTCGGAAGCCCTCAGCCCAGTGTCCTATAGCCGACCCTCAGGCAGATCGCAGAGTACAAGGTCAAGTTTTTGATTGTCCTCTAGGAGATTAGTGTTCCTTACTGGCGCCATCTTCCATTACATCTCCGTCCTGTCAGAGTTCTTCCTCCGTTCTGTGAAACGTTTGCGAGCCCTCCGGAAGTCCCGTATCTTTGTCCTTTTTTGATCTGTTCGATCTGCGGGGCTGTGTTGCCGGTCTCCATCCATCGAGCCAGTCTCTCGCAAGTTCAGGAGTGTCAAAGAACCAAGTCTTATTGTCCGATACCACTCTCAGCCTAGCCGGAAAAAGCACGGAGTAAGGGATATCTCTCGCTCTTAGTTCCTTCTTGACCTCCAGAAACGTCCTCCTGTGGTGCGCAACTTCTGCCGTATAGTCTGGGAAAAAGGCCAGTGTGGAGTTGAGGATCTTCACCGGAGGGGATACTCTAGCCGCCTGCAAAATAGCATCTCTGTCCCGGAAGTTGAAGAGACGGGCCAAGATGGGTATTGGTGTCGCGCCTTGCTTAGGTTTACCCCCCGGTACTCGATGCGCTCTTTCCACGGAGAAAAAGGCAGATAGTCCCTTTGGTTGGAGCTCTTTTTTAATCAGGTCCTCCACATATAGGTTGGTTGCTCTATTGCCTTCAGATTCCGGTACACCAAGAATTCTTATGTTATTCCTTCTCGAGCGACCTTCCTGATCGTCCAGTTTTTCACGTAGTGTCTTGTTCTCTACCGCCAATTGTTGCATCGCCATTTGTAGCTCGGAGACGTCTTCCACTAGGGACTTCGTGACCACCTCCATCGTTTTCACTTTTTCAGACATTTTTTGAAAGTCTGCATGGATCAATGTGATTTCAGTGGATATTGAGCCCACTGTGGCCTGTACTTGGGTTAGTGCTCCCATGATGTCTTCCAGCGTTGTTTTCTGCGTGTTCGCCCCTTCCGCCATCTTGCCGGCTGGGGCCGACGGGGAGGATGACGCTCCACCACTGGCAAATCTATCAATACGGGTCTGCGTAGTGCCTCCTCTTGTGTTTTTTCCAGCCATCCTTACCCCTTCGTACCCCAAAAGTCTTGCAGGGTATATCTCCCAGTCTTCCGGGGCTCCGTGGAGTCTGGCGTGCAATTGGTCGTCACCTTTCTCTTCGCGTGGACAGTAGGCCAATACCTCCCGGTACGCACAGGTTCTCGCAGTGTGTAACTCTGCAAGTCCCTGAGCGAGTTGGGAGACGGTACTATAAGGCGAGAGGTCCCACTTTCAGAAGGTTGATCTTAGTGCTGTGGCGATGGTGTTCAAAGGCGGCCGATGCATTGAGTACTACGTGGTAAGATGGCAGACCCACCCTTTGTTCTACTTTGGTTTCGGTTTCACCTGTCCGTCATCTGGAAGAATTATTTTCTGATCGCCTTTAGTTTGTCTTCTTATATGTGGCAGAGTCCAATCGAGACTGCTCGAGCAATTCTCGCTGTTATCGAGATCGTGACCAACTTTTTGGACCGTGGTCGTGCGTTTCCGGTGGGGTCGAACCGAGTTGCCCTCGCCCCTTCTCGGTCGATAATTCAGGATAGGTCCCGGCTTGTTGTGGTCGTCCAGGCCTCAGGGTCATTACAACATAAGTTTCGTCTCCGATGTCGGACAGTTTCCAAAGTTGCTGCCCTGGGTTCCGCCCGGTCCTAGGCTTCGGGACCCTCCGTTAGAGCATCTTGTCTGCATGGATAAGTGGTCGGATATTAGGAGAGGCTGTCCGATCTACGGAGCTCTTCTTTTAGGCTGCTCGGCTGCTAGCCACACCCCCTCACCTATTAAGTTTTGATGCATTTCTGCCTTCCGAAAGAAGTCATTTTTAAAAATGACCAATAATTCTCATGCTAGTATGAGTATTTCCAATTTAGAAAATGTGCAAATATCTACTGTTTCTAAACTCTATAATTTGTACCCATTTCAGAAATACATAGGTGTCTTTCCTACTGATTTTTCCATGTATACATTTTCACACAATAGTTGCTATATACCCGGTACATAATAAAAAGCAATTGCAAATTCTGGTTCTTGGTGAACCTACAAGTCCTATTTGTCCCCACAACCAGGAAGGTGCAGCGGATGTAACGGTATATTGGTTTCAAAGAGCTGTCATAATTACAAAAAGTTACAGGTGCAAACGTTGACACATAAGGCAGTTTTTTCAAACTAATTTTCAATTTTTTCAATATTTAACTGTTAGTTTCTATAAATAAACCTTGATGGATCTACACAAATGACCCCTTTCTAAATTCAGAATGTTATCTACTTTTTTAAAATGTATAGCTTTTCTGGATCCATTATTGCTTTCATACTCATTTTTACCATTACCTGGAAGGAGGTTGAAAGCACTAAAAATAGCAAAAATAGGTTATGTCTCAGAAAAATTCCAAACTGTGTAAAAAATGTTGGTTTTCTGACAAAGGTCTGCAATTCCCTAAAAGCTGTGAAAATTGTGATTTTGGCCCCACAAACCCTTTTTTGATAACATTTACAGGGAAAACCCCAGACGCTTTCATTTGCAGCCCGTTTTCACACTTTTTCCCTCCCAAAAAAAAAATGTTGCTGTATTTTGGCTAATTTCTGGGACCACTCCAAGGAAATCCAGAAACCCTGGGTACCTTTAGAATCCTCGTGATGTTGGAAGAAAATGATGCAAATTTAGTGTGGGTATCTTATGTGGTCAAAAGGTTAGAGGGGCATAAGCACCGCACTACCCCAAATAGCCAAAAAAAGGCTTAGCTCAGGGGGGGGGAAAGGATTAGCAAGGAAGGGGCTAATTACTTTTTTGAAGCTCAATTTCCTCCTGCGGGGCAAAGCTGCCACCTGTAGATAAACAGGGTCCACAGAATTGGATAGATTTGCTACTGCGGAAAACATCCAGGTGGGAGCAACATGATCCTTTGGCCCAGCTGCAATATACTATCGTCGGATTGACTTGGCAGGATTGTCCTGGTCTTCCGAACGACTTTGGAGCCAAAATGTTATAAAGTCCCGGGTTTCTCAGAAAAGTAAGAGAAGTACACTGTGACACAACCAAAGGTCTCAGGACATCAGGAATAGCAATTGAGGGTTAAGACCCACTCCAGCAGAAACCACCTGCATGGCCCAGCTGAGTCTAGGGCAGGTTGAGTTGGAAATTTTCAGCCTGGCTTATCAGGAAAAGGGCTTATAGAGACTTATTGTATCCCTGTCGCTTGACAGGAGGTTGATCAACTATACCTTGGTGTCCACTTCTTCGTCCTGGGTACAAGCAGGCCCAGCCTTTCAGGTTTCACCACACAAGGTGCAGCTCTTCTTTTGTCTTCCAAGGGTCCAGTAGTGTTCTGAAGAGGATGCCCAGGGGTGCCACATTTATGTCTGGCCTAGCCTATGAGAGGGAGTGACTCTTGGCCCCTCCTTAAACAATACGGAAATATGTACCAGGGTAACCCAACTCACATTTGCATCGGTTCCTGTGTTCCCTACTGCAAACAATCCCACAAAGTCCTTTCAACCAAACTCAAACTTGGCAGAACCGTTCTTCCACTCTGCACAGCCCCTGTGCTTTCCACCCCAGAGGTGTATCTAGGGGAATTAGCATCCCCTCCTCTGTAGTTGTTTAAAGCCAGTTCTGAGGGCAGTTCCTCTACTGCTGGGATTGGTGCCTGGATGACAGGTGGACAAAAAGGGCCCGGCCCAGGTGTCAGCTAACATTTACCTCTATCACGGTAGGCCTCTGTGAAGTTAAATACCTTTCTGGCCAAAGCACAGATGGTCCTCCTACTAGGGGAACAGAACACCTCTACATCCAAGGCCTGTGTCTCAGCTCTAAGAACAAGTCCACTCCTCGTCAAGGGGCTATATAGCTACTGAGGGCCTGTTAGAATCTCATGCTAACTGGCTTCTATAGGCTTTAGGCCGGAAAGAGGTGATTTTCGAAAAGTCCCAGTGTAAAGATAATTATTACAAATCTGACTTGAACTTGTAAAAGAATGCACTATGTAGTTGTTTCCTAGATGGAGATAACATTGTTAAATTAAATATTTCATCCCACTGCTTTATTAAGGAACTGCTAACTTTGCATACAGTGTAATAACTTTTAATGCCTTTTCATTGTAAGGACATGTAACATAAAACGTTTACATGTCCTAATTTTAAATATCATGCACCCTGCTGTATTTTCATTATAGCTTACTTAGGGAGGACTTGTTAACATTTAAAACAGGTATTAGGTCTGTTAAAAGGGATTATTGTGACAGGTTGAATTTGAGTTTTTTAAAAATGCATAGACAGGCTACAGAAGTACACCTGAAGTCAGGTTTGCACCGTCACTGTAGTGGGTGGCACAATGGATGCTGTAGTCCACCAGTGACATTAGTAGCGCAATAGGTTCTGCAGTCCACTAGTGACGTTTAACTTACAGGCCCAGGGTATACTCTTACGCCTATACAAGAGACTTATAAGTAAGCTAAATATGCAGGTTAGGACTATATCCAATTTCAGCCTATTTTTAGCGGTCAGAGTCTGGTTAGAACAGTTCCAGTGCACAAACTGAAAAGAACAGCAGCATTACTCCACAAATGGGGGGGGATCATTCAAGATGAGGCATTTTCCTACACTGTCACATTGATTGTTTACCTGAACCTGTGCAGAGCAGGAGGAAACAGTAGGTTAAGGCAACCCATCACATTCCAACAACAAAGACAACAGTGTCTTTGCTGATACCTTAAAACTAGACCTTTGAGGATATAAAGAGCCAAGCATCAATTCTCCAACATGATTGAAACCTGTGATTCAAAGCCCTCCATTAGCTTATGCGCAAATTGCAATGGCTGACCACGTTGCTACTAGGCCTGAGCGGTAAATTCTGTTCCGCTCGTGGAATTTGCAGAATTTGGGAAATTTAGCGTTCTGTGGAGAACGCGGAATTGCCCAAAAATCCACGATAGGTGGCTTCGCTGAATTGTTTGCTTGTTTGTGCTTTCAAAGTGCATGTTCACAAAATACAGACAAATACCACCTACAACTGATTGAAGAACTTCGTTTTTTGCCCCGTAATATTTAATGTATATTGAAATATAATGATCATTTGTCTCGCAAACCAATTTCTTAGATGCAAGAATGATCGCATTTCTGACATTGGCAAACCCTGATCGTAAGCAATAGACAGTGCGGAAAGACTTCCGCTTTTGCCCTCCAATCGTGCCAATAGGCGGCAGCCATCTTGAGCAGTCAGCGCTCTAGTTCCTGCACGATAGGCTGCACCCATACGAATGACAATGCGGAAATGCAGGACTTTTAAACAGCAATGGACACTTGAGGCCGGCAATCCTCGGAGTAGCACGGGGGTAGGAATAAAGAATTCTCTCTCTGCCGGACATGTGAGTAATAGACTCTGACCTCGAGTCTTTAAAAAATGGGTCACGGAGGCAAACAAACAACTAAGAATCTCGTAAGTGTTTAGAAAATAACACGAGGTGCGGTTTTGTTTTTTACAGTAAACCGCGCGGAATACCCCTTGCCTGCAAGCTCATGGGGCTCTGAAAATTACTGAGAAGAGTATGTATTGATTTTATTGACAAGGTTTAAGTCGAATGAAACGTTCTACGTTTTCATTCTTTCCTTTTCATGTAAAAGATGCGAATGAGGGTTCTCCCTTCCCCCTTTTAATTGCTGGTTGTTGGAAATGCATGGAGTCATGATTGTTGGTGTGTATGATGAGATGATAGTGGAACCCAAAGTCTGAGGTCACTATATATCCTAGCGAGATGATTCTAGCGACAGTCAGCTAGTCTCAATAGATATAATGTTCTGGCCTGTTCAGATTACATACAGGAACATAATCGCTTTTAAAGATACAAGGCGGTTTCTCCATCATTATGGTTCATAAATTATCTGTCTGCATTATCATTCAGACTGGTATGCTAATTCACGCATGTATGTTGGTTTCTTTCTTTCTCTCTTCCTTTACAGAGACCACACCAGGTCCATTTTTTTGGTACTCATTGTATCATTTTTTGCTTCACTTGGGCCAACTCATGCCCCGAAGCACAAACAGCCAGCTGATTTTTGCTGAATTGTTTGTAGGACAGTAGGCATATTCTCATAGAACTGAGTAAAAATAAGTAGGGATCATTAATTGGTCCTGATGAGTAAGCAGTAGGGGACTGCTTACAAAAATTTCGACTAGGTAGCCAGCTAATGCTCTACCTCACAACCCCTTCTTAATGTTCCCAGCTAGAGAAGCAAATAAAATATTTTTTTTCTACTAAGCCAGGGAATTTTTAACTTTTTCTACTTTTTTTCACACTCACTTGTGTTAGGTCCCTACACTTTCACTGATACCCGTGCACCCACACATAGCCACTGTCACAACTTAAGTGCTCCCGCGTAGTTCGTCTGGTCGTAGCACGCCCCATCCCGTTATAGGGGCGGGAAGACCCCTATGAGGAAGCATGACACTAACGGTTTTTTAGTGTGTGAGGAGTATTTTAACAAGCACATTGTGCTCTCATCTTTCCACTTCTAAGAGAGAGCCTAGTACCATTTCAAAAAAAGCTAAAAATTAAAATAAAAATCACTTTTTTTCACTTTTCTTGATAGAATCTCTTTGATTATGCAAGTCCTGGTAGGAGGGTGATTCTATCAGTACCTCTAGGCTCCTCTTTTTGTTTTGGAATTACTGGCAGCGCACAGCTGTGGAAGCTTACCCAAGAATTTACAAACCCTTCCTCTCTACGACCACAAAAGTGATTTTGCACTCCACGACAAGCTCTTGATATACGAAGGGACCCCTCTTCTATATAAAAAACTTTGTTTCGCTTTCAACTATGGCCGACTTGGGCCTAGCTTTTACTGAATACGAGATTTCCAACTTGATGGCATCTTTGGGAACCTTTGAGGGTCTAAATACTGCAGGCCCCTCAAATAAGAACAATGACTGGGATGAACTTGAAGAGCTAAGGAGAACCCAGATAAAAACGGCGATCCATGGCTTATTGATGTCCGAATACCTTAAGGTGAACACTGCACCATCCGGCCTTGTTGTTCGCAATGAACCCTTCATTTTTTTACAAGATAAAACTTTCAAGATCGACTGGTCCAAAATATCGTGGCGATGTACCAGAGATTGGATTGTTCTCATTATAAAGACTGCGAGTAGATTGGCCAGTGAACTCAAGGTGGAGATACAAACCATAGAAATACGTATAAAAAGCTATGAATCTCCTGCCGACATCAAGAAATATTTAGATGAAATGAATAAATCTCTAAATGAGTTCGAGACCACTCTCAAAGAGAGCAAATATGAAAAATTGAAAAAAGATAACAGCCGATGGACGAAAGAAAGAATTTACCCCTACATTAAGGATGATTATAAATCAACCAACGACAATGTCACAGATGATGAGACATCCGACTCAGGATCCAATAGTTCGAACTCCAGTCGGAATAGAAGTCCAAGATATCGGGGAAATAGGAGGAACTTTCGTAGACCCAATTTTCGAGGCTCGAGAGGATGGAACAATTTCAACCCTCCCATGATGTACCCGACACAGCAACAATATGGACCAACCCCTTTCCAACATCCACAGGGACCTTTTCCTACCTGGGGATATCAACAACAAGACTATGGATACTTTGACCCCTCCACTCCTTTTTTAGGGGCGCGCCAAGGACGGGCGAAGGGGAGGAACCGGAGAGGCACCACAGTCCATTGGAACACCGAAGAAGAAGAAACTCCTCGGGTATCAACAAGGAGCATGACAGGCGCCACGAGGAACCAGAAGTAAGTCTGGTGGTGAACCTTTCTGACATCGAACTAACAGCCCCACAAAAAAGAGTCTTGGAAAAAGGTTTGGGATATGTGCCCACAGCCAACATGGACAAATTCCATCTCTGCCAAGAGGTACAGGAATTCATGCGACGGCTAAAGCTGCAGGTTTTCTTTAAAGATAAAGATGACGAAACAGACCATGGAGATACCAACTTAAGACCTAAATCTAAGTTCACTCCCATGGATAACACCCTTCCAGTCGAACTACTAACATTCGAAAAAGCAGTAATGATGGAGTTGGAAAACATCAATCCTCTAGAAAAACGTGTCTTCCATAACACTACCAACGAAGAAAGACAAGCATTACGAGACCTCAGCAACAACAAAAGAGTGATAATCAAGCCTGCAGACAAAGGCGGCGCAACTGTCATACAGAACGTAGAGAACTATGACAATGAATGCATGAGGCTGCTACAGGATAAAAGAAACTATGAAGTTCTCCACACTGACCCCACAGAAACTATAAAAACAAAGATTGGCACAATGGTAGAGGAGGCGTTAGCACATGACTGGATCACCAAAAAGGAAGGAGATTTTCTCTGTCAAAAGGATCCTAGAATCCCTTATCTATACACTTTACCCAAGATCCACAAAAGCATGCAGAACCCTCCGGGACGACCCATAGTCTCCGGCATTGGGTCTATCCTAGAGCCGGTCGCTAGATTTGCAGACGCTTTTCTCAGACCTATGGTCCAAAAGACATCTACGTATCTGAGAGACACAAAAGATGTTTTGAATCTGTTAGAAGAGGTCAGTTTTGATCCCAACACCCAGCTATTAATTAGCTGTGATGTGGAGAGCCTTTACACCAGTCTGCCACATCAAGCAACCTTACAGATCATCGAAGATGTCCTTTTTGAAGACTTCTGGGAATACCAGACACCACGTAATGTGGTAATGAACTGTTGCTCTCTTGGATTGAAGGAGAATTTCTTTGAACACAGTGGCACCCTATATTTACAAAAACACGGTACCAGCATGGGAGGTACATTTGCTCCTAGTATAGCTGGACTATACGTACACCATCTAGAGGTGACCAAAATATTGAATTCCAACAACCCCTTCAGATCCAACATCAAATTGTGGAAACGCTACATCGATGATATCCTTATCATCTGGGATGGAGATGAAAAAGGCTCCGAACAATTTCTGACATGGCTTAATCTACAAGATGACTTCTTAAGATTCACCAGCATAACCTCCAGAAGTAACTTGGTTTTCCTTGATCTAAATATATTCCCCAAAGACGGGAGATTGATGACCACGACTCATTTCAAAAACACCTCAAAGAACTGTCTTTTAATGTACAATAGTTTCCATCCAAAACATCTTCGGGATAACCTCCCATACGGTCAGTTCCTGCTTTTACGCAGGAACTGCACAGAGATTGAAAATTTCAAAATACAATCAGAGGATCTCAAAAGGAAATTAAAGGCACAAATGTACCCTGATCGTATCATTAAGCAGGCTTATACACGAGCTAAAAACAACTGCCGGGAAAGCCTTCTGGAAGCCAAAATACCAAAGGAGGAAGAGAAACGACCCATTTGTGTGACTACATACAACACCAGCTCCAACTTAGTGACCAAAATTATCAATAAAAATTGGAAAATCCTGAACAGTGGTGGACTGCAAATACCTAAACCTATGTTTGCACATAAAAAAGCTCAAAGTCTGAGAGATGTCTTGGTCCACACAAGACCCAAATTAAACAACAGTGTACAAAGGGATCCGAATTTTGTTCAAGGACACTATCTATGCGGAGGGTGCAAAGTCTGTGGTCTAACTAAGAGGAGCAAGAAACTAAACTTTAACAATGGTACCGTCTGGGAACAGAGGAGTTTCAGCAATTGCAATAGTGTCAATGTCGTATACCTGATCACCTGTCCCTGCA
Source organism: Lissotriton vulgaris (assembly GCF_964263255.1). NCBI lineage: Eukaryota > Metazoa > Chordata > Amphibia > Caudata > Salamandridae > Lissotriton > Lissotriton vulgaris. The sequence goes on from NC_141689.1 coordinate 1,945,364,281, forward strand.
AACTTGAATATGTGGGAATGACCAGCAGGGCAGTAAAAATCAGGATAGGTGAACATAAGAGCACTATAAAATGCAGGAAATCAAGCACAAAGCTTACGAACCATTTCCTAGAAAAAAACCATAAACCAGAAGAAATTACATGGACTGTAATAGAATTGGTCAGCAATGAAAGATTTCTGTTGGAAAAAGAGCAAAGATGGGTGTTTCGCATTCAGTCACTTAAAACTGGGCTGAATGACGACATACCCTGGGCCAGTTATAATGGGCCGCCCCCACCCCTTCTCTTTTGATTGTCTGGATATCTGATAAATACCAACCCCTTTTAATGCATCTGAAGGCGTATGCCGTTGTTAATGGACCTTTTTGATCATCTAGACACCAGACAAATACCACCTACAACTGATTGAGGAACTTCGTTTTTTGCCCCGTAATATTTAATGTATATTGAAATATAATGATCATTTGTCTCGCAAACCAAATTTTTAGATGCAAGAATGATCGCATTTCTGACATTGGCAACCCCTGATCGTAAGCAATAGACAGTGCGGAAAGACTTCCGCTTTTGCCCTCCAATCGTGCCAATAGGCGGCGGCCATCTTGAGCAGTCAGCGCTCTAGTTCCTGCAAGATAGGCCGCACCCATACGAATGACAATGCGGAAATGCAGGACTTTTAAACAGCAATGGACACTTGAGCCCGGCAATCCTCGGAGTAGCACGGGGGTAGGAATAATGAATTCTCTCTCTGCCGGACATGTGAGTAATAGACTCTGACCTCGAGTCTTTAAAAAATGGGTCACGGAGGCAAACAACAACTAAGAATCTCGTAAGTGTTTAGAAAATAACACGAGGTGCGGTTTTGTTTTTTACAGTATACCGCGCGGAATACCCCTCGCCTGCAAGCTCATGGGGCTCTGAAAATTACTGAGAAGAGTGTGTATTGATTTTATTGACAAGGTTTAAGTCGAATGAAACGTTCTACGTTTTCATTCTTTTCTTTTCATGTAAAAGATGCGAATGAGGGTTCTCCCTTCCCCCTTTTAATTGCTGGTTGTTGGAAATGCATGGAGTCATGATTGTTGGTGTGTATGATGAGATGATAGTGGAACCCAAAGTCTGAGGTCACTATATATCCTAGCGAGATGATTCTAGCGACAGTCAGCTAGTCTCAATAGATATAATGTTCTGGCCTGTTCAGATTACATACAGGAACATAATCGCTTTTAAAGATACAAGGCGGTTTCTCCATCATTATGGTACATAAATTATCTGTCTGCATTATCATTCAGATTGGTATGCTAATTCACGCATGTATGTTGGTTTCTTTCTTTCTCTCTTCCTTTACAGAGACCACACCAGGTCCATTTTTTGGTACTCATTGTATCATTTTTTGCTTCACTTGGGCCAACTCATGCCCCGAAGCACAAACAGCCAGCTGATTTTTGCTGAATTGTTTGTAGGCCAGTAGGCATATTCTCATAGAACTGAGTAAAAATAAGTAGGGATCATTAATTGGTCCTGATGAGTAAGCAGTAGGGGACTGCTTACGAAACATGTCGACTAGGTAGCCAGCTAATGCTCTACCTCACAACCCCTTCTTAATGTTCCCAGCTAGAGAAGCAAATAAAATAATTTTTTTCTACTAAGCCAGGGAATTTTTAACTTTTTCTACTTTTTTTCACACTCACTTGTGTTAGGTCCCTACACTTTCACTGATACCCGTGCACCCACACATAGCCACTGTCACAACTTAAGTACTCCCGCATAGTTTGTCTGGTCGTAGCACGCCTCGTCCCGTTATAGGGGCGGGAAGACCCCTATGATGAAGCATGACACTAACGGTTTTTTAGTGTGTGAGGGGTATTTTAACAAGCACATTGTGCTCTCATCTTTCCACTTCTAAGAGAGAGCCTAGTACCATTTCAAAAAAAGCTAAAAATTAAAATAAAAATCATCACATTTTTTCACTTTTCTTGATAGAATCTCTTTGATTATGCAAGTCCTGGTAGGAGGGTGATTCTATCAGTACCTCTATGCTCCTCTTTTTGTTTTGGAAGCACAGAATATTTCTCCCTGAGCACGCAAACAGCATTCGCGAACAGGAAAAAAGCATCACGAATGGGCGGAACAAGCAATTCCGCGTGTTAGCAGAACTTTTGCGTGCTCGCAGAGAATTTTTAGCGTCTTGCGGAGCTTTGCATAGCACGACTACACAAATTCCGCCCACCCTTAATTGCTACCTATAAACAGGAAGGAAAAGCAAACCCAAATGCAAAATGAGCTTGAAAAATACTTGCAGAATATCATCAGTAAGCCTTCCTGAGTGTGGATGTGTTAGCCTGAGGCACAATATCCCTCACTTATATTCAGATATATAAATGTATCCAGTACACCTGTACTAGAACCCATACAAAAGATGCAATAGTTGCCATGAATGTGAATAAATGTAAATGCACACGTGCAACAATGATTGATTTGAACACCACCCAAAACCAAAATTTCCAGGAAAGGGACATAAGCAATCCTTATAAGCCACAAATTCTATAGCACTAACAATCATTATCTGACCCAATCAAAAGCACGCCTGTTTAGATGTCCATGAATCCTAGGGAAATCAAACAAGAATGCACAACAGGGCCCAGAAAAACATCACACTTCATCATGACTGTCTCAAGCAACTCCACGGAGGACAGTAACAGTGGCAAAAGGTCCACGTGCATTAATTGCCTCCAAAGATGCACACAAAGAGATGGCTCATATTTGCAAATGAAATTAGACAACACATAGAGGTGTTTGCAATTCATCAGACATTTACTAAAATTTAGTAAACGTTGAAGCTTTCCTTTTAGTTTGTGGTCTTCCAGTGATTTAATTCTCGTTCATACAATGTGTATTGGAGGATGCCCCAATTCAAGTAGTAGTTTTAAATGCCAAGTAGCTTTTTAACTTATAATTTAAATCTTTAATTTGACTGCCTGAATCATCATGAATAGGAAACGACCTTTGGCACAACTCCAGAGCAACAAGTTCCGGAGTCACGTAAGCCGAACAATAACATGCCCGAACAACGACTCCGTCTTAAACATGCATGTGTGTGGTTAAGGTTGAGTCGGTCTAGTGTTCAGGCAGGGTGGAATTTGAAGTAAGTCGCACAGAAACAGGTAAGAGGGGTTTGTGGTTAATTTTTAGGCGGTTTGGGGATATTTTACAGGTGTGGGGTGTTGGGGTTAGTTTTTAGGGGGTGCAGGGTTTGGGATTAGTTTTTAGGGGGTGGGGTTTTGGGGTTAGTTTTCAGGGCGAGGGTTTGGGGTTAGTTTTCAGGGGTGAGGGGGTTGGGGGTGATTCTGGGTAGAAGTTGGTATGAATCGTGGTAAAGCAATGTGTTGTAAAAAGAATTAAGCGTTAGTTTAGGTTGTGGTAATGACCTTGTTGTTAGGATAGTCGTTTTTGTGGAACTCATTGTTACAACATACAACTATCATGAATAGCAGTTATAAAGAGGACATGTGTCCTATATGATCATTATCACCACGGGCTAGCAGGAAACAGAATGTGATTATATAATGCAGCAAAGCCAGAATACCCAGACAAGGAAGGAAAATACAGTTTCTTTTCATCAGGAGGCATGTTTATTGATTAGCAATGGTGAGTCTTACCACAGAGCTATCTGTCAAACCCGGGCCGCATATTATGCAGCTGAGTTTTCCAACAGCCCCAACCCCTCTAAGTTGATCTTTAAGGTACTTAAGGATCTGATGGGGAAACGGGCCACCTCGCAAGAAATCTGTACAGACTCGCACTGTGAAAGCCTAGCATCCTTTTTCGTCGAGAAAGTACAGAAAATCTACCGAGGTTTTGCACCAGCTGCCCCCGGGGATGCTCCTAGCGACGTAGAAGTCTTGGTGTCGGAAACCCTGTCAACTCTGCCGACTATGTCGAATGAGGTATTTGACACTCTGAGCCGCAAAATCAAATCGGGCTCTCCCTTAGACCCTCTGAAGCCGGAACTCTTTGCCTCCCTCCCGCCCCTCTGTCGTGAGCCCATACTGGAGCTTATTAATCTCTCCCTCAGTGAGGGCGTAGTTCCATTATCCTGGAAGCAGGCTGTGGTCAAGCCCATTTTGAAAAAACCGAATGCTGACCCCTTGCTTCCGGAGAACTACCGACCCATCTCCCTCCTGCCTTGGACCGCCAAGGTCACTGAGGCTCACGTTAATACCACTCTGTCGGCCCACCTCTCGCGCAACAATATCTTAGACGAGAGTCAAAATGGGTTTCGTGCTCAGCACAGCACTGAAACGGCTCTGCTCTTCATGATCGAGCATCTGCGGACAGTGCTGGATGCGGGGCAGACCGCGGCGCTCTTATTGTTAGACCTGAGCGCCGCGTTCGACACGGTGTCTCATGACATCCTGTTGCGACGTCTGGAGGAGGTAGGGATAGTCGGGAAGGCCCTCGCGTGGTTCCGCTCATTCCTCTCGGACCGGTTTTTCAAGGTAGCCATTCCACCTGGCCAGTCCTCATACCATTCTTTGGATCTGGGAGTCCCTCAGGGCTCTGCTCTCAGTCCCACTTTATTCAACCTGTATGTGAAACCGCTGGCTGCTGTCGTCAGGCAGTATGGCCTCACGATGACATCGTATGCCGATGACACGCAGCTGGCGGTGACACTCAGTGGGAACCCTGAGGAGACTGCGCCCAGATTCCAGGCGGGACTGATAGCTGTGGCGAGCTGGATGCGCAACAACTGCTTACAGCTCAATGCCAAGAAAACCGAGGTCCTGATTGTGGGGAAACAGGCGGAACTCTGGGGAGATCAGTGGTGGCCTCTCGAACTGGGGGCATTGCCCACTCCAGTTGACGTAGTTAAAAATCTGGGAGTGTGGCTGGACTCTAACCTTTCCTTTATCAGCCATACGAAAAAGACAGCAGCTACCTGTCATGGTATTCTTCGAGGACTTAGACCTGTCCTAAAATTTTTCGATCCTCCCACACGTCAACTGGTGGTGCAGGCCTCCATCCTGTCTCGGATAGACTATGGGAGTGCCTTACTTCTGGGAGTCAACCAGGCGGAGGCGACTAGGCTCCAGAGGGTGCAGAACGCTGCTGCACGGGCCATTGTCGGCCTCCCAAGACGATGTTCGGTCTCTCCTGTTCTGGCCTCTTTGCACTGGCTTCCGGTCAGACAGAGAATCAAATTTAAGGCTCTCTGTCTGACATTCAAGATTTTAAAACTGTCTTCTCCCCCGGCCTTGACAGGCCTTATCTCTTCTTATGTCCCTGCACGATCTCTTAGATCAGAAGCCATGTTTTTGGCGAATAAGCCTAGGTTCAGGCTAAGCAGGATGGGAGGCCGTTCCTTCCGCGTGATGGCGGCGGATTTATGGAACTCTCTCCCTGTTCAAATCCGCGCCCTTAACAGCCTAACCCTTTTTAGACGGGCCATTAAAACTCACTTATTTACCTCTGTCAGTTAAATATCTCCCTTGTTCAGCTCTGATCTGTTATGTTGCTGCATATGATCTGGCGCCAGGACGCCCCTTCGCTGGGGCAGCTGTTGCGCCTAATAAATGTTATTAACATAACATAACATAACAATGGCACACCTGTTCCTCCTCTGAGTTTCCTAGAGTTAGACTTTGCCCTCTCTGCAGGGTCACCCCAAATGTTTTGCCTTCAACTCTCCTACTTTTTTTAATTTGTTTTGTTAGCTTTAGGACTCTGTGCACTTTACCACTGGTAACCAGTTCTAAAGTGTCTGAGTTCAATCCCTAAAACATAGTGATAATGGCTTACATGCGATTGGCATATTTAACTTACTTATAAATCCCTAGGAAAGTGGTATACCATATACGCAGGGACTGGGTACAAACCTACAAGTGCGCCTGCAGCAGCCATTATGCCACTTAAGTAGCCCCTTAAAACCTGTCTCAGGTCTGCCATTGCAGCCTGAATGCAGTTTCAAACTGCCAAATGGATTTGGAAAAATAACCCCTTTGGCAAGCTTCAAACTCTCTTTTTCTTTCATGTATGTCACCCTAAGGTAGACCCTTTTTAGTCCACAGGGCAGGGTGCATTGTAGTTAAAAGATTAGACATGTACTTTTAAGATTTACAGGTCCTAGTGTTGAAAATTGTGTTTTTCACTGCTATAAGGCCCACCACCTACATAAGATAACATGCGGTTACCTTAGTTTATAAGTGCTAACGTTTGATTGGGAACAGGTAGAGATTTCATGTTTGGTGTCTAAGAAATTGTAATTTAAAATCCTCTTTAATGGTAAAGTCATATTCTAAGTTGCAATTTTGAAAATGGCACTTTTAACAAATTGCCATTTTCCTGCACTTGCTGTTTTGTGACTGCAGCCCGTTCCTGGGTCACATTACTGGGAGTAGTTGGCAGCTGGACTTTGTTTATTCCTCCCACACAGTCACACAATAAAAGGAATTAGGTATGCCTCGATGGGCCTGCACTGACAGGATTGCCTTCACACCACTTATATGTTCAGGAAAACAGGCTGGAGACGGGGCAGGAGGGACAGGAAACACCAAGTGTTAGAAATGGGATTTCTGGTTGGCTAGGGCTTGCGCCTAAGCCAGGCAGAAACCACCACTCTTGTCAGGGCAAGGGAGTTACACACTGAAGATAACCCCTGCTCGCCCCCTTTGGGGCTTGGCACGAGCAGTCAGGCTTATCCCAGAGGCAATGTGTAAAGCGCTTGCGCAACACACACACAGCAGCAACACACTAGGCACACCACAAAAGGAACTACACACAAGGTTATATATAAATATAGCTTTTGTATTATCCAAAACACATTAGAATTATAATCACACAATACACACTATGCCAACTGGCACTAGGCAATATTTACAAGGGATTATAAACACCTGACAGGGACAATTGGGCCACTGTCAGAACCATCGCAAAGGACACATAATATATGTAGAACACAACCAGTAATGAATGGCAAAACATGGTACTCAGCATCATATCCTGCAACCTAAATCACATTATGGAATCAGCATCACATTAGGCTTAAACCACAATATGCGCCAACCTCAAAAGCATAAACACATTATAGGCATGAATGATGGTGCATAAATCACATTTATCATAGGCACTGCATAAATCACATTTGGGCCTGGCGCTCTAGCAACCTAACACTGACCCCCTGGCCAACTGGCCTTCTCAGACGGCTCAAATGCCCTATGTCCCAAAATGTCAGGGCTGGCTGCCACTGCAGCAGAATCAAAAGTGCACAATTGTGCTGGTACCACTGTGGCTACTGAGTCCCCACTGGGACTCCTAGAAATGGTCTGGCCTAAACGTTGCAGCTGCCGCTAATTGCGGTGCAGCTGTTAAAATAACTGTAGGCCATGGTACTCACTGTGCCCTCTAGGCCCCCAACGGGGCTCTGCCAACAAATGTACCCACCGTTGCAGCTGCCAACGCTGGTGTGGTGCACCTCTGCAGAAAATGGGCAGTGGCGCTCTGGGGCCCCGTTCTGGTGCTCTTTAAACAAAATTGCCCCAGTTGTTGGGGTGGCACACTCTCCTGCGGGTCCACTCAGAAACTAGGCACTGACAATGTGCCAACATGAAGCCCCACTCACCGGGCTCTCTGTGGGACTCTGCACTTTCCTCTGGTGCTGCTGGGCTGGGGAAGGGCACCGGCAGTGTGGGCCTAATCAGCACTGCTCCCGGGGGCTTTGCCTCCCTTCTCCCGAGCTCCGCTCCCCAGCGGCCTCATTGCGGGGTTACCCAAAGGCGGAGTAGGCTCCTGCATCCTCTGCAGGCTGGTCCATTTCTGGCATACACTACAACACCTCCGCCTCACTTCTGGCCAAACGCTGTGCCCCAGACCAGGCAGACGCGCCTCGCTTCTGGTGCTGAATCGGGCCGCGGCTGTGTCTTCTCCTCGGCGCCACAGTGCGGGGTGTATTTACAACAAGGGGTGGTGAGGGACAGAGTCTCTGAATTAAACAGAATACTCTCACCCAGTCAAGAGATCAGGGCTAGATCCAACACCGTTTTTTAGCTCACTGCACCATCCCAGTTTCAGAACCTGGCTGTATGCAAATTAGTCTGTTCCTGTCCCAGTGCATGATGGGAACAGGGCAAACCAAACTACAAAAGCCAATTCTTACACTGGGAAGGAAACAAGCTACCGGGGACCGGTTTCTGGCATTTCAGCCTCTTCGGCCCGGCTTGCTTGAATCCTGATGGTGCAATGAGCAAGGGACTCACATCTGAGTATACCCTTCCACGCTTAGGGTGGACAAAAATATTTACAACAAGGGGTGGTGAGGGACAGAGTCTCTGAATTAAACAGAATACTCTCACCCAGTCAAGAGATCAGGGCTAGATCCAACACCGTTTTTTAGCTCACTGCACCATCCCAGTTTCAGAACCTGGCTGTATGCAAATTAGTCTGTTCCTGTCCCAGTGCATGATGGGAACAGGGCAAACCAAACTACAAAAGCCAATTCTTACACTGGGAAGGAAACAAGCTACCGGGGACCGGTTTCTGGCATTTCAGCCTCTTCGGCCCGGCTTGCTTGAATCCTGATGGTGCAATGAGCAAGGGACTCACATCTGAGTATACCCTTCCACGCTTAGGGTGGACAAAAATATTTACAACAAGGGGTGGTGAGGGACAGAGTCTCTGAATTAAACAGAATACTCTCACCCAGTCAAGAGATCAGGGCTAGATCCAACACCGTTTTTTAGCTCACTGCACCATCCCAGTTTCAGAACCTGGCTGTATGCAAATTAGTCTGTTCCTGTCCCAGTGCATGATGGGAACAGGGCAAACCAAACTACAAAAGCCAATTCTTACACTGGGAAGGAAACAAGCTACCGGGGACCGGTTTCTGGCATTTCAGCCTCTTCGGCCCGGCTTGCTTGAATCCTGATGGTGCAATGAGCAAGGGACTCACATCTGAGTATACCCTTCCACGCTTAGGGTGGACAAAAATATTTACAACAAGGGGTGGTGAGGGACAGAGTCTCTGAATTAAACAGAATACTCTCACCCAGTCAAGAGATCAGGGCTAGATCCAACACCGTTTTTTAGCTCACTGCACCATCCCAGTTTCAGAACCTGGCTGTATGCAAATTAGTCTGTTCCTGTCCCAGTGCATGATGGGAACAGGGCAAACCAAACTACAAAAGCCAATTCTTACACTGGGAAGGAAACAAGCTACCGGGGACCGGTTTCTGGCATTTCAGCCTCTTCGGCCCGGCTTGCTTGAATCCTGATGGTGCAATGAGCAAGGAACTCACATCTGAGTATACCCTTCCACGCTTAGGGTGGACAAAAATATTTACAACAAGGGGTGGTGAGGGACAGAGTCTCTGAATTAAACAGAATACTCTCACCCAGTCAAGAGATCAGGGCTAGATCCAACACCGTTTTTTAGCTCACTGCACCATCCCAGTTTCAGAACCTGGCTGTATGCAAATTAGTCTGTTCCTGTCCCAGTGCATGATGGGAACAGGGCAAACCAAACTACAAAAGCCAATTCTTACACTGGGAAGGAAACAAGCTACCGGGGACCGGTTTCTGGCATTTCAGCCTCTTCGGCCCGGCTTGCTTGAATCCTGATGGTGCAATGAGCAAGGGACTCACATCTGAGTATACCCTTCCACTCTTAGGGTGGACAAAAATATTTACAACAAGGGGTGGTGAGGGACAGAGTCTCTGAATTAAAAAAATCACAGAAGCGGGGTGGGCACCTGCCAACAACACCAAACACGGGGTGGGCACCTGCTAGAAACCACCAAATGCGTGGTGGGCACCAGCTGTTTAAATATGCATCAAGCGTGGTAGGCTCCCACTCGGTTGTGCAAAATGCGGAGTGGGCTCCCGCTGAAGAAAACAGTGCAGGCCCTTAAGGATTAAGTGGACAAAGCTGGGCCCAGGCAGGCCAGCACACTGGGCCCTCCAGCAGAGGGGCAGTCCTTCTGGCAGTTCCTCCTTAGGCCCAGCAGCAGCAATCCCCCCAAGCACAGGAAAACACAAAATTTCATGGAGTCTCAGCCCTATATTTATTAGGCATCTTGGCTTTGTCTGCCCTGGCACAGGGCTTGTGGGAACCAACCAAAACTGGTTCAGAGGGGAATTGGAGCACTTTGTTTAGCAGGCTCCTCTTCCATTTTCTCACGTGGGGGCTCATCAGCAGACACACCACAGGGGATGGAGCCAGCATTGTACAGGCTAGGCACAGACCTACTCAGGGACCAGGGGGATTCCCCCACAAAACTGCATGAACTACTGCTTGGGGGTTCTGTACCTGCACGGACGCCAGTGGACCAGGTTTGCGTCCGCCTCCTCAAGCACCCACATAACAGAGCCAAATCCTGAGGTCTCGCGGTGGAGAGGAGCCCCCACCGGGGACCACAGATGTCAGAGGGGGCCTCCCATTGTTTGTAGTCCTGGAGCGCGCCATCCCTGCCTGTCTTCAACATGGTGGCCGTCGGGTGCTGAAGAGAAGGGCGCAAATGCAGTACCAGCAGGTCTTGGCATGCCAATGTAGAGCCCAGCATTTTGTACAGAGCGGAACCAGGCACGCAACATGAAGGGAAGGCCTGTAAGGAATAGCGGGGCCTCCCTTCCCCTGTTGAGATCTGCGTCCTCTATTTCGTGCCCAACTCTGCCTGACATTAAGATGGTGGCGCGCCAACTCCAGTTTGCAGCCTAATAGAAATTCACAGGGGCTGAGCCTGAGCATCCTTGCAGGAACGTGGGAGCTCCGAGGGGGGCTCTGATACCAGCCATGTGAATTAACATTTGTGGGTGACACACGCCAGTACCTGATAAGGGTTAACCAGAGTTTAAAAGTACTTACGCAACTTTGCGACCTAGAGTGGTCCACAGCTGCAGTTGACCCTAAGACTGATCATTTTTGGCGGGCCGGTCCCTACGCCTGAAAAGGGGCCTGACCCCACCAAGCAAAGCACATTGGAATTGGAGACGCTGGCCACGCATAGAGATGACTGGTTCCTGAGCGTCCCTGCGTCCTGGAAGGTTCCAGCTCCCTGGATCTCCTGGGCGCCATCTAGTCGAACCGTTGTAGCTGAAGCCTAGCACTTCACTGCAGATCAGGCCCTCAACAGCCCGCCGAGTTCACGAGGCCCAACGTAAGCAGTGAGGGAAGGCCCCTATGACACCAAAAAAATCCCATCCGCCCAGGGCATCTAACTTCTGCACCAAGGCGACATCCAGGGACAATCCCAAAACCCCCCAAGGCACAATGGCGATCTCCAGAGAGGAACGGCTGGCCACACTCAGGGAGTTCAAGCAGGAGCTACGTGACAACATCAAATTGAACATTGGGGCCTCCCTTGATGCATTCAAGTCATAAATGAGGGAGCAACTGGTGGCCCTATGGGCGGATGTGGACTCAGTCGGAGCCCGCAGCCTCGACCTAGAAGCCATACACCAAGACCTGGAAGAGCGCATGCGACCGCTGGAGACCCAGTCAGCAGAACTCTATCTCAGACCTAGCCAGTCCTTGGGCAAACTCTCCTGCGTCTCTCTACTGGACTTTTCTCCCTTCTGCTCTCCACCATACCCTCTACCCTGCCACTCTACTCTTCTTCTCTTTCCAGCTATTGACCTTTGCCCTCACCCGTCCTTGCTCATAGTTCCTACCCTGTCTATCCACTGGACTTTCTTCTGGTAACTTTCCCTCACCAATTAAGACCTAGCAATCTGACTGATGCCCGATGGAGCTACCTGTTTAGCGTTTGGGGTGATGGGCTATGGATTCCCTCATCGGACGTCACCTAACCAGTCGGTCCTTGGGCAGACTTCCTTTCGTCTCTCCTGCCGTCTTTTCCTTTATCCTCCCCCTTCACACTTCCCACTTCCCCCTCCTCTCCATTTGTCTCACCTTTCTTTCCTCTCCCAAATTGTTGCTTAATTTTTGACATAATGTGTATTTGTTTTCATTCTCTGTAACATTTTTTATGCTAATGTAAAGTGCTCTGATACCTACGGGTCTAACCAGCATTATATATAACTCATAAATAAAGTTCCTCTGAACTTCTGTTGGACCTTTGATGATGTCCCATGGGCGTCAAAGCTGTTTGTACTCACCTCGATACATGAGCAACTTCGGCTGATGTCTGGTGGAGCTGTCATATGCAACTAAAGTGAAGTCTGGCCCTGGTTTTACCCCCTCGGCCGTCACCTACCCAGTCTAACATCTGACATTGTTTTCCTCATTTTTCCTGTTGTGTATTCCCTCCCTCCCCCTCCTCCTCCCCCTGTGACTCTTTGATTTAAGTGATGTAACTATGTAACCTGTAACTCACTGTAACTCATATAAAAAGCTCTGATACCTCTGTGTCTAGTAGCGCTATATAAAACTTTTCAAACAAAACAAACAGGAACTTCTCCTCCCACCACTCCAATTGCAGATGTCCCATTCAGCCTTGTGCTGACTCACCCTGCCCCTCCTGGAACCATACACACCTCACCAGCCCCTGTCACTCAAAGCCAGACATGCAATTCACATCAGGCAGGCAGACAAATAGCACACAGAAATGCCAACTTCCTAAATCTGCGCTCACCCTTGTGCAGCATATATTATTACCATCCCATATATACTAACCTTGACCACCCTGCTTCTCTCATATCTGGAATTACCACTGAAACACTTATCAGGGAATCCCCATTGCATTTCTATGGGAGGGCAGCCTCACAGTAGGGAGAAACAAAAGTGGCTGTTTGTTACTACCAGGACCTGTCACACACTTAAGGTACATGTCCTAGCTTTACCTACAATGTACCCTGCCCATCGGGCTTTCTAGGGCCTACCTTATGGGTGACTGACATGCAGCACATGGCACACACTTCAGATGCCATGTCTCAGGGGCAGGAACACTGCCACACAGGCCCTGCAATGGCAGAGGCCTGGGATATGTTTGAAAGGCTACTTTGGTGGGTGGCGCAATCAGCGCTGCAAGACCACAAGTAGCTTGTAATCAACTAGCCCTGGGTATATGAGATACCACTTTACAAGGGACTGACAGGTATATTAAATAGGCCAAACAGGTGTAGACCAATCTTAACATAAGTAACACAGTGAGCTCATGCACTTTACACTGGACAGCAGTGCTAAAGTGCCCAGTGTCCTAAAACCACCAACACCATGTCAGAGAAAAGAATAGGGGAAAGGCACAAGGTTTAGGATGACCCTGCAAAAAGGGCCAAGTCCAACACCAAGCAAAGGGAATTATCTAGAAATGTATCCTACTTCAAAGAAGGCACCATGTATAAAAATAGGACCCTCAGACCCATCTTCCAGTTCACTTTCAGGGCCTGCCCTGGGACTCTCGAATGACTACTTGCTGCTGTGTGCTTCAGAAGACTGCTTTTCTGCACTCACAAGAACTGCTCAGCCGCATGAAGGCTGCCTTGAGTCCTCAGAGGCCTGACCTGCTGCTTGAACCCAGGACTACCATAGTGACTGCAAGGGCTAGTTGGCTGACTTTCTGACCAGAGCCTAAGGGACAGAAATGGCTCCAACCATATTGAATCGGCATCTGAGAGAGTCCCAGCCCTTCAAGTGGTGTCTCCCAAGATCTGGACACTTGTGAGTGGTACTAAGATTGCTCAGAATAAGAAGTGGAGGGTGAGCTAAGGACATTATTGTGGGATGGAGGGGGTGCAAGGATTGCCCTAGCTAAGCTCCAGAGAGGAGTGTATGACGGTGGTCTGGCTGTACCAGACATTCAGAAATAATATTGAGCATCCCAGTTGATGGTTACCAATGTCTGGGTATTTATGGATAGGAACGATCCAGCATACCGTATGCACCACTGGGCGATAGGCACCAGGGGATGCATGGGTGCATTGTATATACGTGCTGTGCGCAAGCATATGCAGCCACACACTAATACCATGAGTAATGTGTGGACGAAGACCAAAAACTAGTGAAAATCCCCGGCGGTATACGAACCCTAAGGCGCACCCTGACCTTGGGGCTGTGTATAGTGATAAAAACTCACGCTTTTACTTGGATGTCGGTTAGTCTTGGTACTCCCAGACCTTACCACTTTTCATTAAATAAGAAAAATGTTCCCTGGGCACTGCGGCAGGGGTATTCTTCACGGTAAGGATACTTTCCTCCTTGCCGACTCCCCTCATTAGACCAAATTCTGTCACATCCACGGCCCGAATGGGACCATTCGGGCCGCGGATGTGAAGGAAAACTGTGAGTTTTTTATCACAATACACAGTCCTAAGGTGAGGGTACGCCTTAGGGTGCGTATACCGCCGGGGATTTTTACTAGTTTTTGGTCCTGATGAAAGCTTGACTGAAATAGCAAATCCAAAGCAGAAACATGTTGACCTTTTTATCTATATAGAATATATTTGACTGGATGGTAGCTCAATAATGTCCGCTTACTAATTTTTAATAATGCTGGCCAGACTTCCTATTAAAAAGTTTGTATTGAAGTACAGTCCACAATTTTTGTATTCACCTATCACAATACACTGTCACTTCACAACCTATTGATACCAGCTCCGCTGTAACCCAGGCGTGGTAGCCTACTTGGGAGACATTCTGTCTCCCGGGTAAAAAAAACCCTATGATGAAGCATGTCATCAACCATGTTGATGAGTGAGGGTTTTATTAAAAGATACTGAATGCTTCCTAGTCTAATATTATCCTCTTATGGTAGAGTATAATCGCTAATTCAGCGTTTTCGCAGTGTTTTGTCCAGTAACTTCCCTCTGGGACATATTCATCGCCTGTTATCAGGTTTTGTCACTCCTTTGTTGTTTCTTAAGATATTCAACAAGCAAAGAGAAGGAGCTTAAAGTGTGACTTTATTCACCCCAAAAGTCAAGGTCATCAGAAAAAGTCTCTCCTGCAAGGAACCCATTTGGCTTATAAAAAACCCTCACCCACCAACCTAGTTGGGGGCCTGCTTCATCATAGTGTCTCCTGGATGTGCTTCGATTCCTGATTACAGCAGAGCTGTTTTTGTTGTGTATTTTATGGGTGAGAAGTGGATACCATAAGAATTCAACATTTTAAACTACCTACAGGGTACTAACGGCCATATGCATCAATGTTTCCGTTTGCGAATTCTTAATTGCGAAAATTAAGGAATCGCAATTAAGAATTCGCAAACGGCTATGCATAAAGAAATCACAATTTTTTTTGCGATTTCTTAATTTTCCTTAATTGTGATTCACAATTTGCGAATCACAATTAAGGAATCCCTTTTCATTGATTCCTATTGGCCTAGAGGCCCATAGGAATGAATGTGAAGGCATTCTCATTTTGCGATTCGCAATTAAGGAATAGCAAAATGAGAATGCAATTTCAAGGGTGCAGGGGGGGGGTCCAAAGGACCTCTCCCTGCACCCCTGAAATGTACCTTTAAGTACTTTTTACACACACACATGCCCCAAGGGTATGTGTGTGTGTAAAATGAAACTTTCAAAAATGCACTTTTGTGCATTTTTGGAAGTTATCACAAATTACCATGAAGTTTAACTTCATGTTAATTTACCACTTCCTATTTGCGATTTAGCAATTTTAAAATAATCATGCATTGCATTTAAGAAATCGCAAAATTGTGATTTTTTAAATGCAATTGCAATTTAAGAAATAGCAAATAAATTGCAATTTCTTAAATTACAAAAAAAGCAAAAAAGCTTAATACATCCCAAATCAATGAATTGTATTCGCAAACGGCCGAATTTTGCGATTCGCACCGTTTGCAAATGCAATTCAGTTTGATGCATGTGGTCATAAGTTCTTTATTGTTTGGTCCCTGGTATAGGGTTAAAAGCAAGTTATGTGGACGTGAATAAGAGAGTATGGTCTTGCACGTCTCTAAAAGATCCAAGTGATGTGGTCTACATGTTCCAGACTATAGGTTTATAATTGATTAGTTTTCTGCAGGACATGCGGTTCACAGTTAAATAGCCCTGAATTCACGTGAACTATGCACACTCGCTAAGGCAACCTTTGCCTCCTCTGAGTTCGGGGGTCGCAAAGGAAGTGCCAGGAGTATCAGGGAGCAAGCTAGAGATCCCTGAGGACTCCCAAATGACGTCCATAACTGGCTTATCTGCTACCCTTACACTATGGTTAAGTGTTTCAATGACACTATTGGGCTGCAAAAATGTTTTAGACACTCATCATGTCGGTATGCTCCACATAGGGTGGTTTATTTACAAGTCCCTTGCGCCACCAGTGCATCTCTTTTAATATGGGAAATAGTGACCTACCAGCGGCGCAGGGGGCTTGTAAATTAGCTCCAACATTTCTAGTTGCTTGTGATCTGCAATTCTGAAAAACCCCTTGCCCTTCCACGCACCAAAAAGGCCAGGGGCCTCATTTATGAAGGCCTTGCGCCAGCGATGCGTTATTTTTCCCATGATAAAGTGACGCACCGGCGGCGCAAGTGCTTCATAAATAAGGCCCCAGGTGTATATTAACGCGGCCTAGACGGTCTTTTCCATTTAACAACACCTTTAGAAATGAAACATACAATTATGTTGTTTTTTTCTTGTTGAAAGATTTTGTTTTCAAATCAGAAATAAACTTTCAGGTATCCAACTGTATTGCCATTCACTATGACTGTAACTATCGTAAGGAGAGATACATATTCCTGATTATGCTATACAATATCAAGCAGCAGCTTTCCCCCCCTCGCACAGGCTAATGGCAAACATAAAGTGTCTTTGATTGATGAAATAACATTTGGTTGAATTTAATTTTAAAATTGAATTGGCTATTTGCTTTGTATGGGTTTTTACTAATGCAACCATTTGTCAAATATGCATTCCTAAACAGAAGGAGTATATGTTTTTACAAATCTCTAGAAAGAAAATTGAAAATATTGAGTGTATAATTGGAATCGATAAAATGCATTTAAAGTAATAAAATGTACTATTAACGTAAGTAACAGACACATTAGCCACCAGCTGGGCCCGAGTAATTTTTTCCCAGAAGATCGATGGTACGAGCGGGGTATTTGCAGGAGCTATGATGTCTCTGGGCAAATTACTGCTCACGCTAAAATTCACGATATGCTTCATTGGGCAGGACATTCACGAGACAATGAAACGATACAGTCCTGCCTCCTGATATGTCTCTTGATCAACATACGCATAAGAAAATAGGATTGTGTAAATGTTACATTGTTGTTTTCAAAACATGTATTGTATTGTTCGTAAAACACACTAAATTGTACATTGATATTTGCTACAAAAGCCCATTATTAGATGCGACCAAGTTATAAGAATGCGTCAAGTGCACATTCTGACCACTGAAGTGTGATAGCCAGGGCATGATGGGCTCTAGTAAAATGGAGGATTGCTTCAGCGTGGAGTCAAACAATATAAAGTGAGTGAATCTCTAAAGTTGCTTTTGTATTCCGCATGTGCAACTGAATAAAAATGAAAATCTGCAAGTCCCTTCATGAAGGGCACTTGACTACACATTTCCACATACTGGTGCACCGAGGCTATTGCTTGTGCACTTGCACCTGTAGGGGCCGATTCGCCAAATTAAAGTCCCCGTTCATAGTGTTGTGCGTGGCGTACACCATGTGGGTTCAATAATAAATGGTCATTTAGTTAAGTATGTGCATCCCTGCATCTATGAGCGTAATATTATGCACTACAATATACATTTTACTACACATTGGCAAATAGGGAAATGACATAGGGATTCATTGTCCGAAAAGGAAATGTTAGGCGAAAATCAAGGGTCTCGATTCTCTAAGTTATATGCACATACATGCGAGCTTCACATGCACATATAGCATAACTTACAAGTGCAAAACCACAGGATGCTCAAAAAATGTGAAGCATACCTTCTAAGGGACAAATCCCACACCTGCGCAATCCAGAAGAAGAAATCCACCTGGAATCAGAAATTGTTTTCAAAATGTCAAGTTGAGAAGAGGCAGGATATAAAGCATTGGCTGATGAAGAGCTGGTGGTGACATATCTCTCTTCTCCACATGTGGCCCAGGACATGGTCCGTGAATGGGAGATAAAGCCGGACTTCCTGACAACTGATTCCTTTTGGAGGATCAATAGCATGAGAGCAAACATCACGCATCTGAGCCCGTTCCAAAATTGCTTTGGCTGGAGACCCCCAAAGAACGAGAAGGCCCATTCTTTGTAGCATATTTTTTAATATAATCTAACCAAGGAACCTTCATATGATTATTTGAGCGCAATAACTTCTTTGGTGATAGTCTGTAAGTTGCTAGCTCCTCAGTGGACCACAGTCTATGCCAATACCACAGGGGTCTCAATTTGAAAGTAAAAGCAATCGAATACAGACCTAATCAAGCAGCTGAGGGAGTTGTGAGGCACTCTGAGGAAGATTGCCTCATCACAAACAGAAGCATCGGAAAATAAAAAGGACCCATTTTTGAAGCATCATTGCCTGGAAAATCTAAATATTTTGCTATGTCATTTATATATATTGAACAAAGGTTTAAGCCAGAACACAGCCATGGTGGACTCCCTTCTCAATTCTAATGGAATTAGTCAACTCACTCATGTTACTGTATCTGGCATACTTAGCTTCATGTAACCTCATTAATCAATCAATCAGTGTTTGTTAAGCGCGACTACTCACCCGTAAGGGTCTCAAGGTGCTGGGGGGTAGGGGTCACAGGTTCCAGTCTATCAAGGAGGGGGTCTGTTGAAGAGCCGGTTTTGAGGCTTCTTGCGAAGATGTGGAGCAATGTTATCTGTCTGAGGTGGAGCGGAAGGTCGTTCCAGGCTCTGGCCCCGCGGATGGAGAAGGAGCGGTCTCCCAATCTGGTCTTTTTGGTGCGGAGGACCACGGCGTAGGAGAGTTGGGCTGATCGTAGGGTCCTTTGGGGTGCGTGGAATTTGAGTCTGCTGTTCAGGTATGCTGGTCTGGTGTCATGGATGGCCTTGTGAGCATGGGTTGGCAATAAAATATTGTCTGGGATGCCCATGTGGCACAAAACACCCTAGAGTTTATGGAAGGGGATTAAATCAAAAGCTGATTTTAAATCAACAAAGCCCATGAACAAGTGACCCTTCTCCAAGGCTACCGTTTTCAAATATATTACACAGAAGCAGAACATTTGATCTATTGTACTAGCCTTGGGGCAAAAACCTACTTGAAGAGCTGGTAAAATAGTGTTTTCAGTTTCCCATTCATTATGTTTCCCCAATACTTGGCGACAAAAAAGATTCTGCAGACCAGCTATCAAGCTGATTGCACCGTAATTACAAGGGCCCGCTCAAATCCCCTTCTTATAGATAGGAACACTCTTGGCACATTGCCAGAATTTACAGAAAGGCCCTCCTTCCAATATTGCGCATGAGAGTGAATAAAGATTGGGCCCCAAACAGATGGTTCGGCAAAATACAGGCCCTCTGGATTATAATCAGGGTAAGGGGACATCCCTGGGCCTTTAGCCATCACCTGCGGAGCCTAAACTTCCCATGGTTTCAACAGTATCAGTGACTTTATCACATATTCGCAGCATTAAGGTAGGATTGTCAGATACGTATGCCCAATTTACAGTCTTCTTATTGTTTGAGAGATTAAGTTCCCCTGAGAGCCTTACTATGCAGTGTTATCTGGCCTTTTAGTTTTAAATTTGGTGCATTATGGTCACTATCACTTGCTGTATCACAGGCTCCTTCCCTGCTGAAGTGTGACTTACGACCCCCACTATATACGATCAGATGAATGAAGTGCATTTCCGGATATTTCCAAAACCACTGTATCACTTTATTGATCAATGATTCACTGTCCTCTCCT
Source organism: Lissotriton vulgaris (assembly GCF_964263255.1). Taxonomy (NCBI): domain Eukaryota; kingdom Metazoa; phylum Chordata; class Amphibia; order Caudata; family Salamandridae; genus Lissotriton; species Lissotriton vulgaris. Next base: position 1,945,384,080 of record NC_141689.1, read on the forward strand.
GTACCACACAATAGCCTCTGTTCATTATTCATGTATAGTGCCCCTCCCGGATCATTTCTGTGTTCCCACATAGTCACAGAAGAGGCTTTGTTGGTCTGCGTCGAGGAGCTACAATTGTGCTGCAAAATAACCTGTTTGGTGATTAATGGCCCGGCCACCATGTTGGAAAGACCACCATGAACTCGCTCTTACCCGCTAACCAACGAACGGGGTCTTTCAAACGGAGGAGGGGGTAGGGGAATTCTATTGAGAAGCGTTCTTTCTATAATACAGTTAACTCCCCTTTGATGCAAGGTGGTGGATGGAACTAAGGTTCGAAGGCCATTATGGTAGTAACCTCAGGTGGTGGAAGACATTGGTTGACTGAGGACATTTGGTTCCATAAATTCATTGCTGGTCCACCTTGTAGATGTTTCAGTGCCAATTCATGCAGCAGAAAAAAGAGTGCTGAATACTGGACTGCTAATAACCTAACTTGAAAGCTAAGTTCCATAAGCCCCACCTTAAGGACGTTCACATTCCGTCACAAACCCATATTCATTGGTGCTTATTGTAAAGTATTATTAGTAATGGGAGGGGTAGATTGGTAATTGTGAAAGCCTGTTCCAAGGTAATATTAATTACGGAGGAACGACTTGGTGCATCCAGTTCGTAGGGAGTGATGGGATCCTGGGCCGCCAAGACGGAGAAGCGATTTTCACATGCCACTGTCACTTCATAATGAGACATCAAATATGTTGATACACAAGCTATTTCACTAAATGGGAGTTCCTGCACAATACAACCATTTGTCAGGGTAAGGTCATGGGGCTTACAAGGGGTGCAAGCTTTTTTGTTCAAAATTTCGCTAAGGGTTTCCGTTTACTCTTGGAGCCTGTAGAAGAGGTCGAAATAGAAGCAGGAGGTTTTAAACTCGTTTCTACCTCCTCAATCAAGTCATTAATCTCTCTCAAAGTTTTACATTTATTAGATTGATTGGCCTCTTTCTTAGAAGAGAACCTCATGGAAGTTTCTAATGCCTGTCTTTCCCCATACTTCAACCTGCAGGGGAAGGTTCCGACTTATGCTACTTGCTTCAGCTTTGAGATGCCCAATAATGATGAATAACAAGGGAGCAGCCAAGATATAATAGACAAAAGCAAGATGTCAACTCCTGACCCAGAGAGCTTGCACACTAGCCAATAATGCCAAATTTGAGCAATACAAGTAATTTTAAGAAGTTTCGAACAGCCAAGGGAGAATGGTCAAGCCCAACGTCTTTTGTGCGATGACGAGCAAAGACATGCCCACTCCTTATTTATTTATTTATTTATTTAATGATTTTATAAAGCGCGTAGTAACTCAGTGAGCATCCCAGCGCTGGCCTGATTCTCCACAGGTTACTGCCAGCCAATGAAGTTATGTCTGCGGGAAAAGAAGGGTTTTCAGAGTTTTTCTAAACTGGAGATAGTTCGGTTCTGTCCTGAGTCTACGTGGTAGGTGGTTCCACTGTTTGGCCGTGTGAACCGAGAAGCGACGGCCGCCGGTCTTGGCTTTTCTAGCTCTAGGGACAACAAGGAGGTTTTCTGTACTGGACCGGAGATTTCTCTCCGCTTTGTAAGGGGTTAGTATTTCTTTGAGAAGAGGAGGGCCGGTGTTGTTGAGGGTTTTGTGGGCCAGACAGAGGGCCTTGAAGACGACCCTTTCTCTGACTGGGAGCCAGTGGAGAGATCTTAGAGCCGGTCTGGCGGAGGATCGGCCTGGTGTGCCAGTGAGTAGACGGGCTGCGGCGTTTTGCACTTTTTGCAGGGAGTTCATGGTGGCTTCAGGGGCTCCCAGATAGATGGCGTTGCAGTAGTCTAATCTTGCCAGGATTAGACCCTGAATGAGAAGCCTCCTTGCGGTATCAGGGAGCAGGGGAAAGATCTTCCTGCAGGCTCTAAGACCAGGCACTCCTGGCCTGGTCTTTGCCCCGATGAAGACCCGGGTGTGGCTCACGTGCGTCCTGGACAGTAGGTTTGGGGCATTGCTAAATAGCAATGTAATGTAGAACCTCCCTGGCACCAGAAGTTATGGGGCTTGGACTACCCCAACCAAGTTCTGGCATGCTGCGCAGCAAGTTTGTGGTGTCCCAGAAATAGCACTGTAGTGTTGATGCCTGCCTGGCACTAGAGGAAATGGAGCTTGGATTCCCTCAACCAAGTCCTGCCTAAGCCTTGCCGTGCAACGGGTTTATAGCAGCACTGAAATAGCGCTGCAGCGATGGCACCTCTCCTTGGTGCTAGAAGTTATAGCACTTGGAGTCCACCAACCAAGTCCTGCTGTTCCGTGCAGATGCTTCGTGGTAGTGCTGAATTAGCGATGTAGCTTTGGTCCCTCCCTGGAGCTTAAAGTTATGGGCCTTGGAGTCCCTCAACCAAGTTGTCAATCTATCATGTTTATTGTGCTATCATTTCCATTTTCATCATTACCATATCTCATGCAGGGGCAAGAGACAAACACCTGGGAGTTTGTTGGCTCAGTCACATGGACAGAAAGAGCGAAAGTGAGAGATATTCCGGTATAAAAAGTGATGTACTGGCGGCGCAAGGGGCTTGTAAATAAGCCCCATGGTGTCATGGAACTACAAGATCACAGGTAGCTGATATTCAATATCAACATTGCTGTGGGCTAAGGGAGTAGCACTGCATGGAGCGTTCGATCCCTGTGCCCGATACCACAGATTCTATGGAACGGATTTAAGTGCTCCTGTTTAGTTGGGTCCACTCGCATAGGTTCTTAGGGCTTCTCTTACCTCTTCAGCGGTGGTGATGAATGGTGGCCTGACTCTTTCAGTCCACCTGTCTTTTTCGGCAGCTGCTCTGGCTGCCGTGCTTCATGATGGCCACAATGGACAAGAAGCTGCAAAGATCACAATATCTCACCGACTAGCAATGTTAAGGTGGCCCACGTGTTAAAGATTGCTGGATCCCAGCAACAACTTTCACCTCAGCCTAAGACAGCCCTGACCTTTGTGTTTATGATGCTGGCAGTGGGACCGATCCCCATGGCAATGTTTGGCCATGTTTGCTGAAGGCATCGCCATCTGCTGGTATTGTGCAGTATGCTCCTGTTCTGCTGCAGTTGTTTTTAGTGCTATTGCCGGAGAGCACAAGGATGTAAATGCACAGACGGAGGAAGCAGATCTGCAGGAGGTGCCGAGTTGTGCAGAATTAACTGATGACTAGCTGATAATCCCATTATAGCTAAAGGTGGGGGTGGAGGTCAGCTTGTGAGTAATGACTGTTATATTGCCAATCATATGTCTGTTATAATGCATATCAGAACGGAACCACTGACCCAGTCTCTGTCTCTAGCATGGCATGTAGTGCATCTGATATGCTCTTTTCCAGTTCGGCAACCCCATACCCTGGCTCCCTTAAAACCCTTCAAATAATCTCCTCTGTAGGTGAATCTATGCATTTTGATTGAAGAGGCAGCGGTTTGATGGTGAACACTGGATTTAGGGGTGTTCGTCTACCAAAAGGGACTTTGGACAAGATGGTAGTTATGCTGGAGAACGCAAACCCAACTTTGGGCTAAGTCGAATGTAACAGTTAGTTGGAGAAGCTTGTGTTAATTGTGACTGGAAGTACTGATCAGCTAGACTCACACGTCAAGCCACAGGATAACCAGAGGGTTTTTTCTCATTGACAAATTATTCAGATAAGGAATGTTTTAGACCCTGAAATGGAAAGGTCAAGGGTAGGTCAAAGGGGGCAATGAAGAAGGGCTCACAGGAGGCAGCTAAACTTAAGCAACAGGGAGGGGCATCTAATTGCATGTCATCTGCTAGTATTTGGGCAGAGACTAACAGGCACATGCATCAAGCGATTTTGGAATCGCAAACGGTGCGAATCGCAAAATTCGTCCGTTTGCGATTCCAAAATCACTTTTTGGGATGCATCATTCATTTCTCATTTATCACAATTTAAGAAATCGCAATTTTTTGCGATTTCTCAAATTGCAATAGCATTTAAGAAATCGCAAATGTTGCGATTTCTTAAATGCTATGCATGATTTTTTTTTTGCGAATTCGCAATTTTAAAGGGAAAAATTACCATGAAGTACACCTTTATGGTAATTTGTGAAAAGTTTCAAAAATGCAAATAAATGCATTTTTGAAACTTACATTTTACACACACACATGCTCTTGGGACATGTGTGTGAGTAAAATGTACTTACGTGACATTTCAGGGGTGCAGGGGCGGTCCTTTAGACCCCCCCTGCACCCTTGGAATTGCATTCTCATATTGCGATTCCTTAAGTGCGAATTCGCAAAATGAGAATGCCTTCCCATTGATTCCTATGGGCCTCTAGGCCCATAGGAATCAATGTAAAGCGATTCCTTATTTGCGATTCGCAATTAAGGAATCGCAAATAAGGAAAGTTAAGAAATCGCAAAAACTTTTGCGATTTCTTGATGCATAAGAATTTGCGATTCCTAAATTGCGATTCCTTAATTTTTGCAATTTAGGAATTGCAAATTCCTTCAATGATGCATGTGGCTGTAAGAGTGGTGATAATGAGCTTGAGGGGCCTGCTGCATTGAGACCTCACGGCAAATGAGTTAGTAGACAATGCTGTCCTTCACTTTGAGGAGAAACGAGCCGCTGACCAGGAAAAAGGATAGGGCCAGCTGCAACAACCCTCTCCACAGGACCCCCCCTCGCTAGCTTCTATCTACAATCTCATGAGTATTCATAGAGAGGAGAATAGGTGACACCTAAATGCTTCTTTTGTGATGATTGTCAGTTTGGGGGTGCTCGTTCTATATATAGAGGTCGCCATGGCTAGATACAGGACACTTACTGTGAGGATTAGTCCATGGGCACAGGACAAAGCATGTATGCAGGCTGGATATGATATTTGTCTTGTGGGAGTAGGTCAGCAATATCTCAACTCACCTTTTTCCACTCATATTTTCTGATCATAACCCACTGTTAGGCACGGTTGCTTTATCAAAGGTTGGAGTAATGGTCGCAGTGAGCTCAAAAGATGTACTTTTGACCGCTTGATGCTAACAGATAGTTCTTACTGTGACTACATGAAAGAGACCTTGTCTACATTTTTAAAAGAAAATCAAGGCTCTACTTCCCCAGCTGTGGTTTGGGATACCATGAAAGCCATGGTTTAGGGCGCCATGGTCAGCTTTCTCTCCCACAACAATAAAGTTATACGTGTGCAGGAGGAATCCTTGCATCAGAAACGTCTTCAGCTGGGGTATGAACACGCAGATGCTTTAAATCTTAAGAAGTTGGAGTAGTAGTTAGTGCGATCGATAAGAGACTTCAGAGCATGAAAATTAAAATTCAGATGTTAGGTTGGGGTAAAGTAGCCAAATCATCTCAAACCTCTAGGTTAAACACCTTTGAAAAAAGCAAAGAAATGGGGTGCATTTTAGCATTACAGGTAAGAGGGAGGTAGAATTAGAATGTATTTTATTCTATTCGAGATGCAAACAATACACTTCAAAGGGTTTTGACTTTGAGGGTCTTTCAGGCTCATTACGGTGTATGGCGAAACTTTTGTGGCCGCCCTTGGCAACATCTCTCAATATGCTACCGCCGTTGTACATGGGTTCGTTTCTGACAGTGGTCAGGTAATTATGGATTCTAAAATTATGGGAGCAAAGTTAAACTACTTCCCGTGGTAACATGGCAGAACTAGTTTACCACACAAGATGGCCGCGGAACAGGAGCTCTAGGGAAGAGCTCCGGGATAAGGGATCACCAAAACTGGTGAAAATCCCTGAAAATCCAGGTAAACCGCCCTGCAAAAACCATCTCTACGACCTGTAACCGAGCGTGTGCACTGCGGACCGGGAGAAAATAGAGAAGTGTGCAAACATCACTTACTGGGTCACTGGACGGACTGGTCTCCGGGACGGACTGCAGGACGGAGCGGTTTGAACGAAAACGGGATGCAGGGTCACCGCAACCGGCAATGGACATAAGAGGGACATCGGCAGCACCAGCGGCACAGCAGCACTGGGCACGGTGAGCGGCGCCGCCGCACTGCAGGGGGTGCTGGAATCGGCGGTTGCTGCGGGAGGAGGACGGGCACGGTGTTGGGCACTGCAGTCGGGGAGGGCGGAGCAAGAGGAGCGAGCTCGCGCGAGCAGAGGTGGGGGCATCGATATCCATCCGCCTACCCCCCCCAGCCCCACCGCCGGGGGCCGAGAATAGTCTGAGCCGATCCGTCCCGCCTGATCCGGCAATGGCGGCGAAAACGAAAACGGACTAATAACCCTTAAACCTCACACTGGCCGCAACCACGGATTTAGCGCGAGGGACCAGAAGCTGTTAATCCCAGCCCAGCAGCGCACAAAGGGATGTGGTGAAATGGATTCGACGAGTTATAAGAAGAGGAAAAGATAAATCCGGCTTGCCTGACCTTAAAATGGCGGCCGTTTATGACATCCTCAGTCATGGAACAATGACTGCACATAAATAAACACAGCAGACATAATGAAAACAAAAGAAGGCTCAGAGAGGAAAGTGTAGAAGGACTCTGACTCCAACCACTACATAGAAAGGAAATTGAAGAAGGACTCTGACTGGAACCACTACAAGGAAAGGAAATTGAGAAAGGGCCTCAAGCAACTGAAAGTGAGAAGGGACTTTAGCTCTCACTTAGATAGAGAAACAAACGGCCATCTTGGAACAGTGAACAACTTGCGTTAACAACAGAACACCCTCACTCAAGACTCATATGTTTAATAAGGAAAGAAAAAGAGGACAAAGTTTGAGAAAAAAAGAAAAAGGACTAAGAGAGTAAGAGAGTAGCAATTTACAAAGCGAAAGAATGAGATCAGGCAAGACACTGGAAAGAGGAAAGTAAGGACAGCTAGAACATGTGATAGATCAATCCTTCTATGAAAGGGGGCTGGATATATTACTAAATGAAAGCGGACTTGCTATTGAAGCGGAAACTTCTTGAATATTGCCCTCCCCCCCCCCTCCCCCCCCAGAACAACAATAGACTATGAAAGACGGACATCTTGGAATGGCTAGTCCTACACAAGACTTCTCTTAACTCTCTAAGGGATAGTGAAATTAATTCCTACGACATGCTAACGGAATTAAAAAGGTTCAATTGGAGCTCAGCTGAGGAACTGCACCCGTCACGTAATTGTGAAATTCTGGTACGTGATCCATCTGCCAATACTGGAACCAAGAAGGAGATTACCATTGTTCACTGACAAGGGAACAACTCTGATCAAATTTAAACAGTCTGATAACAGCAACTGAATATGGATGTAAGAGGCCGAATGACGATAGGCCCTGAAACACAGACTATAAAATATCCTTCTACCCTATCCAAAAATGCGGCCAAAAAGTTCAAACATAACACATTGAGAAAAAACCCGGACACATTGTTCGCCGACCCATACTTTGATATGGTCAAAGGCACCATAATGAATGACTTGATTTTTCACACAAATAAAAACAGCGAAATGGCGCAATGCACTCACAGAAATGCTGATCATAGTAGATTTGAAAAACATCCCTCATGGCACAAAATTAATAACTTCCCCATCAAGAAGTTGCAATGCTGAACTATGCATCACGTTATATAAAACGGGAATAGTGCTGATACAAGCAGCCAATAAGGACCTTGAGGAATTTGAAAAGACTTTCCTAATTGTAAAAGAATCTTTGGAGAGACCAAGACACCAACCACCCATGACCCAACATGAAATCATGCGTGACAACAGGGTCAATTCAACTGGGGACATCAACCAACCAGTTGATGCCACAGCTCGCCACAACTCGCAAACCCCCAGCCGTGGAGACATAACGGAAACTGAGAAGGTAACCCTAGAGACTAGTACCGATAGAACAGGGAGGTCTTCCAATCCGGCTAATGAAGAGCACAACCTGACCCACAAGGAAGAACCGATGCAAGTAACCAACAGAGAACTGGAGAGCCTTGAGCTAACTCTCCAAAACTCAGAGGTTGACTCAGAAGGACCAAACCTTCAACAAAACGGGTCACTACCAGATATCACTCGCGATAATTTCGACTCCAACACTAGAGACACCAATCTAACAGATGGCCAGAACAACCAAACCGATAACACTGAAGATTTAACCGTAAATGCGATGGCATCACCAGAGACTGTGAGAGAAAGGATAACGATGACCACCAACCTTGGAAACAAAGTGAAGAATAAGGTCCCAAGGATAGAGCCGGTGCCGCGAACGCACAACGCCACTGCGCTGGAAGAATGTATCCCAGCTCCAAGCGAACCCCTCTATGAAGCCAACGAAATGAACAAAGTAGAGGAGATCGACCCCTACTTTCCTTCCCCGAATACAAGACCAGAATCCCTCAGATCCACTAAAACACCCCGTACCAAGAAAAGAAGTGTGGGAATGAGATTTGATCAGTTGCAGAGAAGAGCAAACTACATTGCTCATCCAGCCAGGTCTACCTCACACAAGAACTCATCCCGAACTCAGAAAGAAATCAAGGAGCTCCAAAAACTTGTAGGGAATCTAGCCCAAAACGCAATGAAAGTCTCTCAGACAATGGGAAAAATCTGGGAGATGACGATAAGCACGCACACCAAGGTCTCACACATCCAGAATCTGGTACATAGACATAATAGACCTATCAGGACAAAGCCCCTGTCGATTGAAGAAACTCGAGCCTTACTCAGGTCCTATGAGCAACATGCCCGCAGCAAGGAGGAGAATTTCGAAATTGTACCTATTGACTCTAATAGATCGACCAGAAAGTATGACAGGAAAGCAATCCACCAAAATCTTCAACATATTCAGCTTATTGCATCTGAAACGGATAATGGAAAACTCGTTAAACCACAGAAACCCTTGAACTGCCTTCTACTTAACTGTCGTTCGGCAACTAAACATGCAGCAGATATAGCCGCCCTCATCATCAATAAAGAAATTGACCTGGCCATCCTCACGGAAACATGGCTCAATGAATCTTCATCTCCTACCATGGATCTCTTAGTACCACCACAATATAACATCGTCAGGCTAGACAGACCAAGGAATGTGGGAGGAGGCATAGCTTGCATTCACCGATCTGAGATCGAGGTCTGTCACTTCCAATCCGACCCCTTAGAATCCTGTGAATACCTTGGCATTAATGTGAGAACACCAAAGAATCAAAGCTGCAAACTGCATGTATTCTACCACCCACCAGGGGAGAACGCTAAGTTCACAGAACAACTGATGGAGATCATAACGACCAACTCTAACTCGGACGCCAATAATATATTCCTAGGCGACTTTAACCTCCATTGGAATGACGGCGGTGATAAATTGGTCAACGCGCTTAAAGACTTCCTCAATGAGCTAAAACTTGTACAAGCCTGCAACCAACCCACTCACTCACTAGGAGCGACCTTAGACTGGATTATCTCAAAAAAGGATGAGACCTCTATCCTTGCTATAGACCCATGCGACTGGTCTGACCATCACATCATATCATTCACGATACCTACATTGACAAAGGGCAGGACCGTGCAACCACGCAAGCTCGAGAAACTGATCCGAGACACAAAGGAGGCTAACACTGAACTACTGGTTAAAAGGTGTGAGAGAGACTTGAAGCCACCCAACAACAAGCAAAATGTCAATGAGCTGACCGATCATTACATAACCTCAATTGGTAATATCGTCAATGACACCATGCCCCTAAAAACGAAAAAAGTATCAGAGAAACCAAGAAATCCTTGGTTTAATGAATCATTGAATGAGGACCGGCGCAAACTGAGAATGGCCAAAAGGAGGTGGAGACAACATCCCTCCTCCCCGGAGCTGAAAGCGCTCAGAAAAACAAGAAAAGAATACAACAAAAAAATAATCAACTCCAAAAAAGAATTTTTCAGAGATGAATTGGACAGTGCCATAAACAGACCACGAAAACTCTTCGAGATCTTAAAACAACAGTCAAATAAACTAACCAAAACGGTTTTAGAGAATACAAAAACGCCCATAAGCTGCGAGGAATTCTCCTCATTTTTCACCGAAAAATCTAAATTGCTTGAAGATGACCTCACAATTGCAGCAACTAACCTTAAGGCACTACCTCAATCCAGTGATGAGTCCAATTTCTCACCAGAGTGCCTCCAAACTAAAAATAAGGCAAAATGGGACACATTTGATCTATACGACCAGGAAAAAATCGCCAGAACGCTGGCGGCACTTAGACCGAACAACCACTTTCAAGACCCAGTACCAGGAAAGTGTGTAAGAGAAATCAGCCACACGCTAGTTCCTATCTGGACTGAGATAATAAACGCCTCACTTGCACAAGGAACCCTCCCTGACTGCCTAAAAACAGGGCAGGTGATGCCCATCCTTAAAAAACCGACAGCTGTTGCCACAGACCCGAACAACTATCGACCAGTGACCAACATCCCTCTACTGGCTAAACTCATTGAGAAATGCGTGCAGGGCCAACTAAGTCAACACATCGCTAAATTCTCGCTACTGGATGATTGCCAATCAGGTTTCAGAACAGGGCACAGTACCGAAACTGCGATCCTGCACATTGTCGATGACGCCTTACAAGCCCTAGACCGAAATCAATCTTGCCTACTGATCCTCCTAGACCTATCATCAGCTTTTGATACGGTTAAACACGAAGTGCTTATGACCAGACTACAAAAGAGGATGGGTTTGTCTGGAAACGTGCTGAAATGGTTTAATTCTTTCCTACAGAACAGGACTCAGCGATTCCTGGTTAACCAAGCAATCTCTTCCCCGAGCCCCAACGCAATAGGGGTCCCGCAAGGCTCTACGCTATCCCCAGATCTATTCAACTTATACGTAGAACCCCTTACGGAGATCCTTCAAAAATCACAAGTATCCTATCACATGTATGCGGACGACACGCAATTATACATAAAGATCGCCTCCCTTGAGGACATCGACCTAATGAACAAGACATTAAAGAGTGCTCTGCAATGGCTAACGATGAACCATCTGAAACTAAACGCCTAGAAAACCGAATTCCTTCTAATCTCACCGACAAGGAGCCAATCTGAAGTTATAGAGTGGACTAAACTGGTGACTGCGCTAGAATGCACCCCGACCCTAGTTAACTCAGCCAAATCACTAGGAATTACACTAGATAAGAACCTCGACATGAAAAACCATATTAACGCAATGGCCAAGAGCGCCCGCTTCCACCTGAACTATTTAAGAAAACTGAAACCCTTTATCACTGAGACAGATCTAAAACTGGCTATACAATCACTAGTCATCTCGAGGATCGAATATGGCTGCACCACATTGGCGGGCCTGCCAAAAACATCCATAGCACCGCTAAAAGCCTGCCTCAACGCAGCGGCGAGACTCATTACGGGAACAAAGAAATTCGATCACATTTCTCCTCACCTGAAAGCTCTACACTGGCTACCTTATGAAGCCAGAATTCAAATGAAGATGGCCTGCATCACGCACAAAGCGGTTCACTACAACACACCGAGATATCTAGCCAAGAAACTTCAGATCTCAGGAGGTAACAGAACTACGAGAAGCGCAAAGGATTTGCTATTACGACCAGCATTTTTCCACAAGAAAAAGACCTACAACAGAGCATTCTCCGGAGCTGCCCCCAGAATCTGGAACTCACTCCCTCCAAACATCAGGAAGATTCAAAATACAATAACATTCAAACGAGAATTGAAGAGCCACTTGATGAGTAAATACCCTACTTAGAGTAACTTAAGGATCACCGGGATGATCAAAGACGCTAACGGAGTGCTGCCCTCTCCATGGAAAATGGGAAAGATCATCATCGAACAATGAACTGATACCGTGTGCAAGCCGAGGCTTGACACTTCACAGCTACCTCGTATACATGTGTGAATTTGAATTTGAACTATATCTCACAGTCATACTATTTAACTTCTATCTCACTTGATTTATTTACCAATATATGTGGAACTTTAACTATTTGTCTCAACCACTATATATAACTTCTACCTCACTTGATTTATTTATACTTATTATCCTTGATATGCACTGAATCGCCTTATAACCCTACCTCAACGAACATGGTTTGTTAACATGACACAAGCCAAGCCTTGCTCTCCATTTAATGACAATTGCACAATCATTATGATTATATATATTAATCGCGTCCATACAGTATATTGCCTTTCTACCTCACTATGCTCTTGTTGCTATTACTGCTTTTATTATCTTTTTATGCAATTCCTTTCTGTTAAGCGCTCTGATACCCACGGGTCTTGTCCGCGCTATACAAAACACTATAAATAAATAAATAAATAAATAAATAAATTCACAGAATTGCTCCAATCTTGTTGATTAACTATGATGCAGGACCAGATGCATTACCTTCGGAGTTCTATGAAGACTTTTCAAGCATCTTTCTCAAATAGTTTTTGAGGTTGATGACGTACATTGAGGAGACAAGAGATGTCTTGCTTTCAGACCTTTATAATGATACTTTTCAAAAAAGGGATGGATCCACATAATGGTCCGAATCTTGTTGATTAACTATGATGCAAAAATCTACGTCAAAATACTGGCAAATCGAATAGTCACTAGAATTACAGGGTGGTTGGACAATATGCAGAAAGGGTTTGTCCTAATCAAGACAGCATAGCACATACTAATCTTCCAGTTGCAATATTCGATCTGACAGGTGTACTAGGCATACTGGCTGGGATGATTATGTTGGATGCTGAAAAGGAGATCAGTTGGGTACGCTGTTTTTTTCTATGGGTGGCGCTTTCTGCAAAGTGTGTTGATTCTCAGATGTTGGCTAAAATTCAGGCTCTCTACTCCAATCTGTTAGCACTGGTAGTTTGTTTTGGTTCCAATCCTGAAATGGTCTCATTAAAAGAGGAACACAACAGGGGTGCCCTCTGTGCACTATATGCTCTTTACCTTGAACCATATCTATGACATTTATGGAATTTGGGGCATTTTGCCCTAAAAAGGAGTAATGCCTCAATGTATAGTATTGCAGGATATGCAGATGAAATGGCAGTATTCACATGCAATTCAACTGCATCCGTGGTGGCAACCAAGAAGGAAGCTCTTACATTTAGGGCCCTGTCCATAAAGTATCTAAGACACAATATCTTTTTAATCAAGCTAATTCGGAGGGTGACAAGAGATATGTCGAATCTGCACAATATTTGGGAGTTTGGTTCTCGTCATTGTTTAAAGCCACTTAATTATGAACCTGTTGTAGAGAAATCAAGGCCTGTTTTTAAGCATCGGAATACAGTTTACTCTAGGTCTCAAAGGGCGCTGCAATTTGATCAAAATAGTGATCCTTCCTATATTTCTATACCTATTTAGGATCATTCTTCTATGTTAAACAGCTGATTACTTTTCTCAGGTAGATAGGTCCTTATATTCTAATTCTGGATACAGCGTCTCGATCAATCCTATTTCAAGCCTACTCAGTTTAAGACCCTTCTAGTGCTTTACCAGGTTTGACAAAGTCTCTAGGATAAATCTCAATTGGCCCTCTTATGGGGTATACATCTCTATGGTTAAACCTGCATTTCCCTCTTTTTCTTTTCATTTGAACTTGTTAGTTCTTTGGGGGAATCCCAGGTTTTACCCTTCTCTGAACTAGTCACTCAATTTGTCGTTCCTACCACAGGCCTTTTTGAATTTTTACAGATTAGAAGCTTCTTTCATAATCAAGTTAAAGATTCAGTGATGCTGAATCGAAAACCTTATGTTGAACTTTAATGCAGAGCATGCTGAAGAGATATAATTAGTCAATTTTATGAGTTATACGTTTCTGAACAGCCAGACAATACATCTTTTACAGCTACTAAATGGACTTGTAATTTGTGGATTCAAATGGGCGTTGATACGATCACGAAATCCATCTAGGTGAATCATCGATTTATGAATATTTCCAGGTTCGAAATCTATCATTCCAAGATTCTTCAATATATCCATCATAGCTCAAATCGATTCTTGATCTGGGGCTGTCGAAAGACCCATGAGTGTTTTCTTTGTGGTGGGTTGATTGCAGATACTATGCATATTTTCTGCTAGTGTAGGGCTATACATTATTACTGGAAGAGGTCTTTGATGAGATCTCCAGGGTTATTCAAAGTCCTATTTATCCACTGTCTTGGTACTTCGGGATAGGTTTCCTCGGAAGTCAAAGGTATTACACTCTTTACGATTCTAACTGCTTGGATCCTGGTTACGAGACATTGGCTCGAACCAAATCCACCATTGGTTATTAGATGGTACAAGCAGTTTACGGATAATTTGAGCTAGAGCTGTCCCTTGTCAAGAAGAATCATGCAAGAAATTATTTACAGCAAATGTGGGCCCGGGTGAACATAGATGCGGTGTCTGATAGATGTGAGGGTCCCAGGGTTTTGGATGAATTGTCAGCTCACTTCTTTTAATTTTTCATCATTTTTCATTTCTTGTAATGTTTACAGTGTTACCATGCTGCTGCATTACCAGTGTAAAAGTGTATGGCATATCAATAACAATAATTTTTTTTAAAGAAGCACAGGTAGCCGGCAAGAATATATCGGTATTGGAAAACATAAACACATGGTAAACATTGTTTACACTGCATGCAACACAACGCATGCCATTACAACGTGGTCATTACAATGACTGCGTTGTAACAACGCATACAAATACAACACAAATTGCAACAACGACTTGCTCTAGGGATCAGAACTTGTTGGATATAAAATCCAACACCTTCCCTACTTTTGCACAGACTGGAGTTGGAATGGTAAATTATACTATTCCAACTCCCTGCACCCCCCCGAGGCAAGTTGTTGTTCCGACTTGCCTTTGTGATAGCACGCATTGTTACAATGCGGTTGTTGTAATAACCTTGTTGTAATGGTATGTGTTAAAAAAGCATGCGTTGCAATGCGGCATATTCGAACACATAGATTCTGGGAGACAAAGATCCATGGGACTAGCAGATAAAACAGCTACTAAGATGCACAGATACCCACAGAGAGGCATGGAAAACTTGGGAATGGGAGACAGATCAAAGGGAAGTTGAGAAACAGACACTTGGAGACTGTGTTACACAGACTCAATGGGCTAAAGAGACTATGAAATTAGAGTCACAGGCACACTGGGGTAGGTAGACACAAACAGGGGGACAGAGGGACCCAATTTGAAGCTGAACTGGTTGTGTTAACTTTGTAGCAAAAACGTTGAAAAATCAAGTACAGATAGTATTTAAAATAAGCTCATATTGTTCATGCTGGACACCCAAACGTCCTATTACAATCCAAATTTGTACTGAATGTAACTGTTAAGGCAAACTGTGAAGATTTTACACTTGGCAAAAAAATATTTTGCGAAGATTTGGTCACAAAGCAGATGCTAAGTTGGTTGCAAATGGTTTTTGCACAGTGCTTGTATTGAAAACCCGATTTAGCAGATTAATGGAGACACAAGCCTTCCAACTTTGTGAAGTTTCTTGAGTTTTCTTTACAACCAAAGTTACGGAAGCTACCCACGCATAACATGCTAGAAGACTATTCTGATTTAGGAAAAGGTGATATTCTTCGACAAGATGAAGCGTATTGTCATCAAGCTGTCATGAATTTCACAAAGCATGTGCCAAGACCCTCAGAGGTTACCCTTCTTATTCTATGTGCAGGCATTGGCACATTGTGGGACATATATACAAGCCCCTGTAGCCAACACAACATCACATTTTTTGATGTTGTGGTGGAGATAGGAGATTCGCCTTATTCACAAAGCGGCATTAAGCCACTTAACATGGCTTAGTGCCGCCTTTTGAATAAAGCATAATTTCACGTTATACTAGCGTGAAAGGGGTTAATGGGTATTGTGGTGGGCGTTTCACCACAACACCCATTGATTTTGATTCTGCCCCATATTTACAAGGGGAGAGTAAATATGGGCAGCATCAAAATTAGGACCAGTGAAATCCAGGTCTTACCCTGGTGCAAAGAAGGAGAAATGTTTAATTTATCCTTGTTTTTCCTTTTTCCGTGTGTGCTGCATTGTGCAGCACACATAGAAACTGAACAACACCATTGATTGTTTATGTGCAGGAAGGTGTCCCTTTCTGGACATAAACATACATTAAAAAAAATGACTTTTTGTAACTTCTATGTGTGCTGCATTAAGCACTATGGTGCAAGGGTGCCTGCGTTGGTTCTAGGCAGTTAAATTAGCACCAGCTCAGGGGGAAATGCAGGGCTTCACCGTGTTCTTGCAAATACAGTGCAGCCCTGCATTTCAGAAGTGGCAGAGCGCGGTTTAAAGCCAAGGTGGCTAACGCCGGGATCCGCCAATTCCTTATAGATATGCCTCTAACTTTTTCAAATTTAATTTGAGCTACTTTGTGGTAGTTATGAAGAATAGGTTTAGAAGCAATGTATGGAAAATACAAAATATATCTTGTCCAGTACAAATGCCTTATCCAGTAAGTTAGCAGGATGCTTGTGATACTTTTCCACGGTGTGAGAGCACTAATACTTTCCCTGGATACATTGCTATGTTTTGTTGACTTAAAGATAAGAATCCATCCAAACTTGAAACTGATTTTGTGTAGAAAAATGAACAACACAGTGTATGTTCCTTATTGCTTGATAGATAGGAACTCTCACTTCACCCAAAAGCAGCAAAAATGTAGCATAAATGTAACCGACAAATACATAAAATTAAATGGGCAGGTCATAGTTATTATCTGTGTCCCAAATGCTAATGTCTGAAGTGATATTTCATTTGAAGAATAGGGCTAATAATCTCCCACTTCCCAATTACCTCATGGACTGATTTGACATTTCATTACAAGGAGATAATCTTGTCAATGTGTGCAAGTAAATTATATTGTCATGTAATGCTTTACAATATTATTTCACCTGGCAATTTATTCAAATAGAATCCGAGTGCACATAGTAAAATAGAATTTAAACATGTTTATTCAAAGAATATAAAGTTGAAGGTATTTTGTGTCTATTCAAAATTTTGGGGGTATTTCTATTTGTGTTCTGCTTTAGCAACTGATTGCTTCTTAACCCATACCTAATGATGGTGAGAAATCAGTTTATCTTTTAAGAATGTGGACAAAGTTGTGATCGGGTAATCTAACTAGGAACTTGTGGCATACCATTTTAAAGTCCGCACAAAAATTCAATGATGAGAATTTGTGCGGTTTTAGTTATACAAAAAGTACACGTTCTTCAGATAGGTGAATGCTATTGTTACAGAAAAGAAGAATACGTTTGTACACTTGGCACTAAAATTCAACGTAGTCTCAACACAGACCTCAGCTTCATAGAAGGCATCACCAAAAATTAAAGACATCATCAGAACCCAGTGAAACTCTTCCTCCAGAAACCGATTTCAGAACAAAATGCAGGTACTAGCTCCTACCTAACTAGAATGCAACAACACTCTAATCAAAAGACCGTTAAACCCAAACTAGCAGCTCTAAAAGGTATTCTAATTGCTGTGGTACAACTCATGAAGGACTTGAAGAAGTTAAGCCACATAACACTACACCAAAGTCGCTAAAATAGCTCACCCTCTAGTTTATTATTATCTTCAAAACTAGAACAATCACTTACAAGGCCATAGAAAATTATAGCCCTATATACTTGGCCAAAAAATCAATAATAGATGTTTACACCCCCACCAGTTGCCAGGATTTTTCCAGACTACAAACCAAGAAATGTATTAAATTCAAAAACAGAAGACCATCCTTCTCTGTCTACCTAGCTAGGTACTGGTCTTCCTCTAAATATTTTGCCTCCTCCTTCCTGTTTGCTGAAAAAGCTGACCTTAGGACTTTGTGCTCTTCACTACTAACCAGAACTAGAGTGCTTGTACTCAGATCCTAAACATGGTAATATTGGCCTACACTTCACTGGCACATTTAATTTACGTATAGGTCCCTAGTAAAAGGGTATAACATGTACCTAAAGCCTGTAAATCAAAGCTACTAGTGGGCCTGCAACACTTATTGTGCCACCCACTTAAGTGGCCATTTAATACATGTTCCCGGGCTGCCATTACAGCCTGTGTGCAGTTTTTAACAGCCAATTCAACATGGAAAAATTAGCTCTTTGCCAGGCCTAAAACTCCCTTTTTAATACATATGTCAGGACAGGGCACGGCTTGTGCCACAGCAAGATGGCCGTGACTCCGTAGAGCTCCACGCTTCGGCAGAGACGTTTCGATATCGGAGCGGCTATTTTCACCTCCTGTTCATATGGGCTGAGGAATATTGGAGCGCTGGTGTAGGGGCACAGGTAGCTGTTCTTGTTTCAATTTTTTTATTCAGCTTTCTGCCTGTTTCCCCCCCTCGTCACGTTCTCTACATGAGTAATGATTCCGGCCCCCGTTTTGAGTGCAGAGTGAGGCAATGTATTCTGCACCGGCGTTTGACAGCCATCTTTCCTGTTACTTTCAACTGGCACATTTCTTGAATGATTACAACAGGAAAATTAGTACTGGTTCATGGCACTTCTCAGCCTTATAGTGAATGGGAAATATGTTTTAAGAATAGTTGTTTTTGTCCCATGAGCCTGCAAAAGAAGATATAGGCAAAATTCCCAGTCTGCATTTGAGGAAAGGAGCTCTTAGGAACAGGACTTTTATATAACCCAAACCTCCTCACATTGTGAAGCTCATTTGAAGGACTAGTAGGAGTCTGTAAATCTTCCTTAGACAACAACAGAAAGTGTCATAATAATCTTAGAATTTACGGTATTCCTGAAAGGGGGAAAGGTTCGGACATGCTTACCTTTCTCAAACTTCATATACCCCAACTAGTTGGCCTCAAGGGTAATACTTCACCTAACCTACAACAAGCCTATCGTATCGGTCCCAGTCTTGGCGGATCTTGCTGCACATCGTCAGTTTATCGCCCCAAAGGACTTATCGTTCTTTTTTTAGAATATACTGAGTTGTTAAAGGTCCTGTCTGCGGGCTAGGCAGAGAAAGCACATGTTGTGGTCCGGTCAAAAAGATTTTTTCTCTCAGGATGTGTCACGTGCTACTGCTTCTCAATTCAAAGAGTTCCTTTCATTTCATCCTGCTCTTCGTTCCATGAATGCTAGATATGGCCTTTTCATCCCTGTTTTTTTAAAGTTACTTACAAGCAAAGGTCTTACTCTTTTGATCTCCCAGAGGACTTAAGACAGTTTATTGCTCATCACAAAGGAGAGGAATTTGACCTTGGGAAATCATGAATATTGTCTGCTCCACCGTGTTATACTTCTTTTTGCTCAGTTCTGATTACCAGCTTTAGCATATTTTATGCATAACCTTTTTCAATTTGTTGTTTTTTGGAGGTTTTTGAGGGTTTTTGCCCTATTTTTTGTTGTTATTCGTATGTCTTTATCTCTGTGTGTTTTATATTTATCTTTTCAATGGTTATTTTCTGATCTGTCCTACTACTGACTTTCTAATGATTGTCTGTTTTTCTTTATACACATATATGTCTTGTCTACCTTGAATATCATTCCTGATGTTTTTCTCATCATGGTGCCTCCCCTCCTATTCACTTTGTTTATTCTCTTCATGTTTTGGTAAGTGTTTCTCTCTCCCCAAATGTATGAACATAATTTATATCGCTCTGTTTTGTATTTCTTGCATTATGTTATTGTCTTCCATTATGTTGTCGTCTGACGGTTGTTCCTTATTATATTTTTCCTTCTTTGTCTTTTTCTTATTGGTCTTTGTTATTTCTCCTTAACTTTGCGGTGTCTTATCTGTCCTCTTCTTGCAGTTCTCTATCTCTTTTATGTCACCTTTATCTCTTTGGCTACATGCTTTGCTCTTTTTGACTGAAGCCCTTCAGCTTCCTGTCAACTTTCCTTCTTCTACCATTTACCCCTTTTGTTTTCTTCTCTATCTTCTTCCTTTCAGTTCTTTTTTCAGGTTTTTTCTCTATCCCTTACATATCTTCAGCATACCTTTTCCGATTAACTCCATCTCTTTCTCTCTTCTGCTTCCTTATTATCTTAGTTTTCCTTCATCCTACTGGTTTCCATGATTTACTTGTCTGTATTTCAATTTAACAGTTTCTTCTTGTTTAAAACAAAGTTGTACCAGTTTTATAATGCAAATGATGTTGCTTAATGTTTTCATCTTTTTTCCATGAATGATAATATTCACATTGTTTCCTGGAATGCGAAAGGTCTCCGTAATCCTGTTAAAAAACAGAGGGTGCCCAGCCATTTACCTAGGTTGCACTGTAAAACGGCAATGCTTCAAGAAACTCACTTAAATGACAATGATATCAATTCCCCCAAAAAGCGATGGGTAGGTCATGTTTACTATTCTCCAGCTAAGGACAGGAAAATGGTGTGGTGACCCTATTTCACCAATCTCTTTCTATTATTTTAGAAAAGGAGGAGAAGGATGTTGATGGTAGATGGCTCCTTTTACATCTTACTATAAATGGTTCCCCTTTCTCTCATCTAAACATATATGGTCCTACTGACGTCGACTCAATTTTGGCAGGCTATGTCGCATACCCTTCATTCATGTCCTGATGTCAATCTATTGGTGGGTGGGGACTGCAACCAGGTAATGGATCCCTTCATTGATAGAAAGTCCTCTGCTGGATATGTCCCCAATAATATGCAAAAAACATTTACGAACACAATTAGTTCTAGGGGTTTGGTGGATGACTGGAGGATATCTCATCCTGACACCTTATTGTTCACATTTTATTCCCCTACCACAACTCTTCATCTAGAATAGATTATATTTTTTCGAGCCCTCATCACTTTTCCAATCTAACTAATGTTAAAATTGGTTCCATTCTTATCTCCGATCATGCCCCTGTTCTGATTTCTTTAGATCTCCCCTCTGAGCCCTCCAAGTCTAGTAGGTGGCATTTTAATAACTACTTCCTCAAGGATCCTACCTTTTTGCATTGTTTTAAATAGTTTTTGTCAGATTTTTTCCTTAGGAATGTTGATCCCGATATTCCTTTCCATACTATCTTGGATGCCTTTTAGGCGACTGCTAGAGGATTTATTATTGACTATGTTGCGGCTAGGATGAAACAGTCTATAAAGGACTCAGCTTCCTTATTAGCTTCCATTAACCATCTTGAGCATTCCTACTTAACTTCTAATAATGAAGACACACTTAAGAAATTAGTTCAGGCTAAACTGTCATTTAATAGAAAGTCAACGGAGGAAGCTTCTGGGACCCTAATTAAGGTTAATTCTAAATTTTATGGCAGTCACAATGGAGCAGGTAAACTGCTCATTAACTATTTGAAGGTAAAATACCAAAGATCCAAAATTGTTAATATCATAGATGATAAGGGAGTTAATAATTTTAATGATGATGAAATTTGAAACAATTTAATATATTTCTATAAGACACTATACACTCCTGAGTCTTCTCCTTATGATACAGCACTGGATTCTTAGTTTGAGGCGCTACCCCCATTCTTACTCCTCTCTTGATATCTCTCTCTTAGAAAAAGATCTAGCCCTTTCAGAATTTAAATCAGCTCTAGCTTCATTGCTTAAGGAGAAATCTCCTGGCCCGGATGGTTTTACTGCCAAGTTCTATTCTTGCTTCTCCCAGATTCTTCTTCCTCATCTTTATTTCAACACTTCCTTTCATAAGAAAGTTTGTGGTTCTTTTCTTGAAGCCATGACATGTCTAAATCCAAAGAAGGACAAGGACCCCTCTACTTGTGCTAATTACCACTCCATTCCTTTAATTAATTTAGAGTGCAAGATTTTGCTAGGATTCTCACTCTTCGTATCAATAAAGTTATTCCTGACTTGATTGGATATAAACAGACGGGGTTTGTTAAGGGTTGGACTCTTGCAGATAATTCTAGAACTTTTTTTAACATTCTTCATCTCGCCTCTAAAAGATCCTCTCCTGTTGCAACTATTACTCTGGATGCGGAGAAAGCCTTTAATCGCATCCATTGGTTTTAATGATGCATGCCCTCAAGTGACACGGTTTCGGTCCTGTTATTTTATCCCTTATTAGTTTATTAAATTCCTCCCCTACTACTCGTCAAGGCTATCCTTTCTCGCCTTTGCTTTTTATTTTATCTCTTGAATCTTTTCTTCATTCCCCAAGACATTCTTCTGCTTTTAGTGGATTTACATATAAATCTGTCAAAATCAAGTATACTGTTTATGCAGATTATATACTGTTACATATCTCTGATTCTTCTTCTTTACCCGCTTTCACAGACCTTCTATCTTCCTATGTTGCTCTGTCTGGATATAAATGAAACTTTTCTAAATCTGAAGTCCTCCCATTAAACAATTATTGTCTAAAAAGTATGTTCGAAGGGACAGACTTCAAATAGAACACCAACTATATCAGATGTCTGAGAATAAAATATTCCTCCTCTGTTGCCAGAATGGTTCAACTATACCTGCATGATGTGCTACTAAAGGTTTCTGCTATGGCTCAGAAATGGTCTCCTTTGTTCTTGTCTTGGTGGGGCAGGTTGGACTCCTCTAAAATGATGATGCTTCCGGTAAAATCAACTTCTATTTGTCTATGCTGCCAGTCTGTCTTCCTTTAAAAAAATGTAAAACCCTCAATAGCATTCTGAGTAAATTCCTTTGGAATAACCGCAAAGCTTGCATTTCTTTGTCTGCTTTATCTGCTCCTAAAGAAAGGGATGGGGTTAATTTTCGTCAATATCATTCCTCCTTTTTAATTCATCAGGTTCTGCCCTATTTTTCCTCTACGATTGATCCTCCTGTTTCATTTTGGCACAAATTGGAGGAATTTGCAATCTATCCACTCCCTTTCTCCTCATTAGTTCATTTCACCCACTTTCCTCGTTCGACTTCCCAACTCCCCAAATTTCAGAATTTATATCAACATTTCAACCGGTTCTTACAAAGACTTTTACACCTTTACATATATTCCTTGACTCCTCTATCTGGCATAATAAGTGTATTAAAATCTCTAATCGCATGATTTTTTGGAAGGATTGGATTGCTAAAGGGATTATCCAGGTTAAACACTTAATGGGTAATATGCAATTTTTTTATTTCCCAGGAATTTCAATCCAAATTTAAATTATTCGCTGCTTCCCTTCTTAAGTTTGATTATCTGAGATTGATTTTAATGCAACAGCTTCCTCATATCTCTGTAGGTCCCTCCTCTTCCTCTGATCCTCTGTTTGAGCCATTACTTACTTCCCTCTCTGTCCCAGGTCCTCACATATACAAATATCTTAATTTTTCTCTTCCTACCCGTCTCAAAATCAAAACTGAACTTCTATGGGAAACAGATTTACAACGTCCCCTTTCTATACACACATGGAATTCTATTTGAGCTCGACTACATCACACTTCTTGCACTGCGAGCATTTCTCAGACTCTTTATTATTTTTATCAGAGATAATTTTTTACCCCAATAGCCGTTTCCAAATTTAGTCATGGCTTATGCCGTGTGGTGGAGTTTTTTCTTCTCAACTGCTTTCCAAGTGTACGTTGGCGATCATGAGTGAGTATCAGTGTCACCTAGCATGATTTTCTTGCACTAGGAGAGCACCCAGCGAGATCTTCACAACTTGGGTGATAGTGGTTGGTCTCAACCGTTTGTGAAGGGATAGCTGCCGCTCAAGTAGAAAATCCACTCAAGCGGCAGGAGAACAAATTTGAGAAGCAGTTCCTTCTGGCACGTCCTGTGGCACCATTCTTGCTTATTTTTCAGTGCAGAACAAGCTCCTTGCACTAACAATCAGTGTGAGTAGTGCAATGTGTTGATTTCCTTCCATTCGCGGAACTCCACAGAATCTTGTGAAGTTTTCATGTAACTCCACAAAATTCTGTGAACTGAGTCGCCGCGAATTCCAATTACCCCTAATTTTAAGTCACAATTCTGAAACTTTTAGGAAGTTCTTACACTGTATTGGGGTAACCAATTGAACCTCAGTACCTGGGTAACATTTAACACATCAACAAAATAGCCCTGTTGGTGACAGAAGCAATTCAGGAAAAGTAATATTTCTTAAGGTAAACTAGAAGCATAAATCAACATAAGAAGAAAAAGAGAAATAGAAATCAGACAACCAGGAGGGAAGTTACTGCACAAACAATGTATTTTAGCAAAAGCACATGTAGACATCTATGTACATAGCAAAAAAGGTCGCTTCAACATGT
Organism: Lissotriton vulgaris; assembly: GCF_964263255.1. Lineage (NCBI taxonomy): Eukaryota > Metazoa > Chordata > Amphibia > Caudata > Salamandridae > Lissotriton > Lissotriton vulgaris. Next base: position 1,945,408,231 of record NC_141689.1, read on the forward strand.
GCAGGAGTGTGATTTAGGTGCTTGTGAGAAGCAAAATGTGAAAGGTGTGTTAATTAAATAAAAAAATACAATAAAAAGAACAGCATTGCAGTGCTGAAGCCACCTGCCAGCTGTCTGTCAACTATCATTCAGTCCAAATTGCAAAGGGCAACTTGAGCGATTTCTTTGAAATCTAAAGGAAGAATTTATGCTTTGTACAGACACTTTGGAGAGTATCTGTACCAAGGCATACATTCATTCATTGGACTTCTAAGAAATCTCTCTAGTTGAACTTTTAATTTTTTTTACCAACGCTTTCACATGTCACTCCTCACAAGCTCTTTAATCACATTTCTTCACATTTTGGAGCAACCTTTTTTGCAGTACGCATAGATATCTTCATGTTCTCGCACTAAAACAAATACTTTGTGCGGGGAACATCCATAACAACGCGGTCAAAACAACGCACTGCCATTACCACGCATCTTTTACAGCGCAAGTCGTTACCATGACTTGCGCTGGAGGGCACTGTAGACTAAGGAATAGTAGATTTACTATTCAAACACCTTCCTTACTGTACGTAGGCTGGAGTTGGAATAGTAAATCTTACTATTCCTAAGTCCAGCACCCTACATCGCAAGTCGTGGTAACGACTTGCGTTGTAAAAGATGCGATGTGATGTACCGCGATCTAAAAGATCGCGTTGTAACATCATACAACTCTTTGTGCTGTAACATTTGTCCGGGTTGTGTGTTTGGTATTTTTCTTTTTCTTCTTATGTTGATTTAGGCTTCTGGTTTACCTTACAAAATACTGGTTTTACTGAATTGCTTCTGTCACCAACAGGGTTTTTAGAAAGTCGGCATTTTCTTGCTTTAACAATTGTTTGCCTGCAGCCTGTGTCCTGGGTCACATGACTTTGAAAGGTTGGCAGTTGGCAGGGTATTCCTTACAGATTGTGAGACAAAGAAGAAGAAGGTATTGCACGACTCATCCTGGACATCCCCCGTCGCAGCCACATCTCCGGACACCTGAGAGATCTGCACTGGCTCCCGGTCAACAAGAGAATCACCTTCCGTCTCCTCACCCACGCACACAAAGCCCTACACAGCCAAGGCCCAGGATACCTCAACAGCCGCCTCAACTTCTACGCTCCCAAACGCCAGCTTCGTTCGACCAGCCACGCCCTCGCCGCCGTCCCCCGCATCCGTAGAACCACCACAGGGGGACGGTCCTTCTCCTACCTCGCCGCCAACACTTGGAACTCCCTCCCCACCCACCTCGCCTGACGCAGGACCACCTCGCCTTCAGGAAGCAACTCAAGACCTGGTTGTTCGAGCAGTAGCAGATCCCCCCCACCCCCAGCGCCTTGAGACCCTCTGGGTAAGTAGTGCGCTATATAAATTCAATGATTGATTGATTGATTGATTAGGGACAGAGTTGTTCCCTACCCCACTTACTTTTGAAATGAGCTGCCTCCAGCAAACTCACAAAGATACTCACACCAGTCCTTTGTCACTCTAGACCTCTTGGAGCCTGGGCACAGGAGGAAGGGAATTCCAGAACCAGATGTTGTGGGAATTTAGAAGTTTCTTCCACTTCAAAGAGTGGCACCAGGTAATATTTCTGGACTCTCCGACTAACTCTTCAGTTTACTCCTAGGCCTGGGGAGGACCCCCAGGAGAACTACTGTGTTCTTCAGAGGAACGCCCTGGTAATTGAGACCTGCTTTGTACCACAGAGGACTGCCCTATTGCTACCAGATGACTGCGCTGCTGCTTGAAGCCTTCCTAGTCCCCTCAAAGGACTGTCCTGCCACTTGATCCTGGGACTACCAGAGAGATACAAAGTGTTTGTTGGCTGGCTTCCTGTTGTGAATTATGAGTACAGTAAAAGCTCCAACAACATTAAACTCCACCTTGTACCTGCCTGAAGCGAGTCCTGCCCTCCAAGTGGTGCCCACCCCATCCTGGACACTTGGAAGCAGTGCTAAAGGTGCCCAGACAGCCAAAACCTTAAACTTGGTAAATTTTCCACCAAAATGTGGTCCGAGAACCAACATGAGACCAGGACCTACCTGCTTGTTGATCTGCTTAAGTCGCATAGCTGGTCAGTCTGCCATTGAGGTAGACCCACTGCATTTTTCTCCACAGCAGCAAATTCTGTTCCTCTTTGGAAGGGTATCCTGCCTCGTGGAGCCCTCACCTGCTACAGTCTGCAGCTTTGTTCCCGCTGGAGATTTCTTCACTCCAACTTCATCAAGGGGCTTCGCAACCTCAATGCTTCCTACTCAGACACTTCCAGTTGTCTTGCCCTACTGAACTTGACCTTCTATGAGACATTTTCATTAAAACAATTCCAAATCTGAAGGCCCAATCCACTTTGTATATCCAAACGGCGCTCCATCGCGGTCAGCCATTACTTTTAACTTTGTCTCATTCTCACATGACTAGATGCCCGCAAATGTCACTTTGATTGTTTAGGCACTATTTTTCATTAAATACCTTCCAAATTCAAAACTCCAGTCCTACTGGTTAGATTTTTGTTGTTTTTGTGTCTAAATATTTAATACATTTTTCTCTATTTTTCTAAATTGGTGTGGGATTTTTCTTTTGTGTGTTTTCACTATGTCATCCATTGTGTGCTGCATAAATTCTTTACACATTCCCTGATTGCTTTAGTGCCAAACACCTGGAGGATTAAGCACAGGTTAATTTAGTGACATTTGTGGTTCACCTTGACAGGTATTGAGTTTGTTGCTTGAGAAAGGTTCTCAACCCCACAAACCAAAAAAATAAAATTTTCTACAGCAAGGGATTAGGCAAGGCAAAAGGATGCAGATAATGTGATGTGGAAAAAACATTAAACACACTAAACTTCTTAAGAATAAGCATGGCATATTATAGACTAACTTCCACCCACATATTACTATGCCACTTCATTCTAATATTACACATTCAAAAATGTCCCGCCAATGTGCAAATGTGGGAGTTTCAAAGGAGTGGGACCAGAAATTGTGCAATGTGTAAATGGGTGAACAAGGACAAAGGAATTGGAATGGCAATGCTTGCCCATTGATAAAACCTGCAAAAGGGAAAGTCAGTATGGATAAAAGCTTATTCACAATGGGAAACACAAATGCTTACTAAGATATAAAGCCAACTAGGCTTCCAACTTCACCTCTTGGCCATTCAAGTCATACACTACACAAAGGCTCATTGGAACTGAAAAGAGTGTGCATCAAGTCCATGAATTCAGTAAGCCACGCACCAAGGAGTAATGCACAGAAACTATAAACAAATGAAGAGAGGCATGTAACTATCAAATAGAATACAACCAGTTTAGCAACAATATGCCAAAGTCAAAAAGTAATGCCAATCTACTGTATAAGGAACAGTGGACTCAAATATATAAATGAACACACAGCTAACAATAGCCCAATGCACATCCCAATTTGGAACGCATTGGTTTAACTGACTTTCAGAACACACAAAGCAACCCTCAACAATTATTAGAAGGGGTCATGGGGTGATCACATGCTACATCCCATCCAGACTGCAAAACAGGGATCAGTTATTCAAAGATAAGTAGTATTGGTAAGATAGTCACAAGTAAAACACAGCTTTCAACATTGATAGTATTTGTTTTTGTAGTACTGTCCTGATCATCATCAGGAACAGTGAGATGAGGGGACAAACGATATTCAGTCAGAATAGTAGATCCTTTAGTATGGGGGAGAAAGATGTGTTGCAGAGTTATTGGTCCCTTCCACATCAGGTGCTGGTCATGGTTGCAAAGTTAGATGTGGCGATGAGTTAACCCACAGCCTGTTTCTAGGCTGTCCATGTCTATGTCAAAGAACTTGCTGCACTATATTTCATGGCTGCTGGGGGAAACATCCTTTACAACGCAACTTTTACCACGCAGTGCCTTTACAACGCAACTTTTACAACGCAAACCATTACAACGCATTGCGCTGGGGGATGGTCTAGGATAGGGAATAGGTTTAATTTACTATCCAACACCTTCCCTACTATCCACCGGGACTGGAGTTGGAATAGTAAATTAAACTATTCACTATCCAGCGCCCCAAAGCACTAATACGTTGTAAAGGCATGCATTGTAAAAACCGTGTTGTGAAGGCATGCGTGGTAAAAGCATACGTTGTAACGTCATACATCCGGCTGCTGGATCACACCTGAGGTCGGATATGTGTTATTTTTGATTTAGTTTATTAAGGTTACATAAATCTCAGAGTAATTACAAAGAAAAAAAAATGTCACATGTGAACATAGAAGGAAGGGACAATACAAAATCAGGGTTAAAAGGAAAAGTAATTAAAATATTTGAGAATACAGGAAAGGATATTAGTTTAAAAATGAGTAGGTTGCTTCTGTGTGTCTGCCTTATAAAATACAGAGAATGAAAAGGGAGGTTTATGGTGATCTTCCACGAAATATGAAGGAGAAAAGGAAATAGACACAACATATCTACACATTATATGCTATCTACAGAAACAGAGGAGATACAAAATTCACTCAGTGAATTGACAAAAAACTCTACTAAGCTACGCGGAAGTCCGCAAGCAGCAGTATGGGCTACCTCACGCCATTCTGCCTGATTTTATTGTGCCATGTATTTGTCCTGGGTTATAAAATCAGTGTGAACGGCATTTCAAACAATGTAAGAGGGTGCTTCTTCTTCCTGCTACTCAAGTAGAAGTTCTCCTCAAGCGGCAGCTTCCTCAAAGCAAACAGAATGTTTGTCAATGCAAGTGGTAGCGAACATCCATGACCGCCACATTCAGAAATCCTCCTGGGAAGTGGTTTAGCACTGGAAAACTTCAAAAGCTCTGTGAACGGAGTAGATTTCACCATCCAGGCTTAATTTTGATATTACCGAAGGGGCTGCAGACACTTGTGTGGCCCCTTCTGTCATACTTATAGCTGGGCAGGAACTCAACCTTGCCTCTAAACTAAGGGACTCATAACTATTCTAGGATCTAATCAATAAAGAGTCTAGGAAAGGGTCAGCCCCAATTCCCAATCACATAACGGGCAACCAATGTTCTAAGCATTTTTCCACTCTTTATTCTGGTGATGATTGCCCAACAGCCTCAGCCCATGAGCCCCCTCCAAATACATCAGGCGTCCATCTTATATCAAGCTGTTTTGAGCTCTATGAGGTGGAACAAGCAATACATAGCATTGCTCCTGGGAAAGCCGTGGTACCTACTTCTGTACGACCCCAAACCCTGGGCCCATTTCATTCTATTGGTAATTAACCTTAAAGCAGGTGGTTTAACTGTTCCAGATTCCTGGAAAGGAGCCGAGGTTGTCCCAATCTTCAAGAAGGTGGATAGGGAGCACCCTGCCAACTACAGGCCGATTAGCTTAATCAACGTTATCCAGAAGGTGATTGGCAGGGTCCTCCTTACGAGGACCGGAGCATGGATGGAGGACAACAATATCCTGTCTCACTACCAAGACAAATTGTGGCAGGTTCTCCAGCATCAGGGTATTTGCCCACTGATCCTCGACATTGTCAAACGTTTGCATGATGGAAATTATGCCAAATTTGGATGGGGATAACAGGGGCAATTGACAGAGAGGATCGCAGTGGACAGGGGGGTCCGCCAGGGTTGCGTGCTGGCTCCCACCCTGTTTTCACTAGTCATTAATGGGGTGGTTGACTACCTCAGGCAGGAACCAGCTGACACTCAAACCTTGGTGGGCGAGAAGACACTAAACCTCTTCTTCACCAACGATACACTCCTCTTATCTAAATCACCGGGTGGACTCCAGAAAATTTTGAATAGGTTTGGCCTTTTCCGTAAAGCCCGGGATTGATAATCAGTACTAATAAAGCTAAACTAATGGCTATTAACCCCTCTAAACGTTTCAGAAATGGCATCATGCTGAATGACTCCCCCCTGGACAGCGTTGATTCTTTTGACTACTTGGGAATCCCCTTCTCCAAGAACATGAGGTGGGGTCCCCACCTAGCCAAAATGCTCCTAAGCCACAAGCGGGTGTTGGGGGCTATCGCTAGGGAACAACGCAAGTCTGCGAGCAGGCCAGTTGCCCCTGCCCTTGCGGTCTATGACGGCAAGGTGCTTCCTTCGGCCCTGTATGGGGCCGAATTATGGGGCTTTGAGGACGTTAGTGAGCTCGCCAAATCCTAAAAACAAGTTTCTGAGAGACCTTACTTCCCTTCCTTTATCTACCCCGCTGAAACCCCTATTTTATGATATGGGAAAACGCTCTATACTGGACATCGCCCATATGCGTCGCCTGCTGTTCTGGGGGCCCATTAGAAGGACTCCTGAGTTGTCCAACTATGCGGCTGCCCTTGATAAATTGGTACTAGCTGATACTGGGAATTAAATTAAATGGCTAGTCGACCTCCGCCAGCTCTTATCTTCCATAGGTTTTAAAGAGGCGTGGGTTACCCAGGTCTCACCTGCAAAGCAATACCTGAAAAGAGCTTACTGGGACTTGGTGCAGGCACAAGTGTTCCTGAACCCCAAATTAGGAAAACTGACCGAGGGGTTCTTTGACCACAAAACTACCTGTGTTCTGGAACCATATCTAGATTTTACACAGATGCCTAGGGACAGGTGTTTGTACATTAAGTTGAGACTTGGCACCCAGGCTGTGGCTATCACAACAAGTCCATTGCCCACATGTTTTTGCCTGTCTGGCCTATAGAAGGGCCAGAGCCAAACTGATCAAACCAGTGTGCAAAACGTTGGGCCCAATGAATCATCATGCAGCACTCCGCATCTTGAGAACTGATACTACATCATCGTTAATGATCTGCGGGGTGGCTAAGTTTCTGGGTATTGCTTGGCTAATGAAGAAAGATTATAGAGAAGAAGAGCTAGGCCTAATCAACCCAGATGCTCCTGACTATAAAGCAAATCAAGCTTGTGGCCCAACAAGCAAACTCTACAGTGCACCAGCCTTATGGCTCCGAAGTGGTATTGCTAGCATGAAATATTGGCCCACTCTCCCTTGGCTGCATTTCCCTTTTCTTTAAAGATCAGTTTTTTTATCTATATTAAATGTGTAGTATGACCTTGAAATACACTTTTTATGGCACGGATATATTAGCATAGTTTAGGAAAAATGCTTTTTTATCATTTTCGTCTTAATGTTGCTATTTGACTACATGGACTTTTAATGTTTGATAATGTTTATTATGATGTGCTATGTTATAACACCCTGTATGTCTTTTTTATCACTAGAACGTTTTACTCTGTAAATGCTTTTATGATATTTTTATATTGAATAAAGCCCATACTACTACTATATCAGCTACTACATCTCGTGTGCAGCTATAGTGATTGAGCCAGCTCCACATCTGCCCAGTTGCTCTCGTATGCATAGTTATCCTCATTTTGTGTGAAATACTGCAATCAAATAATTTACCTGATGTAATCTGATGGATGTATGTCTATATCTTGCTACAAAAGTTAGAAGTCAGTCAGGGAAACAGAGACCGCCCTCGGGCCAGCAATACAGGATGATAGCCCTTAGTTGAGCTAGATTTGGACCACCCTGTGCCCATCCATAGGACACATTCTGGAAGCAGCAAACTCCTCTGAAGACGTAGTTGTCATCACCACCATCATGGCTCAGAGGGAAACTGTGAGGGGAAGTTCATCTTTGCCAGATGACAACATTTGGCTTGATTGGTAAGGTATACACATTGCCTCATCAAAAATCTACTTATCCAGTCACTTCTATTCTCCAAACCAGTGTCCATTCCACAGAAAACAATCAGCAGTTTAGTGTCTCATTAGAGTGTGATACCTCTGACACCTCTCTTGCTCTTCCTCAGTTGTTCCGATACAACACCCACCAGAAATCAGTAGAGGAGGGCACTGCACATCTATTGGCTTGGCAGAAGTGACTCCTAAATGTTGTTTAGTAACACAATAAGCAATGGGACCACAAGCCAAGGTGGTTTAGGAGCACGTAGCTCTATTTAAGAATCACAGACCGCCCACCAATGATATTCTCACATACCTATGTTGCTGCTTGACTTCCTTCATGTCCTCAGCAAACATCCACCCACACCTCCCTACCTGCCTGTTTGCCAGCTCTGCCGACTACTTTATATTACCCCCTTCCCCTTGCACCTAGTTCCCTTATGTAGTTGCTAGAGTCTAGTTCCACTGCCCACTTGTCTTCGTCAAAGGAAATGGTACCACTCACATTCAGGGAAATGTATGCAGTGGAACTCCTCCCCTCCTGCCAAGTAATCACCATTTACCATGGGGAGGAATGAACAGCTTTCACTTCTTTAGTTTGCCTTGTTGTACCTTTCCTACCTGGTTTTCATTCATATTTGACCTTTGAATTATTTTGGGATTTTGTTGATTAGCCAAGATTTTTTCTAGGACATTTTCACAATACTTTCTATATATATCTTTAAAGTTCTGATGTGGTTGTTGTCATTACTGTGAATTCATAGCAGAGCAATGTCTGTTACTGGATGGGTAATGGATGGCACAACCATGGGCATCACACAACACAGGCTTTTAGTATGCGCACATTCCAAAACTTGACATGTGTTGTGTAATGCATATGATGAGGGGGCTATGGTGTGGCCTGTGGAACAGGAATGTAATAGCTTCACGTTCATCAACGGAATATGTTGGTACTGTGTTATATGAATGTGGAAGAGAAGAAATGGACTGTGAAATATATGCTCAAATTGGGCATTTCTGTTCTGCTATTTATGTTGCCCAATCCCTGGTAATGCAGGATTGCTGATGTCTTTTTTCTAAACTGATGTCTTAGTTGGGATATTCAATCGGGAGACTGAATACTTGTTGGTCCAGCTGCCACTGGTAAAAGATAGAGTCGTGCAGGTGTGACCAGCAGCCTGTTATCCATAGCTGAGAATTACTAAAGGACCACAGCATACCATCTAGTGTTGTCCTGCACTGCCATTTCTAGATGTTCTCTGTACAACTCAAATGTGTCATGGATGATTCTATTTCTCCTTAAAGAATCAGTTATGGTCCTGTTCTTTTCGTGTCCGGAATGGATATGTGAGAGTCAAGTCTGGAAAGGGTCACCTCCATGGCCGCATCAACTTTTATTGAACACGTTATCGCACCAAGATACCACCCTGAAGGATTCTATCTGACATGTACAGTCATAATTCCCTTGCTGCCACTTGGTCACCCGTCAAGTCCTTCGCAGCAGGGTCAAGCACCTGTGGGTCACATAAGTTGGCCATGGCAGGGGAACAATTTCCTTGTGATGCTACCTGGTGTCACTAGCCAGAATGTCAGCATGCATGAGAAGGAGATTCTCCGATGAGATAGTAACCACCTCTGGTTAAAGAAATGCAGCAGTCATGCTTTTTAACCAAAGGCGATGTTGAGCTTTGTGAGAAGATCATGATCTGTAAATTTCCACATACTTCAGGCTGGCAATTAATAAATTTCATGGGGCACATGAATGGTGTAGTAAGCTATAAATATGCTTGAATCTGATATCAAGGAACTGTTGTATTTTCATTAAGCCATTATCATTGTAGCGATTGCGGTGCCCGGGGGACGAGGGAGGGTTCTACTATCCAGATCCCGGAGATGGTATGCGTGTGGGGATGTGTGTAGGAGAGGACGAGTGAACTACATTGACCAGCATTCCAAGGGGCAAGCAGGAAGAGTCATGGGACCTAAGGCATATTAGCACCTCCCATCCTCATGGATGGTGCTTGCCAATTTGATCCCAGAGAAGGTCGGAGTGGCGGAAGGTGTTCCCCGCCGGATTCCAGCGAGAAGCCAGAAGATTCCAGGAGTGAGAAGCCGTCTATCACCCAGAGTTTGGCATACCCGTCGCTCTTCGGATAAGTACACTGAGCACGAAAGCGGGCTCGCTTTCGTTGTCTACATTATTGTTTGGTCGTCCCTAGCTAGATAGATAAGGATTGCCCCTGGACGTATCTCCTGTTCGATTACCTTATACAAGGGAGACTCTGTAGAGGGAGCGTTCTGCATTAAAGACGCGCTGTGCTGATTTTCCTTGTATGTTCTCCCGAGAGGGTTTCTGGGAGACGTAGTTTCGGAATTGTTTTTTGTTTCAACGGGAATTTCCTGCCACAAGAGACAGAGACATTATTCCAGTGATTTTCCTTGTTGGTGCCTTGACTTATTTTCGTGGCTGAAACCTGAGAGCGGTTTGTGCACTTGAACAACCGTTATCTTTAATATCCTTTTGTATACTGCCTGCCGTAGTCCTGAACTCCTTACAGAAAGAATCATTGGTCTTGCAGGATTACTGTGGTGCTTTTCTTCACTGCCTGGGTTTTGTATGATTCCGGTGAGTGAGGTGCCTAAGAGTTGAATAGTATATTGTCCGAGACACATGAAGTGTAGTGTTAATGGTGTTCATTACTCTTCCCTAATCAGGTGGGCCTTCTCCTGCTATTCTACGCATCTTGGTGACCAGACTCCCGGGGATCCCAAGGAATCATCGCTACCCATTTATTATTTTATCCACTTCCCCTTTCCCGGCTAGGTACGTGTGCGCACAGTGAGTTTCGCTTCCGCTGTGGGCTCCGTAGCTGGCGGGGGGAGGAGAGCTTAGCATCCGAAGTCGTTTCTGCCGGACACCCTGAGCAAAGGTTAGTGGCGTTTGTGAGCTTGCGCTGCTGCCAATCTATGACAGATTGACAAGCCCAAGTTGACACACCGGCCCGAACGATGAATGTTGAAGCAGTCTTGGCTTCCTTGGTGGAAGGCATGGCCTCTTTACAACAGGAAGTAGCTACTTCTAGAGCCGAAAACCAGACCCTGTATAAGGAAGTGGGTACCTTAAGAAGGGAAGTCGCAGGACTAGTCCAGAAAGGAACAGGAGGGAGTCCTTATATTAAACCAGCTACATTACCTCCCCCTGGCTCTAAAAAACCCTTGGAAGCGGAAGGGGGTGGGTTCTCTGTTCCCCCTCAAATAGCCACCTCTAGTGCCCCCTCGGCTGAAGCTGCTCATACCGTTCATGTGGTACAGACCGTAGGCGTTCCTTTAGCTTCCCCTGAACGCTTTTACGGAGACCCCCGCAAATTTGAAACATTCCTGAATCAGTGCAGATTACATTTTTTATGTAAACCCGGGGTTTTTCAGGATGATTCTGCTAAGACAGCATTCATGATGTCTTATATGGGGGGTAATGCTGCCAGCTGGAATATCCCATTGCTGGAGAAGAACGACCCAGTGCTGCACGATTTTTCTGCTTTTTGTGTTGAGTTGCGCAAGCTTTTTGATCGCAAATCCCATATGTTGACCCTGGATAGGGAACTGCTCACCATACGTCAAGGTTCTCAGGACTTGTTGTCTTATATCACCTCATTCAACAGGTTGGTGGTAGAGACCGATTGGCCCCCTGCAAAACGCATCTCATTGTTTTATCAAGGCCTTCGTGGAGAGTTAAAAGACGTCCTTGCACAAGTGGTACAGTTACCCGATACCTGTGAAGAATTCATCGATTTGACAGTCCAGTTGGATCACAGCCACAGGCTCCTAGAGAGAAGAGGGGATAGATCAAGAGGAGACAACCGCCCTTTCTACCCTCGCTTTAGGGGACCTATCGAAGAACGTGCCAAATCCTCCGAAGGCCCTGAACCCATGCAAATTGGTGGTATCCGTGGACCTCTGACACAGGAAGAAAACGAGAAAAGACGTCGTCTGAAGCAATGTCTCTATTGTGGGAAAGGAGGTCACTTCATTAAGGACTGTAGAGCAAGGAATACAGTCCCAGCCAGAAACCCCGTTCCAAGGGTGCAAGCCCTAGTACAGTCCGATCAACCGGCGGAAAACTGAAGAACCCAAACCAGGAAGAGGTCTCTGTCTTGGGTTGTTTGCCGCAAATGATCTCCCCCTGTCTTGCAAATACATTGCATCCTGCAGTGGCGCATATGAACCTTAAAATCATCCTCTGGGTCACCCCCCAGAAATCATTGAATATAGATGCATTAGTAGATTCAGGAGCCACCGGAAACTACATTGATCAGGAATTCGCCAGGAAGATCGGGATCGCCTGTGAGAAAAAAGAAAAACCGGAGCTGGTGAAAGCAGTGGATGGAACGGTTTTATCGTCGGGTCCAGTGGCCTACCACACCTGTCCTATGCTAATGCAAACTGGCCACAATCATCAGGAGTACATCCAGTTCGATCTCATTGATGCACCCCAGTTTCGGCTCATCTTGGGAATGCCCTGGTTAACCCTCCATGATCCAAAGGTCTGTTGGGCAGCACGCACTATCACCTTGTCATCTGAATATTGTCAGGAACATTGTACTCAGGTTTCTTCCGTTACCAGCATTACAGAAATCTCGTCTTCTCTTTGTCTGGCGGCTGCATGTTCACCTGAGCGATACTGTTGTGCCACCATACTCCCCTTGGAGTATCAGTCGTTCTCCCCTGTGTTTGACAAACAACAGGCTACCCATTTGCCGCCGCACAGGGTATACGACTGCAGAATCGACCTCATACCAGGAGCAGATATTCCATGTAGTAGGGTCTATGCCATGACCGAGAAGGAGACAGATTATCTGAAGACGTACATCGAAGAGAACTTAGCATCGGGATTCATCAGACACTCAACATCTCCTGCCTCATCCCCTATGTTTTTCATTTCCAAGAAGGATTGCGCAGAATTAAGGCCCTGTATAGACTACCGAGCCATTAACCGTGTGACCATCAAAAACCGGTACCCTCTCCCCTTGACACCAGTGCTCATGGACCAACTTAAAGGAGCCAGATATTTCACTAAACTCGATCTTCGTGGAGCCTATCATCTGGTGCGTGTCAAAAAAGGGACTACCAAATTGACGCCCAAATATGTGGGACCCTACAGTATAGTGGAAGTGATTAACCCTGTTGCTGTGAAACTCTTGCTCCCGGTGGGTTGGAAGATACATCCGGTGTTCCATGTCTCCCTCCTAGTTCCTTGCCCTCCCAGTATGAGACACCCGGTAGCTCCACTTCCTATTGATGTGGATGGTCAGGAAGAATTTGAAGTGCAGTCCATTCTAGATTCCCGTATGGTGAGGGGCAGAATCCAGTATTTGGTGGAGTGGAAAGGTTATGGCCCGGAAGACCGTTCCTGGGAGCCTCTGGGGAATCTGCACTGTCCAGAGCTGGTTGACCGTTTCCATGCCCTGCATCCGGGTAAACCGGGTCGACCGCCGAGTCGGCAGTCCTCGAGAGGGGGTTCTGTAGCGATTGCGGTGCCTGGGGGACGAGGGAGGGTTCTACTATCCAGATCCCGGAGATGGTATGCGTGTGGGGATGTGTGTAGGAGAGGACGAGTGAACTACATTGACCAGCATTCCAAGGGGCAAGCAGGAAGAGTCATGGGACCTAAGGCATATTAGCACCTCCCATCCTCACGGATGGTGCTTGTCAATTTGATCCCAGAGAAGGTCGGAGTGGCTGAAGGTGTTCCCCGCCGGATTACAGCAAGAAGCCAGAAGATTCCAGGAGTGAGAAGCCGTCTATCACCCAGAGTTTGGCATACCCGTCGCTCTTCGGATAAGTACACTGAGCACGAAAGCGGGCTCGCTTTCGTTGTCTACATTATTGTTTGGTCGTCCCTAGCTAGATAGATAAGGATTGCCCCTGGACGTATCGCCTGTTCGATTACCTTATACAAGGGAGACTCTGTAGAGGGAGCGTTCTGCATTAAAGACGCGCTGTGCTGATTTTCCTTGTATGTTCTCCCGAGAGGGTTTCTGGGAGACGTAGTTTCGGAATTGTTTTTTGTTTCAACGGGAATTTCCTGCCACAAGAGACAGAGACATTATTCCAGTGATTTTCCTTGTTGGTGCCTTGACTTATTTTCATGGCTGAAACTTGAGAGCGGTTTGTGCACTTGAACAACCGTTATATTTAATATCCTTTTGTATACTGCCTGCCGTAGTCCTGAACTCCTGACAGAAAGAATCATTGGTCTTGCAGGATTACTGTGGTGCTTTTCTTCACTGCCTGGGTTTTGTATGATTCCGGTGAGTGAGGTGCCTAAGAGTTGAATAGTATATTGTCCGAGACACATGAAGTGTAGTGTTAATGGTGTTCATTACTCTTCCCTAATCAGGTGGGCCTTCTCCTGCTATTCTACGCATCTTGATGACCAGACTCCCGGGGATCCCAAGGAATCATCGCTACCCATTTATTATTTTATCCACTTCCCCTTTCCCGGCTAGGTACGTGTGCGCACAGTGAGTTTCGCTTCCGCTGTGGGCTCCGTAGCTGGCGGGGGGAGGAGAGCTTAGCATCCGAAGTCGTTTCTGCCGGACACCCTGAGCAAAGGTTAGTGGTGTTTGTGAGCTTGCGCTGCTGCCAATCCATGACAATCAGTGATATTGGGAGATTAAGTGATATACCTGGCGATGCCATAAATAGTTTTTTCTCTGGATGAGGCTGGGTTTTATATGGAGTACTGATGTTGGTGACAAGTGTTGTGGTGTGCATCGGGTTGCTTCAGCTGTTGATAATCACCATGTGGATGAGTTCTTGCCACACGGTCCACTTACTGAAGAGGGTGTGCTGATAATCTGAAGCAAAGACTATAGTAGTCAACTATTTTGGTCACTTCAAAGTCTACCTTCTCGTCATTGAAATACTTGTTTGTCATCAAGGGACACTGGATCTATCTTACAATTATGCTTCCATGCAAAAGTTCAGCTGGAGTGGACAAGGGTTAGGCTTTGGGAAGAGCTACTAATTATGATTGTACGTGTAATTTCTCTCGTGTGTGTGTGTGTGTGGGTGTGGGTGTGTGTGCGTGTGTGTGTGTGTGTGTGTGTAGCTACTTTGGATTTCTCTCTATATGATTGAGCAGTGTGTGCTTGTAAAATGCCATGACATGTAAGTATAGTGTAATTCACTCATGCAAAGTTTGCATACACAATTTGAAAACTTGTGATACCATGCACAAATTCTAGTAGGTAATGGTGTCTTAATATTCATATATTATGCATACAACTTTTGAAATTCAGAAGAAATACAAATGGTATGCTTGTATAGAGTGATAACATTATGTGTGTGTAATATCACATTTTGAAAAATTAACTTTGTGTCATGGGACAAATGTATTTTTTTCTGTTTTGAAATAGACACACACATTTTCAGCAGTATTACTGGAGAATTGTGAGAGTTTCAGCCATCCAGGAACACCCACCTGAATAGCCATTCATGTATAAGAATAGCAGAAATAGGTTAAAATGTACAAATGATTAGCAAGAGTGCATTTACACTTCAAAAAACTGATTTTCTCCAAAGGTTTAAGAAACTGAGTTACTGGCTGCCTGGGCATGAGCCCTGGTCAAGCAGAAACCACAATCTTTGTCAGGGTGAGTCACAAGGAAACCCCAAATTGACCTTTGCTCAACTCCCTCGTAGCTTTGAGAGAGAAGTTAGGCTTAACTTAGAGGCAATGTGCAAAATATTTGTGTAACACTTAAAACAATAAAGCAGTGAAAATACCACACAAAGATCCTACCCAATGTTAGAAAACTAGAGTAGAATTTTGATAATTAAAACAAGACCAAAACGACAAAAATCCAATCACTAGAAAAGGAGTTAGAATAAAGTGCAAAATAGTGCCACAAAGCACCAACCATGGCTATCTGATCACGCTGGAGTGGTTAAAGTTATAAATTCAAGCTGACTGTTCGGGTCTTGGTCAGATAAAGTCTCACATTAGTCCCGCTGAAGGTTTACCTTTTCAAGTTTTGTGCCAAGAGTCCAGTTTGCTTTGGAGAGGGTCATGAGGAGCAAGGACTGCATCATGGGAGGCTCTTGGAGTGGCACAAAGCGCAGACTGGGTGTTGTTGACTGGGGGGCTGGGGCTTCATGTTGAAGGTCCCCCACAAACAGTCAACACTGCTGTGCGAAGAGACTGAGCAGAGGGGCCTTGTGCTGGCTTTTGGTGTTAGCTGCACAGTCTTGAAGAAAACAGACCCATTCGGAATCACAAAGAGCCCAAAAGCTTGATTAATGCTTGTGGAGGCACTCCAAGACTCCAGGACTAGAGAGGCACCACTTGGGGTTCAGAAATTCACTGCAGCTGGGTCCTGAAGCTGGTTGGGTAGACTTCTGTCCCTGAGGCTTGGATCAGGTGGCCAACAGACTAGACTTTGGAGTAATTCTGGGGTAGTTGTTACCAGCATTAATCACTGGGTAGTGCGGGGAGGGGGTGTTTAATGTAATAATAAATAAAAAACATACCTGCCTCCCGGCCGTGTCCCGCGTTTTCACGGCTCCTGCTCTCTTGCCTCCACCAGGAACAATGCTGCAATGGCAGCCTTGTGACTGGTGTGGATGACACCCAACCAGGGGCTTACGGGGAGGCCATGTTCTCCATGCAGGCTAAATTGCAGCCTGCATGGAGAAAGGGCAGAGTGTGCATAACTGGTTTGGGTGGCCCATAGGTCAGACTAAACAGTCATTCTGCCCTCATGGGTGGGCACAACACTCCTCCCCTTCTTGCAGAGCAGACCCGCCCACCCACAACTAAATATAAAATGGTAATAACTTCCTGTTATTACCATTTTATGTTTCTACTTCTCGCATTGTAAGAAAGCAATGAGGCGCGCTCCTCTGCCCAAGTCGTGGAGCTGCCCCTGCTCTGGATTACTGAGCTCAAGATTAATTGCAGTCCCAGTTCTTCTTCCCCAGGCAAGAGGGCAGCAGGCAAAAAGTCAGAACAGCAGGGCAGCAATTCCATTAGAGCATCAGTCTAGCGGAGTGGCAGTCCTTGTAGCAGCACAGCAGTCCTTCTTCTCAGCAGAGTATCCACAGGTGCAGAAGTGTACTGAAGAGTTGGTGTCTGAGGATGAGTATTTATACCTAGTTGTGCCTTTGAAGTGAGTGAGAAGCTTCTGGAGGTTTGCCTTTGAAGTCCTAGACATCCGACTCCCCTGCCCCGATGGCAGACTAACTGTAGGGGGTAGGCAGCCCTAAGAGTGGAGGCAGAACACAGCCTATTAAGGTGTAAGATAGACTGTTCCCAGCTCCTCCTTCTCTTCCAGGCACACCTAAGAGTCCTATTGTGTGTGGCTCTTTAGGGGGAGCTCAACTGTCAGCTACACCCAGTCATGTAACCAGAGACAGGGTACAAGCACTAAATGGCTAAGGCAAGTAAATGGCAACTTTCTAAAAGTGGCATTTTCAGAATTGCAATTTAAAATCAGACTTCACAAAACGTTAGGATTTTAAATTGTGATTTCAGAGACACCAAAATGAACTGGTCATTACTTCCCATTTGGAAATGACACTTATAAAATGTAATAAGGCAACTGCAATGTTATCCTGTGGGAGAGATATGCCTTGAAGTAGTGAAAAGCAAATGTAAGAGTTTTTCACTACCAGGACATGTAAAACTTAAAATACATGTTCTACTTTGTACATACATTGCACCCTGATCTCTGGCCTGTCCCGGCCTACCTTAGAGATGACTTATATCTTTTATGAACTTTAACCTCTTCGCCGCTAATGACAAGGGTAACTCGTCATGCACTTTTCATTGATTTCAATGGAAATTCAATGAAAAGTAAAATATTGCCTTAGCAGCCAAGTGGTTAAAAAGTAAGGTTTAGGCCAGGCAAAAGTATGATTTTGCCAGTTTGAAATGGCAGCTGGCCTGAAACATGTTTAAAGGGCTACTTCAGTGGGTGACACAGTCGGTGCTGCAGGCCCACTATTAGTATTTAAAGTGCAGGCCTTGGTAATGTGTAATGCCACTTTACTAGGGTTTATGCCAAAGTTACCACGTTTAGAGGCGAGAACACAAGTACTTTAGCACTGGTTAGCAATGTCCTAAAGCCCGAAAAACTGAGGTCAGTTAAAATGGAGGAGAAAGGCAAAAAGACTGAGGAAGAAATTATAAGCCTAACAGGTCGAAGAGAGAAAAATATTTTCCCATGGAGAAACTCCTCCCTTAATACCTGTCAATTTTGGACTGTTCACTTACCATTCACCCTCTTGACGTGGAATTCTGCCCCTGACAAGAGTAAGTCTTTGACTTGTGAGAATATAGAATGTGACCGCTTTGCCATTTGCTTGGGAGATATTAACCACTTAAAGATGGTGGACAACCCACTCATGTCCAAAGCATACCATTTGAAGTGAGGGGGATATGAACGGTTTGTCCACTGCATTGCCTAAGAAAATGCCAGTTAAAGCACTCAAAAGATTATCTTGCAAAAAATGAATTCAGAACTTGAGTTAAGTGCTTCACCCTTGTCTTGCTGTTATCTTATTACTGTGAAGTGCATTGTGATTATTGATGTTAGACAAAATGCAGGGTTTGCAGGGTGTTACGGTAATCAAATAGGCCTATGCAAACCACACCACCTTGGATTCGCATGGCTTTCTGTATTTTAGAATGTCTAGGCTTAGTAGGGTTCCCAGAGCACTCAAGCCCAGGTCCAAATATCACAGCTTCCTACATTGCCAAAATGAGTGCATTTGATGTCTACTTGTTCTGTTTGTGGGCTATCATGTGGATTGCTATTCCCAGCCACACATGTGGGTCATATATAGTTTATCAGAATTGTGGGGAATAAATAGAGGAATGGAACATGTTTAGTATCAATTGAACTTCTGTCTATTTTTGGCATCTATACATGAGCCAGTCTGCAATAAAGAACACATTTTTCAAAATGCACTCTGAAACACATGATATTATATGTAACACCAAATTCAGATTTGTACAAGTCACCACTATTCTTAAATTCAATATCTTTGGTATATTTAAAAATGCCTTAGTTTCCTTAATACCCCTTTCTCGTTTATTAGTTTTTGCTATTGATATTGCTGAATGGTCTGTAAACAATAACAAACAATAAAATATCATTATAAGCCACAGCTCAGTTGTTGCCGCCAGGTAACCCATGTTTTCAGACAAACAACAAACGCTACATATCCCTGCAACCAGGAAGGACTGACTAGCATAACAGTATGTTACTTCCATCTTGAGTTTTCTTTACAACCAAGGTTACGGAAGCTACCCAAGCATAACATGCCAGAAGACTGTTCTGATTTAGGAAAAGGTGATATTCTTCGACAGGATGAAGCATACTTTCATCAAGCTGTCATGAATTTCACAAAGCATGTGCCAAGACCCTCAGAGGTTACCCTTCTTATTCTATGTGCAGGCATTGGCACATTGTGGGACATATATACAAGCCCCTGTAGCCAACACAACATCACTTTTTTTGATGTTGTGGTGGAGATAGGAGATTCGCCTTATTCACAAAGCGGCATTAAGCCACTTAACATGGCTTAGTGCCGCCTTTTGAATAAAGCATAATTTCACGTTATACTAGCGTGAAAGGGGCAGGTAATGGGTATTGTGGTGGGCGTTTCACCACAACACCCATTGATTTTGATTCTGCCCCATATTTACAAGGGGAGAGTAAATATGGGCAGCATCAAAATTAGGACCAGTGAAATCCAGGTCTTACCCTGGTGCAAAGAAGGAGAAATGTTTAATTTCTCCTTGTTTTTCCTTTTTCCGTGTGTGCTGCATTGTGCCGCACACATAGAAACTGAACAACACCATTGATTGTTTATGTGCAGGAAGGTGTCCCTTTCTGGACATAAACATACATTAAAAAAAATGACTTTTTGTAACTTCTATGTGTGCTGCATTAAGCACTATGGTGCAAGGGTGCCTGCGTTGGTTCTAGGCAGTTAAATTAGCACCAGCTCAGGGGGAAATGCAGGGCTTCACCGTGTTCTTGCAAATACAGTGCAGCCCTGCATTTCAGAAGTGGCAGAGCGCGGTTTAAAGCCAAGGTGGCTAACGCCGGGATCCGCCAATTCCTTATAGATATGCCTCTAACTTTTTCAAATTTAATTTGAGCTACTTTGTGGTAGTTATGAAGAATAGGTTTAGAAGCAATGTATGGAAAATACAAAATATATCTTGTCCAGTACAAATGCCTTATCCAGTAAGTTAGCAGGATGCTTGTGATACTTTTCCACGGTGTGAGAGCACTAATACTTTCCCTGGATACATTGCTATGTTTTGTTGACTTAAAGATAAGAATCCATCCAAACTTGAAACTGATTTTGTGTAGAAAAATGAACAACACAGTGTATGTTCCTTATTGCTTGATAGATAGGAACTCTCACTTCACCCAAAAGCAGCAAAAATGTAGCATAAATGTAACCGACAAATACATAAAATTAAATGGGCAGGTCATAGTTATTATCTGTGTCCCAAATGCTAATGTCTGAAGTGATATTTCATTTGAAGAATAGGGCTAATAATCTCCCACTTCCCAATTACCTCATGGACTGATTTGACATTTCATTACAAGGAGATAATCTTGTCAATGTGTGCAAGTAAATTATATTGTCATGTAATGCTTTGCAATATTATTTCACCTGGCAATTTATTCAAATAGAATCCGAGTGCACATAGTAAAATGGAATTTAAACATGTTTATTCAAAGAATATAAAGTTGAAGGTATTTTGTGTCTATTCAAAATTTTGGGGGTATTTCTATTTGTGTTCTGCTTTAGCAACTGATTGCTTCTTAACCCATACCTAATGATGGTGAGAAATCAGTTTATCTTTTAAGAATGTGGACAAAGTTGTGATCGGGTAATCTAACTAGGAACTTGTGGCATACCATTTTAAAGTCCGCACAAAAATTCAATGATGAGAATTTGTGCGGTTTTAGTTATACAAAAAGTACACGTTCTTCAGATAGGTGAATGCTATTGTTACAGAAAAGAAGAATACGTTTGTACACTTGGCACTCAAATTCAACGTAGTCTCAACACAGACCTCAGCTTCATAGAAGGCATCACCAAAAATTAAAGACATCATCAGAACCCAGTGAAACTCTTCCTCCAGAAACCGATTTCAGAACAAAATGCAGGTACTAGCTCCTACCTAACTAGAATGCAACAACACTCTAATCAAAAGACCGTTAAACCCAAACTAGCAGCTCTAAAAGGTATTCTAATTGCTGTGGTACAACTCATGAAGGACTTGAAGAAGTTAAGCCACATAACACTACACCAAAGTCGCTAAAATAGCTCACCCTCTAGTTTATTATTATCTTCAAAACTAGAACAATCACTTACAAGGCCATAGAAAATTATAGCCCTATATACTTGGCCAAAAAATCAATAATAGATGTTTACACCCCCACCAGTTGCCAGGATTTTTCCAGACTACAAACCAAGAAATGTATTAAATTAAAAAAACAGAAGACCATCCTTCTCTGTCTACCTAGCTAGGTACTGGTCTTCCTCTAAATATTTTGCCTCCTCCTTCCTGTTTGCTGAAAAAGCTGACCTTAGGACTTTGTGCTCTTCACTACTAACCAGAACTAGAGTGCTTGTACTCAGATCCTAAACATGGTAATATTGGCCTACACTTCACTGGCACATTTAATTTACGTATAGGTCCCTAGTAAAATGGTATAACATGTACCTAAAGCCTGTAAATCAAAGCTACTAGTGGGCCTGCAACACTTATTGTGCCACCCACTTAAGTGGCCATTTAATACATGTTCCCGGCCTGCCATTACAGCCTGTGTGCAGTTTTTAACAGCCAATTCAACATGGAAAAATTAGCTCTTTGCCAGGCCTAAAACTCCCTTTTTAATACATATGTCAGGACAGGGCGCGGCTTGTGCCACAGCAAGATGGCCGTGACTCCGTAGAGCTCCACGCTTCGGCAGAGACGTTTCGATATCGGAGCGGCTATTTTCACCTCCTGTTCATATGGGCTGAGGAATATTGGAGCGCTGGTGTAGGGGCACAGGTAGCTGTTTTTGTTTCAATTTTTTTATTTAGCTTTCTGCCTGTTTCCCCCCTCGTCACGTTCTGTACATGAGTAATGATTCCGGCCCCCTTTTTGAGTGCAGAGTGAGGCAATGTATTCTGCACCGGCGTTTGACAGCCATCTTTCCTGTTACTTTCAACTGGCACATTTCTTGAATGATTACAACAGGAAAATTAGTACTGGTTCATGGCACTTCTCAGCCTTATAGTGAATGGGAAATATGTTTTAAGAATAGTTGTTTTTGTCCCATGAGCCTGCAAAAGAAGATATAGGCAAAATTCCCAGTCTGCATTTGAGGAAAGGAGCTCTTAGGAACGGGACTTTTATATAACCCCAAACCTCCTCACATTGTGAAGCTCATTTGAAGGACTAGTAGGAGTCTGTAAATCTTCCTTAGACAACAACAGAAAGTGTCACAATAATCTTAGAATTTACGGTATTCCTGAAAGGGGGAAAGGTTCGGACATGCTTACCTTTCTCAAACTTCATATACCCCAACTAGTTGGCCTCAAGGGTAATACTTCACCTAACCTACAACAAGCCTATCGTATCGGTCCCAGTCTTGGCGGATCTTGCTGCACATCGTCAGTTTATCGCCCCAAAGGACTTATCGTTCTTTTTTTAGAATATACTGAGTTGTTAAAGGTCCTGTCTGCGGGCTAGGGAGAGAAAGCACATGTTGTGGTCCGGTCAAAAAGATTTTTTCTCTCAGGATGTGTCACGTGCTACTGCTTCTCAATTCAAAGAGTTCCTTTCATTTCATCCTGCTCTTCGTTCCATGAATGCTAGATATGGCCTTGTTCATCCCTGTTTTTTTAAAGTTACTTACAAGCAAAGGTCTTACTCTTTTGATCGCCCAGAGGACTTAAGACAGTTTATTGCTCATCACAAAGGAGAAGAATTTGACCTTGGGAAATCATGAATATTGTCTGCTCCACCGTGTTATACTTCTTTTTGCTCAGTTCTGATTACCAGCTTTAGCATATTTTATGCATAACTTTTTTCAATTTGTTGTTTTTTTGAGGTTTTTGAGGGTTTTTGCCCTATTGTTTGTTGTTATTCGTATGTCTTTATCTCTGTGTGTTTTATATTTATCTTTTCAATGGTTATTTTCTGATCTGTCCTACTACTGACTTTCTAATGATTGTCTGTTTTTCTTTTTACACATATATGTCTTGTCTACCTTGAATATCATTCCTGATGTTTTTCTCATCATGGTGCCTCCCCTCCTATTCACTTTGTTTATTCTCTTCATGTTTTGGTAAGTGTTTCTCTCTCCCCAAATGTATGAACATAATTTATATCGCTCTGTTTTGTATTTCTTGCATTATGTTATTGTCTTCCATTATGTTGTCGTCTGACGGTTGTTCCTTATTATATTTTTCCTTCTTTGTCTTTTTCTTATTGGTCTTTGTTATTTCTCCTTAACTTTGCGGTGTCTTATCTGTCCTCTTCTTGCAGTTCTCTATCTCTTTTATGTCACCTTTATCTCTTTGGCTACATGCTTTGCTCTTTTTGACTGAAGCCCTTCAGCTTCCTGTCAACTTTCCTTCTTCTACCATTTACCCCTTTTGTTCTCTTCTCTATCTTCTTCCTTTCAGTTCTTTTTTCAGGTTTTTTCTCTATCCCTTACATATCTTCAGCATACCTTCTCCGATTAACTCCATCTCTTTCTCTCTTCTGCTTCCTTATTATCTTAGTTTTCCTTCATCCTACTGGTTTCCATGATTTACTTGTCTGTATTTAAATTTAACAGTTTCTTCTTGTTTAAAACAAAGTTGTACCAGTTTTATAATGCAAATGATGTTGCTTAATGTTTTCATCTTTTTTCCATGAATGATAATATTCACATTGTTTCCTGGAATGCGAAAGGTCTCCGTAATCCTGTTAAAAAACAGAGGGTGCCCAGCCATTTACCTAGGTTGCACTGTAAAACGGCAATGCTTCAAGAAACTCACTTAAATGACAATGATATCAATTCCCCCAAAAAGCGATGGGTAGGTCATGTTTACTATTCTCCAGCTAAGGACAGGAAAATGGTGTGGTGACCCTATTTCACCAATATCTTTCTATTATTTTAGAAAAGGAGGAGAAGGATGTTGATGGTAGATGGCTCCTTTTACATCTTACTATAAATGGTTCCCCTTTCCCTCATCTAAACATATTTGGTCCTACTGACGTCGACTCAATTTTGGCAGGCTATGTCGCATACCCTTCATTCATGTCCTGATGTCAATCTATTGGTGGGTGGGGACTGCAACCAGGTAATGGATCCCTTCATTGATAGAAAGTCCTCTGCTGGATATGTCCCCAATAATATGCAAAAAACATTTACGAACACAATTAGTTCTAGGGGTTTGGTGGATGACTGGAGGATATCTCATCCTGACACCTTATTGTTCACATTTTATTCCCCTACCACAACTCTTCATCTAGAATAGATTATATTTTTTCGAGCCCTCATCACTTTTCCAATCTAACTAATGTTAAAATTGGTTCCATTCTTATCTCCGATCATGCCCCTGTTCTGATTTCTTTAGATCTCCCCTCTGAGCCCTCCAAGTCTAGTAGGTGGCATTTTAATAACTACTTCCTCAAGGATCCTACCTTTTTGCATTGTTTTAAATAGTTTTTGTCAGATTTTTTCCTTAGGAATGTTGATCCCGATATTCCTTTCCATACTATCTTGGATGCCTTTTAGGCGACTGCTAGAGGATTTATTATTGACTATGTTGCGGCTAGGATGAAACAGTCTATAAAGGACTCAGCTTCCTTATTAGCTTCCATTAACCATCTTGAGCATTCCTACTTAACTTCTAATAATGAAGACACACTTAAGAAATTAGTTCAGGCTAAACTGTCATTTAATAGAAAGTCAACGGAGGAAGCTTCTGGGACCCTAATTAAGGTTAATTCTAAATTTTATGGCAGTCACAATGGAGCAGGTAAACTGCTCATTAACTATTTGAAGGTAAAATACCAAAGATCCAAAATTGTTAATATCATAGATGATAAGGGAGTTAATAATTTTAAGGATGATGAAATTTGAAACAATTTAATATATTTCTATAAGACACTATACACTCCTGAGTCTTCTCCTTATGATACAGCACTGGATTCTTAGTTTGAGGCGCTACCCCCATTCTTACTCCTCTCTTGATATCTCTCTCTTAGAAAAAGATCTAGCCCTTTCAGAATTTAAATCAGCTCTAGCTTCATTGCCCAAGGAGAAATCTCCTGGCCCGGATGGTTTTACTGCCAAGTTCTATTCTTGCTTCTCCCAGATTCTTCTTCCTCATCTTTATTTAAACACTTCCTTTCCCATAAGAAAGTTTGTGGTTCTTTTCTTGAAGCCATGACATGTCTAAATCCAAAGAAGGACAAGGACCCCTCTACTTGTGCTAATTACCACTCCATTCCTTTATTTAATTTAGAGTGCAAGATTTTGCTAGGATTCTCACTCTTCGTATCAATAAAGTTATTCCTGACTTGATTGGATATAAACAGACGGGGTTTGTTAAGGGTTGGACTCTTGCAGATAATTCTAGAACTTTTTTTAACATTCTTCATCTCGCCTCTAAAAGATCCTCTCCTGTTGCAACTATTACTCTGGATGCGGAGAAAGCCTTTAATCGCATCCATTGGTTTTAATGATGCATGCCCTCAAGTGACACGGTTTCGGTCCTGTTATTTTATCCCTTATTAGTTTATTAAATTCCTCCCCTACTACTCGTCAAGGCTATCCTTTCTCGCCTTTGCTTTTTATTTTATCTCTTGAATCTTTTCTTCATTCCCTAAGACATTCTTCTGCTTTTAGTGGATTTACATATAAATCTGTCAAAATCAAGTATACTGTTTATGCAGATGATATACTGTTACATATCTCTGATTCTTCTTCTTTACCCGCTTTCACAGACCTTCTATCTTCCTATGTTGCTCTGTCTGGATATAAATGAAACTTTTCTAAATCTGAAGTCCTCCCATTAAACAATTATTGTCTAAAAAGTATGTTCGAAGGGACAGACTTCAAATAGAACACCAACTATATCAGATGTCTGAGAATAAAATATTCCTCCTCTGTTGCCAGAATGGTTCAACTATACCTGCATGATGTGCTACTAAAGGTTTCTGCTATGGCTCAGAAATGGTCTCCTTTGTTCTTGTCTTGGTGAGGCAAGTTGGACTCCTCTAAAATGATGATGCTTCCGGTAAAATCAACTTCTATTTGTCTATGCTGCCAGTCTGTCTTCCTTTAAAAAAATGTAAAACCCTCAATGGCATTCTGAGTAAATTCCTTTGGAATAACCGCAAAGCTTGCATTTCTTTGTCTGCTTTATCTGCTCCTAAAGAAAGGGGTTGGGTTAATATTCGTCAATATCATTCCTCCTTTTTAATTCATCAGGTTCTGCCCTATTTTTCCTCTACGATTGATCCTCCTGTTTCATTTTGGCACAAATTGGAGGAATTTGCAATCTATCCACTCCCTTTCTCCTCATTAGTTCATTTCACCCACTTTCCTCGTTCGACTTCCCAACTCCCCAAATTTCAGAATTTATATCAACATTTCAACCGGTTCTTACAAAGACTTTTACACCTTTACATATATTCCTTGACTCCTCTATCTGGCATAATAAGTGTATTAAAATCTCTAATCGCATGATTTTTTGGAAGGATTGGATTGCTAAAGGGATTATCCAGGTTAAACACTTAATGGGTAATATGCAATTTTTTATTTCCCAGGAATTTCAATCCAAATTTAAATTATTCGCTGCTTCCCTTCTTAAGTTTGATTATCTGAGATTGATTTTAATGCAACAGCTTCCTCATATCTCTGTAGGTCCCTCCTCTTCCTCTGATCCTCTGTTTGAGCCATTACCTACTTCCCTCTCTGTCCCAGGTCCTCACATATACAAATATCTTAATTTTTCTCTTCCTATCCGTCTCAAAATCAAAACTGAACTTCTATGGGAATCAGATTTACAACGTCCCCTTTCTATACACACATGGAATTCTATTTGAGCTCGACTACATCACACTTCTTGCACTGCGAGCATTTCTCAGACTCTTTATTATTTTTATCAGAGATAATTTTTTACCCCAATAGCCGTTTCCAAATTTAGTCATGGCTTATGCCGTGTGGTGGAGTTTTTTCTTCTCAACTGCTTTCCAAGTGTACGTTGGCGATCATGAGTGAGAATCAGTGTCACCTAGCATGATTTTCTTGCACTAGGAGAGCACCCAGCGAGATCTTCACAACTTGGGTGATAGAGGTTGGTCTCAACCGTTTGAGAAGGGATAGCTGCCGCTCAAGTAGAAAATCCACTCAAGCGGCAGGAGAACAAATTTGAGAAGCAGTTCCTTCTGGCACGTCCTGTGGCGCCATTCTTGCTTATTTTTCAGTGCAGCACAAGCTCCTTGCACTAACAATCAGTGTGAGTAGTGCAATGTGTTGATTTCCTTCCATTCGCGGAACTCCACAGAATCTTGTGAAGTTTTCATGTAACTCCACAAAATTCTGTGAACTGAGTCGCCGCGAATTCCAATTTCCCCTAATTTTAAGTCACAATTCTGAAACCTTTAGGAAGTTCTTACACTGTATTGGGGTAACCAATTGAACCTCAGTACCTGGGTAACATTTAACACATCAACAAAATAGCCCTGTTGGTGACAGAAGCAATTCAGGAAAAGTAATATTTCTTAAGGTAAACTAGAAGCATAAATCAACATAAGAAGAAAAAGAGAAATAGAAATCAGACAACCAGGAGGGAAGTTACTGCACAAACAATGTATTTTAGCAAAAGCACATGTAGACATCTATGTACATAGCAAAAAAGGTCGCTTCAACATGTGCAGGAGTGTGATTTAGGTGCTTGTGAGAAGCAAAATGTGAAAGGTGTGTTAATTAAATAAAAAAATACAATAAAAAGAACAGCATTGCAGTGCTGAAGCCACCTGCCAGCTGTCTGTCAACTATCATTCAGTCCAAATCGCAAAGGGCAACTTGAGCGATTTCTTAGAAGTCTAAAGGAAGAATTTATGCTTTGTACAGACACTTTGGAGAGTATCTGTACCAAGGCATACATTCATCCATTGGACTTCTAAGAAATCTCTCTAGTTGAACTTTTAATTTTTTTTACCAACGCTTTCACATGTCACTCCTCACAAGCTCTTTAATCACATTTCTTCACATTTTGGAGCAACCTTTTTTGCAGTACGCATAGATATCTTCATGTTCTCGCACTAAAACAAATACTTTGTGCGGGGAACATCCATAACAACGCGGTCAAAACAACGCACTGCCATTACCACGCATCTTTTACAGCGCAAGTCGTTACCATGACTTGCGCTGGAGGGCACTGTAGACTAAGTCCAGCACCCTACATCGCAAGTCGTGGTAACGACTTGCGTTGTAAAAGATGCGATGTGATGTACAGCGATCTAAAAGATCGCGTTGTAACATCATACAATCCTTTGTGCTGTAACATTTGTCCGGGTTGTGTGTTTGGTATTTTTCTTTTTCTTCTTATGTTGATTTAGGCTTCTGGTTTACCTTACAAAATACTGGTTTTACTGAATTGCTTCTGTCACCAACAGGGTTTTTAGAAAGTTGGCATTTTCTTGCTTTAACAATTGTTTGCCTGCAGCCTGTGTCCTGGGTCACATGACTTTGAAAGGTTGGCAGTTGGCAGGGTATTCCTTACAGATTGTGAGACAAAGAAGAAGAAGGTATTGCACGACTCATCCTGGACATCCCCCGTCGCAGCCACATCTCCGGACACCTGAGAGATCTGCACTGGCTCCCGGTCAACAAGAGAATCACCTTCCGTCTCCTCACCCACGCACACAAAGCCCTACACAGCCAAGGCCCAGGATACCTCAACAGCCGCCTCAACTTCTACGCTCCCAAACGCCAGCTTCGTTCGACCAGCCACGCCCTCGCCGCCGTCCCCCGCATCCGTAGAACCACCACAGGGGGACGGTCCTTCTCCTACCTCGCCGCCAAGACTTGGAACTCCCTCCCCACCCACCTCGCCTGACCCAGGACCACCTCGCCTTCAGGAAGCAACTCAAGACCTGGTTGTTCGAGCAGTAGCAGATCCCCCCCACCCCCAGCGCCTTGAGACCCTCTGGGTAAGTAGTGCGCTATATAAATTCAATGATTGATTGATTGATTGATTAGGGACAGAGTTGTTCCCTACCCCACTTACTTTTGAAATGAGCTGCCTCCAGCAAACTCACAAAGATACTCACACCAGTCCTTTGTCACTCTAGACCTCTTGGAGCCTGGGCACAGGAGGAAGGGAATTCCAGAACCAGATGTTGTGGGAATTTAGAAGTTTCTTCCACTTCAAAGAGTGGCACCAGGTAATATTTCTGGACTCTCCGACTAACTCTTCAGTTTACTCCTAGGCCTGGGGAGGACCCCCAGGAGAACTACTGTGTTCTTCAGAGGAACGCCCTGGTAATTGAGACCTGCTTTGTACCACAGAGGACTGCCCTATTGCTACCAGATGACTGCGCTGCTGCTTGAAGCCTTCCTAGTCCCCTCAAAGGACTGTCCTGCCACTTGATCCTGGGACTACCAGAGAGATACAAAGTGTTTGTTGGCTGGCTTCCTGTTGTGAATTATGATTACAGTAAAAGCTCCAACAACATTAAACTCGCACCTTGTACCTGCCTGAAGCGAGTCCTGCCCTCCAAGTGGTGCCCACCCCATCCTGGACACTTGGAAGCAGTGCTAAAGGTGCCCAGACAGCCAAAACCTTAAACTTGGTAAATTTTCCACCAAAATGTGGTCCGAGAACCAACATGAGACCAGGACCTACCTGCTTGTTGATCTGCTTAAGTCGCATAGCTGGTCAGTCTGCCATTGAGGTAGACCCACTGCATTTTTCTCCACAGCAGCAAATTCTGTTCCTCTTTGGAAGGGTATCCTGCCTCGTGGAGCCCTCACCTGCTACAATCTGCAGCTTTGTTCCCGCTGGAGATTTCTTCACTCCAACTTCATCAAGGGGCTTCGCAACCTCAATGCTTCCTACTCAGACACTTCCAGTTGTCTTGCCCTACTGAACTTGACCTTCTATGAGACATTTTCATTAAAACAATTCCAAATCTGAAGGCCCAATCCACTTTGTATATCCAAACGGCGCTCCATCGCGGTCAGCCATTACTTTTAACTTTGTCTCATTCTCACATGACTAGATGCCCGCAAATGTCACTTTGATTGTTTAGGCACTATTTTTCATTAAATACCTTCCAAATTCATAACTCCAGTTCTACTGGTTAGATTTTTGTTGTTTTTGTGTCTAAATATTTAATACATTTTTCTCTATTTTTCTAAATTGGTGTGGGATTTTTCTTTTGTGTGTTTTCACTATGTCATCCATTGTGTGCTGCATACATTCTTTACACATTCCCTGATTGCTTTAGTGCCAAACACCTGGAGGATTAAGCACAGGTTAATTTAGTGACATTTGTGGTTCACCTTGACAGGTATTGAGTTTGTTGCTTGAGAAAGGTTCTCAACCCCACAAACCAAAAAAATAAAATTTTCTACAGCAAGGGATTAGGCAAGGCAAAAGGATGCAGATAATGTGATGTGGAAAAAACATTAAACACACTAAACTTCTTAAGAATAAGCATGGCATATTATAGACGAACTTCCACCCACATATTACTATGCCACTTCATTCTAATATTACACATTCAAAAATGTCCCGCCAATGTGCAAATGTGGGAGTTTCAAAGGAGTGGGACCAGAAATTGTGCAATGTGTAAATGGGTGAACAAGGACAAAGGAATTGGAATGGCAATGCTTGGCCATTGATAAAACCTGCAAAAGGGAAAGTCAGTATGGATAAAAGCTTATTCACAATGGGAAACACAAATGCTTACTAAGATATAAAGCCAACTAGGCTTCCAACTTCACCTCTTGGCCATTCAAGTCATACACTACACAAAGGCTCATTGGAACTGAAAAGAGTGTGCATCAAGTCCATGAATTCAGTAAGCCACGCACCAAGGAGTAATGCACAGAAACTATAAACAAATGAAGAGAGGCATGTAACTATCAAATAGAATACAACCAGTTTAGCAACAATATGCCAAAGTCAAAAAGTAATGCCAATCTACTGTATAAGGAACAGTGGACTCAAATATATAAATGAACACACAGCTAACAATAGCCCAATGCACATCCCAATTTGGAACGCATTGGTTTAACTGACTTTCAGAACACACAAAGCAACCCTCAACAATTATTAGAAGGGGTCATGGGGTGATCACATGCTACATCCCATCCAGACTGCAAAACAGGGATCAGTTATTCAAAGATAAGTAGTATTGGTAAGATAGTCACAAGTAAAACACAGCTTTCAACATTGATAGTATTTGTTTTTGTAGTACTGTCCTGATCATCATCAGGAACAGTGAGATGAGGGGACAAACGATATTCAGTCAGAATAGTAGATCCTTTAGTATGGGGGAGAAAGATGTGTTGCAGAGTTATTGGTCCCTTCCACATCAGGTGCTGGTCATGGTTGCAAAGTTAGATGTGGCGATGAGTTAACCCACAGCCTGTTTCTAGGCTGTCCATGTCTATGTCAAAGAACTTGCTGCACTATATTTCATGGCTGCTGGGGGAAACATCCTTTGCAACGCAACTTTTACCACGCAGTGCCTTTACAACGCAACTTTTACAACGCAAACCATTACAACGCATTGCGCTGGGGGATGGTCTAGGATAGGGAATAGGTTTAATTTACTATCCAACACCTTCCCTACTATCCTTCGGGACTGGAGTTGGAATAGTAAATTAAACTATTCACTATCCAGCGCCCCAAAGCACTAATACGTTGTAAAGGCATGCATTGTAAAAACCGTGTTGTAAAGGCATGCGTGGTAAAAGCATGCGTTGTAACGTCATACATCCGGCTGCTGGATCACACCTGAGGTCGGATATGTGTTATTTTTGATTTAGTTTATTAAGGTTACATAAATCTCAGAGTAATTACAAAGAAAAAAATATGTCACATGTGAACATAGAAGGAAGGGACAATACAAAATCAGGGTTAAAAGGAAAAGTAATTAAAATATTTGAGAATACAGGAAAGGATATTAGTTTAAAAATGAGTAGGTTGCTTCTGTGTGTCTGCCTTATAAAATACAGAGAATGAAAAGGGAGGTTTATGGTGATCTTCCACGAAATATGAAGGAGAAAAGGAAATAGACACAACATATCTACACATTATATGCTATCTACAGAAACAGAGGAGATACAAAATTCACTCAGTGAATTGACAAAAAACTCTGCTAAGCTACGCGGAAGTCCGCAAGCAGCAGTATGGGCTACCTCACGCCATTCTGCCTGATTTTATTGTGCCATGTATTTGTCCTGGGTTATAAAATCATTGTGAACGGCATTTCAAACAATGTAAGAGGGTGCTTCTTCTTCCTGCTACTCAAGTAGAAGTTCTCCTCAAGCGGCAGCTTCCTCAAAGCAAACAGAATGTTTGTCAATGCAAGTGGTAGCGAACATCCATGACCGCCACATTCAGAAATCCTCCTGGGAAGTGGTTTAGCACTGGAAAACTTCAAAAGCTCTGTGAACGGAGTAGATTTCACCGTCCAGGCTTAATTTTGATATTACCGAAGGGGCTGCAGACACTTGTGTGGCCCCTTCTGTCATACTTATAGCTGGGCAGGAACTCAACCTTGCCTCTAAACTAAGGGACTCATAACTATTCTAGGATCTAATCAATAAAGAGTCTAGGAAAGGGTCAGCCCCAATTCCCAATCACATAACGGGCAACCAATGTTCTAAGCATTTTTCCACTCTTTATTCTGGTGATGATTGCCCAACAGCCTCAGCCCATGAGCCCCCTCCAAATACATCAGGCGTCCATCTTATATCAAGCTGTTTTGAGCTCTATGAGGTGGAACAAGCAATACATAGCATTGCTCCTGGGAAAGCCGTGGTACCTACTTCTGTACGACCCCAAACCCTGGGCCCATTTCATTCTATTGGTAATTAACCTTATAGCAGGTGGTTTAACTGTTCCAGATTCCTGGAAAGGAGCAGAGGTTGTCCTAATCTTCAAGAAGGGGGATAGGGAGCACCCTGCCAACTACAGGCCGATTAGCTTAATCAACGTTATCCAGAAGGTGATTGGCAGGGTCCTCCTTACGAGGACCGGAGCATGGATGGAGGACGACAATATCCTGTCTCACTACCAAGACAAATTGTGGCAGGTTCTCCAGCATCAGGGTATTTGCCCACTGATCCTCGACATTGTCAAACGTTTGCATGATGGAAATTATGCCAAATTTGGATGGGGATAACAGGGGCAATTGAAATGTCCGCCAGGGTTGCGTGCTGGCTCCCACCCTGTTTTCACTAGTCATTAATGGGGTGGTTGACTACCTCAGGCAGGAACCAGCTGACACTCAAACCTTGGTGGGCGAGAAGACACTAAACCTCTTGTTCACCAACGATACACTCCTCTTATCTAAATCACCGGGTGGACTCCAGAAAATTTTGAATAGGTTTGGCCTTTTCCGTAAAGCCCGGGATTGATAATCAGTACTAATAAAGCTAAACTAATGGCTATTAACCCCTCTAAACGTTTCAGAAATGGCATCATGCTGAATGACTCCCCCCTGGACAGCGTTGATTCTTTTGACTACTTGGGAATCCCCTTCTCCAAAAACATGAGGTGGGGTCCCCACCTAGCCAAAATGCTCCTAAGCCACAAGCGGGTGTTGGGGGCTATCGCTAGGGAACAAAGCAAGTCTGCGAGCAGGCCAGTTGCCCCTGCCCTTGCGGTCTATGACGGCAAGGTGCTTCCTTCGGCCCTGTATGGGGCCGAATTATGGGGCTTTGAGGATGTTAGTGAGCTCGCCAAATCCTAAAAACAAGTTTCT
The DNA here is from genome assembly GCF_964263255.1 of Lissotriton vulgaris. NCBI lineage: Eukaryota > Metazoa > Chordata > Amphibia > Caudata > Salamandridae > Lissotriton > Lissotriton vulgaris. The sequence goes on from NC_141689.1 coordinate 1,945,441,962, forward strand.
GAGAGACCTTACTTCCCTTCCTTTATCTACCCCGCTGAAACCCCTATTTTATGATATGGGAAAACGCTCTATACTGGACATCGCCCATATGCGTCGCCTGCTGTTCTGGGGGCCCATTAGAAGGACTCCTGAGTTGTCCAACTATGCGGCTGCCCTTGATGAATTGGTACTAGCTGATAATGGGAATTGAATTAAATGGCTAGTCGACCTCCGCCAGCTCTTATCTTCCATAGGTTTTAAAGAGGCATGGGTTACCCAGGTCTCACCTGCAAAGCAATACCTGAAAAGAGCTTACTGGGACTTGGTGCAGGCACAAGTGTTCCTGAACCCCAAATTAGGAAAACTGACCGAGGGGTTCTTTGACCACAAAACTACCTGTGTTCTGGAACCATATCTAGATTTTACACAGATGCCTAGGGACAGGTGTTTGTACATTAAGTTGAGACTTGGCACCCAGGCTGTGGCTATCACAACAAGTCCATTGCCCACATGTTTTTGCCTGTCTGGCCTATAGAAGGGCCATAGCCAAACTGATCAAACCAGTGTGCAAAACGTTGGGCCCAATGAATCATCATGCAGCACTCCGCATCTTGAGAACTGATACTACATCATCGTTAATGATCTGCGGGGTGGCTAAGTTTCTGGGTATTGCTTGGCTAATGAAGAAAGATTATAGAGAAGAAGAGCTAGGCCTAATCAACCCAGATGCTCCTGACTATAAAGCAAATCAAGCTTGTGGCCCAACAAGCAAACTCTACAGTGCACCAGCCTTATGGCTCCGAAGTGGTATTGCTAGCATGAAATATTGGCCCACTCTCCCTTGGCTGCATTTCCCTTTTCTTTAAAGATCAGTTTTTTTATCTATATTAAATGTGTAGTATGACCTTGAAATACACTTTTTATGGCACGGATATATTAGCATAGTTTAGGAAAAATGCTTTTTTATCATTTTCGTCTTAATGTTGCTATTTGACTACATGGACTTTTAATGTTTGATAATGTTTATTATGATGTGCTATGTTATAACACCCTGTATGTCTTTTTTATCACTGGAACGTTTTACTCTGTAAATGCTTTTATGATATTTTTATATTGAATAAAGCCCATACTACTACTATATCAGCTACTACATCTCGTGTGCAGCTATAGGGATTGAGCCAGCTCCACATCTGCCCAGTTGCTCTCGTATGCATAGTTATCCTCATTTTGTGTGAAATACTGCAATCGAATAATTTACCTGATGTAATCTGATGGATGTATGTCTATATCTTGCTACAAAAGTTAGAAGTCAGTCAGGGGAACAGAGACCGCCCTCGGGTCAGCAATACAGGATGATAGCCATTAGTTGAGCTAGATTTGGACCACCCTGTGCCCATCCATAGGACACATTCTGGAAGCAGCAAACTCCTCTGAAGACATAGTTGTCATCACCACCATCATGGCTCAGAGGGAAACTGTGAGGGGAAGTTCATCTTTGCCAGATGACAACATTTGGCTTCATTGGTAAGGTATCAACATTGCCTCATCAAAAATCTACTTATCCAGTCACTTCTATTCTCCAAACCAGTGTCCATTCCACAGAAAACAATCAGCAGTTTAGTGTCTCATTAGAGTGTGATACCTCTGACACCTCTCTTGCTCTTCCTCAGTTGTTCCGATACAACACCCACCAGAAATCAGTAGAGGAGGGCACTGCGCATCTATTGGCTTGGCAGAAGTGACTCCTAAATGTTGTTTAGTAACACAATAAGCAATGGGACCACAAGCCAAGGTAGTTTAGGAGCACGTAGCTCTATTTAAGAATCACAGACCGCCCACCAATGATATTCTCACATACCTATGTTGCTGCTTGACTTCCTTCATGTCCTCAGCAAACATCTACCCACACCTCCCTACCTGCCTGTTTGCCAGTTCTGCCGACTACTTTATATTACCCCCTTCCCCTTGCACCTAGTTCCCTTATGTAGTTGCTAGAGTCTAGTTCCACTGCCCACTTGTCTTCGTCAAAGGAAATGGTACCATTCACATTCAGGGAAATGTATGCAGTGGAACTCCTCCCCTCCTGCCAAGTAATCACCATTTACCATGGGGAGGAATGAACAGCTTTCACTTCTTTAGTTTGCCTTGTTCTACTTTTCCTACCTGGTTTTCATTCATATTTGACCTTTGAATTATTTTGGGATTTTGTTGATTAGCCAAGATTCTTTCTAGGACATTTTCACAATACTTTCTATATATATCTTTAAAGTTCTGATGTGGTTGTTGTCATTACTGTGAATTCATAGCAGAGCAATGTCTGTTACTGGATGGGTGATGGATGGCACAACCATGGGCATCACACAACACAGGCTTTTAGTATGCGCACATTCCAAAACTTGACATGTGTTGTGTAATGCATATGATGAGGGGGCTATGGTGTGGCCTGTGGAACAGGAATGTAATAGCTTCACGTTCATCAACGGAATATGTTGGTACTGTGTTATATGAATGTGGAAGAGAAGAAATGGACTGTGAAATATATGCTCAAATTGGGCATTTCTGTTCTGCTATTTATGTTGCCCAATCCCTGGTAATGCAGGATTGCTGATGTCTTTTTTCTAAACTGATGTCTTAGTTGGGATATTCAATCGGGAGACTGAATACTTGTTGGTCCAGCTGCCACTGGTAAAAGATAGAGTCGTGCAGGTGTGACCAGCAGCCTGTTATCCATAGCTGAGAATTACTAAAGGACCACAGCATACCATCTAGTGTTGTCCTGCACTGCCATTTCTAGATGTTCTCTGTACAACTCAAATGTGTCATGGATGATTCTATTTCTCCTTAAAGAATCAGTTATGGTCCTGTTCTTTTCGTGTCCGGAATGAATATGTGAGAGTCAAGTCTGAAAAGGGTCACCTCCATGGCCGCATCAACTTTTATTGAACACGTTATCGCACCAAGATACCACCCTGAAGGATTCTATCTGACATGTACAGTCATAATTCCCTTGCTGCCACTTGGTCACCCGTCAAGTCCTTCGCAGCAGGGTCAAGCACCTGTGGGTCACATTAGTTGGCCATGGCAGGGGAACAATTTCCTTGTGATGCTACCTGGTGTCACTAGCCAGAATGTCAGCATGCATGAGAAGGAGATTCTCTGATGAGATAGTAACCACCTCTGGTTAAAGAAATGCAGCAGTCATGCTTTTTAACCAAAGGCGATGTTGAGCTTTGTGAGAAGATCATGATCTGTAAATTTCCACATACTTCAGGCTGGCAATTAATACATTTCATGGGGCACATGAATGGTGTAGTAAGCTATAAATATGCTTGAATCTGATATCAAGGAACTGTTGTATTTTCATTAAGCCATTATCAGTGATATTGGGAGATTAAGTGATATACCTGGCGATGCCATAAATAGTTTTTTCTCTGGATGAGGCTGGGTTTTATATGGAGTACTGATGTTGGTGACAAGTGTTGTGGTGTGCATCGGGTTGCTTCAGCTGTTGATAATCACCATGTGGATGAGTTCTTGCCACACGGTCCACTTACTGAAGAGGGTGTGCTGATAATCTGAAGCAAAGACTATAGTAGTCAAGTATTTTGGTCACTTCAAAGTCTACCTTCTCGTCATTGAAATATTTGTTTGTCATCAAGGGACACTGGATCTATCTTACAATTATGCTTCCATGCAAAAGTTCAGCTGGAGTGGACAAGGGTTAGGCTTTGGGAAGAGCTACTAATTATGATTGTACGTGTAATTTCTCTTGTGTGTGTGTGTGTGTGGGTGTGGGTGTGTGTGCGTGTGTGTGTGTGTGTGTAGCTACTTTGGATTTCTCTCTATATGATTGAGCAGTGTGTGCTTGTAAAATGCCATGACATGTAAGTATAGTGTAATTCACTCATGCAAAGTTTGCATACACAATTTGAAAACTTGTGATACCATGCACAAATTCTAGTAGGTAATGGTGTCTTAATATTCATATATTATGCATACAACTTTTGAAATTTAGAAGAAATACAAATGGTATGCTTGTATAGAGTGATAACATTATGTGTGTGTAATATCGCATTTTGAAAAATTAACTTTGTGTCATGGGACACATGTATATTTTTCTGTTTTGAAATAGACACACACATTTTCAGCAGTATTACTGGAGAATTGTGAGAGTTTCAGTCATCCAGGAACACCCACCTGAATAGCCATTCATGTATAAGAATAGCAGAAATAGGTTAAAATGTACAAATGATTAGCAAGAGTGCATTTACACTTCAAAAAACTGATTTTCTCCAAAGGTTTAAGAAACTGAGTTACTGGCTGCCTGGGCATGAGCCCTGGTCAAGCAGAAACCACAATCTTTGTCAGGGTTAGTCACAAGGAAACCCCAAATTGACCTTTGCTCAACTCCCTCGTACCTTTGAGAGAGAAGTTAGGCTTAACTTAGAGGCAATGTGCAAAATATTTGTGTAACACTTAAAACAATAAAGCAGTGAAAATACCACACAAAGATCCTACCCAATGTTAGAAAACTAGAGCAGAATTTTGATAATTAAAACAAGACCAAAACGACAAAAATCCAATCACTAGAAATGGAGTTAGAATAAAGTGCAAAATAGTGCCACAAAGCACCAACCATGGCTATCTGATCACGCTGGAGTGGTTAAAGTTATAAATTCAAGCTGACTGTTCGGGTCTTGGTCAGATAAAGTCTCACATTAGTCCCGCTGAAGGTTTACCTTTTCAAGTTTTGTGCCAAGAGTCCAGTTTGCTTTGGAGAGGGTCATGAGGAGCAAGGACTGCATCATGGGAGGCTCTTGGAGTGGCACAAAGCGCAGACTGGGTGTTGTTGACTGGAGGGCTGGGGCTTCATGTTGAAGGTCCCCCACAAACAGTCAACGCTGCTGTGCGAAGAGACTGAGCAGAGGGGCCTTGTGCTGGCTTTTGGTGTTAGCTGCACAGTCTTGAAGAAAACAGACCCATTCGGAATCACAAAGAGCCCAAAAGCTTGATTAATGCTTGTGGAGGCACTCCAAGACTCCAGGACTAGAGAGGCACCACTTGGGGTTCAGAAATTCACTGCAGCTGGGTCCTGAAGCTGGTTGGGGAGACTTCTGTCCCTGAGGCTTGGATCAGGTGGCCAACAGACTAGACTTTGGAGTCATTCTGGGGTAGTTGTTACCAGCATTAATCACTGGGTAGTGCGGGGAGGGTGATGCTGGGAGGGGGTGTTTAATGTAATAATAAATAAAAAACATACCTGCCTCCCGGCCGTGTCCCGCGTTTTCACGGCTCCTGCTCTCTTGCCTCCACCAGGAACAATGCTGCAATGGCAGCCTTGTGACTGGTGTGGATGACACCCAACCAGGGGCTTACGGGGAGGCCATGTTCTCCATGCAGGCTAAATTGCAGCCTGCATGGAGAAAGGGCAGAGTGTGCATAACTGGTTTGGGTGGCCCATAGGGCAGACTAAACAGTCATTCTGCCTTCATGGGTGGGCACAACACTCCTCCCCTTCTTGCAGAGCAGACCCGCCCACCCACAACTAAATATAAAATGGTAATAACTTCCTGTTATTACCATTTTATGTTTCTACTTCTCGCATTGTAAGAAAGCAATGAGGCGCGCTCCTCTGCCCAAGTCGTGGAGCTGCCCCTGCTCTGGATTACTGAGCTCAAGATTAATTGCAGTCCCAGTTCTTCTTCCCCAGGCAAGACGGCAGCAGGCAAAAAGTCAGAACAGCAGGGCAGCAATTCCATTAGAGCATCAGTCTAGCGGAGTGGCAGTCCTTCTAGCAGCACATCAGTCCTTCTTCTCAGCAGAGTATCCACAGGTGCAGAAGTGTACTGAAGAGTTTGTGTCTGAGGATGAGTATTTATACCTAGTTGTGCCTTTAAAGTGAGTGAGAAGCTTCTGTAGGTTTGCCTTTGAAGTCCTAGACATCCGACTCCCCTGCCCTGATGGCAGACTAACTGTAGGGGGTAGGCAGCCCTAAGAGTGGAGGCAGAACACAGCCTATTAAGGTGTAAGATAGACTGTTCCCAGCTCCTCCTTCTCTTCCAGGCACACCTAAGATCCCTATTGTGTGTGGCTCTTTAGGGGGAGCTCAACTGTCAGCTACACCCAGTCATGTAACCAGAGACAGGGTACAAGCACTAAATGGCTAAGGCAAGTAAATGGCAACTCTCTAAAAGTGGCATTTTCAGAATTGCAATTTAAAATCAGACTTCACAATACGTTAGGATTTTAAATTGTGATTTCAGAGACACCAAAATGAACTGGTCATTACTTCCCATTTGGAAATGACACTTATAAAATGTAATAAGGCAACTGCAATGTTATCCTGTGGGAGAGATATGCCTTGAAGTAGTGAAAAGCAAATGTAAGAGTTTTTCACTACCAGGACATGTAAAACTTAAAATACATGTTCTACTTTGTACATACATTGCACCCTGATCTCTGGCCTGTCCCGGCCTACCTTAGAGATGACTTATATCTTTTATGAACTTTAAAAAGTAAGGTTTAGGCCAGGCAAAAGTATGATTGTGCCAGTTTGAAATGGCAGCTGGCCTGAAACATGTTTAAAGGGCTACTTCAGTGGGTGACACAGTCGGTGCTGCAGGCCCACTATTAGTATTTAAAGTGCAGGCCTTGGTAATGTGTAATGCCACTTTACTAGTGTTTATGCCAAAGTTACCACGTTTAGAGGCGAGAACACAAGTACTTTAGCACTGGTTAGCAATGTCCTAAAGCCCGAAAAACTGAGGTCAGTTAAAATGGAGGAGAAAGGCAAAAAGACTGAGGAAGAAACTATAAGGCTAACAGGTCGAAGAGAGAAAAATATTTTCCCATGGAGAAACTCCTCCCTTAATACCTGTCAATTTTGGACTGTTCACTTACCATTCACCCTCTTGACGTGGAATTCTGCCCCTGACAAGAGTAAGTCTTTGACTTGTGAGAATATAGAATGTGACCGCTTTGCCATTTGCTTGGGAGATATTAACCACTTAAAGATGGTGGACAACCCACTCATGTCCAAAGCATACCATTTGAAGTGAGGGGGATATGAACGGTTTGTCCACTGCATTGCCTAAGAAAATGCCAGTTAAAGCACTCAAAAGATTATCTTGCAAAAAATGAATTCAGAACTTGAGTTAAGTGCTTCACCCTTGTCTTGCTGTTATCTTATTACTGTGAAGTGCATTGTGATTATTGATGTTAGACAAAATGCAGGGTTTGCAGGGTGTTACGGTAATCAAATAGGCCTATGCAAACCACACCACCTTGGATTCGCATGGCTTTCTGTATTTTAGAATGTCTAGGCTTAGTAGGGTTCCCAGAGCACTCAAGCCCAGGTCCAAATACCACAGCTTCCTACATTGCCAAAATGAGTGCATTTGATGTCTACTTGTTCTGTTTGTGGGCTATCGTGTGGATTGCTATTCCCAGCCACACATGTGGGTCATATATAGTTTATCAGAATTGTGGGGAATAAATAGAGGAATGGAACATTTTTAGTATCAATTGAACTTCTGTCTATTTTTGGCATCTATACATGAGCCAGTCTGCAATAAAGAACACATTTTTCAAAATGCACTCTGAAACACATGATATTATAGGTAACACCAAATTCAGATTTGTACAAGTCACCACTATTCTTAAATTCAATATCTTTGGTATATTTAAAAATGCCTTAGTTTCCTTAATACCCCTTTCTCGTTTATTAGTTTTTGCTATTGATATTGCTGAATGGTCTGTAAACAATAACAAACAATAAAATATCATTATAAGCCACAGCTCAGTTGTTGCCGCCAGGTAACCCATGTTTTCAGACAAACAACAAACGCTACATATCCCTGCAACCAGGAAGGACTGACTAGCATAACAGTATGCTACTTCCATAAATTGGCTATCCAGGCAAAGCATTACAGATGAAAATGTTGTCACTAATTGCTAAATTTTCCTACTTATTTTCATAATTTTTTTAATTAAGTAATTAGTGTTTCTTGGGAACATCATGAGCAATCTACAGAAACAATCACTCTCTGTGTTTGGAAGTTTGTCTACTTTTCATAAACGTATAGCTTTCTAGCATCTCACAAAAGGGTTTCACACCAGTTTCTACCACAAACTGCAATAGGATAAATGGACTGCCAAACAGAAAAATGCAAAGTCTGTGGTACGCAAAATAGAGTTTTAACAACTTTGCTTGTTTCCCAAACCTGTGAGTATGAAAATATTTGCACAGCAAACAATTTGTTGATGTTAGTATTAGAAATAAAAGTGCTTTCTTGCACAGCTCTTTATTCTAATTTTTCAAACAAATAAACTCCAAATGTTGCTCTGTTTTGATTTCTTTCTCAGTTCTGTCCTTGGGAATCCACAAACTCTGGTTATCTTTACAATCCAACACATTTGGGAACATAGGATGCAAATTTTGCCTGGATACCTTTTGTTCGGAAAAAACGTATGAACGCTAAAACGCAAAGTGCTCTAAACCTCAAAAAGTTTGTCAATCACTTGTCCTTGTCTCAGACTTGAGGCAGGAAAAGTACTGTGTTTCATACAGTGAAGTGTCACTAGGTCTCGCATTAGAATCACCCTCAGCAGTGCTAGGCTGCAGCGAACATGGTATTTGATCTCATACCCAGTATAAGGTGTCCCTTACCATGTAATGCCAGTCATTCTTTTCCGATTCAGTATCACCACACGATATCGAAATGTAAAATAAAGTAATTTCCTTATGCACCGAAAGAAAACTTCCAGCTCTACAGGAGCATTTGATTTGTGGTTTTCAAAATGAAGCCCCCAATTTAGGGAGATTTCTTTTAGAAACCTTCATGTTGCCACTGTTGTTTTCTTCAACTCGAGACTGCGAGGGATTGCTCAAAAACTGACCCGAGACTCTTTTTCTACTTTCAAAAATAGCACGTTCGTTTGCCTGGAAATAAAGATACCAGTATTATGACATCGCTTAATCAGCTCTTATTGTTGATAAGAGCTACGGCAGATTCTTCTGTTCAAACTGAATCCAGTCTGAAGATCAGCCCCATAAACAAGTGTACTGAAGGGTTTTACTTGATGAAATACTAGTCCTGATGATGGTCTTATAGATGTCAACAGACAAGACCGAAACGTCGACCAAAGTCATCAACTCCTCAGCTTTCACGCACTGAAGGACACCTTTAAACATCTTTGATTTTGGTTTTCTTCATCCAATTTTTCAGGAACTGATGAAATGTTATGAACTGATTAGTTAATGTAGATACACTGCTTTCATAACTTTTATTCAAAGTTTTTTTCTATTATTTGTCCCCATGATTTGTTCTTTGTGATTTACTCTAATACAATTTACTTTAAACATAACCTTTATTGGCTATGTGCTTCTTCTCTTCTTGCTCCATTTTTACTATATTGAATATATTCATTTAAAAAACTGTTCACTAATGTTTAAGTAATCCTGTGAATACATTGGGCTTAACACCTTAGCTGCGTGTAAACATTTCTCCCCAGTGCTGCGCTGTCCATTAGAACTAGTGCTGAATGGACGTTCAATGGTCGTGCGCAGCACTGGGGAGGTAGCGCTGCTGACGACCATTGGCCGTCAGCAGCACTTAAGGGGTTAATTATTTAATGAGCCTACGATTTAAACATACCGAAATCATTTTGAACAAGCTAAGAAACAAAATCCCTTGTAGTCACCCTCTTCATAAAACTGTATAGTGGACTCACAGGCCTGGACTGGCCATAGCAGGCACGGGGCAATACCCCGGTGCGCCGCATGGGTGGGGGCCGGTTTTGGGCCCCCTGAGGCCAATTTTGTTACAGGGCCGATTTTGCACCTATGCTGCAAAATCGGCCCTGTAATAAAATCGGCCGAAAACCGAACCTGGTAAAGAGTTTAAAGAACACTATATCATAATTCATTAGCTGCATACAGCTCAGCTTCCTTTCCAATTACTCGCTGACTTTAATATTTGCTTTGACAATGTACAGTGCTCCACTGCCTTTTGGCTAAGTTCGTTCTGTACATAAATGTACATACAGGTAGTGGCTGGTCCAGTGGATGGGGCTGCTCCACTGCCCCACAACATGGCAGTTAGCCAGTAAAAAATAGAGAACAATACACTAGGGACATTGTGGTCACTTTAGGAGAAAATCATGGTAGGGAAAGCTCTGCTTCATTTTATACATATAATAGAGGATGTCCACTACAAACCAACTCTGAATTAGGTTCTTCGTTCTCCAATGGATGGTCTCAATGAACAGGTTCACTGGAGTAACTGAATCATTGGCATATTTTTTCTGCAATAAACCATTCATTTACTCAAGAGTCTTTTTTATGTAGAGCCCTGGAGCATTCATCTCTGTGCGATGATGATTCTGCCTTAGCAGAGATGGATGTACAGGAGAGTGCAAACCTGGAATGCCAATGGCTGTGTCATGAAATTGTCTCGAGTGCCCCCCTTCAGTCCCGTAATCCTCACGTTCAAAGTGCACAACAAATTCCTCAAACGTGATAGGCTCCGAGTCTCAAACGATGTTGGAATACCGTCCCTATGAGCCCTAGCGACCTGATGCTAGCATAATGGAAATGCCTTCAAAACAGAAGACGAACAGCATCGTAAATTCCATTTGGTTTGCGGCTTGGAGGAAGGATGCTGTGGATTTCTCTCTGTGTAGGTAAGGGTGCGCTGCACTGCTCACCATTAATCCTGGTCTGTCCCCGGAGTAGTGGGGGACTGTAATTCTCTTCGGCCTTGTTCTGTGCGCAAGGGCGGTTCCCCTCGCTCTAGCTCTCTGTCTTGAGCACACAGACTATTGGCACTTTCCTATTGTTCTCACTGTTGGCGAGTCTTTACAGTTTGGTTCTTGCGGTGGGATCTTTGTTGACATTGACATTAGGAGTGAAAACAACTTTTTTCATTGTGATCCTATACAAAGGAAAGGTAACCGCCTCCACCTTAGGTGTTAAACCATGGTCCAGGGGTTTACTTTGGGAACTGTTTATCTGTTCGCTGGTTCAGGCGATTGGAGTTTGCTCTTCACGGGCATTGTTCTGGGTTTTTTTTAAGTTTGGAAACTGTCCCTTACAAGAGGTTGGAAAGAGTATGGATGTCCTCATTTTGTACTTAACTGAAGTTATTTGGATGAACATGATTGCTGGATATGATATCATATTGTGTAGTTTGTGACAGAGTGGTTCTTATATGTATATATGTCTTGATGCAGCAATACCACAGAAGGAAAGAGTAGACGTTTCTACAAAGGAGCTACAAAATACGTAGGAACCTGCAGGACGCATAGTGTTATTTTTTGGTTACTGGAGTTATATATATATTGTGGGCAGAGAGATGTTTGAATGCATAGCTTTTATCACTAAGAAAGAAAGAAGTATTGACGATCTTCTGCTGTAATTTCATATCTCTCTCCATGCTGTTCCCTCCCTCTCCTTCCCTTGCTTGATCATCCCACTGTCCTGTGCTTGTACAGCTATTCTGGATTGGGACTATCAAGAAGTGGATCATTCTGAGCTAGAAACCGACCCTGAGGATTTTCTAATTCGACAGGCTGACAGATAATCATAATGAGACAAAGTCTAACTGTAGAACATGTGTATGAGAATATTACATTTCAGTAAAAATGCTGAAATGCATCACCCTGGCAAACCCATCAACCAAGCCACCAAGTCACCATGGGAAATGATGTGGCATTGTATATAAAATACCTAGCCTGAACATGAATAAAAACACCACCTTTCCAAACACTGAAACATTGTGAGTACTCATTGACTGAGGCTTACGCCCTGATGAACGAGATGTAACACTATTTAAGGGACTATAAAGAAATAACAAGATTCTGTAAAACAACAATATCTGAAGTGCAACAACCAATCAGTCATCAAGTTGATGAGTGGGACTGAACTCCAATAGTATACATCTGAAAAGATCTCTATATCACAGTTGTCTCCAACCAGTCGTTTGCGAGCTACCAGTAGCTCCATGACAGCTTCATAGTAGCTAACAGCCTTAAGTTTTTTTTTTTATTACAGGGTCATTTTTTTCTTTTAAAGTTAAGGAAAGGCTGTGTATATTTTACATTATTATTTTCAGGCTGCAGATTGCAGGGTCTGATCATGAACAGTGCTGGGGTCAGATTTATGACCTGGGGCATAGAGGTGAATGACTGAAGCTGGAAGATATTTAAATCTTAAATAAATCCTTGTCAACATCAACACACTATTAGAGTGAGAGAACAAAACAATGTTTCCAAAGGCTTTTAAGTGGTAGAAAATTCACTTAATCTTTAAGTTAACTTTTAATTTTAGCTCTTCATTTTAATCTTCTTCCGTTTCAAAGTGGTGCATTTAGAAACAGCAGGCTTCTTGCTCCCAGTAGCCAGGGAATCAGCACTGTGCCATATAAATACCTTAAAAATACATTCCCCTTTTTTAAATGGCAGACATTTAAAATATTTCTATGAAACATTGTGTCTTAATGTTTTGCTCCACTTTCAATTAAGTCAATTATGCCTTAATGTTTTATGAAGCATGTTTCTTCACTTTAAATTCCTCCCATTTAAACAAATGGATGCATTTTTCTCTTATGAATATAGTGCCTTGTCTACAGGTCACTGGATGATGTCTGGTATTTGTAAATGTGACACTTCGAAATGGGATTACATTTAATTTATGAGTTTTATGGAATCAATAAAAAACATAAAGTTAACTATTCAGTTTAATTCTATCTCATTTTAAAGTATCATCTTTACACACAGCAAGCATCTTGCTCCCAGTGGCTGGTAGATAAGGTGCCATATTTATGTATTTTTAATATTTTTATTGATTTATATAGAACATAAGCCACGTAAAATTATGACTCCATACAATTTGTTGCAGTGATAATGAGCAGAAGAGGTTGTGCATAAAAACATGGACATGTGGTAGTGAGTGTCCTTGCTGCAGACACAGAAGTATACAAATCTGCACTACTCTTGGTGCGTGCCATGGGTAACTTGCTGATCATTATCAATGTGGCATAAATAGGGGAAAACATTCGGGTCAGAGTGAGGTTCTGGTGGAGTGACTTGGATGACTGGTTATGAAGTGTTAGTATGCAGACTGGTAGGGGCAAGAGTGTGGGTGCTCTGAGGCATATTATTTACATGAGAGGGAGAAAAAGGATGCTGCACGGTGTCTGTGTGGGTGACCACAATGGAGGTACTGTGTGTTGCCAGTTGTGGGAAGGGATTGGTCTTTTCATAGGGGCAGATCATCATTTCCCACCTACTGTTGGAAGTGAGTGAGCAAGACTGCCACTGGTGAGATATAGATTGCTTCTGTAGTTGTCACACCTCCTCGTAGCCGAGGGTGTCCTCCTCTGTTATGCCCCATTTGAGCATTGCTCTCTGCCAAGCCTCTACTGGAGGGGTTGGGGGAATGCCATGGGAGTATAAGTGTGAGTTTGACTAGTAGAAGTGCTAGAGTTGTAAAGCGGGTGCACTGTTTCTTGCCCTTGAAATTACCCAGGGAGCATGCCTCCCATGTGTGAATGTGTCCGATAGCTGTGTGACGTCGCGCAGGGTGGTGTGGATCGAATACCAGTAGCTTTGCAGGGTATGATATAACCAATGCATGTTCGTGACGTCCACGTTCAGGGTCTGTCAGAGTGGTCATTCGAACTGCCTCTCAGAGAATAAGCAATGCAGCTGGGCTGGGGTTAGATAGGCCCTGTGGAGAAAAATATTTTATGTTATAGGGATACCTCTTTGTGACCTAAGTGCCTGGTCCCATTTCTTGTCATGGGGTACCCTCCCCAATTTGTCCTCCCATTATTGGTGCAGCTCTGTGATGAGGGTAGGTGTCAGTTTGCGTATTGCCTTTTCAAGCCAGGTAATGATGGCAGATGGCTCCCATAGCTAGGATGGTCTGCAATACTGGGTGTGTGGTGGGTGTCCCCCCCGGTGAGGTCCCAAAGGGTGTGACATGTGTGACTGAGCTATCTATGTGTGATCAACTGTCCTGGCAGTAGGTCATTTTCCTCTGCAAGTTGGTCGAAGGGTAGGAACTGACCTTTGGTGAAAATGGCGCCCATTGTGAGTATCGAGTGATCCATCCAGGCCATTAGGACTCTGGTGATAATCACGGGGGAGACCAATGATGTGTTGGTTTAGGGTGTATAGTGGAGTCCCCTGGGAGAGGCAGTGATTCTTTGTCATGCATGTCCTTGATGTTGCCTAATGTAAGTGCCTGACTCCCCAGATGAGCATGCAAAGGAGAGAGTCCAGTCCCTTGAAGAAGGAGCGGGCTGGGACCAAAAGGAGGTTCTTGAAGTAATATAGGAGGTGAGGCAGGATAACAATTTTTGCTAGAGCGATCTTGTCTATGGGGGCCAATGGAAGTGACTGCCAGGAGTGTACCTCGACACAAATTCGCATTAATGCCTTCCTTAGGTTTCTCTCATATAGATCCTTGGGGTCATGGTAGAGTTAGACAAAAGACTCCCAGGTCGCCTGAGCTTGCTAGTTGAGGCGAGCGGCACCAAGATGTATGTCCCGTAGTTATTGATTCAGGAAGAGAGGGTACACATCTGACCTTGTTGAATTGACTTGTAGGCCAACTGTGGAGGCGGTGTCTGCAAGGCTGTCCTGGACTAGTGTTAGGTCATCTGTGATGCCCCGGAAATACAGGAGCAGGTCATCCATGTATAGGGATACAGTGTCCATCCTGTCTGAGAGTGGGATGCCGCATTCTTGGCTCTTCTTCATAGCCGCACAGCTAGTGGTTTCTATCGCAAATGCAAATAGCAAGGGGGAGAGCAGGCATCTTTGCCTCTTGCCACAGCCAATCGGGAAGGAGGCCTAGATGAGGTGAAATCAGGGAAGTTGGGCTGGAGAATAGCAATCTGATGTAGACTATAAGTTTAGGCCTGATACCCATGCGAACAAACACTGTAAAAAGGTAGTTAAACGTTAGGTTGTCAATTTTTTTTTCTAAGTCCTGTATGTGAAAAAGGTGGCAGATATTCTGGGATGTGCTACGGCCTGGAGCAAAGCCGTTTTGCTCTGTATGCACTAGGTTTGCGAAGATCTGGGCAGCTCTGTCAGCTAAAATGTTACCCCGTAGTTTGTACTTGGCCCCTACAGACTCCTGCTATTGGTTGGATACAGGCTCCTCTTTTCACCACCTTAATGGCACCCCACTCCAATGCTTTGGAGGAGACTGTATTATGGTTGTTATAAAAGTAGTGATGGATGTGTTCCCTTTGCTCTTCCTGGAACACAGGATCTTCTAAACAATCTTGTGGTATTTTGAATTTTGAATTTAAAATTTGAATTTAAAAACATTTATATAGCGCTCTACTACCAAGCGGTTTCTTGGCGCTTTAGGATTGCGAGGGGGATGGCAGGAGCGGAGGGGATCAGACCTTGTAGGCTTGGGAGAAGAGCAGAGTTTTAAGACCCTTCCGGAACTCTATGTAGGAGGAAGTCAGTCGAAGTTCGGTCGGGAGGGAGTTCCAGAACGCAGGAGCGAGAACTGCAAATTTTGTTCCTCCGGCCTTTTTCTTACGGAAATGGGGAATGGTTAGCAGGGCCTGATGGGAGGAGCGGAGCTCTCTGCCAGGTGAGTAGGATTTGATGGCGGAGCAGATGAACTCCGGGGCGGTGCCCATTTTAGCCTGGAAGGTGGTACAGCCGAGTTTGAACAGGGCACGCTCTTTCACCGGCAGCCAGTGCAGTGCCTGCATTAGGGGGGTAACCCGATGGAATTTAGGCAGGCCGTGGATCAGGCGGGCAGCCTGGTTCTGCACTAGCTGCAATCGGCGAATGGCGTTGGCTGGGGCGCCATTGTAGATGATATTACCATAATCAAGGCGCGAGAGCACCATGGCCATCACTATGATTTTTAACGCAGGCAGGGAGAAAAAGCGAGAGATCTTCCTAATAGTTCTAAGGGAAAAAAAACAGGAAGAAACAACTGAGGAAACCTGTGAGTGAACGGAAAGTGAAGAATTGAGGAAAATGCCAAGGGTTTTGACCTTGGGAACAGGAAGCGGAGGGACACCAAGTGAGGAAGGCCAGTGGGAAGGGGACCAGGGGCTGCAACCACCTCCAGTCAAGACTAACTCCGTCTTGTCTGGATTGAGCTTGAGGTGGTTGCAGTTCATCCAGTCCTGGATGAACAGCATGACGGACTGGACGTTCTGGGAGGAGGAAGGGGAATGGGAAAGGTTGAAAATTAGCTGGAGGTCATCGGCGTAATTAAACACCGTGACCTCGAGCTGCTGTAACATAAAAATTAGAGGGTAGATGTATAAATTAAACAAAGGAGGGGAAAGTGAGGAACCTTGGGGGACTCCACAAGCAACCCTGCGAGGAGCAGCGGTGAAACCAGCTAGATGAACCGCCTGAGCCCTGTCGCTCAGGAAGGACTCAAGCCAGGCGAGGGCCAGGCCCTCGATGCCCGCCGCCTTGACACGGGTGAGAAGAGTGGAATGGTCCACCGTGTCAAAAGCGGCGGACAGATCTAAAAGGATGAGGGCCTGCTGACAGTTAGTGTCGATGCCCTCGCGTAGGCTGTCCATCACTGAGGTCAGCACCCTCTCGGTGGAGTGGAGGGGGCGGAAGCCCGCCTGCCTGGTGGAGAGGCAGTGGTTGGCTTCCACATAGGCGCTCAGGGTGCTGGTCACGTGGGCTTCTAGAACTTTACCCAAGTAAGGCAGGAGGGAAATGGGACGATAATTGGAAGGGGAAGAGGGATCTGCACCGGGTTTTTTAAAAATGGGAATGATGGCCGCGAATTTGTGAGCAGTGGGGACCGCTCCGTTGCTGAGCGAGTCGTTCAAAAGTGTGAGGGGGGGAGTGGGGCAGTTTAGGAAGATTTCTCTTAAGATGTGAGCAGGGGCAAAGTCAAGGGGGGAACCTGACTTTACCTTATGAAGCAGGGGCAAGAGCGTGACCTTGGTTAAGGGGGGAATGGAAGTGAGTTTAGACGTGATAACGGGCAGGGAAGGGTTGGTGAAAGTGGAGGAGGGTAGAGGAATGTTGGCTTTGATCTTTGCGACCTTGTCAACGAAGAAATCGTTGAGCGAGTCGCAAAGCGGTTGGGAGGGGGGAATGGAAGCCACAGCTCTATTGGACGAAGCAAGTTCGTGGACTGTGGCGAAAATCTCCTTAGTTTGAGATTCCGCAGCCAATATCCTGTTGGAATAGAACAGGGTCTTAGCATCCAGGATACCCTGCTTGTATGTCTTTAGCACGGAGAGGTAGATGGTTTTTTCCAAAGGGCAGTATTCTCTTCTCCATGCGCGCTCTGCTCTGCGAGCGGCCAGTTTCATTGCCTTGAGGTCAGGGGTGAACCAGCGGTTAGCGGCGTGAGCTCGCTTAACCGTGATCCGCCTCAAGGGGGCGAAGTCTTCGCCAGCACGGGTCAGCCACCCATCTATCATGGCCAACTGATCCGGGGCGGCGAGGCCTGAAAGATCGGGACAGGCGTTGACTAGGGATGAGTGAAAGGAAGGCATGTCTGCCTTGCCCCATTTCCTAACCCAGGTGTTCTTGGGGAGGGAAGGTTTAGCCACTGGGGCTAAGGCAAGGGAAAAGGAAATTAGAAAATGGTCCGACCAAGGGCAGGGGGATATGGCAGGGGAGGAGGTAGGGATGTTCAGGGTCCAAACCTGGTCGAGAGAGTGGCCATGCACATGGGTGGGACTGTGAACATGGGTGGTAAAGTTAAGGCTGGTCATTAGATCGGTGAACTCCTTAGATTGAGAGCTTTCGGCCGGGTCGTTGGGCCAAAAGTTAAGGTCACCCAGGACCAGTACAGACGAGTTATTAATGACCAGGGTTGCGAGGATGTCCTGAAGACAAGAAACAAAGGTGGGAGTGGGGTTAGGGGGGCGGTAGATAAGAACAGCGGTTAGGGGAGTGGCATGGGAAGTAGAGCGAATAATCAGGCAGTCAACTTCAGGGATGGGGGGACAGGGGAGAATCTGGAAGTGAAGGTCGGTATGAGCAATAAGGGCCACTCCACCGCCTCTTCTACCCTCCGGTCGATCTGCTCGAACGATGGAATATGAGGGAGGGAGTGCTGCTAAGACGTTGGGTAGGGAGTCGGCCTTGAGCCAAGTCTCTGTTATAAACAGAAGATTAGGATTATGGGTGTCAAGGTAGTCATAGAGCTCATACTGATGACTGACTGCAGATCTGGTGTTGAGGAGCGCAGCAGTAATGTTAAAAGTGGGCTTGTGAGGGACGGGATGTGGGGGAAGAGCAGAGGAAGTAGCACGGGACAAATAGGTGAGACATGATGTAGCAGTGGGAGCGGTGGATGGAGGGGTAGAATAGAGGCTCAAGTGTTGCAAAAAGCTGGATGTATAAGGGCTGATGGTACCAAGCGGCGTCCAAAGGGACAGGAGGTCGGAGGAAGAGTATGTCAACGAATGGACATAGGGGAGTGCCCCTTGCCCCGGCCTGCCGCGGACGGGCGCAGACGGCCTGGACTCTGGCGTGACTCCGGCGCGCCTGCGGCGCACCCGCTGCGCTCGTCCGCTGCGCTGACACATAGGGGGCGTTTAAATGGAGGAGCAGCGTGGGGGGAGTGGCGTGAGTGGGGTTGGGCGAACCAGCCCAACCTAAGATGGCGGCCACTAGCGCTGGGAGCCTAGCGTGGAATCAGCTGCCAGCCAGCCCCGACCGGGCCCCTGGGAAGCAAAGTGGAAGGTTAGAAGTACCTGTGGATTTTCAGTACAGGTGAGTTAGGAAAATTAAAATTTTAAAAATAAATGCGCGTCACCATTTAAATCTGCGTGACAGCGCGCTAAAAGCACAGAGTACACGATCGCAGCCCTCAGCTCCTGCAAGCGAGCCCACTGCCACCGGGCTGCTCGCAATCGCTGGGGAGACGTGAGGCTCACTCCTAAATGGAGGAGCAGCGTGGGGGGAGTGGCGTGAGTGGGGTTGGGCGAACCAGCCCAACCTAAGATGGCGGCCACTAGCGCCATGTGGTAGCATCCATAAGTAGGTTGGGGGATTGAGAGCACTTAGTTGAGGTCCACAATGTGGGCATTGTGGTCAGAAACTATGCACCCAAAGTAATATGAGTGACAAACTGGGGTATCAATGGGGAAGAGCATAGCAAGCGGTTGAGCCATACATGCAAGCTGTGCAGTATGGGTGGAAGAAGTAGAGCCAGGAATCAGGCTGTTGGGAGTGCCACATGTCTGTGAGGGACAAGTGATGAGCCCAGTTGCAGAAGCGGTCTGCTTGTGGGTGTGGGGATGAGGAAACATGGCAAGGGAGGATGGGACCTATTGAGTGTTAAGTTGAGCAGGCAATTGTAGTCCCTGCCTAAGACCCATGATAGTGTGGTTTTATGAGAGAGTGTGACAGAGAGAGTGTCCCTGAAGGCCCCCTATTCAGTGGTTGGAGTATAGATGCATCTGGGAGTTATGTATTGACATCCGGCCAGCCTTCAAGGAGGGTGTAGCGATCTTCGCTATCTAGGGTTGCGCTGGTTTCCTGAAAGAGAGCACCTGGGCATACCCATAGCAGGGCACCCGTTGTATATGCTGGGTATGTGGTGGTGCAAAAGAGGCCTCTTCAATGTGTGCACAAAAGGTCTAATTCTCTCGCAATGACATGAGACCCTTGCAGGAAAATCATTTGCGCTTGCTGCCGTTTAATATAGGAGTAGACCACATACTGCGTACGGGCAGTATGCATGCCCAGAATGTCCAAGGTGAGGAAATGGAAATCAATGGAGGGGACCGTGTCATGGGGTAAGGTGAGTGTTGTGCGGGGAATGGGCTGCTCTGGTGCAGGGTTACCCTGTCACATTGTCTGGCCTTTTTCTGATGAGCTATCAGATGTCTGCCCACCAGGAAGAAGCAAAAGCGAGGACGCGGGAAGATGTGGATAATTGTGTTAACTGGGGGATCATAGTATCCCAATACTGTAGACCTATCACAACTGGTGACATAACCAAACAAGGCATGTTCAGAGTGCCCTAGTGTAATAAATGGGTAGAGCTAAGTCTTAGGTATGGAGTAGTGCAGTCATGTTGCCCTTAGGGTGTCTGAGGGAAATGTGCACCGATGAAAGTGGGGAGCTACGGTCGACTTGTTAGTCTGTGCCAGGGTCTCGCTTGGGTTATGTACCAGGGTGGGCACATTGTGTGGGGAGGTAGGGCCGCGGGATAAAGGAGGGGGCTCTAGTGAGGTGGATTGGGACATGGTACCATATTTATAGCTGAAAAAGGCCCCCAATATTTTAAGTGGTAGAAATTTAAAGTGCAGAAAATGTTCTATATCGTGAACATTTTTTCAGAAAATTTTCTGCGCTTTAAATTTCTTCCATTCAAAGAAATGTTTATATATTTGTATTATACATGTAAGAGTACCACATATGATGAAATGTATTCCAGTGCCACTGGTATGTATGACATAGGCAATCAGTCACCCATACACATATATCCCATTCATATGCACACATGTTTATACATTCCCAAAGACCACACTCTCAATGACACACATGGACGTCCTGTCATAGTGCCCCTAGTCAAAGTATTTTGTTAAAACCATCATATCCGGTTCAATGGACATTAGGCTTATAGTCAATGGAGTTGGGTGTAAGGGTCGCTGGTAACAATACATGAGTTGCTTAGTCTTTAGCATCTCACATTTATTTTCACTGATCAGAAGTAGCTCTCACTACAGAAAATGTTGGAGACCACTGCTTTATTAAAACTTCAGTATAAAACATATGGTGATCTAGTGACAAGACTGATGGGAGAGATTAGAATCTTAGGCACTACTTAGTTCCTGTGAAGCCAACTGATCTGCATTGATACCATTGAATTGTTGAGTTGTAGAGTCCAATGAGCTACATTATAGATCTTATTGTAATTGCCACTACTCTAATACATTTTTCTGAGAATACAACCAATGATAAGAAGTGCGGGAGTCTGCTAAAATATCTGCAGAGTTCCCTAGAGGTGTCCTGTGGTGTGTGAACCCTACATTTGCTTTGCAGCGTATGTTTCAATAATATGGATGCAATCAGGATACTCTTATAATAAAAAGGGTTATTCCATGTCTTGGCTTATGCAAGTTGAGTAAGATCTCTACAAAAGAATTACACATTAAGGGCACTCAACACTCCCTGAAGAAGAAAATATCCAGAACCTACATTCCAATCAGAGCCTTTTTGAAGTACCATCTGCCTTGTACGAGATGTTTTAGTACATGATATGTAGGGATGTGAAGCATACATTCAAACTGTATTTGCCTGAAGCTTCAAAATGTTGCTTTCAATTCACTACGTCTTTGTCCATGACTGATTCATGTATTTCCGTGTAAGGCATCATGTGCTCATGTAAATGGCACAACCTTTTACCCATATTCAAATCACCTTGATAATATTTGCGTGACCAGAGCCCAGCCAGGCTTAGCTCCTTCCGTGCTCATGATGAGCTCAGCTCATCATGAGGCACGGTGCTCATGACGAGCTGAGCTCGTCATGAGCCGTGGAATGCTCAAACACGGGGATAATACGCTTGCTGTGCTGAACTTTCCCTGAAAACGGGTGTGGCCGTGACGAGCTCAGCTCGTCATGAGCACACGAGCACTGTGCCTCATGATGAGCTGAGCTTGCCATGAGCACTGGGGTGCTGTGCGCACCCACCCCCCTCACCCCCCAGCACAGCAGGGGAATTACCCCCGCTGCGAAGGGGTGAAAAGTTTAGTCAAGCGCATATCTATTTATTGGAGTCCAACTATTATTAGCGGTAGAATACGAAGGGGCCATTTAGACCTGGCACCATTGGCGTGGGTTTCCCTTCCATTTTTGCTGTTGCCTCATGTATTTTTGCTGGTGTTAGATGCTTTGGGCACTGTGCCACTGCTGTCCAGTGTCACAGTGCAAGTGCTCCCTATTGTAAATTGATGTATTAATTAGTGGTTCCATGTTTGGATATTTGGTGTACTTGTCAGACCCTAGTACAGTGCACTGAGTGTGCCCAGGGCTTGTAAATCCAAATGCTGCTGGTGGGATTGCAAAAAACACAGTTGATGGACAGAATGTAGAACAATGTCATACATTCACCCCAGTACAAGGATCTGGGCCTAAATCCATCGTTTTTTTGCACTCCACACCACCCTGGGTTAGACATTGGCTATATGCAAATCAGCTCTGACCCTGTGCCTCATGGGAACAGTCCAGTCCGAACTACCAAGCCATGTCTTTCCCAGACCGGAATCAAGCATCCAAGGACCGGTTTCTGGCTATCAACCTTCATCAGCCTGGATAGCTTGACTCTAGTGGTGTGGAGAGCCTGGGACTCACGTCTGAGTATACCCAGCACACTCGGGAGAAAATTGCAAAAAACACAGTTGATGGACAGAATGTAGAACAATGTCATACATTCACCCAAATACAAGGATCTGGGCCTAAATCCATTGTTTTTTTGCACTCCACACCACCCTGGGTTAGACACTGGCTATATGCAAATCAGCTCTCACCCTGTGCCTCATGGGAACAGTCCAGTCCGAACTACCAAGCCATGTCTTTCCCAGACCGGAATCAAGCATCCAAGGACCGGTTTCTGGCTATCAACCTTCATCAGCCTGGATAGCTTGACTCTAGTGGTGTGGAGAGCCTGGGACTCACGTCTGAGTATACCCAGCACACTCGGGGTGAAAATTGCAAAAAACACAGTTGATGGACAGAATGTAGAACAATGTCATACATTCACCCCAGTACAAGGATCTGGGCCTAAATCCATCGTTTTTTTGCACTCCACACCACCCTGGGATAGACACTGGCTATATGCAAATCAGCTCTGACCCTGTGCCTCATGGGAACAGTCCAGTCCGAACTACCAAGCCATGTCTTTCCCAGACCAGAATCAAGCATACAAGGACCGGTTTCTGGCTATCAACCTTCATCAGCCTGGATAGCTTGACTCTAGTGGTGTGGAGAGCCTGGGACTCACGTCTGAGTATACCCAGCACACTCGGGGTGAAAATTGCAAAAAACACAGTTGATGGACAGAATGTAGAACAATGTCATACATTCACCCGAGTACAAGCATCTGGGCCTAATTCCATCGTTTTATTTGCACTTCACACCACCCTGGGTTAGACACTGGCTATATGCAAATCAGCTCTGACCCTGTGCCTCATGTGAGGTGTGTGTGGCATGTCCCAATAGGGAATTACAGCCATTTTTGTGTTTCACTATTGTACGGCAAACTCTCTCCATAGACCAGAATGGATAGTTAGATTATTACATTCTTATAATCCGAACTGAATCAGAGAACATGGTGGAAATTCGAGTTTAGTATGCCTGGGCTCAGAATGATAAAATACATCTTTTAATGAAGTTGATTTTAACATTCTGTGTTTGAAAATACCACTTTTAGAAAGAAGGTATTTTCTTGTCTAACCTTTCAAGCCTGTCTCTGCTAGGTTATGTATTCATTGTCTGGAGTTTGTGAGTGACAGGGCTGGGGGATTCCAAGAGACAAGATGAGTAAGCCCTGTGGTGAATAGAGAGATCTGCATCTAGATGGAAGAGAGACGTTGCACCTGAACCTTGAATAGGGCTGTGCCTGCCTTCCACAATGCTGGCTCCACCTCCTGGGGTGTGGCTGATGTCTCTGCCCTGCACTCTGAAAGAAGAGAAGGAGTCCTGTCAACAAAGTGCTCCAGGACTGTACTTGCCTTCCACAATGCTGGCTCCACCTCCTGTGGGGTGTCTGATGTTTCTGCCCTGCACTCTGAAAGGAAAGGAGAAATCTGGTAAACAGAGTGCTTCAGAACTGGTTTGGACTGGGCAAAGGCCCCTCTCCCCTCAGAGAACAAATGATTTTGGGGTATAAATATTGGGACCCTGATCCCAAGAATTTAGATCACTTTTGGACTACAAGAAGAAACCTCTGCTGAGTAAAGGAACCTGAAGAAATTGAGGAGAGACTATTCGTAAGCTCAACTGCTGCTTAGGGGATTGGCCTGCAGTGGTTGCCTTACTGCCAAAGAGAGGAGAAAGGAACTTTGTGCTCTTTGCTTTCAACTTGTGAAGGATCTCCAAGAGCATGGAAAAGAGCTTGCCTCCTGCTGAAGTCTTAGGGACAACAAACTTCAACCCCCCAGCTCCCAGAGTTCTTTTGGAAGTGCCTGCTGCTGTTTTGGGCCTTCTGAGGAACTGCGTGTCGCAAGGAGCTGGAAGCATGACACAACGAAGAAGAAGCGTTTCGCCGTCGCTGCTGCTGCCGTTGCACTTCTGAACAAGGGTGTTGTCGCTGGAGTTGTTGCACTGCACCGCATCGAGAGAAGCGGCTCGCAATGAAGAGGAAGCGTATCGCCGTTGCTGCTGCCTGCCGTTGCACTTCTGAACAAGGGTGTCGCCGCTGGAGTTGTCACACTGCACTGCATCGTGAAAAGAGTCTCGCAACGAGGTAGAAGCGTGTAGCCGTCGCTGTTGCTGCCGTCACACTTCTGAACAAGGTTGTTGCTGCTGGAACTGTCGCATTGCACCGCATCGAGGAAAGTGCCGCATCGAACCAAGAACTTCTCCTAACCCCCGAGAAGCGTGCCGCATCAGGAAGATCTTTACATCTTTATTTCTTTGCACCGGAACTTTGCAGCATTTCCCTCGATGCGACATTGCTTGACATGGAAGCGCAACGCATCGTAAGGTACATTGACGCAAAGTGTCGTATCTTAAGAACTGAACTAAACTAAACTAAAACTGCCATCTTAAAGTAACAGTATTGTGTATTTTTGTCGTTTATGGTCTTGTGGTAAATCAATATAAAGTATACTCATTTTTTATATAAAACCTTGTGTGGTGTCCATCTGTAGTGTTGTCACTGGGTTACTGTATGTGGTCACAAATGGTTTACACACTGCCTCTGAGATAAGCCTGTCTGATCGTGCCAAGCTACCAAGGGCGTGAGCAGGGTTTTTTTTAGGAGTGTAATCCCCTTATCCTGACTAGAGCCAAGGGTCCCTATTTGTCACAAGTACCTACCTGTGCCAACTAGAGACTCCCAAATCTAACAGGGCCGATTTACAAGCCCCATGTGCCAAACTTACGCCAATGTTGTGTCACTTCTGTGACGCAGCGGCAGCGTAAACCATGTGCCACTTTGCGCCTTTTTTAGAACGTGGCGCATCTAAGGAGATACTTCAAGTTGTAAAGCCCTGTGCCACATGAAACCTGCTTCAGGTTTCATGTGGGCGTTCCGGCACAGGGTGGGCATTCCGTCGCAGGAACGTCTCGTAAAAGTGATGCAGTGAAAACCACAAGATTTCACTGAGTCACTTTTACGTACATTCTGCATCAAAACCCTATGTCTGCTTGATGCAGGCATAATGAGTGATGCAGCATGTTAGGCATAGGGTGCCTCTGAGCTTTGCTGGAGCTGTGTTGCGCTTGCGACATGACTCCAGCAATGCCCGGCCTTATGCCACAGGATGCAACATGCATCGCCCTATCCTTGCGCCACGGTGCGCCCCATTGTAAATGCTGCGCATTCCTGGTGGCGTAGGGAGAGAATTGCGTGTCTCATCTTTTCTGGCGCATACCTGCTGATTTGCAGAGATGCGCCAGAACTCGTAAATCTGCCCCGAAGTTTTTGCAGAATAAGTAATCTGGGTATTCGCTATGGAACTAAGCATTTTTGGGCACCAAATCTAAGCTAAAGTCAAAGCAGTAAGCATGCAGCTCTCCTGCCTTTGAAAAATTCCCCCCCCCTCTCAAAATTGAGCACTATATTGAGCTAAACAAAGTGTTGGTCAGTGAGCTAGATGCCATTCTCCAGTTCTTGTTACCCTGTTTCGTGGAGCTCGACAGCATGTCTTGAAAGAGAAAGACCTACACTACATCTCTGTATGCCAAAACATCTGGGTTATTATTTAGGTATTAGCTGTTGTACCAGGCGGTCCAAACCATGTTTGTGCAAATTGGAAAAGGCAGCCGAAAAAGGCAGCCATTTTTTGGGTGAATCTGATAAACCTTAAATTAGTTTAATATAATCTTTTAAAATTACCCGTTTTACCTAGGACTAAAATATAACCTTAATTAATTCAATGTGATACCCATTTCCGTGTCTGTGACAATGTGAAACGAGGTACGTGTTTTAATCTTACAGTAGAATGTCTACATTGTATCAGGAAATGCCTAAGGTGTCTTAAATTAATTCTCATAATTAGGTGATTTGAGTAAAAGTAGGCATGGCTTAAATTAACATTGGTGTCCTTTGGGCATAGATATTCCACCACTGGAAACAGAGCATTTCTCTATTGAGTGCTTTGTAAGAGACCATTCGCTATGTATCTGCTTCTGGACTCTTTCCCTCGTTCCTAATGATGGAAGAGAAGAAATTATTTCTTTTTTTACAGTGTCTGGTTTGAACTGTCGTTGAGTGCTAGGCCATACTGCCTACAGACTTCTCATATCGTGTGGTCTACTTTCTGTTTTTTCCCCTTCTTTCCCACAATGGAGCTCCCAAGTACCAGCAAAAAGGGGAATCGAAAGGAGAGCAAGTAAGGCTAAGACTGATGTTGGCACTAAAGGAAGCTTAAGATTTTGCGTGTCCTGAGCTCAGCCCCTACATCCCATCAATAAAGTATGAGGGCATTGTGGGACCTACCTTTGTCTGTTTTATTCTTTTATAATATGTCCATTTGAGGGCCTTTTGTTGCTATTTCCTGCGCACATTGAAGTATTTGCTGCTGCATTTCTGTAAGGTGTGTATTGTAACTTAACAATTGATATCTTAGCCATCGCTTGCAAAGGTACATGATGCACACATGTAATTCAATTAGTATGCAGTGGTGAACAAGTGTGCATTCATATGCTCCATGGTGTCAGATACTGAACAGGAATGCTGTACTTGAGTGCATTTTGCATTACAGTAAATTGTTATATTTGCTTTCCCTTGAAGGTATATTCATTAGTGTGGTATGGGACTTTGAGGTTGACATCCTATTTGTTGGTCTTGGCCCTCTCTGCAGGGTCACCCCCAAAATTTTTGCTGTCACCCCTATTTTTCTCAATTTGTTATTATTGGCCCTAGGACTCTAGTGAAAAAGTGCTTGTTGTCACTCTCTAACACATGGTAAAATTGCCTTACACAAGATTGGCATATTTAATTTACTTATAAGTCCCTGGTAAAATTTATACCGTATACCCAGGACCTGTAAATTAAATGCTACTGGTGGGCTTGCAGCCCCTAATATGTCACCCACTTAAGTAGTCCTTTAAAACATGTCTCAGGCCTACCATTGCAGCCTGGTAGCAGTTTTAAACTGCCACTTTGACTTAGGAATATATCCCCTTTGCCAAGCCTAAAATACCCTTTTCTGTCTCAGCTAGACAGCGCATCACTGTCTCGAAGAGACACTTTGTGTTGAATCGGTGAGCTTCATTCCGCTAACAGGCTTACCATTTTCTTTCTCCATGTTGGCTCTCATTTCCTTTGTCCACAGCATGCTTATGTCAAGACTCTTGTTGTATTTTGCCCTTCCCCAGCCACTGTTCTCATTTTAGAAGCTACTTTTTCCTTTCTGTTTGAACACTCCACACAAGTGTTCGTGCGGTCAGATGTTAGGGTTTTGCATTCTGCTGTCAGGTGAGATCAGGCAGCAACGTTTGCTGTTGAAGTTGAGGCAAGATCAGAGATTGCCGTACAGTGCATGGTTCAGTTTCATGACCAGAAACACCCAAGTAAACACATCACCCTGACATCATGATTGCCACCATGCAAAACCTGTGAAGATGTCTCAGAGCCTGTACCTGTTCCAACCCCATGCAACTTAGCTAAAACACAGTACATGTGCACACATACCTACCCTAGATAACCGGCCCCATGCATTTACCCTCAGATAATGTATACAACTCTGCAAATACCAGATAATATAGCTCCCAGAAAACAGAGAATATATCCTCATGCTGAAGACAGAGAACCCATGTGAT
Organism: Lissotriton vulgaris; assembly: GCF_964263255.1. NCBI lineage: Eukaryota > Metazoa > Chordata > Amphibia > Caudata > Salamandridae > Lissotriton > Lissotriton vulgaris. Next base: position 1,945,469,919 of record NC_141689.1, read on the forward strand.
AGGATGACCAGGCATCCGTGTTTTGCCCGGACAGTCCTGGTTTTTCGCCAGATGTCCCGGCTGATTTCAGGAAATTAAGCTGATGTACTGGTTTTTAAATGGGGTCGGCTGAAAACGGTGGGAGGTGTCTTTTTATGTTTTGCAAAGTAAGGATAGTTAGCAGCTGTTATAAGAAAGCAATTTAATTAGCAGGCATGCAAATGGCTTAAAAATGCATTTATGTATGCTCTTACTGCCTTTTCTGTAATTCTCTGCTGAGGAGCACTGTCATTTTGTGCGCTGGGTTGAAGTAAAATTGTAGTTCTTCTTCTAATTTTGGCAAATGTCCCGGTGTTGGCTATAAAATGTTGGTAACTCTACCATGCAAGCCCCAGGGAATAGAGATCCTGGCAAAATCCCATAAAATGTGAATAGTTTTCCAGCTCTAGCGACACAGGCCGTAAGTAAAAGGAATCCCATGCAATTACAGAGATAGGGAAACATCCCTGGTGCCTCTTGCACAATCCGCTCAGTGTGCATCTCATCCAGCCCCAGGAAATGTGCTTCCCATTCCGAATTCATGGACCAGGCATCCTATGGAGGAGACCCTGGTGGTTGTACATGAGAAGGCACCTGAAACCCAAGCAAGAGCTCTGTGTGAAACATGGGAAGCCTGCCAGAGCCTTCCCAATACCGTCCTTGCTGTCCAGTGCTTGCGGTGCTAACTGTCCATTCGTCTCCTCTGGCTCCTCAATGTACTCATCTGCACCAGGTCCTGTGCAGTCTCTTACCCTGCTCTACCAGGAAAGAAGATATAGCACATTGTGTGATACCGCGAAACCCCTAAACATCCGGGGCATTTTAGGGTCTTGTTGAAATTTCTGAAAGTGGGGCCAGGCTGGTCTGCTTACAGTCGTCGCTCGCAATTCTCACGGGGGGGGAGGTAGGAGGGGGGTCGCATGGGCGCTTTTGTGAGGGGGTTAGCACGAGGGGGGTGGCGGTTTAAAATAAAAATATAAATAAAACGAACCTGACCGGTCGCGCGCTGCCTCTGCTCCTGGGCCAGGTCCTGCGTTTTTCAAGCTCCTGTACAGGAACAGGCATGCTCCCTCCCCTCCAGTAAGCCAATCACAGTGCTTCAATGGCAGCATTGTGAGTGGTGCAGAGTCCTGGACAGCGCCCAGCCGGGCACCTGTAGGGAGGCCATTTTCTCCATGTAGGCTGCATGCAGCCTATATAGAGAAAATGTGGAGTGCGCATGACTGCTTTGGTCGGCCCGTCCCCCACCAGGCATATCCTTCCGCCCGCCCTCAATCAGGCATACCCCTGCCTTCTGCTTTCTTGCAGCACGAGAAGCAGAAAATAAAATGGTATTTAAAATACCATTTTATTTTCTGCTTCTCGCACTGCGAGAAAGCAGTGGGGCGGCACTCCACCGCCCTAATGGATGAGCCAACCCTGTCTGCTCAGCTCCAGGCATCTGTTTTTGATTTCACGACCCTTGTGTACTTATTATATATCTCAGCCCAGCTCCAGTAATTATTGCCTCTGAATTTGCTCTATGGGTTTAATCCTACTCACCAGTGTGTGTTTTTTAGAGTTAGTTAATTTCCCTGCAATTATGTAATGTAAGGATACATTGATTATATTTTCACGGTATACTTGTTTTCATCCAGCAGTTGACGCATTTCTGAATGTGTGGCCAACTCTTTCTAGTGATGCCAATGCTTTGTTACATGTTACATAAAGTACCACTGACAATTGTGCTTTGGTACTTTAGGCTGCCCGCTACCCCGGCTTTACAGACTATCTTCAAGACAATGTAAACCTTCCTCTCAGAAATTGAAATCTTCGTTATATTGTCAGATAATTCTTCTTTAACAGCAGGTTTATCTCACCCTCTCTTTTAAGGTGTTAAAAGGATTTGGGGGCTCCCGTACCCAACTTCTTCCTACTCACCCCATAAAGTCTTCACGTTCAGGTAGTTTAAAAGCTTGTCATTCAGCCCCCTTCTAAGCAACTTTATTTTCTGCATTAAGACATGAACGGGTGATGTGTTATTGGAATATTCTCCGGGTGAAAGCAGCAACCGCCCTACGAGGTGTGACAAATTGAACATTTGTGCGCCTGTTCTTACTGTAATTGCCTGTATGGAGAAGACATTCTTTCCACGCCCACAAGAAAACCATGCTCTTTACAACTTTTCAACATGTGTGCATTTTCAAAATGTTAGTTAGTGAGACATAGACACGAGTGTCTTTCCATAAACGCTGAGATTGTTGCTGTTCCTCACAAAGAATCAATAGTGTTGAATACATTGAGGTGGTGTAAAATCAGAAATATTAGTTTTTTTTTCTTTTGATTCGCAATTGCCGGAGGTGTCTTGGGGCAGCAGGTTGTGCAGTTCTCTGTGGGTGTAAAGCTAGATATATGTTTTGGGCAGGTTGGAGATTGATGGAGGCGTGTATCAGGTGATGCGTTGGCGTAACTGAAGAACACTGGGGTGCGCGTTCTCATATTGCAGAGAATCAGCCCCTCCTCCTCCTCCCCGGAGGTATTTACAGCTCATCAGTGTTAACAAGCATTTGCAATGCAATCAGTCTCGCTTTTGAGACCTGATATGTATTTAGCTATGCAGCATATTAGCCTTGGTGCTGAAACATCTACTGTTCTTTAACATGGAGGGAAAATAAGCACCAAACTGCAAGACACGCCAGGTATGGGAACACATGGAGAGATATATTGCCTTTCAGCCGGGAATGCTATAGTCCAAAGCTCAGTTTTAAATATAAAATCAGGGCCTTCGGTGGTCATATCACTGAAAATACAAGATTTGAAAAAAATATTATTGTCTACGGGTGCTGGTGGAAGACAATTTCTATGGACTGGAATCTAGAGAATGCTAAAATGATTCTGGTATTGTACTGACCGCTGCTGGTTGTTTTGTATCCATAAAATTAAATAGAGGCAGTTACTAAAGTAATAAACAAGCATTTGCAATGCAATAGGCCTCACATTTACGAGAGTTCGAGCTATTGGCATTGTAAATGACAATGCCTTTTATTTATGTGTTTTTAAAACAGATAAATGAAAGGTTTGTGCTGTAAAACATTTTAAAAAGAGTTAGGAGAAAGCGTGTCCTGCCTGCAAGAGCAGGCAGGAGGAAGATATTTGAGAAAATAGTGCTCAAAGGCGGTAAATAAAGCCTACTGAGTAACATTAGACTTAACAGGGGGTGTCGCCATGGGAGGTTACAAAATGAGCTGAGGTTGTACTAAGGAGGGACTTCTAAGCATATTGACCAATGAACAGCCACATTTTACAGTGGACAGTGATACATGCCAATGAAAAATATGGGTGGAGAGTGGACGGAGCTTCAAGCCCCTACCTGAACACAGCATGCCTCGCAGAGCAGCCTATGTGCTGCCCAGGCTCGACCTAAAAAAGCATCAGTGGGATTCACCCACAAAAAGATCTTACTTTTTAAGTTTTATCCTTAGGAATCCCTGCATCAATATAGATAAAAAAAAATATTAGCCGCTTTAATGAGTTTTTCTGATAAGATAACCGGTACCAATATGATACAGCCAAAAGAATGCATCTATAAATGAGCTTTCCTTGAAAGTTAAATCTTCCTTAATAACTTGCACGTACTAGAACAGTTCACTCAATGTATCCTGCCCTTAGGAAAGCTTGCATCAATAGAATTCAACCAAAAGAACAGCACCCCTAGTGAGCTTTTCCAGATGAAAACAATGCACCAATACAGTAGAACCAGAACACATTACTAAATGAACTTCACTCTACTTGCATCAGTTACATTCATCCACAAGAACAACCCATTTAATGAGGCATGGCAAAGAAATACAGCTTTTTGTGGTTCACCTACAAGAGTAGCTCTCTTAATAATCTTCACCAACATAATCTGCAGATTACCAACCCACTTTACAACCACCTGGTACCATCACAGCCCCTCACCCTGGGTGACCACCTAACTCATGCCATGTTCATCACAGACCCCAGCATCTGGTGCGGGCCTTTTACTTCCAGTTCATTCCTACACGAAGTATAGTTGTTGAAAAGTCAGTGTAAGTAAATCAAGCCTACAGCACCCAGAATGCATCACGAAGTCATAGGAAAGGCCAGTCCGGGGAAAACAGCACTAGTGAGTACATGGAGCAAGATGAACAACCTAACCAATGGTTACAGCCCCTTGACACCAGGAGCTCCCCTTAAAGAACTGCATGTAATTTTTTCCCGCAGCTGGTAACATTTCTACTCCCATGGGTCCCGCTGCTCCTGTTCCGTTAACCCCATTGTAAGACGCATCCCCTGCCTCACAACACACAGCGAAAAAGGGGGAACAAGGGGACCCTACTCACAGCGGAACCAGGGCAATGTGTTTATCCAAAGAACAATGGTTCCTGTGGCATAACAATTTGTACAATATACGATATTAAACAGCTTAAATAAGCGATATTAACTTGTAACAGATAATGGTTTGGCAAGGAAAGAAGCACACATATGCAAATTTTATAAGATAGACATCTTATATTTCAACTCATGAAAGTGTCCATATTTATAACAGCAACACATATGCAAAAAGTTGAATGTACAGGGAAGTGCAGTGAGTCCCAAGTGATTTCGTGAACAAAGACAGAACAAACACAAATAATAGGTGATCTGTACAATTTTGCGTTATGGATATTTACAAAGGGAATGACCAAGCAATATAATACAGTAATTGCTAACAGTGACTATCTACAATCATAGATCACTGTGCTTAAAGGGTTCCTTCCCTATAGCGTCGACGGCGTTTCGACCTGCTTGATGGAGGTCTCGTCAGGACTATACAGTGCGGGACATCTCGTGGTGTCTCAACTCAACGCAACCCATGCGTGATGAAATAATTAAATTGGACTTACAGTGTACCTGCTCATGGAACAAGGATTAGCACAATCGCAGTGAGACGACCGGGAAACTGCGATTGTGCTAATCCGTGTTCCATGAGCAGGTATTATCCTGTTTCTCTGCTGCATCCAGAGTGAAACTCGTCTCTATTACCACGAGTACCACGATAATCATAGTGTGCCCGGCTGGGTACACTGTAAGTCCAATTTAATTATTTCATCACGCATGGGTTGCGTTGAGTTGAGACACCACGAGATGTCCCGCACTGTTTAGTCCTGACGAGACCTCCATCAAGCAGTTCAAAACGCCGTCGACGCTATAGGGAAGGAACCCCTTAAGCACAGTGATCTATGATTGTAGATAGTCACTGTTAGCAATTACTGTATTATATTGCTTGGTCATTCCCTTTGTAAATATCCATAACGCAAAATTGTACAGATCACCTATTATTTGTGTTTGTTCTGTCTTTGTTCACAAAATCACTTGGGACTCACCGCACTTCCTTGTACATACAACTTTTTGCATATGTGTTGCTGTTATAAATATGGACACTTTCATGAGTTGAAATATAAGATGTCTATCTTATAACATTTGCATATGTGTGCTTCTTTCCTTGCCAAACCCTTATCTGTTACAAGTTAATATCGCTTATTTAAGCTGTTTAATATCACAACACACAGGCCACCCCTCCAAAGCACAGACATCAAAGACTGCAGAACTCTCCGTTCATGTTTGCTAATAGGAGGAGCTCGTGCCAAGGGTGCCCAGGCACCCATGTGTTTAGGGTTTCTGAGCGCTGCAATTCCCAGGTTACTATTCGAGGTGTAACAAATCATGACATCTCAGCCCACAGTATGAACACAGCTCAAGCGCCTGTAATGTATGGCGGGGGGGGAGTTTCTATAACATGATGCACGGTCCTAGGTTTTTTATGGGTCCACTCGCAGTAATGAGGCGAGGAGTTGATGGGTAAATAGGAGAAACCTCCGTGGCAGATATCAAGAGTGGAAGTGATGCGAATCGGGGCTAAGGTAGGGGGCATGTGCATGCAGTGGGAGGAGGTAGAAGGGGGTTCTTAAATCAGATAGAGGTTATTGATGATAATGGAGGCTCTGAGGCAGGGGGTCGGACTCTCACCCTAACATGCCGGGTCTTCTCCATCTCTCGCTATGGCAGATGCAGCACCATCAAGGCTCACTGATCCCACCGGCCTGTCAGCTGCTCGGGATGACCCACTGGTTTCCGGAATGACCCATGGGTGCGGGAGGCACTTGATGCTGGGGGCCTACAGTGGTAGTGCCATCAGGCGTCTAGATTTACGGCAGAAGTTTATAGGAGTTTGCGGCTGTTATTTTATGTGCTGTGAAACGGAGCATGCATCATGAACCTGGATAAGTTTCAGCAAGCTAGTGTCTGCTGCCTTTTTATATGCCCTGTGTTTACCAGAGGTGTTGACAAGCATGCCCAAGCCCCTCTGTTCCCTGAATGCTATCTTCCAGATGCTTTGCCTCACTTCCCAGATTGCCCAACTGCCAACACACATCAGACAAAGACCTTCAATAGCTTGCAGCGTTTGTTGTGCGCAGACACTGCACAAAAACAGGAGTTGTCCCATAATAAAGATACGTTTAAGCAAACCACTGCACCCTACAGATGCCCTTTCTTGGTCCCCGGTACCTTTGATGCCAGCCATGGTGCTGTTACAGAGGTACGTGCTGCACCCGCAGAAACAAGGGACCCACTAGCAGCTGAGCAGTGGCCCTGGTGTTGTGTGCGGCCGGCTCGGTCTCCTGTCACTTTCTCCTGCGCTGTACAGTGATGGCGGCCCCTGGGCAGCCAGGCCCCTCCCTTGCAGTCACAGGCCCTCTGGCTGCTACACTTTTGTTTTCCGCTTCTGCTGCTTTTTTTTCAAGTTGTTCTCAGTGGGCGGGGGAGTCGGAAAAAATAGTGCTTCGTAGGGTACAGTGTAACACTCTGTACCTACCCCACAGGTGTCACTATGCGACCCCCGGCGCTGCTGAAGAGGCTGCATCTCTGGGTGTTCAGGCGCAGCGTGCTTCTCTTCCGGCTCTGCTGGGCGGCTGCCTGGGTCCTGGTAAACACCGTCCTCTTCATGCACAGGAGCGTCTGTTTAGCGGCTGCTGGTTGACGCATGCATAACATAGCCGTCTGGACAGGTCAGGCAAAATAAAGTGCGCGACTCAGCCTGCCAATCCCATGAGAAAACAAGCATTTTAAAATGCAATAGGACTCGTGTTACGCGAGCTGTATTGCATTATAAATAAAAGTGCATGCGTCCAAGAAGGCATGATCAGGAGGAGGCGGGTGTGGGGGTGGGCAGAGAAGTTACAGACTGCAGGAAGGAAGGGGGGGGCAGAGGAACAAAAGAGTTTGTAAAGTAAAGGGGCTGTTAGCCATGGAAGGATTAAAATGACAACATGGCCATCAGGAGGAGGGACAAACTAGGCGAAAACAAATCAGAATGCAGCATTTCTGTTTTAATGAAAAACATGGATGGAAAGTGGGTGGAGCTTCCCCCTACTATACTGTATACTGCATGTCTCGCAAAGCGAACAGCGTGGTGCGTTGCAATGCTATGTGAGACCTTCAGCAGAAATCAATTCTGGTATTTTACTGACCTCTATGGGTCGTTTTCTATCAAGACAGTTAAATAGAGGCAGTTGAACAAGCAGAAAGCAATTCTGGTATTTTACTGACCTCAACTGGTCATTTTCTATCAAGATAGTTAAATAGAGGCAGTTGAACAGAAAGAAAAGTCCCTAAGCGGAAGCAGACAAGTCCTATGGCTGATCTCCAGAGCCCACAAAGTACATACACATATAAGTATATACAGAAGTATATACAATAGGGCTTGAATGCTTGACCGAAAACCAGCTCAGCTGGGGCACAATATCCACCTGCACCAGACCTGCATGTCCAACCACATCGACAGGCGGGGAGGGGCGCGAGGATGCCTACCGCATCATTCTTCCTCAGGCCCCTCGGCACACACAGGAGGCAGAAACAGGGATAGTGGGGCTATAATTGAGCTTGTGCTTCTTACCATCATATATGGCCTCAACCACTTCAGGCAGGAATCCCGTCTGGGATAAACAGGACTACAAACAGTTGGAGTGGAGAACATAAATCCACAAAGTGCTCAATGAGCTTATTAGCTTTTATTGTCCAGAGCTTCTTTTTATGTTTCCCTTTTATTTTTGCACTTCGCTGCTGTTTCTTTGGGTGCCGTTTGGCTCCTCTGCCTGATGAAATTGTTTGGTTATCAGAGGATGAAGGTAAGAAAACACACTGAGCTGTTTACATCACAGGAGGCAGAGGGTCGGGTCTGTCTTTCTCACAGGCAGTAGAAATGCGGGCAATTAGAGACATCCAAACAAGCAACTGCTGAAATTATTGTTTGGAATCCTTTCTTTACAGACAGCCCAGCGGGATGAGCCAGCATCCTGCTAAATTGACCTTCCAAGTTCCAGCAGCATGTATGAGTATGTATGAGCAGAAGGAACCCACAAAATGGTTTTCAATATTGCGTACAAATAACCTCTACATGATGATAATGTATTTTTATAGCCTTAAATTGCTCTTTTTCAAAAAACTAAATAACAGTCATTACTATTACTTCTAATATACAGGTACTTAATTTTACAACCACTGAATGAATGAATGAAATTAATTTTATAAAGCGAGCACATACCAGAGAGTGTTTTAGTGCTGAAGGAAAGAGAAAAAAGAAAGAAAGAAATGGCAGAACAGAACACTAATAAGTGGGGAAAATCCTTTTCAACGCAACTTTTACAACGCATGCCTTTACATCGCAAGTTTTTCAACATGTCATTACACCGCATTGCGCTGGGGGGTGCTCTAGGATAGGGAATAGATTTAATTTACTATCCAACACCTTCCCAACTATCCACGCGGACTGGAGTTGGAATAGTAAATTAAACTATTCACTATCTAGCACCCTTCAACACTATGCGTTGTAACAGCATGCATTGTAAAACTTGCGATGTAAAGGCATGCGTAGTAAAAGCATGCGATGTAATGTCATACATCCCTAATAAGTCGATAGGACCAAACCTGGTACTTGCTGCAGCCTATTCTACTACTTTCGTGAACAGCCATGTTTTCAACTGCTTCCTAAATTGCATCAGGGAGGCTTGACCTTGAAACGAGAGAGGGAGAAGGTTCCACCATTTACCTGCACATATGGAGAATGCCCTACACCCCCATCTTGGTTTGTTAGATCGATCTAGAGATGTTAACAATGCGCAAAGAACTGGATCTAAGGTTTCTACTTGGCTTATACCAAGAGAAAAGATCTTGTAGGTACTTTGGGCTGGTCCGATGAAGGGCCTGAACCATGCACATGGCCTTGAACATAATCCTTTTTCGTACTGGAAGCCAGTGAAGATTTTGCAGTGATTCTAACACAGAACTACATTTGGGAATTTTTAGAAGTACTGTCGATGCTGCATTTTGCAAAGCCTGCAGCTTACTTATCACACATTTCTGAGCACCCAGATAAAAAGCATTGCAGTAATCTATCTTATAGGAAATAAGAACTGATATAACTGTCTTCTGAAGGTCATGGGGGATAAATGGGAAGATTCTTTCCAGAATCTTCAGCACAAAAAACCCGGAAATGGTGATAGATTTTATTTGCTCCTTAAAAAGATAGTTTGGAGTCAAATATGACTCCTACATTTTTAACTTTCTGGACAGGAGTAGGTAACGTGACTAGGCTCAGCGGCCACCATGAATCATTCCATAAAGCAGCACTTTTGTTTTGTCTTTATTCAATTTCAGACAAATATTCTGCATCCACAATGCCACTTGGGACATGCAGTTACAGAAATTTCTAGCCTCTTTTTCAACGTCCGATGAGATAGAAACCACTATCTGTCTATTATCAATGAAGGAGAAGACAGTTTGTCCTTGACTTTGAATTAACGTGATGAGGGGGCTAACATATACATTAAAGTGCGTGGGACTGAGGGAGGAACGCTGAGGTACACCACAAGGAACGGAGAAGGGTGATGAACTCACTTCCCCCAACCTCTGAAGGATTGAAGGCTGATCTTAGGTTTGGTAAATGCACTGCTATTCAACCTTACTAAAAACCATTAACATTCACAACACCAATAGCTCTCGGATTGTAGTGCCCTATTGGTTTTGCCAATGCTTGTTATTTCAGTTGAGCCACCACTAATGCAGGCCCTAGACAGCCCATAGGGCAGGATGCATTTTAATTGAAAGGTTTTAAATATATTGTTATGTTTTATCTGTCCTGGTAGTAAAAAACAGCTATGTTTATTTTTTAGTACTGTGAGGTCTACCTCTAATCCGGATATCAGTGGGCTACGTTATTACCTTTAATAAGTGCTAACATTTGATTGGGAACAGGTAGAAAAGTCATTCTTGGTATCTGAGGGATTGTAATTTAAAATCCTCTTTAATGGTAAAGTCAGATTTCAAGCCATAGTTTAGAAAATAATGCCACTTTTAGAAAGTTGCTATTTTACTGTCCTAATGATTTGGGGTTCACAAAATTGTATTTTAATAGTAACTTTACAAGTGCGGAGACTCCGCAGTCGGGGCAGAGTACTCCACACATAAAATGATAGGCATGTCATATCTTTTTGTGTAAATCCTCTTTAAGGTTAAAGTCCGATGTTAAGTCACTGTTTTGAAAAAGCCACATTTAGAAAGTTTGCATTTTCCTGTCCTATTTGTGGCCTGCAGCCCTATTCCTGGGTCACATGATTTGGCGTATTTAGTAGTTAGCCTTTGTATATTCCTCCTAGACAGCATCACAAAGGAGGGTCTAGGGGTTGGCAGGATAGGTCATCTCTGACTTGATAGGGGGCAGAGCTGTCACCTACCCCACTTTCACTTCAAAGGTACTGGCTCCACTTACATACACATGGCTTCACACTAGCTTACTGTGCCCCCAAACAGACTGGGGCCAGGGCAGGGAAACAGGGAATTCCAGACACCTATGTAGGGGGAAACTCAAAAAACTTCTCCCACTTCAAAACAGGCACAAGGTATAAATAATGGACCATCAGTCACAACTCTTAAGATTACTTCCGGACCTGTGGGCTCTGCCAGAAACTCTTCCTAGATATGTAGTCTGCCCTGATGCCCAGGCCCTGCTTTGCTGACCAAGGACTATTGTGCTGTCCAAGGCAAGCTGTTGCTACACCAGGACTCCTCTGTTGATGTAGGCTGCCCTGATGAAACCAGCCTGCTTGTTTGGTCCCAGTCGCCTGGCGCCCTGTTCAAGACACAGGGGCATAAAATGCTCTTTTGACATTAACACAGCTCCAAGCATCTCAACACAGTGTGTTGCAGCTCGACACTGGCACCGGCCCAGCTCGATGCACCCTTAGCTCACCGCCAACGCATTTCAGCCCATGTCCTTGCAAGCCCTGGAGGTTTCTCCAGTGCTGAAGCAGCTCTACACCACACCAACACAAGAAGGCCAATTCATCTCGTCATCTGTGCAGAAACAACACAGCACATGCCTTTGCAGCACTATTGTCTTCCTCGACAATAACACAAGACCTCAAATCACAAGCTCCCGCCAACTATCTTAATCGGCTCTGCTGCTGCTCAATGCATCTTGATATCAAATCGCAGATCCTAGTCGATGAGTCCTCAACGTGACACATGCAGCTTGAAAAAAGGACTTTGCAACTCGACACCCAGGTCAGCAGATACTTTGTCAGTGGACTGTTCGTAGTCCAGTATCTGGCTCGCCTTACAATGTGGTCGGCCTGAACTTTGTGACTTGGACCCAGTCTACCATCACCAGATAACTGCAGTTGGCACTTTTGCTTGGCAGTGCTCGATTTCTAAAAAATCTTCAAAATCTCCAGTTCTACAAATTGGATTTTTTATGTTTTAGTGCAAAATAATTAATTAAACTGTGTTCCATTTTTCTAAATTGGGCTGGTATTTTTCTGGTTTTGGGTTTTCACGTTATTTCTGTTTGTGTGTTACATAAATACTTTACACATTGCCTATAAGTAAAACGTAACTGTTTTTGTTCCAAACTACCAGAGGTTTAAGCACAGGGTAATTTAATGACTTTAGTTGTTCACACTGACGGATTTGTGGCAGTTGCTTGAAGAGGGTTCACACCCCACTCAACCAACATCCTAATTTCTCACAATATTCTAAATAATTTTTTTTTATACAACATGCCAAGCCCATAATCATTAATACAAGGTTCTGCCCGTTTTTAGTAATGTAATAATTGATTGCTTGTGATTGAAGGACTTTGATGTACATCCCTGACTTCAAGTAACGTTGGCATGTGCTTTCACATACGATTCTTTTGTTGATTCCCACATATGCCTTTGGGGCAAATCCATGATATTCTCAGACACAATTGCATGCTTCACTTGTGAGCCTATTAGTAAAAAACTGCAATGTATTTTAAGATAGGAAAACCATGGTACAAGAATACTATTTAACTAAAATAGAGAGATCACGTAATATTTGTTAAGAAAAACGTTATATTATCAAAGAGAGGATTGAGGCATTAAACCATTACATTTTTCCATATTCTCTATCCATGTAATAATTTAACATTATCACTGATGAAATATTGGTTTTAGTTAAATAGTCTACTACCATTTATTGTATAATCTGGGGAAAGGAACTGATGTTCAAAGAAATCCTCTTCTCTCTGTGACTGCCCAAAGTGCTCCCTCAACTCAGCAAATCTAGTTCTGGATGAAATACTAAATTACAAACAATGGAAATGTGGCGGAAAGAGCTAAGCACCAGAAGGATGATTGGAGCAGTTTTCTGGAGTTCTTACTGCGTTCGTACAGTTCTAGAGTACATCATAATTCTGCTCAGCATTGTAGACAATGAACAGATATATTTTCAAGACGAAGCTGAGAAACAGGCATAATAAGATTTACAGAGGGGGGGGGGTGCATATGTTTATGTTCATGTTTAGGCAACTTATATAGCATGCAAATACCCTAGGGTGTCTCGGCGCTTGTGAACTTAAACCCAGAAAGAAAAACGCTGCAGATGGCAGTTATTGGTTGAAAAGCCAGGTTTTTGATTGTTTTCTGAAGGTGATGAGTGTGGGACTGGTTTTTATGAAGAGAGGGAGGGAATTCCAAAGTCTGGTCGTGGAGACTAGGAAGCACCAGTCACCCCAAGAAGCTTTCTTGGTGCGTTGGACGGATATATGATGTTACAACGCGTACTTTTAGCACGCATACCATTACAACGGATTTTTTACAACGCAAGTCATTTTACAACGCATACCATTACATCGCAAAACACTACAACGCACATACTATTACAACGCATACCATTACAACGTAAGTATAGTAATTTTAAAATATGTTGTAAATATTTAATAATTATTTAATTTAATTAATAGTATATTATATTTATAAATTATTTAATTTAATTATTTGTTATATATTAATTTTGGTAAATTTTTAATTAAATTAAAAAAATTTTTTTGTAAAAATAGGTTAAAAATACCCCTGTACCCCAAAACCCAAACCCAACCCTAAAACCTAAAAATACCCCTGTACCCCAAAACCCAAACCCAGCCCTAAAACCTAAAAATACCCTTGTACCCCAAAACCCAAACCCAGCCCTAAAACCTAAAAATACCCCTGTACCCCAAAACCCACACCCATCCCTAAAACCTAAAAATACCCCTGTACCCCAAAACCCAAACCCAGCCCTAAAACCTAAAAATACCCCTGTACCCCAAAACCCAAACCCAGCCCTTAAACCTAAAAATAACCCTGTACCCCAAAACCCAAACCCAGCCCCAAAACCTAAAAATACCCCTGTACCCCAAAACCCAAACCCAGCCCTAAAACCTAAAAATACCCCTGTACCCCAAAACTCAAACCCAGCCCTAAAACCTAAAAATACCCCTGTACCCCAAAACCCAAACCCATCCCTAAAACCTAAAAATACCCCTGTACCCCAAAACCCAAACCCAGCCCTAAAACCTAAAAATACCCCTGTAGCCCAAAACCCAAACCCAGCCCTAAAACCTAAAAATACCCCTGTACCCCAAAACCCAAACCCAACCCTAAAACCTAAAAATACCCCTGTACCCTAAAACCCAAACCCAGCCCTAAAACCTAAAAATACCCCTGTACCCCAAAACCCAAACCCAGCCCTAAAACCTAAAAATACCCCTGTACCCCAAAACCCAAACCCAGCCCTAAAACCTAAAAATACCCCTGTACCCCAAAACCCAAACCCAGCCCTAAAACCTAAAAATACCCCTGTACCCCAAAACCCAAACCCAGCCCTAAAACCTAAAAATACCCCTGTACCCCAAAACCCAATGTATATAAAAAAAGATAAACTTACCTATATTTATACTTACGATGTAAAGGTATGCGTTGTAATAGTATGTGCGTTGTAGTGTAATGCGATGTAAAGGTATCCGTTGTAAAATGACCTGCGTTGTAATAGTATCCGTTGTAATGGTATGCGTTGTAAAAAATCCGTGGTAACAGTTGCATACCGTGTTGGACAGGTAATAGATGTGCTGTGGAGAAGCGTAGTGGTATGTTGGGTGTGTTTAGGGAAAAAGCTTGTTTTAGAAACTGTGGTCCCGAATTATTGATTGCTTTGTACGCGATGCATAGTGCTTTGAATTTGGTCCGGCTTCAGATAGGCAGCCAGTGAAGTTGGCGAATGGCAGGTGTAATGTGTTTGAATTTGGGGTTGCCGAGTAGAATTCTGGCTGTCGAGTTTTGAACCAACGGAAGCTTGCTAAGGACTTTTTCTTGGGCATTGAGCAGGAGTGCATTGCAGTAGTCAGTTTTAGAAAAGATTAGTGTGGTGATCAGTGATTTGCTGGCTGAGACAGGTAAATATGGTAGTAGATTCTTAATTTTCGTAAGGATATAGAAGGAGGAGACAACAGCATTTGCATGGTGGGTGAAGGAGAGCTTATCGTCGAACAGGACCCCAAGATTTCTGACCTTGGTGACAGGGCCTGGCGGTGGACCCAAATCATTGGGCCACCAGGTAGGGGACCACCCTGGGGTGAGGTTGCCGAAGGTCATTACCTCCGTCTTATCAGAATTTAGTTTTAAGCAGTTGCTCGTCATCTATGAGCTGACAGCTAGAATTCCCTCCTGGAATCTGGACGCAACTGCTTTACCGTCATTGTGACCTGCTAGCACTAGCTGAGTGTCGTCAGCATAGGATGTTAGACTCATCCCCAGTGTTTTGATCACCCTCGCTAACTCCTAAACATAGATGTTAAATAAGGTTGGACTTAGTGAGGATCCTTGGGGCACACCACAGGGGAGAGTGAAAACTGGTGAATAGAAGGAGCCAAGCTTTACTTATTGGGTGCGGTTGGTAAGGAAAGAGGCTAGCAGGGCCCTGCCTGTGTGGTTGATGCCTAAGTAGGAGACACGGGGGGCGTGATCGACCGTGTCAAAGGCGGCGGACATGTCCAAACGTATCAGGATTGATGCGCCGCCTTGATCTGAAATCATCCTAATCTCGTTGGATGCCTTTATAAGGGCCGTTTGGGTTCCATGGCCCTTTCTGAATCCGAATTGAGTGTCATCCAGGAGGTGATTTTGATCAATAAACTCCGATAATTGTCTGTTCATTAATTTTTCAAATATTTTAGATGTGAATGGGAGACAGGCGATAGGTCGGTAGTTCATTGAGGCTGAGTGGTCAAGGGTGGGTTTTTTCAAAAGGGGTTTGATAACAGCCTTTTTCCAGACTAACAGATAAGAACCTGTAAGGAACGTCGAGTTACAAATGTTGGTGAGAGAGTGAGTTATAACATCAGGAATGAGTTTGAGGATGGAAGGTGGGCAGGGGTCAAGAGGGGATCCTGATCTTATGGAGGAAATTAATTCTGAAATCTTTTCGGGGGGACCTGATGGAAATTAGAGAAAGTGGAGGAGGTAGTGCTGATGGGGGGGGGTAAGGGTTCATGGTGTTAGGGTTAGTGTGAGAGGTGAAAGCTGAGTATATAATAGTAACCTTGTTTGCGAATAAGTTGGCAAGGTAGTTACAAAGGTCTTGAGAGGTGTCGGAATTTGGACAGGTGGGGGGATTAGAGAGTTTGTTTACAACCTGGAACAACTGTTTGGAGGAGTTTTGGGCAGATTCGATTTGTATTTGATAGAAGTTACTTTCCTCTGTGATAGTGAGGCGTTTGTATATGGCCAGTGCATCCTTGTATGTTTGTTTGTCGTGGGAGTTTTAGTGTTTGCGCAAGTGTCTTTCTAAGTTTCTGCAGTGTTGTCTTTGGAGTCTGAGCGCCTCAGTGAACCAAGGGGTGGAAGGTGTAGTTCGATTGGAGAAGATTGTCTTGGGTGGCGCCAGAGTACTAAAGGCACCATGTAACCAGTCCAGGTACTTCTTGGATGCTATGTCGGGGTTGGAGATGAAGTCATCAAGAGTATTGGAAAGGGTAGATGTGAGTAGGGGGATGTCAATGTTTTTCCAGGCTTGAGTGAGTTTAGGAATACGGGCGTTGGGCCGGGGGAGGTTGGTGTTTCGGGGCTGGATGGTGAAGAGTACTGCCGCATGATCTGTCCAGATGAGAGGGATAGCAGAGAAGAGGGCAATGTCGGTATTGTTGGTAAAAAGACCGACAGGAGTGTGGCCAGCTAGGTGGGTGGGTTTGGTTACTAGCTGGCAAAGTCCGATTGCTTGTAAATCGATAGTTAGAAGGGCGGTGTCCTTATCGTTGAGAGATTCTAGATAGAAATTGAAGTCTCCTAGTATGGTGTAATCGGGGGCTCCTGCTATAGGCTCTATCAGGCTATCTAGGGCAGTGAGGGAGTTCGTTCAGGGGGCTGGAGGGTGGTAAAGGAGGGTTCCTTTAAATGATTGATTGTTGGAAAAGGCAATGGAGAAGGTGAGTGCTTCACAGACCGAGGAGTCTAGGGCTTCTATTTTCGTGTTTCGCATTCTGTGAATAATGGCTAGGCCACCTCCCTTCCTGATAGGTCTGTCCTGTCTGAGTACACAGTAACCTTCAGAAATCAGGCCCGGAGGAGGGGTCACCCCAGGTTTCTGTTATAAATATGAGGTCTAAGTTCTGGCTAGTTAGTGACTCTAGAATGTCAAATTTGTGTTTGGGGAGTGAGCGGGTATTTATAAGAGCAGCGCGGGAGAGAACAGGGGAGTGGGGTGGTGCAGTGGAGGGGGAAGGGACAGAAGGGGGGGGGTTGGAGGTGCACAAGGGACACTGAGTGGGTTCTGAATTAGGTCTGGTATCTAGGGCAAGAGGGGGACAGTGATGCCTTTTGGTAAAGGTGTTGATCTGCCTGAGGTGGGCTAAGGAATAGGTTAATGCGTTGCAGTTAGGTGAACGGGTGGGAGGGCCAGGGGGGGTGGCTCTGGACCCAGTCCAGGCACGGACGAGCGCAGACGGGCTTGCCTTTGCTGCGCGTTCGGCTGCGCACGTCCGCTGCGCGCCGGGGAGGGCATGTCATTTTTATGCTGGTGGAGGCGAGTAGCTAGACTGCTAACCTCCGTTGTAACCGGAAATGGGAGGGGGACACTTCCGGCTATGGCGATCGATCCCTCCACACAAACTAAATCGTCAGCGGTGGACTTGGGAACACGCCAGTGCAAGAGGAGTGGTGAGTAGTTACAATTTAAAAGAGCTTGACAATATTTTTAAAAAGGTAGAGTACAGTGCAGTAAAAATCACTAGGAAGCCCTTGACCAGGCTGCTTCCGTCGGCGATCAGGACAATGCTCTAGTTGCCTTGTCAGCGATTGTAAGGAGACCTATCTCTGGTTAAGATCCGATGTCTGCGTGCTCAGTGCTCTTGGCTGATATGTAGCAGATTGAGGAGATGATACATTTCTATAAATGGAATAATTCATTCTACCATATAGGTTCTCCTCTTGTTAAGTGAATAATATCTAAAATGAACATTTCTACAACTGTATCTAAATCCTCGCTCATTACAATATATTCATGTGCTCCTTGTTAAAATCCATTTATTGAGCTACAATAAGTAGCTATATGAATGGGAGTTGTTGCCCAAATGAATCGTAACCCCTTCGCCGCATGGCTAATTTCCCCACGACGCAGGGGGTGGAGGGGCGCGCGCGTGCCCCGGTGCTCATGATGAGTTCGGCTCGTCATGCAGCACGGTGGCGCTGTGCTCATGACGAGCTGAGCTCGTCATGAGCACGCCCGTTTTCGTGGAACGTTCAGCACAGCAGGGGAATTATCCCAGCGTGAACGTTCCACGGTGGTCATGAGCAAAGCGCCACTGTTCCTCATGATGAGCTGAACTCGTCATGAGCACCGATGGTGTTAAAAAATTGGGTTTTTGCTCTTCTCTGTGGAATTCAGATGAACCCTGCAAACCCAGAGCCAGATATACAAGCCCCTTGCGCCAGGGCCGGACTGGCTATCGTTCGTTTTGGCATGCTGCCGAGCTGGGGGCTGATTTCATTGATGGGGACCTGCGTGTACTGAATGAAATTCATTTTGCTTTGTTTATTTTGAAGCACATGCAGGTCTCCATCAACAAAATTAGCCCCCACCGCTGTGACATCAGACCCCAGCTCGTCAGCATGCCAAAACACCCGGTAGCCAGTCCGGCCCTGCCTTGCGCCACCATTGTGTTACTTTTTTGACGCAACAGCGTCGCAAACAATGTGGCCAACAGGAGATGCGTCCCGTTGTAAAGACCGGTGTCATATTATACCTTTACCAGGTATAATGTATGCAGGCTAGGCGTTCCCACGCGAAAAGCCATGTAGAACTGAAGCAGAGAAATTCACAACATTTCACTATGTCACTCAACACCTTTACTGAGTCAAAATCCCTACACATGCTCAGACCAGGCATAGGGAATGGCACAGGTCTTTTTGTATGAGACTCACCTATCTGTTGCGGCACATTGCTGGATTTGTGTCACTTTCATCATCAACTCCAGCAATGCGTCTCTTTTGTACCAACAGATGCATCAGTATTTCTGACGCATCTGTTAATCCTTGCGCCATGCAGCACTGTATTGTAAGTACAGCGCATTCATGGTGGCACAAGGGCATTTGGCAGTGGCACAAGAAAACTGATGCATTTATGCAGATGCGTCAGTTCCTTGTAAATCAATCCCCCAGTTTTTCTAAGAGGAAGAAATTGGGCATAAGATTCAGAATTCATTGTAAACTAATGTTACCATTTCCTACCAGCTGTGAGCAGATGGTAAACGTTAGTGAGGGGCTGGGGTTGAGGGAATAAAAAGGGTGTCCGTAGACAGGGAAGTCTGGAGCCAAACAAAGTGGAGGCATCCATGCTCCCGTGGGCCCTGGGAAATTGCGGCATAGGCGCCAGGGTCTGCTTGTGGCCACTACTCTACCCGATCATTCTGTGATTTCGTTGGCTGGATTTTCTGGCCAGTATTTTCTCACCTGGTGTCATCACTTTTGAAAAGTCATGGTGTGGGTACACCTAGTTTGTTGTGATTGTTTAGAGCGCTATCCTGATGGGAACATTTGATCCCCCAGAAGTTTAGGGAAAGAGGACACAAGAGCTACCCCATTCCCTGAAACTGCAGATATGTGTTTTGTAAAGAGTACTTGCTTATTTTTAAGTTCCGTTCTTAGCAGTATGCTCGCCACTCCATATTCCCTCAAATGCTTTGTTTTTTGCACAGCTTTCTAGAGTTTCTGCTAACACTGATCCCACAAGTGTTGAATCAAGTAGGACAAAATGCAGGATTTTATTATAATTCTTTCTCAATAGACATCTCTACAGAACACATTCAGAAAAATATGTAAAACAATTCAAACCCATCATCTTGATCAGCCAACAACTGGATGTTTGCGTTTGGGACTACCAGCCTTTAAAATACGCGATTGATTTTTTACAGACACTGCATTGAGGTCCAAATGTGTTAAATACATAGAAAGAGCACATGGGTCCATTTAGAAATCTATGGATTCACATTGGATGCTGTACAGCGAAAAAAACGCTTTTAAAAATACAATATAGACTTGACTTTTCTCTGAGACCAGTAGCATTAAACGGAAGAGATTGAGACATATATCCCATGCTGTGCACAATACTGTACTCTTCGATAACGTAATACTCTTTTGCCGCTTTCCAATGTAACTCTGTTCTTAAGAAAGCAGAAAACAGCTGTCATATATGAAATTCTGAGGGCACTAGAAGTTGTGGTGCTACAGTTTATGAAATATAAATTGGATAAAGGCACATTTTTCTATTACAACAGTGATTACAAGTGGAACCCCTGGAGATTACAGAATGGATAAAGAAGATTTATTCTTCAAAGAAAATTGAAACTTGACACAGTTATCAAAGCGTTCATTATATAAAAAATATTTTTATAGCTTAAATCTTTTTTGAGAGATATAAAAATGATGACTTATAGCTTCACGTTGTGCATTTTCAGAACCTCTAAACCAGTCGTCATTCATTCTTTTCTATTTTTGTGTGTATTTTCTTTGTCGTATCTATCTGCACTTCCTCTGGTTGCTTGTTCAGTGCTGCTGTTGTAATTTGAACTTGCAATAGAATCCCTGAGACAATAATTTATGGATGAATAATGTTACCCTATTCTTCTGTTTGTTAATAATGTATTTATTCATTCGATGTATTATATAGGGCCAGATGTGTCAATTGACTGTACCTTTAGGGATCATTGTGACAGAAAAAGTAAGCAGATAGGTTATATCTGTTAGGAGTACACGCCGAATAAAATTGCAATTAATTAGCGAAAGTTTAACAGCAAGATTCTGATGACAGTAATGGGGAAGGTTCCCAAACATAATGTCTCTAGGGCTTGGCTCAGTTGTGACTTAATAAATGTCAACAACCTGTTTGAAAATGATTTATCAAATATGAAGTACTTGGATTATGCTCGAAATCATAAATGGGCGTAACCCGTTCTGAAAACTCCCATTATGATTCAGCTTAGAAGGTGCAGTGTGAAGGATGACTGATAGAAGACTGGGTATCTAATATTTTTAACTAGCCTGACCAGGGGGCTTATTTATGTGATTTTGGTGTAGGGAAGCACAGCAAGGCACCTTGCTGCACTGTCCTAGGCCAAAGTGAAAGAGCAGAAATGCATAGTTTTTAAGCAATAAGGTGCATTCCTGTCCTTTCTCCGTGAGCTTGAGCAATTATGCCAGCCTAGTACAAATGTAGACAGCCTTGCAACATGGTGCAAGAGTGCCTTTGTTGCATGCAGAATTATTTTGGTGTAGGAAGAGGTACCTTCTCGGACAAAAACAATCCTGGAAAGGGGAAGGAGAGGAGCGACCACGACGGCTTCTTGGAGCTGATCCTCCGCGGTGAACCTGTGCCCAAAAATCCAGAGTGACATAAAACCCACCAGAAGCACAAATTCCGCTATCGGAATGTCTGTGGCTATCGCAGAACACTACATCGCTTCCTTTATTCATTGGTGAGCCGAGCAATGAGACAAAACTCTCCTCAGCAACCATGAACCAAGATGGCGCTTGGAGGATAACGAGCCTGCACCCAGGAGAACGTAAGATGAGATCTGCAATATCACTGCATCTAGCTTTGATGATCTGCGGACCCCCCTTACGTCCCCACCCCAAGGTATAGCACTGCCGGTTTAACCCCCTGTAGGGAAAGTCTTTCATCGGTGTTGTCCTGCCTGCCCGCAACATCGGTACAAGGCAGATACAACCGATGGGGGAGGGGCCTGCGTACTGGTTTACGGCCTCTCCGCTGTCTGGACTGTCTTTTTGACGACTATTCCTCTTAAATCTATTTCCTCCTCGGTCCTTTTCCACTCACCTGGGATTTCTGTAGATAACGGTCCCTTGACTCGCTGATTCCTGTGATTTTACTTGTGGCAACTGAGGAACAGTGAATTATCTTCCGGCCACGGAACCTGAAAAATTGGCTGATGGCCGGTGGAGCTGCCATTGCAGCTATAGGGGAGACTGACTGTAGTTCACACCTGCAGACTTCACCTACCCAGCCAGACATTGGGCACGGTCCACCTCGCCTCTCCGCTGTGTCTCACCCCCCCCCCTCCATCTTACCCATCGTGGACCTGCCAATGGCTGTATCATCTCAGCGTGGTTGTTGGCTGGGGTTAACCCCTTTTTCTCTCTCTGGGGTTGCTACTTTGGCAACACCACCTTTCCAATTAACTCTGTAATATTCTATGATGGTAAAGTTTCCTACAACATTGCTGATGCCCGGAGGAGCAGCCTTGGTTGCTATTGAGGAGATGTCCTGCAGATCCTCCCTTGGACGTCACCTACCCCCTGGACACTGGCCATGCTTCTCCTCTCTCCGCATCGTCTTCTTTCTCCTTCAGATCTGCGCGCCCTCCTTTTCCCGCTCCTTCCTTTCCTCTTTCCTCTTCCGGTGTACTAGCCCTGTCCTGATTTCTACTCCCTTACTACTCACCCACTCCTCTCTAAGCACTACAGGACTTGTTTTCTGATGCTATTTAATGATCTAATAATGGATGTTACTATGTAATGCTGATTTTCTCTATACCATGTATCTTCCTTGTAATCTGATGCTAACTTTGTAAAAATGTTGACCTTATGTAAAGCGCTCTGATACCTCCGGGTCAAGCCAACGCTATATAAAACTCTTCAAATAAAAATCCTAAGAGGCATTTTCCTCTTTGTGTGCTGCAGATGCAGCACACATGGAAAGAGGAAAAAAATAGGATAAATAAAAATATTTATCCTGATTACTTCTCACCTCGGGAGATGTACAGGTTTGGTGCTTCCACAGCTTTACATTACTTTGTAAATCTGGGGCAACGTCAAATTCCATTGGTGTTGCATGTGAAAACCCTCTGCAATGCCAATGGAATGCCTCCCAGACTCAGATTAAGGTGAAGCAGTCTTTCCCCTACTCATGATTTATGAGGCCACTCAAAGTCATGTAGGCTGGCTTTGCATGGCTTCATAAATCAAAATGAGAGTCCTGCGTCACGAATGTACCACTCTACATGGTGCAAAAGTGAGACAAGGCTCTCATAAATAAAGCCCCAAGTGTGCATGAATGCTTTTGTATGGTGCATATCATATTTAATGATTCCCTGTAAACATCAACTTCATCATGTTTGAATAATGGCTCGCACAAGAGAGGCATTTACAACCATAAATAAGTGTACATAGAAGAGAATGATTTCACTTACGCCTGTCAGGTATTCACAAAAGGATACCTTGAAGATGAAAATGCTTCTACTATGGCATAATTCTATGCCACAACCTGGTACAATTACTCAGTAGTTAATCCTAAGCCAAGGGGGTTGTGAGTCAAAGGTTTAAGGACTGGCTTAACTTGGAAGCTTTTGAGAGCCAACAATTTGACAGTTGGATGGTGTATGAAACTGAGTTATTAGTTGTGAGGGGTGAAAGTCCCACTCAAGTAATAAACACAATCTTAGTCAGGGTGAACCAGAAAAGTCACTAAATAATGTTGTGCTTAACTATCTGGTAGCTTGGCACAAAAGGAGTCAGGATTATCTTGGAGGTAATGGCTAAAGTATTTCTGTAGCACTGAAACAGTAATAAAGATAAAACACAACATTAGAAAATCCCAAACCAACTTAGAAAAATAGAGTAAAGGCCCAAAACAATAAAAATCCAATAAGCAGAACCAGACTTATGAATTTTTAAAGGTAACATTTTTAGGTAAAAAATTCACAAATGTTCCCAAAGTGCCAATCGTGATTATCTGGTCTCGCTGGACCGAGTCAAAGTCAATAGTACAAGCTGACAGCAATGGATCACGAGTTGCATAGTGCAACCAGATTCGTAACTGTGAAGATTTTATCAGTGGCGCATGCAGGAGATTAATAAATAAAAACGTACCTCATGATGATAGCAGCCTCGCCTCTAGCTGCTTCTCTGCTCTGCTGCTCCCTGCAGATCCTGGGGTGGCATCACAGACTCCCTGTGATGAAAGCAGCGTAGAGATTGGCCTGAGCTGCCTGAAAAGATACCCTCTCAGGTCCAGGGAGTCTGTGCTGTTTCTCCAATCTGGCTGTACAATACAGTTGGATTGGAGAAAGTAAAGTGTGAATGTCAGTTTGGCCAGCATAAGGCCAGCCGGCCAAACTGACATGAACTTACACGAGCACATAACACTCTCCTCCCCCTCTCCCATGGCCCGGTTGCATCCCTCTCTGTACATGCTAGCTCAGAGCCAACAGCTAAAAAATAAAACAATAGTAAGATATCATTTTATTTTTCAGCTACTGGCTCTGAGCCAGTGGGGAAACGCTCATCTGCCAATGCGGAGGAGCCACCACTGGATTTTACCTTCTCACTCAGTTGAGTTCTATGCAAAGAGCCCCAGCTAAGGATTCACATTGATGGGGGGCACAAGTAGATTGATGTTGGCGGGTAGAGCCCATCGCTGTTGGAGCTTCATGTTGCAAAGAGCCATGGGTGATCATTGATGACATGAAGAGCAGGTCTACAGTGGAGCTTTGCACTGGTTGGAGACATCGGTGTTAGTTGCTGATGCGTAGGGCACAGACCACTTTTTTGTTTCACCTGGAGTATAGTTCTTGCAGTTTGAAGGTTGGAGAAGTATTTACTGACTCCAAACAAAGGCCTTGAACCTAGGGAGGTACCTCTTAGGGGGGAGGACTCACTCCAGCAGAAACCACAAGCAAGGTCCAGGCAGGTACAATTGGTGCTGATCAGCTGGGCAGTTGAAGGGCATGCCTCTGCAATATTGTTGTGTCCATGTAGCTCAAGCAAGAGGTCAGCCAACGGACCATTGAAGTCACATGAGGGATACTCAGTTCATAGCAAGCAGTTCCAGTCTTCCAGACAACAAGGTAGTCCTTCTACTGAATATTCACAGGTCCAAGAGTGTTCTGATGAAAGGTTCAGAGGGTGCCAATTTTATACCAGGTGCCTGCATTTGTGTAGGGGTCACCCCAAAGTGGTTCAGGTTAGCTCTTCCTCTGCCCCTGGGTCTGGCAGCAAACTATCTAGGGTTACAAAGGGCAGACAGACCAAGACTTGTGAACCGTTTTCCTCTCAAGGGAGGAGGGACAAGCTTTTTATAGGGTGCTGGCTTCAACCCATTGAGAGCCCCTGTCAGCCATAAAAGGTGGCAGGACCAAGAGAGGAATCAATCAACACAGAGCCAATCAGAGACAATGAAAAACCTGGAGGAACTGGGTAAGGTCATCCTATTTAAAGGAAAGGCTCCTGTCAGTGTCTGGGGAGCTGGAGACCTGGCAGGATGGCAACTCACCAGGCTTGTCCCTTTTGAAGGCACTTGAGGGCCAGGAAGTAAGGACGTAGTTGAAGCCCTACCATTATGGGAACTCATTGAGCCATTTTCTATTGTAAAATGAATGACAGTTGACATTTTGTATTGAAGGGAACACTCAGGGACTGAATTTAGTACCCTAATGCCACTGGAAAGGGATCAAGTCAGTCCTCTAAAAATGCTGGGCAGTAGAAGTATCATTATTAATGGGAAAAGAGAGCTCTTTTAAAGAATTAATACTTGCTTTGAAAAAGAATATGCCAAGTTTGTGTGTTTTTTGAAAATTCTTCACCTTTGGATTCCACTACTAACACCAAACGTTGAGGATTTTTGATTAAAATCACACTAAGTTGGTGCAGGACCTACATAAAAGATATTTGAGGGCAGCCTTTCCCATCACATGGCGCCTGTAAGGTTATGAGTAGTGCATGTCGGAGTCATGACTTATGGTTAGAATACCTAATCAAAAACAGGAAAACTCCTGTGGTTTTTAAGTTTTATTTTGTAACATAACTGCACATTACTGTACCTTTTATCCTGTGGATTTTGAGTATTTTATAAATGTATGTTATGATCTTTTAGCAAAAGCTAACCATACCTTCAGTTTAACCTTTGCTTTTCAGTGAATTTCAGTTTTTTTGATCATATAACACATCAAAGTGTTCCTTACCTCCTATTTATAGCCAACCCACAAACAGTTTTGCCTTTAGCTGAACGCTGTAGGACCTGGCACCCAAGGCTGCCGGGTGTTCCAAGTCCTGCTTCACTTGACCTTAAGCCAAAGCATGGGTATGTACGAGGACTGCCCTTCAACAAAGCCCAGCACCCAACCTACTTCCACCAAACTATCTCCATTGCACGCATCATTTGACAGTGCGGGCTGGCAGCATGGTGTGGCCTACAGCTTGGCTCTAAAACCCAATCCAGTGGGTGTGAGCGGCAGATCCTTCACCCAACCCACTACAGGAGGCCAACCCAAACAACATACAGTCTTGCAGGTAAGCCACCAACAGGTATGTGCTTTTTTTTGGTTCTAGTGTAGAGCTTTAAAAAATGTAACGTAACCTTTTTGTATACTGGCTTTTTTTAAGTGTAAACAGCCTTTTTTGGAAATGTATTTTATATAACATGTTTTGTCTTCAGGTTTGAAGGTTAGTGCTTCTTGCTGTGTTGCTTCACTGCCATTAAGATGAGCTGTTAAAATTGTTTGTAGGAATAAATTACTTTCTTGCATCTGCTGGTCTGATTCTAGTTTATTCCACTTTGAAATGTCTGTGAAATGCTTGTTGCAACATCTTCCTCTTCATTTTTCTGCACCTGTCTCCTGCTCTGCACCTCTGCATGGAAGAATTTATAGGGATTGGAAATGTTCCCTGATGGGGAAATACTGGCACCCTCCCAGGAGCACATGAATGAAACTCACCAGACAGAGCAGGTTTGCTCATAAACAGAGTGAAATGTATTTAATGGTACCAAAAGCCTGCATCATTGCTAATTAGCAAGGAAGAAGTGAGATCTGCCACCTTATGGGCTCTCAGACCGCTTCTTCCCAGAGTGACAGATTTATAGGTGTTATATACAGTATGAAATGCCATATCAGGGAACTAGAATAAGGCACCAAGCCAAATATGGCTGACTTGGATGCGCAATGTCTGCGCCATGCAAACAGCCAGATATGGGCAGACCAGAAAGGCATGCTCTGCACTGTGTAACACTTGCATATCATGTAGTCAGAGACAAGCAAGGTGACCTGTAAGGGGGTATAGAATAGCTTGTTGAAGCTTGTCCAGTCAAGGTCAGATAGGAAGCCCTTTTGAGTTCCAGGCCTCATGTTAATGTGATCGTATATAAGCAGGAAATCTTTGGAAGTACATGCACACGAATTTATATGGATATTCATATATATTTTGTAACATTCTCTGCATTGTGTACAACCTTAATCCCCAGCTTTGAGCACCCAAATGTGAGTATCTGGTGTTATGGTTTTTGATTTTGCCCCCAGCCTCATGCTAATTAGTTGTGTGCGATAAGGCATAGGACTGCTACTTAACATGACCAGGGGCCTGGACTGCTTTGGACCCAGAGGAGTGCCCCAAGCATGATCTCATTTGTTTAGAGTAGAAAACAGTCCTTGTCACTAGATTAGCATGTGGATAGATGAAGCAGAATATTGTGTTTCTCAATCTGTAGTTGTGACCAGACCATTATACATCTGACTCTGGAGTGGAGGCCTACTAATACACTGTGCAAGGTTCTGCATTTATGCACTAACATGGGTCCTAGAGCTAAAATCCTGGTCTATACTGTGCATGTGTGATGTTTTCCTGGATAATGGAATTATATTACTGACATTCCTGAAGCTGAAAGGAGAAGCTCTAGATACTGAAATGGTGAGCGAGGAGGCAGGCTTCCCTTTAGAAATTTAATTTGGCTCTTTAGCTGAAAAGGGCTGCTGACCAGTCTTTCAGAGCACGTTTGGCAGTTGGTGGGAGTAAGAAGTGGGACCGCAGTCCCTGTTATTCAGAGTGCAAAGGGACCTTTAGGTGAGACCAGCCTTTTGTCTCTTCCATGATCAGTATTCAATGTGACTGTTGGTAGATATATGTAGAATACTTATACCTCTGTTGTGGATGCCTTGAACTGGGGAAAGACCTTGTGTGAGGAGCATCATTGTACACAGCAAAGCTGTGGCTGTGCCTGGACAATGCATCTTGACAGAAGACCCAATGCAAATCAATTCTGAGTTTGCAGACAGAGAAAAACAATACCAGCCTAATTTGACCATTTTAAAGTGGAACTTCTGACCCACGTGTTCCTATTGCAGTTCCAAGTTCTCTTATACCAAAGAATATAGTGCTCTGCACATTTCTCTGAGAACTGCAGTGCAACCAGCAGTGGTGTCTGCATAACAGCCAGCTTTCCAGAGGTGAGGGGACATCTAAACTGGAAGGAAGAGTTGTCACCCTGCCCTGATTCACTTGGATGCTGACCTGCCTAAGAAAAAAGGCAAGGATTCTGCCAACCTTGCCATAGGTGCAACTGACCAGGAAGAATAGAAGCAGCTGACTCCGGAGCTGTGGGTCCATCCACCTATAGAGGCTTGAGAGAAGGCAATGCTTAACTGATCCTAGGACTGAAGTGCAGGCTTACTTGCACAGGAGGTTTGTACCATGATACTGCCCCAAAGTGCATCCGAGTGAATCATGGCAGTAGTAACTTGAACATTGTGATCAAGCAGATCAGACACCTGCAAATATGCAACCGGAGCCCTCAAGGTAAAGGGGGACCTGCTACGACCTCCCAAAGTTTGATTCCGACAGCCAATTCAGGTCGGGCAAACCAATTTGGAACAGCTGTCAGAATCGTCCATCGCAATCGCTCAGTTGGAAACCGTGTCCATAGAGCTGTTCAAATTGGCTCCAAATGACTCGGACAGCCAAATGGTTTCCCTGCATCGTCATTGGTTGCTCGGAAATGTATTTGATTAGGTCAGAAGCTGAATCCAGTTTGGAGCCTTTCTGGCCGACATCATAATCGGCCCTCATGTTTTTTATATTCTTTGTCTTTTTATCGGTTATCTTTTAAATCAATTCTAGCTTAGCCCTTATCATTGAATGATATATCGAAATGTATCACAATCTTTTTCCGCAACATTTTAGACTGTTCTGAAAAAGATGTAATGACCCTGACAATATTAGTGTTAGACTTGGTGTGATGAAAAATGTCTCCTTTTGTGCTAGGTTTAAAGATAAAGTCCTCCCTCACAAGATTCTTTTCTTTCTTTGCAGTAATTCCTAACCCTAAATGTTACCAGCAAATAATATTTAACCTTTATTCCACAATACAAACAGATCATCTATATATTGCACCATAATAGTACCCTTGGAAAATAGCCGTGATACCTGTTGTAGGATACCTGCTTCTCCCACTAGCCCATGAATAAATCTGTGTAGCTGATGGCAAAGAGGGTCCCCATCGCTGTTCCTTTTAGCTGTTTGTACAGATGTCTGACAAATAGAAACATATTTTTAGTAAGACAGATCGCTATCATCTTGTGCAAAATGTTAGTTCGTTCCTATAGCTTAAGTGGTCTAGTACTAATGGATAATTTGCAGGCTTCCAAATCTTGACAGTGAAATATCATTGTATATCAGATAGTTACGAAGTATTTCCCTGAATCTATGAATCCATTCCATTTCTTGCTTCTCACAGTAAATATGTTCTTTGTCTTCGCATTTTGTCCCCATAACATTGCTACTTTGTGTGGTGTTCTCAAGTAAGTCAAGGCTGTCCTGCCATCCCGTGGAGTTTGGATGTTGTCCTCACTGTCTTTTCTTGTCACCACCCTCTCTTTTGTTTCTGTGTTTTGTAGGTTCATAGGATTGAAATGAAGTACTGATCTTCTTGTTCATCGCTGCTGTTCCGGGTTGCCCGAGAGCAGGGGTGTTACGTGGAGTACATGGAGTACGTGGAGGAGGAAGGAGCGAGTGCTGGCATAGGGCCTGGGCCACTTGAAGACTCCAGACTTGGACTCTGATTAATTAGAGCAGATGGCAGACGGAGACAGAGGACATAATGAGCAGCACAGAACCGGGCCAGCAGCAGGCTGGGTAGCTAGCAAGACGGCTCACTCCCTCCCCCTTTGTAGCTCCGGCTGAAGCCAGTAGTCATGGACTCTCACCTGCAGTCCTTTGCAGCCATGTACACTCTGTAGCCTTCCGGGGAGCGCATTAGACCAGCATTGGAGCTCTCCAGAGTGCATTGGGAGTAACGAGAAGAATGAGCTATTTGAAGCATTAAAGCTTAGTGCGAAATGCGAGGTAAGCAAGTTACAAGTTCATTCTGCAGTGACCAGTGCCATCCGTCGTCTCCACTGTTTGAATGTGGCTGGGCGAATTGAATTTAAGGCACTGTGTATCGCCTATAAAATTATGAAATTGGCATCCCCTCAAATTCTGACATATCTCCTTTTACCTTAGGTTCCCACGCGATCACTTCGATCCATGGGACAATGTCTGGTAGTGATCCCCCGGGTGAGAAGGGTCCATGCCGGCGGGCGCTCCTTTTGTAATAGAGCTGTCATTTTGTGGAACTCTTTGCCGGTCCACATTCGAGGACTCACTAATTATCCTCACTTTAGGAAGGCCATTAAAACGTTTCTTTTTCCCTCCTAAAGGGCCTTCTGTGTTTTTTGTGCATGCTATTCACTCGCTGCTTAGTGCTGGGCAGCTGTTGCGCTCTATAAAATTTTTAACATAACATAACAATTGCCAGGGATCCTGTTCACAGCTATAAAGTACGTTAGCACAGGAGGCGAGTCGCAGCGGATGTCGAGGCTGCTGCTGAAAAAGAGCCAAAGGACTCCAGCGGAAGCGGGCGGTTAGTAAAGAGTGTGGCTTGCAGCGGTGCCAGGAGTTCCCCGCTTGCCCCAGGATCACAGACTGTAGATACTTGAGGCAACCCTACAGCAGCAGCTATCAGTTACTTGCTATTTGCTGCTGCTGTTGTTACTGACGGACATGAAATGATACTAGCAGGCTTGTATAACCTTCTCCCCACAAGACGATCTACTGACACCGATCATTGACTTTGTCCTTGTCTGTTGTCTGCTGCTGGCTGTTTCTTTTTGAGGTCTACTGTCAGTATTGTTGCAACACTACTGCTCCCGGCCATTAGCCACCCATTGTTATCAGCATCCACCTACGACTACCAACTGACAGTAGCCGCCCTGCAAACCCTAGTGGTTCCACATTTGAAACTGAAGTTTTTCCTGTCTGTTGTCTGCTGTTTGCTGCTGGCTATTTGTCAGTACTGTCATCACCAATAACTGAGGAGACAGATACAACATGCGCTCCAGGAAAGCAAAAGAGGCTGTAGTGCAGCAAAGGACTAAGCCAGCAAAAAGAACTAGACAAAAAACTCCAGAGCAAGATCCAGTATTATGTTCAATGAAATTATAGATCTGGAAACATCTATAACTACTACACCAGTCCAATCAAAAAAAGGAAAATGTTCTCTCTAGACTGGAAAAAAAGGAGAGAAAATAACAGATTATTTAACTTCGCAATCAAATGAAGCCCATCTATTAGACTCCAGAAGTCCTAACACAAATCAAGCTAGAGTAAATAATACATTATGTGAAAGGTCTAATTATTGTAAAAGAAGCTGCAGGCGCTAATAATTGCAGCAAGATCGGCAACCAGTCAATTCATGCAATAATTGAAGTAGACGTCCAAAATAATAATTTGACAGATTCCTTCTAAACTTTAAACTTCAGTAATTGGGAACATTTAAATTCAAATGCCACATGGTCTGACCAAGAGAGTCATCAAGAGTATTTAGTAGGACCAGAGTCTTATGAACAACAATTAATCTAATGATCAGAAACAGCTTTTTCAAGAAATGAAGTAACTATAGTACAGATTCGTCACCCACTAGTATCATTCGTAGTCCTTGAGGATGGTAATAGGAGCCAGGTAGTCTGAATCCTTTCATGGCTCAAAATAGCAGTTGCCCTATACAAAGGGAATTTATTGATGGGAAAAACAATACCGAACCACTAGGTTCGGGAGATACAGATCAAACAGCCAGAGAAGTATCTTGGGGTACCTGGGGTGCCCTCCTGTCAACTATGGATGCCATGTCAACGGCAATACATTGTTGGCGGATAAACAGGAACTTCAAGTGAACCTTCTAAGCATTTTATCAGTCCACATAGTGTGTATAGACAAGAAAATGCAAGCCCTAAATGATCTGATTCGGAGAGCGCAAAATCATAATTACAAACCTGTTACATGTCAATGTGCAATTTTAAGGGACAGGTCACATGTGTTGTCTTCAATTCTCTCTGATATCTTGACGGAGGCAAGATCTTAATCGGTTAGTCGGACAGGAACAGTAACTGTCTATGACCATATAGTGAAGGAAAAAACAGTTAGCAAGAGTCAAACAGAGAATCTTGTCTTAATGCCCCAGCTGCACTCGAGACAGATAAACAGTCTAGTACATGAGCAGTTATTGAATGACTGTGAGATCAGTCTCTCAAAACAAGTAACTGAGGAAAATGATGATGAGAACCACACAGCTGAGAGCCGATAAACTGCAAAAACTGAGCAAGTCTTTACAAAAAGGGAAAAGAAAAGGCAAAGGAATAATTGGAAGAAAGAAAAACTAGATCGACAAAAATCCATACTGCAACTGTTCTCGAAAAATATAATATTGGAGTCAGAGCCCGGGAGAATGAAGGTGATGCAAGTAGAAAAAAAAGATGCTCCGAGGAAGAATATAAAGGACACTAAGCAAGGAAAATAGGGTTAGAACAGCCCCAGAATGAGCAAACGGGTGCCACGCACGTAGGCCAAGGGGAACCTTCAAAGAAAACCATGCAGGAAATCAAAAAATTCGACTCCCCACCACATTTTCATGGAAATGATGAATGAAGACGTACCTGAAAGAGGGGTAACAGGCGCCAGACCAAGTTACGAGAAATGAAGGCCTAAGTGGGGGTGTAAATCGGGACAAAAGCCAACAAAAACAGGAAGATAAAGTTATAAGCATTCTAGGGCAAGAGCAGGATAAGCTGAAGAAGGGAGAAGTCTTTGGCCTCACTATGGAGAATCAAGGCAAAATAATGATTTTCTTCAAACTAATGAAGCAGCACCCCAGTCCCAAAAAGAATTTCAACAAATCCAGTGCATTCGTTTTCAAGAGGATGTGGTGAAAAAGGACCCGAATGAAGAGGAGCACAGAAGAGATAACATTCAGGGAAATAAAGTGCTGCTAATCCCTAATTATAGTTCGATGGGTGCTTTTGACATCCTAAATAGAAGAACCACCATAAAACTCACAAGTACAATTAACAAGTTGGCACATATTAACTCTTGAAATTTAGACTACATCCACACCGAAGTAACATATAAGCAACCCTTACAACTTGGGCAACAACAGCTATAGCAGAGCGAATAATGGATAATCAAATCACCTTTAACTCATAGGGGAGTGAGCTACAAAAAAAGCGAACCTCTGCGATATCCCAGCCCACTCCTACCTGATAAAACAGTATGAGGATCAGTCTTAAAAGGCGGTACAGTGCTAAAGGGGGCAGTGGGAGCAATTATAAAGGCAAGATCATTTGAACATCTAACTATTGTGAAGCCTTCAATTAGGAACTCTCAAGTTCCCATCTAACAGGGACAAAAAGACTCCACGTCCACCTATAATTGGCGGTGGGGTTGGGTATGTATGGATCTAACTTTTAATTGATGCTGACAATAAAACACAAAACACAGGAATACAGCCATTCCTTTCTAAACATTTGTTCATGGAACACACATGAATTGAGTAACATCATCCAAGGAAGAAGCAAGATTATTTCTGCAGAATTATTATCTTATATTGGTACAGGAAACATGGTGCCTGGAGGCACTGTATATAGTAGGCTATGCAGAGTTCCATTGTCAAGCAGAAAAATCCATGAAATATGGTCATCCCAAAGGGGGACTTGCACCATATTGTTTAACCAAATACACCTGGGTTACAGAGCAACTGGACATGGGGCTTAATTGGCTTCAAGTTAATAAATGGGGGCCTAAGGCTATAAGAAAGACCTGTAAGGTATTGCTGCTTATAAATGTTTATTTACATCAAAACAAAGCTAAGAAAAAGGCACATATGGCAATATTACTCAAAACTACAAAAATCCTACAGCAGCAGAATAACTACACAACAGTATTGATTACCGGTGATTTCAATACAGATCTCAGTAAAATTCGTGCCACCAAGAACCATCACATGGAGAAGCATTCTAGGAAAAAATTGGAGAAACTAAGATTTGACATTTTGAATGGCAAGTCAAAGAAGGATTCCCCAGCATTGTTTACTTTCATTGGTGGTACAAAAAGCTTGAAAATTGACTGCAATACAATGAATGAGGCATGAATGTATGACGTTACAACGCATACTTTTACAACGCATATCTTTACAATGCATTTTTTACAACGCAACTTCCATTACAGCGCATTCCATTACAATGCATGCCATTACAACACATTTTTAAAAACTGCCTTTACAACACATTCCATTACAATGCATACTACCTTTACAACGCATACCATTACAACGCATACCATTACATTGCATGTATGGTAAGTATTGGATAGTGTAGAGGTTACAATTATTATCCTAACTCCAGGGGGGTGCAACAGTAGGGTAAGTGTTGGATAGTGTAGGGGTAAAAATTACTATTCTAAATCCAGGGGGTGCAACAGTAGGGTAAGTGTTGGATAGTGTCAGGGTACTATGCATTGTGATGGTATACGTCGTAATGGTATGCATTGTAATGACTGCATTGTAATGACATGCGTTGTAGTAGTATGCGTTTTAGTGTCATGTGTTGTAATGGTTGAGTTGTAATGGATGTTGTGTTTTAAAAGTTTTGTTGTAATGGTAGTGCGTTGTAAAAGTTGTGTTGTAAAGGTTGTTTCCCATGAGGCAACATTGCCCGAAGTAGTCCACTTCCAAATTCACCCATGCTTTGAGAGTGTTCACTTTCCACAGCTAATTGAGATCCTTTATAATGGTACCCAGATACCGTAGACAAACTACTTATGTCTCCACCAATAACACATAACCTAAAAAGCTTAAGATGACACAGTGAGGGGATGTAGATGTTGATACAGAAGTCTATCGCAGTGCTATAACAACCAAGTCCATAAAAAGTAAGTGAATTGCGCAAGAGGCAGCAGCATCCGAAATTGACAAGCAGGTAAAGTCATGGAAACACCTGAGAGATTTGCTGTTAGCTAAATTTCCATCAAAACCCCAATGGTTGAAATGCCTGCAAGGAACTAAAGAAGGAGGGTGCAGTACAAGGAACTCTTGTACAATAAGGATTTACTGAGGCAAACATCTCAAATAACATGTGAAGCAAGACTAGTGGCATAGGAGCGAAGGAAAGACAACAGACCCAATTAAATCCTGCTGCAAAATCTAAAAAAATAAAAGAAAGTTGCTGGAGAGATAAAAAGAAGATATTCAGAAGATCTATGGAACAAGCTTTTTCAGTATAGAAACAACAAATTAGTAAAAAAAAAATCTTGAAAATAGGTATTGGCCCGTTATTAGGAAAGGAAAGGCAGAGGGGATTAATACAGCATTCTGGTAAGCACACATCCTTACTATGTACTCAGTGTCAGAAACAATGAACAAGAATGATTTACTGTTGTCCCAAGCAATTTGTAAGACTACCCAAGGAACTCAAGAAAGCATAGAGGAAACTAAGTCTCACATGAAGGAAGATTGAGAAGCCCTGTTTGGCAACGCAGAACACCTTAAAGGAATAATAAAATGATTAAAAGCTCAGGGAGCACCAGGTCCAAATGTTATCCCAAACACCTTATTCAAAGCTGATGGAGATTATTGGGCTCGATATTTAACCCCAATTTTCAACAATCTTTTTCACACAAACCAGATACATGAGTCTTGGAAAGACAATATTATCCATCCTATATTCAAAAACGGTAAACGGTAAAAGCAATACCTCTCATTTACAGGCTTATAGCATTAAACAATGTTGAGATGAAACTTAACACATC
This sequence comes from Lissotriton vulgaris, assembly GCF_964263255.1. Classification (NCBI taxonomy): domain Eukaryota; kingdom Metazoa; phylum Chordata; class Amphibia; order Caudata; family Salamandridae; genus Lissotriton; species Lissotriton vulgaris. The sequence continues at coordinate 1,945,505,702 of NC_141689.1, forward strand.
CTGTTTATTGCAAAATCTAAAAACATGGGTAGAAGTAAAACAACTAATACCAACATTTCAGACAGGATTGAGAGCATAAATGGGGACAATAACTAACCTTACAGCCTTAACGTTATTAATAGAAAAGGCGAAATACAACAAAACACATTTATTTGCATATTTTATAGGCCTCAAATCTGCCTTCGACCGTGTGCCTAGAGGTCGCTTATGGAAAAAACTGGAAGAATGGGGATTATGGAACTACATATGCAAACTCAAGGTTATGGCGGCTCGCCTTCTACTTTCGCTATCTTATGCAACAGAAATGATGCGGGTTGGGAAGAAGCTTAAGAAGCAGCAATTAGGAAAGCATCATTCAATCAAGTGCTAAGAATTGCAACATGAATTGCTTCTAACTTAACAGATGTAAATGCATTTGCACTAAGGAGACACGCCTAGGCCTGAACAGGTTCCTATTCCAATATATGCTCGTAGGGGTATTTGGCAGAATATGTTTCATTAAGGTAAAAGCATCAATTTATGTTGTTCTGATTTGGTATTATGGAATCTAAAGATTGTATCCTATCATGGTAAAAAACAGCCACAGAATTTATCCTGTAGATTTGTGGATAAAAAAAGAAAGATAAAGTCATATTTTATGTGTCTGTCCTGTACCTTTGGCGCAAAGGAAAATTCTCTTGAAATCACTGTTTAGGAACATGGGAATACGCTCACGTAGGCAAGCTGTTATCAACAGGCTACGCGGAAGCTCAGTTCCCCTACAAGTAGTAGGGGAGTAATGTTTATAATGCCATAATACAAGAACATTTCTAATAAAGAGACAAAGGACTAAGAAATGGGTTTATGAGTTGTATCATACATACACATCATAAAATTAACTTTATCCTTGTTTCTATGTATAAATTGGCCTTGAAATCAGTACTTCCATGCTTAGTAGTGAAAGAGCCTAAACCTGTGCTTTCTTTACTATTAGAAACCCTGCTTTTGCCTCAGAAATAAAGAACCGCATATGAAATGTGACACGCACATTTCTGTGCCACAGAGTGAAAACATGAGCTCTTGAAATTCACAGACTTCAGCCAGACACTTTTATCTAGCAATTTATGTAACCCATGTGCAAGTAATTCAAAGCTTTAAATGTGTTTAGTTAGATGTTGTTCTCATAAAGAAAATGTGACTCTAACTTGATTAAACTGTTAAATGTGCTTTAATAGAAAATACCTTAGAAAACAGAACCAGATCATGATTCAGCTTGCTCTGTTAGTTTCTGTGGATCTTAAAGATAAGCAAAGGAATGTTTTGCTCTCCTTGTGAGAACAGTGGCATGATTTGCAGCTGTAACCTTGGTCTGAGTTTTATCTCTGTAGTTGCTGGAAATGTTGAACAAAGCCTCATTTAATTCTTTGCTTTCAGAAAATCATGAATTTTAAAAGTGCCCTATCAAGTTTGTTTCTTGCTTAGTTAAAACAGGTTGTTTTGCAGTTCATGTTATGTGTGTAGTTATAAATAAAATGTTTCTTTTAAAAGGAAGATTAAGAGAGGAAATTGCATTAAATAAGATGCAGAATGTACCATGGGAAGAATCTTTGTCTGAGAGATGATGTATGAAAGCTACAGATCGGTGGAGGCATCCTTTGGAGAACGCTGGATTGTAGTTGTAGGAAGGAAAGTCACGCCACATGCTTTGTAACATTATTATCTGATAAACACGTTCCTAGTTAGGAGTTTCAGAGAGCGGAGCACAGAGAGAGGAGAGAAAAGAAGAGGAGACAGCATGCGTTCCAGAACACAGGCAGGAAAACTTTAGGAGCACTTTGAGAGAGATAGACAGAGATTTAGAGATGCAAGGCTGCAAGGGAGTTTCAGACTCCAATGCAGAATGGAGAGGGCAGAAGTGATTTACAGATGCAGTGAAGGAGAGGGAAGACCTCTGATGGAGAGCAGAATGTAGGCAGACGTAGGCAGATTAGTTTGTAGGTTTAGTTCCATTCTGGTTTGTGCTTTGACTAATTGGCTTTGCCAAGGCTTATTTGATCTATTCTTTGTTTCCCTTCATGGGAGATTCTGCAATTGTAATTATTGTTTGGCTTATGCAAACTCACTCCTCACTCTTGCTTCTGGAACTTTTCAGGAGTTCTGACTGACATCTTTATGAGCCCTATTCTCTTAGAATAGGGATTATTTCCTTTATGGAAAGCACTGTTTGCAAAATTGCAGCTTTGTGCTGACCTCATTTTTCTGTTATCAATTCTGTAACCTGATTGATACCTGACTACTGAATGAAGAGTGAGAGATTCTTAAATTTTGATTGGAAAATAAATCCTTGTAAAACTTCTCACATCTCTCATTATTGGCTAATATGTTTTTTGCATTTTATGAATTGCTCATGTTTATGTAGAAGCTCCCTGGTCATAAACGGTGGCGAAGTTCTATCGACCTTTAGCGGAAATCAGGGTAATGGTAATCAGAGTTAATGGTGCCACATTTCCTAGATTTTCCAAAAGCGAGATTACCGTGGGATTTTCGCTGGAACAGTAGGATAGAGGTTATGAGGACAATGGCTCACTATAGCCTGTTTATCATTTTAAGAAGAGGACAGAAATAGCTGCCATCTTATGATTTTATATTTGTTGAGACGTGAAGGAAAAACAAATTATAGCTGCTAGCTCCTGGACATATGAATTGCCAATAGGTTTAAAATATTTGTTTTTAGAGTTGCTTACATTAAATTTGTGATTGTGAATATTAATTGAGAAAAAGTAAATAGTGCATAACACCAAGTTGCATCAGGAGATGTCCCCCTGTGCACAGCTGTGATAACCCAAATGAGAATAAGTAACAATTTTAAACAAGACAAATAGTTCTCACAAGTGGACAGTTCTGTTCAAATGTTTAATTCACATTGAAGATAATCTTTTTTCATATCATAATTCATTCTGTGTTGAAAAGAGACATCCACATAAATGCTATTACATCAATCCCAATGCATTTCGGGTATCCCAGAGTCATCAGGGGAAATCATCTACACTGAAACATAAATGGCGACTCTTATTAGAAGAAAATGGCCCTGTCACAGTTGAATAATATATGACCAATCATCTTCCCAAATGGATGAGAAACAAGAAAAGAAAAGAGTGCAGTACTCAAAGACACTATAAGTGTGCAAAATGTACAGGAGAATTGCCCGTGTAGCCTTAGATAGTGCGCAAATGAGTGAAAAAGTGTGCCCAAAGTTTAATAAGTGCAAAAGCAACTAAACTTCTTGTCTAACCAAAAATGTGATATAAATGGGTAAGAATAACCCTGTTGTGTATAAACAACATCGTGTGAAAAAGTGATCCTGTGGTCCATACACAAAACGTAAAAAAAGGAAACTCTGCAACCACTCACATAATGCCGGTGAAGAAACGGCTCAATTTAAATATGTATGAACCCGCCTGCGAGGCAAAGTAAACCAAAATTTAGACTCACACTACCGCGCACAAATAAAGGCAAGATGGCAGTTGGCTGAAAATGTACTCCCAGTGCATGGGGTCCCGCTGGGAGTGCTCAGTGCACGGTTCGATAGCCGCTGGTGTATGCGATACATGGCCAGCTTGCATGAAATTGAACGTTACTGTGTAGGGCGGGATGACGTCACCATAGTAACGAGGTGCCTGATAGTGAAACGGAATGGCACGAAAGGAAGCGCCATCTTGAGCGGGAGCTGTAATAGGACGGTTAAGTCTAAATCAAAGGGAACATTAATAAGTGCTCATATCTACTAAGTGTGACCGTGAAATAAACGTGAAAGAAAAGAAAAATGAGAAACCAAAGATGTTGTGGGGTATCAACATATGAAAACCAAGGTATAAGAGAATTAGAATAAAACAATGATGAGAACAAACACGTGTTCCAAAACTAATCGTGACTCGTAACTAATCGTAACTGGTGTACATTGCGCAAGATACCTGACGGTGCATGTGTGAAAACCTGCACCAGGTTGACGGGAAACAGTACAAACATGTCAAAGCAGTACACAAATGTTGTACAAAAATGCCCAAGCAGTCAGGTCATAAATATGAGGACATAATCAGAAAGCATGAGAACATTAACAATAATTACAGATAGCACAAAAATTCCATGCGATCATTGAGACAATATGGTCTCATGGTGTTAAAAAAACGAATCCAATGTTTCTCTCTCTGGAGTAACCTGTTGCTCCACTCCCTCTTTTTTCTTCACAATTTCAAGCACAAGAAATTTTAGTTGACAGATTTTAGTCTAGGAAGTGGGCTGCCACTGATGATTTCAGATTGTTTGTGCGTATATTGCTTTTATGTTCCAAAATACGTGTGCATATTTTCCTCTTAGTTTTGCCTACATACCATAAGCCACATGGGCACTTCAGCATATATATCACGTTAGTGGAGTTGCAGGTTCCAGTGACCTTGAGCTTGATTTTTGAACCCTTCATGGGATGCTTTATTTAGGATCCTTGGATGATGTTGCCTTTGAACCTGGGTTGAAAAAATCTTTTTCAACCCATCCCATTTTTGCATTCACTAGAGGGTGAAATCTCAAAGAACTGTTGACAAAACTTCCTGATGAAAATTCTCCATCTACTTACAAAGGTTTACAACCATGCTACAATTGTAGCAATTGCCACAACATCATCCAAGGATCCTCAATCACGCATTAAATGAAGGGTTCAAAAATCAAGCTCACGGTCACTGCAACCTGCAACTCGACTAACATGATCATATATTACTCAACTGTGACACAGGCATTTTCTTCTTATAAGAGTCGCCATTTATGTTTCATTGTAGATGATTTCCCCTGACGAAGGGCACTGGGATGCCCGAAATGCATCAGGATTGATTTAACAGCATTTATGTGGATGTCACATTTCAACACAGAATGAAGTATGATATGAAAAAAGATTATATTCAATGTGAATTAAACATCAACATTTGAACAGAACTGTCCACTTGTGAGCACTATTTGTCATGTTTAAAATTGATTCCTTTTCTCATTTGGGTTATCACAGCTCTGCATAGGGGGACATCTCCTAATCAGGCAGCTTAGTTTTATGCTTTAACCCTCTATGGAGTAGGGAGTAGGGAGTGATACCCCAGTAGCATGCTACAACTCTACAATTCTGGATGACTGGCAGTGCGTGTCCCACCTCAGTCTAAAAAGTAAATAGTGCACATAATGACCCTTTAGCTTTAGAAAACCAGTAAATGGCACTTAGAATGTTGTTGCAGCCAGTAGGTAGCTAATAAATAGTGATATTTCTATATAATTCTACATATTTATATGTAACTTAAATACATTGTTTTATGCTATTTTTGTACTGTAGACTTACAATAAGTATATTTATTTTGCATGGTTGTAAAGGTTTAACATTAACCATATACAATAAAACATCTACTGACTATTGTATATGAAAATATCATGTATTTTGATGATAAAGTCTTTACTTTCCCTCAAACAATTTGGCAATGATTCTACCAGGAGAATAGAAAGTGATCAATATATAGCAATTTTTTTCAAGCAGATTATCAATAGACACTATTGTCAGTCTACCAGGTGTTTTTTCAGGATTCTCATGAATTTTAGACAACAAATATGAAATGGCTTTTTAGGATGATCTGTTTTCAAATACAGGTATTCAGTGTAAGTATGAGCGGAAAATCCGTTCCGCTCGCGGATTTTGCGAATTTTAGGTAAATTCGCGATCCGCGAACTCCCGCAAATTTACCGAGAATTCGCAAATCCGCGAGCGGCGGATTATTCCGGGGGCAAAAGTTGAAGGCTGGCCTGTTGTAACTATTTTACGATGGCGCCGGCAAGCTGCCAGCGCCATCCTAAAATAGTTACTAAGTTAGCTTCAACAGGAAGCTCTAATAGATAAAATAAAGCAGGTGCTCGCACCTGCTTTATTTTATCTATTAGAGCTTCCTGTAGAAGCTAATTTAGTAAGTATTTTAGGATGGCGCTGGCAGCTTGCCGGCGCCATCGTAAAATAGTTACAACATGCCCTTCCTGTGACTCATTCATTAGCCCAAAAACAATCGTGAGCGTCGTCGAGGCAGGTGTGCCTTCTTCCCAAATCTACCGTGGAAAATCAGCTGTGATGCTGGATAGAGGCTTTTGCATCCTTGACTTTCACAAGCGCAATACCCGTGCTATTTCTGTGACCAGGAGCTTCTTTCTCTTCATCTGCTGAACTGATCTCTCTCTGACCTTTTATACACACAAGAGGCATGTGAACTCGCATTGAAGCCCCGCACGTTTGGTCCCACTCACACACTCGCGGAGTGCACCGTCTTCCCGCCATTAACCCTCTATGATGGACAGTTCACTCAGGGACCCCTGCGCCCTTCAGGGCGATTGCATAGTAACACACACATGGTCACTCGAACTAGTTGAAGCTCAAATTCAGTGACTCATTCATTAGCCCAAAAACAATTGTGAGCGTCGTCGAGGCTGGGCAGGTGTGCCTTCATCCCAAATCTACCATGGGACATCAGCTGTGATGCTGGATAGAGGCCTTTGCATCCTTGACTTTCACGAGCACAATACCCTTGCTGTTCTTGTGACCAGGGGCTTCTTTCTCTTCATCTGCTGAACTGATCTTTCTCAGACCTTTTAAACACACAAGAGGCATGTGCACTCGCATGGAAGCCCCGCCCCAAATCCGCGGATCCGCAAATCTGCAAAATCCGTGGATTTTGCGGATCCACGATCCGCAAATCCGCAAAATTTGCGGATCGTGGATCCCCAAAATCCGCCCATGGTTAATTCAGTGTATTCTGGGTTACTCTCTCCATTTATTCAACATGTCAGCATATTTACCCAATAACATGATATGTACCCTTTGTCTATTTTGACAAAACAATCATGATTCCCCAGTATTGACATAATTTCACTTAAATACTAATTTGTAGAGCAAATCAACACATTACCACCTGTGTCCAATGCTTTTATGCAGTTATTGGTCTTTATTTAATTTCATCAAGACACAATGCTGAGACTGTCATATTTATGTTCATTTTACCAAAGCTTTCTCTTCTAAGGTATTTTAAGTCTTTAATCATGTAACCTATAAAAAGCATATATACCGTCTGATGGCAAATTCAAAGAATTTCCCAATCGTTCGAGCTTTACTACACTAAAGCTCGATAGATTGGGAGATTGAAAGGGAAGGGGAGGTCAAAGGGGATTGTGGGAGATAAGAAAGGTGCGTAGGAGGCACAGTGTAGTAACCTTTTGGAGACGGCAAAGAGCTTCATGGGGAAACTGAGTCATTATGAATCAAGGTACGCGCTGATAAAGTGGTTATGATTGCACGAGTAGGAAGGGTAATAGTCTTGCAGGGGAACAACGTTTAGGCTAACAAAAAGATTGGGACAAGTACACTGGGTGTTTAAATCAGGAGGAAGGAAAGTAACGTGGTTGATGCCGATTTTGATGTTGGGAGGGGCACAGTTCACTGAGGTAAGGGATGCATTAGCGGGAAAGCGCGAGTTACGGAGTGTATGCAATGGGAGGGATGTATGTAGTTTTGTAAGGCAAACACCAGGTTTAACAGGGTCTAACACTGGTCTTTTTAAATTTTTACAGTGAATCCCTGATGAAGGGCGATAATGGAGCCCGAAATGCATTGGATATATGATTCGTGATTACAATTGAGAAAAGTTCATGTATATTTCGTGTGGCATCAAAAGGCCTGGAGTGGCATAGCGGTCTCATTTAGAAACTTAGTATGCATGAAACGTCTGCCTTGTGACAAATAAGATGGATAAACAACCTGAAAAACATGGAAAAATTGACAATAAATGAAAAAATATTTTGAAAATACCTAAGGAATTTTACTGCTTTTTGAGCAACGCAGGCTGTGCATTCGGTTCTGGAGTGAGACTTCACTCCCTCAGAAATCTAGTCCAAGATCTGTGGGGCATATTAACAAGGCTTAGTATCGCCGCTGTTTTGGCGAAATGTGCAGAGAAAGCGGCGATACTTCTCGAGCCCTATCCACAATGACATGTTAACGCCTGCCACAAGCCCATCGCTAATGACATGCAAAGTGGGCATTCCCACGTCCAACCACATGTAAAATGTGGTTGGAGGTGGGAACACCCTATTACCAAGGCAGGCGTTGGGAGACAAAAACCTGCGATAAACTCGTTTATCGCTGGTCTCCCAACGCCGGCTCTGACCAGGTGTTAAGGCATTGATAACATGGGGGTATGGATCCTAACGCTGAATCCACCACCCCCATATTATCAAGGCACACATTAGCGCGTGAAAACAACGTTTTTGTTTTCATGTGCTAATGCTCCATATTGCCGACTATCGCCGGATTTGATTTCGCCTACGTGATACGCATTGATATTACGCGCTATCACAGTGAAAAAATCCGGCAATAGCCGGCGATATGAAGATGTGCGATGTGCGTTTTTTAACGCACTTCTAGATAATATGCCCCTGTGTTCCTCTAAAAAGGTATACAGTTTAACGGTGCTGCTTAGCCAGGTTTATTAGAATTTTTCATATCCACTTCTGAACTTACCACTGAACTTGAATTTGTAATAATTCTGTCTTGTGATTGAGAATAGAAATGACTACCTTCTAATATTCAACACTAGCAAGGCAGAGAAAATATATTGTAGGTAAAGACCTTAGGTAGCCTACTCTTTAAATTTGAAACTAAGTAATGTAAGGAGAGCCAAGCAAAGCAAGTAACATTCACAATTCCTTTTTATTATTAAAATATAGATTTTAAAATCAAAACAGATAACTTATGTCTCCATTGGATAAATCCTGTTCTATGAGTAAAGTAAGTCAAATTGTCTATTCATCTTATCATAAATAGGATATAAGATTAAACAGGATACAGAGATGATCTTTCTTCACAAATACTGCTCAAACGGAGACGCCGTCACTGAACCTAAGTTCTTAAAAGTTCTTAAAACTGAGGAGGTGGAGCCGCGAGTCGCGAGCAGCTGCAGGGGATCCCCGCGCTGTGAGCCGTGTAGTGAACCGCAAGGAACTACGGTGCTGTAAGCCACTGTGGAGGGGTCATGAATTGTGTTTGTGATTGCCGCAAGTTGTGGTTACCGTGGTTACCACGAGTTGTCATGATTACTGTGATGCCCACTGGATGCTGGTTGCTCATTGCCGGCTGCTGCTGGTTGCTGCCGCCGGCTGAAGGAGTCTGCTTGGCTGTACACGGACACAGTCCCAGGCCCTGTTCTTGAGCTGCCTGGTTGCATGGTTGCCTGAGGCGAGGTGAGATGGACAGAAGGCTGGAGCACAGAACAGAGCTGACAGGCAGTCAGTGCCAGAGCTTGAGGTAAGGCAGAGTCGGGAGCTGTGACTGTAGTGGTGAGAGGAGTGGGGGAGTGAGGGCCAATCAATGAATTCAAGCAATTACAGCGAGGCTCCCGGCTCCCGCCCCAACCCTCCTCCTTAGCCCTTAATAGGCTGTTTCCCAAAAACAAGGACAGTGCAGAGAGTCTCAAAGTCCAAAAGAGACAAGGGACTAAAGGATATAAAGGAGTCCCGCATATAGAGCGCAGTGTTGGAGTGCTGTTCTCTGTCGCTACTCCGTTGCTACTTTCCTTCGATCTTACCTTCTACTTACCCTCTTTTATTTGGGACGTGGATTGAATAACTACTTGACTGCCCACCTCAAAATGAAATAGTCCTTGCGCAATGAGATCTGGTAAGATCAGAGGCATGGCAGGAATATCACAAGAGAAAAGGAGAAAGGAGATCAACTAGTGGAAGACAGCCCTAGTCCCAGTGGAATCCATGAACTGGGAGTAGAAACTAATCCACATAAGGATAATAAGGATATCAACACTGACACTGACACAAACATTGACATTGACATTGACATGGACATCGTCAGGGAAAGCACACAGAGCCCCACTATCACTGTCAGTTCAATCCCCAGAACTAATGCTAAATCCAGTAAGTGGGCACTCATTACAGACTTTTTAAAAGTATTCCACAGACAACCCCAGGAGAAACAAGAGACAAATAAAGAAGCTAAGGAAGCTAAAGCAGCCAGGCAAATCAACGCAACCACAAGCAATGTCACCAATGACATTGACACTAATGAAATCGACGACCTTGATCAGATATTCTGAGACTTCGATAATAAAATAGCAAAAGAACAAAGAATGGGACAAGGGGATCATACTCCATTCTTAAGGAATTATAAAAGCTATGATAGCTTCATTCACAATTGTTAGAATCCAACAGCAAACCATCTTCATCTTCAGGTTGCTGAGGCATTAGTTCATACAGAGTCAGGCACAAACTGGGAGATTACACGCAATCAGTTGGTGAGTCCAGTACAATTAGGTGAACTAAGTCAATATCAACAATCCCAACAACAAAAAGTAATACAGCGCCACAATGAAGATCTTGTGCGCTGGAATTTCAGTCTTTCAAGCCCTTGTGTCCCAGCTAGCTCAACAGCAGTTCTACAAACACAATCATTAGACCAACCTGCTTCCCAACACGTTTGAGACATGCCCGAATGCACCACCCAAAGCATCCCAGCCCTCCCACCAGACGGAACAGGGGCACCTTGAGGATGCGTTAGCCCCTTCCTTAGAAGCACAGGGTTTACGTGGAAACGAGCATCAATTAATTGCTGAAGAACAAGGAGATGAGTCCACGATGAATGCACAACTACATCCACTAACCAGCTCTGTTTGGCCATTATTACTAAACACAATGGAAACTATTGGATCTGCTATGGCATACCATGCTGGCAAGTTAGACACCCAAGTTGAGCTATTAAATGTCTTAGCAACATATGTTCAGGGGATCAAACAGAAGTTGCAAGATTTAAACACCATGATAACGAAGGTTCAACATGAAAAGGACATTACATATCATACCTGTTACTGCCCCCAAATAATTGACAAATTCGCAAGGGTTCCAAAAATAATGTCAGTGTTGCTGGGGGCAGTCATAGAAACCCAAACAAACCCTACATTACCATTTGAGGAAAGAATACCTAGGGAAATAGAAAATGGTGGCGGAGCGAGCCCAAGTGGCCACAAATGTAGAAACACACTCAACACTAAGAACGAGACAGAACAACGAGAAGGACTTGCCACAATTCCCAGTCAAGATCATCTACAGAAGAATGCAGTGGGAACCAAGGAACATGCACGTCTGAGAACCTCACAAAGAGGGAATGAAAATGCTTGAGGAAAACAAGGAAAAGCAAATTAAACAAGACTTGCCCACAAATATCAGCAGCACTTACAGAGAATGATCACGAAAAAGGAGCAGAAATGAACATGGTAAGGGACAACACACCGAAGCATAACAGTTTAATAGGGAAAGAAGCCGCTGTCTCAAGAAATCATAAAACAGAAAGCATCAAAATTTCACAAACAACCAAAATATGTGACATATTCAAACCTTCGGTTAAGAGGGAATCCGACAATAAGCTAAACAACAATACACAAAAAACCTTCTCAGTAATTTAGGAGAAAATGAAAAGAAATTCCCACTCAAGATGACTCAGCCAGGCAATCGGAAGTCCTTGAGGGCTGTCGGTTGAGCAACGTGGACGGACCATGTAGTGAAGTTGGCCTCCCGTTTTGGAGCGAGATTCCCAGCCTCGACCCCTGTATTGGATACGTGTGTACAGATTTGTTTGCGCCCCGAACCTACAAGTGGGCACGGTGGCTTGGCCCGTAAAGTATTCCGTTTCTGTGGCCATCGGAGTACTTCCCCCTGGGGGACCAGTAGATTGACCTGCGCTAGTTTTCTTCCCCAGTACCCTTGTCCTGATGAAGCCATAAATATTCAACTGGCGGAAACGCGACCGCGACTGCGTCGACATCATTGTGATTAGGAGTCCCCTTATAGTTTATTTGTGTTTGTTTAAATTCAGCCGCCTTATACAAAAGAGTGTTGTGAGAGAATTTGCATCTCAGGCGCAGTGAGGATCTTCCTTGTAGATATATATCACTCGAAATTAGGAGTGTATATTTTGTGATAGGTCTTTTTTTGAGATCTGTCTTTGGGTACACCTTGTATATGTATTGTATAGATTGTATTTGTGATTTGTATATATTTGATTGTATTGTATATAGTTGACTTTGCCCTCTATATATATTTATTGTGCGGCATTTTTTCCTGTACATGTTTATATGTCCTCAGAAACTTGCGATTGATTTTCTACACATTAAGTTGTATAGAACAAGATAATTAATTTTTTCATGTTCTTAATTAAATGTCGAATTAATCCCGTAATGCTACTTTTTTCTACTTCTTCATCTTCTTGATGCTCCTTGTCCAGGTATAGAAGGGTAATATGGGCAGAACCCCTGTTATTTTTTCAGTACTGCTGGGAAGGCAGCGAGTCCATTGAACAAATCCAACCAAATCAAGTCGGAGTAAATCACCAATGGGCGCTACTTGGTCAACGTATACCTGTAGTATCAAAAAGGCCCATGATCAATGGAAAGAAAACAGGACTGAATGTTCCTCATACCAAAGGCAACGGCCAGATAGAGCTGGTCCCACACTATACCTCAAGAGGATCCCACAATATATTGTGCAATAATAAGGCTATTAGAGACCCTTCCAGCCCTGAATAACATTAAATCAGGGAATTTGGAAAGAATTGAATTCAAACCCAATCCGAATCAATTGGGGTCTGAAATAACAATAGCAACTTGGATAGATGAACTCATCCCAGACCAGATCCTGAGGCATAAGGAGGCCTTCGCAGCATGGGGGATAGAATTAAAAAAAGGTGGAGTCACTGCACTATCCAAGCCCACTAAAGCAACTGCAAGGCAAAGGGGGTATATTAAAAGGAGCCAGAGGTCCCGACAATTCAGATCAAGCGAAAGGTGCTGGACAATCAATCAGGCATATCACAATCACACTCTTACCCCTTGAAACATCTACCTTTGAGGACAATTTACAATCGAGCTCTACAAACATAAAATATGACGCACCATGAACATATTTATACAACAACTCCAAATAGCTCAATGCTGCAAGTTTTGTTCCTGGAACGTGCACAGTTTATCTTCCAAACTAGATGAAATTGACTTCGTAAATTTCATCTTACAGTATGATATACTGTTATTCCAAGAAACATGGCAAGCAATAAATACCCCTATAGTAGGTATAAAGAACACCTTAACCCAGCAATAAAGGAGGCAAATCACGGTAAAACAAAGGGTGATCTATCGACTTACATTTCAACTGACATTTTATGGAAAGTTGAGGACATTGACTTGGATTGCCCCTGGATGCAATACACAAAACTAGAGGCCCCATCGTCTTGCACTTTGTTAATTTTGAACATCTGCATCCATCCCGCTTATAAGCAGAAGGGGAAAAATATCCAACTACTGGCTGCAGCACTCAGAGTTTTAAAATGCACCTACTCACATGCCAACATCATAATATCCGGGAACTTCAATATCAATCTAATGCAAGTCCAAGAAGATAACCTACCATCATACATGCAAGTCAGACAGGGCAATTCTTCAAGATGCGAAACATTGGACAAGAGTTGCGCCGCATTAATGGACAAACTTTCACTGTTCACCCTAAATGGAAGAAGCCCACAGGATACCCCGGCAGCCTTTACAAGAGTAACAGTTAAATCAAGAGTAACTATTGACTACACACTAGTGGATCCCGACCTATTTCCTCTTATTTCAAATTTAAAAATAAAGGAAAGAGCAGATAGAGATCATTATCCTCAATCTTTCAGATGAACCATCAAGCAAGAAAGAACACGGCCAGCAAGTGCCCTCACATTAGCAAGCCAACCATATAATCTCAAACGGTTAATATGGAGTAGAAACAACAAAGGCGCAATTATGGAGTCATGTTTTGAGTTAATGACTCCCTACGAGACAAAATCCTTAGGGACAGAAGCCTGGGAGACTTTTGTCAAACGATTAAATATAACATTTTCAAAAAAATCTAAAAGTAAAAAATTATTCAAGTCAACCAGGGCAGCCTGGTACACACACACACCTTAAGGACAAAAAAAAGACAACTAAATAAATTTCACAGACTTTTGAGAACTCAGGGCTCGAACATGCCCAAGAGAATTTGACAACAATCGAACAGATGAAAAGATACCTAAAAAGGATATTAGAGCGGCAAAGTGATCTTACCAGGAGCAATTCAGGATGAAAAGGCTTTATGTAAGCAAGCAACAAAATTCTAAACAGTTCTGGGCACTCATTAATCTCCTAATAAATGGGAAGAATAGGCACTTTAATTCAGAAATAACGGAACATACGTGAAGAGTGCATATAGAGGCCACATTCAACATTCAGACCCTCTCAGGGGCCGGTGTCAAAAACAAAACATCAAAGGAGACAAGGATCAATAAGATCACTTTAAACAAAGGGATCTGGACAATCATCAATCAGGGATCGAACTCCCAGGTGCTAACATCAAGAAGTAATCAAATAATGGAGTCTACGATCTATACATCCAGTCCAAAATCCCTCCCCCACCCTCAAATCAACCAGCCTGAAGGTAATTGACTTCTATGCTTGCTTCAAACATCAAGGTCCAACCCCCAAGACTACCATCTACAGCTCACACAAAAACAGGTTTTGGACGCAATAAAGAAGCAGAGATCTGATGGAGCCCCAGTACCAAATGGTCTACCCAACGCTTTATTCAAAAAGGATCCAGCATTCTGGTCAGTGCGCTTAATCTCACTGTTCGCATATACACTAGAGACCGGCACAATTCCAGATTCATGGCGAGGAAGCATCCTGCAACCAATACATAAATCAGGAGCTTGTTTCGATCCTCCCAACTACAGATTAATAGCACGTATCGATGTTGAGGCCAAAATCTACGCAACAAATCTGCTGAAAGATCTAGGGTATTGGGTCAACCATACAAAACTGATCCCTAATACGCAAACAGGTTTTCGAGCAGGGATGGGCACCCTAACAAACTTATCAGCTGTCACGCTCCTGGCCAACCAGGCAATAGTTAATTCAAATGTTTTGTATATCTGTGTTGTAGATCTCAAAGCAGCCTTTGATAAGGTCCCTAGTACTTTACTATAGGCTAAAATTAAGTCTTGGGGAGCCCCCACGAAATTGTTAGACGCAATAATTAACCTATACTTCAAAACATGGGTTCAAATCAAAATTGGGGTTGGTCAAAGTTTAACTAATAAAATCTCGACCGTGAATGGCTTATAACTGGGGTGTGTTTTGGCTCTCTGCTTATTCAACATCTACACAGCCGACCTAGACAATAACCTTCGCCTAGTACAAGGGGACACCCCAAAACTGGGTAATGTTCGAACAACAACTTTCAATATGCGGACGACATAGTGCTGCTACCTCAAGTGCCCAGAGGTCTACAGCGCTTGATAAATCAATTAGCACTATACACAGCTTCAGTTCAACTAATCATAAATTTTCGGAAAACAAAAGTTATGTGTTTTTCAAATTTGCATAAATGACAACCAAAATGTACCTGTGTGATAAACAGTGACCCCCTGGATCAGGTGAGAACATATAAATATCTGGGGGTACTGTTAGACCAACACCTTAGTTTCAAGCAACATCTAGAACTAGGGAAAGTCAAAGCAAAACAGCTGTTATTTGCTTTTAACATTTTGCACAAAAAACTAAGCGACATTTCAACAACACACTTATTGACAGTCGTGGTGGCAACATTTTTGCCATTGATTACGTATGGTTCTGAACACAAAGGATACAACAATTTTAAATACTGCTAAAATTAGACTCTTTAAGAATCTATTTTTAATTCCGCGCCATATTCCACAAGCCTCGATCAGACTGGAATTCGGGTTAAAAAATCAGATTTCAACAAGACAAGGGGCACTTGTCAAATATTATTGGAGAATGAGGGCAGCAGAGGAAGATTCTTTAACACCTAATTGCTGGCTGGAGGTCTAAAACTAGAGGACGCTTGGAATACAATATTGTCCTACCCTGAATTTAAACAAGTAGTCAACAAAACCATCAAGCTACAATCTCAGGTAATAGACAAAGCCTCCTTGACTTCAAAAACCAACACCTGGATAGTAATGCCAACATACAAAAAGCTAAAACCTCAATCATACCTGACAGAACATTTTGCAAATCAAAAAAAGCGGAAATTGATTTTATTGAGACTAGTAGTGTATTAATCAAAAGATCTCACTCTAAAATGGAAACAGGCTTGGCCCACAATGGATTGCCGCCTGTGTGGCCAAGTAGAAGAGTCACTACTTCACCTACTATGTATTTGTCCGGCATTATTACACATAAGGAAAACCCTTTTACGGCCACTATTGAACAAAGAACAAATAAGGACTTGCATAACTGCTGTAATCAAATGCCTCGGAGGCTCAACAGGCAAACTGGCTTGTAAGGCAATAACGTTTCTGGCTATCGCTGCAAAGGAACTGGAACAGATGGACTGCCAGTAAGAACTAACTTGGGATACAAGGTGATAAATTGCAATTAAGAATTTGAAGTCCATTTATTACAGTCCCATATACTTCACCCTGGCGAAATAATAGGAAATAACAACAGTAGTAGTCTCCAGCCTAGATAAAGTATAATTGACATTTTTTTTCTATTGCAGACTATTATTTTACAGCACCAAACACTTTACCCAGGAATCACTTGATTCGATCTACGCTACTAGTCTTCTTTTAGATCACCAACCCACTTCTATCCTTTTTAACTTTTATTGTAAATTAGAATGAGACTCATAATAATTAATGAATTGCTATAATCGTTCTAGTAAATTTTATGAGATTCATTTTAATTAATGCATTGATATAATCGTCCTTGTACATTGTGGATATTGGTGGATGTTCCACCCTTTTATGATTTCAACTACATCAAATAAAAGTAATTTATCTCTCACAAATACAAAACAGTATGTTTGGCTTAGAATGTGTTTTGGCCAAAGCACCTTGATCAGGAATGCTACAGATAAAACCAAAATATACCTGTAAATATAATAAACAAAAATAATTGGCTCGAGAAATATCCCTCTACAAACCAATCCTAAGGGCTAGATAATTTATGAAATTGTAAAATAATGTTAAAGAAGGTTCCTATATGCATACGTGCAGTTTATAAAGAAAGAATGGTGATCCTCCTATGAATCTAAATATAAAGTGTGAATAGAAGCACTTGCGCCCAAAGTCGAATTGAGAAGATGGCTATCCAGTGAACCAGAAAGTTCTCACTTTCACTGATACCTTCGACTCATAGAATGAGGGGAATTCATGCTAATTCGATCAGACAAGTAGAAGATTCCCCTATAAAACTAACCAAGGTAGAATGCAACCTTTCTTAGCTAGGCGCAGAAGTCGGAGAGGCAGACAGAAACCTCAATACCAAAACAAACTACTGAGATAATATTCAACCCAATCATATTCAACCTCACAATTACCATGTCCTAGAGACAGGGAACAAACAATATTGGAAACTGTGCAATTGATACCAGTTGTCAATCTAAGAAAGTTTTAGATCATTCTACCTTTTTGCTACTCCCCAAAGGTGTATCCTATGTCCCCTATACTAAGACTAATATATTTGAGCTATACCAAGATAGCATTTCTTTCTTTCAGGAAATACGTTTAAAATATTATTTACACAACACTGAATTAGCAAAATCCAGTTCAGCTAACCTCACCCGTCTGGCTCTTCCATCTTCTTTCACATCTACACTTGATCAGATAGGTCCATAAGTAGCTGTCTTTGAACAATCTGTCTCAAAGCGCCTTGAAAAGGCCACACGTTTTATCTCTAGCAATATATACAAACTAACTCTTGAGGAACATTCCACACTGCTCAAAGTAAAACATGTTAAGACTTTCAGGATCCTCCCTACATCCAGACAGTTTTCAAGCATTGTGGCTTCCCACCCCTTTCTCAGTTCTCTTTTGGGTAAGTTTTAAAGTCGTTCTTATATTGGTAATTTTTCCCTGGGTGGCGCCAACCTTTTTTTGCATCTCCAGCCCCTGAAATATTCCTATTAGTCTCCTTTCTGCATCTTGTTGGTCATCTCCCTGATTCTTTAAAGTTGGAGGTCAACTCACTAACAACCAACTGTCACTCACTAAATCCATTTTAGATGTGCTGGTTTCTCAATTTCGCGGGGTCAAGTTAAATTCTGCACTATTCCTGGCTCTATCATGGCACTGCACGTTTAACGAGTCAGGTCCACTGCTATTACATATTCCAGCCAGCTATCGCTCCACAGTAAAGACGTGCTCACACACAGTCATTCACATATGTTAATTTTATTGATAAAAGCAGATCAGGCGCATTTTTATTCAAAGTGGGTCTTTTTCGAGGAAGGAGCCACGTTGATTTTTTTTTCAGCATTTATACTCAAATATTGGAAAGTGGCACAATACTAAACAAGGGGAAGAGAAAAGAGAAAAGAGCAGAAGGAAGAAGAAAGAAGAATAGAAGAAAGAGAGAACGAAGTTGAACACATGGGAATAGGAGCAAATCAATTAACTAGGAGAGTTGGAAGAAAGATAGGTAGTAAAGGGGAGCCACAGATCAGATCAGATTTGATTTTTAGGGGAATAGAAGAGGAAGAAGCAATAGAGATCCTATGTTCATCACAAATGAAATTCCACCATGTGTGTACAGAAAGTTTAGAATTGTCCTTCCAACATGCTAAAATAACTTTAAAAACAAGAGCAATAAACAGGTCCAATAATCTAGCAGAAGAAGATACAATGTCAATATCAGTAGAAAGGGAACCTAGAAAAACATTCAATAACGATAATGAGGTGGAACAGCGAAACATTGGAATGCAGATATTCCAACCATCATTCCAAAAAGATAAAACAGAGGAACATTTGTATAACTGGTGCTTAAGCTTACCTAATTCTTTTGAAAAGGACCAACAGAGTGGAGAGGAAGTCTGAGCAAACTTGTGAATACTAACAGGAGTAATGACAACTCTATGATATATGAAAAACAGAGACTGAGTAATACGAACAGCAACAGATACTTTAAACAGTTTGGACCATACACGATCCCACAACGAGATAGATAGGGAAACAGCAAGGTCAGTTTCCCAAGCAGTCTCTATATTTGTTTCAGGGCGATCCTTAACATTTGATAACAATATTGTATAAACAAGAGCAGCCTTAGTCTGTTGAGTTGAAAATAAAGGGTAAAGTTGCGTGGTTGGAGTGAAAGAGGGAAAAACATCAGCTATTGAGAGAGAAGATAAGTGTAATTGAATGGCAGATGTGATAATGGTGTATTCAGGAAGATACGATGATGGCAAGTGATATAAATTTTGCCGCACATGGAAAGGAATGATGGAATTATCATCAAGAAACTGATGGACAAATAAAATACCCTTTTCTTTCCAATATTTGAAGTAAAACTATTTGCCTTTGTACTTAAGGAACGTGTTATACCTCACAACAGAAGATAAAAAATCTTGCAGAGGTGAAAGGTTGGAAGAGAAAATATTGTGAAGCAGTGTGTGGCGGTATTTTAAAATAGGGTATTTGGTCAAAAAAGAACAATTTGACATAAAAACAGTATGTTGAAATGAGAAATCTTTTAGGATAGAACGTTCTAGGAGAACCCAACTAGGCACAGGATTATCTGAAAAGTCATAGACTAATGAAAAGGATTGTTTAATCAAGAAGGCAGATTGGTACGTTTTAAAGTTGGGGAAACAAACACCACCTTCATTTTTAGGACGAATCAATTTGTGTAAGGCAATGCAAGGGTGTTTGTCATTCCACAAGAATTTGGTACAAATAGAATTTATGTGTGAAAAATATGAAATAGGGATTTTAAAAGGGAGCATGGAAACAGTATAAAGAACATGTGGAGTAATCATCATATTAATCGTATCTAATCTACCCCAACAGGATAAAAATAAGGGGGACCAAATTTGGAGGAGGGATTGGATATTCTTCAAAAGGGAGTCAAACGTAAATTTAAGTGTATCAGCTAATGAAGACGAGAACCATATACCAAGGTATTTCATTTTGGAAGGACACCATGCAAACTCGGTATTACTAAACATATATTGGTAACAAACAGGATTTAGGGGCAAAACTTCCGTTTTGGACAAATTGAGTTTATACCTCATGCAAAAAGAAAGAGAAGCAATGGGGTCAGCCATATAAACCAGAACATCATCCTCATAAGCAGATAATTTTGTTTCCTTAGATGAGAGTTTGAAGCCAGCAATCCTAGGATTGGAAGGAATCTGTTCTAAAAAGGGTTCAAGACTCAGAATAAATAATAAAGGGGAAGAGGGCATCCTTGTCTTGTGCCTGTAGACAAAGAAAAAAACCTGGAAAATTGATTATTAAGTAAAATACTGGCCCGGGGGTAAGAATAAAGGAGTTTAACCAAGGAGATAAAAGAGGGACCAAATCCAAACCATTGGAGGGTGCGAAACATAAACTGCCAGTTAATGCGGTCACAAGCTTTTTCAGCATCCAAGGACAAAGCTGCCATTGGGACCTTAAGATTTTTACAATGAGCAATAAGATTGGAAAACATGCGAGCATTGTCAGCAGCAAGTCTACCTTTCACAAACCCCACGTGGTCTGTTTTAATTAGACGGGGAATGATAGAATCAAGACGCAATGCCAGAATTTTAGCGAACATTTTGCAGTCATAATTAATTAATGATCTAGGGTGATAATTTTTACATTGCGAATAATTTTTGTCAGGTTTAGGGATTATGATAATTAACGCATCCAAAAAAGATCCGGACACCTTAGCATCAGTAATGAAGGAATTAAAAAGCTGTAGGAGTTTTGGTGCAAAAAAAGTATGAAAAGCAGAATAAAATTCAACAGGTAGGCCATCAGGACCAGGTGCTTTTGCTTTTTTAAGGGAATTAATGGCCCGAGTGACTTCCTGTAGGGTAATGTCCCTCTCCAATAGAGCTAAATCATCTGTAAGGGATGGAGGTGTGGGAAGGCCTTCAAAAAAGGATATCAAGTTTACATCAGAGGGGTGTGTGTCGTAAGTGTACAAGGATTGGTAATAATTATGAAACAGTTCTGCAATATCTTCATCAGACGAGACTAGTTTATTGTTAGAATCATTACAAATAGGACTCACATGTTTGCGTTCTGATTTGATTTTTAAATATTTTGCCAGTATTTTCCCCACCTTATTTTGACCACCATGAAATTTGGATTTAATTTTAAGAAGGGTATTAAGCTTCATTTGTGATCATTTTTTAAGGTCTGTTTTAGCTAGGATTAAGTCCTGAAGGGCAGAGGTGGATTTAGAGGAAAAATAAAAATGATCAAGCCTTTTAATTTTCTGGAGTTGTTCTTCATATTTCTTTCTATTGAGTTTCTTTTTCTTAGAGACATAAGAAATAGTAAAGGCCCGGAGGGCAGCCTTAAAAGCATCCCAAGTATTAGGGATAGATGTGTCTGATGGGTTATTGAAAAGAAAAAATTCATTAAAAAAAACCTCAATTTCTTTCATAAAGACAGTATCAGTCAAGAGAAATGCATTAAATTTCCAGCGACTAAATTTAGAAGAAATGAGGGAGAGATTAAGGGTAGTATAAACAGGAGCATGGTCAGATATAAATATGGAACCAATTACAGATTTTTGAATAGATGGGAGTAAAGATTTACTAACCATAATGTAAGCAATTCTTGAGCGGGTGTGGTGTACATTAGAGAAAAAAGTATATTCTAACAGGTCAGGATTATATATTTTCCATGAATCATATAAAGGACGAGCGGCAATGGCAGATGGGAAACTCTTATGAGATTTGTCAGGTTGAAATTTACTGGAGGAGAGTCTATCTGAGAAAGGGTCTAACCATTGGTTAAAATCACCAGCAATTACAATGTCTGAACAATCAATGGAGGAAATAAGGATTTTAATATCTTTCCAAAATTTGGGATCAGGTCGTACTGGGCCGTAAATGTTTAGCAATACTAAAGTCTTATTCTGGATGACAACCTTAGCCAATGCCCAACGTCATTCATCATCATTCTGAGAGGAAACAATTTGAACATTTAAAGCTTTATGAAATAAAATACCTACCCCCCCTTTCTTATTAACAGCAGGAGAAAACACAACTTGGCCCACCCAATGTCTTTTCAACTTAATCGATTCAACATCAGAACAATGCGTTTCTTGGAGAAAAACAACTTGTGAATTAAGTTTCGATAAATGAGACAATACCTTCTGACGCTTGACGGGATGACCGAGACCTCACATTCCACGAGACAAAGTTACACATGGTGGTAGGAAGGGAGGATGGGCGACACATGGAGAAGACACACTTCAAGGTAATAACTACAAAAAGGGATATAGCAAACAAATAAATTACATGAGGAGAGAACACCTAACACATTCATATTACTGAAGTAAATTTCGTCTAGATTCTGAAAAAGTAACCACAAAGAGTACAAATAATGAAGGAGAGACTGCTCAAGAAGAGAGTACCAGAGAAAAAAGGAGAACAAACAAAAAAAACAGATAGAGAAAGAGCAAGAGACAGGAAAGGATGAAAGGAGACAAATGAGGAGAGAAAAGAAAAAAGCAGACAGATCAAGGCATAGGGGCCTGATCTGAGAAGAGCAAAACAACCAAGACGACAGGGGCGAAGATACACCAAAGAGAGGACAGATCCCCACGAGCTACCAAACAAAGGACATATACATAAAGGATGTAATAATGGAGCCTCTAGAAAAGAAACAATGACAAAAAAAGGAAGAGAGACATTAATTAACAGGGTCCATGTTGGAAGAGGAGACACTCTGTAAGTACGTGTGAAGCGTTTGTGGATCATCAAATGAGCGGTTACGGCCATTATGCGTGACCATGCAGAAACAAGGATGAAGGATGCCATATTGAATGTTCAATTGTCTCACTAGGGGACGAAGATTCAAAAATTCCTTGCGTCGGGCATTTGTGGCGGTCGAAAGATCCTGGGAGATAAAGATGTTATGTCCAGACCATTGGAGACGACGTTTAAGCCTAGCAGCCTTCAGGACAGACATTAACTCTGTGAACTCTAGAAACAGCATGATAATGCCACGAGGCTTGGTAGCCTTGGAGTTGAGATGGCCCAGACCTTGAGCTCTCTGTATGTTGAGGGGGTGAGACGAAGGTTGAAGATCCAAAATGTCATGCAAGAATTTCCGTAGGAAAGCCACCATATCTGGACCCGTGTAATTTTCCGGAACACCATAAATGCGTAGATTGTTCCTACGATTATGGTTTTCAAGGTCCTCGGTGTGTAGTTTCAGTTTATGGATCTCTTGTTCCAGCAAAGGGATTTTAGCAGAGGCATCCTGGATATCACTTACACGTTGCTCCAAATTCATAACCTTGCCCTCCATAACAACCCAACGCTCCTCAATTTGTTTAAGCTTTTCGTTAGTGGCGGACATGAACGGTTGTAGACCACGAACCTCCTCTAAAATGGAGTCTAAGATAGGATTTGAGGAAGACTGAATTGGAGAAGGCAGATCATTTTTAGGTCTCTTAGGTTTGGCTCCAGTATGGGATAATTTAGCAGTAGTTGAGCCATTGGCCATGTTATTAGCGTGTGAGTGTGCCAAAAAACGATGCAATAAGTAGATATTAGGATGCGTACACTACACGAAACTTCAAATACCTATACTGCTGGTGTGAACTTCACAGGTTCATAAATAGATGGAACAGTGGTAGGTGTACGTAGGAGAAGGGATAAATGAACCCAGAGCACTTGAAGAGACATCAAATCACTTAACTGAGAGAAATAAAGTAGGCGTTAATACATGAAATTGAGAAGGAGCAAAATCCATAAAGAAGACCACCTTCGTGAGCCAGCGTATTATAATGACAAAGCAGCAAAGCAGACTTCACATTTGAGGATCATTGCAGCAGAAATAGCAGGAGTTAAATAAGCCTTCCCCTCAGACCATGTATATCTAAAATGTCGGCCGTAATTCCGCACATAGGCCAGAGGAGGGAAGCATAAGGCTAAAAAACAACATGTAGCCAGTAGGAAAACATCGCAGAATATGCCACAGATTTAATTGCAAGGCAGCGCGAACAGTCTTAGCAGAAGCTGAGGCATAATAGGACGAAGCGGTGAAGCGCACAATAGGTGACACTGCAGACGCGGACTCGGCGGCCCAAAATGGCGGCCGCCCGCATCTTGAGAGCAAGAAAAAATTACCGCTGTCGATAGAAGCTGCAGCACTGCATGGAAACACGAAACAGCGGCCTCTTCCTGCTCTAGGCACCTTCCACCGACATTTGAATGTAAACAGCCGCTTAACAAAGCTGTAGACGAGGCTCTCACGGCATCCGTAGGTTCAGTCCTCACGGAGCTCAAGGAGAAGCCGTCCTCGCTCCTCGGCAAGCAACGCCCCCATGTGATAACATCTTGATCAAGCCGTAGTCCCAGTGAACAAACCTCATTCTTATTAGGCGCAGTAGCACCATTTATATATTGTCTTCATGTGGTGATTTTGTTCCACCTGATTATTAATTTTTGTATATTCCCACACCCACGATTTATGGATGTGGAAGAAATAGACTAGACTTTTTCGTCCGGTACATCCAGCTGGAAAATGTGGGACTAATGCTATCGCAGCATTCAAGTCTTATGCTTACATGCATCAGAGATAGTAATAAATGCATACAGAAAACCCCATCAGATAGCTAATTCCGTGCGATTTTACAACAGGAATGCACAGCCCCAATTAGTAATAGGGTAGTGAGACAATTACCTTGCTGCTCACATCTCTATATAATATGAAAGGCGCTATTTGCATCCGTACAGCACTCATTTTCCTTTTAACATTTTTACAGTAATTAAGATTAATATATTTAAATATGTTAACAGTAACATGTGTTTCTAGAATTCACAGTTAGAACTGAGGCAGCAGGATGGATACACATTTGTTAAATACGAGTCTGAAATTAGGGAGGTAAAGCAAATAGATATATACACATGAAGAAATGAGGGTGCGTTACCGAGGTCTCCCAATAAAATATCTTAAAAATCAGATGTTTTGTGAGGGGTTTAGAGACTCCACTGAGGAAAGAACCATATCAAACATTTATCAGAACAGGCAGGTAATAAAGTTATGTTATTTAATGTTATATAATGAACAGCTACCCCAGCAAAGGAGCGTACCATCGCTAACAGGCAGGAATTAGGAGGCTACTAACCGAAAGCTGAGACTAAAGCGAAGGGAAAAGGTGCGGTTTAATGCCTTGCGGAATGCCAGGTAGTTGTCCAAACTGCAAATGTGTGCAGGAAGAGAGTTCCAAAGTTTAGCAGCCAAGGTGCGGAAGGAGCGTCCTCCTGCACGCATCCTCCTCACCCGGGGAACAACCGCCAGATGCTGGCCCATAAGCACTAAACATGTAAAAGTTCTGTGTAAAATAGCTCGAAAACGGCCGAAAACACTTGCTTTTCACTGGCTTTGCTCGAGTCATCTCCTAGGACAGAGCCTGCCCCTTCCACATGTCCCTACAATAGCTAGTTACCACCCATAAGCAATCTAATGATCACGCCTGCTGCTGGTTCTCTGGCTTTGCTAGAGACATCACCAGAGTGAGGAAGATGGGATGGGAAGAGGAGGTTCGAGGGGCTCGGACAAAGACAGGGCAGGGCAGAGCACAAATACCATGAAGGAGTGTTGCTGACTTCCTCTGGGCTCTCTGCACCTTCTCCATATCCATGGGTGCCCGGGGCAACCAAGGTAAAGTTTCAGTTGCATATTATCAAGAACGGCGTTAAAAATTATCGCCAGTTCAGCGGCAGAAAACTGCCGCTAAAGCGGCGATAATGGGCTTGATAATATGCCCTTGAGAATTTCAATAGAAGTCCATGCTCTGGTGTGAACATGGGCTTCTATTGGAATTCTCCTGGGCATATTGTCAAGCCCATTATCGCTGCTATAGCTGCAGTTTTCAGCTGCTAAACCGGCGATAATTTGAACGCCGTCCTTGATAATATGCCCCCAACAAGTTCTCAACATTATTGAAACGGGAAGTTCAATTAATGAGAACTATTCAGTGCCAGGCCATATGAAGCACTAATCTGTGCCAAAGCAAGAATGTTGCACCTTCTTTAATCATTTAAGTACTCGCTTTTCCTTCAAGGCAACAAAGATTCCAGGTCATACCTCACCAGGCCTCGGCACAACATGTAGAGCAGCTTGAGGAGTTGTCTTGGCCTATGGAGCCTGGCCTCTAAAACGTCCAATTCAATTTAATGCATGTCAGTTTAGGTTATCCGAATGCACTGTTTATGGTACCTGCACCAGGATGAAAACTTTGCCCAAGGCAATATGATGTCGGCATTCTTGCATCGTTCAGATGAGGATATGGGTTGCTTGAGAATTTCTGTAGAACACATGAAAATTCTGTAATGAATAAAATCAGCTAGATTCAACTTTAAAAATGTTGCAGTTTATTAGCCATATATACATTAAACATTCAGAAATCAACCCAAATCTATTATTCAACAGCTCCCTGGAGAAAAAAACCTTTTTTAAATTGCAGTATTGTTCTTCATTCGAAACATTTCCTGCAGAAAGGCAAACTTCGAAACCCAGTACGCAGAGTGAAGAGATGTCTCACTTCCCAAACAGATAAATCTGTGAACACTGCTGTAATAATGATGATGCATGGCTGTTTTCCTTTCTCATCAATTATGACAATCCTCGTTTAAAGAACATTCCCTCTGGGGCTGAGTCTGCTTGTCTCTCTCTTGTAAAGGGGCTTGGTGTTCTGCAGCACGACCCATTACCGAGAGAATTCTCTCTAACGAAATTGCAGCATCAGTGCTTTCTAATCGGTGTACACTTTCAGCACAGGTGGGCAAAGCAGCGCTGCACAAATCTAATTTCTGCTTTCAGGTGGAAAATGGAAATTCTTCATGACTTCCAGCACTAGTAGGAACATGTAAGCTGCACCAAGCCAAACAGATGAGTAAGCAGTCCTCGTTTATCTTAATTAAAGTTCATCTTAATCAAGATCCCGCCTGACACACATAACACCACTTTAAACTGAGGTTCTCAGCACTGTACTACATTTTCCAAAGAGAACATCAATCAATAATGCATCTGCAACTCCAATACAAAGCTCAGCACACTTAAATGAATTACCAGGGTTGAACGGGTTCCACAGCCAAAACTGGAGTCTTTAAAATTAGTTTAAACAGCAGCTTTTTTGTAATTATGTTAACTTTACGCTGTTAACCCCAAGAATAAATAGTTTCATGCAAAATAATGCTTTTGAACGACCAACCGCTGAGAAAGAGGAAAGTAGCGCTCATTTAAACGGGGTTAGGAAATGGTTTTTAATAGACGTTGGGGCGAAAGAAGGCTTTGTAATTGGGCACTTTTGTTTTTTTTGCTTGATAGTATAGCGTCGTCCGAGCCTGGGAGCATGCAAATGAATACGCCACATGGAGCTCTGCAGCAAACGTCTTTATTCTTCAACATACCATCACACTCTGCACAAACTGCATCATAACCCAACCTTAACACTTTCCAGCAGGTTACGTAATCCCATTTAGAGCCCGTCCAGAACTGCGAGGGTCCTAATGCCCATAATATCAAAGACACCACATTTTTGTTAAACATAAAGTACAGACAACATTGACAGCATATTTCCTCAATGAGTTGCCAAGGTGCTCGCTCTGGCCGCTAGGTCAGGTGGTATGAAGTAGTTGAGGAGAACCTTAATTAGGCACTGATGCCTTAGGCTCAGATGTTTGATATGGATATTCAGGCGGGGTTGCCTTGCGCATAATCTCTGGAGCTGACGAACATTGCAGTAGGTGTTAAAAGTGTGATGCGTCCCATGTGATGGACTTTACTGGATGCTAAGCTGTCACCATATGTCCTGTGCACGTTACAACCTTCAAAGGGTTGACAGCCAATTAAGTGTCTATTTTCCGCTTCAATTTCTGTTTGACTAGTACCCCGTCCCTTTTATCAAAGACAGTTTCCTGGGCACACTGGCACTTATAGGCATGTGTTTTCATTTTGAAATTTCGAGAAGTGTATGTAAGACGGACCTTATCAGCATTCATTGATCATTCTGATATCCATTCTGGTAGTTTGGTTCCAATGGCTTTCCCAAACAGCAAAGTGGCAGGGCTCTCACCAGTTCTGGTGGTCAGAACGGAACGGACGGTGACCATAAAGAATCCCGGGCGGAAAATGAGAAATTCCGTGCTAAGATTGCCGAACACCCTGGTAGAGTGACTCGGTCACTGAATTGTGCCTTACATCATCGGAGGCGTTGTTGAAATCATTGAACCAACGGAGGCATTGTTGAAACATTCATTTCATGATCGTTGGAAATAATTGATAAACGATCTTCATAAAATGAAAGAATATCGCCATGACTAAATCAGGACAATTACCACAGGTCAAATCTACTTAAAATAGATTCATTGATATAGGAAAGGAGACCCTGACCAGTAGAATCTCGAGGTGTCTGACTTATGAAGATATCTGGTGCAATATTCCCTTCCCCCGTCCTGAAGAAGACCCACCAGAGACCCATAAATAAGGCGTCTACAGGGTCGAAAAGTCGAAAGAATATCACAAGGACCAGTTAACCGCGTCCAACACACCCTAGCTAACTAACAGAGCGTGTTGGATCTGAGTACTGTTAAAATTAGGAATTGGCTTTCTAACATCCTTCCCCTCAAATTCCCCGATTCACATGTATATAGATCACCAGTTGTCATATCACTGAGTCACTATTTCACGTTGTGTCACATTATTCACTGATTTGAATTGATGCGCCGTATTTTGTAAATAATTGTTATGCAGATATCAAGGTGTCAGTAGAAAAGAAGAAAACCAATCACGAATGAAAAAGTAATTAAAAACATTTACTGACCCTTTCCTTGGTTTGGATTTGCACTTTAATGATTTGATCACGGTGGCATAATGAATAATAATGTTATGTTGTGATTACTGTTGAAGATATGTTCAGAATTTAAAGCGATTGTGTTAATACCCGACAGAACCACTGTTGAAATTACAAAATGAGTTCAGTTTCAGGCAGCTGTGCTTCATCCAGTCCGCAATGTCTTTCATTCCGGCCTGGAAGCTGGTTCTGGCGGAGGTGGGGTCGTTGGTGAGGGAGAGGATCAGTTGGGTATTGTCGGCGTAGGAGATGATGTTGAGGTTGTGCTTGCGTGCGATTGCTGCGAGGGGGCTCATGTAGACGTTGAAGAGTGTGGGGCTGAGCGAGGAGCCTCGAGGTACGCCGCAGATGATCTTGGTGGCTTCTGCAAGCAAGGGCAGGAGACGGACTCTTTTGGTTCTGTCAGAGAGGAAGGACGTGATCCATTCCAGGGCCTTTCCTTGGATCCCAGGGTGGCGGAGGCGGGTTGTCAGGTTGCGGTGGCAGACCGTGTCGAACGCAGCCGAAAGGTCGAGCACTGCACCTACACTGTACTTTTTTGGTTCCATAACAATGGGTGAAACCGACTGCATAGGACCGGTGGAGTGTTCAATTATGTCATGTTTTACCAGTGTTTCTGCTTCTTTCTCAATGACTTCTTGTAAGTGAAAAGCGACTCTGCAGTACTGTTAGTCAACAGGGTGAATGTCCTTGATAATGTTAAGTTGCCCTTGTATTTTCTTGAGTCTTCCTAGGATATGAAACAATGACAGGAACTGACTAACAATTTCAGACTAAGCACAGAGGTTGTAGTTGAGAGATATCAGTCCCATGTCAGTGGCTGTGGCAAAACTTAGTAGGCATGCACAGGATGAAGTTCCTTGAAGACATGAATTGGCGCATGCACTGACCTCCTTTTTATGTTGCATGGTTTCTCTAAGTGTCCCTTGACTTAGTAATGGTTTAGTTGCAGCCCACATATATACCTTAACGTTTATTAGTGTAAGGCATGGCACAGGAGATATGTTGTTGAACTTTTCTACTGGCATGATGTTAATCAACGCACCACAGTCTATTATGAAGTTTATGGGGCAATCATTCACCTTAATATAATTTTGGGGTAGTTACCAAATGAGTTTTGTTGGTTCATTTGGTGATTCTTCTTTGACATTGGTTTTCTTCACACGCATCTAATCCTACATGTGCTTGTTGTTCATTAGCTGATATCAGCAATGCACATCCCTTTTCATCACTAGAGCTTAAAGAGCCTTTATATGATGAACTTGATGGTGATCCACTGTGCTTGGTTTCTACTTGTCGTAACTGATGTCGCCTTTTGGCCAAGTCGGTGTGGCGAGAATGTTTCTGTAACCTTCTAATGTTCATTTTCTCTACTCACTTGGCAGACTATTATGAAGTGGTTTTCTTTTCTGCAGCTTTTGCAAATCTGTCATATGGGTGGACTTTTCCCTTCATGGGAATTGGAAACCCACATCAGAAGCATAACGTTTCCTTCTTCGGAGACATAGACTTTTGTACATCCAATGTGTGCTTGTACTTGCTTTTCATGATCAATGCAGATTCTTTATGCGCTGTCCCAGCTTCCATATCAGCAGCTTGTCAATCTGCTTGTTCTTCTGCTCTAGCAGCTTCTGGTATGATGTACCAACTCTTTATTTAACACCTTGACTGCTAAGGCAATTCCCGCTGGGTGCTGAGCTTATATGAATACCATTGTTTCATGACAAGCTCAGCTCGTCATAAGCACACAACCAGTGTACTGCATGACGAGCTGAGCTCGTTATGAGCAGCGACGGGGTTAATTAGAACCTCAATCATACTTGATGACCCACTGAAAACCATTCTTAAGGGATAAATGTATGTTATTGCGGCTTGGGAGATATCCTACTAAGGACGAAAAAAATGGTCCAGTAAACTTTGTAGGTTTTGTGGCTTCTATGACGAAACTATAAAACATATTGTAACTATTATTATTATTAAATTAAATTTGTAATGCGTGCAGCTACCTAAAAAGGGTTTCCCGGCGCCTAGCAAATCGCTAGAGGGAGAGTGAAAAGGGTAGCATTTACTGCACTACATGCCCCCAACTGCTAGAAGAGCGAAAGACTCTGTTAAGATCTATTTTTAATGAATATGGGGTGAGACATTATTACCCATGAGACATGGCATGTCATTATTACCTGTTTCACCAGGACTATGCCGCGTTTGATGTCCCAGTTTGTAAAGTTTATTTTTAATGCCGAAAAAAACTATTAACCAGAACTGATACTGATTATTAATTAAGTAACATGTTGTTAATGACTTTAAAGCAAAAATTTAATGAAAATGAAAGATCTGTTCTTAAAATCTCTTCTTAAAAGTTCTGTATATAATTTTACATTATAGTTACAAAAGGTTTTAAAACGTTATAGGATGGGTTAATCAAATTTAAAACTAAGGACAAATTGTTTTAAACTTTTAATGATATTGTTTGGATATTGACCTCTAGCCATTTGCGCAAACACACTTTATTCTCCATTATTGCTGCTAAAGATTTCTATTTTTGGGGCAAAAATTCTGTTTCTAGTTTACTTTGTTTTTTTTTTCTTCTTTTTTTGGCCTCAATCAGTGAGACTTTCCTGAACGCTTCTTCACCTGCAAGGCTTCATAAATATTTATTGATTTATTATCATCTTCTTCTTCTAGCACATCGATGAAGCCATCAAACGTTTCAATCCACGTGGTCCACCTGTCATTGATGTTCTGCTTCTTCACTGTGTCAAATTGTGGTGGTGGCTTCAGGAATGTCGATGCATTGTCCTTTGCGCTAACATTTGTCGTCATTGAAACACGTGCTGTTCAGGCAGTGCTCTTCAGGCAAAGTGGGACTGGCAATGTCTCCATGTAACACCCCCATTGCTTGGGCATGGTCATCTCTTTCGATTTTGAGGTCTTATAGCACTTCACTCGCAATGGTTGTCACTGCTTTTAGTATTTGCTTGAAGGTCATATAGCACTTCACTTGCACCTGGGTGTCACCGCCTTTATCATTTGATTTTGTGTAGATAATGGCACTGTGTTATGGCACAGAACGGTGTCTCTTCTTTCAGCCTTGCCAGTGGGTTCTGGTGTGCTTTCCAAATGTGCTCCTCTGCCGGGTCATCAACTTTTTCGACTGTTTTGTATGGACTGGAGCGGAGCTTTGATTCACATATGCCAACCGCAGACTACTTTGCATCGATTTGGGGCAGATGTGGCATGCACAAGCAGTTTTCTGTACTCTTGCAAACTCTCAGAGAGAGCTGCCTTGTTTCTTTGGGGCACGAATTCCCTACTCATTGCCAGTTGTAGAGCCTTCCACAGCCAGGGGCATGGATATGAATTAGCTGCACACAGAGCTCTGCCACAAATGTCTTTATTCTTCAACATACGATGACACTCTGCACACACTGCATCATAACCCGACCTTAACACCATATAGCAGATTACGTATATCCTGCTTAGAGTCCGCCCAGATCCGCAAGGGTCCTAGCATACATAGTATCAAAGACACTTCAGAAAGGTGCAGGCAGAAATATAAATGAGCCTAGTTAGGCACTTCCAATATGCCAGCATATAGAACTATTCTAGAGTCTACCATCATTGAAGAGCTGCACATGGGTACTATGGTGTACCAGACTTACTTTGTGCTTACAGTGGATGTTTCGTTCAAGACTCAGTTCTCCCTTTGCTTAATGATAAGAAAGAAGGGAAGTGTCACAAGCCACCTACCTGAATTCCAGATGATTTCCATGGGGCGACAACACTAATTCCAAAATTTACCCGAGACTTGACCTCAGTTTAAAGAAGGAGACACTGCTCCGGTGGTTAATCCCAGTGGGAAGGAGGTTGGGATGGAGAGAGTGTGTATATTCAAAGATGCTGTTGCTCATTTGCTCAACAGCAACATTGCAGCAGGCATTCACACCAGACTGATGAATGGTACCAGCAGATATGGTACCTATAAACAAATAAATAATAAGGCGTAGTCTAGTATTAACTCTACCTCTTAAGGTATCACCTCACAAAACATTTTCAAAACTCAAACAACCTTTAGTGTTGTTGTTGTTTTGTTTTTCATTTTTATTGTCCGTAGAGGTTCATTTTATCACAATTTATGAAACTGTCTTAAGTATGATTTTAGGATCAAATCCTCAAGCAAATTTGGATGGGGTTATCTTCCTCCAAGTCCTGTCTGGCAGACCCCTGCCAACAGTATTTACAAGTTGAACAAAAACACTGGTTACCTTTGTTTGTAGCACGATGTTAAAACTGTTCTCAGTGTGTAGTAAAATCAAGTCTGTTAATGTGTCTCTCATTTTCTTCTTGTTCTTTTTTCTATCCAGGTACAAGACTTCTGCAGGTCATTTTTTGTGGTGGGGTCGAAGCGGAAGAATTGAGGGAGCTGGCAAGACAAGTACTAAAAGCAGATAAATGGGTAAGTTTGCAGTCGAAGAGGGGAAGTGAAGGGGAGAAGTGTGGATGGTCTTTAAATAGGACTGCTTTAGAACATTCATAAATGTCATATTCTAATTGTTTGAAAACCAGAACAGGTGCAGATAATTAACTTGATAAGGCTGCCTTCTAGAAATTATTTTTGAAAGTTCACAAAAGTCATATTGTAATGGCTCATAGCAGGGAACAGGTGCAGATGATTAATTTGATGAGGCTGTCTTCTAGAAGGTGTTTTAGAATGTTCACAAAGGTCTCATTCTAATTGCTTATAGCAAGGAACAGGTGCTGGGGATTCATTTAATGAGGGACATCTTCCGGAAGGTTCACGTTGAGGAGGTCTATGCTGGTTGCTTGATTCTTAATTCGGTGTATTTTCTGGATGTTTCCTTGGCGCCTGAAATCTAACCTTGGATATGCATGGTAAAGCATTTGTAAAATATATTAAGACTTTTCAAATAAACTGGGGAACACCAGCTGCATCTAGCCATTACCAACAGCCAGGGCCGGACTGGCTACCGGGCAGGTTGGAATGCTGCTTAGCTGGGGGCTGATTTTGTTAATGGGGACTGCGTGTACTAAACGAAATTCGTTTTGCTTTCATTATTTCAAAGCACACGCAGGTCTCCATGAACTAAATGTTATGTTATGTTGTTATGTTATAAAACTTATAGAGCGCTCAGCTGCCGCAGCAAAGTGGCGTCCCGGCGCTATATTGGACAAAATAACCCAACCAGAAGGAGAAATCAGACAGAGCAAAGATTAGAGTAATGGGAACAAAAAGGTTTTGATCAGCCCCCACTGCAGTAAAATCAGCCAGCAGCTTGGCAGCATTTCAATCTGCCCGGCCCTGCCAACAGCATGTAATATGGTCAAAGGTTAGGGTACAAAATATTTGTTCTTTCATAAATTTTGGCAAGAGTGATATGAGTCATCTGGGTATATTGTGAAAGTCAAGAGAGGTGAGCTGTGGCAGGAATCCTGACAGGAATTCATGGCTGGGGTACCAGAAGCAGTTGGTCCAAGACATTTGTTCTCTCACAGTGCTGACAACAATGTCATGATGTAATGGGATGAGTAACGGCTGAAAGGCTGGGGTGTGATGAGAGAAATCCTGTCTCATGAGGGAGCATAGCTACTGTTTTCAATGGCTCAAATGTTGTGTCTTCATTGAGATGGGAGAGGCCATAACTTCTTAGAGGTGGAATGTCCTAGTCTAAAGTGTAATTATCACTCCCTCACCAAATTTTAGGTTTGACTTCATGAAAAATTATTCCATACTACATACAAAGAGGGACTGGGGATTGTCTGTAGAATTGTCTTGCGACTGGTTCAGCAAGAGAGGCGTCCAACTGCCATGGCCCCAATATGCAGCTTTGATTTCTTCCTAGCAAATTCATTATCCATTGTTACCAGTGAATGTCCACTGGTGCTTTTGGAAACAAAGTGTGATTGTATGGAAAAACCTTTTAAGACAGGCATTAGAATTGATAGGTTATTGGGGTCTCTTCATGAATTTTGACTGTTGGTAATGTGTTCTGGTTTTCAAAGCAGAGCATTGTGTATTACACATCTTATCACATTACATTGAAAAATTGCATGGAATGATCAGCAAGAAAAAATAATAAATGAAGTTATCTAAGCATATTGAAAGAATTAAAAATAACTGTAGGGGCTGAACATCTTATTGACTAGTGGCAAAACCATTTCATTAGTGTGAATGCAGGAACACGATAATACGACATCATAAAACAACCAATGTATCTTTAACAAAAAAATCAAACAATATGTGTAGAATTACCTTTATTTTTTCACTTTGTAAAGTGTCCATACACTTTACATTTGTTAAAGTAGGAATAAAAAAAGTAAATATTAAGCTCACTTCCTCCATTGAACACTATAATTTTGGTTCTGGGATTTTGATTAAAATTCCCTTGAGAGTTATCGTTATTTGCTTCAATTAAGCAATGCATATGATTAAAATGAGAAGCAAAGCAAAATCTGAGAACTAATTGCAGAGGTCTCAATTCACTAATCCATTTGCACATTTAAATTTAAATTACACACAGATGTAAATAACGTGATTGGTGAACAAAGATTCACTTTTGCGATTCAAAAATATTTTACACCCAAATAAAATTAGATTAGTATGGTGTAGTATTTCATAAGACATTCACCCTTTCTTTATGGTAATCTGGGTTT
The DNA here is from genome assembly GCF_964263255.1 of Lissotriton vulgaris. NCBI lineage: Eukaryota > Metazoa > Chordata > Amphibia > Caudata > Salamandridae > Lissotriton > Lissotriton vulgaris. Next base: position 1,945,541,311 of record NC_141689.1, read on the forward strand.
TTCTCATTTTTCTGGACCCTAATTTGTCCAGCTTTTGAACTCTGTGTGCTTTACCCCTGCTAATAGGAGTAAAGTGCCAATGGTCCCCCGTCAGCATGTCAAAATTGACTCAAACTGATTGGCACAATTAACTTTCTTATAACACCATAATATATGGTGCATAAACATGCCCAATGCAAGGAAAGTTAAATGCTATCTGTGAAATGCAGCACCTATTGTGACATCCACTACAATGGCAGTAAGAACATAGCTTTATGTCTACTCTGGGTAGCCTGACAGGAGCAGCTTGAATCCTGCTTTGGACAAGAAGGAAAACTTGATTTTAAATATTAAATGAGTCATCCCCTAGCACACCTTGTTAGCTACAAGATGGGGTGCATTACTGTTTAAGAGTAGAACATGTGTGACATTATAAAAGGCATGTTGCCCCAGTGACTAGACCCAAAATGTCATTGCTACTAGTCAGGCTGTAACTCGCAGATAGGAAAAGTCAACATATATATTACACACCTTTCTGTACCAGCTAAAGACTCAATTCAAAGAATTACGTTTGTATTTATCAAAAAAACAATATAATGATGAAGTTGGACTCTAGTGTAATATATTGGAAATGTAACTTTTATAATGTTCCATTTACCCTTCCTGAAGCTGCTTAAGATTAATATGCATAGGTCTCCAGCCGCTGCCTAACCTGTATTTGGCCTGAATGAGTAATGAAATGTTCTTCCAAAGCAAGGACAATGGTCTGCGAATTGTTTTTCTTCCACTGTCATCAAGACTTGTCAGGGTACGCCCAGGAACTATGGTGGTCTGTCCACCCGTCGCCATGGCAGTCCACCCGCCCACTTTAGATGCTGGCTGCCAATGGGAGAGAAGATCGCCACGGTCACACAGGTTATGCCAGGACATCCCTTTCTGCCCCTACAGTGGGATGGGCTGAAGCAGGCAGGGGGCAGCGTTGAGAGTACAGCCAAAATTACCACACTCCAGATTTGGATGTGGGCTGTTTCGAAGGAAATTGCGGCAGGAATCCTTCCTACTTCGAGTTGGCAGAATGGGATGAAAAGGGGTGGGTTAAAACTCACCTTCTTTGTGGTACAGCCTGTGATTTCATCCTCTACTAATTTAACCAGGTTCTCCCTTACCTGCTGCTTATCTGTAATGGACGGGCACCCTGTTTTGAAAGAACCAATAGTAGGTGTTCATGGCATGTTTGGATGTACATTGCATGTTGTGTGTATGTTGGTCAGGTACAAGGTAGAATATACAAAATATGCTCACTACACATAACCTACATACACATCTGTGCACATGCACAACATATGTGTGTTTTACATAAATGAAAAAACTGTACTTACCTGTCTCCCCACCAGCATGATTACCCCCTGTGAGTACTTCGCTGACAGGACATTGCCGGACCAATGGGAGCATTCAAATCTGCTTGGCAGCATATAAATACGGCAGGTGGAATACCGTCAGTTCGTCAGAGTACTCTGTCTAGCTGCCGCTACGGGACCACGGAAAGTCCGCCAATATCTAAATCAGGGCCTTAATTAACTCCTAAGGAGCCTTCCCAGTCCCTGGTAAATGTAAGGTGACACCTGGAAAGGCCCAGCCTTTGTCCCCCTTGTCGTACTGGCACCTAACCCAGAGAAAAGAGCGGTACTCCCAGAACCAATTTTGAGTGACCACAATGAAAAGGACTTTTCATTTCTATCGCCACATCTCTGGGTGGGCAAACAGACTTTAAACAATATAAGGAGGGTTTCCTCATCTTGGGTTGTTTGCAGAAAAGCAAGCAGGAACTGCTTCAAAAGTGGCCATGGTTGCTCCTGGGAGGGCTTGACGTGCTGTATTTGATCTGAGACGCGACCTGGAGGACTAGACCAGCTCCTTCTTGTACCTAGAACCAGAAAGTGGATTCCAAAAGTCAGTTGTCTGTACTCCTGTGTGGTGACAGGGACAAAACAAGCTGGACTTTGTTGCTGCTCTCTGTCAGACACTCCAAGGGTCATGAAGTGATGTTCCCCAGATGTATCGTGGCCTTAGAGGTGTACTCCTGTGTTTGTTTGGACACTAGTAAGGACACTTGGAAATGTTTTAAAACTTTTCTTCCAGAGGTCCAGAGGGTTCACCATGCTTTCCACAGTGGCATCTAAAAGCGGCGGCCCACATAGGGAAGGCTGTTCCCCAAATAAAGTGACAATGTCCCATTCTTTATTTGGACTTAGAAGAAATGTCAACACTTTTCTTCAAAAACATTTCAAAGACACTTTCTGAAGTCGGGATCAGAAACCTTTTTTGAAAATTTTAAGTCTTTCACCGGTATCAACCGACTTGATAGATCTGATTAGGGCTCCATAGTGGTTGGCTTCAATTGACCCCTAGGTTCCATCTACTTTTACCATAGACTACCATTGATGCTTAGTACTTCTTGGGTCTATATTTACCTAAAACATAAACACATTTTATCTCTGGTTACTTTCATTAGATTTGTTTCATTTTGGTTTCAATTTGTTAATAAAACTGTACTCAATTTTGTAACTTGGTCTAGGATTTTTACTGCTGGGTGGTTTGACGGTATACCTGTTTTGGCACTGCATAAATACTTTCGGGAATCGGGTACATTTATAGAGACTCGTTGACCCTCTCCCAGCTAAAGATCCGTGAAGTTCCGGGATTTGAACTGATGGGTTTTACAGTCAAACAGCAGGAGGTGATATGCTGCTCGGGTGTTCTATGCTATCGCCCCCCGGGACCGGCACCCGCCATATCCCTTCTCATTGACCTGATTTACGAACTTTCTAGTTCCCACTCCAAGCTACTGGTTCTGGGAGATTTTAATCTGTGGGCAGGCAGCTCGCTGGACAAGGCATTTTTTTCTCTCAGCCAAGCCTGTACAGATATCAACTTAGAACAGTTGGTGAACACCTCCACGCATCTAAAAGGCCACATCTTGGACCTAGTGTTTGCGGACCCACTGTGGGTATCATTAGCTGATATCAAGCCCCAGTATTGGACAGACCACTCTCTGATTATGTTTTCCCTCCGTCTTGAGGACCCCACTTTGCGTAAGGCCGGATTACCCCTAGCTAAGCTAGAGAGACCTTGGTCCCGAATCCTCAAAACCTCTCCACTGCCGAACATCCTAGGTAAGGATTTTAAGCTTGGCAACACAGCTGAAGAGAGCTACACCCTCTTCTGCCAGTCTATATCGAGTTCGCTGGATGAGTTGGCACCCCTTCCGAAGTCACGAGGAAGGGTGAACCGAGCCAGCCCATGGTACACGAGTGAACTACGCCAGCTTAAACTTGACTGTATACGTGCAGAAAGGGTCTGGAGGAAGCAGTATTTAGACTCTGATAAAAGGGTGTTTAGATCGGCCATGCAAAAATACAAGGCTCAAATCAAGATGGCTAAAGCGACCTATCTTGAATCTACCTTGTGTCAGGCCCCAAACAAGGCCCAGGCCCTCTTTAAAATCGTTAGGGATCTTGCCCACCCTGCCTGTGTGGCGAGTGCAGTCCCGTCTTCGCAAGCTCTTTGTGATTCACTTGCGGATGCCTTCGAGGAGAAAATCCGTAAAATCCTAGCGGGTCTGCAGGACCCAGTCGATCCCACCATTGAAGCGGGAGCTCCGGAGGAGATGGCCAGTCGACCCCGGCAGAGGGTCGCTCACCTCTTTTCGGAAGCTCCGGCCACGCCCTCCAGTTGACCCCGTCCAGCGGATCAGCCCCCCAGCTTGGGAGCTCCGGCGTTGGATGCCAGTCGACCCCAGCTAAGCAGCTTTCCTTCCCCTCTTTTGGATCCGGCCCTCAGCTTGGGAGCTCCGGCGATTGTGGCCAGTCGACCCCAGATGAGTGGCTCTCTCCCCCCAGCTTTGGTTTCGGTCCTCAGTTTGGGAGCTCTGGCGAATGAAGCCAGTCGACCCCAGCTGAGTAGTCTCTCTTCTCCTCCCTTTTTGGTTCCGGCTCTCTGCTTGGGAGCTCCGGCGATTGTGGCCAGTCGACCCCAGCTGAGCAGCTCCTCTTCTTCCTCTTTGGATCCGGCACTCAGCTTGGGAGCTCCGGCGAGTGTGGCCAGTCGACCCCAGCTGAGTAGCTTTCCCCTTCCTTCTTTGGAAGAGTTTAGCAGTTTAGCCCTTACGATTTCCTCTGGCTCGCCTCTGGATCCTCTTCCTCCAAAACTTTGGAAGGTGTTCCAAGAGGATCTTTTCCAGCCCTTGCATGCCATCTGCTGCCAGTCGTTTGAAACTGGGACTGTACCGGGCTGTTGGAAGAAGGCAGTGGTATCGCCGCTCTTAAAAAAACCCACGCTCGACCCTGTATGCCTTTCCAACTACCGGCCAATCTCCTTGCTTCCTTTTCCGGTTAAAATCATGGAAAAGTTGGTCACCTGCACTCTATCCGGCTTCTTAGAAGGGAACACCTGGTTGGATGAGACGCAATTCGGTTTTCGCCCAGCTCATGGGACGGAATCCGCGTTGGTGACCGTACTGGACAATCTGCGGGCGCGAGTCGACAGTGGTCGGTCAGCATTTTTGGTGTTGCTCGATATGTCGGCCGCGTTCGACACGGTCAGTCATCCTACCTTGATTTCGAGGCTGGAAGAATGCGGGGTTAAAGACAAGGCCAGGGATTGGTTAATCTCCTATCTGGACAGCCATCAGCAAAGGGTTTCGCTTCCTCCCTTCAGCTCAGAGGAGCGGAGAGTAGGACAAGGAGTACCCCAGGGCTCGGCCATCAGCCCCATACTCTTTAATATTTACCTCCGCCCTCTGGTCCAGCTCATCAAATCTTTTGGTATCTCCGCATTTAACTTTGCGGATGATACCCAGCTGGTTTTTTCTCTGGAGGGACAGGATGCAGTCCCATTGGAGACTTTTCATCGGTGCATGCAGGCTACAGCGGAATGGCTCCGCTTGAACTCGTTACAGTTCAACGGAACCAAGACAGAGGTCCTGCACTGTTCCACTGACCGAGTTCCCCGAGATCTCCCAGACGACTTCTGGCCTCCGTCCTTCTCAGAGACGGTGTCAGCCGCACATTCGGCACGCAATTTGGGCGTCATTTTTGGGCCTAACCTGCAGCTGGATCAGCACGTGAATAAGACCACTTCAACGTGCATGATGCTGATCCGTATGCTGCGCAAGGTTCTACCCCTTCTCCCTGAGCAAGCCAGACCAGAAGTAGTGCGAAGTACCATCCTAAGTCGACTTGACTACTGTAACGCACTACTTCTGGAGGCCCCGTTAACACTTCTGGGCAAGCTCCAAAGGGTGCAGAACATGGCTGCCAAACTTGCCCTGTCACGCCCTTACCACAGCTCCTCTACGGCAGCGTTGCAGGAACTTCATTGGCTGCCGGTCCACCTACGCGTGCGCTACAAAGCAGCGTGTATTGTATTCAGGGCCATCCATGGCCTGGGCCCAATCCCTCTACGGCGAATGTTTGCCTGGTATCTTCCATCTCGAGCCTTACGTTCCTCGTCGTCCAGGCTACTTGTAGTCCCGCGATTCCAGAGAGTGAGGCTGGGTGGTCGCTCGTTCAGAGTAGCGGCGGCCAAACTTTGGAACTCCTTGCCTTTATCCCTGCGAAGTTTTGAGGATCTCTTAGCCTTCAGAAAGGCGCTGAAAACTTACCTTTTTCCCAGGACGGGTTAAGCCACTGTTTTTGCTTGGACTATGGGTCAAAAGCGCCAGGATGCCCTTGGTGGTGACAGGCTGCGCTATACAAGTATACCACAATACAATACATTGCCCTAAGTTAAGCCTGTATGCTCTGTGTCCCAACTATCTGGGGGTTGAGCTTAGGTTAATTGTATGACCACAAACAAATGTGTTTGTGGGTGTTCACGAGCATTCTATCACCCTTTCCTACCAATGTACATTTGCTCCTGTACAATGATGCAGTATACCTGTTTCCAAGGTGGGAGGCAGCAGGGAGCAGGACCCAAGTTAGGGTGCGAACATGGTAAGGGTTTTTGTTGGAGGAAAATATTTTATCATGTATGAACATTTTGAAGACAATGGGCAGTTGCAAGAATGAAAGTTACCATTGGCATTCACAAATGTACAATTTTTCCTATAAAAAGTGTTTTTTATTAAAATAAATGTGAAGTCAAAAAGTTAACTAGGAATACTTTTGGAAATTTGAGAACCACATAAACTCAAATATTGCGCTAAAATTAAGCTGCTTTTTTAGCAGATTTTCAAACTTGTTTGAGAAATTATCTGGGAAACTTTCATATAATGTTATTAATAAATAAATGTATTGAAAAGAAGTGTTACAAATGCATGATTGTAGAATGAAGGAAAAGATGGAAATGCTTATTTTATTTTCATGACTAGTGATCCTTCCCAACCAGCCAATTGTTGAATGGTAATAGAAACTAGAGTAATCCAACCCTAATGGAGAAGTGAATTCTCTAAATAAAGGTCAAGGATGGATTGGGTATTGACTCATGTTTGCACTCCCTAATATTTGGTGTTGTCATAAAAGGGCCAGTATATCAATTTAACATGGGGAGCACTTGCACTGTGGCACTGATTAGCAGTGGCACAGTGCCCAAAGTATAATTCCAGCAAAAACATAAAAAAACAGAGGAGGCAATCTGTCAAAAATGGAAGGGAGACTCACGCCAATAATGCCAGGTTTAATAGCGGGGTAAAACTATTTCAAGGTGATCTATGGTATTTAGAGGTTTCAATAGATACAAACGAGAGTGGTCTCTGATCAAAACTCAATACTAAAGGAGGCCACAATAGCTAGAACAATGCATGTAGAAGCAATGAGAATTCCCACCATTTGGGCTTGTAGTGGGCAATGTAGTGGGCAATGCCCTCCTCTGGCGCTGGGACTGGGTGGCAGGTACGTTTCAGATGGGTCCTGTGTCATTGTGTGCACTGCCTCTATGGTGTTCCTGGGGGGGCAGAAGAGGTTCTGGGGGTTGGTGGCAGGCCTGAGATGGTTGTGGTGGGTGCTGTGGCCCTTATGGGTATCCACATTGCATGATCATTGTCTCCATGACATCTGGGGGTCTTCTTGTGTGGCTCTTGGCTGGGAATCCCTTTTATGCTGCATGTAGCCATCCTGCTTAACTGCAGCAAAAGGCAGGTGTTAATTCCTTGTTGCTACTGCTGCTTATCGCCTGTTTTTGGTTCGCATCGCAGATCTGGCAGTCAGTTGTGAAAGTGGTGTTGTGGCTTTTTTGTGTTTTTTTGCACGGGAATGCCTACTCTTCATCGCATTAGGGTTAGTTGGTGGTGTCCACCGTAGAGTTAAATTTATGGGCAGTTATCACGGGAATACTAGTGATGTCTGCAGTTTGCAGCAGCTTGTGAATCGGGTGTTAATTCTATCTCTACTTTTGATGTGTTAAGGTGGAGATAATTGAGGATAAGTCCTTGTAAATATCACCCTGAAACTTATGAAACACCACTGCAAAAAGCTGGAGCTCAGAAGGAGAATGAACCAGGACAATGCAGACAGAAGCACATACAAATCCACATTAAGTTGCTACCACCAAATGATTCAGATCACTAACTCCACTGCTCTGGCAAAGGAATTTTTGCCATTGTGAAAGATTTCTCATTACCAACTACCACTTCCAAGTCAATCAGATGCTTGCAGGACTTCTGAAGCAATCTTTCTCAATCTTCAGCAATAAAGTGACTGCCATTTAAAGCAACTTCAACCCACAACCAGACCCTCCATACCTAACCAAACACCTGATCTTATCCAAAGAACCAATACTAACCACATGTCCCATCATCACCCCAGAAGAAACCAAAGAAACTGCCACTACAAATAAGTCCATCCACTCAGGGGGCCATCAAACCCCTGCCACCCCATAACTACTTCAGAGGACTGCAACCTATCACAACCATGTTCACACCCTGAATGCCTCCACCTCTTATGCAGAAGCTTGAATCATTCAACTGCCCACCTTTTGCTGAAGAAACCCTTTGCGGAACCTCAAAGTTTGCCAACTACAGAATGATCTCCCTGATACCTCTCCTGGCCAAGGTCTTAGTGAAAATTAAAAGACACCTCACAGAATACATCAATGACCATCAACTCCTCTTCTGGTTTTGGACCCAACCCCAGCATGGAAACTACTCTTAATGCCACCACAGATGACATCCACATGAATCTGGATGGAAGAGACATCGCTGTCATCCTACTTCACCTCTAAACAGCATTTGACACAGTCTCCCACTCCATCCTCATCCAACGCCTACAAGAACTTTGAATCCAAGTACACAGTCTCTGATAGATCTGCTCCTTCCTGACTGGAAGGAACCTGGTCAGTTAGCCTGGCACTGTACACCTCAAATGCCTATGACCTCATCTGCAGAGTTCCACAAGGATACTCCAAAGCCTGATTCTCTTCCACATATGCATGATCCCTCTAACCAGTATCATCCACTCCCATGATATCAATGACCTCTCCTACGCTGATGACACCCAACTCATTCTTTCCCTCACGGACAAGACACCCAGTACCAGGATCAAGTTCAATGTCTGCAAGACTGAAATTGCCCAGTGAATAAATACCAACTATCTAAAGCTGAACATCAACAAGACTAAAAATGTGGTCTTCTGGGAGAGCACATCACCGCGGGATTCCACTTCATGGCCAACAGGGCCCAGACTGACACCTACTCCAAACACCCATGCCAAGAACCTCAGAATCATCATCAACTGTAAATTCGACATGAAAGCTCAAGTCAATTCTGTCCCTGACGCATGCTCCAAAACCCTGAAGATGCTGGGAAAGATGTGCAAATGGCTTCCAATAAGCACCTAAAACCATAATGCATGCCCTGGTAAATAGCAAGCTTGACTACAGGAACACCCTCAAACCCAGATTTTAAAAAATTCACCAGAAGGCTGCAGAACATTACAAACTTTGTTCACCAACGAACATAATTCATACTCCGCACCCACACTTTCAGAGCATTACATAAAACTGGCACACCCTACCTCAATAAGCAAATCTGATTTCACAAACCCTCTACCACATTCGGACTCCTACTTGCACACATCCCTTGCATACCGAAAATCAGAACTGGTGTTCGAGCCATCTCCTACACCGATCCTAAATCATGGATAGCCTGATGCTACACATAAGCCCCTGCTCATCACTTCAATTTAATAAGAAGCTGAAGACCTGGCTTTTTGAGTAGTCCAATTAGGTGTCGCAAGACTCATAACTTTTCAGAGCAGGATACCCTCCGGGATGATAGCTTTACAAACCTGCATAATATTATAAAACATAACATAACTTAATGTAGCGTAATGCGATATGACGCAACGTAACTTAACAGAACCTGAAATTCACTCTAACCATGCACTGTTCTTCTCTACCTTCTTTTAAATAACAGCCTATTTTCATATTTACATATGTGCTTTCAGACTAATCTTACCCATGAAGTGGCATGACTGGGGAGGGCAGTCACCTTCTGGGATTCTGACCTATCAATACTTATGTTCACTGCCTTGAGCAGGGTCACTTGTCCCTGTGGAAGATCACTTGTAAAGATATGCATGGTATTAACAATCCAGTTCTACATAGTATCCTGCAGTTTGCCCGATTTGCTTTAGTGACCATGGCTGTGGTAATGAGACAGACTATCAAGGTAAAAAATTCGACTGACCATAATATAGAGTGAAAAATATGGTGGAATGGAAATATCGAGTGCAAGAATATCTCTGTCAAGAATATCGATTTTATGGTAAGTAATATGGATTTTTTAAAATATAGAACTCATTAATATAGTTCGTAAAAATATAGCTGTTTAAAATATTGTTTTTAATTGTTGCTATGCTTTTTAGTTTATACTTGAAATGTATATGACATGATATTTTTGTTTAATTTTTGTTTATGTTTTTTACTATATTACTTACATTTTTAGTAGTTGTGTTATGTTATGTATATATGCATTTATAACATGTGCGGCTACTCAGAAATGTCCCGGCCTAGTACCATGCGAGCAATAGGGAGTCAGAGGTGTTTTATACAAGGAGCAGTGTTTTCAATTGTTTCCTGTACAGCTTGACATCTTGGATGCAGTGCAGTTCAAAAGGGAGTGCGTTCCAAGCCACAGCAGTCTTATAGGCCAGAGAGCTGCCACCCGTTTTCACCCTATGGAAACGTGGAATCACTGCGAGGAACTGTGCCATAGAACAAAGGTTTTTTTAGGGCACATAAAATGTAAAACACTTCCTGAGGTAGCCAGGGCCAGACTGATACAGGGCTGCATGCACTGTGGTAAGGGCTTTATATCTCACTCTTTCTGCAACCTGCAGCCAGTGGAGATTATGCAGATGTTGTTGTATGCTTGTCATTCGAGGGATATTGAATAAAAACCTGTCTGGGGCATTCTGGATAGACTGAAATTTGTTCAACTGGTAACCAGGAATGCCCACATAACGAGCGTTCGCATAATCAATGCGTGACAATGTTAGGGCGCGGGTGACCATCTCTTTAGCCGGCTCAGGTAGAAGTGGTAGAAATTTCCTAAGTAATCTTAGGACACCAAAACATTGTCTCGCAAATGTTTTTATCTGGGTGGTTAACCTGAGATCCTCATTAAACCAGATCCCCAGATTTTTTACAGGTTGGCCCTATGAATTGGGTAAAGGATATTCGGCCGGCCAAAGGGATTCCTTGAATTGAGAAGAAAAGGTACTGTACAAGAGGATATCAGGCTTATCCTCGTTGTATTTAGAATCTGCAGCATGAAGCCATTTAAAAATGGCCGACAGGCAGGCTCTGACCTGAGCAGGAGGAGAGTCATCTTTACTCCGTGGTAAAGAGAAGCTGAGTGTCATCAGCGTAGGTGATGATCTTAGCCCCCAGCTCCCTGCCAGATAAATCAGAGGAGTCATATAAATATTAAAAGTAAGAGGACTTAGGGTAGAGGCCTGAGGAACTCCAGTGGACAGAGCTTGTGGCATAGAGATGAACAAGGGCAACCAGATTTGCAATGAGAGTTGGTCAAAAAAGAACCAGCTTAACGCAGCGCAGACCCTGTCACCCCAATATCAGCCAACCGGGCTATCAATAGCGAGTGAGGGACGGTATTGAATGCCTCAGAGAGGTCTAATAAAATCAGAGCCGCTTTGCCACCAGCATCTAAACACTCTCTTATGGCCTCAGTCATTTCAATCAAAACCGACTCCATACTATACTTGGCCCTAAATCCAGATTGGGCTGGATGGAACAGGTTTTGCCTTCCACAAAGGCCGTAAGTTGTCTATTTACCGCCTTCTCAATGACATTTTATTTAATTAAATGTGTTTTTAGTTCTGTAGCAGGTTGTGGGTTGATAGGGGTATATGGTGGGAAGTAATTTAGGGCATGATTACGATGGAGAAGGGACCACCACCAACAGGCTGTCGTGGCGGTCCCTCGGCCATCGTTACAGCGATCTCTGTCCGCCATATTATAATGTCTTCTGTACGGGTGGTGGCACCAGGCTTCCGCCACTGCTTTATTGTTTTTCTTCTACATTTGCCCACTGTACAGCCATTCAATTGGTGTAATTGCGTTTTCTCATTTTTACCATTGGAATCCGTATCCACAATAGGAAGCATCAATAGGCAAAGGTGTCAGTATCAAGAGTCAATTTGCAGCTGCTGCACAGTCAAAAGCCTAAATCTAGAAGGTAAAGGAGTTTTCTAATGTCATTTAGCTAGCTAATGAAAAGCAGAAGCTGCTGCATCAGTACCACTCCTTCGAGCAGACGTCAGTGACAGGCCATGTCCCTGTTCCAATGGGTGCAGTGCCATGAGAGAGAGACAACTTCCCACACCTATGTCTAAATTGAAGCAGTAGCAGTGCCTTTAATAGACAGAATATTGGTTGCAATCACGTCACTCTGTAATGATCATGAACAAATCATCTTCAGTGACCCTGTGATAGGCATCAAGTCTACCATTTACGCATTCAGTCTAGAGCATGACACCAATATAAAGCTTGGGTAGAACCAGCATATACAAAGGCAACATATCCCCCAGTCTGCATCTCTTTAAAAAATGTAAGTCCTGGCGGGATGCCAGTCCCCCATGTTGAGGCAAATGGGGGACTGGCACCCCGCCAAGCCGGGTTCCGTCCCAGGCATTCGACCGAGTCAGTCGTGGTCTCAGTCTTGGACAAACTCAGAAAAGGTATGGATGGAAACAAACACCAGGCACTGGTCCTCCTTGATCTCTCCGCCACCTTTGACACAGTGGACCACACCATCTTACTTACCCGTGTCAAGGCGGCCGGCATCGGGGGATCAGCTTTGATCTGGCTCTCCTCCTTTCCGGTCCGGCTAGGCGACTTCACGACCACTCCCCTCCCTGTCACCTGTGGTGTCCCCCAGGGATCCTCTCTCTCCCCCTTACTTTTCAACCTTTATATCTTTCCTCTCATCTTTGCACTACAGCAGCTGGAGGTCACCGTCTATAATTCCGCGGATGACCTCCAGCTCATCTTTGATCTGTCCCTGTCTCCTCTCTCGGTCTCTAATTTCCAGTCAACTATGACATTCATCAGGGACTGGATGAACCACAACCACCTTAAGCTGAACCCGGATAAAACCGATCTGGTTCTCACTGGTGGTTCGTCCAGTCCCTGGAACTCTCTCTTCTGGCCCCCCTCCCTTGGCACTGCACCGACCCCCTCCACCACGGTCAAAACACTTGGTGTCAAAATAAACAGCCAACTCACCCTCCATTCACAAATCAGCTCTGTGGTGTCCTCCTGCTTCCTCTCTCTTCGCACTATCCGCACTGTCTCCCGCTTCTTTTCCCCCCAGGCACTTAAGATCATTATGGCCGCACTTGTGATATCGAAACTGGACTACGCAAACGCTCTTTACCACGGTATCCCCGCATACAGTCTGCGTAGACTCCAGACCGTCCAGAACCAAGCAGCCCGGCTGGTGTACGGTCTTCCTCGGTATCACCACTCCACCCCTCTTCTCAGGGAGCTTCACTGGCTCCCTATAAAGGAACGGGCCCTATTTAAGATCGGCTGCATGGTCTTCCAGGCCCGCCAGGGCACTGCCCCCGCCTTCATCTCCTCACTAATCAAGTCTTATGTACCTATAAGAGAACTTCGGTCTTCCTCCAAGTCCCTCCTCCAGATCCCTCGCTTCACTCGCAAAAAGTGGGGCGGGGCCAATTTCTCCACCCTGGCTCCAACATTTTGGAACTCACTCCCTGACCACCTCCGCTCTGCCACTCAGTATCTCCCCTTTCGCAGAGATCTGAAAACGTTCCTCTTCAGCCAGGCTTTCCTCACTTAAACTCCCTCAAAATTCCCTTCACCTCTCCCTGGTCTTTCCCCCTCAGTTGCCAATCCCCCCAGCGCCAAGAAACCGCAAGGTGTATGCTGCGCTCTAGAAGTATTTTAAATTAGAAATTAAATTAGAAATTAGGATAAAGAGAGGAGTGACCCATCCATGACCTATGAATACTAAGCAGTTAGTCAGTCAGTTGCCTGTCCCTTAAGCTCCAATAATTAAGGTGAAATGATAAAATAAGTAGACGTTACAAAAACAAGTTGTTCAAAAGGAAATAGAGTGGTAGAACAGATATGCAGAATAGAAGGGACAGATTGGAACAAAGTGGAGGAGTTAAAAGGCTAATTCTAAAAGATAAGAGGCGAGGAAATCCATGTTGACAGAGGTCTTGAGGTGAAGAGCATGATTATGATGGTAGCGATGTTGTCTCGGGACCGACCGACCTCCGGTCAGTGGTACCGACACTGCAGTTACAAACTGAACACACACACCTGTAAACCGGCCGTAGCCCAAGCCCATAGAGAAATTGGAGCCTGTGTAAATTCACATGGTGCCAGGATTCTATGGTGCCCCCCAATCCCCAAATGGAGGGCCAGGGGGGAAGATGCTCTGCTAGGGGCCTCCAAAGGCACAATCTCACCACAAATCCAGGTTAGAAAGGCCAACATGGATTTCCTTTCTTAAAGTGCCATCATAATCCTGAATGTGGAAACGCCTTCCTCACAGGTTATGTGGCACTCCAATGGGCCAATGGACTCCTTGAGCCTATCAGAAGTCAGCCAGATTGACCGGCTGGTTTGAATTCCAACTGCCGTAATTGTTATACGGCGGTCGGAGGTCAAACCAGGGATGCCGGTCGGAAAACCTCCGACCAGCAGTCAAAAGGCTTTCCGACCGACATTCTAATTAGCCCCAAAGTGTTCAAAAGAAAAAGACCAGTACCAGAGAAAGTGCGGTTTGCAGCAAGGAGTGTTCTTCACTTCTTGCATTCAAGCCTGAAAACCTTTCCTCTCCTGAAGTTTTTATAACCTCCAAAGGACTTTAAAGAAGATGATAGATTGTCTGGATTTTGATAGTGGAATGCCTGGAACCTGGTTGCAGCCAAGCTTGAATGTAATTGCATTGTTGGCAGAGAGCCAGTGTAATTCATGTTAGATTTGGGTGATGTGGTTATATTTCCTAGCACCAGAGAATAGTCTGTCAGTGGTGTTCATCGAGTAATTACAGAGTGCCCAGGTAGGTTTGTTGATATCTGTCAGAATGGAATTCCTCTAGTCAAGTTGATGAAACGACAAGAAATTGGATGTCCAGATGTCTAGGAAAAGTTGAGATGGGGCTTTCATTATTCCAGGCAATAGAAAGTTGTTCTTTCGGTTTTTATAGTGTGCTAAAGGAACTACGAAATGAAGCAATATCAGCCTAGACAGATGCCAAGGGATTAAAATTCAGATACAAAAGAAGTTTTGAAATCAATCATTTGAAGTTTGGAGAGCTAGTTGTGATCACAATTGGTTGTGTGCTGACAACGAAGCAGGATAAAATCTGTCTTTTCAGGTTTAAGACTGTGGAAGATATGGTACATCAAGAGATACCCTATTCTGTTTTGGACCCTGCTGCTCTTTTCAACCTACTCACACCTTTTCCAAAGGCAAAGAATACTTTTGGTTAACAAAGTGTTCCAACTTAACTCAAATATAAATTTACAGAGATAAGTAATTTTCCCTTTTTGGCATGAATCGCATACTCAGTTCTATTTTTTAACATCGGATTTTGGGGCATTTAGTCATAGATTTATGATGGGAAAAGTACAATTACAAGGTGTAGAATAGAAAGAATGAAAGGAGAATAATGTACACTACTTGTTGATGATATAGAAAAACTTGACAGGTATGGGCCAGATTTACAAACCCATTTGCAATTGCAGACTCTGCAATTCAGAAAAATCACAGAGTTTGCAACCTTATAATGGCTCGTAGTTATTTATTAAACCCACTTTATGAGTAGGAAAAGCCTTTTTAACAAGGAAAATGGCACATATAGAAAAGAAATTAGGTAGGGGCTTGAAAGGGTCATCCACTCCTACTAGTGGTCTGATGGCATGTATCAATGGTTTGCAACTGCATTTGCTGTCACAAACCATTGATCACTTTCCAATGCCTCAAAGGATGTGATCACTATGAAACAGAAAGAACAGCACAAATTCTTATTCCTCTGTCAGATTTTCTCATTAAATACAAGAGAAGGACAACTAGCATGTTTGTGTGAAAAATGTTTTTAGAACTTGACCATGCCCTCATTAACCCCCCCCATGCTGGTGACGGAACTGCTCCATCACCAGCCTCGGGTCGCGCTGTGCTGGTGACGGAGCGGTTCCGTCACGGCCAGCTCGGCGCGCCTGTGCAGATCAGATTCCCCGCCTGCGCTGAACGTTCCATTGAGCGGGCGGGGCGCCCGAGGCTCGTGACAGAGCGGTTCTGTCACGAGCATGGGAGCGCCACGCGGCCCGCCTCCCCCCTAGCACTGCGGCGGAATTGCCGCCACAGCGAAGGGGTTAAGACAGACCTATGAACTAGACCTGCATCAAATTATGCTTTCCTTCAACATCTCTTTGGGCATTTTGCAATTATGTTCTAGTCAAATAAAATCAAGATCTGTAAGAAAATGTATCATTAGCTGTGCAGAATGTGCGGTATGCCATGCGTAATAGGTCCACAGTTTACTCTTACTGGGAACCACTCTCCCCCTTGAAACACTTGACTATCTCAGGAGAGTGAAGCAGAGCAGTCCAGGGCCTACTCAGGGGAGGTGGTGTGGGCTAATTCACTGGCATGCAATTACACTTAATAAATGAGTCAGTGCTTTTTCTTTGAAAAGGCAAAGTGCATTTATTATGCACACACTACTAAGCATTTTGCATCGATTTACAAATATATACATCACTTCCGGCATATTGAAAATACTTTAGGTGACATTAGACAATCACATTTGACCCTAATGGGTCATGAGCCCCAACATCCCAGTACCCCCACCTATACCAGATAGAATATCACAGTGTAGGGAGATGTCACTTTAAATAAGGCAGGACTATTGTTTTTGTCAAGGGGTTACCACAGCAACATATCTGGTGAGCCGATTGACTTGACCACATTATAAAGACAAATCAAATTAAAAATTCATTCATGGCAGGAGAATCCTCTGTTGCTTCAGGTTCCTGTGATTGGGGTCCTGGGACACAGTCTCTGTCTTCAAGGCCTATAAATGGGTTCCTGGGCCCCCATTGTAATGAAGGCTGGTCCGCAGAACTTCTTTTCATTCTGTCACCCTCTGAGGTGATGGTGCACCCCTGGGTCAGTTGGAACATATTGAGGGAGCCCACGCATGCCTGCTTCCCCCTAAACCATTTCTGCACTGGCCCACCCCAGTGGAATTTTTTTTAAAACAGTGATGGAACCCCATGTGCCTCATATTCCAAAAGGAATGAAGGTCAAGTCTTTACATTGAAATAATTCCATCCCTGGTGGGTCCCTTTCAATGCTCTTGGGCGCATTTTACTCCTGGCGGTGAGCTCTACCCACCAGCAGGCCCCTGGCATCTAAAGCTGCTCACTTTACAGGGAGATGGTTCCACTGGCTACCTGCACCAGGTCGTCTCCTGGTCTTTATCTCTGGGGCTCCCCTCTTCCTGCTGGATGCAGGAGTCCAGTCCTTTCCCCCAACTGGCCCTTATGAGTGGAAGAGTACCAGTCTTACTGATCCTGAGGAGGCCCGTTAAAGAGTGATGGAGCAAATATTACCAATAAATATTTTGGAGCAAATCGCAGCAAGCCCTAAGGATTAATGGGTAATGGGGCAGATTTTAGAAACCAACAATCTCCTGCGCCAATCCCAAACAGGGTTTAGACCTGGACAGGGAACAGACACCGCACTACTAGCCGTGGTCGAGGAGGCAAGAACCATCATAGACGCAGGAGGATCAGTGGCAGTGATCCTCCTCGATCTGAGTGCCGCCATCGACATGGTGGATCATGCCATCCTCATCCACCGACTCAGCTTGGTAGGAGTTTCTGGCACTGCCCTGTCCTGGATCAAATCCTTCCTTGAAGGTAGAACCTTTCAGGTGTCCGATGGCTCAGTTATGTCCAGTGCTCTTCCCCTCCAGTGTGGGGTCCCACAGGGCTCCTCCCTGAGCCCCACATTTTTTAATGTCTACATGTCCCCCCTAGAGGACATTATAGCTCCATTCAGCATAAAAACAGTCAAGTATGCCGATGACACCCAACTGGTGGTGTCCTTAAACCAGTCAAGTAAAAGCCTGGACAACCTGCCAGCTTGTCTTGAGAACATCTTCCACTGGATGTGCGAATCACGCCTGAAATTAAACGGAGAGAAATCCGAGATCCTCCTCTTGGGCAACCCACGCAAACTCCCTCCTTCCCTCTCTTGGCCACCCTGCATGGGATCACCTCCCACCCCCAAATCAGAAGTCAAGAGCCTCGGTATATGGCTGGACCAAGAGCTCAACTTTAAAGCCCAGGCCAGAAAAACCTCAGACATCTGCTTCGGTCTCATCCAAACAGCGCGGAAGATCCTCCACCTGATCCCCTTCCAATCCAGGAAACGGCTTATGCAGGGGCTGGTGATCTCCAGACTGGATTACGGAAACGCCCTTTATCTAGGGGACCCTGCATCGGTCATCAAAGGACTGCAATACGCCCAAAACGCGGCTGCCAGACTCCTAACCGGGACCACATCCAGATGCTCCGCCAAACCGGCCCTCAAAAGCCTACACTGGCTCCCGATTAAGGAAAGGATCGCCTTTAAGACCCTTTGCATTTCGCACAAAATAATGCAAGGCAAAGGCCCGCTGATCCTGAGATCTCTCATCAAACCCCATCACTCGAACAGACAACTCAGATCAGACTCTCTCTCCCTGGCCAGCATCCCCAGAATAAAAAAGGCCCGCTCTGGGGGGCGATTGTTCTCTTACAATGCTCCAAAACTGTGGAACTCCCTCCCACTGTCCATCCGAAGAGAACACAATCTAATCGCCTTCCATAAGCAACTAAAAACATAACTCTTTCCATAATTCTTCACCTCCTCTTCCCCCCGTCCGGAACAATAGGTCGTATGTCAGCGCTGGGACGCCCTAGGGTAGCTACGCGCTTTAGAAATCTGTATTCAAATTCAAATTCAAATTCAAATTGATCTACCTCAAGAGTGGCTCCAAGCACACACTCTTCCTCCTCTATCAGGTGCCGTCATAAGTAATCCTTAGATTTGCTTCCATCATTTTCTTTCAACCAATATTGTTGAGAAACATTCGACACATTCACTCTTGGCGATCTGTTTACCTGTTCACCTCCACAGAATCCTGTTTCTGTATTGTATCTCTGCACATTAACACAATTTGGAAGCGGCGGTTGTGGAATCTGACTCTGCTGATTCACTACCTGTCGCTGTAGCTGTTGCTGCTGACTTACTTCATTTAACTGTCGCTGTAGCTGTTGCTGCTGATTTATCTCATTCTGCATCTGTGAATTTAATTATGTATTTTTAAAATTTCTGGGCGGATTCTTACATTCATGCTTCCAGTGTCCAATTTCGCCGCAATTAAAACATGGGAGTTTCTGCTTTAATTCTTTAATATTACCCATTAATTTTGGCTTATTAAAATTACCCTTAAATTTCCCTTGATTCTGGTGAACATTTTTGTTTTCTAAAGTTGCAATCTGTTGTTCAGCCACTTTTAGCTGTGCCCACATAGCTTTTACTTTCAGCTTCTTTTGTTTAGCATCTATCTCATCACTGCAGTATTTTGCTTTTCTCAGAATGTCATCAACTGTGAGTGATTGCCAACCAACTATTCCTCATCTGATAATCTCACCAATTTCAGGTCTCAAGCCATAAACAAATCTGTATATAAAATGGCTCATATCCTTCTCACTCAATTTCTCGTAACCACTGTATTGTTTAAATACCAGCAGTAATCTTTCATAGAATGAATGTACTGATTATTTTGGTTACTGATTTGTTCTGTCAATTTTAACCCAATCTACTTCTTTTGGAGGAATCTTGTTTTTCAACCACACAATCATGTTATCATACAGATTTATAACATCAGGTAAAGGTGCACCTGTTACTTTGTCTCGAGCAGGTTCTTCTTTGGGCCAATCTATAGAAATGTTACATTCTGTCCAAAGATCTGAAGGAACAACAATGTCAAAGAATCCATCAAGATCAATTCACAGAACTTTTGAAACCTTAACAAATCTTTCTACCCGTCGATACCATTCCACAGGTTTTTCTCTCAGCCGGGGAAAATCATTTGTAAACAGCAAAATGTCCTGCTATTTTCCCTCTTTCTCTTTTGTCTTCCTCTATTTTCTTTGTCCATTTTACTCTCCATTTGCTTAATTCACCTAATCTTTTTAGAAACACTATTAATTCTTTTATATAAATTATTCCTCCTGTGGTGTTCATGTTTTCAATATCTTTTTCAGAGAAATCCACTCTGTAATGTTTTTGCAAATTTTTCTGTCTACTCAAATCTATTTCTAATTAAGCAGCCATTTCCTCCAACTGATCATATTTGGTTTTCGTTTTCCATTGTATACTATTACAAATAAACAATAATTCATCATCCTGATATAGCTTTAAACTGTCAGGTCCAATTGTGCCAATAATTAATTCCTCTTAATCCGCCTTCAACTTAGCAACATCAAGTCATTTAAATTCTGGGGGCTGTGGAGTCTGTGTTAAATCTATTTTATTTATGCTCTTTTCTGGAGTTCCAGAATCAGATCCTGCAACAGATGGAGTTTGACCATTTGAAAAACTTTGATTAAAAGTTAAGTCTGGCATCTTTTTCTCTCAGTGAATTTCTGTTAAATCTGAATAAAAATTTTCAGCCACTTTCTGAATTTCTGCATTTAATGAGACAGTCAGAGCTGAATGTCTAATTTCTTTTTGATCAAAAACTGGAAGAACAGGTCCAATTGTTACTGGTACCGTTACTGCTTCCATACCTTTAGTTAATTGCTGTATTAATTCTTCTTTTGATCAAAGGTATTCTGCATTTGGTATGAAATGAAATGAAATTTGATTTGTAGAGCGCATGGCTGCCCGAAAGCGTCCCAGCGTTTGCTTAGGGAACCCGTCCTGGTATTCCCTTGCGAGATAACCCATTACTGGGCATCCCCAAGGTGAAAGCCAGGCATCCTGCTGCGAGGGGCCGTTGTGGAGATTAAGCAAGCTATTGCCCAGCGTTACAGAGTGGGACTCCATGATTGGAATAGGCACCGAGGCGAGAATTGTCAGGTCCGGGGAAATTTTGAGCCCAAGACCCACCGAGGCGGGGAATTGAACCCTGGTCCGGGCCAGACCTCTGCATCAGGGTCTGCCGCTTCAACCACTTGAGCCACACTTCTCCACGCTCCTCACATCCTTCTGTTCCCATTGCATTTCTTGGGATTCTGTTTCCCTGAACTGGAGTTTCAGCATAATTTCTACTTTCTCCACATATACTAGAATTAGTTCTGGTTTCTACTCTTTCAGGAAATTTTGCATTATTCTGATTTAATCTCAGTGGAGACTCATCATTAATTTCTCTAGGAGGAGCACTCGGAGAAGTTCCTTGAGGAATTCTCGGAGTTGACCATGAACAAACTGGTTGATAATGTGGCGGTTTCGATTTTGTGATGTAAATCTCTTCTAAAACTGAATCTTCTAATTCACTATCTTCACCAATATTATTTTTCTTTGCAGAACTCTTTTGACATGTTTCTTCACTAAATCTTGCTGGGTACAAACCACTGCACATTTCTGCTCGTCTCCAACGATGCATTCTATCTTCATGAGTTTCTCGATTAATGTCTAATCTAGTGCCTCTTGTTACACCTCTGTTTTATGTTCTAATTCAAACATCTCATCCTCCCATTCAGCTAAAGCCTCAAATTGTGTAGGTCTAGGTTTTGGTACGAGAGTCATCATTTTTTCTCTCAAGTTTTTCAACACCTTAATGTTAAATGACCCATCTTCCGGCCATGCCAGTACACCATCATTTGCGGTATATGCCATCCAATTCTCTAATCAAAGGCAAGTATGATAACCATTAGCCATTTCAATCTTTATTTCGATCTTGTGGATGATAAAAGATATACAAACAATAAAATCATTTAGCAAGTCAATAAAACATTGATTATAAAATTACACTACTACACACCAATCAATTCATCATCAGAGTGAGCTTAAAATCAGTAAGGTATTTAAAAGACCAGCTCCGTCCGGCGATTGCGAGTAAACCACATTGCTGTTAGATACTTTGCCACTGCGAACACAATTGAGGGTGACACATCAGTTTTTAGGATTCTGTACGCAGGGAGGAACTGTCTGAAGCCCAGATTTTTAAGAAGGGGGACTAGCCAATGTCTCCTAATTCCTTGGTAAGCTTTGCAAAAGAAGACCACATGTAGGTCATTTTCTTTGAAGTGCGCACATGCCGGGCAGTGCTCAGTAGTCGGGAGAGAGGACCAGGAACTAGTGAATGTTCTGAGGGGAAGTGTGCCATATCTCCCTTGCAGAAATAACTTTCTGGTCAGCACAGGGGTTGTACCAGCCAGAACACATTCCAGTAAGTAGAAGTCTTTACTTTGAATGAATAAGTTCGTTAAGGATCCCTCACGCGTGGTATCCAAGATATTGGCTAGCTTTCGGTCATAGTAAACTTTTGACAATACTTTGCGTGGAATCCTGGTGCTTGCGTTTGCCGGATCAGTCCAAAGTTCTGGTAGGTCCAGGCTCTCGCAGGAACTTTTTATGTATCTAAGCCATGGGATGTTGAAGGCTTTTGGTAAAGTTAAAAACTCCTGTAGCTCCGTTCTGTAGTTGATAAGTTCTTGGCTGCTCTATAAACGTCGCCGGAAGGTTAGTGGTTTGAGTCCCAGTTCTTCTGCAATTGGCCTAATACCCAAATCCAATCTCAGTGGGAGTAACGGGGTACTAGGTGGGAGATCTACCAGCTGCCTAATGAATTTGTTTTCCGTACTTGTTAGGTTTTTGACACAGGTGTGGCTCCACAACTCGCCCCCATAAGTGACTGCCCCCCTTGCCTGGGATTTATAGATCTGGATGACAGGGCCGAATGGACGATATGTTGATTTGTTCGCCATCCTAGAAATACCACCCGCTATCTGCACCAGTTTCATATTTGCCCTAGTCTGTTGTGTCCCCCAAGTCATGTTCTCATTAAGCGTTACTCCCAGGTACTCAAATGTGGATACCCTCTCTTGCCGCGCTAGACCTAGCGAGGGATTAGGACGTGATGAAGGGGTAGGGTTTAGGATCACATATTTTATTTTAGTGACATTAATCTCAAGACCCCTCTCCGTGCAAAATTTCAGAAACCCATCCAGTACACGTTGCATTCCCATGGGGGATTTCAACAACAGCAGGGTATCATCCGCAAACATAATTGTGGGTACCCTGCTGCTGTTCAATTTGGGGGCGTCAATGTCATCAATCCTGGTCAGATGTGTGATTACCCTGTTCACAAAGAGGCAGAACAGGGTCGGTGCAAGCACACAGCCCTGTCTCACCCCTCTGTCAAATGGGAATCTTTCAGTTAAGTTGCCATTTCTACCACATCTGACACGGGCAAAGTTATTCTGGTGCAGTTTCATCAAAATGGCAAAAATGTCTAGCGGAACACCTAGATCAGCCAGAACACTCCATAGCTTGGATCTTGGCACCAAATCGAAGGCGGCGCGTAAGTCCACGAAGACTGTGTACAAGCAGCCGCCCTCGATTAGTGCGGTTCTCCAATAAATAAGATTCAGGTTGAATATCTGATCAGTTGTGGACACCCCCCTCCTGAATCCTGCCGGATAAGGACTCAAAGTGGCAGTTTCCTCGAGCCAATTCTGGAGACGATCCAGGATGAGCCTGCCAAAGAGCTTCTGGGAAACATCTATTAGGCTGATGGGCCTATAGTTGGCTGGGAGCAGAGGCGAACCCTTCTTGAATATAGGAACTACCTCTGCGCCCAGCCAAGTATTCGGCACCTCCATACATTTTAGGCTAGCATTAAATATTGTCAACAAATAGGGGGCCCATACGTCAGGCTCTTGTTTAAAGAGGTCACCAGGGAGCCCATCCAGCCCTGGAGCCTTGCCTGATGACAGGCGTGCAATAGCAACTCGTACCTCCTCTTCTGTAAAGGGGTACCCCTCAGGATAAGTAGTTTTATTTGGGGGTGGATAGCATATAGCTCCAGTTTCCTCTGTATAGAGGGACTGAAAGTGCTCTTTCTATACCCTAGGTGCAATGTTTGGTTCTATTGCCGATGCTGGGTGCTCGGATCCCGTATTGACAATTCGCCAGAACGTACGGTAGTCCCTGATCGCTAAAGAGTTTGAGAGATTCTCCCATTTGTCTTGGTCCCATTCAATCTTGGACTGGGTAACCAGTTTCTTATATTCCCTTCTTTTGGCCTGTATCTCCTGTCTTCCTTTACCCTCCTTGATACAGGTCAAGAGATCCCCTTTTGCCTTACGGCATGTGGCATTATACCATGTATTACGGCGAGATCCACCACCTCTGGTGTGTCTCATAGAAAAGAGATCTGTCGCCAGAGTCTTAATGAGTTCCTTGTGTGCCAAACATAATAATTTGCGGGTTTCCAGGGTGCTGGGATCCTCACTTAGAATGCCCACTTTTTCCAATATCGGAATAAGTCTAGTGTAAAGTTTGGGAAGATTCTCTCTGCCTGAAACGAATTTTTCCCACCTTATTCTCCTTCTATTGTTTTCAAGTGAAAGCCCTATGTTTATCGCTCTCGTAGTTTGGTCCCTACCTTCCTTGCCAGGGAGGGTATAGTCCAATTGAAGGGCATTGTGATCGCTGTCAGTTCTATCTATTACCCTAAAATCAATGATATGCTACCACGAGGACAGTTGAACTAGAACATAATCCAGTCTTGACTCCCTGCCTGCGCTATTAAAAGTATATTTACTGGGGATATCAGATTTGATGCGCCCACTACACGCTCTGAGACCATGTTTGATGGTCAGAGCGGTAATCTGTAGGGCGAGGGGGGGTCCAAGCTCTCGGCGGCGGAGCCACCGTGGGGGGTACTGACCACCTTGCGTCCTCTTCCAAGGAGGACCCATCCAAGAGGCCTGCTAGGGGCTCAAAATGTGAATTTAGGTCCCCACCCACCACATATGCAGTCCCCTTAGGAATTTCACTAAGGAAGTTTGACAATTCCTCGATGGTGAGTGATTCTCGTGCTATGTTTACGGGCCTAGAGTATACATTTCTTACGGCTAGTCCTAGGGAGTTTGGCTATTCCAGCAACACTGCTAATATGTCCTCAGAAGCCAAGGGGAGGCGAGCAGCCTGACATTCCAGGTGGGTATCCACCCAGGTTGAGAGGCCTCCAGAGGGGGGGCCCTTACCCCCCCATTTTGCAGGAATGGAGAATGCTGCGAAACCTTGGCAAGAGTACTCATCCCTTGCCCAGGTTTCTTGGAACAGGCATATATCTTTGGAGTTAATAAAAGCAATCCATTCCTGTAGTTCGAGCTTGTTGCCCAGGCCAGCCACATTCCATGATATTATTTTCAGAAGTGGTGAACTTGGGTTAGAAGCTGAGGCAGGGGAGGGAACATTGTCATTTTCACTACCCTGGGACCTTGTTTTTATATCCAAGTTTCCGTGTGCTTCTCCTAGTTCCATTACAATAGGAAGAGGCAGGTCAGGATTGGTCTGGTTGTCAGTCTTCCAAGCTATATGGTGGAGCTTCAGGTTGCCCGAGCTCTGCCATCAAAACAGTGGTAGATCTAGGTGATATGTTGTCTGATTCCTTACCCTCCCTTGGGTGACAGTACTGGTCACTACCATCGCGCATAAACTGTCAATCCACCATATCTAAGTGGCAGTACCTATTTGATGTCGGGAAGTATATGGGGTGATGGGCTCTAGGGTGGCGACAATCTCCTCTCTCTCTACCTCTCCAATCACCCCCCTCCCATAGCAAGTTTCCCAACTCGATTGATGTTGGTTTCTAGGGTAGTGGAAGTCTCCTCTCACTCTTGCATCTCACCTACCCACCCTCTCCTGGGGGCCATCCCATCTCTCTTCCTCCCATACATGTGTCAATGGAGGGTAGAAGAAAGAAAGGGGTAGGGGCTTAATATTGCTCTCCTGGTCATCAGGAGACCAACCACAAATGTGGGTGGCCGTCCTGGGATCTCTAAAGCTAATCAGGACACAGTCTCCGTTGATAGATTTTCTTGTACTACCCACCCATGGGACCCTTCTTACCATGAGGACCTCGCTCGTAACACCTTGTGGGAGTGGTCTGTAGATAGATAGCCAACTTTCCATCTTGTTCTTTAGAGAGGCGGTGGATTCTTTAAAGGTGGCTTTTAACTCCGGGACCCCTGCTAGAATTACTGTGTACGGGCTCGCCTCCGGCGGCAAGTTGACTACCCTTGCCTTGTTAGCTTTGCCTGGTACCTCATCTGTTGGTACTACTACTTTCTGAGGCTGGTTGGGGACAGAAGAATTATCCTTTGGCTGCTTGGACTTTGTTTGCGGTGGGGATGTGTGTGGGGGTCGGGCTGGGGGCTGATTGGGGATAGCAGTATTGGCCTTAGACTGCGTGGTAGTATTTTTGACGGGGGTTGGTTTGGCCTGTCGGACCAGGGGTGCTCCACTATTGTGCACCTTAGTGGTAGCTAAGGCACCCCTCTTATTCTTTACCTCTGCCTCTGCCCCCCTCTATCACCCTTGCTATCAGCTTTATTGTCTACTTTTAAGCTGTCGGCTAGTTGCACCTTGGATTTCTCTATATTCACTAGCCGGCTTCCATCTTGATTAGGCGAGCTTCCAGGGGACTTAATAAGGCCCTCAAAAGAGTTCCTATGTCGGCAAGAGTGATATCTTCATCTGAGGTCTCAAAGGGGTTCATGTTAGCATGTTCTGTAGTCTCTGCATGTAGAATCTCAGTGGGTAAGGCCTCAACTCTATCAATAGGCAAAATCCCCGTTATGCTCAATCCAGGGCTATCAACCTCCAGGGTAGGATTGAGTTTCTGAGTTTTTGCCTTTCTTCCCCCTTTGTTTGGGCCCCTTTTTTCCGTTTGGGGATAGCTCCTTCCCTTGCCCCCTGTAGCGTGTTACTGTCTGTTGGTGTTATCCGCATCGGGAGCGCATTCAGGAGGGGGTGGTGGGATAGGGTGGGGTTGGGCCAGTGGCAGATTTAACAAACTCAGATCGCCAAGGTCACTAAGGTCCTTTGTGCTAATGTGAGAGGTGGAGTTGGTCAAATCCTATTACACTCAGTAATATCGATACGCTCATGTCCTGTATCTGGGGTCTTGGCCTGGGCCAGGGGGCCCATGGAGGATCTCCTCACCCAATCTATTTCTTGCGAAATACGCCTCTCTAGTATAGTAATTTCATCAATCAGTAATGACCCCGCTTTTACAAAGTAATTGTCCAAAGTACCTTTGACAGCTCCCGTTGTTGCCAGTGTGCTTTTGCTCCTTGTTTCCCTCGTGGACATCTTCGAAGATGGTTGTATTCTTTTTCCCTAGTCACAAGAGACAAAGGGACTATAAGAAGAAGAGAGGAGACCAGGGGGGGTGGCCCGGTCCCGGTCTCGCCCGTTCTCGAACGGCCTCAAACGGCCTGCCCTTTGCCCGGGCTTAGCCCTGGGCTGAGTCCCGCACGCGTCCCGCGTGCGCGGAGGTGGATGACGTTATATGAGGGAGCTGGGGGCGGGAAAAGACACCAGGTGCGCTGTGATGATGGAGCGCTGTGCACCCTGGGTCTCGCAGTCCCTGCCCTGGCAGCAGCGGCGGTAGAAGCCCAAAGATGACAGGATCCTCGCTGATCAGGCTCCAACTACGAGGCAGTCCAGGGGGAAACAATACAAATGAACAAATGCCCAAGGATGCTTCCAACTTGCAAAGGCTGTGATAGTCATATTCACCTAACATATAAGCTGCGGGTGTTTTGTACTTATGAAGTAATCTTCCACCTCGCGTTTCAATTTTCTTGTCACTTTTGAAAATATTATTCAATTTCTGAAACCATGAAGGCTTTTTCCTCTTTCATGTAATAATAATCCATGTTTTAAACAATTCCGCTTACTATAAAAAGATAGTAAATATTTTCTTGTTGTTCGCGACACCAGCCAATCCGTGCATGAAACTCACCAACAAGTCAATCAGGTCAAGGCACGTCACTACTCTGTTCAGCCAATGGGATTACTGAATTTCAGAATGAGCCAATCAGGTACAAGCCTGCCTAGTCACATGAGCCAATCAGTGCGCGAATACAGTGACGTATGCTAGCCAATCACAGCGCTAACCCTGTGACATATGCTGCCGCTGCAGCTTCACTGTCCTCGCTCTGCTCTGTCACTGACACCTCCTTTACAAAATATTTTCACAGCGCCATTTTTTACAAAACTCTAAATGGAATTCGGTTAGTAATTTCACAAAAACAAACCATTTGGCTGTTTCGCTAAAATAAAGAGATAGCTTTTTCAATCATTCAAGTATTCTTTCACGTGAAATAGACAACACTATTTTCACAAAGTTTTTAAATTTGTTGATAAAAACAAGTAGCCTTGCTGTACCCTTTTAACACACACAATCATACGGAAAGAATCCCTAACCATTCATACATGAAATTTTTGGTAGGACTTTAACCCGTCAATAAAAATCCTCACTTGCCAGTAAGAATAGACAACGCTTCCTTACCCTTCACTCAAGCTTGAAAGCATTCTACTACTCTTTTCACAGTGAGTTTTAGAATAGTACAGGTGTCCCTATACTCAAAAGCTACAATTTCATAGACAATCCTCACTATACATTTTACCTAACACACCTAAAATCCATAAACTTGTGCTGTACGTCCACAACACTAGTGATATATGACAATATCACTATTTTGAAACAGAACAAATGCACTGTGTAACCTCACTTGTCACACTACTCATGCCGGCACAACTAGGAATTTTCACACTGCTGGAAAAAAACTTTTGACTACATATAACAACTGAACAAACTTAACAAGTTTTAGACATGTATCCTATGTAATTATCATGTAACATGTCAGTTACCATAGTAACCGTAACTCTGCAACCAAGTAATTGATCCAGCGCTCCTAATGAAAAACTGTCTCACAGACGCTACTTATCTCCATAATACTCACCATTAATCATGAATCACTACCAAGGCCCATAAACTAACAAGACAATTTTTGAGCGACTGAATCATGTGACCTAATTAATCAGATCTATTAACAAACTATTTACAAAATTAAATACAACTGCAGTTTATCATTTCTTACCATGGTTTTTTAATCATATGACATTTAATTAAGTCACTAAGGTGAATGGATCTAATAATGATAACTAGACCATGAATAAGCAAGACCAGCTTGTCATTTCAAAAATCTAATTTTATTGGCTTTATTTATTCAAAGAAAGAGCATTTTCATTCAAAATCAATATTTTATTAGCAAAGTGAAAGCATCATTCAAGGAAAGGCTTATTAGACTGACATTTTAAAGGCAAATCAATTAGCATGAATTAAAGCAAAATATAAGTTTCAATTCCCTAAATTCTATCTCCCTGACTAAAACTCTCTTCACCTAAAAGAATATTCATTAAAGACTGCTGTCCTTACGTGCGCCAAAGAGTCCAACAGCACGTCACGCCCTTCAGGAATCAGAAAACGAGGAGAGAGAGATTCCCTCCTTCCCGTGGGCCAGGCTTTATACCTTTCTAACTAGCTAAAGTAACTAAATTCTGCATTCTTTTCCATAAATCCTAACTTGCCATTGGCTGAGCCGTGTCAGTCCATCATTAGGTCATTCTTATATTGTATCCAAGTCCGGGCTTCACATTAGCCCTATTGTCTCCTTCTTCGATTACTTTTTTTTTTTTTTTTTTTTTTAGTCCTCATCGCACCTTTCAAGCCTCTGCGGGTCTTATGAAGCCGCCTTCGTAATCTGTCGCCCCTACGGCTTACCGCACTCGCTTGGGTCATCCGACCAGTCCCTTTATTTTGTGAGGGACCCTGATGTAATCATAAGACCAATGATGTTTACAATAATCCTAGCTTCTTACCCCAGCTCACGAGGGGGTGCCAGATATTCGATATCTTGTCCTCCACGCCCTCGTGCTCTAATCGTGCCATAGAGAATGCAGCTTTGAGCCAGTCTTCCTTTTGCGGGGGTAGGGGATCTTTCCACCTCTTGCACACTTCCCTTCTGGCCAACAATATCAAATACAATAATATACCCCTATCTTTCTGAGAGAGGTTCTGGCTGAGGCGGCCATCATCTCCAAAGAACGCCAGTTGTATATTAATCTCTATGTTGGTATTAAAAATGTCCCGTAAATTGTCCCCCACCTCAGTCCAAAATCTCACCAGTGTTGGACACTCATAGAAGATACGTAGGTAATTGGCAAGAGGTGCCGCACACTTGGGGCATTTGGGGGCAGGGTCATGGGCGAACATTGCAATTTTTGCAGGGGTATAGTAGAGTCTATTGATGACAAAGAAATGGTTTTTAAACAGGCAGGCTTGACAAATCTGTACAGGGTCTTTAATGAAGATTCATGCAAAGAGTCTGTTGACGGCCCAAGTTGGGTTTCCCTCCATACTGCAGCAAGGGGGGGTGTCTCATAGTCCTCGACCTCCAACAAGCTGTTGTACCACACAGAAATGTCCTTGTTTAATGGGCATATCCCTCGCAACAGGTCTTCAATCTCTCTATTTACACTGGTCTCCCACTTTTCTGCTGCACACCATGATGTTAGCTGTATGTATTTAAATCTTGAGAGCCCCGGGCCGATCTTTACCCTCAGGTACTCCCAAAAATATATCCCCCCAGAGTCCAACAATTCGGACCAAATTGTAATACCTGCCCTCTTTATCGGCAATGCCAAACTATCCTGAAAGCGGTCCGGTGTTCCTGGTGCATCCCACACGGGGGCATTTTCAGAGTAGTATCCAATGCCCCAGCTGCGCCTGAGCCTGCACCATAACTCCAAAGCTGCCCTCAAAGCTTTCAGACGCACCCTCTAGAAGAACCTAGGTGACCCAAACTTATACAGAAACGCCTCGCCATCTCCTCCCCCTTCCACCCGCACCATTTCGCCCAGCAGCCTCCCCCAGGCTGATTCCTCAGGTTTCACTAGCAGCATCCATATGATTTTAAACTGGAATGCTTCTGCGTTCAGCCTTACATCTGGGAGGGCTAACCCAACTTTTTTAAATCTGCGTCTGAGTTTTTTCCACACCAGGCGAACCCCTTTATTTCCCCAGACGAAACTGCTGATCTTACTCTGTACTTTCATCAGACTTTTGCTAGGAAATGTTAATGGAATTGAAGAGAAGAGGTAGGACAACTTAGGAAGGATAACCATCTTTACCAAGTTGGTTTTCCCATAGATGGTCAGGGGGAGATTCCTCCATCTGCTAAAGAGACTATCAATTTCCTTTACCACCCTCTTGAGTTCAACTCTGGTATCTTTTCAATTTTCTTCACTACATAGATCCCCAAGTATCTCATCTCTTCACTTACTGTCCCTGACCACTCCAGATTCCAACACATCACCTCTGTCTTAGTTTTATTAACAAGAAATCCGGAGAGCGATCCAAACTAACACATACACTCTTCCAGCCTCGTGATAGCTGTCTCTGGGTCACTTGTGTACAGTATTAAATCGTCGGCATACAGAGCTATTTTTGAGCTATATTGTTCTGATCTAAATGGATAGATTAAATCATCCAGTCTGAGCATCTGAGCTAATGGTTCCACGTACAAATTAAACAAAAAAGGTGATATCGGGCACCCCTGCCTAGTTCCTCTCTGAATGTTGAAGCTCGCCGTAAGGAGACCATTTAGAAATATTCGAGCAGAGGCACCCTGATAGCAGTTTTGCAGGGTTTGTATAAAGATTGGGCCAAAACCCATAACCTTCAGAACCTCCCATAGATATACCCAGCAAACTCTATCAAAGGCCTTGGCCGCGTCAATAGCGACGACGGCCAAGGGTTCTGTCCCCTGGATGGCCAAATCGATTTTGCCAATTAGAAGCTGCATTTGTTCCTGGATATATCTCCCTGCGACAAACCCTTTCTGATCTGGATGTATTAACTTTCGTATCAGTTTGGTCAATCTCCCTGCTAAAATGCCCATAAAGATCTTATAATCGGCATTCAGCAGGGAGATTGGACGATAAGAGTCTGCCTTTTTTGGATCCTTGCCAGGTTTTAATATCAGAACTATTATTGCCTCTTTCCAAGTGTTAGGGACCTTTCCAGTTAAACTATAGACTGAATTAAAGGTATCTCCCAATGCTTCTAAAAGCTCCACTTTAAGATGTTTATATATTTCGCTCGGGAGTGTATCTGAACCAGCAGCTTTTTTGTTCTTAGATTTATTTATCTGAGCTGCAATCTCCTCTGACGTGAAGGGGGCATCTAAGTTGTTTTTGCTTTCTTCTGAAAGTACGGGGAGCTGTTTATTGCTGTGAAATGACTGAATCGAACTTGGCAGGGGAGCCAGGTCTTCTCTATACAGCTCTGAGAACATGGAAAGAAGACGGACTGTAAATCCTCGGTTTTATTTGAAATGTCCCCACTGGCGTTGATTTTAAGTTCTTTTATATCATTCCTAGCTCGGTCAGTCCTGGCTTTCCATGCCAATAAGGCACTAGCCTTTTCCCCATATTCGTAATTCTGCATCCTTTTGGTATCCCACTGCACCCTACATTTAGCTTTCAGTTTCCCTCTGTATTTTGATCTTGCCTCTTCCAACTTCCTCAGAGTCTGAGTGAGTTGCTTCCGGTCCCCGTTACTAACACCTTCTCTTTCTCTCTCCTAGCCACTTATCTTCCCTTCCATACCCTTTAATACCCCAGCTTCGATCTTATTTTTACAGATAATTCCGTGGAGTTTACCCCTAATCCAGGCCTTATAGGCGTCCCAAACTACATCAGGTGTTGTAGAGCCTGAGTTCAGCAAGAAAAACTCCAAGGACGGGGCCTGCACAGCGGCAATCACCTCGGGGTCCAGCAACTTGGCCCTGTTTAGGGTCCACCTTGCTTGCCGCTGTACCTCCTTAATCTGATATACAAAATGTAGGGGTGCGTGGTCAGACAAGTGACTCGGGAGGACTGAAACCACCCCTAGGTTGGCTATTGAGCCTCAGTCTAAAAATATACAGTCAATCCTAGAGGAATGACAATGCTTTTTGCTATAAAAGGTAAAACCCTTCTCATCTCCTTTTATTTCCCTCCATTGATCGACTAAATCCATTTCGTGGATCATGTTAACTAATGCCCGACTAACCTTCACTGCACCTTTATAGTGACTTAAATTAGATATATCCTTAAGGGGGTCTATCAAGACATTACAATCTCCCCCTATCACGTATGGTGGAGGTTCCAGCATCAGCACAGATTGTAATTTGTGGATATAGGCTGGATCGTCCAAGTTTGGACCGTAAAAAGAGGCACAGACCATATCATCATTCTCGAATGCTAATAGAACGGTCAACCATCTACCAGAGGAGTCTGACTGTGCTTTTTTTATATTGCAGGGCGTCCCTTGTTTAATTAATATGGCGACCCCTCTATTTTGGGCTGTTTCTTTTGAGGCACCAAAGCACTTTACCCACGTAACCTTAGAAAAAATTGAGGTGCTTTCTTCATGGCTCAGGTGTGTTTCCTGTAACAGACATATTTGTGCAGTTGATAGTTCTAGATGTTTAAGGATTAGCCTCTGCCTCCGAGGGCACTTTAACCCATTGATGTTCCACGAAACAAATATAATCCCTCTATTCTTTAAAAACGCACCTGCCATCTTCCTCTTTTCCTACGTGAAAACATCGTCCCTTTTTGAGGCGAGAATTGACATGGATATACAGAGGTTTAGATGAGTTCAATTTTTTTTTCCTTTTTTTCCCACTTCTCCCCCACCACGTGACCCCCTTCCTACCCGAACACCCCCATGACCCCGTGCCCCCTCTACCCGTGAGGAACCCTCCCTACTAATAGGCACAAGCCTATTTAGCCATCTTCCCCCGCATGGAGCCACTATGTGATCCCCGTTATTTGTTTACAAAATTTCCTACTGTTTACACATCATTTTTAATTGAAGACCCACTTAGTCTATTTCACCCCTGCCCCTCTTTTCTGTCTCTGATCTTAGCTAAAAGAGCGTCAGCTTCCTCCCCTGACCTGATATGGTGCATGTGATTATTCCACATCACTCTTAACTGTGCCAGAAACTTCATCTGCGCCTTGGCACCTAAACTGTTCAGCTCCTCCAGCCTTTTTCCCAACTCCCACTGCCTTGCTGCGGTAATGTGTGATATATCAGATCTTATATAGAAGGTAAAGGGGTTGGAGCTGTTGAAGTAAATGGAGCCTTATTTTAGTGCGGTGGAGAGAATCTGTTCTTTTATGGAATAAGTCAAAAAGTTCACCAGAATCTTTCTGGGCTTCTGTTTTGTGAGGTTTCTCCTGAAAGGGTCACGATGTACCTTCTGTATGTCGTGCAACAGATCCACCTCTGGTGTATTTTTTATTACTGTCCCCTTCAGTAAAGATATGACAAACCCCTTAATGTCGCCCCCCTCCATTGATTCTGGCACATTCAAGATTCTTAGATTATTCCGACGCGAATAATTTTCCAGACGCTCAATGTCCTCCTTGAGTTCCTTATTCTGTGCAGATAGCTTAGTGACCTCTGCTTCGGTAGTTCTCATCAACTCCTTGATCTTAGGAAGTTCCAACTCCATTGCCTCAGTCCTGAGAGTAACCACATCTACCCTCTTGATCAGTTCCTCACATGAAGCCTTTATTGCTGCTTGGTTGGCCTCAGATATTGAAAATGTGTTGGCCATCTCAGCTTGGTTGGTTTCCATAAATCCTAACTTGCCATTGGCTGAGCCGTGTCAGTCCATCATTAGCGATTCAGAAAAGGGGGTGGTGATGAACAGAGTGTCTGAATTAAGCAGACGACTCTTACCCAGTCCAAAGATCAGGGCTTGATCCATCACTGTTATTTATCTCACTGCACCATCCCAGCTCAGAACCTGGCTATATGCAAATCAGTCTGTCCCTGGCCCAGTGCATCATGGGAACAGGGCAGACTAAACTACCAAGCCAATTCTTCACCAGAAAGGAGACAAGCTACCGGGGACCGGTTTCTGGCATTTCAGCCTTCTTCGGCCCGGTTTGCTTGAATCCTGTTGGTGCAGTGAGAAAGGGACTCATGTCTGAGTATACCCTGCCACACCTATAGTGGCCAAAAACAATTCAGAAAAGGGGGTGGTGATGAACAGAGTGTCTGAATTAAGCAGACCACTCTTACCCAGTCCAAAGATCAGGGCTTGATCCATCACCGTTATTTATCTCACTGCACCATCCCAGCTCAGAACCTGGCTATATGCAAATCAGTCTGTCCCTGGCCCAGTGCATCATGGGAACAGGGCAGACTAAACTACCAAGCCAATTCTTCACCAGAAAGGAGACAAGCTACCGGGGACCGGTTTCTGGCATTTCAACCTTCTTCGGCCCGGCTTGCTTGAATCCTGATGGTGCAGTGAGAAAGGGACTCATGTCTGAGTATACCCTGCCACACCTATAGTGGCCAAAAACGATTCAGAAAAGGGGGTGGTGATGAACAGAGTGTCTGAATTAAGCAGACCACTCTTACCCAGTCCAAAGATCAGGGCTTGATCCATCACCGTTATTTATCTCACTGCACCATCCCAGCTCAGAACCTGGCTATATGCAAATCAGTCTGTCCCTGGCCCAGTGCATCATGGGAACAGGGCAGCCTAAACTACCAAGCCAATTCTTCACCAGAAAGGAGACAAGCTACCGGGGACCGGTTTCTGGCATTTCAGCCTTCTTCGGCCCGGCTTGCTTGAATCCTGATGGTGCAGTGAGAAAGGGACTCATGTCTGAGTATACCCTGCCACACCTATAGTGGCAAAAAACGATTCAGAAAAGGGGGTGGTGATGAACAGAGTGTCTGAATTAAGCAGACCACTCTTACCCAGTCCAAAGATCAGGGCTTGATCCATCACCGTTATTTATCTCACTGCACCATCCCAGCTCAGAACCTGGCTATATGCAAATCAGTCTGTCCCTGGCCCAGTGCAACATGGGAACAGGGCAGACTAAACTACCAAGCCAATTCTTCACCAGAAAGGAGACAAGCTACCGGGGACCGGTTTCTGGCATTTCAGCCTTCTTCGGCCCGGCTTGCTTGAATCCTGATGGTGTAGTGAGAAAGGGACTCATGTCTGAGTATACCCTGCCACACCTATAGTGGCCAAAAACGATTCAGAAAAGGGGGTGGTGATGAACAGAGTGTCTGAATTAAGCAGACCACTCTTACCCAGTCCAAAGATCAGGGCTTGATCCATCACCGTTATTTATCTCACTGCACCATCCCAGCTCAGAACCTGGCTATATGCAAATCAGTCTGTCCCTGGCCCAGTGCATCATGGGAACAGGGCAGACTAAACTACCAAGCCAATTCTTCACCAGAAAGGAGACAAGCTACAGGGGACCGGTTTCTGGCATTTCAGCCTTCTTCGGCCCGGCTTGCTTGAATCCTGATGGTGCAGTGAGAAAGGGACTCATGTCTGAGTATACCCTGCCACACCTATAGTGGCCAAAAACGATTCAGAAAAGGGGGTGATGATGAACAGAGTGTCTGAATTAAGCAGACCACTCTTACCCAGTCCAAAGATCAGGGCTTGATCCATCACCGTTATTTATCTCACTGCACCATCCCAGCTCAGAACCTGGCTATATGCAAATCAGTCTGTCCCTGGCCCAGTGCATCATGGGAACAGGGCAGCCTAAACTACCAAGCCAATTCTTCCCCGGAAAGGAGACAAGCTACCGGGGACCGGTTTCTGGCATTTCAGCCTTCTTCGGCCCGGCTTGCTTGAATCCTGATGGTGCAGTGAGAAAGGGACTCATGTCTGAGTATACCCTGCCACACCTATAGTGGCAAAAAACGATTCAGAAAAGGGGGTGGTGATGAACAGAGTGTCTGAATTAAGCAGACCACTCTTACCCAGTCCAAAGATCAGGGCTTGATCCATCACCGTTATTTATCTCACTGCACCATCCCAGCTCAGAACCTGGCTATATGCAAATCAGTCTGTCCCTGGCCCAGTGCAACATGGGAACAGGGCAGACTAAACTACCAAGCCAATTCTTCACCAGAAAGGAGACAAGCTACCGGGGACCGGTTTCTGGCATTTCAGCCTTCTTCGGCCCGGCTTGCTTGAATCCTGATGGTGCAGTGAGAAAGGGACTCATGTCTGAGTATACCCTGCCACACCTATAGTGGCAAAAAACGATTCAGAAAAGGGGGTGGTGATGAACAGAGTGTCTGAGTTAAGCAGACCACTCTTACCCAGTCCAAAGATCAGGGCTTGATCCATCACCGTTATTTATCTCACTGCACCATCCCAGCTCAGAACCTGGCTATATGCAAATCAGTCTGTCCCTGGCCCAGTGCATCATGGGAACAGGGCAGACTAAACTACCAAGCCAATTCTTCACCAGAAAGGAGACAAGCTACAGGGGACCGGTTTCTGGCATTTCAGCCTTCTTCGGCCCGGCTTGCTTGAATCCTGATGGTGCAGTGAGAAAGGGACTCATGTCTGAGTATACCCTGCCACACCTATAGTGGCCAAAAACGATTCAGAAAAGGGGGTGGTGATGAACAGTGTCTGAATTAAGCAGACCACTCTTACCCAGTCTAAAGATCAGGGCTTGATCCATCACCGTTATTTATCTCACTGCACCATCCCAGCTCAGAACCTGGCTATATGCAAATCAGTCTGTCCCTGGCCCAGTACATCATGGGAACAGGGCAGACTAAACTACCAAGCCAATTCTTCACCAGAAAGGAGACAAGCTACCGGGGACTGGTTTCTGGCATTTCAGCCTTCTTCGGCCCGGCTTGCTTGAATCCTGATGGTGCAGTGAGAAAGGGACTCATGTCTGAGTATACCCTGCCACGCCTATAGTGGCCAAAAACGATTCAGAAAAGGGGGTGGTGATGAACAGAGTGTCTGAATTAAGCAGACCACTCTTATCCAGTCCAAAGATCAGGGCTTGATCCATCACCGTTATTTATCTCACTGCACCATCCCAGCTCAGAACCTAGCTATATGCAAATCAGTCTGTCCCTGGCCCAGTGCATCATGGGAACAGTGGAATGGTATACTCAGATGTGAGTCCCTTGCTCATTGCACCATCAGGATTCAAGCAAGCCGGGCCGAAGACGGCTGAAATGCCAGAAACCAGTCCCCGGAAGCTTGTTTCCTTTCCAGTGTAAGAATTGGCTTGGTAGTTTGGTTTGCCCTGTTCCCATCATGCACTGGGACAGGAACAAACTAATTTGCTTATAGCCAGGTTCTGAGCTGGGATGGTGCAGTGAGCTAAAAAACGGTGTTGGATCTAGCCCTGATCTCTTGACTGGGTGAGAGTATTCTGCTTAATTCAGAAGCTCTATCCATCACCACCCCTTGTTGTTAAATAGTCCATCATTAGGTCATTCTTATATTTTATCCAAGTCCAGGCTTCACATTAGCCCTATTGTCTCTTTCTTCGATGACATTTGGCTTCCTTAGAAATGATACTTTCTCGTTCGAGTACTGTCTTTTCACTTTCTAAGCCTGGCAGACATTCGCAGATCCTGTCCTTGGGCCTTTACCCTGAGAGCACATCTTATTCAAGCAAAGTCTTTTTATTCAGCAAATATTTCCATTACACAATGTAAGGCTCCATTCTGGACAATATTTCTTTCACGTCTGCTTCTCTGTCAGCCATATTTTTCTCGAGCCACATTTTAGGCCTCACTTTAGAATCTATTATTAAACAAACACAAGAAATCAATTAATTAAAGAATTACGACCCATTCTGTTACCCGCCCCCCTTCTAATTATTAACCGGGTTAATTATGTTACCTAGCCAAAGCAACACAAATGCAGCTTTTTATAATTACTTTCTTCTTCTGCACGTACTTCAAAGGCTTTTGTCACAAAAGACATAACATAAGCACAAATAATAAGCACATGCTATTAGTTAAACAGCTGTATTTAATACTGACAAAGACAATAGACAAAGGTTAGTAAATTATTTTTCCACACACTTGCGATTGCAACAAAGAGCATAAAAATTAGTGCCACATGTTTTTCTGTGTAAATGCATTTTTAAAACTAATGTTGATTAATAAATTAAACACACACCTAATAATACAATTACGTTTGTTATGGAAGTTTAACTTTGCGAGTATGAACAAAAACTTATTCAACAGCTCGTTCCATCAGCATCAACCTATTCTTCAGTTGAAATAAATGCGAAAGGTGTAACAGTACATTGACAACACCATGCCTGCTTTGTCTATTGCACCAAACCCTCACCTTAGATTCCAAAAATGGCTATTCTTCAAACCCATTTCTCTTGTCAGGCTCATCAACATTCTCAACTTCCCAAAAGCACCATTGTATGAACATGATAATCTTAACTTTGACCTCATCAAGGCTATCTCTGTGGGATTCACTCTCGCACCCCATTGTCAATGTGTCCATAACCAGGGTATCTTCCCAGAAAATCTCAAGATATGTCATATTCTCCCACTCCAAAAGAAACCAACAGGAGACCCTGATGACCTCGCCAGCTACTGGCTCATTGCCAACCTACTGTTCATCAGCCACATCCTGGATAAAGCAGTCTATGTTAAACTCCAAGATCACATTAATGCAAACTATCGCCTGAGTGGCTACAACTTGGGACTCATATCTTGTTGCAGCACAGGGACTGCTACATTATAAATCACACATACATTATGCCCTCCTGGCCACAGAAAAAGATAACCCATGTCTCCTGGCACTGCTGAACCCCTCATATGCATTAGACACAGTGAACCATCCCATCCTCATGCGCAACCTGGAGTCCTAAAATGGACTCACCTGGAATGTCTTTTACTGGTTTTCAGGCTACCTTTCTAATAGACTCCGTTTTTTTCACTTTCGCACCTCCAGGTTCCAAATGTTCCCTATCACCTGTGGAGTCCCGCAGGTATCCATACTGCCCCCTGTCATCTTCAACTTCTACAGCCACATTTGTGCTCTAATTATCAAAGGGGCTACCCGTTAAACCAAATTAGGCATCCGGGAATGTAAACCAATCTTATACACAAATGATGCCTATGGAAATAATTCAAAGAGGAACTTTTTCAGAAACAGGTACCATTAATTAACTGTCTCAGATTTGGTTAACCTACTTCTTAGATAAATCAAAATATTACCTTGTCTCACTTCATCCATCCACTATCTACTCAATGATTCAAAATAACACAATTTTGTTATTTTGAATCATTGAGTAGATAGTGGATGGATGAAGTGAAACAAGGTAATATTTTGATTTATCTAAGAAGTAGGTTAACCAAATCTGAGACAGTTAATTAATGGTACCTGTTTCTGAAAAAGTTCCTCTTTGAATTATTACCATAGGCATCATTTCTAATTACAGATAACAGCCTCAAGATTAACCAAAATGTCAATGATAAGCAACTGCTTGAAAGTATCCTATGCTTCAATGATCCAATGCCTCAAATAGCATCTGCACCTCATCCAGACCTGGATGTCCAGCGCATACCTGAAGCTCAGACCTACCAATGCAGAATAACTATTTGCCAAGAACATTAAGCAAGAAACATAAGTACAAGCATAGTTCAATGATAGTAACCTTTGTAGTTTCAACCCGTAACTTTCACTGAAGGCCAGGTCACTTGGGCTACATTTTGACACCAATCCCACCCTCAAGGGACTCATTGCCAAAACAAAAAGATGGACTGGTACAAGCTCATTCATCTAAATAAAGTGAAAACCTTTCATCCTGTAAGTTACTTTGAAACTGCTGTTCAAACCTTTGTACTCTTGCAACGGACGGCAGTAAAACCCTGCTTTATGATCTCCCAGGATCCACACTCATACACCCTAGGGGGAGCCTAAACACTGCACCACATCTCATCCAAGGCCTGAATAAATATGATTACATCACACCCATCCTGAAGGAAGATCATTGGCACCATTTTGAAGACCAGCTGCATCATTTACAATGCCATCACATTGAGAACTCCCACTTACCTTGCAGACAAACTCACTATCTCTGGTGAGCCGGCAGTCAGAACACCATCAGACCGTAGTCCAAGAAGTGTTAAAAAGAAAACAAACAGGGCAGCAAGCTTTCTATCTGTGAACGTGGGATATGGAACAACGGGGCATATTATCAAGGGGGTTTATCTCTGCTTTTTTGGCTTTAAAAGCCAAGAAAGCGGAGATAAAATTATCTCCCTATTACCTAGCTGTCGCTAACACCAGTTAGCGACAGCTAGTAGGAGATAGCGACCATCTTGGGCCCCGCTTTGCATGTCAGTGAAATTTATCACTAATGACATGCAAAGTGGGAGTGCCAAGATGTTAGCGACTGGAAACAGTCGCTAACATCGCTATCTCCTATTACCAATTTTTGGAGATATTCGTGCTAAGCGTGAATATCTCCAAAAACTAACACCTGCCCCTGAGCAGTTCTGAGCCATGTTATCCAATGGTAGGTGGATAACATGGCTAAGAGCATTAGCTCGGTAATGCATGAATATCGCTGACTTTTCAGCGATATTCATGCATTTCGGCCGATTTGTATCGCTTAG
This sequence comes from Lissotriton vulgaris, assembly GCF_964263255.1. Taxonomy (NCBI): domain Eukaryota; kingdom Metazoa; phylum Chordata; class Amphibia; order Caudata; family Salamandridae; genus Lissotriton; species Lissotriton vulgaris. Next base: position 1,945,582,394 of record NC_141689.1, read on the forward strand.
GAGATAAACCTTGATAATAGCAAGGTTCCTAAGCGATAAAAATCGCCGCAGCTCGGCGATAAAAATATTGCCGCTAAGCCAACATAGCGATAATTATCACTAGTTGTTGGTAATATGCCCCAACATCTCTTACCCATAAGGTCTGTCTCAACAATGCCCAAATGTAATAAAGAGTTGAAGCTGCACCTCTTTTAAGAACACTACATCAAATTTAATTTTAGATCCACAAACAGACACCTCTCCCATCTCTCATCGACATTATGATGGATCTTTGACACTGTACATCGCTCTGTGCATTTTGGCTATGTTCACCCTATCGAAATATCACATTCATAAATACCTAGATATAACAATTAATGTTGTAGAGCTGTCTACTTTGAGAGTGAAACAAAACGTTATTAAAAAATATCTAAGAAGAAAATACGTGGAAGCCCTTTTTGGCAAATACTGGGCCTCGTGTGCTTACCAGAGGTACTTTTGGTTCCCTTTCCGCCATGTTTGAAGGTGCAGCCTGATATTGGGAGGCTGTGATAGGCGGCAGTGAAGATACATTTGAAACTATGGAACAATACTGCAAGCGTTTGCTGCCGCCCTGTCCATCAAGCGCGCAAATGGCGATTGCCCAGGAATACATGGATTTTCCTCCAATCTGCCAGGAAGCAGACATTTGTAAAAACTGCTGGAAATAAGTGTAAGTTGATTTGGGAATCTGGCAATGTTATGGTGATCTGATAATAATTTTCATAGTTGTCTAGCAATAAGTTGACAAAGCTACTGTGATGTAACAAGTATGCTTAGTGTGTGGTCAATGTAATGCTCCAGTGAATTGGAAATGTTGCACCAATAATGAATCTAGAAATTTGGTACCCACAGTGAGGCATTTACACTGAAGTAGCAATAATTAATTTTGATGTGAAAACAATACATTGATTTTCCAGGTTTGTCCCATCAATAGGACGTGAGCCTCTGTATGCCTGTCTGTGGTATTTTGAGGGCTCTCATTGTGCTATCGACACTGGCTTGAATCAACAAAGCAGAAAAGTTTCTGATAATAGATTAGTAAGACAATTCAAATAACTGTTGAATCTGCAGTTTGCAGATTGGAGCCCATATATTAGCTTAGATGGTTAAGCATCTGCATCATAAGGCTGTGTTCAAACTACATTACAGAGGATATATTATGAGTAAGGCAGCAGAAAGTGAATGTACCGCCTCCATATTGGTGTGGGTGTGAATGTTTCTCTTTCACACACACACATACAAGAGAGAGAAATCTATGCATAGATTTACTCCTTTTGCAGATTGTAGCCTGAAACGTTCAAATTAAATGCTGAAATGACGTGCTTTATGAGGACTTTTTTGTGTTGGTACTTTAACATCAGGAAAGTGCATTGTAAACATGATGACATTTATTTCAGTGGTGTGCTTCAAGGACTGTAGGAAATTGGGATATTACTTGTGTGGCCTGCGCAAGTAATAGGTCCACAATTTTGCCAAACTGGGAAACCAGTAACTTACTGTAGCCTTGGCTCTCTCAGGGCAGCAATCACCATTTACTAGCATGTAATAAAAACACTCAATACATTATTTTCCAGTCGGTGGTTTTTCACACACATGCACACCTACACACACAAAGTCTCTCTCTCTCCCCCCCCCCCTCCCTACTTCATTTTCCATATCCATTTCATTTACTTTATTTCGGTCATAGAACATAAAAGCAGTACGCATAAAATATACAATAGGTATTCATTACTTCAAATCAAGTCTAGAGATATTACAGTAAGTAAAATAATGGGCATAACAATGATGGTAACACCAGGCAGATCTATAAAATCACAGAGCGCATTTCTGGAAATACAGTTAAATATCCTCAACCGATGTTCTGGCTGCAGTGTGGAATTGACCAGATGCTCTCTAAAAATATGGCATTTGAGAAATCTAGAACTGGGGACATGTAAGCTCTACAAATTCTCAGTGTTACCCTGTAGTGGATTAAACCGAGGAAACAACTTAAAAGAACTATCCATTGCTTCTTCGCATGTGGTATTTTGAACAGAGCATATTTCGAACCCCTGTGTTTGGCTTTCAACTTGTGTTTGGCAGTTACTAAATGTAGGGTACCAAAACTAATTCTAATGTACAATGCTTTTGTGAATGGGGTGGGGTCTATTTCATCCATGTAGTTCTCCAGAGAGAAGAATGGCTTGAATTCTAGGAAAGATTTGGTCTGTTTCCCTAAGCCAGGTTGATAGAGTAGTTGTTAAAAGGCAGACACTAAAGGTAAGTATGTGCAGTCCATTTACCATGTGATTACCGTGGGTGAGACCCAGGTAGTGAGACTAACCAATAGTGAAAAGTAGAAAACTGAGTGATCCAAAAAGCTAATCATCTGGCCTTACCGAGTGGGTAGAACCCAATTGCAACAAGTATGCATTGCAAACCAGGGAAGAGCTGCACAGAAAAAAGCTTGTTGAAGGACTTTTGAAAAGGGACAAATTGTGTGATGTCACTTCTTGTGATGTCACTGTGATAACTGTCATGCAATCTCACATCCTGTAGTCAGTATAGGAGTAAGACATTCCACTTTGATTTTGGAAGAATGACAACTAAACCTTTATGAATCTGGGCCTAGGTGAGCAATTTAAGTTGTTGGACATGCTGTCGCTGTCTATAGCTGGTTGAATTGCTCACATTAAAATGCTGGTGCTCACTGGATTTCTCTGTGTGTTCCTATCCCCCCATAAATCCTTTTGAGGGAATTTGTGATTGTTGCTCTCCAGGTTGGTATGGGGAAATGACCTAGACTGAAGTGTGCAATCCTTACTTAACCCTATGACAGAGGAGGGTTTGAGGTTCAGGATTTGAAATGATATTACCACACCGTCCAATTCAATTATGAAATGTACTGGTTTGTACCACAAATGAGAAACCACATTTACTGATCCAGAAAGTCAAACTGGAAAAGGAGGAATTTAAAACTACTATAGTAGTGCTACTGCTTAACCCTTACAGCTCAAACAATCTGATGTGGACTTTATGGACTATGGCTAGGACGAATGAGTGCCCACAAATATACTCTCCAGAAATGCCACTCATTCCGAATCCAAACCTTCCACCTATGCAGTACAGGTGGGTGAAAGAGCGATTACTAAATTGGGGCAACTATATACATTTAACACTTCTATCACTCAAGCAGTTTTTTGTTTTTTTTTGTGGAGTTTTATTTAGCACAAACCAGACCTGAAGGTATCAGAGCGCTTTACATGAGCACCAGTTATGTTACAGACAGACACATTCATTTTTGTTAGGCACAGGGAGAGTAAGTGATTTGCCCAGAATTCCAGGATGTTGAGCGTCTCTGCCGAGGATCGAACCCGGTTCCCCAGCTCCGACGTCGATTGCCCTAGCTGTTAGGGCACATTCTCTTCCCAAATTCTCCTACCAGTTCAGAGGTAACACACTTCACTACTTCAAACTGAGACATGCAGCTTCCACTAGATAGCCGTTATTTCCTGATGAACTGCAGTAGTTCACTCTGATTATACAGATGCTTACAAATCTAGGAGGGAGGGCCTGAATCTCATGACGTTATGGACTGGATATGGACTGCTACAGCATAGATATTGTAGCAAGGTGGAATATTAGGTGGTATGGCTCCTTAGCTCAGTCCTGGTAGTGTGGCAAAGAACAGTCAGGCATTACTAGGGTAAAATGTGTTAAGCATCATGGTGCATAGGCAATTGAGACAACTCAAAAGAAACCCCACACAAATGTTTAAAATAGAGATTATTTCTATATAAATATAGACACCAAAATGAACTTTGTATCATCCATACAAATGGAGTTGTGGAAGTTTGCAGTGTTAAAAAATAAATGCAGTAGATCTTCCAAGCTGGTTCCAGTAAAATGAATGGGGGAAAACACAGGTGACACACGGTCACTTGCCGGGTGAGCTCAAATGAACCCTCCTGTGGATTTGGTCAAGCAGGTCCCTAGAACATGTTCCAACAGGTGTGATTTTGTTACCTTGCCCAGGGAGTCTGGGTGCAGAGGTGACTTGGCTGTCCTTGGTACTGAACGGGACCCAAAGTAGCTGTCAAATCTGTAGCACATGATAAAACCCACACTTGAGGATGGAGTTCCATTTTACCCACAGGGAGTAGAGGCCATTGGGGTCCTAGGACCTGCGTTCAAAAAGCTTGAATTCTTGTACCTTGCTCAGCTGCTCCAGGGGGTTGCAGAGGCAACTGGCAGCTGTCAATCACCAGGGCAGGTTGCACCAAAGATGGTTTATCACACACTCGATGATTTCAACTTCAGTACTCAGGAGCACAGCAGCGTGGTCATTGCGGATGTTGGTCGGTATAACTGTGAGTTGCTCTTGGGCTGGAGACGTTGTTCAAGGGGTTGATCACCCAACTGAGGATCACTAAGCCTTGGCTGTGGCAAATGTAGCCCATCTCTACTTTGGCAGCTAGAGGTCGATAATAGTGGAGTAGCGGGGGTGACACCACTTTTCTTCAGCCTCACTCTCAACAGGACAAGTTGGTTACAATTCTGTCACGCAGCACGTCGATTTTTCTGCAGCTTGCAGAAGACTGGCCCCACCAATGCAAGGGATTCTGCTTCACTTTCTGGCATCTACTGGAGTCCTTCTAGCTGGGTACAACAATCTTTTTCCATGGACACATGTTGAACACCTAGTTCCAGTACATGGTCTCTTCAGGACACTAATTTGTCCTATCTTCACAACAGGTCCTGTTGTCAGTGATGAAGTCTTCTTTATGTCCGGGTTTATGAGGCATTAAGGGCATGAGGGACAGTGGCCAATGGGCTACTGGTCCTTGCGGCTAACTTGACCATAATGTGACAACTTCATCTGGGTTTACTCACCTTCCTACCCAGAGTCCTCTAACTTAGGGTCTTCCAACAAAACAACATTCTTCCTTAGCTGTACAGACCTTCAACCCCACCTCAAATGTATAGCTAGTCGTTTGGAGGTGTATGCCTCTTGACTAATGAATCTTCCCACCTGTCAGGGTGGACAGGATGGGAAGGGTCTGTCCTCGAATGGGGAATGAGAAATTATGCATCAAGGGTGCTGAAAGCTTTTGAGGCTCTCCACCTCGATGACTGTAAACACTAGCCATCCTGGGAGGGAGGAGGTGTGATCTCCTTCATGCCCAGGACTTTGTCTCCACACTGGGAAGTACTAGCACATCCCACCAAGAGAGAAGACTCTTGTCTTGGTGCAAAGCAGCTCAGTGAAGCCAGTCAAGGCACAGGGTCTCTGTATCCTAGGAGAAACCCACTCAGGGTGGCACCGGTGTGCATGCCAGCTCACACTCAACATGAGAATGGTGTTGGGGTGAAAAAGGACTATGTTTGACACCAAATGTGACACAATTCAGTTGTTCCATAATGAAGCTGGCTATCTCAAATTTCCATGTTACTCTATGGACCAATAGTCACTTACAGTAAAGCCTTGCCTTACAGGGTTACTGTGAGGCTATACATAGATAAACATATATATCCACATATTTAATGTAATTCACTCTCCTGAGCTTAGGAGAACAACTTTAAGTGTTACTAACTTACATGAAGGCAGGGGTGCGGCTCTGCAGCACATGGTGAGTGCAGAGTCACTGCTCATGTAGGGCTGCAATGGCAGACATGCAGACACACTTTAACTTGGGTCACACAAGGTGGTACAACCAGTGCTGAAGCCCTGGAATCCATCTATCACCCTTCCCCTAAGTACCACTGGTTCCATATACTAGGGACTTTTCAGGGGGCAAGGGACCTTACCAATTGGGTATACCATTTCACATCATTTTTAGGGGGAAAAGCACAGGCACGGGGGTCTTGATAACAGGTCTCAGTGCACTATCAGAGTCAAAAACCAACATCTAGCATTCTTAAATGGGGGAAAACTGTGTTCCTTCTGCAAAGAAGCCCCGTTTCGAACAGTTACAAACATGACCCAAGAAAATGGGAATCTGAACTTGGGGAAAATATTGATTCAGCTGTGGGGAAGTACTCAAATGAAACAAATTAGGACAGTATAGATCAAATACAGACATAAATAATACAGAACAGGATGTACTGCTCCCCTGACGTTTTACATAAATAATCCTAAAAATGTCTTCCTGCTATTCATGTTGCAGGTTTGATTCAGCAGGTTTGTTTCATTTGGCAAGGTTGTGTCCCTTAATAGTAATATATTAGGCTGAGGTAGCCCTGATTATCAGCGAGAGAGAGAGAGGAGAGAGTACTGTGGAGTGCATCTCGAGGATAAGATTCCTTCTTCAGTGAAAATGAAACTAGGGGGCTTGTTTATGAGAGGCTTGTGCCACAGGGTGTCACTTTTTCTGAAGTTCCAGTGGTGCAAACCCCTCAACCACAACTATAAGGCCACACAAAGCACCTTTGCACTGCTTTTCATGGCCTCATTGATATGGAGTAGGAGAAAGCAGCACAAGTTGCCTTAATGTGCACCAGAGATGTGTTACATGAGTGTGGCAGTATTATGTAAATTAATATAATGATGTAACATAAACTGTATATTTTTATTGCCGTACTTTTATGACTTGTAAAGTTGAAAAAAATGTTTTTATGATGAGTGTGGCAGTAGGTTTTCTCATGCACCACCAATGGATTTTGACAAGACCCCAGATTTACTTAATCACGTAAAAATGGGGCAGCACCAAAACCTTTTACCTCCCCAGATCAGCTATAACTAGGAGAAATGTTTTTATTTCTCCCAGATTTTCCTCTTTTGAAGAGGAAAATGTCTCTCTGGATGGTTTTTGTGCAGGAAGGCATCCCTTCCAGCACAAAAACAATTACACGATAAAATACAGTTTCTGGAATAAAAATATACAGTTTATGTTACATCATTATATTAATTTACATATTAGGCAATTCAGACACCCTTGCACCATGATTCAAAGGTGCCTTTGTAGGCGCTAGTCAGAAAATTGTGCTTCAGCACAGGGAGAAAGGAAAGGAATGCAGCGTATTTCAGAACTACAGTGCATTCCTTCCCTGGTATATTGGGCAGAAGACTTGCGGTCCTGCCCTTCACCATTTCCCCATAAATTAAGTCCTAGGGGGCTTATTTACAAAAGGCCTGCGCAGCCTGACAATTATTTTTTTTTTACGCTCCGTTGGTGCAGGCCTCTGAGTCATATATATGAGTTGACATATTGCCACCCTGCGTGGATTTGCATTGCATCATAGAAATGGAGTAAGGCAAGACAGCTCAAAGAGATGAATTGCCTTACTCTGCACCAAGGAGGCATTCCATGGGCATTGCAGTGGGTGTTCCCATACGGCACGCACAGATTTCGATGCTGCCCCAGGTTTACGAAATCACGTAAACCTGGGGCAGCGCCAAAATCTTATGACTCCCTAGAGCAGGCAAAATGAGGAGAATTGTTTTCATTTCTCTAAATTGTTTCCTCTTTTCATGTGTGTTGTGTTCTGCAGCACACATAGAAAGAGGAAAATGCCTCTGTGAATTGTTTTTGTGCAATCCTGACAACAATGCAGATGCCCTTGCAAGGGTACCTGCATTGGCACTAGGAATCATATTGTGCACCTACTGAAAGGACAGGAATACTCCATATATCATAAACATGGCACATTCCTGCGCTTTCCTTTTGACGCAAGGTATCATAGCTAAGTGACTTGCTGCACTGCCCTGCAAAACAAACTTGTAAATGAGGCCCTGGTGGTGGTGGTGATCTTGCTTGCAAAACATAAGCTGGTGAGATCATGGATGAAAGGCCTGATACCTAAAATTGCAGATTGGCTGATGGATGCTACAACCATTTAAGTAATGACAACAGATGTTGCAAAACTACAGGTCCCACAGGCCACACCCAGGGGCACATGGAGAACACTTAGACACTTTTCACTGCAGCCTGGAGAACTAGTATAACTGTTTCTCAGTAGAGACTATCAAAGGAGTTAAGGACATGGAATATGAGAAGCTTTGCTAAATGTAGCTGGGTGGTGAGGTCAAACCCTGTAGTCAGATAGACCCTCAAAAAATCTATAGCATACAATCATGGGAGGGGCTATAATATTTCGGGAGCTTTATTGGTATGGAAATATTACATCCTTAATAGTATCTGTCAGCTATGCCGATTTTCTTGTAAATATGCTGGAAATATCAAAACATTACTGTTTTCTTTTTGTTGTGCTTTTCTCTGCCAATTAAAATATTTAAAAACTAATTTCTGTCTTCAACAAATTTGAATTAAATAACCCAACTACTAACAAAAGAAATCCATTATATACAAAGAAAACTTTACAAACAGGTAACATACCTTTATAACAACGGTGCCTCATATAAAAATACATTTAGAATAGTACATCCTTCTTTTTATTCAGTTATTAACATCAGTGTAAAAAATGCTAATAAAGATACCCTTAAAGATGTAACATTATTTCTGGAGGCACAAATTATTCAGGAGAACAATACCAGGAAAAACAAGGTTATAGCAAGATAGGGGAGAAGCTAAGGCTTCAGCACACTGTTTACCCAGAAAAGGATTATACAAGAACATGTTCTGCCCTTCATTATACATTTAAATCAACTGCATTGTTCACCAGCGAGGGTGAATTAAAGTATTGCAAGGCACAACCACTGTATTCCCAGTGTTATTCTGAAAGGTTACCTATCAAATACAAGCCTCGTTCTAGACTTTACTTAATTTGCTTTTGACAAATTAAAATTGACGACTATTTCTAAAATAAACAAAAGTTGAAACAAATAATTGTCCTTCTAGTATATCGATTGCTGTTGTAATGATAACTCAAAGATGTCATTTTTAACACCTCCTTCTCAATAGATTTTACTTGTATATGAAAATAGGCTCATATGACAGATTGTTATTTTTCTATGTTTAATCAGCTTTATTAAGAATACACTTGCATAGTAATGAGCTGTCAATTTTAACATAAGTGCACAGACACAATATGAATATTAACATGAAAGAAAGGAAAGCTGTTAACACATTTGTATGTTACAATTGGAAAGAGGTAAAGATACAAAAAGGGGGAAGGAGGGTAATGTGAATGCACAATTGAATATCACATAGTAGCATGAATTAGTAAAAATAAAAAGATGAATAATTAAAAACAGGAATAATAAGATAATGCAACATATATACCAAGAAGCAGAGAAAATTACAATTTACAGAGGCTTAAAGTTTTCAGAATGGGTTACAATAATAATGTTGTTTAGCACCAGTTTTCAAGAAATTTGTTAACAATATCCACTATGAATCTCTATTAACATGCAGTCTCCCAGAGGAAGCAAAAGCAACATCTAACCTATGATAATGATGAACAATATTTCACCAAGAAGTAAATTATACATTAGTGAAAGCCTTCCAGTTAATTGTGATTTGCTGAAAAGCTAAGGCTATAGGGTCAAACAATCCCTTTTCATGGAGCTTTAATTTTTGATGTAGGACAATGCAGTCTAAAAATTATTGAAAGCTGGGACTAAATGTTTTTCCAAAAAGCAGCAGTATGGGGTCTTGAAAAAAGGAGATGTAACAAATTCCCATGAGGTTGTCCACATGACCAACAAGCTGTATTGGTCCCCTTTGAAGAACTGGCTATGGAGGTAGGTGTGTGATATAATCTGTGATATAAAAAGAATAGGGTTTGGTTGGTAGAGGCAGTTCTTGAAATTCTTTATATTTTAGACCAAATAGAAAATAGTCCAATTGCATCCCAAATCTGTTTAGTAGTTAAGCTGTATCTTGGTTTAATTTCGAAAGGGGTCTGGGGTCAAAAAGTATTAATAAATAGGAAAAGCTTTATGAGTAAGTGAAAGTAGTTTTAGAAGCAAGTCATATGACAAAGTGACAGAGGATATTAAAATACTGCTTGAAATTGACTAAAGGAATGAGGATTCACCCCATCAAATAAGTCCTGAACCAATATTATCCCCTTTTGTCTCCAAGATTTCCAATACATGGGCCTCTTTTTCATAATAATAAGACAATTATATCACAGAGGAGAGGGCAAAGGGAAAAAAAGAAACTCTACATTGAATCTCTGATTCATAATGAGGCTTCAGCAAAAAGCATGTCTGTTTAAATAATGGTAAAGATGTAATAGTGTTTTTGAAGAAAAAGCTAAGGCTTCTTTAGGAGAAAATAGTGTAAGGATGGAAAGTTCAACATCAAGCTACAGAGGCAGAAAGGGTGAAAGGATTGAAAGAAGCCTTTCAGTATCCTGTCTCAGTCAAAAGGTTTTATGGTATGTGTTATATCCTACATATTTATATAACATGTATTCTAGCCCTGCTGCCTCTAGCTGCTCAGCCAGAGTGTGTCTTGGTATTAGAATGTTGGTGTGACTGAGTGGGGTGAATGTGGGAGTCGGAGATGGGCTGAGCAGCTAGGGAGGCTGCTCCTGGTGGGGCTGGTACCACACTAGGCTGGCTGGAGTCATCACTGATGTAACATGATCTGAAGACTAAATAAACAAGTCTTGAATATACATCTTGGCTCCTGGTGTCTTTCCACTAAGGACACAACATTAATTTTGGGACGAGGACAGTCTTGAACGCCAGTGACTCTTGTTAAAACAAAGCAACAAAGAAACAAAGAAACTAAGGAACTAAGAGAGTAACCAAGAGATCCTTCTAGCAACTTCAAGTTAAAAAAAGAAGGAATTTCCAGGCAAGCCAGCACCAGCCCCTCCAGTGTCCTTCCTGTGGACAGCCCCAACGAGCAGTGTCATCACCAACTGACACTTCTGCCTGGGAATACATCTGCAGCTGTGAGCTGGTGGAGTAGTGCTACTACAACCAATTTTTGTTGGTCCAGCCACAGCGGTGAACAGTGAGTTGGTTGTGTAGTTCAACTACAGCCTCATCTGGAGTTCCAGCCACTTGGTAATGTACAAAAATGATTGTGAGTTGGATGGGTAGCATCTCTACAACCAGGTGTAGGTGTAACAGGCACATCGCGCTAAAGTGGGAAGAGTGCCTTTTAATTATAGTGACTTATAAGAGTTCTTGGCACAATTTTTGCGATGTGCAGTCAAAAAGGACCAGTTGATGGTGTTACAGTCACAGCGCTCTACAGAGCTTATAGCGTCTGTATAGTTAAGGCACAATTTGGGATTTGTAGTCATAAAGGAGTTATTACCTAACAGCGTCCAGTGACTACACAAATGGAGTTTTTCTAGTATTTTACTGACTTTTGTGAGCAGCGAATTATAGTGCTTCCAGTATCACAGTTATAGTGCTTCCAGTACCACAGTCCTGGTGCCTCCAAGACCCCAGTGACTTTAAAGTTATGACATTTGTCTGCTTTCCTGCAACTTTATCCAACAAGATCATCTAGGAATGGATTTATAGTAACCACAACATGTTGAAGTACTCATTTTGCTTTTTACAGTGGGGAACATGCTGCTGTAGGGCAAGTGGATCTACAAGTTTGTGGCACTGCGATATGCATCTCCACTGAGGAATAAGGAATTGGATTTACTCTGTTTTGTGGCAGTTAATAATTCGGCTAGTCGTGAGTAGCCTGGTGATGCACAGTTTCGTGGTGTGCTGGGTTTTTTTTCCACTAGAGTGTGCACTTGGACTTTGAAAGAATGTATTTTGGACTGCACAGCACTGTGCATGCTTTCGGTTGTCGGAAACTGAAGCAACTGTTTGCTGCGCCTGTCAAAGAAATGAGTTGGACACATGTTGTCTTTGGTGGTGAATTCTGCGGAGACATTTTCTCTGCGAGCGTTGGGAAACTGCTGTTTAAATTTCAAATTGCATGCGCGCAAGTCTTCTACAGCATGCAAAACTTTACCTTCTGTTCCCTCGTGGGATCCTGCATGACGTGTTGATCTTCAAGGAATCCGTTATGATGGTCATGCCCCTCACTGGACGCTTTTGAAGCACCAACGCGCTAGGAACCACCCGGCGCGACGTAAAAAATGTGCCGCCGTCTTCGAGTTCTTGCTGATGGAACTTCGCATTTGTTAGAGTTATTTTTTTTTTGCCCAGTCTCAATAAATGTATACATCATGATTATGAGGTTTATGCTGTTCAAGCAACATATGTACATGATGATATATTGTCTTTTTGGTATTTTTCGCGGAGATCCTCTGTTTCAAGTATGTCGGAGGAAATTCACATTGGGTAAGATTCCCGTTTTTTTTTCAGCTTGCATAATTCACGGAGCCTGTCAACTCTAACCTCCTTTGTTAACACATGTCTTGTGTGTTGCAGGGACTACTAGTTTCGTTTTTACAGCACATGAGGATACTGTAATCTGGGTGAATAATGAAATGTATCTGAGACCACTTAATGCCGTAACTTTAGTCATTTACACTTTCTGACCAATTTGCCCATTGTTTGCTAATTGTCTATGTAAATTTCTTCTGTAAGTTGGCATTGCACTGGGCATTAGGTTCCTTCTTATTAGACTGTGTTATTCAGTGTATTTTAACGTGGGCAAATATTGAAATGTACCTTTGTGCAATTTCCAAAATTGTTTGACAATGAGTCTGGGCTCACAGGTGTGGAAGAAACAAGTCTTGCAATTTGGTTTGTCTTGTTCTGTTTTCTCTACTGCAGGGAAAGTGTTTTGCTACAAATCGGGTGAGAGATCGCTCACCGGCGTGTACTAGTGTGTCTATTGTAAGGTGTCCAAATGCTCTTGTATAAATATTTATTAGAGTGTAAGCTGTTTCTTGCACAACCTTTTTTAGTAGTGATGCCACAGTTTAAAGTTGGTCTAAGGATGGGCTTTCTTAGTTTAGTATCTAAAGGGTGATTTTCACAGTTCCCTTACTTGTGGGATGGTCATAGGTTCAGTTACTCCTAAATAAGTGTGTATCCTCTTCAAGGGGTTCAGTACATGGGTCAGTTCCCATATTTGATGTTTTTAATGGGACAGTGTGCTACTCCTATGCGGGGTTGGTGTTGGGTTCATGTGTCAGTTCCCATTAGTATGTATCTAGGTGTTTCCCTACGCAGGGTTTGAGAAGGGTTTGAATTCCTGTTACAGTTGCGCGCAGTACATTAGTACTTACCTTTTTGGTTGGTGTTTTGGGTGACGACCCATTTAGTTCTCTTGTTTCCCTTGCTCTTGGGATTGTAGTCGCAGGGTACCTTAACCCATTGCATTGTAGTACTTATCGCTTCAGTAAGAGTTTCTAAGTTCTATGTATTGAGATATGATTAAAAGTTTCTCTTTTTAGGGGGGATAGGGGATTATGCTATTTATTTGTATTATTCTTTTCCATCCTTCCTTTACCACATGTTTTTCTCTTGTGATGCTTGGTTGTCATTGCTGCATACTAGAGATTTGTGATTTGCGCTTTCAATGATTTTCTCCTGCATTTATTATTCCATCTTCTTTGATGCGTTGTCAATTTGCTGCATCTTTAAGATTTCTAATGTAATTGTATTGGACTTACTCCTTTAGTTTTCTTTTTCTTTTTGTTTAAAGAAAAAGAGGTAATGTTATATCCTACATATTTATATAACATGTATTCTAGCCCTGCTGCCTCTAGCTGCTCAGCCAGAGTGTGTCTGAGTGTGTCTGACTATTAAAGAGCCTATCCTCCTCGCGCCCTCCAATTGATTGCTAATATTGTGGTGAGAGCGTGTTGTGTGCAACTCTGTTCGTAAATTTTTAAACTGTCATGCTGGTTTTGAACCTGTTTGCTTTTTACTCGTTTTTTTGGCAAAAACGTAGATTTTAAACTATTGTCTGCATTTGCACTGTAAAGCACGTTGATTTTAAAAATGGCTAGCTTTGCACTTATCTCCGAGGCGCGCTGACTCCCCGGTCCACCGCAGCTTTCATTGCTGATTGATGTGGAGGGAGGAATAGCGCTGGCACTTCCTGGTCGTTCCACGACGGGCGGCCATCTTGTTAGGGTGTCGGTCTAGTCTCCCAACCCTCCTAATCTACAAAGCCCCTGGTTTCTAGCGCAGCGGAGACACGCAGCGGGAGCGCCTTTGACGCGCCAAAGAGGCGCCAAAGAGAAGCCAGTCTGTGCCAGTACGGGGCCAGGGCCCTAGGGCCTGTATAGTGATCCCTGCACCAGTAAGTGTTAACGTTATGCATAATATAACATACACTGCTGCCGCACTATGCAATGTTCAAACATCCATTCGTGGAGACTGTGTGTGCAACCAAGTTCATTTTCTGGAAGGCCCCTTCTCATGTAAAAATTGCCGCTTTCAGAGTATGATTGCACCGCTTCGGCTGGAGCAATTAACTACGCCCGCTTCCCCTGCCCCTATCAACACCGGTTCCCGTAATAAATGCCTGCTATGTAATATTAGATCATTGCCTAAACATCACATGCAGATATGGGATCTTATCTCGGAGGCTGAACCTGACCTATGTTTCTTTACTGAAACCTGGTTAAAACCCCACACTGCACCTACTATTACCTTGGGAATACCGGTGGGATACAAAATTATCTGCCAGGACAGACCCATAAAAAAGGGAGGTGGCCTTGCCATCGTGCATAAAGACAATATTATGGTCTCCACTCTCGATAAATATTGCTCAGCAGAGATGGAGATGCTGGTTTTTAAAATCAGTACTTCGCCTAAATGTTTTATGAACGGTGCTTTGGTCTACCGACCTCCTGGACCTATGAACAATTTTTCCAACACTTTAATGGAATTATTGGCCCCCCATGTTAGAGGCAAGAAAGACTTTTTATTATTGGGTGATTTTAATATACATGCAGAGCTAAAGGATGAAAAAGAGACCCAGGATTTCCTAAATGATCTCTGTTCATTGGGATTTTTGCCACGTAACAAAGGACCCACCCATAGGGCCGGACATACTCTGGACCTCATCTTGTCCAGGCTCCCTGGAGTTGAGTGTTCTGCCCCTATTGCAAATCTATGGACGGACCATTTTACTATAGAATTTTATATCCCTGAGATAGGACCAACTCCCAAGAGATCTATTCAGATCCCCATGAAACTGAGACAATGGCACAAGATAACCAATGAACCTTTTAGGGATGCCTTCTCTATCCAAGATTATGCCGCAACCAATGACATTGATGTGGCGCTAGAGAGATATGAAAAGGCAGTAACCATTGCCATTGAGCATATAGCTCCTATGAAAACCTTTAAAACACGCCCAACTAAAAATCAGGAGGTGTGGTTTTCAGAGGACCTGAGATCCATGAAGCGTAGAAAAAGAAAATTAGAGAAAACCTGGCGTAGATCTCATTTGGAGTCAGATAAATTTTATTTATTTATTTATTTTTTGCATTTGTATGGCGCTCAGCTACCCAACAAGGGTTTCCCGGCGCCTGTGACAGTGAGTTGGATAAAGGAAATGCTGAGTTTGTTGATTAGCACAGTTGTTTCTGAAACAGCCAGGTTTTTACGTATCTCCGGAATTTAGTGTAGCTATCTTCTTTCCGGATATGCAGGGGGAGTGAGTTCCACAGAATTGGACCTCTAACAGTGAAGGATCTCCCGCCAGTTCTTTGAAGTTTAAATCTAGGCACGGCGAAGTTTGAGGCCGTTTGGGAGCGGAGGTTTCTTGTTGGCAAGTAGGGGGAGGCTAAGGCTTGAAGATAGGAGGGAGCCGTTTTATGTTTAATTTTGAACATGTAGCTCAGGGTTTTGAAGCTGATCCGATGTTCGACCCTGAGCCAGTGTAGTTCGTTCAGGTGTTTTGAGACTCTTTCAGCCTTTGGAATCCTTCTCAAGAGTCTTGCAGCGGAGTTTTGAATCATTTGGAGTCTCTTGATTACTGCTAAGTTAGAGCTGAGATAGAGGATATTACCGTAGTCAATACGCGATGTTACTAGAGCGTTTACTACGGTTTTTTGCGTGTCCGGGGGCAGCATCCAAACGATTTTCTTTAACCATTTTATTATAGTGAAGCATAGTCCTGCGACTTTATTTGCCTGCTGTTTCATAGACAGAGTATCGTCTATGATGACCCCTAGGTTTCTAACCTGGGTAGCTGGCGGGGGAATGTTACCCAGCTCCGGTGGCCAATGGGAGGGGTTCCAGAGTTCTTTGTTTCGTCCTAGCAGGAGTACCTCAGTTTTGTCCCCATTTAATTTTAACTGGTTGGTAGTCATCCAGTTGAAAATATTTTGAAGTCCGGTTTTGAGTGTGGAAGGAGCTAACGGGTTTGCTTCGGAGAGGGAGAAAATGATTTGGGAGTCGTCAGCGTAGGTCATTAACGTTAGGCCTGCGCCATCTGCCAGATCTGGAGTATCAGAGGGCGCTAAAATTATATCACAAAGCTATTCGAACAGCTCGTAAACATCATATTACCTCACAGTTAGAGGCGGTAAGAAATGCGCCGAGGATGCTCTACCAAATACTGAACTCCTTCCTGAAGCCGGCAGCATGTGAGAGTGTTGACACTTCATCTCAACAACTTTGTAATGATATTTCTTGCTTCTTTACGAACAAGATTGAAACCATTTATGAGAAGATTCATGCCTCTATTACTTCCATTGGACATGTTACTCTTCCCACTGTTGTCCCAGCGAGTGAAAAAATCATCGCTTCCACTCTGTCGAACTTTTCTAACATCACCTTGGCTGAAGTGGAGGGACTCATTACAACTAGAAAGAGTGGGAGTCCTATGGATCAGCTTCCACCGAGAGTGATGGTTTCAGTGAGGAGCATATTAGCACCAGAAATACAAAGTTTAGTCAACCTCTCCTTGGACACAGGTCGTGTCCCACTAGAGTGGAAGAGAGCCCAAGTGCGACCCATCCGCAAGAACACCGCCACTGCATGGGCTGACATGACCAATCTGAGACCCATTTCCCTTTTACCATTCATGGGAAAGCTCATAGAAAAGCACGTCAATAAGCACTTGTCTAATCAGCTGGAACATACTGGTGCCCTAGATCCATCTCAGTCGGGCTTTAGACCAAAATACAGCACGGAAACAGCATTGCTGTCAATTACCGATGATCTACGCATGCTCCAGGACAAAGGAACATCAGCTGTCCTGGTGCTGCTAGATTTATCTGCAGCTTTTGATACCATCTCACATGAGATTTTGGTCGAGCGTCTGACTGGGAGTGGACTAGGGGGCATGGCACTGGCTTGGCTAAAGAGTTTTCTTTTGGATCGGACCCAATGTGTCACCATGGGTGATTTCCGATCCGAGGAGACCAGGATTACTAAGGGGGTGCCACAGGGCTCCTGTTTGAGCCCTACATTATTCAACATCTATGTGGCCCCCCTGGCTAATATCCTGAGAGCCTTTGGTTTTTGCCCAGTGTCATATGCTGACGATACCCAGCTGCTCTTTCCCTTTGACCATCTTACTCCAGAGGTATTACATTCTTTCTCTGAGGGGATGAGAGCAGTTTCCCAGTGGATGTCTTTGAATATGTTGCAGTGCAATGTTTCAAAGACAGAGGTTATGCTTTTCGGTGAGGCTAAGATCTGCTGGGCTCCTGACTGGTGGCCTTTAGATCTAGGCCCAGTCCCTGAGCCTAAGCAGATAGTCAAAAACCTAGGGGTCCGTCTGGAACAAGAACTCAGCTTGAAGCAGCATGTTACCAACATTGCTGGATCTTGCTTTCGGACTATTGGATTGCTGCGCAGAGTTTTTCCATTGCTTCCAGACACCATCAGAAAGACCCTGGTCCAGGCGTTGGTCATCAGCCGTCTCGACTATTGTAATGGTCTCTTGCTGTCAGCTAATGAGGAGGATCTGGATAGGTTACAGGTTGTGCAGAACACCGCAGCCAGGCTGGTTCTAAATGCCCCTCCAAGAACACCTTCAAAACCTCTTCTTGCCAGGCTTCATTGGCTTTCCATCCGTCAGAGAGTTGTTTTTAAGATCTGTTGTACGGTCCACAAAGGACTTCATGGCTTGGGCCCCTCCTATCTGGCAGACAAGTTTGTGCCGTATGTTCCTTCTCGTGCTCTACGGTCCAGTGACCAAATGCTGCTCACGATTCCTAGGATCAAGAAGGTTAGGCAAGGGGGTAAGGCTCTGTCTGTGAGGGGACCGAGGATTTGGAACGGTCTCCCTCTCCAGCTTAGGCAGCTTGTAAATAATCTGGCCTTCAGAAAAAAGCTGAAGACGTTCTTGTTCCAGGTCTAACCACACAGTTTAGGAACTAGATTGGAGCCATGGAATTCGATCTCCTGCAGGTTCAGCAGTCAGATAGCGCGGAGATACTCCCTCAGGAGTTTATTCTAGCGCTCTATAAACCCGCAAAATAAATAAATAAAATATTAGAATGTTGGTGTGCCTGTGATGCGTGGAAGGCCTGGGTGACTGAGTAGGGTGAATGTGGCAGTTGGAGATGGGCTGACCAGCTAGGGAGGCTGCTCCTGGTGGGGCTGGGACCACACTAGGCTGGATGGAGTCATCACTGATGTAACATGATCTGAAGACTGAATAAAGAAATCTTGAATATACATCTTGGCTCCTGGTGTCTTTCCACTAAGTACACAACAGTATGTCCGAAAGTCTGAAAAATGTTCACCCCCTTCTTACTTAGGTTTCTTAAGGTGGGAGAGGGAGATTCTTGATTGTTTTGTATTCCAAAGAAATTTGGAGAGAAAAGAGTCTATTTAAAAAAAAAATATATATATATATATATATATATATTCAATGAAAAAACCATTGGTTGTAGGCCATATATAGTTAGGGATTTGCATTTAGAAAACCTTATTTTACTCGCATAAAACCATTGAAATTCCATATATAGTTATAAGCGCTAACTATATATCGCGCACCCGCAATCCACTGCTGATGATGTCACATATTACATCATTCATGACATGGTTAGTGACATCACTGATGACATCACTGATGACATCTCAAATGACATCACTGATGACATCACTGATGACAACATCCAGTGACTGTATGTTTCTGTAAAGTTAAAACATGTTTTACATATTGAAGAATGAGTACATGTATAAGTGTCTGGATGAAGGATTTACTAGGTGCATGACTGACTGATTGAGTGAGTGATTAAATGTGTCTCACTGAGTGCATGGGTTAGTGACTAAACTGTTTTAATTTGTGCATCATTATATCTGTTGTTCTACAAACTGCTGCATATGTTGATCAGTAGCTATATGAGTAACTGTATGGGTTATTGATTGGTTGTCCAAGTATTTGTATGGGAAACTGAGTGTGTGTGTATGGGTGGCTGGGAGGTGTGTGACTCTGTACATAGATGTGTGAGTAGTTGATTCACTATATGTATAGATTCAAAACTGCATGTGGAAACAGCTGTATGGGCGGTTGACTGTGCATGAGTGTATTAGTGAGTGAATGGATATCTCAGTGCTACATGTCAAATTAAGTACATATGTAAAACACAGTACATGTGAGAGTTGACATCTATAAATAACTGTGCATAAGAGCTAGTGAATGTGTGAGTGGCTGTATGGATCATTGTGAACATGTATCAGAGATTGTATAAGAGAGTAAAGTAAATATGTGTTAGTATATGTTTGAATAAGTAAGGTGTGTATAACTGTATAGTTGAGAAAATGGAGGTGTGATTACTTTTTGGCATAACTGACTAGGTGTGTGAGTAACTCCATGGATGAGTGACTGTCTGTTTACACTGATTGTATCTAAGGTTATATTAGAGTCTGAAGAGGTTCATGGTATTATCACATGAATGATATCATCAGTGATGTGATCAGTCATGTCAAATGAGATGTTATCAGTGATGTCATCAGTGATGTCATTTGAGATGTCATCAGTGATGTCATCAGTGATGTCACAAACCATGTCATGAATGATGTAATATGTGACATCATCAGCAGTGGATTGCGGGTGCGCGATATATAGTTAGAGCTTATAACTATATATGGAATTTCAATGGTTTTATGCGAGTAAAATAAGGTTTTCTAAATGCAAATCCCTAACTATATATGGCCTACAACCAATGGTTTTTTCATTGAATTTTCAAGGTTTTGTAAATGCAAATTCCTAACTATATATGGAGTATAACCTATGGTTTTTTCTGTGAATTTCAATGGTTTTTTAATAGCAAATATCAAAAGATGTCAAATGTCAAGTACGTGATAGGTAAAAACGTTTTCGTGTTTAAGCACGCTGATGTGCTTTGAACGCTGCCCCCCCCCACTCCCCTCTTTTCTCTTAGTAGTACTCTCTCTTTGCAGATAGTGAACGGTAGTTAACTCAGACCTTTACCCCTGTTGTAATCCGTCGTACCTGCTTGTCTCTCCATTTGATTGATTATTATCCAAGCATTTACTGTTTTACAATTGGTTCTCTTTGGGTCATTCTCTATTTACAAACAAGCACAAAGTCGCAATACTCTGTTTAGTCTTTGCAGATAGTGAAAAATCGTGTAAAAAAATAAAAGTAATCGAGCAAAATCAGTAGACCACTAATTCGATCTCTTTTTGACCTCGGTAAAATACAAACATTAGGAATAACCCTTCATGAGAAATACGAAAATAGTGAAATGAACTGAGCTCCACACCATGAGGGCTGCAAAACAGCTCGACTCCGCCACCCACACCGCCCAAAATAACGGCAAACCCTATGCAAATATTATAAATATACACAACACACCAGCAACACACCAGCAAAGAAACAGAGTAAAACATTTTATTAAATAACTATTTACATAACTATTTTATACTTTTTATTGCCCGATCCGGCTAGCTCAATCGATCGAGCATGAAACTCATGCACTGATAACAAGCGTTGAGAGTTTGTAGAATGATGGCTTCAGATTTTCCACATATGGTGTACTGGCGCGAACTGGCAGGGGGCGTTTGGATTCTACCCCTTCTCCAAATAAGATTTTCATACGTGAATGTTCGTTCATGCTTTTTGTCCCTGACTTGCTTCCATGTCACTGCCTTACATACATGGCATAAGTCCTGGTTGTAGAGTGCCATACTTCAGAGTTCTAAGCAGCTCTTGTAACACTGTTTAAACCTTATTTGCACCTGCTGCAGCTTCACTATTCAAAGTAAGTGGGGTCCATTTGTGGACCTGACTGCATTGGAAAACAATGTGATACGGTGCCTTTCTAAACCGCTTGACGGAGGCCCCCGAGGGGCGGTGAGATGGCGCGGACTGAGAGGGGGCGCTTGGCTCCTGCCCCCTCCCCAAGTCGTGTTGCCCTGGTGAGGCCTGAGATCGCCCCCGGCATAGGCGGCCGGCTCCCGGGGTCCGGCGGAATTTTTTCCCTTTTGAAGAATCTTTCATTCTGGACCTTGTCCCACAATCCGTTTCACCTGAAGACACGCTGTCGTAGGGCGCCCCTTTACCGTTTTAGTTGCCATTCCGCCCGCTTTTGGTACTCTGTGCCTCTTCCGCCATTCAGCTGTTTACCGCTCGCTCTTGCGACTACAACGTCTCGCTCACCATGTAGTTGAGTTGCTCCCGCTCTTAAGATTTGACCGAACTTTTTGGACTGCTGAAAGCGGTTGTATTCCGACCGCTGGTTGGTGGAGACATTTTGACTATATTCTGCACCTGCATTGTCGCGTAATGCGTCATATGACGCGACGCGTTAGCGCACCCGGAAGTGCTCCGGTGCGCAAGGCGCAGCTTCCCGGAAACGATCCAGAGCGCGCCGCGCAGCGCGTAACGTAAGCATAACAGGTCATGTGACTTGTTAATAAAACTTTTCATTGGTTCATTTTACTTTTCTTTTCCTAATTATGTAAGACTAGGTCATGTGACCTAAAAATAACACTTTTCATTGGATTAAAACATTTTTTTTCCCCAAACGATGAAAGCCCCACCTTGTTTCTGGATGTTTCAGACTGAAGCTGCCGTCACCATGAGAGCACCACCATCTCGTAGCTCCGTCGTGGCCATTCCGCAAGCAATCATGGCAGCCGCTCCCCACCGGAAGCCTGCGGGAGTCGAGGGCCCCCAAGACTTTTGTACAATCTTCAAGGCTGAGGGGACGCTTTCGAGAATGGAACCCAAGCCCTGGCAGACAAGCGTCCGAGTTCCAAGGTGTCCCAGGGCCATTTTACTGGACCAGGCCCAAGTCCGAAGAGCCGGCCGCCATTTTAAGAGTCCTGTGGCAGCCGCCTATCGCTGCACCGCAAGAGTGGGAGCAACTCAACTACATGGTGAGCGAGACGCTGTAGCCGTAAGAGCGGGCGCTAAACAGCTGAATGGCGGAAAAGGCACAGTGTAGCAAAAGCGGGCGGAATGGCGACTGAAACGATAAAGGGGCGCCCCACTACAGCAGACAAGCCTCCGCCATGTGCTTCAAAACTGCATATGTATCTCGTGATATCAAGGTTGGGCAACCAGTACAGAACAAGCAGTTACGAGTCCCATTTACACCGGCGCCATTTTGGGCGCGGCCGGGCAGGTCCAGGATCTACTGAAACATAAAAAATGAGGCTGACGTCTCTGAAGCAGTTGACGAACAGCAGGACATAGCAAATAAACATGAACTCTCTAAAGCTGTTAACTCACTGCAGGACAAAACAAGTGAACCTGAAACCTCTAGAATAATTGTCGCTCAAAAGAACAACACACAAAACTCTGTAGAGCCTGAAGAAAAAAAAACAGAAGGGCACTGTAGTTTCAGACACACTTAACACTAATGACTAAACAAAGATATCGTCTGTTTATAAAGCAGTTATCATCTTGACAGAATTGACAAAGAAGTGTACAGACACCAATGCATCAGCATTCTCGGAGATAACATCTTAAGGAACAAAGAAAGACCTGTTCACTCTTGACACCCCAGGTGCTGTGTATATTGCACTATAGTGCTGCATCGAGAAAACGGGCAACCCTATTGATGTGGATTTTTCATTATTGATTATTGTAAAGAAATTGCGACTCCCCCCTTTAGCAGATTAGCTAAATGTTTGCGTAATTTAGGCATAAAAGTTATATTATTGTTGTTGTTATCATTATAGTTCTGGTTAATTTCAAAAAATGGTTAAATATATTTACAGTTTTTGTTGCGTTCGTTATATTTAAATGTTAATAAAGTTTTAAAATGTAACTGTCTTGGAGTACTATATTTTTTTAAAAAATCGGGTGAATGGGGCCTTGAATCGGGTTATTGTCATGTGTGGGCTTTGCAAGTGTACTGCTACAAGATCGGACATTTCAAACTCAAATGCACGTTCTTTTTCTTACCTTTCCGAAGCATGGAGCGCAATAGCAGGCAGAGAAAGGGTGATGCACGTGTTGAACACTGCCTGGCCTGCAAATTGCTGGCAGTGCCCCCCCCACCGGCTCCTGAAAGAGGGCACACACACACCGCCGCCCCGAGTACTTCACAAATCTTTAAAAGACCATGCGCTTGTTCAATGTGAAGTGGATAACATGGCTAATAGCATTTGCTGGATAATGCATGAATATCGCTGACTTTTCAACGATATTCATGCATTGCGGCCGTGTTTTATCGCATTTGCGATAAACCTTGCTAATAGCAAGGTTTATGTGCGATAAAATTCGCCGATGTGCGGCGATAATTTTTGTCTCTAAACAAGTTAGAGACAAAATTACCGCTAGTTGTTGGTAATATGCCCCCGGGTTTTTCCTTGCAGGAATCGGGAAGCGAAAGACTAGCACTGAAATCAGTAGTCTCACGCCTGAATCGGGAGGGTTGGCATGTCTGGATACTCTACAGCTGGGGTCATAAACTACATTCGCAGGGCTAGGTGATAGCCTAGGTCCGGCCTGGACAATCGGACACAGAGGAAGAGGAGTGTCAGAGGGTGCGGTAGTGAATAGGGTGAAAGGGAGGTGTCGGGCAGGCACAGGGTGTGATTCTCAGAGAAGAGCAGCGCAGATGGGGGGAAGTATATGGCCCATGCATGAGAGAGAGAGCGGGGGTGACCATTGCGTGGGGGAGATGCGTGCGAGGGTGGGGAGCCATGCTGAGAATCGGCGGCGTGCAGAGAGTGGCCCTGGTCAAGGCATCTAAAATGGCTGCCGTGCACGACAAAATTGTGGCATTGGACAAAACGCAAGATGGCGCAGACAATGTTTATCAATAAGGATTCATTTATAACAAAATATTTACTCGCAGTGACAACATGGTGGTCAACACTTCCTGATTTCCATAGAATCGAACGTTAACAAACGTCACGCAGCAAAAAAAAAAAAAAAAAAAAAAAACACGCACAGAGCAGTTTTTAGCCATGTTATCCAATGGAAGGTGGATAACACGGCTAAGAGCATTTGCTGGATAATGCATGAATATCGCTGACTTTTCAACGATATTCATGCATTGTGGCCGATGTGCGGCGATAATTTTTGTCTCTAAACAATTAAAACGAAGCACAAAATGGCGAATTCCCGTTTCGCTACCAGTTTGCGGCCCAGTTCGCGGCCCGGGAAACGCTTCTACCGTGAAAAAAATTTTTTTTTTTATTTTCCCCACGGGACCCTTCAATAACCCCAACAACAATCCTAGGGGGTCAAGAGGGGGATACCTTGCCCGCTTTCATTAAATTCCCCCTTCGTTTTTCACCTCTTCTTCTCTCTCGATCCTACCGAGAGATAAGATGGCGGCCGCTCCGGACTGTCACGCAGCAAAAAAAAAAAAAAGCTCACGCACAGCCGCTGGAAGAGATGTATCAACATATATGAGCCTCCTCAGCCACCCTCAGGAAATATAGGGGATTAGGATACGTCTCCCGCACCCCCTTATACCTAGTAATTTAATTAACGAAGCACAAAATGGCGAATTCCCGTTTCGCTACCAGTTTGCAGCCCAGTTCGCGGCCCGGGAAGCGCTTCTACCGTGAAAAATCATTTTTTTTTTAATTTTCCCCACGGGACCCTTTAATAACCCCAACAACATTCCTAGGGGGTCAAGAGGGGGATACCTTGCCCCCTTTCATTAAATTCCCCTTTCGTTTTTCACCTCTTCTTCTCTCTCGATCCTACCGAGAGACAAGATGGCGGCCGCTCCGGACTGTTTAGAATGTTGACAGACACCGGAGAGCCAATCAGCTTTCTGCGCGCAAAGTTCCGAAACGCGAAAAGTAAGCGGACCGGATCGCTGCCCGGAGCGCTGTTACAGATATATATCTTGATTTAAACGTTAATTTCTCAAAATCCACTGAAGCACATATATTGAGACCTAGCAAAGGCACATCGGGCTAACAGTCCCTACAATTTTGCCAAGTTTCGTGCAAATCCATTCAGCCGTTCGAGCTAAAAGTGAGTCCAACCGCCCTATGGAAAACTCAATGTAAAAAACGCGTTTTGGGACCCCCCTTTTTTCTCAGCCCCCCCTTGACGAAACCCCACCAAATTTTCAGGGGCTGCTCAGAAACAAAATGTGCCATTTTCCTGAAAATTTCAGCCGATTCCGTCCACAAACGCCAAAGTTATTAGACATAGAATTTTCAGAAATCCCATAGGGAATTAATCCTAACTATATATACCTACTGGCGATAGCCAGTAGGTAATATATATATATATATATATATATATATATATATATATATATATATATATATATATATATATACATTACCTACTGGCGTTCGCCAGTAGGTATATATAGTTAGGATTATTTGTCTATGGAACTTTTGAAAATTCTATGTCTAATAACTTTGGCGTTTGTGGACGGAATCGGCTGAAAGTTTCAGGAAAATGGCACATTTTGTTTCTGAGCAGCCCCTGAAAATTTGGGGGGGTTTCCTCAAGGGGGGGCCGAGAAAAAAGGGGGGTCCCAAAACGCGTTTTTCCCATGTTAATTTCCATAGGGCGAAGGGGAAATTTAATGAAAGGGGGCAAGGTATACCCCTCTTGACCCCCTAGGAATGTTGTTGGGGTTATTAAAGGGTCCTGTGGGGAAAATAAAAAAAAATTATTTTTCACGGTAGAAGCGCTTCCCGGGCCGCGAACTGGGCCGCAAACTGGTAGCGAAACGGGAATTCGCCATTTTGTGCTTCGTTTTAATTAAATTACTAGGTATAAGGGGGTGCGGGAGACGTATCCTAATCCCTTATGTTTTCTGAGGGTGGCTGAGGAGGCTCATATATGTTGATATATGTCTTCCAGCGGCTGTGCGTGCGCCATCTTGTCTCTCGGTAGGATCGAGAGAGAAGAAGAGGTGAAAAACGAAGGGGGAATTTAATGAAAGGGGGCAAGGTATTCCCCTCTTGACCCACTAGGAATGATGTTGGGGTTATTAAAGGGTCCCGTGGGGAAAATAAAATGATTTATCACTGTAGAAGCGCTTCCCGGGCAGCAAACTGGTAGCGAAACGGGAATTCGCCATTTTGTGTTTTGTTTTAATTAAATTACTAGGTATAAGGGGGTGCGGGAGACGTATCCTGATCCCTTATGTTTTCTGAGGGTGGCTGAGGAGGCTCATATATGTTGATACATGTCTTCCAGCGGCTGTGCGTGAGCTTTTTATTTTTTTTGCTGCGTGACGTCTGTTAACGTTCGATTCGATGGAAATCAGGAAGTGTTGACCGCCAATTTGTCAGTGCGATAAAATATTTTGTTATAAATGAATCCTTATTGATAAACATTGTCTGCGCCATCTTGCCTTTTTTCCAATGCCACAATTTTGTCGTGCACGGCAGCCATTTTAGATGCCAGGCCGGTCCCAGGCTATCACCTAGCCCTGCGGATGTAGTTTATGGCCCCAGCTGTAGAGAATCCAGACATGCCAACCCTCCCGATTCAGGCGTGAGACTACTGATTTCAGTGCTAGTCTCCCGCCTCCCGATTTCTGCAAGCAAAAACCCGGGGGCATATTACCAACAACTAGCGATAATTTTTGTCTCTAACTTGTTTAGAGACAAAAATTATCGCCGCACATCGGCGATTTTTATCGCAGATAAACCTTGCTATTAGCAAGGTTTATCGCAAATGCGATAAAAAACGGCCACAATGCATGAATATCGCTGAAAAGTCAGTGATATTCATGCATTATCGAGCAAATGCTCTTAGCCATGTTATCCACCTCCCATTGGATAACATGGCTAAGAACTGCTCAGGGCAGGTGTTAGCTTTTGGAGATAGCGATGTTAGGGACTGTTTCCAGTCGCTAACATCTTGGCACGCCCACTTTGCATGTCATTAGTGATAAATATCACTGACATGCAAAGCGGGGCCCAAGATGGTCGCTATCTCCTTTTAGCTGTCACTAACTGGTGTTAGCGACAGCTTGGTAATAGGGAGATCATTTTATCTCTGCTTTCTTGGCTTTTAAAGCCAAAAAGGCGGAGATAAACCCCCTTGATAATATGCCCCACGATTCCTCGGGGGTTTCAGGTGACAGGGCTTGGTATTGTGTTACGTGGTAATTCTTCCAGGAAACGTCAGAGGGTCGATGCAGGGGTTCTAGAAGGGGTGATAAACCATTTAAGCCTCATGAACAAGCGCATGGTCTTTTAAAGATCTGTGAAGTACTCGGGGCGGCGGTGTGTGTGTGTCCTCTTTCAGGAGCGGGCGGGGGGGGGGCACTGCCAGCAACTTGCCAGGCCAGGCAGTGTTCAACACTTGCATCACCCTTTCTCTGCCTGCTATTGCGCTCCATGCTTCGGAAAGCTAAGAAAAAGAACGTGCATTTGAGTTTGAAATGTTCGATCCTGTAGCAGTACACTTGCAAAGCCCACACATGACAATAACCCGATTCAAGGTCCCATTCACCCGATTTTTTAAAAATATATAGCACTCCAACAAAGTAGGATTATAAAACTTTATTAACTTTTAAATATAACGAACGCAACAAAAACTGTAAATACATTTAAACATTTTTTAACAAAAAAAAACAACAATGGTCAGAAGCTGTCTTTTGTGCGAATAGTCCCAAGGCACCACAACGTGCTGAGTTCTGGACGGCACCCAGGTGATGTCACCTGGGTGCCGCACTGGTTTTTTGGTTTCCTACAATGCAGTTCAGAAAAACAGCGTGGGGCGTCCCGGGTGGTGCGGGTGGAGGCCTCGTCAGTAGCAGTCTGTTGTGCGAATAGTCCCAAGGCAGCAGAACGCGCTGAGATGTGGATGGCACCCAGGTGATGTCCAGTAAACTGCCGCACTGGTTTTGGTATCCTACAATGCTGCTCCGAAAATTGGCGTGGGGTGGCCCGGGGGGGGCGTGGGGGAGGCGGCGTGAACGGGCCTCCCCAGGTGGCGGCCATCCAGCTGAGTTGCACCCGCTCTTGCGGCTACAGCGTCTCGCTCACCATGTAGTTGACTTCCGCCCACTCTTGCAGTGCAGCGATAGGCGGCTGCCACAGGACTCTTAAAATGGCGGACGGCTCTTCGGTTTTGGGCCTGGTCCACTAAAATGGCTCTGAGACACCTTGGAACTCGGACGCTTGCCTGCTAGGGCTTGGGCTCCATTCTTGAAAGCGTCCCCCCAGCCGTGAAGATTCTACAAAAGTCTTGGGGGCCCTCGACTCCCGCAGGCTTCCGGTGGGGAGCGGCTGCCATGATTGCTCGCGGAATGACCACGACGGAGCCACGAGATGGTGGTGCTCTCATGCTGACGCCAGCTTCAGTCTGAATCATCCAGAAACAAGGTGGGGCTTTCATCGTTTGGGAAAAAAAATGTTCTAAACCAATGAAAAGTGTTATTTTTAGGTCATATGACCAAGCCTTCCATCTTTAGGAAACCAAAAGTAAAATGAACCAATGAAAAGTTTTATAAACAAGTCACATGACCTGTTATGCGGCATAGGGCTACAAAAAGCGTAGAAAATCCGTTGGCACGTGAGGCGGCGTCAGTAGCGGACCGATGTGCGAATAGGCCGAAGGCAGCACAACGCGCCGAGATCCGGATGGCACCGAGTTAGTGTCCAGCAAGTTGCTGCACTGGTGTGGCTATCCTACAATGCTGCGCCGAAAGTCGGCGTGGGGCGCACCATTGGCCTGTGAGGTCGCGTCAGTCAGTGGGGGCTGTGCGTCTCCCCCAAGATGGAGGCTCCTCGGCTGCAGTGGAGCGCCCCTTAGCGTTTCACTCGCCGTCCAACTGAGTTGCGTCCGCACTTGCGGCTACAGTAGGCCGAAGGCAGCACAACGCGTCGAGATCCGGGTGGCACCGAGGTGGTGTCCAGCAAGTTGCTGCACTGGTGTGGCCATCCTACAATGCTGCGCCGAAAGACGGCGTGTCCAGCTGAGTTGCGGTCACTCTTGCGGTACAGTGACTCGAACGCGCAGAGATCCGGATGGCACCGAGGTGGTGTCCAGCAAATTGCCGCACTGGTGTGGCCATCCTACAATGCTGCGCCGAAAGACGGCGTGTCCAGCTGAGTTCCGGTCACTTTTGCGGTACAGTGACTCGAACGCGCCGAGATCCGGATGGCACCGAGGTGGTGTCCAGCAAGTTGCCGCACTGGTGTGGCCATCCTACAATGCTGCGCCGAAAGTCGGCGTGGGGTGCCCCGTTGGCTTATGAGGTGATGTCAGTAGTGGACCGATGTGTGAATAGGTCGGAACCAGCACAAGGCGCCAAGATCCGAATGGCAAGTCCTGGATGTTGAGTGCCATAGTTGAGAGTTCTGAGCAGTGCTTGTAAGACTGTCTGAAGCTTATTTGCACCTGCTGCAGCTTCACTATTGCCCTGGTGTGGCCAAAGATCGCACATGACATAGGCGGCCGGCTCCCGAGGTCCGGCGGAACTTTTTTCCTTTTCCTTTTTGCTTCTTGTCCCACAATCCGTTTCACCTGAAGACACGACCAGGTCCCTGAATGTGTGCAGGGGGACGTTATTGATTGAATCAAAATGGCGGCTTCACACAAAGCTGACTCAAGCGTTGCTGTTGATGCTATACAGACAAAAATTGGTTTTCAGTTTGTACATTCTTCAGGATTTTTTTTCCATCCAAGGCTGATTGAGAGTTTGTAGAAAAATGGCTTCAGATTTTCCACATACTACTCTTCAACATTCTTCCTAAATGTAACAATGTGAGACTCACTAGGAGAACGGCTGTTTATCTTTCCTTTCAAAATGCTGCCAACAATATTTTCTGAATGGAAGACACCATCTTGTAGCATAAAGGGCCGAAATGGGTTCTGGTCTGGCCGATGGTTGGTGGAGACATTTTGACTATATCTTGGACCTGCCCGGCCTCGCCCAAAATGGCGCCGGTATAAATGGGACTCGTAACTCCTTGTTGTGTACTGGTTGAACAACCTTGATATCACGAGATATGAATGCAGTTTTGATGCTCATGGCGGGCGGGGACGAGAATTGATTGAATATTTTGACATCCCTATTGATATTAAGTTCTGATGTGTTATTGATTACTGTAGTATTGAAAGTTCGAATTAACGTCACCCATGGTACTTGCCCGCAAATGTATATCTAGAAATTTTTTTTGTAACTGGCCCTGTCGTAATTTAATTACAAAATGTACGTCCACCGATTCCGCAACTGTTAGACACCTTAGTTCTTGCAACCTAATGGCCCGCTCGTTACGTTCCTCTATAATGTAAATGTCTCCTCATCATATACGATTTCAGTTTGCTCCGTGGCCGGCCCACGTGGTTATAGGCCCGTATTTGTATACTGACATTTTCACAATAAAGGTTTTTAAAACAAAACATGGTAGTAGTATTTACATTGGTAAAGTTTTTACTTTTAGTCACTGTTTTCGAATCAGTAAAAGGCAAGTGAAATAAAGCAGTCCAATTACATGACGGATAAAAGGTATAATACGTAGGAACGCAGTAAAGATAAATGGTCAAGGGCAGTTGTGTTTTCCACTCCTGCAACATAAAGTGATCGATAAGAATCTGATAATCAGGCGTATCGGCGACTAAGACAGCAGGCCGAGTCTCTTTCACTCAACGGCTCCGTCATGGAACGAAGAAACGTCCTTTTTCTCGAAAAAGGAATATATTTTACTTGCAGGACAGTTGTAAATTTTTTGGGAAAGTACATTAGCCTGGAATATTATAACATATATGTTTAGAAAAAAAAGTTCGAAATCAATAAAAAGCGTATTTTTTAGGTCATATGACCAAGCTTTTCATTATTAAAATAACAAAAGTAAAATGAACCAATAAAAAGTTTTATTAACAAGTCACATGACCTGTTATGCTTACGTTACGCGCTGCGCGCCGCGCCCCGGATCACTTCCGGGTGCGCTAACGCGGCGTGTCATATAACGCATTACGCGACAACGTAGGTCAAAAATATAGTCAAAATGTCTCCACCAACCAGCGTTCGGAACACAACCCCTTTCAGCAGTCCAAAAAGTTCTGTTAAATGACAACAGAGGGGACAGGCAACAAGAACCATCAGTCAAAGAGGGGAGGGCAAGTTCTTCTCTACCGGGTCATGTTGGGGCGCTACCGGAACTGATCGAATTGGTAGTCTACAGTGTTTCTGGATGTTACAGACTAAAGCTGGCGTCAGCATGAGAGCACTACCAACATCCAGAACTTATGCCATTTGAGAATCAGAGTGCATGAGTTTCATGCTCGATCGATTGAGCTAGCCGGATCGGGCAATAAAAAGTATAAAATAGTTATGTAAATAGTTATTTAATAAAATGTTTTACCCTGTTTCTTTGCTGGTGTGTTGTATATATTTTTAATATTTGCATAGGGTTTGTCGTTATTTTGGGCGGGGTGGGTGACGGAGCCGAGCTGTCTTGCAGCCCTCATGGTGTGGAGCTCAGTTCATCTCACTATTTTCGTATTTCTCATGAAGGGTTGTTCCTAATATTTCTATTTTAGCGAGGTCAAAAAGAGATCCAATTAGTGGCCTACTGATTTTGCTTGATTAATTTTATTTTTTTACACGATTTTTCATGATTTTTCTCTATCTGCAAAGACTAAACAGAGTATTGCGACTTTGTGCTTGTTTGTAAATAGAGAATGAACCAAAGAGAATCAATTGTAAAACAGTAAATGCTTGGATAACAATCAATCAAATGGAGAGACAAGCAGGCACGACGGATTACAACGGGGGTAAAGGCCTGCGTTAACTACCCTTCACTATCTGCAAAGAGAGAGTACTACTAAGAGAAAAGAGGGGAGGGGGGGGCAGCGTTCAAAGCACATCAGCGTGCATAAACACGAAAAAGTTTTTACCTATCACATACTTGACATTTGACAGCTTTTGATATTTGCTATTAAAAAACCATTGAAATTCACAGAAAAAACCATAGGTTATAGACGATATATAGTTAGGAATTTGCATTTACAACACCTTATTTTACTCACACAAAACCATTGAAATTCCATATATAGTTAGATGCGCTAACTATATATCGCGCACCCGCAATCCACTGCTGATGATGTCACATATTACATCATTCATGACATGGTTAGTGACATCACTGATGACCTCACTGATGACATCTCAAATGACATCACTGATGAAATCACTGATAACATCTCATTTGACATTACTGATCACATCACTGATGATATCATTCATGTGATAATACCATGAACCTCTTCAGACTCTAATATAACCTTAGATACAATCAGTGTAAACAGACAGTCACAGACTGTCACTCATCCATGGAGTTACTCACACACCTAGTCAGTTATTCAAAAAATCAATCACACCTCCATTTTCTCAACTATACAGTTATACACACCTTACTTATTCAAACATATACTAACACATATTTACTCTCTTATACAATCCCTGATACATGTTCACAATGATCCATACAGCCACTCACACATTCACTGGCTCTTATGCACAGTTATTTATATATGTCAACTCTCACATGTACTGTGTTTTACATATGTACTTACTTTGACATGTAGCACTGAGATATCCATTCACTCACCAATACACTCATGCACAGTCAACCGCCCATACAGCTGTTTCCACATGCAGTTTTGAACCCATACATATAGTGAATCAACTACTCACACATCTAGGTACAGAGTCACACACCTCCCAGCCACCCATACACACACACTCAGTGTCCCATACAAATACTTGGACAACCAATCAATAACCCATACAGTTACTTATATAGCTACTGATCAACACATGCAGCAGTTTGTAGAACAACAGATATAATGATGCACAAATTAAGATAGTTTAGTCACTAACCCATGCACTCATTAAGACACATTTAATCATTCTCTCATACAGTCAGTCATGCACCTACTAAATCCTTCTTCCAGACACTTATACATCCACTCATTCTTCAATATGTAAGACATATTTTAACTTTACAGAAACATACAGTCACTGGATGTTGTCATCAGTGATGTCATTTGAGATGTCATCAGTGATGTCATCAGTGATGTCACTAACCATGTCATGAATGATGTAATATGTGACATCATCAGCAGTGGATTGCGGGTGCGCGATATATAGTTAGCGCATCTAACTATATATGGAATTTCAATGGTTTTGTGTGAGTAAAATAAGGTTTTGTAAATGCAAATTCCTAACTATATATCGTCTATAACCTATGGTTTTTTCTGTGAATATATATATATATATATATACATATATATATATATATATATATATATATATATATATATATATATATATATATATATATATATATATATATATATATATATATATATATATATATGGTATCTGTACTGGGATCATCTATAAAATTAATAATAGAGTCGGAAGTATCATTATTTTGATGGAGTCAAGATGACCCCACCATAACAGAAAAAACAGAAAAAGTGGATTCAAAGATGATAAAAGCTTATCAACTCTAATCAATCTTTCTTTCACATTGATTGCAACTCAATATCTGATAGAATTAGTAAACCGGATGCCCAAATTTTAGAACTACTCCAATTGAAGCCTGTGAAATCAAAGGATTATTTAACAAAGAATTTAGAAATGAGCAACATTCAGCTTTATCAGAGATAATTTAATTTCCTAAAACTAAGAGAACTAAGAAATTTCTTGAAGAAAGGCATTGAAATTTCTGGATTGGAAAGAAGAAATTAAATGTCATCTGCATAAGCATTGCTATATGGAAAACCTGATATAAGATAGTTCTTGCGAATACAAAAAATAAAAGGTTCAGGAGCTAAAACAAAATAAAAGAGGAAATAATGGACATCCTTGACAAACCCCTTGTTGTAAAGGAAAATATTGGGAAAGACACTCTTCTACTAACACAGATGCCCATGGAGCTGTATAAAGTGAAGGTATAAGTGAAATAGTCTTGGGACCAAGACCAGGCAAAGTGAGGGAATTTAAAAAAAGGGCCAGTTCACTCTATCAGATGATTTTTCTGCATCAATAAACACATCAGCTAAGAGATAGGAAAGAGAGGAAGCTCTGCTTAATACATTAAATAATAGTCTAGAGTTAACTGAGTTCAGTCAGTCCTTGACACATCCAGATTGTTCCTTATCAATTAATTTGGGTTAAAATGGTTCAAGCCACAACGTAAGTAATTTGGCAAATATTTTTTAGTCAACATTTACAAGGAAGATCTGATGATAGTTATTACACTGAGAAGAGTTTCAAGGATTAGGCAAATTGTAGTTTCCAGAAAAGTACCCCCAGCTGTACCAATTTAGGAAGTAGCATATTTGAGAAGTGTACATCAAACTCCACCGTAAACCTATCTGAGCCTTGTGTTTCTGTCTTTTTTTAAAGTGGATTTAGGGCTTTAGATAACTCTGAGCTCGATAAGTCACTTTCAAGGTATGTGCAATTTAAAGTGTCATGGGAAGGGGGAGGGGTGTCATTAAGATATGCCTCAATAAGAGAAGAATGAGTTGGTGAGATAGGAGTATATAGATCCTTATACAATTCCATAACCTCCTCTAGAATGTCTTTATTTTGAATACATCATCAGACGAAGGAATAGATTCAGTAGCAGTACATTCTTTTAGAATCTTTAAATTGTTAGCCAGGTATTTCCCTACTTTATTATGTCCTCCATAATAAGAGGCACTACTATGCAATAAAATGGAGAAAGCATTATCCATAACTATTTTATGAAATTATGGTTTAGCAGAAAAAAGGTCTTGTAAATTAGAATCCAAGGGCAAAGTACAGAATTATTGTTCTAGGCATTTTATAATTAGATGATAGGCACTTATAATAATTAACACATTGTTTCCATTTTTGTATAGAAAATCAATGATGACACCACAAGACGCAGCTTTAAGGATATCCTAAAATAATTGGGGAGATGTATCCAAATCTGCAGTGAGTAGAAAAAACTCATCAGCAACAAACTGAATCTAATGAAAGAGAATTATTAAATTACCACTTTTGTTGACTTGGGATATGAAGGGATTAGATCCAAATCTGCAACAACTGGGGAATGAACAGAAATAACAATATATTCAATAGTGGTGGAAATAAGATTTTGTGAAAGTGCTTTATTGAGAAAAATAAAATCTAAATGAGTGAGAGACCCACTATTTTGGGCCTGCAAACAAAACATTCCACAATCTTATCCTTATTGTGCACTATTATGGTTGGGCGAAAAAGTAAAATTCATCAAATGTATGTTTGTTCTATTCTGTTGCTTAAATCCAAAAAATCATTTGCATGCGATCTAAGTTAATATAGTAATACATTGACATTTGTGCTATTAAATATAAAATCAAAATGAGAAATTGGGTTATTTGTTTGAGAGGGGTGAAACTCTATCCAAGCAACAACCACAATCCTTGTTATGGTGAATCACAAAAGGTCAGTAAATTTACCCGAGCTTAAACCTGTGGTAGCTTGGCACACAAGCAGTCAGGCTTTGCTTAGAAACAACGGGTACAGTATTTATGCTGCACTCAAACAGTAATAAATGAAAAAGACAACACAGGATGATTGCCACACTAACATAGGCAAAAAGAGTAAATTTAATAAATAAAATGGCACCAAAATGACAAAACTCCAAACAGTAGAACTAGTGTTATGCAGTACCAAAGATTTCAGGGAATATAAGTCTTAGAAGGAAATAGTGCCAAATATCGTTATCTGGTCATGCTGGACCAGGACAAAGTCACAAGTTCAGGGTGAGCATGATGGAGAGAAGGCCATGCACATGACCATGTCTGGCCTGCTATCATAGTACTTTGTGTCCTTTGGAACCAGCTTGCACAGAGCTTCATTGAGTAGCTGTCGAGCAGGACCTGCGAGGGGTCGTCCTGCATTGAGAAGCGTTGCACTGGTTTCGTACTGCCGAAGGGGCAAATCAGAAGTTGGGATGCTGGCTTCGAGATGCATCGCAGTGGGGTAGGTAGATAAAGTCACTTGTCTTGGGCAGTATTGCAGAGACTTGCATCGAAATGCATTGTGCTGGGTTGGTGCTGGTGAAGCCACTGATCAGGAGCTGCAATGCGAGATCCAGGATTGAGGTGTGGTGTGCTACATTGGTTCTGATGATGCCACTAGTCTAGAGTTGGCTATTCGAGGACTTTCATCTGGATGCATCTTGCTGCATCGATTCTGAGGTAGCCACCAGTCTGGAGCTGGTTATGCAAGGACTTGTGTTGAGAAATGTGTTGTATTGTGTCAGTTTAGATGAAGCCACCGATCAGGAATCTGCTGAGTCCCTGTAGCTCAGAACAGGGGACCAGTCAACTGACCCATTGAGACACTTTGATAGTATTGGGTTAAAGCAGCAAAGCAGGCCTCAGGCAGCAGGGCAGTCCTCAAACAGCTGTGAAGTTCTCAGGCAGTGATTAAACAGCTGAGCATACCTTCCTCTTATAGGGCCCGAATCACAGAATAAACTTAAGACTAAATCCTAAACTTACTACAATTTGGTATTCACAGAATGCACTTACTACTTTCGGGATTCACAAAGTGAACCTACTACTTTTGGGATTCACAGAATGAACTTACTACTTTCGGTATTCACAGAATAGATTTAAGACTACTAACTTTACGTCCGCACTCGGGTCGTAAATTCCAGCCCGGAGGCGGAGTTTCCACCTTGGGGGCGGAGCTTACGGCCCGGAGGCGGAGCTTGCGGCTTAGAGGCGGAGCTTCCGGCTCAGAGGTGGGTATTTAGCTATGGCTGAAATCGCCACCTCTGAGCCGGAAGCTCCACCTCCAAGCCGGAAACTCCACCTCCAGGCCGGAATTGTAATGGTTTAATTTTTTAATATAAAATTCGTATTTTTGTAGATATTTTTTCTCTTTAGTACTAAATGCAGTAATCTGAATTAATGTTTGACTGACTGATACCAAGCTTTTTTTCAAACGTGACTGATACTAAGATTTTTTTTTTGTGGCACCTTAGGTGAAGTGCTATGTGTTCTAAACCAGATATTCTCTTGTGTACAACAATGCAAAATGACATATTATATTTGGTGCTGAGACCCTGTAGCATACATCCTTGGCTAAATGTAGCGGCTGAGGTTATAGAAGGTGATTAAGCTTGCTTTTAAGGATGACAGTTGACAACTAGGCAATCACAACCAAACAGACCATTGTAAATTGTAAATTGTCATGGCTGCACAAAACTGTGCAGTTTGCTGCCTGACTGTGGCACAATTCTAATGCCGATTATTCCTACTGTGATGGCGGAAGCTGGAAGTGGAATTACAATGAACCAAAACATCATACAATTTCAATTGAGTCCACATGGGCCAGCTGAGTACTATGCATCATCGGAAATATAAAAACATGACTTATCTCGATGTTCCATAGTTTAATGGCTAAAACCAGGCTAGCAGGTGGTAAGAAAGTTTACCTATAGGCGGCAATGTGCTGCCCAACACATTTAGGGCGCATAGGTGTAGTTCACAGTACAAGTAGCAGGTTTTTATCACTTACCTCAGCTGTTGCTTTACCCGACTGTTGTTTTAACAAAATTAAACGACCCCTTAATATTCTATGTTATTATTCAGAATTATAAAAAGTTAATAAAAGGTAGGAAATTTGAGAATGTTAAAACGACGAAAGACTAACACAATAAATATCAAAAGATAAAAAAGAATCA
This sequence comes from Lissotriton vulgaris, assembly GCF_964263255.1. Classification (NCBI taxonomy): domain Eukaryota; kingdom Metazoa; phylum Chordata; class Amphibia; order Caudata; family Salamandridae; genus Lissotriton; species Lissotriton vulgaris. Next base: position 1,945,620,249 of record NC_141689.1, read on the forward strand.
TAAAGGGATAGCAAAGGAGCAAAAAAAGGAAAAAAAGGAGAAAAAAGAAGAAGGAGAACCAGGAAAGGCAGAAGAGTAAAGTAACGAGAAAAAGTGAGAACTAGAGAGAAAAGACAGAACATGTCTAAAAAAGAAACCTGTAACAACATACCTGAATAAATGGCAATAGGAAGAGAATGCGGTGGTCTAGACACAGGAGACAATGACACACTAGAGGGGAAGGAATCCACAGCACACCCAGACCATATATATTTAGGGGGGAGGACCGCACAATGTTAACATATGTGATTAATCTGCAAAGAAAGACAAGGAGAACAACTTAGAACATATAACATAATACATGACGGCAGCTCTAAAAGCTACACATAGAACATATTTAATACTTCAAAGAGTATCAACCATTAGAGGGCCCAGCTGTATCCGTAGTGACCAAGGCATGCGATTGAATAAACATTTTAAGTTCAGTTGGATCCTCAAATGTTGTAGTGTTATTCTGGAATGTTATCTTAAAAATACAGGGATGAAAAAGACCACATCTGGCACCAAGAGAATTAAGAGGAGTGCATAGATTACGAAATTCCTTCCTTCTGGCTGCATTGACATTAGAAACATCCTGAGTGAGGAAACTCTGAGCCCCAACCAAGTGACCCCACGTTTATCTTTAGCTGCAGAGAGAAGAGTCAACAAGTCAGTAAACTTTAAAAAAAGAATAATGACTCCCCTTGGTTTGGTCAGAGACATTAACAATGTAGAATGAGGACCCAGCCTGTGCACCCTCTGAATGCCCAGCACAGTAGATAAAGGACTATTTAACAATTCCAGGCAGAAGGAGGTAAAAAAAGAAACTGCATCATTCCCTTCCAATGCCTTTGGAAGGCCATAAATGTGCAGATTATTTCGCCTGTTCCTGATTTTCCAAATCTTCAGTGTGCTGTTTAAGCAAAAAAAGTCCTTCTCCAAGCAGTGGATTTTATTAGTTTCCTCATACAGATGCACAATCTGTTGTTCCACCATAGACACACGCCCTTCCATTGCTTACTATTTGTCATCTAAACATTGCATCTGTTATTAGTCTGCTCCATGAAGGGATGCAGAGCTCAAATCTCCTACAGCTGCAATTCTAAAGAAATAGTGGATATTGATTTTTCTGGAGAAAGAGGAACCTGTTTAAACCCCTTGGAGATGGAAGAAGGGGATTGATCTTTACATGTGGAGTATTGTAGATAAACAGTACGGGTACAGTAGAATTAGCCATTTCATCAGGAGAATCCAAATAATCTGTTGGTAATTCATTTGAAATGGAAACAGCAGACCCAGAACTTAGCCCGTAAGAAGAATGTGCCTTGGGGGTAAAAACACAATGTGGCTTCCGTGACTTTCTTATAGAAAAGAGAAAAGCAGCATGCCAATAGTTTCAAAATGAAGGCTGAGATAATATTGGCACCAATACCACATTGAATAATATGTGGCAGTTCCAATAGAAATGGACAACAATAAGGGAGTTGAACCTTATGAGTAGGTCCTAGCCTCAGTAGAGGGAAGGAAGGTAAGTTTGTTAACCACAAATCAGGAGGACGTCCTTTGTCCTTGAGAAGACCCCTCACTCACCAACTTAGTTGGTGACATGCTTCATCGTCGGGGTCCCACCCGGTTAGCTGAATGCCATCCAGGTGTGCTGCGACACCTGATTACAGTGGAGCTGGTTTTATTCTTTTATATGTGCAAAGACACTTCATATGTCCTCCAGTATGTAAAGCACCTGGTAGAGTCTACCAGGTTCTATATGTACTGGAGGAGTCAAGATGCACATCGAAGGAGACCTCTTGAGTCGCATTTACCATCCCTCCACGAGTCGGCCATGGACATATGAAGTTTTGGTTCCATACTGGGGATTGCCGACCAGAGCAAAGAAATTGGGGACCTGAATCGCTCAGGAATATAGAAAGGCTGTTATTTAACGTATTGGAATACCGATCTTAGGCTTAAAATTGGAAACAAGGCCTTTAGGGCACACCTGATAGATGGTGCTTGCCTGGATACAATATAAATTTCTGGGTTGCCTTGACACATAAAGGTATAAACCGCAGCTTCCTACCCTCTGTATCCTGATCAGGAACATCGTCTCCTTCAAAGATAAAGTGCATTTTCCAAACATACATCCAGATTGCATATAACATAGCAATCTTCGTCACGATTGTCCACCTTTATACAACCTGCTTTTTTGCCCATGAGGCCTTAACACTTTTCGCCCTGAAGAAGTACCATTGGGGCCGAAACGCGTCGGCTGTTCTTTGTTACAAATGGAACAATAAACAAAAATATGTTTTTGAAAAATAAATGGACATTACTCTCATTATCTTTTGTGACAAACTTGTGACTTAATTTGTATAATTTCTACATGTGGTGCACCTGTGCTTTCAAATTTAATTACGTTTAAGTCCTGTATGGAACTATCACTGTGATGGTGGGTGACTATCGGTGTGCACACAGATCCCTTTCTTATATTTAGAGGGAATATTACTATTGTAGTTATTTTGGTTAGGTGCATTTGTAAAGAAGGTTCCACCATCCATTTCTGTTCGTAAATTTTCAAATGATTTAATTCCTCTCTCATTATACATATCACCCAAGCAAGTTACCCCAAAATTTGCCTATGATTTACCTGCTTGTTCCTGAAACACCTCAGGAAAAATGAGATTCCCCCACAGTGGATATTTTTGATGAAATGTTGGTAAATTACACCTAGCAGACATTGCCTGCCAAATATATACCGTATCTCTAACGGTCTTGAACTTCACTCGTTTGAAATAATTTGGTTCTCTAATTCCATATAGGAACTTGTCCCTCTGTTTCCCTAAAATAAACCTAAACACTGAATCTGTCTGATCCAAACCAAGCAGGCTGCGAAACTGACCCGTAAAGGAAGCCCAAAAATACATTTTTAAATCTTGGAAACCAAGTCTGCCTTGATCAAATGGAGATTTAAGCAGCTCGATCACCCTCCTAGGTTTTTTATATCCCCAGATGAAGCTGCTAAAAATCCCTTCAAGTTTTGTAAAGAATATATATTATGGACTTTTAAAGGAATGGACCGAAACAAAAATAAAAATTTAGGGAGAATTTTCATTTTGATTAGATTACACCTGCCTAGCAGGCCTACAGGGAGCCTATGCCGAATTTTTAACACTTTGATAGTTTCTTTTAGGAGTGGTGCGTAATTTAAGTCGATAATCTGATTAACTTTAGTCGTTATCTATACCCACAAGTTGGTCACAGTAGTACAAGGCCTAGTAATACAATTCTGAATCCCAACCGTAGTGAGCACTTGCGTTTTATCATCATTCAATTTGTAGCCTGCAACATTGCCAAATGTCTCTACTTCTTCCTTAATACTTGTCACAACCTCACCTGGGTTAACTGCGTAGACCGCAATGTCATCAGCATATGCTGTGATCTTAAGTTTGGAAATATTGGTTACCAATGGCCTAATTTGTCTACAAGTTTGTAAAGTACATAAAAATGGCTCTATATACAGAGCAAAAGGTAATGGGAACAGGGGGCAACCCTGCCTAGTCCCACACAAGATCTGAAATGGGAGTGATCGAAGCCCCCCATACAACAGGTTGGCCTGTGGATTACAGTATAGAGCCTGTACCCAGGACCAAAACTGAGATCCAAGGCCAATCTTGACCAGTACGGCCCATAAGAAATCCCACCTGACCCGATCAAAGGCCTTTTCAGCGTCTAGAAGTATCATGCCGAAATCAATTCCTTTCTTATCTGCAAAATCAAATGCTCCAATGGCCATATTGACGTGGGGAGTAGTATCCATCCCTATGGTAAACCCATGCTGTCTATCAGAAACTAAACTCGGCATGAGCGGTGCCAAACGAGTCGTCAAGATTTTTTAAAATACCTTGGCTTCCCTAATAATAAGGGAAATGGGACGATATGATTCGCATTCTGTTGATGGTTTGCTCTTTTTAAAAAAAAAACACAATTTGTGTCATGTTCCACGACTCGGGTACCAGCCCACTAATTGCCACAGATTGTGTTACCCTGCATAAAGGTAAAAGCGAAACCCTTTTGAAATATTTTTAAAATTCTAACGGCAGCGAATCATCTCCTGCTGCCTTCCTGATGGTAATGCTGATAGTGCCAATTCCACTTCTTCTGCGGACACTGTCTCTTCTAATATACCAGCTTCCTCAAAATCTGCTACTGGGATACAGCTGTCCTCAATGTAACCTAGTAGCTCATCTTGATTCGGTGCCCATGTAAGGGAATAGAGCTTTTGGTAAAACAAAAGAAATTGTTCTAAAATAGCAGAAGATTCAGTATGCATATGCCCATCTACACCCCTGATAACACTTATCCTGGTTTTAGCCTTCGCCGCTGCAGTCTGATAAGCAAGTACCTGCCCTTTATGTTCCCCATATTCATATCTTTCTAAACAGTGTTTAGTATAACTGGCTGCCATTTTATCCCTAAGAAACTTCTTCACTAGTATTCTTGTATCTATTAACGATAGAAGCAGAGTATCTTGAGTCATCTGATCTTTATTTACTGCCTCCACATGCTGCATCTCAAGATTACGTAGAGTGTGCACCAAAGACTACATTTCATTTTTACGCTTCTTATTCTGTACATAAATATATTTTTGTGTAATACCACAAGCAAACGCTTTCATTGTATCCCACACAATTATTGGTGATGCTGCCCCTGTATTTACTCTAAAGAATTCCTCCAATTCCCGAGCCATATTATCCAAATAATCACTGTCTGTCAACAGATATATAGGAAAAGAGAATGGCCTGCACTCCCTCTTCTCTACGTCGACCCTAAATACTAAAATAATAGGGTTGTGGTCTGATGTAACGCGAGGACATATTTCCATATCTGATGTTCTAATTAGACTGTCTGACACCCAAGCCATGTCTATCCTGGAATAAGACTTGTGGGTAGCCCAAAAATATGTGTAACCCGGTATTGTCGGATATATGTTTCCCCATACGTCTTTAACTGACTGAAGCCTTGCCATTTGAAGTTTAGCAGCACGTGTCTTACGCATTCTTAGAATACTGCATTTTCCAGAAGAATCTATGCCATTGTCTATGATGCAATTGAAATCTCCCTTTAATCATTCTTTCAACCTCCCAATTTAACAGTTCTAAGCTAAGATATTCAAAAATAGCAGTGTCATCCACATTAGGACCATATACTGTACAGACTACGAATGTTTTGCTCCCCACCTCAAGCTGTGCAAGTGCTCAGCGCCCTCCTTGGTCAGATTGCTTTTTGAGGAACTTATTTGTCAACAGAAAAATGAAGAACACACATGGCAGCATCTCTCCACATTCCTCTTATACTGCAGAACAAAACCCCTGGAAAAACAGTATCAGGAATGCCAAAAAATCTTTAAAAAGTCTATGGCTCATCAGATCCTTTCCATCAGGCGGCCATCTTAAGTGGTGCCAAACCCACGCCCCCTTGATCTTTTTTAAAGGTAAAAAAGATTTAAAGGCATGATGAAAATGTTGCACCATATAGCCACACACATACAAAATGGAAAGGGGCGACCACTCGGTCCCCCCGAACGTATGGTGGTGTACCCCGATCTCCCCGGGAAACCATTTTGGGCGGGAGGCGTGTCCTGGCTGGTATGCCCGAAGCGGCGTAGCTGGGGCGCGCCTTTTCCCGCCCAAGAAGGGGTTGTCCTAGACACCAACACCGCCAGCCACGCCCGGGGGGCGGATTGGAGGAGGGTCTACGCCCGCCCGACGAAGGATAAAAGGAGCGACAAGCCATGGAAGCATCCTCTTGTTCCTGTGCTCTGAAGCTGCACCCCCGCGTTGCACGTGAGCTCGAGACGGAACGAAGAGCCAATTTTGAAATTTGTAATTTCTCTTTTTTCTCTTCTAGCGCTGCAAGTCTTGTCCAGGACCTTCCTTATACGTGAGGAGAATGCCGGGCAAAAGGGTCGCAAAGAAAGTTAGCACCGACCAAATGCTCCGTATGCTGATGAAAGACATGGCGGAGATGAAGAGGAAAATGGCGGCCAGGGATGGTACAGGACGACCAAAAAGAACCATCCCAGGGGCGGTCCCTGCCGGGAGAAGAAAGAGGGCCAGGAACGGGGCAAATGAAGACGAGGTCTAAGTTCCGGAGGCTCCCCCGGCGAGCCCTCCCAGACCGGTGGAGGCTCCCGTGCCGGTTCCCGTCGAGGGGCAGCCGATCCCTGTGGTGGTTACCCCGGTGAACGAGTGGGACATGCCCCCGGAGTTGGCCGCCCAGCTGGCGGCATGGTTGGGTAGTAACAGCGTGGGTTCCGTTGCTCCAGGAGACATGGCCGAGGAGGCCAAGCAATTAATGAGGCAGTTGCGGCAATCACGGGAGGCCGCAAAACCACCTTGTCCTTTTGTTTCCCCGCAGGCGCCCGTGGGTCAACCAGGATCAGGCGTTGGTACGGCGGGGTCGACAGTTACAGCGGCAGCTTCAGGTAAGCCATTGCCGATGGTTGGGGAGGGATCGGTACCTTCAAGGAGGGAAAAAATTGTGCAGCATATCCCGAAGGAGGTAAAGGAGAGGATATGGGCAGATAAATATATAAACATATTTTCCTTGTTGACCGATCACTACGAAATCGAGCATGTAAAAAACCAGAAAGAGTTTCTGCATCCAAGTGTGTGGCGAGCCAGGATGGCCGGTTTTAGAGTTGAGGAATCGATAGGCAATTGGGGCAGAGCGTTCGGAATGTTCACTGCAATTATGGGGGAACGTAGGCCCGATTTGTTGGGGGAATTGGCTGTGTATCAGACACGTATCATGGGTTTTTATGAAACATATGGAGGAAATCAATGGTTTGCCTATGATAATATATTTCGTAAATCCAAGGAACATGATCCATCCCTGACATGGGATTGTTTTGACTCCATTTCATGGCAAAATATGGAAATGGGGAAGTCACCAGCATTGGGGGGTGAGATGGCCGGGTATTCCCGCCATTCGTCAGGGACGCCCTTTAGAGCAAGTTCCAGCAATGACCGGAACTCAAGGACTAGCGGCAGCACAGGGAAAAAAGGGGTCTGCTGGAGCTTCAACAGGGGCAAATGTACTAGGCCTCAGGGTTCTTGTAAATTCAGGCACGAATGTTCGGGGTGTGGCCAGTCCTCCCATCCGGAGAATACGTGCAGAGCCAAGACTAGTGATACGGGTAGTAGGGGTAGCGCCAAACAGGTCTGAAATGGTCCAGGGGGCGCCGCTACCGACCCCGGTTGATATCATGGCAATGATCCCTTGGCTAAACGAATACCCAGATCATATCTCCGCTGGGGTGTTGCGAGATGGTTTCTCATATGGTTTCCGCATCCCGGCGGGGGATTTTCAGGGTGAAGCACAATGTAAGAATCAACTATCGGTGCAGCAGAATGCGGCGGTGGTGCAAGCAAAGATTGGTAAAGAGGTGGCCCGAGGTCGGGTTGCTGGACCATATGATAACCCGCCAGTTGCTAATTTTGTTTGTTCACCCCTCGGTGTAGTCCCCAAAAAAGATCCGGGGGAATTCAGGTTGATACATAATTTGTCAGCTCCAAGGGGTCTTTCGGTGAATGATGCGATTGACCCGGGAGTTTGTTCGGTGCGGTACGCATCTTTCGATGAGGCCGTCGCCATTTTGAATCGCCTAGGGCCCGGAGCGCAGATGGCTAAATCAGATATCGAGTCAGCGTTCCGGTTGCTCCCGGTACACCCAGACGATCAGCGTCTCCTTGGTTTCATGTTTCAGGGTCGCTATTACATGGATAAATGTATGCCAATGGGTTGCTCCATCTCTTGTGCTTATTTTGAAGGATTCAGTTGTTTTTTGCAATGGGCATTCACAAGAATAACAGGGTTTACTCATGTGATGCATTATCTTGATGATTTTCTGTTCCTGGGGGCAGCTGGGGACATAGAGTGTGCACGAGCTTTGAATGAATTTTGTGATCTCATGAGGCGCTTTGGCGTGCCATTGGCACCCGGTAAGACAGTGGGGCCGTCTACTTCGCTCGAGTTTCTTGGAATAGAGCTTGATTCCGAAGAGGGGTGCTTCCGCTTGCCCAAGGAAAAGGTGGCGAAATTCGAGGCATCGCTTAAAGCATGTATTAGCGCGACCAAAGTGAGATTACATCAGTTACAGCAGGTCGTGGGTCAACTGAATTTTGCCCTGAGAGTGATCCCAATGGCGCGCCCATTTTCCCGCTCGATTGCGCAGGCCATGGTTGGCCTTAAGGAAGGCCACCACCGCACAAGGCTCTCGGCTGAGGTCCGGCAGGACATGCTCATATGGTTGGCATTTCTGGCGGATTTCAACGGTCGGGTCGTGTGGAGCAAACCCGGGGTCTCCTCGGAGGAGTTGGGGTTGTGGACAGACTCAGCAGGGAGTGTTGGATTTGGCGCCATTTTTGGTAATCACTGGTCAGCACAAACCTGGCCGGCATGGTGGCATGAGAATGGGCTCACAGGTAACATAGGATTTCTTGAGCTTTTCCCTATTCTGGTGGCCTTGAAAACATGGCCCGAGGGATTTCGTGACCGCGCTGTGGTGTTCTGGTCTGATAATATGACCGTTGTTGAGTGTATCAATAATCAGGCTGCCCGCTGCAGATGGATCTTGAGATTGCTGAAGGAAATTGTTTTACTGTGTATGAGGCTAAACGTCCACTTTAGGGCAAAACATGTGCCAGGGGTGTTAAATCAGGCAGCTGATGCGCCTTCTCGTTCCCGTATGCAGGCCTTCTGGGGTTTCCTACCCTCAGCGGACCCGGTGGCGGCACCTTTTCCCGAAGCTCTCTGGTCTCTCGGTGCCCCGGACTACAAGACCTCGTGGGAGAGAGTCTAGCTCCCAGAACAAGGAAGGCATACGAAGGGGCGTTCCGTTCCTATTGGTCCTTTTTGGGTTCTGCTGGGGGGGAGCTATGGGGCCAAGAGGAGTATGTCCTGAAGTTTCTGTTATCCTTACGTCAGGCAGGCAAATCAGTAGCCACGGCACAGAGGCACCGGGCCGCTATTTCTTTCATGGCACGAGCTCATGGTCTCCAGGACCCCACAGCGTCTTTTGTGGTTCAGAAGGTGCTGCGAGGGTGGCAACGCCTTGAGGGTCGCAGAGTGGACGACAGGCACCCGATAGGTCTGGAAAGGTTGGCCCTGTTGATGTCAGTACTCCCTGCAACATGTTCATCTCAATATGAGACAGTACTGTTTAGAGCCGCTTTTTCATTAGCATTCCATGGGGCTATGAGGGTAAGCGAGCTGGTAGCAAGGAATAAGCAGGATACGGGGGGGGACTGTGCCGAGAGCACATCCGCATTACAGGGGAAACAATGGTAGTCTCTTTTGCCAGGTCCAAGACCGATCAAGGAGCAAACGGCGATTGTGTAGTAGTCCGCCGGATTCCCGGATCGCCCATGTGCCCGGTAGCCTGCGTTGAGGAATATTTGGCGCAGAGGGCGGCAGCATGGGGGGGAAGCTTACTGAGGCACGCCGATGCCACCCCGCTGACGAGGTTTCAGTTCCAACGGGTGCTTGCGATGGCAATTACAGCCGCAGGGTTAAACCCGTGTGAGTTTGGGACCCATTCCTTCAGGATAGGGGCTGCGACTGAGGCCACAGCCAGGGGTCTGAGTGTTGATAAAGTGAAACAGTTGGGGCGTTGGTCCTCGAATTGTTATAAACGGTACGTGCGGTTGCACATGTTGTGAAGCTAATATCATGAACTCACGCTTCTTGTTTTTGTTTGGTTTTACAGTTTCGCATGCTTACAAGGCGGGGCAGACTGTGCAGTCGACCCGACACCTGGGAACCAGCGGTCAAAGGACACCGGCTGTGGACAGAGTGGTGTGGGTCGTGGGCCACTCATACGTGAGGCGTGCCGCAGACGTATTCAAAGCAGGTGACATGATTCACATGGCTGGGGAATAGGGGTACAGGGTGACCTTCTACGGAAGGGGCGGGCTCTGTATTGACCAGTTTCAGGTTTTTATGGAGGGTTTGTTAGGGCGGACGAGGTCACCGCCATCTATACTCATAGTGCATCTTGGGGGCAATGATTTGGTGACCATTGGTCGGCGAGTGCTTCTCGAGGTAATACTATCCACTGTAAGTTGGTTGGCAAAGAGGGTCCCTGGGTGCACAATTGCATGGTCCCACATGATCCCACGGAAGGTGTGGCGGGGGGCTAATTCTGTGTCTGCTTTAAATCATTCTGTGAAGAAAGTAAATAACAAACTTGGTAGATTGTTTCGTACGAATACATTGCATTCTATTCCGCATGGGTGTATCAGGGGGGATCAGATGTATTTGGAGGACGGGGTTCATTTGTCCCAGGTGGGGAATGATTTACTCATAGGAGACTTCATAGCTTGGTTGAAAAATTTGTAGCCATGACCTTTAAGTAGGAGTTTTGTGGGGGGTCCGGATAGCCGGTCAACTATCCGGGCCTGTGGCGGTAAGGTCATGATCGGTGAGCAGTAATTGGAAGATCCCTAGAGGTTTGGGCGTCACCCATTACGGATGGGAGCACCCGGGGGGAGGCGGCCATTGGCCCCTCAAACGGGAGGCGGTCCCATCTAAGGATGGGACGCCGAAAGGGAAGGCGGCCATAGGCCCCTTCACTGGGTAGGAGGGGATACGGACCCCTCCTCGGAATTTCCCGGGGCCCGGACATCTGCGACGGCAGGTGTGGTAAGTTGTGTGGGGTGGGTGGGGGGTCTACGCTACCTTCTAGACACCTCACACGAGTCCTCGGACGACCACTAAGATGGCGTCGAGTTAACAGGGGGCCCCCGCTAAGGCAAGGGAAATTGGAAGTTGGCACAGAGGTACAGTCCTCTGTGCGCCCGCCCCTCACAAGTGAGGGGGGAATTGGTATTGGGGATCTGACACCGGTTACGACTGTGCCGTTGGCCCGTAACGTTAGGATGTACAATTTCAATGTTCAGAAATGCATTTGCAGGATGTTTAGTATCGGCTAGGAGAACCTTTGTATTAGAGATGTGTTAAGGTCAGCCAAGAACATCGTACTGTATAAATGAAATTGTACATGATATGAAACTGTTATTTTAATGTTTTAATTTTGTTTCATATTTTAATAAATACGGCCGGGAAGGGTACTCCCTCCCGCCTTCCAAAAGTTCAGAACCGTTTCCGTCTTCCCATCCTTGGGGATTTGTGTTGAGAGGGGGTGGCGGGTATCTCAGCCATATGGAAAGGGGCGACCACTCGGTCCCCCCGAACGTATGGTGGAGTACCCCGATCTCCCCGGGAAACCATTTTGGGCGGGAGGCGTGTCCCGGCTGGTATGCCCAAAGCGGCGTAGCTGGGGCGTGCCTTTTCCCGCCCAAGAAGGGGTTGTCCTAGACACCAACACCGCCAGCCACGCCCGGGGGGCGGATTGGAGGAGGGTCTACGCCCGCCCGACGAAGGATAAAAGGAGCGACAAGCCATGGAAGCATCCTCTTGTTCCTGTGCTCTGAAGCTGCACCCCCGCGTTGCACGTGAGCTCGAGACGGAACGAAGAGCCAATTTTGACCCACCCACCAGCCCCTGTTGACAGCGATTTGTTGGAATAATATTGATTGACGTGAATAGGTTTCGCTTACAGGTTGTCTTGGAATAAAGTTGATAATGTGTGTATAATAAAGGATGATTTTCGTTTTTAACATGTTTTCTTAGCAGAAATGTTTGCGAATAAGTTTAATGATGATGCTCAGTAGAGTTGGTTTCTCTTACAGGTTGTCTTGGAATGAAGTTGATAATGTGTGTATAATAAAGGATGATTTTCGTTTTAACATGTTTTCTTAGCTGAAATGTTTGCGAATAGGTTTAATGGTGATGCTCAGTAGAGTTCTACGTGAAATCGTTTGAATGTGATAATTTCCTTTTTGTTAGCTTAGTTTAAAATGTCGTATTTATTTCTGGTCGGGCGGTAAGGTCATGATCGGTGAGCAGTAATTGGAAGATCCCTAGAGGTTTGGGCGTCACCCATTACGGATGAGAGCGCCCGGGGGGAGGCGGCCATTGGCCCCTCAAACGGGAGGCGGTCCCATCTAAGGATGGGACGCCAAAAGGGAAGGCGGCCATAGGCCCCTTCACTGGGTAGGAGGGGATACGGACCCCTCCTCGGAATTTCCCGGGGCCCGGACATCTGCGACGGCTGGTGTGGTAAGTTGTGTGGGGTGGGAGGGGGGTCTACGCTACCTTCTAGACACCTCACACGAGTCCTCGGACGACCACTAAGATGGCGTCGAGTTAACAGGGGGCCCCCGCTAAGGCAAGGGAAATTGGAAGTTGGCACAGAGGTACAGTCCTCTATGCGCCCGCCCCTCACAAGTGAGGGGGGAATTGGTATTGGGGATCTGACACCGGTTACAACCTTGCCGTTGGCCCGTAACGTTAGGATGTACAATTTCAATGTTCAGAAATGCATTTGCAGGATGTTTAGTATCGGCTAGGAGAACCTTTGTATTAGAGATGTGTTAAGGTCAGCCAAGAACATCGTACTGTATAAATGAAATTGTACATGATATGAAACTGTTATTTTAATGTTTTAATTTTGTTTCATATTTTAATAAATACGGCCGGGAAGGGTAACTCCCTCCCGCCTTCCAAAAGCTCAGAACCGTTTCCGTCTTCCCATCCTTGGGGATTTGTGTTGAGAGGGGGTGGTGGGTATCTCAGCCATATGACATTGTCAAACCATGCATTCTCTGTTAGTGGCAGTCAGAGTTTAATTTAAGTGTCTAGGAACAAATATTTTAGTGTGTGTGATAGGATTACCAGTTCCAAAATTAAAACTGTGTGCCATTTGACCTTCCTCACTGACATGTGATGAGTTTGAGCTTTGCAATATAAAGTATTACGAAAACAACCAACTCACCAGTACTGACTAACTGAACACAGTCTCAGTTTCCTGCTTTCTTGTTTCTTGCTTCTAAACATTCAAGATGCTCAAGAAGATCTTCAAATGGCTCCTCACAAACACTGGCAGAACAGTCTCCCAGTCCCAGTCCCTCATCACCAGCAAGCTGGACTACGCTGGCATATTCTATGCTGAAATCAATCATCAGAAATCTCCAGACTATATTTGCACTATTTATTGAACCCCTGGCGTTCGCTATCAGGAATATTAAGACCGATACTGCCTCAGTATTAGGAATGACAAATATAAAATTATACGCGGATGATATCGCCCTTTTCTTAGACACTAAACTCTCAGGTCAACTGAAGATTCTAAAAATCTTCTCTGACTTTCAAAAGCTAGGGGGTTATCAAATGAATGTTAACAAAATGGAAATTATTTTAGCCAACTGCACTGTAGACACTTTAGTACCAGAATTCAGGCGGACATACAATACGGATCCAAAGAGATATCTTGGAATATTTATATCGGATAGTCTGGACGACCTTTTTTCACTTAATTTTCTACCTCTATTAAAAAAGGTGGGCTCACTTTTAGATCGCTGGAATTTGCTACCCTTGTCTCTATGGGACGGGCATCGCTAATTCGTATGTCGGTGCTACCTCTTTTTAATTTCCTTTTTAGCGCAATACCCTGCGCAAATTCAGGCCTCCTATTTTAAAAAAGTAGATGCATTGATCTCCTCTTTTTTATGGGCAACAAAATCCCCCAGACTTGCGCTGAGCACTTTATATTTACCATCCACACAAGGAGGGCTGTCCCTTCCAAATATCAGAGAATACTATTTTGCGTCTTTTGCACCTTATAGTTATAGGTTTTTCATTCTAGATTTTCATGAGGCATATCATTTTTTTATGAAGAAAATGCTGTTGGAATTAAAAATTTTCGACCCGGTCAGAATCACGAAAGATCCAAAGAAAGTATGCTATACATCCCTACAGTGGATTTTTAAGCTGAAAACTCAGTTTTTTTTTATTTTATGACTTACCTAACTTAAGTAATAAGACAAATTTAATAAATTTTAGCTTGGAAGATGCTGGTTGTATGGACAAAAATACATTAACTCTTTGGAAGGAGAATGGCTTCGAGAAAATTGAAGACTTCCTGTCGGGAAATAGGTGGAAATCTTGGGATGAAATTTCCAGCCAGTTAATTCATTCGCATACAAGTTTAAACTGGTCCTTCATCATGCCAAATCCAAAACTTAGAGAACTCGATATAGGAAATTTATTTAATAAAGAAAATATTTCTACTACCCTCAATAACAAAATACAAAAGAAAATGAGTATCTGGATTAAAATATTAAAAGAAAGTAAAGACCAGGACTCTTCCAGAAAGATTATTGAGAGATGGAAAAAGAGGAAAGATATTGTAATTAACCAACAGGTATGGGATAAAATAAATACATTCAACAAAACCATATTTCGAGGAGCAAATTTTAAAAGTATGCAATTTTATAATAAATGTTTACTATACAGAACCCCCTCCTTTTTACATAATATTTTCCCCCAAGTAGCCGATAAATGCTTCCGGTGTGAAGAAAAAGGCACTTGGAAACACATTGTCTGGGAGTGTTAAAAAATCCAGGTATTTTGGAAGAAAATAGAAAAATATCTCTCAATCGAGCTCAAAACCAATATAGTATTTGATGACCTAATCCCCATTTTAGGCTGTTCTCCCAGTCACACACCACATGATGAGTCCCTTTTTATAGCCTCCTTAATAGATAAATCCCTTACATTACAGTCCTGGAAAACAGACCTTGTACCAACCTTTCAGGCATGGAAGGCAAAATTGCTTCAAATCCAGGGTAGGGAAAGAAAATATGCTTTAAGATCAGGGGCTCTCAAAAAAGACAAATATTGGAGTATGTTTGACTCTTATTTTCCCTGTTGTCATCCAATCCGACCCACATTTCCCTGAAAAGTTTTATTTGTCTGCTAAGATTGTCTTGATTTCGCACGTTGCACTTTACAATTAAGCTATGAAATGTTAACTGTGAAGATGCTTATTGTATTTAAATGTTACGTACTGTATTAATTCTAACAAAGTCTTTTGAATATCATTGTCAGCCTGTTAGATTGCTTTCTCACGAACTTTGCACTTTATAATTCAAGCGTTGAAATGATAAATTGTGTAGACGTCTCATATTCTTTTGCCTCGTACTGTATTAATCTGATTTCAATTGTGTCTTTTTTTTATTTGTCTTATTTGAACTCTCAATAAAAAAATTAAAAAAAGAAATCTCCAGACTATACACAACACTCAGTATATAGGGTCACCCTCGACCTCCCACCCTACATTCACATCACCCCACAGTACAAACAGCTCCATTGGCTCCCAATACACAATTTAGCATTCTTGAAACTCCTCAGGTACACCTACAAAGTCATACACAACATTGGCCCCATATACCTCAACAACTGAACAGACATCCACAAACCTACCCGACACCTCTGCTTAGCCTAACTCCTGCTCACCCAAAACCAATACCCAGAACCAGATCCTGCAAATCAGAGCTACCTCCTCAGATTTTCAATTCTGCAAGATACTGAAGATCTGGATTTTCACCTCGCCCTGACCCAGGATCTGTCCATACAGCTTCTGCTTCAGTGTCAGGATAACTGTTTAGGCCAGTTGCGCACTATACAAATAACAGAACAAGGTAGCAGGCTATATGCCATACAAACAAAAAATCGAATATTCAGAGAGAAGGAATTTATCAAATGAAATAAGACCCAAAAGCATAATGTGTGTACATTGCAGAAATGGAATACCTCTGAAAACACTAGTAGATTATGTTGCCTTTGAAATGAAATACCTCCTGAAGAAATAACCAAAAATAAGCTTTTAACTTGGCCTGAGTAACCAACTAGAGCAGACATTTTAAGGTTTGAATAGCTCAAGAAGCATTTCCTCAAAAGGGATTACATTTCTGACCAAAAACAGATGTGTGATATATAAATATTGACATTGATTGGTTGAATCATAGTTCACTCAGGTTGTGTTGATGGAACTTTTTGGCTAATGATTACTTTCTGAGCCAAACTCCAGCTTCTTTGGGATATGGCTTATTGTTCAGGCCAGAATGTGGATTGCTAGAGAACATACGTGTGGTGAGAATAGCAACTGGGGATTGTTTTAGCATGCTGCTTGACAAAGTGTATGCTTTGAAATCATGGCACCATTTTAAATTGATGTATTTTCCAAAATTCTCTAAGGTGCTTCATGTGGAGAACTTTATTTAATTGTGGTGGAATGATAACTAATGCACAATCATAAAACTAATATCTGTTGCTGTGTGATTGTAAAGAAATGCATTTTGTATGAATTAATTAATCTTCATGTTTTGTTGCATTCCACAAAGGTTTGTTAATACCCTCTGAAACTGCTCTTTTGTTAAGTCAGGTGTTCACTGTCCATTTTTTGTACTCACCCACAACGCACATTTCCAATCATATTTCTGCAACTTAGTAATCACTAGAGCACTGTGCATGCATAGTCTGAGTGCATAGAGTATTGTTTGCCTGTTTGCAGTACCATGACAGTCACCAGACCTTCTGCCCAAATATTCCTGGTGCCTGCCTGGTGGATTGCAAATGTTTTCCAACAAAAACTTTGGCTGTGGACAAGTGGAACAGAAGCCTGGCAGTACTGAGTTAGATCAGTGATACCGAATGCCACTGTTCCTGGAGCAGAGGTATATAAAGTGGGGAAACACTGGTGCGTAAGCCTATTTAGAACAGTCATGTGTCTGACAGAGGCCCCTAGGTGAGTAATAGAGGGGAAGAAAACGGGTTAGCCAGGGAGTGTGTGGGTGTTCGTTGTGTGTGAGCGGCTATTTACAAGCAAGACAATGTGTGTACTTGGGAATTTGAGAGCAATGCACGGAATTTTACTTACATATGATTAGGCGTGTGCAATTGATTTTTTTAGTGGGTTCAGCAGAAACAAATTTGTGAGATAAAATTGCCTTTTTTCACCTATTATGGTTCAACAAATACATTAACAACAGGTGGGTCAGCAGCAGTTCACAACGAGAAACAGAGGGAACAGTTCATTTTTGGTTAATTATGATTGCCTTTCAACGAGGTACCCTTTCCTTGCTCTAAGATCCTGGAGTCTAATCTGCATTCGCTCTCCAGCAGCTGTAAATGTCCTTAATTATGTGTGGAAACTATTCACAAAGCAGGGACAATGGTCTGGGAGTGCCTCATTTTGGGTGAAGATCAGGTATATGACGAGGAACCTATCTATGCGTATAATGGCAATTACTAACATAACATGGAGTTATCAGTGTAACTGTAAGTTGCCATTATCTGACATGGGATTATGCACCAATATGACTCGAATGGTTACCTGGTCATAAAAGGTTGCACATGAGTAAAGAAGGCTGTCTGTGGCAGCATTAGTTGCCCCAGGATGTCCAAAGTTATGCACAACTTTATGTGAGCACATGAGAGTGTTGTATTATCCATGAGCATATGAGTCAGCCCACATGTTGTATTATCCATGAGGATATGAGTCAGCCCACATTACATTGTTCTCAACAAATATAGGTAGCATCTATCTATAGGATGCCTTTCCTGTGCATGTGGTGTTGTGCAAAAGTATGTAAGATTATAGTTTGTTAAGTCAGGTGTCTGTGCATTAGCAATTGGGACAATTGGGACAATTGGGGATGTGAAAAGTGACCTAGCAAGACTTCCATGGGGCCTACTGCAACCACGTAAACATGCCCTCATTTAGCGCAGAAAAAAGGAAGGCATAATTGCTGTGCAATCATTCTCTTACACTACAAAATCCAATGCCAGTGCACCTGCTGCTCTAATAATAGTGTCACCTTTGCATATATTCTTCTTGGGTATATCATGTTTTTCACAAACAAATACGGCAGTATCTGTGCCATCTGGGCATCACCTAGGGGAATGGCTATCACAGGCGGCCTATCCACTCCACAAAGAAGCACAAGTAAGAAGGTAAAAGGAAGGTATAAAAAGAAAGCGTATTGAAAATAATAAAAATAATTCCTAAAATAAGACCACCCCCTTGGAAAGTCCACAGAAAATTATTCTGACAAAGGTGAAGGGTGCTTGTACTTCTTCTGAAGGGATTAGCTGAGTTGAAGGGACTGCAGGTTTCACAAAAAGTAATCAAGACAATCAAGAAAGTGCCAGGACAGTTTAATTTTAAAGACTTTATAATACCATGCAACCAGCGGAATTGCAAAGACCAAATAGGCAACACTTGAATCATCTGTTTTCTATGTCGCAGCTGATTTTCCACGAGCAGTTTGTATTATTTCATGATTAGCAACTTCTTCCTTTCAAAATCCAGCTGGCATGAGTTATTTATTGCAATCGGTTTGAACATATGACTAGTTTTGACAAAGACCCAGAGCAAATGATTTATTTTAGTGCTGCTTTTATTTTTGTTTTTTCTTATTATGTTGTTTCAAAGAATACACAATCATGACCAGAGGCAAGATTTAATTTCAAGCGGCTTCATAAAATGCATATGAAACGTCTGCTCTTTGGTTGGTACATATTGTGCAAGCCTTTTGTTCAATGTGCGGAGGGACGTGTTTTGTGTTATCATCTGCTAGCGTGCAATAAAATAAGTGAATGGGGACAGTGGGTACCTGCGCTTCCTTTTGAATTAGTAAAATGTCTCGCAAGTCTAAAGTAAATGATTTAATGCGTCCTTTTTACTAGCCAGTTCAAACTCTTAAATTCTTTAAAAGGTCATGATGTTTCTATTGGAACTGTAAGGACTCTCTTTTTTAATGGCAACGAGAGATATAATGAGAAAGAAAGGTCAGATTTGCATACCAAAACAGTAGCACCACAAGGCGAGGGCTACCTTGCTCAACCTCCATTGCTTATCATGTGTTGATGTTCCACCACACATCATGACCATGCACACATGACATTAGCATCACTGCAGCCGAGTATTATTGCATTGAGGTAAATCTAATTGTGACCTTGTTCTTCTTCAAGAAACCCACCTTATTCAAGCTGAAGCACTGAAATCTAAACAAAACTGAGTGGAGAAGTTTTTGAGTCTCCTTCAGTGAATAAAAAGAAAGGGGTTGTGGTATTGTGTAAGTGTCTACCTTTCCTTACTCGGGAGTGATGTTTGATGATCACTGAAACCATAGGAAACTTGACAACCTGTTGTCTTTCAGGAAGGGGCTTAAGACCTGGTTATTCGGACAATAGTTTGCATGTGTCTCCCTGAATGCCTCTCGGCTGATCTGTATAGCGCCGGGTCACTCTGTCCGAGTAGCTGAGCGCTCTATAAGACACCCAATAACATAACATAACATAACATAACTGAACCTTGGCTGCCCAAAGGCAACTAAAAACGAACATATTGGCTAAAGCAGTTGGGGCTGTATGGGATTTTGCCAAAAGATTGGGGTCTAAAATGTTACCCTCCCTACTTAAGGTTAATAAAGAAAAGTGTGTACCCATGGCGACATATGTTTGTGATGTATGTGGCTAAAAGGAAGCGAGGGATGCCTCTGCTGTCCCTTCAAGTACCCCTGCTTTTATTTAACATGAAGGGCTTGGCCTCGTGAACATCTCTGATCACACTGCTGTTGCACCATTGGTACGTTGGTTAAGGATTTGGTTGAGTCCCTCTACCACTCTGAACTGGATGGTGTTAGTGGACTGCATTTCCCTTGATAGAGCTCTTCGTATCCCATGGTTGAAATATATTAGGGAGCAAATCAGGGAGTTGGGCCGTCCGGATATGTACAGCAAAACCAGACCGTTGGGTCCGGCAGCCATCAGGGTTTTCAAATTGAAGTTTCTGGCCAGGCAGCAGGTGACCAGGGAGGGCCTCGAATTAGCTAAACCATCAGGGAGAGGGAATGTTACTGTAAGTTTGACCACACAGTTACAGCCCTATCTGTCATTAGTTACCAATTCACAACATCACATTGTCTTAGCAAGATTTCGGTTGAATCAGGTATCCTGCATTTTGCATTTTACTTTCGTTTGTGAATTCTCTGCCCCCCTTCGTAAGAAATTCATACTGCCATTACTGAGAGAGGCCAACTTTGTCTAAGTAAGGCCTGCGTTATTATTTCTGCAAATGTTAACCCTCTCCTGTGGTGTGTTTTGAGGTTGCAAGCTTTCTGCTAGGGACCATGAGACTTAGGAAGAATATGCCCTCGCAGTAGCTACATAGTATTTTTAAACATGGGAATGGTTTTACAGGTCTCTTTTAACATACTTTATATGAATAATTACGGGTATTTTTAATTAAGTACTTGCTTTTATGAATCTTATTTTGTTGTATTCTGTTAATGTACTGATTTTTGTTGTTTGACTTCTTAAAATGTATTTCCTGACTTAATTGTAGTACTTAATGTGTCTTAATTTTATACTTTTATAGCTTTTAATGGCCGAGTAAATTACTTGTGAACTGAACTAAATGAGGATGTGGTCTTGTGTAATAAGACTTTTAATCTGTGGTTAACTGTTGATTCTCAAGAAACAGATGATGCAGACGAGTGGCAGACCCTGAACTATTCGGACCCTGCAATACATTTAACTCTTATCCCCACCACAAACTAGTTAGGCTTCATTATGTTTTTTTGTCTGAGCTACTTACGGTGAGGGCAAGAATGCAGGTGTGGCCCAGGATCACGCGGATCATGATCCACTGTTATTGGATGTTCTTACTATCACCCAAAAGAAGTTAGGTAGAACTTTTACCTTTGATAGGAAGCTCCTATTGGATAGCTCTTATGTTAACCATATTAAAAACTGTACCACACAATTTCTGCATATTAATAGAGGGTCCACCACTAGGGCCATGGTATCAGAATGCCCTGAAGGCAGGATTGAGGGATGAAACACTTTGTCACGGATTGAGCAGGCAGAAACAACAGCTGATTATCATACAGGGTATTTTGGATGATCTAAGGACATCGGAGCCGGAGCTCATGCAGGGTATATGAGGGGAGCAGAGGTGAAGGGAAAGCAAAATAGGATAGCCTCTTCTAAAGCCAAAATCAATAGGGTGTGGAGTAAGGAAATTGCTAGTCAGCATAAGATTCACAAGGAGGAAAGATATGAATATGGGGAAGCTACATGGCGCTATGTGGCAAAAAGGCTACGATTAAGCAATCCTTACAAATATTTACGGCATTGGTTGATCATGTAGAGAATACAGTGGAAGTATTTCACACCTTTTACAAAGAATTACATACAGAGACTGAATGTAATCAGCATGCTATCAAGTCATTTTTTCAACAGGTAGAGGCAGTAGGCATAAGACAGGAAGAACTGGTAATACTAGATGCCCGATATCTATGGAGGAGTTTGAGAAGGCAATAGCATTATTAGCGAGGGGAAAAGCAGCAGGACCAGACAAATTACCACTCGAGGTCTATGGAACACTGTTCGAAGTGTTGAAGGAGGATATGCTGGTCACATTTCAGGACGATACCAAAGGGGATGATGGACGGAGCGCTTGAGCAATTCAAACACTCACCCCCAGTCAACTGATCTGGGTTTAATCCATAATTATTCTTTAGCTCACTCCACCACCCCAGTTCAGAAATTCACATTTCAGGAGGCACAACAGGGGAACTCACCACTGTCGTGGGAAGAAGTCAACATAGTAATATTCAGGAAGAAAGATAAACCGTCAGGTCTGCCAGGGTCTTATAGACCAACATCCATCTTAAATGGGGATGGCAAGGTCTATGCCAAAATTTTAGCAACTAGATTGGTTCCAGTAATCACCCCTTTGGTATCTAACCATCATCATAGATTTATACCTTGCAGGATCATGGTCAACCATATAAATAGAGTCGTTACTTTGATAGCTTTTGCTAATATACAACAAAGTAGATTAGGATTTATATTTCTCGACGCTTAGAAGGCATTCAAAATTGTCTCCTGGCCATTCTTATGGGCTGTTTTGCGCAAGATGGGATTCGGCCTGGGCTTTATAATAGCTATCCAAACTATGTATAAATCACTAATAGCTAGGATTTGTATCATGGGGGAAGAATTGGAGCATGTGTATATAACTAGGGGGACAAGGCAGGGATGTCCCTGTTCCCAGTTGTTATTAGCACTGTACATTAATCCATTCTTGACAATGTTGGAAAAGATTAATAAGATCAGCTCTCTGGGCCCGATTCACAGAACTAACTTAAGACAAAATCCTAAACTTACAACCATTTTGGTATTCACAGAAGGCACTTACTCATTTTGGTATTCACAGAAGTCACTTACTCATTTTGGTATTCACAGAACTTAGGAGTCTTAACTTTAGGACTCCTAAATGCCTTCTATGAATACCGAAAATCTTAAAGTTAGGATTTTTCTCAGTTTAGGTGTAGTAAAGTTAGGACTCCTAACTATAAGACTTTCGGTTCTCACAGAAGACACTTTGGGATCTTTCTGCCCTTACTTGAGACCTTTCTGCCCTCTTTGCCACTCGTTTCCCCCCATTTTTTGTGACATTTCTACCCTTTCTTGGGACCTTTGCGCCTCTGTGCCACTCAATTCCCCCGTTTTCTGTTACTTTTCTGCCCTTCCTTGTGACCTTTGTGCCCTCTGTGCCACTCGTTTCCCCCTGTTTTTTGTGACCTTTCTTGGGACCTTTGTGCCTCTATGCCACTTGTTTCCCCCATTTTTCTGACCTTTCTGCCCTTTCTTGGGACCTTTCTGCCCTCTGTGCCACTCGCTTCCCCCTGTTTTTTCTGACCTTTCTGCCCTTACCTGTGACCTTTGTGCCTCTGTGCCACTCTTTTCCCGCAGTTTTTCTGACCTTTCTGCCCTTTCTTGGGACCTTTGTGCCTCTCTGCCACTCGTTTCCCCCCATTTTTTGTGACTTTTCTGCCCTTTCTTGGGACCTTTCTGCCCTCTGTGCCACTCGTTTCCCCCCATTTTTTGTGACCTTTATACCTTTTCCCGGACCTTTGCGCTTCTGTGCCACTCGTTTCCCCCGTTTTTCGTGACTTTTCTGCCTTTTCTTGTGACCTTTGTGCCCTGTGTCACTCGTTTCCCCCGTTTTTTTGTGACCTTTCTGCTCTTTCTTGTGACCTTTGTGACACCGTGCCACTCGTTTCCCCCCATTTTTTGTGACCTTTCTGCCCTTTCTTGGGAGCTTTGTGCATCTGTGCCACTTGTTTCCCCCTGTATATATGTGACCTTTCTGCCATTTCTTGGGACCTTTGTGCCTCTGTGCCACATGTTTCCCCCTGTATATTTGCGACAGTTTGCCCTTTTTGTGACCTTTCTGCCTTCTGTGCCACTCGTTTCCCCTGCCTTCTGTGCCACTCGTTTCCTCCTCAATTGTTGTGCCCTTTTGCCTTTTGTTTCCTTCATCGCCCCTCGCCACTGTGTCCCCTGCGTCCCCACCCCCTGACTGCCCATTCACTGCCCCCACTTTCTGCCTCCCAGCTGCTCCTCCCTCCCACCTCCCTATATCGGCCGGCTGCTGCTCGGTGAGGAGAGCGACCCTTGCCCCTACCAGGTAGGTCGCTCCCCCTCCGCACAGCACCGCCTGTGCCTCCCTGCTCAGCTGCCGCTGCAGAGGAAGTTCGAGGCCCTCCTCCACCCACAGGATACCACCTGCGCCTCATCCCTGGTGGCCAATGGTAGGCCGTAGGTTTGCTTATCCTCCATTGTATTGCCTGTATTTTCTTTTATTGCTCCTGTTGTAGTGACTGCATTTTCATTGTTGTGTCTGTGACTGCTGTTGTCTGTCCCCCCCGCCTGTATGTGGTCTGTGCCCGTTTTTTCCATCTGCTCCAATCGCGGCCCTTGTGTCTCTCTGCCCGTTTTTGCCATCTGTTTCTTAGCTGCCCGTGCATTTCTGTGACCTTTCTGCCTTCTGTGCTGCTCGTTTTACCCCATTTTTTGTGACCTTTCTGCCCTTTCTTGTAACCTTTTGCCTTCTGTGCAACTCGTTTCCCCCATTTTTCTGTGACCTTTTTGCCCTTCTTTTGACCTTTTACCTTCTGTGCCACTCGTTTCCCCCTGTACTCTTGTGACCTTTCTGCCCTTTTTGTGACCTTTCTTCCCTCTGTGCCACTCGCCTCCCCTCAATTGTTGTGCCCTTTTGCCTTCTGTTTCCTTTGTCGGCCCTCACCGCCCCCGCCACTGCATCCCCTGCGGCTCCGTCCCCTGACTGTCCATTCACTGTGCCAGCCTCCCGCCTCCAGCTGCTCCTCACTCCCACCTCCCCATACATGCCTGCCGCTGCACGGTCCTGCTGCTGGTGCACGGCAAGCCCATCTGCGCCCATCCGTGCCTGGACCACGCCCAGCACCAGAACACCAGGCCCCCGCACCCGCCATGATGACCGCCGCCACTACGACGCCAGCACGCTCTCAACCCCCGACAAACCCACACCTGCTTCAAGGCTGCCCTGAAATGCACACACGGTCCCTTCACCTGCCGGAACTGCAGCTACACCAGCCACAGAGCCGATGAACCACCCATCAAGAAAGACTTGAACCACCTCCGATGCATACTACAGAACACCCGCTCCACACGCAAACATGCAGTAGAGCTCTGTGACCTGCTCAACACATCCTCCCAGGACGTCGCCTTCCTGACAGAGACCTGGTTGAACAACTCCTCTGCACCCGACATCGCCATAGCCATCCCAGACGGCTACAAGATCACCCGCAGAGACCGCACCAACGGAGTGGGAGGAGGAATCGCCATCGTCCACAAGAACAGCATCAGGGTCTCGACTAGCACCGACAACACACTCAGCACCGCCGAACACATGCATTTCCAGATCCACACAGACCCCAACTCCACCCTCAGAGGCACCCTCATCTACCGACCCCCCGGATCCCGCCCCCAGTTCGGCGACTCCATCGCCGACTTTATCAGCATGCACGCCCTGACCTCCACCGACTACATCCTCCTGGAAGACCTGAACTGTCACCTTGAGAACAACAATGACAACAACTCCACAACCTTGATCGATAACCTCGCCAACCTCGGACTGAGACAGCTCATCACAACGCCAACCCACTCCGCCGGCCACAAGCTCGACCCCGTCTTTTCCTCGAGCCTGCACGTCTCCGTTAGCCACACCACCGAACTCCTCTGGACAGACCACCGCTGCATCCACTTCACCTTCCAGAAACCCACAACACACCACCGCACCCAACAGATCCACTGCCACCGCTGGAGCAAAATCACTGAAGACCAACTACATGTAAACCTTGCGCTCAGCCCACCCACCGAACCCTCCAACACTGATATCGCGGGCCCCAAAACCTCAGACGCTGGATCGAGGACTGCACCAACACCCTCCCCCCGCTGAAGAAACCCCCCCACAGAGACACCAGCAAGAGGGCCAGCTGGTTCACCACAGAACTCCTAGATTCCAAGCAAGCCTGCTGGAAACTAGAGAAGAAATGGTACAGTGAACAAACTCCAGACAGCCATGCAGCACACAAGGACGCCATCCGCAACCACCACCACCTCATCAGGGCTGCTAAGAAGACCTCCTTCAAGGACCGCCTCGACAACAATGCACACGACAGCAAGGAGCTCTTCAACATCGTGAAGGAACTCTCCAACCCAAGCTCCAACATCAATGACATCCTGCGGTCGCAAGCCCTGTGCGACTTTTCCACCGCAAGATAGCAGACATCCATGACAGCTTCAAAACCCAAACAGCCCCAACTGACAACAACCCAACAGACTGTCCGCACACCATCTGCCACATCCCCTTGCTAGCCTGGACCAGCGTGAGTGTCGATGAGGACAATCCACTACGGCTCTCCGTCAGACCCATTCCCGCACCACGTCTTCAACAAAGCAAGCAGCTCCATTGCACCCCACCTACGCAACGTCATCAATCTCTCCCTTGAGACCGCAACCTTCCCAGAGAGCTGGAAGCACGCTGAGATCAACGCCCTACTCAAAAACCCAAGGCAGACCCAAGAGACTGCAAGAACTTCCGACCCATCTCTCTGCTCCCCTTCTCGGCCAAGGTCATCGAGAAAATCGTTAACAGACAGCTAACCCGATACCTAGAAGAGAAAAGAATCCTGGACCCTTCCCAGTCAGGGTTCCGCAGCAACCACAGCACCGATACCGCCCTCATTGCCGCCACCGACAACATCAGGACCCTGCTAGACAACGGGGAGACTGCAGCACTCATCCTCCTGGACCTCTCCGCCGCCTTCAACACTGTCTGCCACCGCACACTATGCACACATCTCCACGCCGCAGGGATCCGAGACAAGGCTCTGGAAGGGACCACCTCCTTCCTCTCTCGCAGAACCCAGAGCTTCTGCCTCCCTCCTTTCTATTACGAAGCCTCCGAGATCATCTGCGGCGCACCCCAAGGATCCTCCCTCAGCCTGACACTGTTCAACATTTACATGGCTCCGCTTGCACACGTCGCCTAACAGCACGACCTCAACATAATCGCCTACGCCGGCAACACTCAACTGATCCTCTACCTCACCAAGGACACCATCACCTCCAAAGCCAACCTCCATGAAGGAATGCGGGCCGTCACCGACTGTATGAAGATCAGCCATCTGAAGCTGAACTCAGACAAGACGGGGGTCCTCATCCTCGGCTCCAACCCATCAGCCTGGAATGACTCCTGGTGGCCAACGGCACTGGGGGTAGCCCCGACTTCAACTGACCAGGCACGCAACCTTGGAATCTTCCTCGACTCAACGCTCTCAATGACCAAGAAAGTCAACTCCGTCTCCTCCTCCTGCTTCAACACCCTCCGCATGCTTCACAGGATCTACAGATGGATCCCGACAGATACAAGAAAGACAGTCACCCCGGTCCTCGTCAGCAGCAGACTCGACTACGGAAATGCCATCTATGCGGAGCACCGACCAAGCTCATCAATCGACTAAAACGCATCCAAAACACATCGGCATAACTGATCCTCGATGTACCACGACACGGCCACATCACCCCTCACCTGAGAAACCTCCACTGGCTCCCTGTCAACAAGAGGATATCCTTCAAGCTCCTCATCCATGCACACAAGGCACTCCACAAGACCGGCCCAGCCTACCTAAACAGATGGCTCTCCTTCTACACCCCAACCGCCAATTAAGCTCCGCCGACCTCTCACCCGCCACCGTCCCGCGCATCCGAAGAACAACCACCGGGGGAGATCCTTCTCCCACCCACCAAGACATGGAACACCCTCCCACTGAGCCTACGACAGACCCAAGACCTGTTAACCTTCAGGAGAACACTAAAGACCTGGCTGTTCGAACAGTAGTGGCCCCCACCTTCCCCCAGCGCCTTGAGACCCTCACGGGTATGTAGTGCACTTAACAAATGACTGATTGATTGATTGATTGATTGATTCCAGTGGTTTCTGTACTCCTTGTAACAAAAACATTATTATCTTGTATGAAATCAGTCTGTAAATAGTTTCATACACCACTGAAAACACTACTACCATTTATTTACTTAGAAAGCTAAAATAACACTTCTATGCCTACCAAAATGTTACTATTTTAAATTGAAAGGGGATAATAGGTGATAGCGAGGTTTTTTAGTCTGAGTGAACAGATGTTTAAATGGGATATTGGACATGCGTAGGAAGCTCTCTCATTAACTATTTGTATCTGTTTAAAATATATTATGCCATAAATAAGTAAGAAGATAACGGGGGAGGGAGACCCAATATACACTTGCGGGCCTGGGCAGGTACTGGTGATAAAATGTGGAGGTGCCAGCAAGGGATTTTGTTTGTACGAATGATCACCAGATTTCACACTTGGATATTATTCATTATTATTCATATTATTGGACTTGAATCAGCTTACTTCATTAGTGAATCCAATTATGACCTCGAAAATCCAGTATGATCTTAAATGATTCTCTGGGGCAATCATATTTTTAATCTGAAAATACGAAGGAGGCTTCTCAGTTCACTTTATTAAATCTATAGTTGTAGGTATATATGACCCAGTCTGTATGCTGAAGACATTTACCTGGTTATTCTTGCCCCATTTACTGATCTGTGCGCAGAATTTCTATTTCAGTCTTTTTTATTTTTAGTACACTCTTAGGTTCACAGTGTACTAAAAAAGACTGAAAAAGAAATTCTGCTCACAGATCGGTCATAATTGCATTCACTAATGAAGTAAGCTGATTCAAGTCAAAATTGTCATATTAAGATAATGCCAATAGAGTCTCTTTTCATATGAATGTCTAGATAAAGAGAAATTTCTGTTGAGTATTCCAATGAAGCAAAAATGAGAATATAAAAATGTTTTGAGAAAAGAAGTTGTTTATTTTTACACTGGATTATGTTTTTGAATGTCAAGATTTTTAATTATATGAAATGAAAAAGATATTTAATAAAGCGCACTGCGGCCAAGCGGCTCTGGGGACCTGGTCAGGGCTCACAGAGGGGATCTGGGGGACCTAAGAAGGAAAAGCCTGGGTGAAAAGAAAGGTTTTGAGGGCCTTTCGAAAGTGGGTGTAGATGGGGATGGAGCGAATGTGTAGTGGAAGGCTGTTCCAGAACTGAGGGCCAAAACGGAGAGGCGAGTGCCACCAGTTCTGGATTTGCGGAAGCGGGGGATGTGCAAAAGAGAGAGAGAAGAAGAGCGAAGGGTACGACTGGGGGCGTGGGATGAGATTAGGGAGGAAATGTAGACAGGGGCAGAGCGGGAGTGAGCTCGAAAGGCAAAGCAGGCTAACTTGAAAAGAGATCTGAAGTGGATAGGGAGCCAGTGAAGAGATTTAAGGACAGGAGTAATGTGAGAGGATTTGGGAAGGGAGAGAATGAGGCGAGCAGCTTGATTTTGAATGGCCTGTAGACGTCGGGACTCGTAGGCAGGGATGCCCACGTACAGGCCATTCCCATAGTCAAGTCGAGAGATGACTAAGGCCAGGACTATGGTTTTGAGTGCATCAGTGGTGAAAAAACGCAAGATTTTCCGGATGAGGCGGAGGGATAAGAAGCAGGAAGACACAACAGAGCTAATCTGACTGTGCATTGTTAAGTCAGAACTAACTTTGATGCCGAGGGTGTGAACAGAGGAGGAAGGTGTGGGAGGGGGACCAAAAGAAAGGGGCCAGTGTGCTGGGGACCAAGGGTTAGATGGACCACCCGTGAGGACAAGTTCTGTCTTATCGGGGTTGAGTTTAAGGTGGTTAGCGCTCATCCACTCGGAAATGAAAATTAAGGTGGAACTGAACTTGGGGAGAGAATCAGGAGAATAAGAAAGATCAAAGACGAGCTGGAGGTCATCTGCGTAGTTATACACGAGACCCCCAGCTCAAGAAGAGAACTGACAAGGGGACGGATGTAAAGATTAAAGAGAAGAGGGGAGAGAGAGGAACCCTGGGGAACACCACAGGTGACCGGACGGGGGGGGCAGAGAAGCCGGAGAGATGAACCGCCTGGTACCTATCCCGAAGAAAGGATGCTAGCCAGGAGAAGGTCACGCCCGAATGCCCGCTGCGCTGACACGGTCGAGAAGAATGGAATGATCAACCGTGTCAAACGCAGCGGACATATCGAGAAGGACCAGGGCTTGGGGGAGGTTGGAATCTGCCTTCCCCTTGAGTTCATCCAGAACCGCGAGAACCACTGCCTCCGTTGAATGGCCTGGGCGAAAGCCCGCTTGGTGTGAGGCTAGAAGGCCGTTGTCCTCGATATACGAGG
Source organism: Lissotriton vulgaris (assembly GCF_964263255.1). Lineage (NCBI taxonomy): Eukaryota > Metazoa > Chordata > Amphibia > Caudata > Salamandridae > Lissotriton > Lissotriton vulgaris. The sequence goes on from NC_141689.1 coordinate 1,945,649,875, forward strand.
AGAGGCAAGAAGTGACATGGGTCTCAAGGATCTTAGCTAAATAGGGGAGAAGGGAGATGGGACGGAAATGAGCAGGGAGGGAAGGATCCAGACCGGGTTTTTTGAGAATGGGGAGAACAACGGCGGATTTAAATGATGAGGGAACGGAAACAGAGGCCAAAGAAAAATTAAGCAAAGTGAGCGGGGGAGCAGGAGAATTAGTGAAAAGGGTTTTTAGAATGCGCGCCGGTGCACAGTCCATAGGGGAGCCAGATTTAACCTTGAGCAGGTAGTTGTGAAATAGGTCAGGAGAAATGGGGGGAAAAGTGACGAAGGCGGAAGGAGAGGGAGTAACAGAGCAGGTAGGAATGGGTTGGGGCACCGTCGGAATGTTAGCTTTAATCTTCACAATCTTGTCTATAAAAAAGTCATTAAGTGACAAGAAGAGGGACTGAGAGGGGACCAGAGAGGGGGAAGAGCGATCGGAAGTGTCAAGATTGTGAACTAGAGAAAAGATTTCACGAGATTTGTTTGCAGAGAGAGCTACTCTCTCAGTGAAATAGGAGGTTTTGGCCGCAAGGATAGCTTTTTTGTAATTGTGAGGAGTAGTTTGTATTTAGCGCACAGAGAGGGAGAGTACTGCCGTCTCCAGAGACGTTACGACTGCCTGAGGTCGAGTTTTAAAGCTTTGAGCTCTGGAGAAAACCATCTGTGCGCATCGTAAGGGCGGACCGCCTTGATCTTTTTTAGCGGGCCACTCGATCACACGAAGAGGAGAGCCATGTACTGAAAGCATTGACCTGAGACTCAAGAGGGAGGTTGGTAAGATCAGGAGCAGAAGAGGCCAGAGAAAATGAGAGAGAGTCAAGGTCGGTCTGATTCCAATTGCGGTCAAGGAGATTTTTGGGAAAAGAGGGCTTGTTGACCACACCCAAGTGAATAGAAAAGGGTATGATATGGACATAAAAAGTAATGAGTTACATTATGTTACTTTTAGGGATCACTTCTACTTGCTCATTGTGTTGTCCTGAAGAAGGTCTTATGGAATAATACAGTAGAAGGCTGAAATGTCGACTGTCGAATATCAACTATATAAGTGTCCTTAATTTTAAACAAAATTGGTGTCAATTATTGTTTTTAAAATCAGATTGGATTCTTTTTCAGATGAATTGCAGAAAGACTTGAGTATTTTCTTTTTCATTTGAAAGCATTGTAATCAACGTAAATTGTTGATATGTACCCTACAAATCTATGATTAAAAAATATCAAAGAAATATTTTTCTATAACAAGATTTCCTGTGTTTCTCATATTTCTCACATCTATTCATATTGAATATTGAGCATTTTATTTGCATGATTTTCATAGCTATTTCACAGCTATATAGTTAACTGACCAGAGATTAAAATTGATTGTACAGACAATTGTTGTGAAATAATATACAAGTCTGAAATCTGGTGATCATTCGTACAAACAAAATCCCTTGGTGGCCCCTCCACATTTTATCATAAATGAGTAAGGGCCAGATTTAGACTATGATTCAGAAAAGGGGGTGGTGATGAACAGAGTGTCTGAATTAAGCAGACCACTCTTACCCAGTACAAAGATCAGGGCTTGATCCATCACCGTTATTTATCTCACTGCACCATCCCAGCTCAGAACCTGGCTATATGCAAATCAGTCTGTCCCTGGCCCAGTGCATCATGGGAACAGGGCAGACTAAACTACCAAGCCAATTCTTCACCAGAAAGGAGCCAAGCTACCGGGGACCGGTTTCTGGCATTTCAGCCGTCTTCGGCCCGGCTTGCTTGAATCCTGATGGTGCAGTGAGAAAGGGACTCATGTCTGAGTATACCCTGCCACACCTATAGTGGCCAAAAACGATTCAGAAAAGGGGGTGGTGATGAACAGAGTGTCTGAATTAAGCAGACCACTCTTACCCAGTCCAAAGATCAGGGCTTGATCCATCACCGTTATTTATCTCACTGCACCATCCCAGCTCAGAACCTGGCTATATGCAAATCAGTCTGTCCCTGGCCCAGTGCATCATGGGAACAGGGCAGACTAAACTACCAAGCCAATTCTTCATCAGAAAGGAGACAAGCTACCGGGGACCGGTTTCTGGCATTTCAGCCGTCTTCGGCCCGGCTTGATTGAATCCTGATGGTGCAGTGGGAAAGGGACTCATGTCTGAGTATACCCTGCCTCACCTATAGTGGCCAAAAACGATTCAGAAAAGGGGGTGGTGATGAACAGAGTGTCTGCATTAAGCAGACCACTCTTACCCAGTCCAAAGATCAGGGCTTGATCCATCACCGTTATTTATCTCACTGCACCATCCCAGCTCAGAACCTGGCTATATGCAAATCAGTCTGTCCCTGGCCCAGTGCATCATGGGAGCAGGGCAGACTAAACTACCAAGCCAATTCTTCACCAGAAAGGAGACAAACTACCGGGGACCGGTTTCTGACATTTCAGCCGTCTTCGGCCCGGCTTACTTGAATCCTGATGGTGCAGTGAGAAAGGGACTCATGTCTGAGTATACCCTGCCACACCTATAGTGGCCAAAAACGATTCAGAAAAGGGGGTGGTGATGAACAGAGTGTCTGAATTAAGCAGACCAATCTTACCCAGTCCAAAGATCAGGGCTTGATCCATCACCGTTATTTGTCTCACTGCACCATCCCAGCTCAGAACCTGGCTATATGCAAATCAGTCTGTCCCTGGCCCAGTGCATCATGGGAACAGGGCAGACTAAACTATCAAGCCAATTCTTCACCAGAAATGAGACAAGCTACCGGGGACCGGTTTCTGGCATTTCAGCCGTCTTCGGCCCGGCTTGCTTGAATCCTGATGGTGCAGTGAGAAAGGGACTCATGTCTGAGTATACCCTGCCACACCTATAGTGGCCAAAAACGATTCAGAAAAAGGGGTGGTGATGAACAGAGTGTCTGAATTAAGCAGACCACTCTTACCCAGCACAAAGATCAGGGCTTGATCCATCACCGTTATTTATCTCACTGCACCATCCCAGCTCAGAACCTGGCTATATGCAAATCAGTCTGTCCCTGGCCCAGTGCATCATTAGAACAGGGCAGTCTAAACTACCAAGACAATTCTTCACCAGAAAGGAGACAAGCTACCGGGGACCGGTTTCTGGCATTTCAGCCGTCTTCGGCCCGGCTTGCTTGAATCCTGATGGTGCAGTGAGAAAGGGACTCATGTCTGAGTATACCCTGCCACACCTATAGTGGCCAAAAACAATTCAGAAAAGGGTGTGGTGATAAACAGAGTGTCTGAATTAAGCAGACCACTCTTACCCAGTCCAAAGATCAGGGCTTGATCCATCACCGTTATTTATCTCACTGCACCATCCCAGCTCAGAACCTGGCTATATGCAAATCAGTCTGTCCCTGGCCCAGTGCATCATGGGAACAGGTCAGACTAAAATACCAAGCCAATTCTTCACCAGAAAGGAGACAAGCTACCGGGGACCGGTTTCTGGCATTTCAGCCGTCTTCGGCCCGGCTTGCTTGAATCCTGATGGTGCAGTGAGAAAGGGACTCATGTCTGAGTATACCCTGCTACACCTATAGTGGCCAAAAATGATTCAGAAAAGGGGGTGGTGATGAACAGAGTGTCTGAATTAAGCAGACCACTCTTACCCAGTCCAAAGATCAGGGCTTGATCCATCACCGTTATTTATCTCACTGCACCATCCCAGCTCAGAACCTGGCTATATGCAAATCAGTCTGTCCCTGGCCCAGTGCATCATGGGAACAGGGCAGACTAAACTACCAAGCCAATTCTTCACCAGAAAGGAGACAAGCTACCGGGGACCGGTTTCTGGCATTTCAGCCGTCTTCGGCCCGGCTTACTTGAATCCTGATGGTGCAGTGAGAAAGGGACTCATGTCTGAGAATACCCTGCCACACCTATAGTGGCCAAAAACGATTCAGAAAAGGGGGTGGTGATGAACAGAGTGTCTGAATTAAGCAGACCAATCTTACCCGGTCCAAAGATCAGGGCTTGATCCATCACCGTTATTTGTCTCACTGCACCATCCCAGCTCAGAACCTGGCTATATGCAAATCAGTCTGTCCCTGGCCCAGTGCATCATGGGAACAGGGCAGACTAAACTACCAAGCCAATTCTTCACCAGAAATGAGACAAGCTACCGCGGACCGGTTTCTGGCATTTCAGCCGTCTTCGGCCCGGCTTGCTTGAATCCTGATGGTGCAGTGAGAAAGGGACTCATGTCTCAGTATACCCTGCCACACCTATAGTGGCCAAAAACGATGCAGAAAAAGGGGTGGTGATGAACAGAGTGTCTGAATTAGGCAGACCACTCTTACCCAGTCCAAAGATCAGGGCTTGATCCATCACCGTTATTTATCTCACTGCACCATCCCAGCTCAGAACCTGGCTATATGCAAATCAGTCTGTCCCTGGCCCAGTGCATCATGGGAACAGGGCAGTCTAAACTACCAAGCCAATTCTTCACCAGAAAGGAGACAAGCTACCGGGGACCGGTTTCTGGCATTTCAGCCGTCTTCGGCCCGGCTTGCTTGAATCCTGATGGTGCAGTGAGAAAGGGACTCATGTCTGAGTATACCCTGCCACACCTATAGTGGCCAAAAACGATTCAGAAAAGGGGGTGGTGATAAACAGAGTGTCTGAATTAAGCAGACCACTCTTACCCACTCCAAAGATCAGGGCTTGATCCATCACCGTTATTTATCTCACTGCACCATCCCAGCTCAGAACCTGGCTATATGCAAATCAGTCTGTCCCTGGCCCAGTGCATCATGGAAACAGGGCAGACTAAACTACCAAGCCAATTCTTCACCAGAAAGGAGACAAGCTACCGGGGACCGGTTTTTGGCATTTCAGCCATCTTCGGCCCGGCTTGCTTGAATCCTGATGGTACAGTGAGAAAGGGACTCATGTCTGAGTATACCCTGCCACACCTATAGTGGCCAAAAACGATTCAGAAAAGGGGGTGGTGATGAACAGAGTGTCTGAATTAAGCAGACCACTCTTACCCAGTCCAAAGATCAGGGCTTCATCCATCACCGTTATTTATCTCACTGCACCATCCCAGCTCAGAACCTGGCTATATGCAAATCAGTCTGTCCCTGGCCCAGTGCATCATGGGAACAGGCAGACTAAACTACCAAGCCAATTCTTCACCAGAAAGGAGACAAGCTACCGGGGACCAGTTTCTGGCATTTCAGCCGTCTTCGGCCCGGCTTGCTTGAATCCTGATGGTGCAGTGGGAAAAGGACTCATGTCTGAGTATACCCTGCCACACCTATAGTGGCCAAAAACGATTCAGAAAAGGGGGTGGTGATGAACAGAGTGTCTGAATTAAGCAGACCACTCTTACCCAGTCCAAAGATCAGGGCTTTATCCATCACCGTTATTTATCTCACTGCACATGCTTTTTTCGAAACACACTATGAACACTAGCAGCAATTTTTCAACAATACATTCAGTAGTTAGTAATGACCCCATTTAGCAATGGCCGCCGCCATTCTTTCAACCCAGTCCCTCTTCACTGTTGAGTGAGTTATTTGGATATAGTAAAAGGACTCGTTAGACGAACGCGCTATCGGTACAAACACTCGAGCAAGAACGCTGTCACGGAGCCGGTTTACGTTCCTCTCGGTAAGCTAATCTGTATAGACCTTCATAAAGTGATAATACGTGAAGGCTGCCAATTTAGGTGACCGTTTACTAAATCCGATATTCGTTTATTTTTCCTCCAGCATTAGAGAAAACTTTGGCACAAGCGAGACCCTAACGATAAAATCGAGGCTCGCAGGTAAATCCCCCTTCGTCTAATAAACTATAATAACGTCCCACCAAAATTGGATTGTTTGCAATATGCTTATTGCAATTTTTATTCTGCTTTAACCCCAATAGAATCTATATATTCACTCGGCTGCGCACACAAGACCAACAGGTGAGCTTTGTATTTTAAATCAAAGCGCATATAACAGGCATTACAAGGAGAGTTTTTTGACACGCACATCTTTGATTATTTTCAGATAAGTTCGCTCAACTTAGAGATTCAGGTAACTTCTGTGCCCACTATTTCCAACCTCATAATTTTTCAAGATGAATCATGTGACTGATTCTTTTTTCCTTTTCGTTTTTTGACCCTTCAGATTTAACATTCCCTACACAGACATATACATCTAAGAAACAACCAGTTATCTGGGTAAGACATTTGCGCAAACATTTAAGATTACACAGCACATTTCTTCTAGAGCATCTAGACTAATTGAGCTTCCTTTTCTTTTCTTTTCCTTTTCCTTAGACCCCTGACGAAGGGGTGTAAACCCCGAAATTCATTGGGTTACAAGTGTAATTGTGTTGTACAAAAATTGTTTTGAAAAATGTATATGATTTATCTACAATGACTATGGATTTTTGATATATTGTCCAAAATTGATGAAAATGAATTTTATTGACTAAACTCGTGAAGATTTAACGATAAAGTAAAATTTGAAGAATGGTTTCATTTGTATGAATAAATTACTCGTTGTGCGCACTAGAGTCCTGGTGATCTAGCGATCCCAGGCCATGTTCATTGATACATAAGGGTTCAGCAGGCACTAATCTAGTGCTGCACACATATCGAACAAACTTTGTAATTTGAATAATTGAGTGCAATACCCCCAACCACATATTCAGTATTATGAGCCGCAGGAATTAGAGGCTAAAGAAAGTGTTGATAAGAAAGCGAAGGAATTGAAAACGAAGGTGATGTTGGCACAGGTTCGTGGAACGCAATCTAGAGGGAATGATAGAGGTAGACGAGGAGGGAGTAATGCGTCGTATGGTCGTACGGATATAGCGGAGGACCAATGTGCCTATTGTAAGGAGTTTGGGCATTGGGCTGAAGATTGTCCGGTACTTCGTGAGCAACGTTATCAGCGTGGTCGAGGAGGTGGAAGGTTGAGGAACAGTTATTCGGGGGCGAGAGGTGGCGGAAATGATCGTGGTAGGTTTGAAGAGAGTGGCCGTGGCCAGGATGAACGTAATACCTTTGATAAACGAAATCAATACCAGATATCGGAGGGTGAGAATGTGGAGCATCAGGATTATGTGCATGCATAGGACTGCGTAGGATGGGGTACGGAATCAGTTGAAGTGCCAGTAGATCAAAGAGGTCCATATGTATCAGCGGGCATTTTGGGTTCTACTGATCAGTTTTTAGTCGACACAGGAGCTACTCGTAGCGCTTTGTCCAAAAACTTGGTTCCAAGGGCTCCCCTGTCTGGCGAAAAGATAACATGTATAGGGTTTGATGGCACACTCTCTCCTAGCCCATTATCTCAACCTCTTGCACTTTGTATTGACAAATTTTTCAGTTTTTGGTCCATTTTTGTTGTCACCTCACACCCCAGATAACATTCTGGGCATTGATTTGCTCAAATATTTTCGAGCAACGATACGCTGCGCTCCCGAGGGAGTGCAAGTTATTTTGAACGATAATTATCCAGATTCAGACAGATTTTGTACTATACAAGAAATTGAAGCATTAGCCTCTCTCCTGCACACGTCATGGGCGACCTCAGACACGGATGTGGGACAGATGCTTGTTCCACCTATTCGTATCACTGTGAAGGAGGGAGTACTTTTGCCACGTGTACCACAGTATAAGATTTCCAGGGAAGGTGAAATTGCCCTGACGCACATTGTTCAGGATTTGATCATTGCAGGAGTAGTGGAGGAGGTTCCTTACAATGTTTGCAACAGCCCTATTCTTCCGATTTTTAAGAAAGACACTGACGACAAGGTCTATCGATTTAATATTGATTTGAGAGAAATTAACAAAATTGTCATTCCCCAATATCCGGTGGTGTCCGACATCACGACATTGCTTACATTGGTTCCCCCAACAGCGACGACATTTAGTGTCATTGACCACAAAAACGCGTTCTTTTCCATCCCCATCCATCCTGATAGCAGATATTTATTTGGCTTTACGTTAAATAATAAATCGTATAGATTTTGTCGTGTTCCTCAAGGTTACACTGAGAGTCCTAGTATCTACAGCCAGGCTTTAAAAAGACAGCTTGACTCTTTTGAGTTGCAATCTGGAGTAGCCCTTATACAGTATGTTGACGACCTCCTGTTGGCTGCAGACACCTATGCACAATGTGAGGAGAGTACCCTCGCTCTGCTTTCCTTTTTGGCTCAGAACAACCATAAAGTCTCTAAGAAAAAGCTTCAATACTGTATACCAAAGGTGACCTACCTCGGTCATCTTTTGTCTAAGGAGGGGCGTGCATTAACATCAGATCGAATTCAGGTGATCTTGGATACACCAGTCCCCCGCACTCAGAGAGATGTACGTGCCTTCATAGGATTAACGTCCTTTTGTAGACAGTGGATAATGGGGTTTTCGCACATTATAAAACCTTTGTTAGCGTTATTGTCCAAAACTACACCAATGCCCCTTGAATGGACAGATGAATGTCAGAATGCTTTTGAACAATTGAGACAGGCCCTTTGCTCTGCTCCCGTGTTAGGTACACCAGATTACATGAAGATTTTCATATTGTACGTACACGAGAAAGATGGGTGCGCGTTATCAGTGTTAGTACAAGCACACGGGGATAAGCAGAGGCCATGCGCGTATTTTTCAGCCATCCTTGATCCTGTAGCACGAGGGTTACCTGGGTGTTTTCGAGCAGTTGCAGCAACAGCAGTAGCTGTACGGCAGAGTGAGGGAATAGTGTTATCGCACAAATTGTTGGTGCTAGTCCCCCATGCAGTAGATGCCCTGTTAAATCAAACGAAGACCCAATATCTCACGAGTGCACGGCTAACAGGATATGAGCTTACACTTCTGGCGCCACATATCACACTGAAAAGATGCGCTACCCTGAATCCTGCCACTTTATTGCCTTATCCGGTTGAGGAAGGTCAGGAGGAAAAACACCATGATTGTGTTTTCCTGACTGAGGAACAAACAAAGGGTCGTGTCGACTTACAGGATATGCCACTTCCAGATGTGGACGGGGAACTGTGGGTTGATGGATCATGTTTGAGGCTGCCAGATGGCACGACTTCCGCAGCATATGCGATCACGACACTTAAGACAGTGGTAGAAACAGCACGAATACCACAGAAATCGGCTCAAGCAGCAGAGCTGATAGCTTTAACAAGAGCCTGCGAGTTGAGTGCTGGCCTATGTGTGAACATCTACACAGACAGCCGGTACGCTTTCGGAGTAGCGCATGACTTTGGCTTACTCTGGAAAGAGCGTCGGTTTTTGACCTCTCATGGAGTACACATTATGCACGGAGAACTAGTGCGTGATCTCCTAAACGCGTTGCTTTGTCCAAAGAAAGTAGCGATAAATAAATGCAGTGCACATAAAAAGATCACTGATAAAGTGGGACAAGGCAATGCTTTTGCAGATAGCATAGCAAGACAAACAGCTATGTCTCGAACTGACTCCCCCATGTATGTAACAAAGTCACAGGCTGAGCGATGGCATGATGCTAGAGCGGAGATACTAGACATCCAAAAATCAGCGACTGAAGCAGAACTTGTAGCATGGGCAACAGAAGGGGTACTGGATGATGAGGGTTGTTGGAGAAGCAAGGACATGGAGAGATGGAGATTGCCTGCAGCTTACTTACAGGCGATGGTCCAGATGACACACGGATTAGCGCATGTGGGAGCTCTTGCAATCACTCGATTGTTAACGCGAGTTTGGGAGCATCCCGAGATTGCCAATACTGCTAAGAGAGTAGTGCAGACCTGCTTGATATGTTTACAGCACAATCCTGCAAAAGGGACTCATACTCCGAAAGGAGGGTTCGTTCCACCTTCTGCACCATTCGAGGTACTTCAAATGGATTACATCCAGCTTGAGCGCTGCAATAACCTTAAGTATGTCTTAGTGGTGGTGTGTGCTTTTAGCAAATGGGTTGAGGCCTTCCCCACGAAAGATAATTCAGCTTTGACAACAGCTAAGGTTTTGCTCAAGGAGTACTTCCCTCGATTTGGAGTTTGCAAATTTTTGTGGAGCAATAATGGGCCTCATTTTGTTGGGAAAATAGTGGAATATGTGCTAAAGGGACTGGGGATTCAGCAGAAGTTTCATGCTGTGTTCCATCCTCAGTCAGCAGGTCTTGTTGAGCGGTACAATGCCACGTTGAAATTGAAACTGGCTAAGATTGTGGCGTCCACGTCATTGAAGTGGCCGAATGCCTTACCGCTAGCATTGCTCTCTCTTAGATCAGTGCCCCACTCTCGAACTGGCCTCACACCGTATGAAGTGGTGTTTGGAAGGCCTATGAATATATGGGGAGTTCCTAAGCCGCGATTGTTACATGATGTGCCTTGTATAATGATGAACGATTATTTGGCACGATTAACAAATGATTTGCTTTCTATTCATCAACAGGTTTGAGAAGCGCTCCCTGACAACTCCATTGGAGAGGCCCATAGTCTCCGTCCTGGAGACTATGTGATGGTGAAGTCGTTTGAGAGGGCGAACAGCTTGGAACCGAGGTGGCGTGGCCCCGAGCAGGTCCTCCTGGCAACTCGAACGGCTGTACGAGTGACCAACAGAAAGCGGTGGGTGCATTCAACTCACTGCCGCCGCGTCTGTCCGGACCTGGTGAATCCTACTGTGCTGTCCAACTACAAAGAGATCTTGGATAACGAAAAGAGCCCAGCTGTGACGTCGACCGAATCTGAGGGAGCCTTCCCGGACCACACCGTTTCTGGACGACAGCGCTACGATTTGCGGCCAAGATAGGAGGAAGATTTTCTTTTTGTGCGAGACTGGTTGGTTACCGCTCTGGGGTTTGTGAAACGGAAGCCGGAAATCTCAAGGAGGGGGGATCAGTTCTGCCAAGAGTAGCGACACCCGTCTTGACCCCGGAGAAGAAAACAATGGCTACCTCGGAGCTCAGCACCATTGTTTTTAATTTTTTTTTGTAGTTGTACCTTTGAGACATTGCGAACTTTTGAACTATGGCGTCTTCAGCATCACGAGACAAGAGAATACTTGGTGCCATTTTGTTTGTGTTGACAATCGTGGTGATAGCAGTAATAGCCTGGGTAGTAGAACTTGTAGTGCCTGTACGAGAACATTTGCTACCGACTACCCCGGCTCCATCTGAACATTTTCACTTCACCTTACCCTACCATGAAGAACGGCACCGACAGACTTACTTGAACAATAGCTTCATTCAGATTTTGCATCATACTCATAATATGACGAACACTTCTAATTGCTGGGTGTGTGGGATGTTGCCTGGGCATCAGAAGAAAGGGGGCACCCCGCTCATCCCACTCCCGTTTTCCCACAATGGATCCTGTAACGCCTGGTATACTCTCCTATTCACTTTACGATGGCCAACGAAAGGGGGGGTGCTTTTCCGTCTGAATAAAATATGTTATCATGACAGGGATGGTTATCCACGAGCTGAGGGTACTCGATTTGAATGGGAAGAGTACCGCCCCGATAATATGTCTGCACCCTGAATTTACAGCAATCAAAGGAACATTAATATGTCTAGCTCACATGTTATAAATGTTATAAATACTAAGGCTGATCTTTGCATACGTAATAAAGGTACAATCCCGGTTGGAAAAAGTGAATGTAACACCACACTTACATTTGACAGTACGAATGGCATCTCATTTGTGGCATCCCGAAATACCTACTTTATTTGCGGTACTAAAGGTTATCATCAGCTCCCTTTAGGATGGTTAGGCACATGTTATGTATCGTTTGTATTGCCCCCTGTATTCATTGCCCCACAATGTATCACAATGATTATGTACTCTGAATGATTTTGTGTTAAATAGAGTTAAACAAACTGTGGTCTTGGATGACATTGACCAGACCGATACTGCCTTACAGCAATATGTAGACTTTAATTTGGGATTGTTTTCCTTTGTGGGGGCTGCCTTGAACAGTCGGAAAATACGACAACTGACTCGTGTTGTCGAGGCCGTAGCCAATGACACTGCTATTGCATTAGGGAACATAACGGAAGAACTTCACATTTCTAGAATTGTTACGCTCCAGAATCGCATGGTTCTAGATGTGGTTCTAGCTGACCGAGGGGGGGCATGTAAAATCATCGGATGTAGCTGCTGCGTGTACGTGCCAGATAATTCGCCTTCTGTTTATGATGCAATCTCAAAGCTTCACAAAATCGCTGCTGAAATACACCCGGACAATGGTACATGGACTCTTTCGGGGTGGTTCTGGTCGATGCTTACCACTTGGGGCTGGAAATGGCTGACGATTTTATGTATCATTGTTGGGATACTGTTCTTCGTATGTTTATGTATACAATGTGGCCCTGCCTTATGTTCTATGTGTTTATCAGCTTGCATTCCATCCAGACGAGCTCTTGCCCAAAATGAAATGATGCTTCATAAGGAAGTTGCTCAAATAATGTTAATTGATATCGAAGATGAGTATCCTGACTACGTCCACTATGAGGTAGCTTCAGCTAGACGCTGAAAGGGTCGTCTGTCGTAATTTGACGATGGCCGGGTTAGCGCTTAGCTTTGCTACACGTTTTTTCCCTTAACTTGGCCACATTTGAAAACGCCATTTTGTATGTTACGGCGGCCATTTTAGAGAATGAGCGGCCTCGTGGTCAGCATGCCCTTTAGTCCTTTGTCCGTGCCGCTGACCATTCGAGTTTGCCCAGCAACAGGCTATTTTTAGTAACGGTCAAGCCTGTACATGCGCAGTCCCAACTGACCAGTCACCCCTCAGGAATGTTCCGCCAAACTGACCAGTGGAGTTGTAACCCCTCCCATGAGTTGGCTGTGCTCCAAAAATGACCATATATGTACATAAAGCTCTGTAACCTTGTACCGCCTATCTTTTATTACCTGTAAAAATGTATAAAAGAAGGATTCGCACCAACGTTCGGTGTGATACTTCTTGCATTGCCGAAGGGTGCTGTAGGAATGTACCACCACCCCATGGGGTCTTAATAAACTTGTCTTTTGTACTTTTCAGTTTCCGTGCCAACAGTTCTTTGGTGTAAGTGGGTATTTCTGCAGAGCATGTAGGCCTTGGGAACCCAATACCACACAAAGATCAGGGCTTGATCCATCACCGTTATTTATCTCACTGCACCATCCCAGCTCAGAACCTGGCTATATGCAAATCAGTCTGTCCCTGGCCCAGTGCATCATGGGAACAGGGCAGACTAAACTACCAAGCCAATTCTTCACCAGAAAGGAGACAAGCTACCGGGGACCGGTTTCTGGCATTTCAGCCGTCTTCGGCCCGGCTTGTTTGAATCCTGATGGTGCAGTGGGAAAGGGACTCATGTCTGAGTATACCCTGCCACACCTATAGTGGCCAAAAACGATTCAGAAAAGGGGGTGGTGATGAACAGAGTGTCTGAATTAAGCAGACCACTCTTACCCAGTCCAAAGATCAGGGCTTTATCCATCACCGTTATTTATCTCACTGCATCATCCCAGCTCAGAACCTGGCTATATGCAAATCATTCTGTCCCTGGCCCAGTGCATCATGGGAACAGGGCAGACTAAACTACCAAGCCAATTCTTCACCAGAAAGGAGACAAGCTACCGGGGACCGGTTTCTGGCATTTCAGCCGTCTTCGACCCGGCTTACTTGAATCCTGATGGTGCAGTGAGAAAGGGACTCATGTCTGAGTATACCCTGCCACACCTATAGTGGACAAAAACGATTCAGAAAAGGGGGGGTGATGAACAGAGTGTCTGAATTAAGCAGACCACTCTTACCCAGTCCAAAGATCAGGGCTTGATCCATCACCGTTATTTATCTCACTGCACCATCCCAGCTCAGAACCTGGCTATATGCAAATCAGTCTGTCCCTGGCCCAGTGCATCATGGGAACATGGCAGACTAAACTACCAAGCCAATTCTTCACCAGAAAGGAGACAAGCTACCGGGGACCGGTTTCTGGCATTTCAGCCGTCTTCGGCCGGGCTTGCTTGAATCCTGATGGTGCAGTGAGAAAGGGACTCATGTCTGAGTATACCCTGCCACACCTATAGTGGCCAAAAACGATTCAGAAAAGGGGGTGGTGATGAACAGAGTGTCTGAATTAAGCAGACCACTCTTACCCAGTCCAAAGATCAGGGCTTGATCCGTCACCGTTATTTATCTCACTGCACCATCCCAGCTCAGAACCTGGCTATATGTAAATCAGTCTGTCCCTGGCCCAGTGCATCATGGGAACAGGGCAGACTAAACTACCAAGCCAATTCTTCACCAGAAAGGAGACAAGCTACCGGGGACCGGTTTCTGGCATTTCAGCCGTCTTCGGCCCGGCTTGCTTGAATCCTGATGGTGCAGTGAGAAAGGGACTCATGTCTGAGTATACACTGCCACACCTGTAGTGGCCAAAAATGATTCAGAAAAGGGGGTGGTGATGACCAGAGTCTCTGAATTAAGCAGACCACTCTTATCCAGTCCAAAGATCAGGGCTTGATCCATCACCGTTATTTATCTCACTGCACCATCCCAGCTCAGAACCTGGCTATATGCAAATCAGTCTCTCCCTGGCCCAGTGCATCATGGGAACAGGGCAGACTAAACTACCAAGCTAATTCTTCACCAGAAAGGAGACAAGCTACCGGGGACCGGTTTCTGTCATTTCAGCCGTCTTCGGCCCGGCTTGCTTGAATCCTGATGGTGCAGTGAGAAAGGGACTCATGTCTGAGTATACCCTGCCACACCTATAGTGGCCAAAAACGATTCAGAAAAGGGGGTGGTGATGAACAGAGTGTCTGAATTAAGCAGACCACTCTTACCCAGTCCAAAGATCAGGGCTTGATCCATCACTGTTATTTATCTCACTGCACCATCCCAGCTCAGAACCTGGCTATATGCAAATCAGTCTGTCCCTGGCCCAGTGCATCATGGGAACAGGGCAGACTAAACTACCAAGCCAATTCTTCACCAGAAAGGAGACAAGCTACCGGGGACCGGTTTCTGGCATTTCAGCCGTCTTCAGCCCGGCTTGCTTGAATCCTGATGGTGCAGTGAGAAAGGGACTCATGTCTGAGTATACCCTGCCACACCTATAGTGGCCAAAAACGATTCAGAAAAGAGGGTGGTGATGAACAGACGGTGATGGATCAAGCCCTGATCTTTGGACTGGGTAAGGGTGGTCTGCTTAATTCAGACACTCTGTTCATCACCACCCCCTTTTCTGAAACATTTTTGTCCACCATAAGCGTGGAAGGGCATACTCAGATGTGAGTCCCTAGCTCATTGCACCATCAGGATTCAAGCAAGCTGGGCCGAAGACGGCTGAAATGCCGGAAACCGGTCCCCGGTAGTGTGTTTCCTTCCCAGTATAAGAATTGGCTTGGTAGTTTGGCCTGCCTTGTTCCCATGATGCACTGGGCCAGGCTCAGACTAATTTGCATATAGCCAAGTTCTGAGCTGGGATGGTGCAGTGAGCTAAAAAACGGTGATGGATCAAGCCCTGATCTTTGGACTGGGTAAGAGTGGTCTGCTTAATTCAGACACTCTGTTCATCACCACCCCCTTTTCTGAATCATTTTTGTCCACCATAAGCGTGGAAGGGTATACTCAGATGTGAGTCCCTAGCTCATTGCACCATCAGGATTCAAGCAAGGCGGGCCGAAGATGGCTGAAATGCCAGAAACCGGTCCCCGGTAGTGTGTTTCCTTCCCAGTATAAGAATTGGCTTGGTAGTTTGGCCTGCCATGTTCCCATGATGCACTGGGCCAGGCTCAGACTAATTTGCATATAGCCAAGTTCTGAGCTGGGATGGTGCAGTGAGCTAAAAAACGGTGATGGATCAAGCCCTGATCTTTGGACTGGGTAAGAGTGGTCTGCTTAATTCAGACACTCTGTTCATCACCACCCCCTTTTCTGAATCATTTTTGTCCACCATAAGTGTGGAAGGGTATACTCATATGTGAGTCCCTAGCTCATTGCACCATCAGGATTCAAGCAAGCCGGGCCGAAGACGGCTGAAATGCCAGAAACCGGTCCCCGGTAGCTTGTTTCCTTCCCAGTATAAGAATTGGCTTGGTAGTTTGGTCTGCCCTGTTCCCATGATGCACTGGGCCAGGGTCAGACTAATTTGCATATAGCCAAGTTCTGAGCTGGGATGGTGCAGTGAGCTAAAAAACGGTGATGGATCAAGCCCTGATCTTTGGACTGGGTAAGAGTGGTCTGCTTAATTCAGACACTCTGTTCATCACCACCCCCTTTTCTGAATCATTTTTGTCCACCATAAGCGTGGAAGGGTATACTCAGATGTGAGTCCCTAGCTCATTGCACCATCAGGATTCAAGCAAGCCGGGCCGAAGACGGCTGAAATGCCAGAAACCGGTCCCCGGTAGCTTGTTTCCTTCCCAGTATAAGAATTGGCTTGGTAGTTTGGTCTGGCCTGTTCCCATGATGCACTGGGCCAGGGTCAGACTAATTTGCATATAGCCAGATTCTGAGCTGGGATGGTGCAGTGAGCTAAAAAACGGTGATGGATCAAGCTCTGATCTTTGGACTGGGTAAGAGTGGTCTGCTAAATTCAGACAGTCTGTTCATCACCACCCCCTTCTCTGAATGATTTAGACTATGGCAGTCTTCACAGTCAACCCCACTGTTTAACAACCTCTTTCTCGAAATATTCTCTGATCTCTGCACACAATACAAAAATGTCCCAGTGGTAGTCGGGGACTTTAACTACCACTGGGACTTATCACCCAAAGACCCTGTGGCCCACCAACTGGAGTCATTTCTGAATGTGCTAGGTCTCCATCAAATGGGGAAAGCCCCACACACAATAAAGGACACACTCTAGACCTCTCAAGCACTTCTCAACCCCGGTCCAGCTTTATAGATATCAGTCCTTGTGTGTTTTCCGACCACTATCTTATCTGCTGCTGGATACCAACAGACACCCACCTGCCCAAACCCCCTCCCAAATGGAAAACGGTACGAAAATGAAACTTAATTGAACCTACAATGCTAGTGGAAACCCTCCTCAGGTCTCCGCCCCCTAAGGCTGAAAAGGGTAACTTAGACCAGAAATGCAAAACCCTCACGAACAGTCTACGGTCAGCTATAGACCATGTTGCACCTGAGAAAAGATAAAGGATCAAAGTTAAGGGAAAAGGGGCACCCTGGTTCAATAAATCATTAAGGGAAACAAAGACAAAGCTCCGCCACACAGAGAGGCAATGATGTAAAACTAACGACCCAGCGGAGCGAGAAATCTATAAGACCCAGCTCAATCTATACCAAAAACGCATCACTGCCACCAAAGCTGAATACTATGAGACTAGAATCCCTACAGCGGCTAACAGACAGAAAGAGACCTTCAGAATATTGAAGGAACTCAGCCAAAAGGCAGAGCAGAAACCAGAGGATGACAGCATTGACTGCAACACATTACAAGCTTTCTTCCAGCAGAAAGTGAGAGATATCCTCTCTGACATTGATAATATCTTGATTAACTATATCCCCGCTCACCTGCCTCAGGAACCCCCCTCAGATCATAAGCTTACTAGCTTCCCCACACTGGACCCTGTTTCCCAACTTCGAATTATGACTCGAATGAAAACAGGCTCCCCCGCAGACCCCTGCCCCCCAAATGTTTTACAATGGCACTCCCTGGCTTCGAAAGCCATATCATCTCCATGCTCAACCACTCTCTGGAGTCCGGGTATATGCCATCCTACCTCTTTTGAAGAAATCTGGGGCAGACGCAGCCAATCTTAAAAACTATAGGCCCATATCCCAGCTACCCTTCCTCGCAAAAGTCATGGAGCAACATGTCCTCAAATCGCTCTCATCCTTCCTGAAGGACAATCATCTCCTCCACGCTTGCCAAGTAGGCTTCGGAGCACACCACAGCAGTGAACTGGTTATGTTGTCTGTACTTGACGATCTTAGAACCATGGCTGACAGTAAAAAGCCCAGTGCCCTGATCCTTTTGGACTTATCAGCGGCGTTTGATACTGTCAGTCATGAGAAACTATTGAGAAGACTTTCAACCTTGGGCATCAGTGGTCAAGCGCACCAATGGCTCAAATCCTTTCTATCTGGCCGATCCCAAAGAATTCAGCAGGGTGAGCAGACAGCAGATACAGGGTTGCTTAGTTGCAGTGTCCCTCAAGGCTCCTCTTTGTCTCCTCTACTTTTTAACATATACCTGCATCCACTGATAGTAGGCCTAGCTTGCATGGACTGTAAAATATTCAACTATGCTGATGACACTCAACTCCTCCTCAGCATAGACAACACCCCCCCTTGCCCAGGCTTATGTCCAAAATGTGCTCAAACTTACAGTGAGTTGGATGTCAGCAAACTCACTGAAAATTAATCCGAACAAAACAGAGTTCTTGGTCATCCCCTCTATTAACTCCCCCTGGAATGATCGCTTCTGGCCCCAGGAGCTAGGCCCTACCCCTACGCCGTAGGGGTAGGGGTAGGGCCTAGCTCGTCGTGAAGAGTCTTGGTTTAAAAATCGATTCCGAGCTCTCAATGGCCAATCAAGTCACCTCGGTGGTCGGTACATGCACCGGTCTGATCAGACAAATGCGGAAACTCGCCCCCCCTTTGACCAAAACCTCACTACAAATGTTAGTTTTGGCCACCATCATCTCAAGGCTAGACTACAGCAACACCGTATACATGGGCCTCCCTAAGAAACTAGCTAACAGACTCCAGGTGGTTCTGAATGATGCAGCAAGGCTGATCTTCAGGCTTCCTAGAAGATCCCATGCCACCCCGTTGCTACACAAACTACATTGGCTCCCTATTAGGCAGAGAGCAAAGTTTAAGTGCCTCTGCATCATCCATAAATCAATCTATGGCCTTGCCTCAACTTACATAAAAGAACACCTGGAGGCCTATGTGCCTGGTCGCACACTATGGTCTTCCAAGGCCTGTCGTCTATCCTGCCCTCGGTATAAGCATTCATCAAAAGGAGGCAGAGCCTTGTCTGTCTTAGCCCCCCAGCTTTGGAACAAGCTACCTGAGCGTCTCCTTAAGGAACCTTCCCTGCTTCATTTCAGGAAACAGCTCAAAACTATCCTGTTCAGAGAATCACTTAGCACAACCAAACTCACGCTCGAACCTGTGTCCTCTAGCTGCCCACCTTCTCCCTCCCTAGCGCTGAGAGACCTGTTGGTGATTCAGCGCTATACAAACATCAATTAACAATAACAACAACAGTATCTGTCAGTGTGAAGGAAGACATTACGTCAGCCACTCAGATGGACAGAAGAATGCCATATTTATAGATCACGTCCGGCCCTGCAGTCAACTTTATACTTCCAGAGGGATTCCCATCATGATAGTTCCACTGAAGGTACAACCCTTTTTGTGGAAGAGCACCATCAGTTTCTACGTGTCATTCACCACACATTTTGTTTGTTAAGCAAATACTTAATTACCCCTCCCACCCAGGAAGTTTTCCCTGGATGCAGGGGTCTTTATTTGGATTTTCCTGTTTATCACTGCTAGGTTTTCCATTGTGGTGACTGACAAAAAATAAAGACATGAGACTGTTATTCCTAAATATGGTGAACAATGTGATTCCCTTACTCCGTTGGGGAGCAAATGGGGGCACCACCGATGAAAAACTGGCGGTCTTGCTGTTTCTAAATAAGGGTGATGGAGTTTAAGGGACAGCATATTCCTTCAGGTAGGTGACGTGGTATTCCATCTGACAAATTTTAAATCAGACCCTGAACACATATATACGCCCTTACATTTTTTAACCACGTGGTTTCATTTCTGCACTAACACCTCAAGATGCATTTACTTCAGCCTGCTTGGTAGGAAAGGCTATGTTCAGGACATGGCATCAAATTAGTCATGAAAATTATTGGAATACTGGCACTACAGTTGTTAATTAGTACTATCTGTTGAATCAACAGTAGAACACTGGGGATTCAATTGGCAGACTGCTCTTACAATTGAAGGTGCATTCCACTTAGCATACCAGACATTTTGTTTTCATTTGTTTTGTTCGAAAAATAAAACCAAATGAAAGGAATACATTAAAAAAAATCAGTATAAATAACAGCATTATATAAGAAATAAAACTACATTGAATATAAAATGTGTCATTACATCAAAAAGAAACTGATAGGATAATGCTAAGTGAAAGTAGCACTAATATAACAATGCAGCATAATCATATCAGAATCATAATACAAGGTGTGATATTGAGAGTTAATAGTACATGTTGAGAATACTAAAATAAGAAAGTAAATAATGTGGTTAGGAAATAAAAAACATCATTGTGGCTTGTGTACCTAAGAAGATTTCAGAATTTTGATATTCATATATTTCGACATTTGAGTTAGATGCAATATGAATGGAGACCACAAATTATATTATGAATTAGCAAAAGAAGATGATGACATTTAAGCAGTATCAAGTTGATGATTATAGCAACAACTATACACCCAACCTGTAAAAGAAACATCTGAAGCAGTTTTCAATTTTTTTGGTAATTTGCTTCAAGGTGTGAGCTGTGAACAAATCAATCAAACAAGTATCAAAGGAGTAGGTGGACCATATGTCAGCTAAACTAACTAAAAGTACATTACTGATGTGAAAAAAATTACCGAATGAAATATACGATACAATTGATTCAAAATGTTATTCCAGATAGAGACAGTAACGGGAAAAAGGAAGAGCATTTGCATAAGGCCAACTCAATGATGATTAAATGAGCAACATTTAATCTCACAATGAACATACAATTTCGGGAGAGTGGTAGGCGTATTAGCATTCTATAATAAATTAAATATAATGGTTTGCATAGAACTAGCAGTACAAGTGGATTCATGAAGCATTAACTGTAGTTTATTCCAAATTGCAATTGAACAGGAAATATTCAAGTCGACTTTACAAACGAATTCAATTTTTGATTTAACACAAGCAAGTGTATTTGAGTAAAGTAACTCATACATTCTGTGGTAAATATTTAATTACCGTCCTAATTTCTATGCAGGTAAGTACTTAAAATAAAATAACTCAATCGGAAAGAAAGACGCAGAGTCCGTGGTGTTAGAGTTCTTAGGGGTTTTATTCCTTAAAAAGGAATGGTTCTTGAACCGGATATCGGATTCCTGACACCACTGGGGTTCAGGAAGGGATAGAGCATACTTTATTGACAATACATAACTTTTATACTTAATGCACATAATGAAAACCAATGCAGAAGGCGTAACAGCTGAGAGAAACAAGATAAGAACACACACGTGTTAGCAATACGTAATCAGAAGGCGTGAACTAGGGCGTGTACAGAGGTGTGTGCTAGAAGACGTCATATGAAAGTGTCACAGGTGGGTGGGTACATGGCAGAATCTTGCAATGTCAGCAGAAATCTGAGGTCTGGATGCGCGCGCAGCTGCATGACGTGTGATTGGCGTGAAGCTGGAGGGTGCAGGGGACTTGACATTTACACTAGAGGAAAGAGACAGAAGTCTGGCATGTCAGATCAACTCGTTCCTATATCATATCTGATATCTGATGTTTGGGAACCATATTATCTAGAAGGAAAGGTCTCTTGGGCAGAGGCTATCCTATACTGACTATGAATGCGTGCATATGTGCCTACGTGTCTGTGTGTAAAGCAAGGGGGCCATGGGCCTACCATGGTAACGGGAGCTATGAATTACTTGCATGGAGACAGAGAGGCCGGGCCCTTTGCTCTGCAGCCGGGGATTGTTTATCTATTCTGCTGGACTGGAATGTGTTTTCGGGAAGCTGAGCTTGGCTATACTGATAACGTGAAGGTAAAATACTGTCTTTGGCAGGCAGGCAGGCCGAGCCAGGCTCCGCTCGCCTCGCAGGGAGTAGGACAAAGTTAACGGGGGAGGGCATCCCACGTTGCAGTTTCAGGAGGCAGAGATGACTTTGAAAAGAGGCTCGATGACAGAAAACAGGGCCTAACTCGCACACAGCCAGGAATACGTGAAAGTGCACCATACAAAGACGGTGGCAAGGCATATTTAGGAATGGAATATCCGACCCATTCAGGGTGGATCTGAAAGAGGACATGTTAACGTTGGACGCAAATGTATTTGCGTCTTCATAGCTGGCACAGGAGGGAAGTTACATGCACTTTAAGCTCGTACATGGAGACGGTGGGGTACACGTTAGGGAACATTTCTCGACCATAAAATTTATATTTCCTCAATTCGGGAAGATTTATGACCAAAAGGTAACAGTGGTGTATGCATGTAAACATGTATGGGTGGATGTGAAATATCAGGCTGAGGAGTAACAGCATTCAATATGATGGAACATATTATGAAAGGAATGAGGTAAGGATATTATAATTTGTAAATCTCTAACTGACAGAAGTCGGTTATTGTGAAATAACTGATGAAACCAAATGAGACCTGTTATATCTTGTGTTTCCCTGCTGCTCAGCCGGTATGCATGTCATATGGAATGTTGGATGATTGGAATGTGAGTAGCTTATGAATGTCAGTTGAGTGAGGGCTGAGCAGCAGGACAGCTGCTCCTGATGGGGTTTTCTCTTTCTCTCTTATAACTAATTAGTATGCATGTCATGTGGAATGTTGGATGATTGGAATGTTGCTGTGCTGTGAATGTCAGTTGAGTGAGGGCTGAGCAGCAGGACAGCTGCTCCTGATGGGGTTATCGCTATAACTTATAACTTAACATCATAACTAATAAAGTAACTTAAGAACCTACAGTTCCAGCTTCTTTCAGATTACTTCAAGACCCTTAAATCTCTAAGTAGACTAGTTGACTTCCCATCCTTTTATTTTTTTATGTTTTTTTACGCCAAAAATATGGAATGAAGCTAATCCTGTTTTGTGAAATATCAGGGCTATAAATTGGTTGTAAAAGTCTAAATATATTTTTAATGATAGCAGATGCTTGAGAGGAAACTTTCCGTGAAAAAAAGTTGAAACTCTATAAATGAAAAGGGAAGCAAAATTGCTTTTTCCAAGTTGACCTAAAGTTCCGGGTTGACGTAAACTTTGGAAAAGGGGAGTTGGCATTGATTAACCAAACTGATCATTGTTTAAACACAAAAGCATCAGCATAATTTCAAAATCAGGAAAATTCACGCATCCTTCAGACTTCGGTAATTTTAAACTTGCAAGTGATAACTTACACTTTTTTCACGGTTCCACAAGAATTTAGGTAAATAGGAGTACAACATTTTTTAAAAGGCTATGGA
The DNA here is from genome assembly GCF_964263255.1 of Lissotriton vulgaris. Taxonomy (NCBI): domain Eukaryota; kingdom Metazoa; phylum Chordata; class Amphibia; order Caudata; family Salamandridae; genus Lissotriton; species Lissotriton vulgaris. The sequence goes on from NC_141689.1 coordinate 1,945,673,080, forward strand.
AAAACTAATGTGTATCATTGACAAGAGAAATAAAACTAACGGAGTAAACATAATTTTAATTATATCCAGCCTACTCCCCCCCAAGAAACCAAGAAGAAAAGAACATATTGCAATTATCCAACTTAGTTTTAGTTCTGTCCAATACATTGGAGGTATTCTGTTTATCAGTATCTTTAGTAGAGGGAACACACTATAAACCTGAGTACTTAATGTTTGTGGGACTCCATAAAAAAGTGTCTGTTGGAATAAATGTTTTAATAAAATCTATTCAATGGTAACATTTCACAGTCACATCATCAATGTTGACCTTATGATCAGAAAGTCATTATGTGTAAACCCTTGAATCTCTGTATTTTGTCAGTTTGGAAATGAAAGGTTCTAGGACCCAGATAAACAGCAATGGGGAAAGGGGGAGCAAAATCCTTTTATTAATAGAGAGGCTTTAAGGACAGAATAAAATAGAAAAATATAGTTACTCAACCGTAGACCAAATCAAACTCTGTCAGTATGGAAAACATAAATCCCAGTTCATTCCATCAAATTCTTTTTCTGAGTCTGTTGCAACTGATGCTATATTATAAGGTTTATGAGTGGATTTCTCAATAATGTATAAATATATGCTAGTGCTATCTGACATCTTATGACCCTTCACAAAACCTACCTGTTTCCTACCTAATAATTTTAGGAGAGGAGGGTCAATGGATAATGCAAGAGATTTGGTGAAAATGCTATAATCTACATTTACTAATAAAATTAGTCTAAAGGTCTTACAGGGCTTGTGATCTCAACCTTCCTTTGGAATCAGGCATCTTAATGCACTTTGGAAAGAGCCTTCTGAGGATCCCTTGTGAGAAAAACTCTCAAAAAGCTGTCATAGCTGGGGACTAAGGGGCATATTATCCAGGGGGTTTATCGCCGCTTTTTTGGCTTTAAAAGCCAAGAAAGCGGAGATAAAATTATCTCCCTATTACCTAGCTGTCGATAACACCAGTTAGCGGGAGCTAGTAGGAGATAGCGACCATCTTGGGCCCCGCTTTGCATGTCAGTGATATTTATCACTAATGACATGCAAAGTGGGCGTGCCAAGATGTTAGCGACTGGAAACTGTCGCTAACATCGCTATCTCCTATTACCAACTTTTGGAGATAATCGCGCCAAGCGCGAATATCTCCAAAAGCAAACACCTGCCCATGAGCAGATCTTAGCCATGTTATCCAATGGTAGGTGGATAACATGGCTAAGAGCATTAGCTCGGTAATGCATGAATATCGCTGACTTTTCAGCGATATTCATGCATTTCGGCCGATTTTTATTGCTTAGAAGATATACCTTGGTAATAGCAAGGTTCCTAAGCGATAAAAATCCCCGCAGCTCGGCGATAAAAATATCCCCGCTAAACCAACATAGCAATAATTATCGCTAGTTGTTGGTAATATGCCCCAAAGTCCTGATGAAAAACGCATATAGAGCTCAATTGGGAAACCGTCAGGACCAGGAAATTTGTTATGTTTTAAGAGGCGGAGCACATGATTGATTTCCTCTACCTGAATAGCCCAATCTCTTGCATCAAAATTTATATCAGTTGAGAAGGTTTTAGTAATGGAATTTAAATAACTCACAATATCAGTGGAACAAGGATCTGTGTCTGGAGTATATAATGTTTTGTAGCACTGAGTAAAAGTATGTCAAATATCTGCATTTTTATATACTAAAGTATAAGGAACTGTAACAATAGATTGAATTCTAATTAATAGTTTTTTAATCTTTAAATAGTTGGTTTAAAGTCTAAACAAGCATTTACAGTGCAACGGTTTCGCCTTCGTAAAAGTTTGAGCTATTGGCATTGTAAATGACAAACATTTTATTTATGTGTTGGTTTTGAAAACAGATAAATAAATGGCATTGTCATTTACAATGGCAATAGCTTAATCTCTCGCAAATGCGAGACCTATTACATTTTCAATGCAATGGGTCACATATTTACGCAAGTTTGTGCTATTGACATTGCAAATAATTTGTTTTATTTATGTTTCAAAAACCAAAACATAAATAAAAGGTCTCACAGTGCTGTCTCTCTCACACTGCTGACTCGGCCTTGAAAACACCCACTGCTGTCTCTCTCACACACACTGCTGTTTCTCACACACTGCTGTCTCTCATACACACCGTCTCTCACACTGCAGGTGTGGGTTGTTTCCAGCTCATCCCGGCTCTCACAGGCACCGCCTCCGGGGATTGATAAACATGCAGGGACGCGCCTGCTTCATGGGACAGCAGACCAGCGGGATGTGCTAGCGCTGAGAAGCCATGTGACGAAGGATGCGCCTACCATGTAATCAAAGGTCGCAGTGCATTAAGGGGGGGGGAGTGGGTGCAGGGTCAAAGGCGTGGGTAAAAACACAAACTAGTGGGACCCTGGTGCAAAAAAAGGACAGTCTCTGCCCCGGTGCCACTAAACCTTCCGCACATTAATAGCTTCGCTCCTGAACACAGGACTTGTGATGCTGGTATAAAACACATAGAAGGAAGTGGAGGCGAAAGCAGGCCGTGGGCTTGTATTTACGACAAATGGGGCAGTGATGGGTTTGCAGGGATGTGTCAGTGTCATTAACAACAAACAACCAGAACCCGGGGACTTTGAGATGGCCTCTTGGATTTGCGCCACTGAACCAATCCCTTATATTCATAAAACGATCAGATGGGTAGAGATGCAGCTCATGGAAGTGTATTCAGTAAATATAGCTAAGAAAAAACAAAGTTCTGTAAGGTAGGACTGCCCTATCAGGTCTACTCACTGGAGCCTCGTGGCCTTTGTCTTAGAGTGACGGGACAAAACATGTAAAATAATCATTCTAATATAGACGGGTGAGCCATTTTGACACGGAAACCAGAGTGAAATTCCAAAATTAAACCTTGTTTGCTATAGTACAATTTTAGGTTAATGTGAAAGAAGCACTGAAAAACTTCACTAGAGTAAGGTAATAAAAGTCTAATAAAGATTCCAAATCCCTAGACATGCTAATGTTGCAATCTGTCCTACCTCCTCGGCTTCTCGGTAGTGCTGCTGTGCTCAGGAGCTTTCAGCCCTGTTGCAGAATCTCTCGAGGTAACCCTGTGATTCTCGGCGCGTGCATACACAACTTTCACGGCGCAGGCCACATGGCCGTACCCCGGGCCCTCCAGCTGCCCACCTGCGTGGGTCTGAGTGGTCACCCCACACATTGCGCGAGCCGCCTCTCACTCCAGATCCCTGGGCGACTACCTCGCGTGTGTGCTCATCTCTTCAACTGAGTTTCTGCAGAGCCACCAACAGCTGAAACACCGTGCTTCAAAAGCAAGAGGCATGTAGCAAATGGAAGTTACTATGTGCAGGTAGGTCTGCAATCAGAGGAAACCCCATAGAATTCCAAAAAACGTGCACTAGAACGGTAAAAAAACTGCAACCAGTTACGTGTACAGACTCGCTGATGGAGTGGCTGGCAGATGAGACCTAGAGCTAGAAAGTGATGTGGTGTATTGAACGTGCATAGCAGGCAAATGGAAGGACAGAAGCGTGAGACGGAGGTGAGGCGAGAAGAGGGTGGGACATCAGGCGGGGACAGGTCACTGGGGAGAAGGCGAGTTAAGAGGATGGAACAACGGGGGCAGAGAACCAGGGAGAGGGCGGAGAAGGAGAAAAAGAGGGCTGGTTAGATTCCCATTGATGAAGTGCCTCCACCAGCCAGGGCTGGTAGGGTTCTGGTACACAACCTAAAATGTTGCTGCCTTTCAGTGTGAGCAGTACCCATTGTGACAGAGTGTTAGTCCGAACAACACAAAGCTAAACAGCTCATTGTCATGCTTAAAATGGCAATAGGCCTTTCAAACCTGCCACAATATGAGGAACACAAACACTACCAGAAACACTACCACCCCTAGCCCCTCAGGTACGCCTCAGAGAGGTCATATCGCACCCTCTCATTTTTTGCAGAAAGGCTGCTCCTTTCCCATTGAAAAGCCTTTCACCCCCAACGAAGAGGCCTCATTTCCCACAAAGGCAACGTATGTCTCACTAGAGAAGTCTATCAATCCACAGTAACCTCACTGGACTCAGAAGCCTCTTGCTACCTAGTCCTAAACATTACCTTAATCTCTTTCTTTTAATGTCACGTTTCGTTTTTATTATCAGAAACTAAAACCTTAATGTATCCAGTGTTTTATTATAGGAAGTTTTTTTAGCATTTTATTTTTTGTCATTTGCGTAAACCCTGATATATACATACCCAGTGGGTGCACAGCTCTGCCAGGATACAAGAACCAGGATCTGCGTGCCACCTGTGCACATAGTGTATCAATGCACGTCAACCCTCGCTTGCCTATGCCCTGTGCCTATACAGTTCTGCTAGGGTAAATAACAAACTGTTTAAACACTGCACACAGTGCTAGTGTGCTTCAACACTCACTTGCGCATACCACATGGACCAGTTAGGCTAAGTATAGGTTTCTCACCAAGGAAATGAATCCATTCTGGCCGAGCAGCTGCCTTGAATTTGTAGCCTGCCTCTAGGGGCATGGCTACGGTCTGACTCCAACTCCAAGGACCGAGTGCAACTGACTAACACGGCAAGCAGGCAAGAAGGAGCAAGCAAACCTGCAATTTACAAGAAGTAAAAGCAAAGACTAACCCGGTGAGATACATTAAAAACATGCATCCTATAACAGAGTTCAGGGGAGCCAGGCACCTCCCCGCGCCTAGTGTGCTTACAAGGAATGAAGAATTATAAGGAAATGAAAAATAATAAAGGTGATGCAGGAGCCAGGCAACTCCCAGCGCCTAGTCGCTTACAAGAAACAAAAAAGTGCAAATTAAAAAAACACGGGCCAGTTAGGCTCGGTATAGGTTTCTCAACAAGAAAGGGAATCCATTCTGGCCGAGCAGCTGCCATGAACTTGTAGCCCACCTCTAGGGGCGTGGCTACAGTCCGACTCCCAAGATCAAGAGTGGATGACTAACACGGCAAGCGGGCAAGAAGGAGCCAGTCAAAACTACATTGCAGTTCAAGAAGTAAAAGCAAAGAAAAACAAGGTGAGATAAATGAAAAACATTTGAGTGCAGGGGAGCCAGGCACCTCCCAGTGCCTAGTGTGCTTACAAGAAGCGAAAATAAATTAAGAGTATTAAGGGAAATAATATATAATTGGATGATGTGGGTGCCAGGCGATTCCCTGTGCCTAGTGCTCTTACAAAAGTACACAAAAGTGCAAAGTTTAAAAACACTGGCCAGTTAGGCTCTGTATAGGTTTCTCACCAACGAAAGGAATCCATTCTGGCCGCGCAGCTGCTATGAATTTACAAAGACTAACAAGGTGAGATAAATATTAAAAACATGCGTCCTATACGCAGAGTGCAGGGGAGCCAGGCCCCTTCCAGCACCCAGTGTGCTTACAAGGAACAGAAAGAAATGAAGAGTAATAAGGGAGGGAAATGGAAAAAAATAAGGGTGATGCCGGAACCAGGCACCTCCCAGCGCCTAGGGAACTTACAAGGAATGAGAAGAAATGAAGACTAATAAGGGAAATGATAAATAATAAGGGTGATGCGAAAGCCAGGCAACTCCGAGCGCTCAGTTCGCTTACAAGGAACACAAAAATGCAAAGTTTACAAATACGGGCCAGTTAGGCTCGGTATAGGTTTCTCACCAAGGAAAGACATTTTTTATGGGTGCGCGGCTGCCATGAATTTGTAGCCCGCCTCTAGGGCATGGCTACAGTCCACTCCGACTCCGGAGGTCGAGAGCAGCTGGCAAACGGGGCTAGCAGGCAAGAAGGAGCAACCAAAACTGCAATGCAGAACAAGAAGTGAAAACACAGACTAACAAGGTGATATACATTTTAAAAATGTGTCCTATAACATAGAGTGCAGGTGAGGCAGGCATCTCCCAGCGTCTAGTGCACTTACAAGAAACGAAAAGAAATGCAGAGTAATAAACACAATGATTAATAATACGGGTGATGCTGGAGGCGTGCAATTCCTAACACCTTGTTCACTTACAAAGAACACAAAAGCGCACATTTTTAACTAGTTTGTCTCGGTATAGGGTTTTCACTAAGGAAAGAAACCCATTCTGGCCGTGCAGCTGCCATGAATTTGTAGCCTGCCTCTAGGGGCGTGGCTACGGTCCGACTGAGGACAGAAAGTAACAAACGGCAGCAGGACTCTGTGGCATTTTACACGACGTTTACACCTTGTGCACTTACAAAGAACACAAAATCGCACATTTTTAACTAGTTTGTCTCGGTATAGGGTTTTCACTAAGGAAACAAATCCATTCTGGCCGTGCAGCTGCCATGAATTTGTAGCCTGCCTCTAGGGGCGTGGCTACGGTCCAACCCCGACTGAGGACAGAAAGTAACAAGCGGCAGCAGGACTCGGTGGCATTTTACACGACGTTTAATTCATAACGTGACTGGTTTTACGCCTGGAGGGCAGTAACTAGTGCACGACCTTATTTTGAAATGTTATGATGCAACTAGTTTACGTGCTTACCTCTAAAACGCAAAATCAATCCCGGCAACAAACATGTCTGGAACAGAGCAACAGGTTGATTCGGGGGCGTGTTTGCATGCTCTCCCCTTCCCATTGGCTGGAAGGTAAAATTCCAGCCAATGGGAAGAGGAGAGGGCGGGACTTAAAAAAAGACCCAGAAACGCCCCCGAATCGCGTCAAGGCGGGCCCTGAACTTAGTGACGCTCCTCTCCTCCAATGGCTGGCCAGCATTTACGAGGCCAGCCAATGGAGAAGAGGGGCGTGTTCAGGCCCCCCTACTACACACATAAGATTTTGGCTCCGCCCACTGCTTACGCAGTGCGACGGTAGCCAAAACCTAAAAAGAATGAACCAGAATAACTGCCCACATTTATTTAGACCCCCATAGTATTTAGTGTTGGTCTTTAACAGAAAGGAAGAAGCTAGTTCCATACAATTCTTATCTAAGATTTCTGATGAATTAGTAAGTAGTGTTTAATCTGAAGTGTCATTTGTTGTAAATGTTTAAGAGATGACCATTTTTCCTTGCTTCATCAGTAATGATATAATCCTGTGCAGAGGCTTTGAAAGTGTCCCAAATGTTTGTATATTATTGGCCATCAGAAATATTAGGTCTAAATAATTCATCAATAAAGGAGAGCCTGGAGACAGGACTACTCCAAACTTAGGAAGGATGAATATAGAGCTGCCATTAGGCTTTATAAACAGGAGATAAAGGCGGCACAAGCTCTTTTTACGGTAGCAAAATTAATGTAGCCGCCAACGCCCCAGGGGAAATTTTTAAAATTGTCAAATCACTCATCTCACCCCCTGCGGAATGCCCTTCTGCTGATGGTGCCCAAAACCGTTGCAATGATTTGGCTGTTTTCTTTTCTCAAAAAATTCAGACTATATATTCCTCATTCAGGGATGTTAACAATGATTTGGAACCCTCCGTCTCCACAACCTCTGATGCCTCTGTCTCTTGCAGACTTGACATAATCCCACTCCTAGACATTCCGGTTCTAGACAGACTTATTTCCAAAATTACCTCCGGCTCTCCCAACGATCCAGCACCCCCTCACACCCTCATTAAGGCTATGGACGTGATCCGCCCGGTCATATTGGACGTTCTCAACACTTCCATCTCCTCTAAATCCGTACCTCCTCATGGAAGTGCGCGATGGTGAGGGCCCTGTTGAAGAAGCCCAATCTTGACCAGACCAACTTGGCGAATTACCGTCCTATCTCCTTGCTCCCTTGGTTGAGCAAACTGCTTGAGAGGCACGTAAATAACATCCTGATGAACTATTTGGAGTCAAATAGCCTTCTGCGTGCCTCTCAGACAGGGTTTCGTCCTTTACATGGGACTGAAACCGCTCTCCTAGCGGTAACGGAGGAAGCAAGAGCAGTTTTAGACCGGGGCGGAAAAGTCGCCATCATCCTATTAGACCTTAGCGCCGCATTCGACACGGTCAACCATGTCACGCTGTTACAACGACTGGCGGACATGGGCGTGTCGGGCACGGCCCTGGAATGGCTGACATCCTTCCTGGCTGACCGTTTCTTCCAGGTCTTTGAGGGTGAAGCAGTGTCCCCCAAACATCCACTCAGGTGTGGGGTTCCTCAGGGCTCCTCCCTGAGCCCCACCCTGTTCAATGCATACATGGAACCCCTAGACAGGATAGTCCATCCCTTCGGTGTGCGTATTGTCACCTACGCGGACGATACCCAACTGGTGGTCTCCTTAGACCACTCGGAGGGATCGTCCCACACCTTAGGTCCCTGTCTGGAGGCTGTTGCCAGATGGATGCAATCTTCCTGTTTGAAACTTAACGGGGAGAAGACAGATGTCATCCTATTGGGTAATCCTTCTCCCTCTGTCTTTGCATCCATCTGGCCACCATGTCTGGGCCCGCCCCCCGTTCCCAAGTCCCAAATAAAAAGCTTGGGGATCTGGTTTGATACAGCCTTGAACTTCTCGGTCCAAGCCACAAAGACCGCAGCTACCTGTTTTGGGTTGATGAGGATGTTGCGGAAGGTGCTCCCCCTGCTTCCGTTCCAGGCAAGGAGGATCCTGGTCCAGGCTCTTATACTATCTCGCCTGGACTACGGGAACGTCCTCTATATGGGAGCCCCCTCCTTTGCCACCCAGAAGCTCCAAGTCACCCAAAACAGTGCGGCCCGTCTACTCTACAATCTTCCTCGCCGGCAGTCAGCAAGGAATGCCCTAAGGGAGCTTCACTGGCTCCCCATAGCGGCTAGAGTACAATTCAAAGCCATGTGTATTCTATACAAAGCCTTTCATCGCATCGGCCCTGCAATTTTACAGCCCTTGGTCTCTCCCTATGTCCCGTCCCGTTCCCTTCGATCCTGTACCCTCCAGCTGGCTACCTCCATCAGAGTGAGGAAAGCCCGCTGGGGAGGCTGCTCTTTTTCACACACTGCGGCTAAGCTCTGGAACACTCTCCCTTTATCCCTTCGAGGAACCACTAATCATCTTTCCTTCAGGAAAGCCCTGAAAACTCACTTGTACGCTAAATCCTGCTGATCTGCCCTGAGCCCACGCTAAGTAAGTTTTCAAGTCATAAGCGCTACGAGGCCTCCGGGTAGATAGCGCTATACAAGTGCAGTTTCAATTCAATTCAAATCAATAGAAAAGGAGGAAACAAAATTAGAGTCTGATATTAGAGCAGAATTAAAATGCCACATTCCACTCTTTTTGTCAACAAAATCAAGATCTAAGGATACAACAACAGGGGCATGATTAGAATTTACAGTAGCTCCAATTTTGGTTTATCTGAGGGATTGTGATATAGTAAAGCTCAGAAATATATAACCAATCCTTGATTGAGACTAATGAGTCAGGAAAAAAATTATAATCTTTAGTTTGTGGATTACATACTCTCCATTAGTGATATTGCTTAATCGCTTTGCAAATTGTTTCTGTATGGTGTTAGGAACAAATCTCGAAGAGAATTTTTGTCAAGGGATTCATCATGATTTTGATTACAATCTACACCAAAAATCAAACAATCTTCTGAGTATGTATTTCAGGTAAAAGGAATAAAAGAATATGACAGAGACATGAACCTCAACTCCATCTGGTAATTGATGGATATAGGCAAAGATATAGCGGGTGACTGTGGGTCTTTCTCTGGCCTCTTATTCATATTAGTAGGTGGCTTGAGGACATGTCCATATTTAGGAATTACTACTGGAGATATGTCAATGGAAGAGGAATCCGTTGTCAAGTAATCTGTGAAATTGTCTAAATATTCTTTGGAGACAGCTTGTGAAAAATGACCTGTCAATTTGTACCACATAACTTTTCCCATACAATAAAAGTAATAAACTATAAAATATAGGCACAGCTTGATCAATGTCACAAATTACAAGTCAGTATAGAGGCCTAAAGTAGACAGGGCAAGCAAACAGAAATAATACAAAGAATAATTTTGGGAATTACCTTATGTATAAATATATGTCAGGGTCTTGATTAACATACTAGAAGACAAGTAAGGTATAGTATAGAAAGGCCCAAAAATTACCTTTGAAAAGAGAAAACGAGATAGGCATTCCTGAGGAGAGAGGTGCACATCTGATGGCTGGCATTGCTGAAGAGAGAATGCGTTCGAAGGGAACTTCATGTTTATGCGTTGCCCAGCCATAAGAAAATAATCAACAGAAAGAGGCTGCATTAATGAAAGAGGTTTTGCTAACTGTATAGGTTGGAAAATACATTTTCTGCTATATTTTTTTATTAAACCTGTCTGGGCTCCGTTAGCCAGTGGCCATCTTGTTTTGTCACCAACCCACGCCCCTTCAGAGTTTTTTATTGACATGGTTGAGTTCAATACTTGAGAATTGATTAAAAATGTGTCATTCTGTTAGCATTTTACAGCACTAAGCACAGTTTCAATGACAAAATGAATCCCCTGTATTTTGTTCATTTGCTGTAGTCTTCTCTCATATTGAAAAAAGATGGTATTCAGTTATACCTTATATTTGGCATGATAATAGAATGTTAGTGCTCTTCTGGTTGATCATTAGAACTCTGCAGAGAAGCTCCTTTAGGAATTATATGTTTTACTCAAATAGGCTTTTTCTCACATGGCTGAGGAAGATATCTAGACCATCTTTTAGGCTTCCGGAACAGGTGCAGGTGCACAGCTTCCCTTGGAAACTGTGAGAGAAAGCCATTTTCTTTCAAAGAAGGTTAATTATTTTATTATATTTCAGTATTCTTCACACACAATTAGAATAAACCACAATTCCATGAATCAATATGGTACCATCAAAAAATAATTTAAATGGTTAGACATTTCTGTTAGCACCCTTTCAATATCTACCTTTTTAGTGCCCTGAAATCCAGGGTGTTTGACTTGGCTTTCCCAGTGGGTTCACCCCCAGGCTTTTTGCTTTTTAGCCTCCTGTTGTTGACCTTGTTTTCATTGGTTTTAGGACTCTGGGCACTTTACCACTGCTATTCAGTGCTAAGGTGTATATGCTCTTCATGTACATTGTGTTAATGGATTGATATTTCCATGATTGGCTTATTTGATGTGCTACTAAGTCCCTAGTACAGTGCATTGTGTGTGCCAACGGCCTTTAAATCAAAACTGCTAATGGGCCTGCAGCACTGATTGTGCCACACACACAGGCAGCCTTTCAAAGGTGTCTCAGATCTACTGAAGTGTGTGTGTGCAGTTTTTATTGCCATGTAGACCTGGCAAGTGCACCCACCTGCCAGGACCTAACTTTCCCTCTTCTCACATAAAGACACCCCTAAGTAGGTTAAAGGTACCCCTTTCAGCAGGATGATGTTTTGAGGAAAGGTAGGACATGGACTGGTGATTGTGAATGTCCTGGTAGTGAAATACTGAGCATTTCAATTTTCACTATTGAAAGGCTATCTGGCCCATAGGGTAACATGGGAGTGTATTACAAGTATCACTGTCCATTGGGGCATGATAGAGAAAAGGAGTGTAGGTCTCTAAACTCAGACTGTAAAAACACACATTTTAGTAAAGATGGCTTTTAAATTGTGTGTTTGAAAATGCCACTTTTAGAAAGTTATTACAAAGGGCACACTCCTCACGCACCCACTTTCGCACTGCGTTACGGGAAAACATCCCCCACAGTAAAACACTTGCTCCTTCATTATCCATATAAACCTCTTTATCCACTTAATTCCACCGTTTCTTATTCATTAATTCTCCCAAGTTTATGTAATCACCACGGAGACAGCAAGATTTTCCTTCACTCTTAATTACTCTTTAACTTGTACCCATTGCATTTCGAGCCCAGAGGCTCTTTGTCAGGGGTCTCAGTAACAGACAAAAAAAACAGCTAAGCTGACTGCTTAATGTTACCTATTAACCTAACAAAAAATACTATGACACCCACATTAACCATTATATCCACCCTGCATAACTCTGAAAAATGCATATGTTCAAACGAAAACACAACATCCTACAAGAGAATTCTTGTGATGTCCCCAATCCTCTCTTTGTTTATTCTCCCAAAAACATTATTGAATTCACCCCACTCACCATTCAAATCCACCTCTCCCTTTTCCCCTACAGTCTAAACTTCACCAATTACCTTCAAAAAGCCACAACCGTCTGCTTAACCTACTCATACTTTTCTCACATGTTTCATTTAACTGTTCTGATGCCGATCGGTCTGTGATTTAAACTGTACCCACCCACTTGCTCCCAACCAATCTCAATGACTCACTGATTAGCTCCAACCCCGTGACCTGTTCCCCCTATGACAATACTCCACCCATGAAAAAATGCGCCAAGAAACTAAAAAAACTAAAAATCCCCCAATGCACTCCCCATCTCCAAAATAATGCAACAACAGACTAGTGAGCTAGTACTCCTTCCTCCAAAAAGCCTGTGTTTATTCATAGCTAAACACCAAGTGAAACATAACAATAACAATGCTGCATATGTAAAAATCCTTACTTCAATATAACATATCTATTGTGACTCAATCAATCAATCAATCAATCAATCAATCAATCATATACTTTATTCGGTATTTAGAAAATACCATAAAAGTGCATAATAATACAAGTACATAGATATATTTTTTTTAAACTCATAATCCATTACAAATAATTGAGCCTTTCTCGTACGAACAATTGATAGCCTATAAAAACATAAAACCTTTTTCAGCAAATTCCCATTGTTTTCCTTAATTTGAGTGCTGGCTTCAAAAAGTTCACAATACAAAACAACGAAATAGGGTCATAGGCCATTTACAAGAATAATAAGGCAACCCTGGCATGCCTAAATTTGGCCTGTTTTGAAATGCTTAGTAAAAAACGGCGCCTTGGCAATGAATAAAATGGGCACAATAATACAAAATGAAGGGTATCCTGAATGGACCGATAGTCGCAACCGCAGGGACCTTTCTGCTCAACAGTAAAAGTAAAATCGGGTGGATTTGCCATTAAATGATGTAAAAGGTTGAGCCTAAAATGAGTGTTTAGAAATCTATCCTGCACATTTGACATGAGGGCTAAGTATTGTTTCATACCCTCACAGGTCTTCAACAGGCTGTGAGTGCTCCTCTTCGAGAGGCTACATGATTACAAAATATCCCCTTCACTCTGTTTTTGTCCTGGCTAATAATTGCCCTTGGATTTAGAAAGAGGTCCTTACACCTAATTCCCTCTAAAGAAGACTTCACATACTTCAACCATGGGATGCTCATCCATTTATCCCTACTGATGCAATCCATAATTATTTGTCTATTCAGTTTAGCCTCTAGGTTAAACCAGATCTTTAGCCAGGCTGTAATTGTTTTAACCTGAACCAAATCCTCGATGTAAACCACTCCCAATTCCTCTTGAGTGATATAGGGAGAAGTACATTGTGGAATTTTGAGCAATTTTCTCAAATATTTATTCTCCTCTATCTGTAGCTGGTGAACATCGCTATAGCCCCAAACGTCAGCCCTGTGTAACACTTTGGAGCAACAGATCGAGCTATACAAATTCACCACTTGCTCAGGTGACCACTGCCCCAGCCTACAACTTTAATTCATGATTGAACCTGTGAAGGACACTAACCTACTACAACGCTCCTCAATTAGTGTTTTAAAATGTGAAAGCCCATCCAAAAAATGCCTAGGTATGAAAAAGTCTGCACCTTCCCTAGCTATGGTCACCTATTTTGTAAATAAACTTCTTGCAAGGTTTGTTCCCTAGCTCCATGACATAGGACTTTTTCAGGTTGTCCGATAAATCTAACGTGTCCATAAAACTGACAAACCCGTCTATCAGGCGTAGGAGTCCCTTCGGGGTACGTGCTAGAAGCACTGCATCATATGCGTAGAGCAGCCCAGGGACAGCTCTTGTTCCAACTCTCGGCGAGTCCACCTTCAATTTAGTTAAAGCCTGGTCTAGCCCATTAATATACAAGGAAAACAGGAAAGGGGCAAAAATACATCCCTGTCTAACCCCACTGGTACAGGGGAAAGAATCGTGACACCCCCTCCCGATTATATCTAACTTTTGCGGAGGTGTTGCAATGTAATCCTTTATATTTATCAACCCCCAGTGTACTCATAAGAGCCCACAACTTCTCTCTGTTAACGTGATCAAATGCTGCAGTTAGATCCATAAAACCTAAATATACCGCCTCCTTACTGGCTAAGGTGTATTTAGCCACCAATAAATACAAATTTAAACATTGATCCGTTGTTGATCTCCCCGGCCTAAACCCGTACTGGACGTCTGTGATGATCTGATGTTCCTCCGCCCAATCCATTGGACGTGTTAAAATCACGCGTCTCAAAACTTAGGTCGTTACATCAATTAACGAAATAGGGTGATAACACTGGGGGTTGTCCCTGTTCCCCTTTTTAAATATAGGAACTATTATTGCTGTTGACCAGGAACGAGGGAGGCCGGAAGCAACAGCATCATTAATCACCCTCGTAAGAATTGGTGCCCACAACTCCACATTACTTAAAAAAAGGTCCGGGGGAATGCCATCCTGCCCAGGTGCTTTATTTCGTGTTAGACTCTGGATACCCACTACAATTTCCTCCATCATAAAAACTATCGATGAAGTCCACCCTATACGGCCTTCAGCATCCTGTATGCTAATATCTGCATAAATATACAGTCCTTTAAAATGATCTAGCCATTGTTCAGGCAATATGTTAGTGACAATTTCGGGAATGTTAGCATCCTGGAAGCATGGGTTATTTATTATCTTCCAGAATGCATTTATATCCTTCCTTTCAGCTGCCTTCCTTAAATCTTCCCAAGCTTGTGCTTGAAGGTTAGTCTTCCTGCGTTTAACCCCCTGCTTATACGCTAACCTAGACTCTACAACTTTTGACTTGTCCTTCTGGTTAATTTTTAAGCTGGCTTTCAATTCTTTTTGTGCGTGGGAACAATCCTTATTGAACAGCTTGGAATTGTCATTTACTTCCCCATGTGCGGTAGTAAGAAATAACGTATCTACTAATTGGGCCACTGCCTCAAAAGTCCTCGCCAAAGGGGGTCCCTCCACCGAGAGGTCCAAACACTCTCCTATAAGATCTTTCCCTTCATTTATGAGGGTTTTATAAAAAGCCTCTTCATCCACCTTGGACCATCTTAATCTTCCACTCCGGTCTGTCACCCTTTCAATATTTCCGCCCACCGCCCCTCTCCTGGCCTTTCTCGAGGATAGTCCTGTAACCAGGAGTGTTAGGAGGTTATGATCACTATATCCTCAATAACAGAGCTGCACCCCCTACCCTTAAAGGTGGGGTTAACAACTCTATCCCTCCCTGTGGCTACCGAATCCATGGTGGGTTCTAGAGCGTGTTTTTTCAAAACCCTACCTAACTCATTTCCCTCCCTTGAATGCTCGAAGTGCGGACCCTCACATATCATACATAGGGACCGATCTCCTCGAGCACAGGTGGCAATTAAAGTCACCCGCTATTAACAGAAACGGTACCACAGCCCCCTTCTTCTGCACACTAACTAAAACTGCTGTATACGGACTAAAGGCAGGCGGGAGGTCCAAACGTACCAATCCTACAGACCCCGTACACCTACTGAGAAGCCCCTGACCAGATCAACATCTCTCCTCAATGGTTCACTCCTTTTATCCTTCAGGATGTGGGAACAGGGGGTGGGCCTCTGCCACTACCCCACGTGTGGCTTGCCTTTGGCCCTGGCTTTCATTATTACTTGGAGCTTGCTTGGCCCACTGTCTACTTTGTTCGTCCGCCCCCTCTTGTGGCTTAATTTGTGACCCCACATTATCCCTGCTTCCATACTGTGTGTTGTCTGTACCTTCTCTAATTTGGTCCCCCTCTGCGGGTTTGACCTTGTCCTTCTACAAACCCACAAGTTCCACCAATTTTGTCTCAATCAACTCTAATTTATCCATCAGAGGTTTAAGTGCAAGGCTGAGTGACCACTGAACCTTGGCCCAGACATCACTCTCACTCGCCATTCCAATATCATCTAACTCCAAATTATTGCAGGGACCCCCTAAAAAAGTGGTCTTGGAGCTACCCTCAGTACTTCTACCAGCATTCTTAGACAGTGGCTTACAAAGTTTGCAAGGGGGAACCATCTTCCGCCTATACTTAGACTGTTTGGTCTGTTTAGCCTTATTACCAACCCCCCCTCCCCTTGTTTGTGGTGACACAACATTCCCTGTTGGCTTCTCACTACCTTTCATGCTCAACAACTTTTTTGACCGCGTAATAAACAACCAGGTAATCAGAATTGCACTCGGGACTATTGAAAGCTGATCATGCTCACTACCCCTCTCTTCTATCTCTGACTGTCCAACAATAGGCCCCCGTCTACCCTCCTTGCATATGTTTATGTTGTTTTGTCCATCTTGATCACACATAACTGCACTCCCTTGATCAAGTGTTGCAAGGACCCCTCCCGGGTCACAGCGCATCTCCTGCGTGAATGTTACCGGGCACTGCATCAGTTTCTTGACACTCCAATCTGCCCCTTCTACTACCTCGGACTGACTTGACGTGCTCACAGCCGGGGATTTCAGCAAGGCAAGGTGCCCGAGCGAGGAGCGCCTCTGTGAATGAGCCAACTCTAGGGATAACCTTTTTTCAGTCAACAGTATTTGATGCAAAACCATGGACTCTGCTCTTAAAATAAATGCATCGAGTGTCCCTGTGATTCTACCTCCTCCCACACGTGCAGAGATCTTGTGTTTATTCATACTTTCTTCTTCTCCACAGTGAGGTGCCGGGTTTTTAGGAACCCAGTGGTGCCAGGGGATAACACCCGAAGACCTCTGAGTTCTCCCTGTTCCGGACCACAGAAACCAAGAGTCTTCTAGGTGAAGTCAGAGATCGAGTTTTATTGGCTGCAACCAAGTAACAAGCGTCCTAGAATTACAACAGCACGGGTCGTAAGTTCTCAGGAGACTGTTCGTTTTTACAGAACCAGCCTTCCCCTTATATACAGAAATAACAGCTGCAGGCAAGAATTCTTGAGTTTACAATATGGTCATATACATATTTCCAAAATAGAGCAAAAAGCACAGTCATGTTGGCCAACCCATATTTTAGATGTCTAGTTTGTGATAGATGGCCCAGCCCGGCCCAGAATTACCATCAGATATCGATGAAACCCCAATAAAACAGGGCACCTCCTCGTCGTAAAACTGGCCATAAACAAGGAACATGGACAGGTGTATGTGCGTAGAAAACATGGTCTGTATGTAGTGAATGGTTTATGGCATGTTGTGCATTGATGCTATCTTATTCGGCCACTGGGCGAGGAGCTGCCCAAACAGGTTTGGCTGGAGGCGGTGGAGTCAGTTCGGCCAGGTCATGGGGAAGTCAGCTAAGGTGGACGTGTCCTTTCAGATTAAGCTCGGCCTTAATCGATTGACTTATATGAGGGCAAGCCATAAGATGGATGCCGTTTACAAAATGGAGTCCGAGGGTTCAGAACGGGAACCATGATTTAAGGATGTTAGCATCGCTCAATCACGACGCAAATGCACAGGGATAATGTCCTAATCATTACCGGTCGGCCGATACCAAATTCGTCATGGTACGATGATATTTTGTGACACGAGTGTTGGACCTCGGTACTGGTATTACAGCAGGGTCCAGAATTTCAGAACCACAGACCCTCCTTTTGCCCTCATATTAGGCAATAACTCATGCTAATCTGAGTCCAAATCTGTATTAATGAATTCATGGAGATGCTGCTGTAGCATCATCCTGTTGCTCAATTCGTCCCTTGACACAGGCTTCCTTACACAAGAAGTAGCACAGAGGCCACATATTGCAGGAGCGCACTGTACAAACAGGCAGAACATAAACAGGATGGCTAAGATCATCCCAAAGAAGGTTAGAGTTTTCCATCCCCAGGCAGATAACAGTTCCCAGAACCACCCTAGCAAGGACCAATCCTCTTTTTCCACGTGAAGGGAATCAGAGATTTTGTGCAGTTTGGAGATGGCCTGGTACACTGTCATCTAGGGCAACCCTGTTCTGAAGAGTCATAAGTCGGTCCGACTGAAGCTCAGCTGTCAAGTTACTAAGG
This sequence comes from Lissotriton vulgaris, assembly GCF_964263255.1. NCBI lineage: Eukaryota > Metazoa > Chordata > Amphibia > Caudata > Salamandridae > Lissotriton > Lissotriton vulgaris. The sequence continues at coordinate 1,945,691,147 of NC_141689.1, forward strand.
GCACCTGCCGTTTCGGTCACGGCGGATTCGACGACCCTCGTTAACTGACGAATGTTCCTGCTGTTCACCATTGGCCCCCAAAATGGCAGAAAACCCTTTGCGAAGTCCCCAAACTCTTGACCCGCAGTGTCGTCTTGACTCACAACACCCCTAACTGTCCTTGTCCGATGGTAATCTGCCCCGGCCGTGTAGGTGGGTGGCAGCAGAAACGAGATAAAACATGAGCCCGAGAAGTCAGGGGGCAACCATGTGTATGCTTTGTCATGGCAGATGAAGTATGTACCTTTAGCAGCTAAGAATGGAGGGGAAGTTCGGGAGGCAAACACATACGTTTCCGTGCATACGCTCTTCCCCAACTGTGCTTTGGGATCCCTGCCAATACCTTGCAGACATAGGTGACCTCGGTGGGGTACTATCCAAACCGGTGAGGATTTCTTTGTTTTCTGGCTCTTACTCAAGGAAATCCCATACTGAGTGATGTTCCATCTACTGTACGGGGTAAACTCATCTTTGGGAATCGTTCGGTACGTGTCGATATCCCTGCTCATATTCCTTATTCCTGCCACTAGTGCTTTGTTGCTGGAATTGCTCCCTGTGGGACGCGGGGGGATATGGTTCTATGGCAAACAGGAACATCGTCTGGAAAGCCCACAGAGAACCATAGTAACTGAATGGCAGGACAAAGTGAGGGATGCCCTTATCTGTCGTGTGCGGCATAAGTCCACAGATCCAACAGTTCGAGGTGTTCATTATAGACTGGTGCTGGTGTAGGAGCTGGATGAATGAATTATTTACGAATTCAAGTCTCCTGGCAGACTCGTGTTCAGGTAGAGGGTGAAAGGAGTGTGGAGGAACGGTAGGAGAAGGTGTGGGCTGAGTGTTATTTACAAAGGTAACTTGAAATGTGAATAGAGTATAGCCAATCAAGAACATCGCTATGCTACACAACATTAAAATACATATTATCAGAAATCTTTTTCTGGCCATCACTGTGCATATTTGCTTTTTAAAGTTTGTGGATCTAGCAGGTCTCTCTACCCTTGGAAACTCCATCCTCTAGTTGCGGCCCGCGGTGGGAGTTTGATTCTGCCAAGGAGTGCTTTCTGTTCAGTCCGGGGTAATTCCCTCAGACCAACCAGAACCGTTGACCTAAACGTCCCCAGCTGCACTCCCCAGACTATCAACCGCGACCCTAGCAGCAGAACCAGATGGCGGTTTGAAAATCAAAAATGAGCAAGTTCCCTGGGCGAGAGAGCTGTAAAATCAAAAATAGTTCTTGGGGAAAGGAAAATCGCATTAATTTTGCTGTTATTAGTCCCTTTTCCTCAACCTCAGATTATATCGTTGTTTCCCAGGTACGGAATGGTCTTCAAACAACGTTTCAGGTTCTGTAGTGTCCAACTGCATTGACGGTGGCACAAATCCTTGTAAAATACGATCACTCTCCTTTTCTGTACCAGTTCCTTTCAATGGTGCATCGCTGAAGGGTGCAAAGCGAGGTACGGATTCGGTCTCAGAGTCAGCGATTCCCTCCTGGACCCACCGGTCATATGGAAGAGGCAGAGGGACCCGTTTACAATGGGTCCTGTGGATCCAATTCTTCTTTCCCTCCAACCGAACGGCTGATCTTGTGGAAAGAAGGACGAGGTACGGTCCGGTCCATCTGGGCTGTTCGTTGTTCGTGCGCTGAAAATTCCGCACCAGCACCCAGGTGCCGGGTTCAACGGAGTGACCGGGATCATCAGAGGCTGGCGGAGAGGAACTGTGAACCTGTTGGTGTAAAACACGCAATTTAGTTGTCAATTCGTGTAAATAGTCAAGCAGTACAGGATGCTCTACTTCGCTTATCTTCTTGGGTCTTGGCACGCCCCAGATGTTGGCTGGGCGGCCAAACACAATTACATAAGGGCTAAGTCCTAATCTAGAATGGACAATCATTCTGGTAGACAGGAGTGCTAAAGGCAGGGCATCAGGCCATTGAAGACCTGTGCTGGCTTGGATCTTGGCTAGTTTCAACTTGAGAGTGCCGTTATAGCACTCTACTAATCCTGCTGATTGGGGGTGATTTGCAGCGTGAAACTTCTGGTGTATGCCTAGACATTCGCAAACTCTCTTCATCACTCGTCCCACAAATTCACTTTTGTTATCACTCCAGACCATTCTAGGCATGCCAAACCTAGGGAAGAATTCCTTGACAAGGGCTTTGGCAGTTGACAAGGCAGTGTTGTCCTTAAGGGGATACGCTTCTACCCACCTGGAGAAGGCGCAAACAACAACAAGCACGTATTTCAGATTGTTGCACCTCTCCATGTGGATGAAATCGAGCTGCAAAACCTCGAACGGATACGTTGGAGGCGCAAAATGACCAGCTGGAGTTGGGGTTCCCCTACCAGGATTGTACTTCAAACACACCATACAGTTCCTGACCAAATTCTCCGTGCATTTTGGGATACCGCTATTCTGCCATACTGGGGCCAACAGTTTACAGATTCCTTTCACGCTGACGTGCGCCATTCCATGGGCCATTGTCACCACTGCGAGTACATATGCGTCAGGTAATAGCCATCACTGATGTTTTGACAATTCGACCCAACAACCATTCACATCCAATCTTCCCTTGCTTTCTCTCCATTCATTCACCTCTTTTTCAGTGGCATCAGATTGTATGGACTTCACACTTTCAATAGTGTCCTCACACATACCCACATCAGCAATCCATCTAGCAGGACCTACAACATACATCCGACTCATTGTGTTCCTTGCAGTCCAGTTCCAGTTCAAAGTAACTTTATTCGATTGAATTTACAATCATAAAAGTAAATCGTACAATACATATACAGTTATTTACAACATTTTAGTTTTCATATAGTAGTTAGCTGCTATGTACAATAATATGTCAGTTTTGGCATAAAATCAATTTTCTTTATATTAATATAAAAAATAACAACAGTATAAAAATAATATTTACTGTGCAGACGCCGCAAGGTTAGACCGAATTTTGATACAAGCTTTTAAATAATAAGCAACTGTTTTTGCAACGTAAGGAGAGTCTAAGCATTGTAGTGCCAGGAGGGCAGGTCTGCATCTTCTCTGTCCTAGTGATCTAAGCAAAGGGACCAACCAACGTTTGCAGGGAATTTCATAAAAAGAACAAAATAGAGTTGCATGTAACATAGACTGAGGGGTACAGTCATCGCAAGGACATTTGACCAATTCGCGTGACCAGTCTGAGGTCGTAGGAAATGAGACAAGGCGGTAGAAAGAGTTAAATCTAAAACGGGTTAAAACATATCTGTCATGGTTAGACAAGTAAAAAGACAGGTAGGGTTGCAGGCCATATGAGGATTGGATCGACATTAGATGGATAGTCGACTGCTTGCTGATTTCGGAGCACAGGCGTAGATCGCTCAGATGCGAGACACATAGCTTCTTTAAAGACTTTCTAGATATGGTCAAGAGTGAAGTAGGGTTTGTAAAAAACTCTAGGCAGTTCAAATCATTCAGAAATTTATATACGTACAACAGCCAAGGAATCTTTTTCCAATGGGTCAAGGTGAGGCAATCTGTTATTAGTGACCGGGTTAGGAGACATTGTTCCTTGGTCCATATACGGTGCCACAGGAGAATCGGTTGGTATCTTATGATGTCAGATAGGTACTCCCAGCCGAGTTCCATATGGCTACCGTAGTTGGAGGCACTTCTAGGGAGAGCTAATATGTACTTCAGGAAGTCGTTTTCGACTACCTGGAGTTCTTGGACAGGGGCGTAGCCCCATACACCAGCTCCGTAGGTAGCCACACTCATGCACTTAGCTTGATAGATTTGCAATATTGCTGCAGGAGCGGGCTTGCCCAGTTTCCTTGAGAATGAGGTTAGTGCTGATGTTGTGCGCTGAAGCTGCAGCTTTCTACTAGATATGGCAGGTTTCCACGACATTTGATGGTCAATGAGAATTCCTAAGTACGGATAGTACCTAGCGCTATCTAGCCTAGTGTTCTCAATATAGATGGACTTACATTTCTGGGCTTTCTTACCAATATGCATTACAAAGGTCTTAGATTTGTTGACTTTAAGACCAAGGGAAAGCATATATTGGCAGTACTTGTTGAGTTGTAGCTGGAGCTGGTTGGGCGTCCTTGCTAAAATTACCGAATCATCGGCGTAAAGAAGTGCTGGAATCGGGCGGGCTTTTATACAGGGGAGGTCCTTGTTCCCTATCAGCATTGCTTGTTCCAAGCCATTAGTATAGATGTTGAATAGGAATGGGGCAAGGACACACCCTTGTCTAACTCCTTTTGTGATTCCAAAAGAATCCGTTAGCTCTCCGTTAATACCAAACCTCACACAGGCTTTGGCATCCGAATAGAGCTCTCGGAGGAACTTCAGGATTGGAGGGTCTACTCCCAGTTGGCTTAGGATCTCCCATAGCTTGGAGTGAATCACGCAGTCGAATGCGGAACTTAGATCCACATAGACCAAATAAAGATTGCCACCTTTAGCCCAAGCATATTTCCCCATAAGTAAGGTGAGGTTAAGAGCCTGTTCCACTGTACCTAATCCCTCTTGGAACCCAAACTGGAGGTCTGTGATGATCTTATTCTCCTTCGCCCAGTCCTGGAGACGTTCCAGAAGAAGTCTCCCAGCGACCTTACCCAGCGAGTCCAAGAGGGAAATTGGTCGGTAGCAAGCTGGATTGTCTCTGTCTCCCTTCTTAAAGATAGGGAGAAGGACAGAGGTGGACCAGGAATCGATTAAACCAACCTGAGAGACTGCGGACATAACTTGAGTTACTATTGGGGACCATAATTCGAGGTTGTTCACAAAGATATCTAGGGGAACCCCATCAGGACCGGGGGCTTTACCGGTCTTGGAAGACGTTAGTGCTGTGTTCACGTCTCCAAGGTCAAAATGAATGTCTATTGGGTAGATGTTATTACTGTTGGTGCAGGCCTCCCCAGATGTGGTATCATCAGTAGTTGGTGATGGATCCCCAAATATCTGGGAAAAATGGGTTACCCATTTTTCAGCAGGTACCGCCACATCTAAATGGGAAGAGGCGCTGTCATCTGCCAAAAAAGGGGACTTGACTGTTCGCCAAAATAGCGTACTGTCCTTTGATTTTATGCTCTCATGGAGTTGGGCCCAAAGGTTATTTTTTATTTCTCGTTTACGGGCTTTTATGGCCAATTTATATTGCCTTCTTAAAAAAGAAATTAGAACTGTGTCCCTGTCTTGGCTATGGAGGGCTCGTTTGAGTGCATTATGGGCCCTACGACAATCGGAGTCAAACCACCCCCGACTATCTTTATCTTTCTTCTTGCTGTGATGGCGGGTAAGTTCCTGCCGCATGGTTTCTAGGATCTTTGCAAAACTACACAGAATCAGCTGTGGAGGTGAAGTCTCATCTAAACAGGTGTATATTTGAGGGAGGGTTTGTTGGATGACCTTTTCAGTGACCTCTTTGGGGTTGATCTTAGACCACTTTACTGTGTAGCCGTTAGTTCGACCCATCTCCAGTGATTGCTGCATTAAAATACTGGGCTTAGTGCTAGATACAGGAACCAAGGTAAGAGTTATAGTAATACTGTTGGGAAAGTGGTCGCTAGAAGGGTCTGTGCCGGTAGAAAAGTTTTTTAGTCTGGGTCCTAGAATCTGCGAACACAATATAAAGTCGATCGTTGACAACAATCCTCTACCATGGAATGTTGGCTTAAAGTCGACAGCAGGTGTTACAAGTTCGTTCGCAAATTCGAGTTCCAGTGAGAATAAAGATGTATTAAAAGCTGACCCTAGGCTAGAATGGACGAAGTGGGTAATGGGAGAGTCATGCTCGTCTTGAAGGCCGCATACACCTTTGTTGTAATTACTACATAAATAGATATTAAAATCCCCACCCCACACAAAATAACATTGTGACTGAGCATTTTTAGCTTTCTGGTCATGCAGAAATAGAGTGATTTCCGTCAATGACTTTACACTTTCAACCGATGGCACATTGTTATACATATTTATAACATAATAAATAGAGCTTTTAACAGTAAACTTAAGGATTTGAGAGATTGCAGACACCTGGGATATTTCGGTCAAGGTAAACGGAATTTGGTTCGAGACATAAATAGCCAGTCCGCCCTTGTGTCTACCTTGAGCAGATGGAGTAGCGGACATATGAAAGGTTTTAAAGCCATGGATATGAATCGGCTCAATGGCCCAGGTTTCCTGGAGACAGACTATGTCATGGCTGTTAACCAGGTCGATCTAGGGTTGTAAGTGTGTTTTTGACCTAAGGCCCGCTACATTCCAGTACATGATAGCAAGATCCCTAGTGGATGGTGAAGGGGTATATGAGGTCAAGAGGTGATCAGGCAGTGTTGGATCACAAATATGAAGGGACGGAATGGTGGAAAAGGCAGTGTTATTAGGTAGACTAGTTGGTATAGATAAACTAGTTTGTTGGCTTTTATGTATCTCCTCCGAAGTAGTAGGAGGAGCAGAACTGAGAGCACAAACCTGCAAAGATGGCAAATGTAAAGAGGATTTTGGCGGTGGAGTGAAGGACTCAATGACAGCACCGGGCAGGGAAAGATGATTGGGTGTTGCCACCCAATTTTTGCTTAAAAAATGAGTTGTGGGGATCTGAGTATCTATGGAGTCTTGGATGTTGTCGGAGAGGACTGATGGTCAGTCAACCATGTCCAAACATTCATATCTGTTGGATAATGGTGGACCTCTCCAGTTGGAAGGATGTCCGAAGGCTAAGTTGGAAAAGCCATAACCTGCCCAGTGACCATGGTCTCTGTTCCCATCCCAGTTATCCACTCTCGTCCAGCTCCAAGGGGGGACTGTATTGTGACGTGGAGCCGGGGGGTAGAAGTATGACAGGTTATGGGTGGCTATCCCTTCAGCAGAAGTGCGGTCACCCCAGGAGCAGATGTGCTCTACCGTGTTGGGGTCATCAAAGTTCACTATGATGCAGTCGCCCTGGATGTTTTTGGGCACAGTGCCGAGCCATGGCACTCTGCGAACGGTGGTAACTCTGTTGTCCAAAAAAGTTGGTAAGGGTCTATTGTTGGACAACCAATAGATAACTTTGTTTTTTAGTGACCAAATTGGCTCGTCTTGACTGGGGGGGAGTTCCGGGACACCTGTCATAATTACCACATAGGGAGATGCCTCAGGTGGAAGATGTACAGGACGGGGCCCTCTCTTCCGGTTTTTAGGGACGTTGTTAAAGCCAACCGATTGTTGCTTCGGGTGGGAGGGTGCTGGGGTGGGAAGGGAAGGCTGAGAAGGGGTTTTTTGTTGGATAGACTGTTGATCATTTGGTTTGTTAGAATTAATCGGGGGTTGGGGTGGTAAAGGCTTCGGTGCCTTCGGTGGGGGTTGAGGCTTAGGCTGAGCAGGTGGTGGTTGTTTTTGAATAGGTTTCAGCAAGGGCTTTTGGTTAGTGTTGTTGTTAGGAAGAGTCGTTTTAGCCACACTGGGCTTAGTGGTTTTGCTGTTATTTGATAGGGGTTTCCCTAGAGCAGGATTGGGATTTTTTGAACTAGTCTTGATTTGGTTGGGAGCGGAGGACAGTTGAATTAGTTGAACTAATTGAATTTGCACCTGATGTAATACCTTTTCAATTGGGATAAGGTACGACTTAAATAGTTCACCTATTTTGTTGAGCAGTAGGGTATCGTTACCACAGGTAATGTTAGTTGTGTTCCCGTTGTCATCCAGGCTACTGTTGCTATCGTAGCTACTGGAGCTGCTAAGATTTAAGTTATCAACGGAGAGAATCGTTGCAGGTGCTAGCATGGGAGAGGGTGGTTGATCGGGGGTTGGAACAGGGTTGATGGGTTGGGAGGGGAGATGTGGGGTAGAAGGGATTTTGGGGGTAGTCATGGATGGAAAGGTAGTGATGTTCTGTAAATGAGCAGTTTTCCTTCTTTTTGACTTTCTTTTAGGAATGGCCCCTTCTCGTATACCCCTATCTGTGACTGGAGAGGGATCGGGGGCACTGTGAGTGGCAAATATAAGTGGGGATTTTTCAAGGGACAGGTGAGATTCTGACAGATCCAAAGTTGCAGAGAGGTCCACTGTACTGGGCACCGTGTTTACCTCAGCGTGGACTAACACTGGCAGGGGTAGCTCTGCTGGGCGTAGGGGAGTTACCGCAGTGGCCAGTAGGCCCATAGAGGAACGTCTCGCTATGGCAAGGTCCTGGGAGACTCGGCGATTTAATAAAATGATACCCTGCTCGATGGCATCGTTGGCCTTAGTTATAAATTGGTCGATCGGACCGATGACTTCGGCCACGGCCAAAGCCTGTTTTTTAACAGTGTTTCTAGTATTTCGAGGAGACATGCTATACGTCAGTTAATGGCTCACTAGTGCTGGTGTAGCTAAGAGTAGCAAGTTAAGGGATAAAAGTTAAAATACTCTGACAGTAACAATAAATAAGGAGGGAAATAGAACAAACGACCTGCAATGAGGTGGCCCAGTCCAGTCTTGCACAGGCTTGAACGGGCTTAAACGGGCCCGCCCTTTGCCCGCGCTGCGTCCCGCGCTGCGTCCCGCGCTGCGGGAGGGTCTGTACTGGTTTTTATGTTGTGCTGTGATGAGGGGGCGTGGCCGCCGGGGGAAGAGGCACCAGCTGTGCAAGCTAGAGGCTGCTGGTCCTCGCAGTCCCCCGGTGTGGTCGGCTGTAGTTTGTTTTATTCTTTGGTCCAGCGCACGCTGGGAGCATGCAGAGTTGCCGCCGAATGCGGAACTGCTCCCACCAGCAGCGCGACCTGGCAGCAGAGCCCCTTTGGACTGATGATCCCTCCGTGGGCGATGAGCAGCTTCCTTGTCCTAAAATCCGGCAAAACAGAGTAAGTGAGCGGCACCCGCGGAGCGGGTGTCGCGAAAGTTAAATGGACAGTGATGAGGGGGCGCGGCCGCCGGGGGAAGAGGCACCAGCTGTGCAAGCTAGAGGCTGCTGGTCCTCGCAGTCCCCCGGTGTGGTCGGCTGTAGTTTGTTTTATTCTTTGGTCCAGCGCACGCTGGGAGCATGCAGAGTTGCCGCCGAATGCGGAACTGCTCCCACCAGCAGCGCGACCTGGCAGCAGAGCCCCTTTGGACTGATGATCCCTCCGTGGGCGATGAGCAGCTTCCTTGTCTTTTCCGCCACAGTGAGGATTCTGTTACTTTAGCGCCGAGACACCCGCCTGGGTATTTGCGTGCTCTAGGAAATAGCAAATGTACACAGCACATACACAGGCTGCGTTAGAGGCCAACACCAGAGTCCCTGAAACCCGAGCAGACCAGGCCCTGCGGCTGCAGCAAAACTAACCCTAAACATGCAGCACACTCCACTGAGAACAGCAAAGGACAGCCAGAGCGAGGCTTGGGGACAGCCAGAGCGAGGCTTGGGGACAGCCAGAGCGAGGCAGTCTCTTTCGCAACCTCTTCCGCAAATGCATTCCCACGACCAACATCATCTTGAATCTTTCTGTGTGCACTGCACTTCACAATTGCAACTTGTAGGGGCAAGGCCAGTGACTCGAGAAGGTCGTTCACTAGCTGGCCATGTTGGATTCTTGCTCCATGTGACGTCAGGAACCCACGTTCACGCCACAATCTTCCAAAATTATGACCCACGCCGAAGGCGTATTGGCTATCAGTATACACATTCACTCGCTTTCCTTTTGCCAACACACACGCTCTTGTAAGTGCAACCAACTCTGCTGCTTGCGCAGAATTGTGGGGAATGCGTGCAGCCTCTACAATCGTGTGCAATGTTGTTACAGCATATGCTGCAGTCGTATCACCATTTGGCAACTTGAAGCATGAACCATCAACCCATAAAGTGTCATTACAATCAGGAAGGGGAGTGTCCTGCAAGTCTACTCTCCCTTTTGTCTCTTCTTCTGTTCTAAAGCAGCAATCATGTCTTTCAACCTCATCTGTCTCTGCGGGCATAGGCAATAACGTAGCGGGGTTGAGTGTATCACACCTCTTTATGTGTATGTGACTCGCTAGTAGTGTCAGTTCATAACTTGACAGTCGAGCACTAGTTAAGTGCTGCATCTTTGTTCTGTTCAGTAAAATGTCTACTGCATGTGGGACCATAAAGATCAGAGTATTATTCATGACTAACCCAGCAGACTGTCGAATACAGACAGCTGCTGCAGCGGTGACCCTCAAGCAACTTGGTAATGCCTTAGCTACAGGATCTAGAGTCGCTGAGAAATAGGCGCATGGGCGCTGTTTGTCCCCAAAGTATTGTGTCAGGACTGACAATGCGCAACCTTCCTTCTCGTGGACATATAATGTAAAAGGCTTACTGTAGTCGGGGTTGCCCAATACAGGAGCCGAACACAATGCATCACGCAACTCATGGAAACTTGTCTGACAATCTTCAGACCAAGGCATAGGATCGGGTGTGTCTTTACAGATTATTGCCAGCAAAGGTTTAGCCAATAGTGAAAAATTCGGTATCCATTGTCTACAGTACGATGTAATGCCCAAGAAAGCCCAAACTTCTCTCTGTGTCCTTGGGGCACTCAATCTCGCAATTGCCCGTATTCTTTCTGGGGTCAGTCTCCTTCCCTCCTTCGATAAGATGTGACCTAAGTAGGTCACTTCTTGTCGACAAAATTGCAGTTTTGAAAGAGAGACTTTGTGTTTCATGTCACATAGATGACGCAATAACGACAATGTGGCTTGCTTGCTAATCTCTTCAGTATCTGCAGCGATCAGTAGATCGTCTACATACTGAATCAGAGTCGCACCATCCGGTAGAACAATCGTGTCAAGTTGTGTTTTCAGAGCCTGACTAAATATCGATGGACTTTCACAATAGCCCTGAGGAGCGCGTTTGAAGCGGAAGCTACGTCCTCCTAAATTGAAGCCAAAAATATCTCTGCTCTCCTCAGTGATGGGGATGCTGAAGAAGGCGTTCTTTAGGTCAATCACCGAAAACCAAGTGGCTGAAGCTGGAACCATTGTCAATAAGGCAGTAATGTCGGGGACAACTGGAAACTGTGGCACAACGATCTTACTTGTTTTTCTAGATTATTCAGCATACAGGTTCATTTCTGCATGGCTTTTGCTCATCGTGTGTAATTCACAAAGGTCAGAATCTTAGTTTTATCTTTCGCTTTATCGTGCATGATTTACAGCACTATAACTTTGGCTTTACGTAACTAGGTCACTGTCATTGACATCTTCACACCTGGATTAATGTAATCACCGGGAGTTCCATCCCTTGGACATTGATAGCCTGCATGCGGATTGTGAGCATGCTGTGTTTCATTAACCACACACGAAGCAACGTGAATTCAAAGTTTTTTTCAGCAAGGTCTTTTCAGCATTTTTAGTATCGTATTTCAACAGTAATCTACTAACTTGCACTTCACGTTTTTCATACGATTTTTACACGTCTTCTACAGTCGCTTAACCTCTACTATCTTCTTCTCAGCAATCACTGAGCACCTGTAGGTAACTGTATTTGGACAGTTTAACTTCACACAAGTCACTTGTGGCCACTAGTTTGACTCCAAAGATGTGTCTAGTTGGCCATTTATTATGAATGTGGCAGAATTATAATACTTGAATTATGATATGATGAAATGTGTAATTACATCTTATAGCTTGTTTCTATATTGCTTTATTTACAGTGTCCCCTGAGGAAGGAACTACATGTCCCGAAATGCATCGGGCCAACCACCATCAATCACCGTGATTAGCATATTCATGTTAATATCATCGATGTAATGATTACAACAAGTTTGATTTATGAAACATGTATGCAAATTTAGTCATGAAGGAATTACTTTGTCATTGAACAATATGTAAATACAGAAGATATGAAAAATAAGATATAAATGTATCAATGAACATTGAAATTACATAAGCATTGATAAACTCAAGATGATTTGATGAGTAATTACTTTGTATACAAGAGTCGAACTTGTGTTATAATATTTATGTAAGGAGTTTGAAATAGATTCGTTTCAGGTGTTCGCTCTGTCCAGGTCGTGACAGTGTGTCTCGCACCTACACTCTTTGTTTTAAAACTCATTGCCAAGATTAACACTCCCCTTCTAATATGTATAAGTCACCCTTAACATAGGCTGTAGGTAGGCTATAGGGTAGGGTGATATTTACCCGAAAGGTAAGGTATGTAGTTTGAAGTTTTAGTGAGTCACATGCGCACTTCTAGACCCATATGCCCAGTTAAACATCCAGTCTTCCACCATAAAGCAAATGACATAAGCATTTACTAAAGCATAGAGACACTCACCCATCCAGTCAGAGAGAGAGGCACTTACATATTCAGTCACATGCCCATGCAGCACTTTTGTATACAACAGTAAGAGAGCCATGTGCATACACATGGATATACCCCAACACTTAATAATGGAAACAGTAAGTAATATATATACAGACTTATAGAGATTCTAATTGAGCCAGTAAAACACCTACATAGTTACTTACACATCCAGTGACACATCTAAAGAGGGACTGAAACCCTTATTAAGGTATATATACTCAAGTAGCAATACTCTAAGTCATGTACCCAGACAAGTAGCACTTTAAACATGTGTTGGACCTGCTACTGCATAGTACGCATGTGCAGTTTTACTACCAGGTCAAGTACGCCTTTAAAACTCCTTGCCAAGCTTTAAACTCCCTTATAAGTCACCTCTAATGTAGTTCATAGGTAGACATGCACTGATGCATACAGTCACTCACCCAGACACACTCTAAAGCATATAGTAGCACACCAAGTCGCACACTGATACATACACAAACACACTGAACCACGCACACAAGTGTACACACATCCAGGGATACACTGATGTGTATGGTAACAGATTATTGAAGACACTAATGCATACACTGACACACTCAGGGAGACCCTGTTGCTTACAGTCACATAACCAGACACACACTGATGCATACACTGACACACCGAGGTACACACTTATGGCTACACTAATACATTCTGGTACACACTGATGCATATATTGACACAGCTACACATACACTAGTGCATACACTGACACACCCAGGCAGACGCTGATGCATACAGTCACACACCCAGACACACACGGATGCATACACTGACACACCGAGTCACATACTGATCGACACAATAAGGCAACCAGGCACACAGTTATGCACAGACTGATACATCCAGGCACACACTGATTCATATGTTGAAACATTATTGGGAAAGAAAAGGACACACCGGGTTCTGTGTACTAATTAGATCTGAGTATCTTAGACATGTATATAATAACTCATTTTCCACTCATAGAAATCTATTTGATGATATTTTATTTTTTGTATATCTTTGATATCTTTTTCTTCTCTTTCTGTTTCTCTATTTATCTCCTTGTTTTATCTTTTTTTATATATATATTTTGAATTATTTAGTTTACAAAAGACATTTTTACATACAATGCAATAGAATAATTTCATGTAAAATTTGAATTATATAAAAAACATTATTCCTTTTTGAACTTCATATAAACGCAGAGTTAAATCCTTCAACGCGTTTCGGCGGTCGCCTTCGTCAGGAAATCTGCTTTAGTCTTTATTATCATACCCGTGGCTAAAATGGTGAAAAAGGAATACTTTAGAATCCATCTTCTATACAATAATTATATTCATAATCATGTCTAATTTTGTTACTTCATTCTGTTATATTTCTTAAAACGTTTTACATATATCTTATACCTTAATGTAAGTTCCTAAGTGATCAGTCAGCCTACATTAGCTAGGTGCTACCATATCTATATATTTATGCATTGATCTGAAAGTTTCTTTATGCTATTCCATACAATACATACATTTGTCTTCTTTGCATTTGAGATTCAAAAAAACATACTGGTTTCGCCTATTGCTTGCAGATGGGAGCTTATCAGATAAGAGCAGTCTGTATCAGGATTTCTAAGAAGTCCAGGATAAATCACCAAAATGAGGGAGCGTTACTTTCCAGTTAGCTGGATGTAAAATGAATAAGAAATAGTACCTTAATTATGTGGGCATCATGGCTTCCAATAGATTTACTATTTAGGTCTGTATCAGAGTTAGCATGAAGGCAAACTTTATTTCTGAAAAAGGGGTAGATATTTGTTATCAGTATCTTCTGCCCTTTATTGACATTTTCTAATAGTTATATCTCGTTGACATGATTACCTCAAACATGGGTTATCATGAAATGATTTTCTGTGTATGTCTGTCTTGACTCCGACGTGGCAGCTCTCTTCCTAGTTAGCCCATGTAAGTGCTCTGGATGTCTAGGTTATTTCCTGCATGGAGGGATACATGGACAACAAATCTTCTGTTTGTACCTGTCGTTCTAACTGCATGTCTTATATTCTATTTATCCATAGGTGTTGGTTACCTTATTGTGATTAAATTGATCCAATCAATGTGCCACTTCTGTTGCCTACGATGATTTTCATTTTGGGGTACCCGCTGAGAACGTATTTAAACCTATGAGTAAAAGTACACGGGAATTTAAAATTAACCCAAATTTCAATTTAAGAACTAATGTGGTAGGTTTATGCTACTATTGAACCACCCTTACCTTGAGTATAAAGATGTTTACATATGATGGCTGAGCCAATTAAAAAGAAGAGAATGCTCCTTCTAATAGTGCAGGATTTTATTTCTATGTAAACCGTTCTGTCAATAGAGAGAAAGAAAACATATCTTTTAGCTTATTGTACTTGAGACCAACTGCCTCCTTAGAATCTAATTATTAACTACGTCTCCCCTAAGTGCGAGAACATACCTGATTTTTTGAGAAGCGGTGGTCCTTGTAATTCCTTCGGGTCGGGATTGGATTTCTCAAGCATTTCAAGAGTCTACCTCTATATATATCAGGCTATTTGGCGCCAAAATTGCGTGTGTGTAGCCACATCTCGCGAGATTGCAAAATCGGGGTAGTACCCTTTTCACTGTCTTCTAATTCTAGTCTTACTAACAGATCCGCCATCTTAGCCTAATTATTATGGTACTAAGTCCCTATGATAGATGGTGTTGACTGACCCATTTGCAATTTACGTCTCTTTTTTGACTCCAACGATATCTTTAAAGGGCTGAGTTTGAATTTAAAGAAATGGACACGGAGTCCGCTTATACATTTAAAAGCGGTACCCAGTTTTATATATAAAATGGTTTCTATAATAAGCTAAAATTACAGATTTTTAATTTTTAATTTTTAAACTGGAGTCTAGCTTCATGAAACAAGGGGTATCTAAAATATGAACTGATTGCCTTGATGTTTTTTGTGATCTGTAATTTATTTTACATGTGAGTATTGTGTTCTCACGGGGTTCGAGTAAATACAATCCCACTACATGTTGCTCCGTCTACACCTGCAATGCCGGTCGAGTTCCGCCACCCGTCCTGCGTGTGGGTCACGCGTTCTCACCAGATTCAGGTGGGTATAGTTCTATTGATTCTAGGTTAGTATCTGTTGATTATCGAGTCACAAAAGGTGTATACCTGCTCCAATTGGTCACTACTATTACTGTAAGTCGTATGATGTGGCATTAGAGATGATAAAAAGGTTTGATAATGGACAACCTAAGGTGTGTTTAAATCACTGAGAGATGGTATTCCCGGGATTAATTACTATATTCTTTCTTAATTTATGTTCCAAAAGCGTAGAGTCAATATATCTCATTCCTCCCCAAAAATACCAGTCAGCCATGGGATATGCTAGAAGTGGAATTACTGCCATCTGCATGCAAACACGGCATATACAGAGATACATTCACGACCCACTATGTATTATATACAATTATAGTTTTACCTATGAGAAATGTACAGTTTCTACGATCTTATTCTCTCATTAATAGTCCTGCTCCTATTCTAGTTCAAAGCTCCACAATTATCATAGGATAGCTTGTTCCCAAGGAATCTCCGCATTTAATCCATTGGTGGCCGTCCCCAAAACAAAAATCCAATATACCTCTCTCATCTTGCGGATTTTATCCTGATCATAACCTGTTCTTGGGTGTATTCTTTCTAGAATATACCATTTTATATCCTCAGGTGTATGTTCTTCCTCTACATAATGACTAACCATAGGAGCGGTCAGCTTCCTTGTTCTTATTGCTGACCTATGTTCAGTCAGTCTCACATTGAGAGCTCTTCCTGTTTGACCTACGTAGCCTTTGCCACAAGGACAGATGATAAGATAGACTACGTTAGTACTCCTGCAGTTGTTGAGGCCTGATGGTTGTATCAGTTGTTTATTAAAAGTTAGGCTTATTCCCTCTATTGCTGATCCACAAGACTTGCAGGTAGAGCATCTGTAATTACCCATTACTGGTTCTAGATTGGTTAAAGATTGTTGTTTAGGGTCAGGTTTAGTGATCATCCTAGACCTCACTATATGGTCTTTTAGAGTTTTATTTCGTTTGTATGCGAAGATAGGTTTGGGTAGTCTATCTTGCTTGGGGACATTTACATTTAGGACGTGCCAATTGGCACTCACTGTCTGTCTGATTCTCTCATTAATGTTCGAATGTTTTGTAACAAAGACTAGTTGGGGGGTGTTTTTCTCCAATTTAGGTTGTAACAGTGTCTGACGGTCAAAGAACCTAGCTCTTTTGAATGAGTCCCTTATTAATTTTCTAGGATACCCTCTGGCCAAGAACTTATCTTTCATTGCTGTCGCTCTGATGTCATAGTCCTGTATATTGGTGCAGTTGCGTCTCAATCTTAAGAATTCTCCAAATGGTACGCTATTCTTTTGGATTGTGGGATGAAAACTATCATAGTGGAGTAACGTGTTTTTAGAAGTCGGCTTAACAAACAGATCCACTATTAATGACTGATCTTGGTGTTTTATCTCTACATCCAAATATGGAACTTTTTGTCTACTTGTGTGGTGAGTGAATTTGATGTTATCATCACAAAGGTTTATCCATTGAAGATATTCTTCTAACATGTCCTCATTGTCTAGCCAAATGAAGAACACGTCATCTATATATCTGGCCCAATTACATACTGATTCAAAAAATGGGGTTACTTCATTAAATACAAATTGTGCTTCAAAATGTGCCATATAAATATTGGCAATTGTAGGGGCACAAGAAGCCCCCATACTGACTCCCTGTTGCTGCTTGTAAAGTTTGCCATGGAATTTGAACACGTTGTCATTAAGAACAATGTTCAGACATTCAAGTAAGAAGATACTAGGACACTGTATCTGATGCTTCTGTATGAACCAACGTGTAGCTGTTAAAGCTCCCGCTATTGGGATGTTGCTGTATAAGGCAGCAATGTCCATAGTAACTAAGATATTCGCTGTATTACAAAATGGTACATTCTCCACCAGGTTTATGATGTGCTTGGTATCTTTTACATGTCCCGGGATGTTTGCTACCTGTGGGCACAGGATCGAATCTATGTATTTGGCCAGGGGTTCGGTTACTGAACCTATGGTTGTCACAATGGGCCTTAAGGGCGGGTCTCGTATATCCTTATGCACCTTGGGAATACCATAGATGCTCGCTAGTCTTGGTTTTTCAACATTTAGATAAGCATTTTCTTTGTCACATATCTCACTATTTCTTAGTGCAATGGCGGTCACTTTTCTGATTTTCTTTTTTATTTCTGTGGTCGGATCTTTAGTTATTGGAGCATAGAAACGATGATCACTCAGCATTTCTTCCATTTTAGCTATATATCTGGCTGTTTCATAGACTACAATGCCTCCTCCTTTATCACATGCTTTCACTGTGATATTTTTATCTTGTTTGATTATGTTCATAGCCTCATATTGGTTTTTGGTGAGGTTGAACTGTGGCCTGGGAGCATATTTGGCAATGTCTGTGAACTTATCGTTCATGATCTGTTCGAAAATCGCTACTTGAGGAGGCACTTGTTCCAAGGTAGGGGTGAAGACGGATTTGGGTTTTAGACCTGACAGATTGATCGGTTCTGGGTCTGGATCTTTATTCATAAAAAAGAACTTTAATCTTATTTTTCTAAGGAACGTCTGAAGATCCCTGAATAAGTCAAATTTATTTAGTCCTGAGTGAGGGGCAAAGGAGAGTCCTTTGGATAGTAATGTGATGGTATTAGATGGAAGAATCTGAGATGTTAGGTTAAAAATAGGTAGTTGATCTAATTCCTCCAATACCTGTTGTTCCTCGTTTCTAGGTATTGGTCGTATCCCATCTCTGGATGAGCCGGATACTGATATTCCTGAGGTGGAGGGTTCTGAAATGTTTGATGGTATTGGGGTCTCCAATTGGAGCGTCTCGGGGGGCGCTGTCCTAAAAAAGGTCGTCTACCTTGGTATCTGGTGTTCGGTCTACCTCTTTGGTATCCTCCATCATATGAAGCACCATCACTGTCTGTACCTGAGGACTCTGAAAAAGTGTTCACTCGTTTTCCATATCTGTTTTGTCTATATCCCCAATTTTCTACTCCATTGTCTTTATTGGTGTAAAAATTGTCCGATAGATAAGGATATACTGCTTCTTTCTTAAAGAATTTTATATCTTTCTGCAGTTTTTCTGTTTTTCTTTTTATGAGATAGTCGGCATATGAGTTTAAGTCTTTTTCTATATCATCAAGTGTCTTTTTTACGTCTTCTACTATTCCTGATTTTCTGATTTTATCCTCAAGTTCTGCAATTTCTTGTGCCAATTCTTGTAGCATTCCCTTAGAGGTTTCCACTATTAACATCATGTAGTCCCTGGAGCACCTATTCGATATCATGGACCAGCGCTCCAGGAACTCTTTGATGTGTGTGAATAGACCTGGAATGTTTCGTATTCTGAGTCCCTGTGGTATGACCCCAGCTTTAAGATATTGAAGCATGAAATGTCCATGCTGTTCTATGCGTTTTAGCTTTTTTCTAAGCCCCAACAAAGTGTTTACCTCCTTATTTTTATCTTGACCTGTGGTGGAGGACTCTCCAAATGAAACCGAACTCCCCACCATGTTGGCATACTGCTCATCTGTAAATCCAAAAGCTGGTAATTTGGCCATCGTAACACTATTCAGTTTTTAGTCAATGCTTAATTAGTCGGTTAGGTTATGATTCTTGTATTACTCTAGTAGATATGTTATGCACCTTGGCCCAAGGCCGACCTACAACTTAGGAATTCACTGGATCTGATTGATTCAGTTAGACAAATATTTGTCCGATTTGATGTAAAGCTTGTGACCCCTCACGGACCTGCCGCGAGTATAATTTTGTAGGAAAAATTTGGGGCCCCTGCCTATAAGGATGAACCCTGGCAAGGTAAAGTATTATTGGGAAAGAAAAGGACACACCGGGTTCTGTGTACTAATTAGATCTGAGTATCTTAGACATGTATATAATAACTCATTTTCCACTCATAGAAATCTATTTGATGATATTTTATTTTTTGTATATCTTTGATATCTTTTTCTTCTCTTTCTGTTTCTCTATTTATCTCCTTGTTTTATCTTTTTTTATATATATATTTTGAATTATTTAGTTTACAAAAGACATTTTTACATACAATACAATAGAATAATTTCATGTAAAATTTGAATTATATAAAAAACATTATTCCTTTTTGAACTTCATATAAACGCAGAGTTAAATCCTTCAACGCGTTTCGGCGGTCGCCTTCGTCAGGAATCTGCTTTAGTCTTTATTATCATACCCGGATTTGGGTTTTAGACCTGACAGATTGATCGGTTCTGGGTCTGGATCTTTATTCATAAAAAAGAACTTTAATCTTATTTTTCTAAGGAACGTCTGAAGATCCCTGAATAAGTCAAATTTATTTAGTCCTGAGTGAGGGGCAAAGGAGAGTCCTTTGGATAGTAATGTGATGGTATTAGATGGAAGAATCTGAGATGTTAGGTTAAAAATAGGTAGTTGATCTAATTCCTCCAATACCTGTTGTTCCTCGTTTCTAGGTATTGGTCGTATCCCATCTCTGGATGAGCCGGATACTGATATTCCTGAGGTGGAGGGTTCTGAAATGTTTGATGGTATTGGGGTCTCCAATTGGAGCGTCTCGGGGGGCGCTGTCCTAAAAAAGGTCGTCTACCTTGGTATCTGGTGTTCGGTCTACCTCTTTGGTATCCTCCATCATATGAAGCACCATCACTGTCTGTACCTGAGGACTCTGAAAAAGTGGTACAGGTACAAACAGAAGATTTGTTGTCCATGTATCCCTCCATGCAGGAAATAACCTAGACATCCAGAGCACTTACATGGGCTAACTAGGAAGAGAGCTGCCACGTCGGAGTCAAGACAGACATACACAGAAAATCATTTCATGATAACCCATGTTTGAGGTAATCATGTCAACGAGATATAACTATTAGAAAATGTCAATAAAGGGCAGAAGATACTGATAACAAATATCTACCCCTTTTTCAGAAATAAAGTTTGCCTTCATGCTAACTCTGATACAGACCTAAATAGTAAATCTATTGGAAGCCATGATGCCCACATAATTAAGGTACTATTTCTTATTCATTTTACATCCAGCTAACTGGAAAGTAACGCTCCCTCATTTTGGTGATTTATCCTGGACTTCTTAGAAATCCTGATACAGACTGCTCTTATCTGATAAGCTCCCATCTGCAAGCAATAGGCGAAACCAGTATGTTTTTTTGAATCTCAAATGCAAAGAAGACAAATGTATGTATTGTATGGAATAGCATAAAGAAACTTTCAGATCAATGCATAAATATATAGATATGGTAGCACCTAGCTAATGTAGGCTGACTGATCACTTAGGAACTTACATTAAGGTATAAGATATATGTAAAACGTTTTAAGAAATATAACAGAATGAAGTAACAAAATTAGACATGATTATGAATATAATTATTGTATAGAAGATGGATTCTAAAGTATTCCTTTTTCACCATTTTAGCCACGGGTATGATAATAAAGACTAAAGCAGATTTCCTGACGAAGGCGACCGCCGAAACGCGTTGAAGGATTTAACTCTGCGTTTATATGAAGTTCAAAAAGGAATAATGTTTTTTATATAATTCAAATTTTACATGAAATTATTCTATTGTATTGTATGTAAAAATGTCTTTTGTAAACTAAATAATTCAAAATATATATATAAAAAAAGATAAAACAAGGAGATAAATAGAGAAACAGAAAGAGAAGAAAAAGATATCAAAGATATACAAAAAATAAAATATCATCAAATAGATTTCTATGAGTGGAAAATGAGTTATTATATACATGTCTAAGATACTCAGATCTAATTAGTACACAGAACCCGGTGTGTCCTTTTCTTTCCCAATAATACTTTACCTTGCCAGGGTTCATCCTTATAGGCAGGGGCCCCAAATTTTTCCTACAAAATCATATGTTGAAACACCCAGACACACACTGATTTAGACATGAGAAGTAACATACCATAAATATTAATGTAGGTTCTCAAAACCTTACGTTATGTAATATAATAGAATATAATACAAATCTAAATGTATTCATTTGTTTTTTCTTTACTGGCATCTGCTTCTACTTAAAAATAGAAAGTAATATTGCCCAAAAAACACAAACAAGAAAGAAGCAGAATAAAGGATACTATATACTTACAATACAGAAGGAAACAGTAGAAAATGCAGTTAATGTGGTTAAAGAGAAAAGAGTTTCTGGAAACAAACAAAGAAGTTTCTTAAAATAGTTGGTGGAAACATGCACATTTTGCAAAATCCAGGCACATAAAAATCAAGGTTTCAAATCAGCTAAGAAATTAGATAAGCTAAGGGACATTATAATAAATACATCTTATAAGAAAGCAGATAGTTTAACAAGAAAACAGAAGCAATTTAAGGAAATAAGGGTCAGAAATTCAGAATGTTTTGTACTGTGAGGAAGTGTAAAAGGAAAAGAAAAAAAGTCAAACTAAAACATCATATTGAGGCTGTAGTTGATAAGGCATTTGCCTTGAAGAGGAAGCTATTTTTTATTCAGAACAGAATGAGAACACTGGATAAACAGTAGTGTATATGAATAGAAGAAGCCACAGAAAAATATTTGTGAATAGAAGTACTTTTTCAGAGGAGAATTGAACCCTACATTCAGTACTGAGCCTTTCTTTAATGAAGAATGCTACTTTCAACAGAACACATTAGGGGATGCAGTTGAAACAACTGGTTGATGTCATGAAGTGAACGATGGTACTCCTATTGCAAAAGAGGTGATGGTTCCTACCAATGTAGAGGAAGTGATAGCTGAAGAGGTACACGGAAGGTGTAGACAGCCCCCTGTATACAAATCGAACTGAAGCAGTATTTGCAGTGTTCAGTAGGAATCAATTGCCATGGGGTCTCCAACCATGTCTGTATTGAGGGCTACTTCTGATTAGTGAAAATCATTATGAGGTACTGAAGGCTTAGCAACTGGGGCATTGTTATCAGACACTCCCAGACTTTATTGACTCTAAGCCTAATGTGCATATAGTCAAATATTATGGTTTGAACAAAATGCGTTGCCTAGGGGCTCTATGAGAGGGCCTCCATGTGTGCAAGTGAGAGGGAGGTCTTTGGGTGATGTATGAACATGTGTATGTATTAATGTGATATAGGCATATGGGTGACTGAGAACATGTGTTGTATGTATTTGTGACATAGGACATACATTTCTCCATATGTGACACATGTATAGCACAAACATAAAACCATTATTAAATTGGAGTAACTTAAATGGTAGACAAATGTCCTGCAAATATTTTCATAGTATGGAACATTTTTCTGCACTTTAAATTTCCCCCACTTAAAATAATGGCTTTTTTTCAGTTATAAATATGGCACCATGTCTAACAGCGGCTGGGAGTAAGAGGCCCACTGTGTGTAAAGGCGACACTTTGAAATGGTAGAGCAATAAACTGAAGAGTTAACTTTGTGTTTATATGAATTCCATAAAACTAATGATTTACATTTTCGCATATTTCCAAGAGTCATATTTACAAACAGCAGGTGTCTTGCTCATAGTGGCCTACAGACATGGTTCCATATTTATAACAGAAAAATACAGCATTTTATTCAAATGGGAGTAATTTAAAATTAAGAAACATGCTTCATAAAACACTAAAATGTAATTGGCTTATTGAAAGTGGAGAAAAACCTCAATATTCAATGAATCATAAAAATATCTTTTGTGCTTTAAATTGCTCTAATTTAAACAAAAAAAGACTACTTTTCAATTATAAATACCGCACAGTGTCTACTGGCCACAGGGAGCAGGAGACCTGCTGTTTTTAAATGCAACACTTTGAAATTGGAGAAACATAAAATGAAGAGTTAACTTGATCTTTAAGGAAACTTTTCATTTAAATTTCCTACCATTTAAAAGCAGTGAGAAAAATAATTTTGTTCTCACACTACAGTAATAAGTTGACAAGGACATTTATGTAAGAGTTAAATACCTCAGTGTGTCAGTTCTTCACCTCTGTACCCCAGCATTGGTCATCAATCTGATTTATCACTACTCATTATCAGGCACTGCTATCTGCATCCTGATACTAAAAATGTAAAATAAACATAGCCTTTCTGTAACTCTAAAATGAAGCTGTGACTTAGTGCTTTTTAAAAAATTAACTCAAGGCTGGGAGGTACTCTGGTTGTGGTTGTCAGCGACTGGTGACAATCAATTGGTTAGAGACACCTGTAATTGACATATTAAGAATTTTTTTAAGTCAATTTTACAGATAAGAAGTGCCAAACCAAAAATTGCAATTTTTCAAATATTAGGTCCATGCAAAGTGGGGAAGCATGTTAATTTACAGAGTCGTTCACTGGCATGTCTATCGAGGAAAGTGTGCGCAAGCACCTTACATCACTTCTGAATGTAATTTACTTAGGAGACGTTATTTTTGGAAAAAGTTCCTTTCTTATATTTATGAGATATGTATATTGCTCCATTGCATGGTATAGTAGCAGAGGTAGAATAAGTTTGTGAAGATGTTCAGTTTATTTTTATTGGTCCTGAAAAGAAGTCTATGGAAAATGAAGAGTTGGAATGTGCAGGTGTAGAAGAATATGAAAAAGGAATTAGAATTGATAACAAATACAAGAGATTGCAAAGTTTAACACAGTTTCTTCACAGGAACCAAACTCTGTTTGTACTTGCTGTCAACACACTCACTAAAAAAGCGAAATTTGTAATGTTGTTTTGTTCTCAAAAACTTAACAAGAGAACAGAGATAAGAAGCAGAAATGTGCTCGAAATTTATTTGTAGAGTGTTAGAACTGGGGCTCTCCTTTGACCAAATAGGGACCCTTGCTTCTAAGTCAGGGAAAGGGGATTACACTACTGGATAACCCCTGCTCACCCCCTTGGTAGTTTGGCACCAGCAGACAGGCTTATCACAGAGGCAGTGTGTTAAACATTTGTGAATACACAAAGTAATACAGTGAAAACACTACAGAGGGACATCACACAGGTTTTATAAAAATAAGAATTCTTTATATCTACTTAACACAAGACCACAAACGACAAAAATCCACAATACTGTACTTAAAATAGACTTAACGATGGTAGAAGTTACTTAATTCAGTGCTATCTGGAGAGGCAAGATGGCGGCCGTGGCGTGGGCGGTGTAGGCAGCCCAGTCCCTCTTCCCTGCTACCGGACCCGAGAAAGGACGTGAAACCGGAGGAATTTACCTCAATTTGGCTACTTAGCGAGATTGCAAGGTGCGATGGAGAAAAGCATCGGCTTTCGGATCTTCTTTTTCCGTGCCTGTTCTCCCCAAAGAAACCAGCGGAAAACCTGCCTCTGTAGCAAACTCATTAAAAGCAGGTTGAGGAAAACTTAGAGAAAGCGGACACTGATGTTGGGCGATTTGTTGGTATTCCGGTGAAGAGCCTGATACGGAGATTTCGCGCACTGTTCCTCTGCGGTTATCGCTGCGAAGTTTACCGTGGCCGAGGTGGTGCTACATCAAAGAGGAAGATGCCGTCAAAAGCCCCGTCAAAGCCAAACAAGGGGGTGAAAGTGACTACCCGTAGCGGGACAGCTAAGGATCAAGTCGGAGGAGCTGAGGCAGGAGGAATGGGTGGAGTGCTCTTGTGGATTGCAGCAAAGAAGGTGAGCGAGCCTCAGGAGTTAAAGAAAACGTTAAGAAAGGTGGTGATAACAAAGGGAAAAGTGGCATGCAGCAGCGCATACCTAAGCAAGGATCCCATAGCCAGACTCTCCCTGCAATGTTTGAGCTACATAACGCTCGGAATACTGATCTTGCTGTGCGACAGATTGGGGGGGGGAGCGCTGCTACCCCTGCTGAAGCCATTAGTGATCTGGATTTAGACATCAGTGGCCAGACACAGCTAGATGGGGCATCTGTAGACACGATAGTCACCCTAGAATCTATTAACACAAGTCTAACTGAAGAGTGTTACAGCAGAGGGCAGACAGGAGATTAAAGTAGTATTGTGGTTCATACAGTTTTGGAAAACCCCGACATGCTACAAAGCCACAATGTGGATAACTTGGCAACTGAGACTGAGACAGGTGCAGCTATGGGTAATCAGGA